>NC_135717.1:88232343-89633593 GCF_964656455.1 Halichoerus grypus
CTGACACCTTGATTTTGGACTTCTGGCCTCCAAAACTGTGAGAGAATTTGTTGTTGTTTTAAGCCACCTAGCTTGTGGTACTTTGTTATGGCAGTCCTAGACAGCTAATCCACCTGGGATCGGGGCCCTCTGCAAGGTGGCAAGGGTGTAGTCCAAAGTGTGGGTGATCTTGACATGAAACTGATGTCTCTGATTATGGCCCAGAAACCCTTCAGCTGCTCCCTGGTGTTCTAGAGTCTCAGTTCTAACTGTGGGACTGTGGAGGGCCGGCAAGTCAATGGAGCTTTTTCTAGATGCCACAGGGAGGCCTCCCCAATCAAAGCTCAGCTTATTCCTGTGGCCTGCAGAGCTTTATGCCTCAATATGGAGCATTTTGCAAAGGAGGGAAACTGGAGAGGCACCTGCAAAACTCATCACGTGCCTTAGTGGGTTCCTCACAGAAACCTCCACCCCATTCCCACAGGGCACATGTTACCTCACACTTTCTCATCAATGCTGATTTGCATGAAGCTCCCCCACCCACCTTCATTCTTGATTGCAGACTCACACAAAAACTTCTGAACAGCAAAGCCATACTTCTGCAATCAAATGCTTCTTTCCTCGCTCAGATCATGGAGATCATCTCTTTTTTTTTTCTGGGGTCTGCCTACACCCCCCCCTCCTATCCTAGCCTCTGGGACACATACTAATATAGTCTTCTCCCTCACAACTTATATAGTACAGCCGCCCCTCCCCCCTTATTCATGGGGATACACTCTAAGACCCCCAGTGAAGGCCTGAAACCTCAGACAGTACTGAATCTTATATATACTATGTTTTTACCTAGACATACCTCCCTAAGATAGAATTTAATTTATAAACTGGGCGCAGTAAGAAGTTAATGACAACAACTGACAATAAAATAGAATAATCATACCAATATGCTGCAATAAGAGTTTTGTGAATGTGGTCTCTCTCTCATAGTATCTTATTGTACTGTACCCACCCTTCTCCTGATGATGAGGTGTTGCAAAGCCCATGTGATGAGATGGAGTGAGAACGACATAGACATTGGGACGTGACTTTAGGCTACTATTGACCTTATGAAGGTAGTCAGCAGGATCACAGGGAGATTTGTAGTCTGGTTACTACACCCATGGAAAGGGAAACCATGGATAAGTCAGGGAGACTGAGGCTGTTATAGTTGCCTATTGCCGCATAACAAATGATCCCAGAATTTAGCAGCTGAAAACAATAAACATTTATTATCTCACATGGTTTCTAAGGGTGAGGAATCCGGGAGTGGCTCAGCTGGGTGGTGCTGACTAATCAAGTTGTCAGCCAGGCTTGATTGGGGCTAGAGACTCTGCTCCAAAGCTCACTCCTGTGGTTGTTGGCAGATCGCAGTTCCTTGCTAGCTATTACCTGGAGATCTCAGTTCCTCACCACGATGGTAACTCCAGTCTCCTGAATGTCCTCATCCCATGGCAGCTGGCTTCCCCCAGCACCCATGATCTGAGAGTACATACAAGAGGGCAACCAAGACAGAAGCCACACTCCTGTATAAGCTATCTTGGCAATGACATGCTATAACTTCTGCCATGTACCATTGGTCACACAGACCAACCCTGGCATAAGATGGGAAAGACTACACAGGAGCATAAATACCAGGAGGTGAGGATCTTTGGGAGCCATCTTGAAGGCTGCCTACCACACCCACATCAAAATATTTTCTATGTTTTCCGAGCATAGAGCAGCAGACAGATTACTTATGGCCCCCAGAGTCTGGGAACATGACCAATTCCACCATTTGGTCCCATCTGGAGGATCAAATTTCTCCATTTTCCTGTTAGCCATAGGCGATAATTACAATAAAGCTAGGAAATCTGTGGCACTTTGTTCATTTCTCTTTGGTCAGACTGTCTGCATTCATATTTGCCTCCTTCACTTACTAGCTATGTGATCTTGGGCAAGTTATTCAACTTCTCTGTGCCTCAGTTTTATTGTATGTAAAATGGGGCTAAAGTCCGTAAGAGGATTTTATGGCTTCAATGATATAATACTTATAAAATGGAGAGCACAATCCTAAGTGCTCTGTAAATTGTAGTTATTGTGATCATTGTTGGGATATATCTTGTTTAAGGAATCAGAAAGGAAGGAGAAGAGATTATGGAGTGGAAAACAGTAAAATGTCAAAGATACTTTCCTGAACGTTCTACTGTGTTCTTTGTAGCCTTGGACTTTTTGAGGTCACTGTTACTCCAAGCAAAGGTTCTTATCTTCCTCTGCTCCTTCCTCTCATGAACACAATAACATTGATTCATGTGCATTTTCTAGGCCAGCCAAGGTCTGCCCAATTGTAGCCTGACCTGTGTGTTTGTAATTTGGTGAGGGTGATCTGCCCCAATACACACAAAACCTTAATTTGAGCCTTTCAGCTCAATGGAATTAACTTTAAAAGGAAACAAATTAAAAAACCAATGAAGTTAATAAACAATTTTGAATTAAAATGGAACTTCTTTATTAAATTCATTATTTTTTAATATCCCTTTGCTGAGTTTGGGACAGTCATATCTGCCAAATTTCAACTAGGTCAGCCCAAATGCTTTCTATTTGCAATGTATTCATTAGTAAAAAATACCTACACCCCACTGTTTAGAAACCCTTGCCAAGTGGCTTGGATGCTGCTGGTTTAAGCTTGTTGACATTCACATCCATAAAGACCCTAGTTATTTGGATCAATGGCTCATAAACCAGACAGCACTACATACTTGGTTGGACATTTCCTCACTCATATTTGCAAATCTAGAATTAGAAAGTGAGACAATCACAAACAAAAAGAGTCCCAGGACTCCAGGCTTAGCATTAGAAAATGAAATAAAGGTTAATTTTGAAAGGGCCAAAAAATGATGATCAAGAACCATTCATTTACTCTTACTCCTGTTGGTAGAGAGTGTTCACCAGGATGCAAGTAATGGTTCTCTTGAGAATGCTTGAGGAAGGCTATGCTATCCTGGGACGGCAGGCAGCCTTGTCATGCCTTGAGCTGAGCTTCCATCCACATTTCAAGGCAGCATCCACAACCACCCCTCAGCAAGTTGTTAGGACAAAGAACCCAGAGCTTCCCTTATGTCTGATGCTTATAGCTCAAGTCAGTTGCTGCTGGCAAGAATCCTTGAGTCTCTTCACTTGGTAGTCTCCCAACATCTGACAACCTAGTGCAGAAAACAGTGACTCTTTCTCAGAAATGGAAGGTGTGGGACAGGTGGCTCAGACTATTAATGGCCGGAGGATGCAGCCATCAGGCCAGAGAAGCTCTGATAATAAACGAGATTCGTTTCCAACCAGTTGTCTACATTACTTACCCTTTTCCTTTCTATAAGCCCTGCTGCCTGATGGAGAAATTCATGATCGTGGAAAATTGCCAAACTCAGCAAATTTCTCCAAGCAAATAATGATTCTAATAAAGAGCGTTCAAGTTTGCAATAATAATAATAATAATGAAAATAGTAATATTTTGTACACCCAAAGCGTTTCTCATCCCCTCGTCTACTATTTAATATGTGAGGTTTATACATTTGCACATGCTTACAGGAGAATGTGTGCAGCTATACTGAGTACATAAAACGGTCCGATGAAACATTGTCAGTTGTTTAATTTCCAAAATTTATTCACTTTGCCTCTGTTAAAAATTTAATCCCAGATATTACATTAGCCTCCACTAATCTCATCAATTTCACCCATTTACATTCTTAGCGTCACGGATGTTATCTGTGAATACCACACAGATGGCTAAGGAGTTGTGGGCATCTTCCCCTGAGCATGTAATTTCCTACCCACAAAACTAAAGCAGAAAGAACCTGAGGGACAGGAGTAAATAAAACATTTAGTATTGGGGATTGTGCCCGGTTTCTGTTATCTCTACCCACTTTCTCTGAGGTCAGAAGCACATGAACCAGCACGCACTAGTCTGGCTTCATTCAAATTTAAAAATGAAACCCTAGAAATACTGAATTCTGCAGAACTGAAGATTCCTGCAGCCACAGTGACTCACGAACACAGCAAAAGAAATGTATTTGATTTGGGTTTTGGCCTTTAAATGTGCCACATTAATCTCTTTTGGGGCCTCTCTTCATCTCCTAGGGTTCCACTTAGAGTATCAGAGCCAGACCTGTAAAGCAACCCAAGCTCTTTGAAGAGGAAGGCTGATTCTGTGCAAAGTAGAGCTGTTGTTTCATTAAGGATACATGAGAAAATAAAACTGGGCTTCGCAGAGGGACTGAGAACAGCCACTGGTGGTGGGTCAAAGTTCAGTCATTATTGGCCTTTTTAAGATCTTTGATCTCTTCTGGGCAGATCAAAAGAAGTAGGGTTAGGAGATTAGGACAGGGCTGATCAGCAGGAGGAGAGAAAAATTGGAGGGAGGAAATTCAGTTCGGCAAGTGTTCATTGACCTAAGTGCTAGAGACCCAAACTCTATAAATTTCCTGCCATAAGAGGACATGCAAATAGAACATTTTAATAAAATGTGCTAAGGAATAGTGTACAGGTTTGCTAGGGAAAACAGCAGGGGGCCACTGAGGTCATCATGGGAGTTTTAAAGGAGGATTTGAGAACAACTGAAGCCTTAGCTGAGAGTCAAGACATATAGCTGGGAAGAGTGGTCTAGAAAAAGTGACAGCATCTAAGAGAAATGGAAATCACAGAGCTTGTGCTTGGAATTTCTAGTGCTTCATTACTATGAGGAATGTTGGAGAATGGAGAGGTAGCCAGGGCCAGCTCACATGCCACGCTGAAGAAGCTCATCACTGTTCTGTTGATAGTGTGGGAGCCACTGCAGGTTTTGAGCAGGGGAGAGAGGGGGTATGAACTGTGTTTTAAATAGATCATTTCCCTAGCAGTAGGTATGGAAGGGGCAAGAGTGGAGGTAGAGAGTCCAGCTTGCAGGTGATTGTAATAGTTCAAGAAAGAATGGCAAAAGCCCAAACTAGAATTGTGGTGGTCGGTGGTGGTGGAGGGATAAGCTAATTTGGAGATGATAATCAATCAATCAGTTATTTGTTGGATGGGAGGAAAAGGGAAAGCAAGGAAGAGGGAGTTTCTGGAACAGTGGTTCTCAAAGTGTAATCGCTGGACCAGCAGCATCAGCATCCCCTAGAACTCATTAGAATTGCACATTTGGGGGCCTTCAGCTGCCCCAGGTCTCCTGAATCAACAGTTGCATCACAAACACTGAGGCTGGAGCCAGGCAACCTGTATATTAACAAACCCTACAGGTGATTCTGATATAGATCAAGTTTGAGAACCACCCATCTAGAATAATCTCCAGGATTTTGCATCAGATTCCCGGGTCGATGAAATTGCCATTTGTTGAGAGAGGGAATATTCTAAAAGGAATAGAGTGTTTGGCTTTATTTGGGGTTGAGGAGAGGACAGAAAGTTTGAAAAAAGGAAATGAAGTGGTGTGATGCGATGCAAGGAAAAACAGAAAGAGTTAGAGAGAAAGAAAGGAAAAGAGGGAAGGGGAATAGAGGTGAGTTAGATCCCTGCTTGAGGTTAGTAGTTGGCGGAAGGAAAATTTTGAAAGCTGATTTGTTGTTCCTGGGAGACCAGGGGAAGGGAGAATGCAGCCTGCATGGTGAGTTAGCAATTTTTTCTGAATCATTAAAAAATCTGTTTTCCCCAACTATTGATTGTAACATATCCAGCTTTCTGTACCAACGCACAGGAGCCACAATGGCAGGATTTGAATGAGGTCTCCTTACCCTTATTTTGCTGAAAAGATGGAAGAATATGCAGAAACATGGCACCCAGGTTCACTAGTACCTGGGTCTGCGTCTCTCTTATGTCCTGACCATGCTTCATACTATGTGCAGGCAGCAAAGATGATGGCACTTGTAGGTCACGGCAAGACTTAGCCAAGGGATCAGAAAGGCCTCTTTTACAGGGACAAGCTATTTGCCCCTGATGTTGTCTGTCACTGTGCCAGGTTGGAGCTCAAAGTACAGCCAGATGTGCCCCCTTAGGGAGTACTTAGGTTGACCTTAGGGGGATGGCAGGCATGATGGAGGTTGATGGACAGAGAGAGAAAGGGTGTTTCTCCTGATCTAGGGAGTGCCCTGGATCGGGGTCAGAGATGGATAAAGCTACCAAAGAGGGAGAAGAGCCAACACATGGGGGGAGTGGTAAAAAGAAGAAAGTTCTGCCTGCATCCAACCCTGCATAACATAAAGAGAGATGAAATAGCATCCTCATACCTTTGAAATAGTTACTTGCCCAGGACATTCATGTCTGAAAATAGAAGCTTTAATGCACCAAGGAGGCCACTAACTCAGTAATGACAGATGTATGGAAGCTTTTCCTTAATATGGTATCTGAAGATAAAAGCAGCTCAGGGTAGACACATATTTTAAGTGCCGTCCTCCTAATACAAATCCATCATCAGTTAGCTGTGCTCTCTGACCGGCTTTTTAACAGTGAGAATGGTTTGTGCTGATGAATCCACATGTTCTGTGCCAACATTTCCAAGACCTTGGCTTTGTAACACCATGTTCCAACCAACTGTTCCTTTCCCTGCTCTAATTTATTCTACATATCACTGCCAGATTGATTTTCAAAAGTAGGTCCCATGCTACTCTTCTGCTCAAAAACCCACGAAGGCCCCTTCTAACCTTATACAAGTGAATACAAACTTTTCAACTCTGCCAAGTTACCTGCAATTCCTATCAGTGACACCTATTTTTTCCTCCAAAAGCCATAGGCGTCAGGGAACTATTCTAACTCCTGGGAAGGATATCATGTCTGCTCATTAGTCCCGGATGAAAATTCAACAGTGGGTGCATTTAACAGATGAACAGAAAGCAGGCTCCTGGTGGGACACAGGATGGGCATTTTCAAATTAAGCTTTCTTCATGCATTTAGGCATTTCTTATGATTGAAGTTTCAGGTGGTACATATTCATGGGAGAGGGAGGAAGGAAAAAGGTGTGGTCTCGAGCATGGTGTGCTCTTTAGGGTCAAGGAGCCTTGATGAACACTAGGAACCACCCGCTGCTCTACAGCGTACATGGACTCTTCACCCAGAATGCAGATGGACAGAAAGCAGCAGGAGGGGGCCTCACAAGAGCCCAAAATATTTTTCAGTGAAGTCTATGTAGCCCAGCTCCTCCTCATAGAGAGATCAAGTTGGGAATTTCCTACCGCAGCAATGCGTCTGTGAAGGATGAGGGGACTCTGCTTCCACACGTACTATTAACTGGCTGTCTGCTGTGGGCTCCCCATTGCCTTCCTGGACAGACTTCTAGGCTAACTTTTAAATAATTAATGTGGTTCTGCCAAGAAGCTGTCAGGCGTTTTCTTGAAAATGGGCAAACCATGAGTGCACACGCCTTGTCCCCAGGAGGAGATCAGCAGAAACATGGTGCTCTGAGAAGGCAGCAGAGGATGTTCTGATTTCCTGCTCCTGGAAGAGTGCACTGTGGTCTTGGTGGAGTCACTTACCAGCTTGTGCTTCAGGCGTCTCACCTACAGACTGGAGATAATGTGATGATAATGATGATACATGTGAAATGCTTAGAGCAGCGCCTTGTACACAGTCAGGCCTCTGTGTAAGTGCTTGTTGCTGCTGTTACTACGGGTGGTAGATAAGACTGGGTTCTGGGTTCTCGGTTCGGATCCCATATTGACCTTGCTGGCCATTAATTTTCTGATTCTTCATCTGTAATATGGGGATGATAATACTTTCCTCATAAGACTGCAGTGGAGGTAAGTAAGTGAGTGCACTCTGAGCAGAGCTGCCTACTATATGCCTTGTATATATTAACTGTCAAATATTAGATATTATTCTAATTACCTTAATCCTCACTATGCCTTAGTCCTATGCCCACTACCTCTCTCTGCTACCCCTACCCCACACTCATGTAGTTTTTCTAAACTCTGGTATTTGCTGTTTTAGGAAGTATCAAGATTCCCTGAAGACTTTCTTCCTACAAGCCCATCCCATTCTGTTTTGTTTCTTAATCAGTGGGTCATAGACTCAGGATTGCATAACCCTGATGCTTGGTGTCTCCCCACCCCAGACTCTGATTCAATTCAAATGCAATAGGATCTGGTCACTGTTTTTTGTTTTTGTTTTTGTTTTGAAGTTCCCAGTCTTATTCTAATGCGCAGTTGGGATTGAGACCCACAGTCTAGAGACATCCAGACTGATTTGAATCAAAAGAATGAAAGGAGGAGAGGTGACACACTGGACCACTCACCAAACCCACCAAAGCCTTTTTCAAAGGAAGTGATCATAGAACCAGATAGTTTTTGGAAGAACTCTGTGTTTGTGGAACGCTTAAATCATCTCAAAGTGCTCTTGGCTTCAGCTCAGGTACCTGGGTGATACTTGCTATGGAACCTTGCTCAGGTGTTCTAGTGTGGTGGGCAGTAGATACTACTCTTGGGACATTTGGCATTGAATTTTCAGCGGCACTTTTTAAGTAATTGCTCAAGCTACAAGGGAAAGGGAGAATAACTCATCTCAGAAGTGTTCCAGCTGCTGGGGTAGAGACACTTAGTATTTCTTTCTATATCCAGAGGCAGCTTTCACAGTCATTGCAAAAGGTTCTTTGGCACAGGCTAAGGATTTTGAACTTCATCTGTAAATTTGGAAAACCTGTAAGATTTGGAGCAAGAGAACAATATGGTGACAGTGGAATTTTAATAGGCTGGATGGTGGTATGTAGAAAGGATTCGATCAGGGGTGGTAGTGTATAGAATGAATGAGGGCAGAGACCGTCATTAGAAGGTAATTGAAGTCATCTAGGTGAGAAGTACTGGGGGAGAAGGAAGACTGGACAATAGGATCCAAGGATGGATTCTGTGGGTTTGGTCTGTGGGTGATGAGGCTGGGGTTTGAAGGGTGGGAGAATAGTACTCCTTTCAACAGTCTATGGCCCCCTTGGAACCTACATTACAAAGCTCAAAAGCCATTGCTCATCCATTATGCAGCAAGAAATTTACTTAATCCCTAGAATGTCCTAGTTGTAGGCACTGTTTGTACAGTGAGCAGTGAATAGACAGAAGAACTTGCATAGAGCTGGCTCTCTAGTGGGGGGGAGGGAGGTAGACATCAAAAAAATAAATACATTAGATTTAAGTGCCATAAAGAGGATTAGAATAAAGTGGAATGACGGAGTAACTTGATGGCCTGAGGATGTGGTATTTAAGCTGGGACCTTAAGGACAAGAAGGAGCCAGCCCTGTGATAACTGCTGGAAAAGCATCTCAGGCAGAGAGAACAGCAAGTACAAAGGTGGCCATGGCCTTGAAAAACCTGAGAAACAAAAAGAGAGAGTAGAGTATAAGAGCTGAGGGACAAGTGCTCTCAGATGAGGTTGGAGGGAAAGGCAGAGGCCGGGTCAGCGAGGGAACTGAAAGTCAGTCTACCAAGTTAGTTGAGATGCTAGTCCAAGTGTGGTGATATGGGGAGCAACTGGAGGAGTTTTTAAAAGGGAGGTAACATGATCTGATTTGTGTATTTAAAAATCATGTTGGCTGTTCTGTAGAGACTAAACTGTAGGCAGGGTGAAAATGCCAAGAATTACATTGGCTTATATTAGGGTGGGAGCAGTAGAGATGGAGGCTTATATTAGGGTGGGAGCAGTAGAGATGGAGGCTTATATTAGGGTGGGAGCAGTAGAGATGGAGGGGATGGGTTGATCTGCAATATATTCTAGTGATGGAGCTGACAGGACTGGGTGATTTAGATGTAGTGGTTAAAGGTAGAGAGAAATCAAAGATATTTGATAGATTTTTTGGCATGAGTAACTACATGCTATTATTGAGGTCAGCAACTTTCAAGCAGTAGCAGGTGATGGGGTAGGTAATCTGAAGTTCTCTTTCCACCATGTTAGGTTTAAGATAATTATTAAACTTTCAAGTGAAGTAGCTAAATAAATAAATACAAATATTTCATATAGGCAGCTAAGTTTGGAAAAAAATTCAAGATAGCAATAAAGTATAGGATAAAGTGGATATGCAGCATAGGTAATGCCATGAGATGGGGTGAAGTCACCTAGGAAGAGTATGTAGATAGAAGAGAGAGGGGGCCCTGAGGCCAAGAGCTTGGACATATGGATATTTTGAATTGAACATAGGAGGAAAAGTTGGCATAGCTGTCTGTAAGGAAGTGACCAGTGAAGAAGGAAAGGAATACCAAGAGAGTGAGGTATCATGGAAGCCAAGGAAAGAAAGTGTTTTCAAATGGAGAAAATGATCAACTGTGTGGAATGCTGAGGAGAGAAATATAGAAACAGAGGCAACATGGGAGTCATGACAACTTAGTCAAATGTAGTCTCAATGGAGTAGTAGGATTGGAAGCCTGACGGGAGGGCTGAAGAAAGACTACGAGGACAGGAAATGGAGAAAGTGACCTTAAGAAGCTCTTTCAAGAAGTTTTGATCTAAAGATGAGAAGAGCAATGAGAGTAGTCGATGAGGCTGCGGTGCTTGAGAGGAAATTGTGCTTTATCTCAAAGTTAAGTGATACCAGAGCAGGTTTGTGTACAAAACAGTATGATTCAGTGGAGAGGAAAGATTAATGAATGCAGGAGAGAGAGGAAAGTGTTGCAGGGCTGAAGTCCTTGAAAGTGAGAGGAAATGGGTCCAGAGCACAAGAGAAAGGGTGGTTCTGGAGAAGAGCAGAGAGGGAGGGTGAAGGGCAAAGGTACTGATACCAGAAGGGTGGTAGACTTGGGGGGAAGGGAGATAGAGTTGCTGTCCAATTGCTTTTTTGTCCAAATAAAGTATGAGGGAAGGTCATTAATTAAGAATGAATAGGAAGAGAGCTAAGGATATAGGGTCTTTAAGAAGAGAGGAGAACCATAATTATAGTAATTATTTCCATCAAACTTATATGTGCCAGGCAGCACACAGATGCTTTACTCATTAGCTCATTTAATTCTCCTAAAAATCCTATATGGTGGCTTCATTATTATCCTCATTGTATAGATGAGGAAACTGAGGCACACCAAGGTTAATGCAATCAATAAATGACAAAGCAATCATTTGAACTGGCTTTATAGACAAAGTATAAAACAGTAATTTTGGGGATTGCATACATAGAGATACTATGGAAGGATGTAAGTTTACTCATTATCAGTGTTGAGTGCCAATTGAAATGTGTGCTCATGAATTAAGGTGAAACCGCACCTGTTTTAAAGAGATCACCAGTTAGGGAGCAGGCACAGAGTAGGCAAACAATTTGGTTTAACCAGGCTTGGGCTTTGCCTGGCAAGTTGCCAGGAGAGGGAAGAAGCCAAAGGAGTTAATGGTGTCTGTGAGGGAATGAGTGTGAAGGTGATGCTCAGGCATAGGCAGGATGGAGATGTGCGGGAGTAAAGGAGAGTGGGAGAAGTGGCAAGTTCAGTGGATTGGAAGACTACTCTAGGTCAAAGGCTTGCTGCAATGGCAGTGGAAGAGAAGTTCAGCTGGGAGTATGGGAAAAAATGCTCAGATGCTGGAAAAAGAAACCCTGAGGATGCACGTATTGGTGACAACAAAGTCAAAGGCAGCAAATCCAGTTCTCCCTCTGCTTCCATAGTCCTTCTGTTGATTCCAGGCTCCTTCTGTAAATTGACATTTCAACCTCCCAGCTCCATACCTTTGATTATGTCCTTTTCCTGGCCTGCAATATTTTTCTTTCTGTCTACTCTCATTTAAATAATACTCATTCATTCTCAAACAGAACCTTTCTTGTTACTCCCCTCTTCCTATACCCTGATGTCTTTAGCCAGAAGTTATCTTCTTCATTCTCTTGTGGCACTATTTAGACCATCAATATAGTATTTAGTATATATTGCCTTTCAGTGAGACATTTGTTCTCATGTCTTTGCTTCTCTACTAGGTTTTAAGTGCTCAAGGGCAGGGACCAGAACTCCACAATTTGGTATTCTTGTCCATGCTTGGCCTTGTGCCTTCCTACCAGTAGGAACAGTATGAATATAGAATCTAATCTCTGAGGTACAGGGACTGTATAGTAGATGCTCAATAAATGTCTGTTCAGTTGAATTAATGACTCAACACATTAGCATCATTTTCTATTTCTCACATTGGATCTGTGCTCATGTGTATTTATGAGCCAGTGTTCTGCAAATCTATTCTCTCTTCTTTATGAGATTAGTAGTGCAAACCTAGTCTAGTTCTTCATTATAGATCATAAGAATGATAATACCATTAAAACCCATATACTTCTCACTCTGTGACAAGCACTATTCTAAGTACTTGCTTTACATGTTTTAAACACATTTAATACTCATAAGAATGCTAAGAAGTGTGGGTTATTATTCTTATTCTATAGAAGAGAAAACCAACATTTAGAGAGGTTAAGCAATTGTCCGATGTCACCCAGGGGGTTGGCAACAAAGCTCATTATCAGTAATATTCAGGAAAGTTCACCCTCTTAACCAGTGTTTTCTAACTTTCTGATGGTGACCCATAGGAAGAAATATTACAGTATGACCTATCACACACACTCACACACACACACACGCACCTGAAACAAAAGTTTCACAAACTAATACTGATCTTTCATTCCACTGTGCGGAATGTTCTTTGGTATTTTCTGTTTGATTTTGTTCTGTTTTATTTCATTAAAAAGGCTAGACAGAATTCCTTAAACTGATTTCACAACTTACTACTGGGTTGAGACACAGGCTGAAGAACAGTGCCCTAAACCGGTGTGTTTCACTGCTGTTCCTTGACTGGAAGAGATGAATGACTCAGTCCTCCAGTTCTCCCCGGCCACTGGTCCAAGTTTCATTTCTTTAAAAATATAAGTATCCTAACTGGCATATACGAGAAATGACATGCACTGAAGCTGCAGTTTAATTACACAGCGCTGAGCATAAGTTAAATGATATATTCCCTTCTGAGGGTTACACGTAACCCAACTACAGAATTGCTGGAGGATTAGTTAAGATAATTCTAATTGAAAAAGAAATATAATTAAGTTCAGAGAAGTCAACGGTCTCTGAGCCAAATCGTTCTCCTATCTAAGGATCTTTTCTCATTTGTATCACACTGACTAAGCAACTTCGGGGTAGCCAGAGCTCTGAATTCAGTTTTTCTCAGTCATTCCTTCTCTTAGTTATTGACTCACCAACTCATTTATTTGGAAAAGATTCATTAAGTGAAAAACTAGTTTTTACGATGGGCCCTGTTAACACAAAGATGTCTGGTCCCAGCCTTCATTTTAAAAGTCAGTGTCATAGTGCCAAAAAGGAGAAGTGTCCTGGCCACAGCCCTTAATTGTGCCTGAAGTGAAGGGCATCAGGGAAGACCTCAACAGAAGATATGGTGTAGGGACCCTGGACCAGAGTATTGCATCAGGATATGATGTGGAGGAAGGAGCTGGGGAAGATGGGGGTGAGGTGGAGAGAAAGGGGAGAATGTGCCAAGGAGAAGAAATGCGTGAAGGGAAGATCATGGCACCTTTAATAAAATGTGACTCAGTGGAGTGGACAGTGATTGCCGAAGGTTGATAGGACACGAGGCAGGGAAAATGGACAGGGCTTGATTATGAAGAACCCGTGGTATAAGAAGAGTTTAGACTCTATCTTGTAGGTGACAGGGAGCTTAAATTAATGAATGTTTGGTTCTTGAATGACACAGACAGTGCAGTGTTTCAAAGAGATAGCAGAGATGCTGCGTGGCAGCGGTGGGGAAACTGGAAGCTTCCTCACCGGTAACCGGTAACTTCGGGGCTACACCGGACGAGGGGTGAAGATGAGGGGCAGGCTTGAGAGCCACTAGCCTGTCAAGTGGACAGGTGTGGTTGACTATTCCGTGAGGGCAATGGTATCTGGATGTGCTTTGGGCAGCCAGCAGATGGTAGCGCCATCCGTTAAGGTAGGGGCTGCAGGAGAAGGAGCAGGTATGGAGGACGAACTAGTGAGTTCTGTTTTAGAGAGGGCATATTTGAGGCCACCAAGAGACCTCCAGGTGTAGCATGTAACAGACAGGTAGAAATATTATCCTGGCGCTTAGATATTGGTTTGCTCACAGCTATAGATTTGGAAACTGCAGGTTTGGGTTGGCAATGTAAGCATTAGGTGTAAATGAGTGTGTATGCGCAGTAAAAATCAGGAGGCTAAAGGCAGAGCTTCCCAATATTTAAAAGGTGGGCTGCAGAGAAGAAACATAGTTAAAAAAAATTCCTGAAAGCATCCAGGGAGGTGGGAAGACAGTTTCAAGGGATGGCTCTTACTTACACCACCAAGGAAAGGGACTTTGAACAAGTAATTGTCAACAGTCACATAACACAGAGGAAGCCAGCAAGGTGTTCACTGGCTTATTCACAGCAAGTTCAGGGGTGAGAGGGTAGGGAGGCGGGGAGGAAGTCAGGTGGCAAGAAAGGGCAGTCCAGCGTTGCGGCAGTAAGAAAGGCAGCAGGGACAGCATGGCACTGTGATTAAGGGGGACACTCCAATGATAGATTCATTTACTCAGCTAATATTGATTGACCATCCACTCTGGGGCATTTGTATAATCCTAGGGATATATCAGTAAACAAGAAAAAGATGAAAATCTCTTTTCATAAAACTTACATTCTCAGATGACTTGAGTTTGAACCCTCATTCTGACCCTTCTTGCTTGTGTGGCCTTGGTAAGTTATGTGATCTTAGTTTACCAGTCCATAGAATGGGTATGATGATAGGACCTATTGACTGGGTAGGGGTGAGAAGAATAACATGAGCCCCCTGGCCCACTGAATGGCACCTAGTTATCTCTCTCTCTCTATCAAATAGGGTATGGCTACTTTTTCCAGAGACTTGTCTGTAATGGGAATTAAATGAGATTATAGCTGAAAGTGGACCCAGAAATGGAGGAGGGCATTTCTCAGCACACAGGAGAGGCCTGGCTCATTTATGTACCCGGGAAGAATGAGTCGAGTTGCAAAGAAAGGTAATTTGTGGCCTGAGAATCTGGAGGAGAGTGCAAGGCCATGTGCTGCCATCCACATCCGATTTGGCACACCACCTAGAGGCTCAGTGAGGGGAAATAAAATGACCCAGACTTTTCAGTAAATGACCTTGCTCATAAACTCCCACCGTCCTTTATTTCTCACGGTCTTATACTGTTTCTGGATTCCAAGCTTCTTTGCCCACACCTGGAATCAGCCCTCAGTGTGCTATTGGCACTCTCCGCAGGAAGCGGCCCCGTTACCAGGGCGACCATTCACCCAAAGTTCCAACATGCTGTTTTTCATATCAACTTGGAATTTCAGTGCTTGGTACATTGTGAGGTTTTTTCCTTCTCCAGATTCAGGAGCAGTGGGGGTTGTAGGAGCCCACGATCTGTGGAGTCAGATGGACCTCACAGCTGTCACCAAAGCTGTGTGGCCGTGGAAAACAGGGTTCCTGACCCTCTGCCCAACTTTCGTTCCCTCCATGGTGAGCATGAGGCCAGTAATACTTGCCTCACAGTGTTCCTGCCTGATTCGACCTGAAAATGGAAAGTACCCGACCCGCTGCCCGGCACTCAGAAAGTGCTCACAAAATATTTGGTCTTCTCTTCTCAACCAGCCCTGAAATGTACAGTCACTTCATAACAATAGAAATGATAAACACGAAGACCCGAAGAACATGACACGGTCGTTCGCTTGACAATTTCTCGTCTATAGACCAGAAATCTGGTCTATAGTAGCATATGCAGAGGGAATATAGCATACATCAGTAGCTACGCCCTGACCTCAGCATGGCAAGGACCGTCTGACACAAGTAGGTGGCGTCACACCTTCGTGCTTCTTTCAACTATTGCTACAATGAAGGCGAACGAGAAAACGCCCAGGGCTGCTGAGAAATCTTGAGACTAGATGCTGCAGTGCGGTGGGAAACCGAGGTGTGCTCTCTGTTGAAGGCTGGATGAGAATGTTTAAAACTGAGGGGCAATGTGCACCTTCAGTATCAGCAGGGCTGTTTGCAGACCAGCCAGCACTTGTGAGAGGGCTGATTTAGAGACCCTACACACGCTACCCCGAGACGTGAGTGATCCTCAGCTTGCTGCTCTCGGAACTTCTGAGGCGGCGATCTATGGTTTTGCAGCAAAACCATCAGCGTGAAAGAGGGTGGGAATAAAGACACATCCGGACAAGTCAAAGGTTAAAAAAACCTGGGCATGGAAGGCCACTTGTGAGACCTTCCCTCATACCGTAAAGAGGGAAGACAAGAGTTAGTGCGTGGCGGATGTCGACATGACGTCCAGCAGCATGGGTCCCAACAGCTTGGGGTTGCTGGTGGGGCCCTGCCGCCTCTGTCGGACACAGGGGTTCCATGCTCTCTTGAGTTTATGGGTGTGCTCATTGCCCCTCGCTGGGCTGCCAGGCTTTCTGCCACTCCCTCTGGGTTCTCTGTTCCTATCTGATTTCTGTTTGCCTCCTCTGCACCTGGGAATCAGTCACAGGGAGAAGATGCTGAAATGCCACAGCTACAGAAAGCTAGGCAGCCATCCAAATGCTATGTTAGCAATACAATTAACTGGTAAATGAGGATTTTTCAGAGAAAATAGGCCTTTTATTATATTACCTAGCCAGAGCTGGTATGCCTTCCACTGACTGGGACCCAGCGAAGGGACCCAAGGTTTGACCCCTCTAAGCCCTGGGCACTGCTAATATTGCTTCTGTCTGCCATGACGGCGAGTCTGGCTTAGAAGTCAGTGAAGGTAGAAGGGAAAAAGAGAGAATATTGCATATATTGTTCCTCCTTTCCGCCCCTCTCAGCCAGCAGTTTCCCCAACACGCCATACGTACACCATACACTGAGCCTTTGCACTGGCCATTCCTACTGCAGAGAACGCTCTTCCAGCATTCTTCAGGGAATGACCCTGTAATCTTCAGGGATGCTTTAGGGCTCACTCCCTCCCTGCTCACATGGAACCTTCTCAGGGAGGCCCCCCCTGGCCACTGCCCCCAGACTCTTTCCCCCTTTCTCTGTTTCACTTTTCCTCACAGCATGAATCCCCATCCGGTGTCCTAGCTCTCTTACCTGTTTGCGGATCATCTTGAAGGGATTTTTGTCAGGCTGATCACTGCTATATGTTCAGTAACAAGCATTTCCCTGGCTTGCTCCATAGAGTGGATGCTCAAATATTTGTTGAGAAAGGGAGAAGATGAAAAGGAAAATAAAAATGTAAAGAAAGGCAAAGTTGTGTCTTCCTGCCCCAATCTCTCCACGTGCTTTAACAAGCATTGTTTCAACTTGTACTCTGCACTGAGCCCCTGCTCATACCTCTGAGTGCAAAGAAGCATTAGTGGTGGTCTCTCTCACTGGAACTTGCCAATCTAGCAATTTTCTACCTGATCTTGAGACCAGGTAGAAAAAATGGGCATGCGAGCAATGTGGCATCATGGGAACAAAGGCCACATTTGTTGGGATGACTAGAAAAGGCTTCAAGGAGGAAGTGATGTCTGAGGGGGCATTTTATGGGGTGGAGAAGGTGGGCTATTGTGATTTATAAGAAACATGTATTTGGTCTTTATCCCCATACCTGGCACAGAGCTTCAAAAACTCTTGGAATTTCCTAAGGGATAAGAGACAGAAAGGTGTGTTTTGTTATTCACAACAAGCCCCTTTCAACCATACCTAAGACCCAGGATAACCACAGGATGGGGGCTGGCTGCTAGCAGAACCAGCTCTGTGACTGGAAGGTTGCACCTTTCAGACCCACCCTACTCCCACCTCCATCTCTGGGAAGAGGAGAGTAGCCGGAGATGGACTTAATCACTCACGGCCAATAAGAGCCTCCTTCCAAAGCTGGAAGCAATGGTGTGTAGAGATCTTCCGGGTTGGTGGACACGTGGAGGTGCCACTGGGCATGTGGAACACGCAGAGAGGTCCCAGGATTTCCATGCCCCTCCCCCACAGCTTGCCCTATGCATCTCTTCCATCGGGCTGTTCCCCGATGCACCAGTTTCATAATAAACTGGTAATAAAGTAGGTAAAGATGTTGAGTTCTATGAACTGTTCTAGCAAATTAATTGAACCTAAGGAAATGTCCTAGGAACTGTCAGTTCAGAGCCGGTCAGTTAGAAGCACAGGCAACAACCTGGACTTGTTATTGGCATGGCAGGGGCCTTCTTGTGGGACTGAGTTCCTAACCTATGAGATCTGATGCTCTATCAAGGTACATAGTGTCAGAACTCAACTGAATTGTGGAACACCCAGTTGGCATTGCAAAATCGCTTGGCGAGTGGAGACCCACACATCTATCTGGTCACAGAAGTGTTCGGTGTTGTGGTAGAGGAGAAACACAAGAGTGTTTTTCCTAAATTGGGGGGGGGGTATGAATAGGACTATTTGCCTGAAAGTGTGACTGAGGAACAGTAGATAAACCAAGTGGGCTTCAGCTCCAACTGTGTAAGGGAACACTAGACAAGTAGGCTAGAAAATGAGGCCAGACCATAATGTCAGGGGAAGTGCTCACATTTCATGCATAGGCAGCAGGCAGCCATAGATAGCTTAGGGTAGGAAATGGCCAGGGTTGTGTGGCATTGTGAGGTCAACCTAGCAGATCTGAAGGAGGGATTAGTGTGAGGAGGTCTGAGGGGAGAGGATCTTGCAGGACACCATTGCCAGTGTCCCGATGAGATCAGAGGGCCTGACCAGACTGAGGGGGGAGCAGGGGAGGCATTTAGATGTTTTTCACAAGCAGATTTGACAGGACTTGGCAACTGATTCATGTTGGGTGGGGACCCAGGGAGAGTCAAAGATGACCCAGGCTTTGAGTCCGGATGCACAGGAGAATGGAAAGGCGATATAAGGAGTGAGAACTCACGGGGCAAGGGGGGTGCCTTTTTGTCAGGGAGCCTATTTGCAAGCTCCAGTCAGTTTCCCGATGTAACTCCTCCCAGTTTGCCCATTCTCTCTGGGATCTTGCAGAATACCTGGGATATAGAGCTATACAAATTGGGCTATGCAGTAAGGTGTTGGACAGCAGAACATCCATTTCAAAGTCAAAAGACCTTATCACTGCTCCTGAATTGGGTGGCCTTGGGCAAGTCCCCGAACCACTGAATGCCTCAGTTTCTCCTTTCTTTTGGACTTGGATAAGGCTGCTTTTCACCCGACCACTCTGCAGCATGAACATCTGAAGACAAAAAAGTTTGTTACGTGCATTGAACCCCTGGCCTGAAAGGGACTGTGGTAGAAAGAGTTGGTCTGTCCACACAAAAACTTGTTATGTTAGAAGTGTTGGTAATGGTCCTGCTGAGCTATTCATAAGGTGAGGTAGGGCAGGGTGGGGTGGGGATATCTCAGAATAAGGCTAGATTCCAGCCAATGGAATCACACTCTCCCCACGGGCCGTGCCTCTGCTGCCCTTCTGGTTCCTTTGTGCAGAGCTCCCTTTTTGCCGTTGGCCCTCAGCAGCTCTGCTCTGTTCCTGTGCAGATGGTTCACCCCCGCCAGGCTCCACCAGGGAAGCCTTGCATTTGTGAGAGGACAGAAAGGGCAGTAAGTGGGTCTGAGAGATGCAGGCTGTAAAGCTCCGGGACACCGGGACACTGCAGGAGCCCGAGCAAGGCAAAGTTATTATTTTTCCTTTCTCAAACATCCAAACACGAAGCTACCTGTGCTATCTAAATTGCAAAGGCTAACTTAGAGTCTGTGCCGGACCCATTGGCTTTAGGTGATTGGGGAAAGAACAGGGATTATTATAGGTTGAATGCCACCTGCCGGGACCCAGGCCCACGTGAATGCAAGAGGCCTTACACGGAGGCTCATGGGACAGTGCCTATTACCTTCCCACATGATGCAGATTAGAGCACTTTGCTCTTTGCCATGGAGATGGCAAAAGACTAGAAACATTTCATGAACTGTAGCCTGAAAACCAGGGCTCTAATCTAACCGGCAGAGTGGCTGAGGAAGTTCCCGTAGATTGAAGGGAGCATGGGTTCAGACTGCAGGGGGAGAAGCTAGTGTGAGAGTGGCCCATGGTCTTTCCAGAAGCATCCATGTGGTTGACATGCATCCAGTCCCGGGATGTGGCTCTCTGTTTTTATGAGCCAACAGTCCCAGGTCAAGAAATTGGTAGGGAAAGCCGGGTTGGCCTCCTGGAAGGCTCCTGGAAGGCTCCTGGAAGGGGAGACAGCCTGCACTAACTTGGAGAGCACTCCCTTCAGGTCACAGTGCCTGACTGATCCTGACACTCTGGAGAAAACTAGGAAGGGAGAGAAAGGTTTGAATTAAAAATAGAAACCTGACCCACGTCTGACATTCACCTTCATGTGGAAAAGGAGAGGAAGATTTGGGCTTCTGTGTTTTTGTTTTGTTACTGGGAAGGGTGACTTAATCATAGGGAAGGGTGTATGCCTGTGTCTATATTTGGTTTCATTCTACCGCCCCTTCCACCAATCCTTACCAAGTTGTGTAGTGAAGCCTTCAATCCCCTTTCCAAACTCTCTTGAAAAGTTCTCTTCCCAAGCGAGTTGTTGCCTTTGCCTTTCCCCTCCCCTCAACTTTTTTTTGCAATCAGTCCTTTGAATCCTGCTTCTTTGATGGCCACCCTGGAAGGTAGAAGGCATCATGGCTCTGAGCCCACAGATGGGACGGATGGCAGGGCACCAGAGCGATGGGGCTGGGGGACACAGGGACCTTCATCTTCAGATAATGAGGGGCCGGGTGCTTGGCGCCCTTGACAGTATGGCATGAGAGCATCTCAATGGCCAAGGCTGGGTTTGGGGAGGGTGATAGAAATTCCTCCAGTGGCTATGTGGCAGCCTAGAATTTCCCTCATTCATCTGTCTTTCCTGCTAGATAAGAACAGCAGTGCGGAAAGATGTGGGAGACAGGGCATCGTCACCCTACAGACTCTACAGGCTGGGGCGGAAAGAGTGTAGGGTCTTGAAGTACCGGAGGTTACAGCAAGGCAGCGCCTCCGCAAGAACCCACACATCTTCCTGCCTGTAAGGAAGACATCTGTACTTGTTGACTGAGCGGGATGGCGAGGGAGCGACGCGGCAACCGGGGGCTCGGGTGCTGGCTCAGCGTTGTGGGAAATCAGATTGCAGACCAGCAGAAATGGTGCTAAAATGCAGCCCTCACTTTGGAAGTTCCTCAGGTGCATCTGCGCAATGAGATAGCAGCACGGTGACGCCATGGTAGGAAGAAGAGCCAAAGCACGTTCCATGGGTTTGTACAATTCAACTCGTGGTGGTAAATGTTTAGAAAGGACCTGCCAAGTTGTTTCCTTCACGTGAAGGTTTTGTAATAGTGACTAAATCAGAGTCGTAAGGAAGACTGCGCATCTGTCTCTGTATTTGGTTCCATTTTACCTTCCCTTCTGTCACAGTAGTCTCGTCAACTTATGCTACGTTTTTCTTTTCATAATGTTCTGCAATGATACGTGCCAATCATCACGAAAGTAGCATGGTGCCGTGGGGAGAGTGCTGGGCTTGGACAACCTGGGATCCAGTCTTTACTCACTTTGTGACCTTGGACAAGTCACTCCCCCCCCCCCCCCCCCCCCCCGGGCTCTCATGTGTAACAGGACAATACTACTATCAGCCTCCCTACCTGACAGGGGCGGGTGTGAGACTCAAAAAGACAACTGCATGGAAGCACTTTCTTTCCCGAGTCACTTACCTCTTTCTGTCCTCCTCTCCACCCCCCACCCCCAATTCCAGAGTTCTCTACACTCTTACATATGAGTCTATTTCTCATTTCAATTCAGGTACGGTTTCCATACTCTGTTGTGGAGGGATTCTTCAAAATGAGTCCGTCTGGAAGAGAACCCCTTCTCTGAAATTAAGGTATCTTCTGTGTGGGGCCAAATGCAGTGGGCACGAGTAGCATCCTGCCTGGAAGTCAATCCCCAAGTTCGTTGGGGCCATGGATGACTTCTCAAGACTCCACCCAATTAAGTACTAACACGGGAGTTCCTTGAGGGCAGGACCTTTTTTTTTTTTTTAAGATTTTATTTATTTATTTGAGAGAGGGTGAGAAACAGCATGAGAGCGGAGAGGGTCAGAGGGAGAAGCAGGCTCCCCGCTGAGCTGGGAGCCCAATGTGGCTGGGATCATGACCTGAGCTGAATGAAGGCAGTCACTTAACCAACTGAGCCACCCAGGCGCCCCGAGGGCAGGACCTTTTTTTCTGTTTTGCAAGCTTTGGTATCTTTAACTCCTAGAACAATGTCTGCCACATAGTAGACACTCAGTAAATGTTTGGATGAATGAATGAAAATAAGTCGAAGCAGCAGAAGCTCTGCTCTTCCCCTAGCATCTTCACATAGGACTTGCCCAGGGATCCTCTCCACAGCCACCACCCCATTTTTATAATCAGTGTTAACTTGGAGCAGACCAGCTTGACAAAAATTTGCCAGTAAGTTTACCCTAAAAAAAAAAAGAGTCTCAGACAAAATTATTAAGACTTCCTTATCTCTCCCCCTGCACCACCACGATCACCAGAATAAATATAATACATAAAAAGATATAAGCATCTACTTACATAAATTATATTATTATTAAATAAGTTACATAGAAAATTAATTATAAATTATATATTATGTAACTAATCTTATGTAAATATAATAATCTATGTAAGGTTGTCAGGAAATATGTCTCCTAATTATATGCAGTTTGCAAATCAATTAACTTGAATGCTCCTACCATTGTGATATAGCAATGAAAGCAAAGCAAAAGTCCAACATTGACTGTCAGAACAAATATGTCTAGCTCAGGGGGTCTTTTCTGAACTAAAATCATCAATTGAGATGGATCTCCATATTCCTACCACACCCATGAGATCTGTTTCCTGAAACATGACATCTGTTATTTGTATAACGCAGACATGCTTATCCAGGCTTCACGGGGGAGCCTGTGCAAAGCTTTTTTCCATCCCCACTTTGTGATCTGTCAGCTGGGCTATAACAAGGGTGATTGGTGCTGAAAACAAGTTTTTCGGGTAACCCAATGTGGTCATCAGGGTTCAGTAAGGAAACGGAAACCACAGCAATTAACCGAATAGGGAAAATGTCACTTGAAGAATTGTTTGCGGAGTAACTGTTTACTGGAAAGGTGAAAGACAACTCTGCAGAGAAGGTCTTCCACCCTTGTCGCCAGGGAAGAGTGCACAAGGAAGGGACTTCACAGACGAGAGCTATGCAAGGTTGAGAGTCAGCTGCTGTGGTGAGAACATGGCTGTTGCAGGAGCCCAAGCTGGCTGACTGGGAAGTAACTGGCTGAAGTCCTGGAATCCTGGGAACTGGCCACCAGGTGTGGGACAGATTAAGGGGCCAGCTGCAGGAGGAGAGGCTGATCCGCCAGCCTCCCGGTGCCCCTCCGGCGCCCTCTATTGGCAGAGCTTAACATCGAGTGGCTGGCAGAGGAGAACTGAAGCTTGCCGAGATCAACTCTAGTATCAAAGCAGGGCAAGCAAGGGTGCATGGGGAACTCGGGGGCCCGACTTAATAACTGGCACATCCCCAAAGGACATATGGGGCAAAAACCATTTCTGGGTTTTCTATATTCTGGCCACGAATCCTTTTTGCATTCACTGGGCCACAGAAGTTTTGTTCTAGCCTCTCCCTCATCTGATGGCCCTGATTTTATTTTATGGCCTTAAATGAAATCACTTGTTCCTAACCTTGGCTCCATATTAGCATCACCCAATAAGCTTTTACAAAATACTGAGAATTTAACAAGTGTATCTTAAAAGTCTCCTCAGGTAACTCTAATATGCAGCCAGAGTTGAAAACCTCTGGGCTAGGCATGGCAAGAAGGCAGGCTGCCACAAACATAATATGCCTTCGGGCAGTGTAGGCCTTTAAAGGCTCTCCAGTGGAAGGGTAAGAGGTATCTGTTTCACCTGTGCAACTCCAGGTAAGTTAAAGAACCTCACTAAACCCCAATTCCCTTCTCTGTAAAATGAGAGATGGGGAGGGAAATATGATTTGTCCCCAGCATTTCCATGAAGGGCAAATGAGATGATGTATGGGAAATATTTAGCACAGGGCTGGTAATTATTAAGTTTTCAATAGACAATATTTACAGTGGCAGAGGTGATGGCTATTTTCACTTGCAAATATCATTTGTCTGTGACTTTCTCTGATGGCTACCGACTGAGACACTTTGGACAAAGCAGAGTGTTACAGGGTCCAAAGGAACAAGATTTGCCAAGATTGATGCCTAAGAAAGTATAAGTAACTAATTGTTGGGTATCAGAAACAGGCAAGTGAATACCAAGCCATTATTAGACATAATAAGATGATGGTACCTTCATCCAGAGTACTCTATAGTTTCCAGGATCGCTTTTCATTTATTGTTTGCTCCTTTCAGTAGCTCTGTAAGGCTGTTTGACTTCATCGTTAGAGTGGGGTGTCTGGGATCAGCTTTGCTAGTTTTGAACTGCTAATATTTTACTTAATAGTGTTGATATAAATTTCTAAGCCCAAGAGGGAGCCACTCCTGCGTGGGATGCCGCATCAGCAAACTAAAACTCAGATAAAACTTTGCGTCCCTGTAAATGCTCTGCTTGATCAGAAACACAGCATATCCAGTCAGCCAATCCCCAAACACCAAGCCAACTCTGGGCTCTATTCTTACCCTGTTATTCCTTATTCTTTGTCCTGTACAAGCCTCCTGTCTTCTGCCCCATTTTGCATGTCTCTGGACCCTTGGGACTAGAGACTGCCCACTTCATGAAGTGTTAAGTAAAGTTTATATCACTTACATTGTCTTCTTTAATCATTTTAAACAATAGCTGTGTGGTTTTGGGCAAGTTGATTAATTTCCCAATAATATTTGTGAAATGGAGTTATTAAGAGGCTTACATGAGATCACAAATGAATAGGCCTGGAAGATAATACATGCACATCAAATGGTAGGTTATTTTAGGTGTAACTTGAAGGAAAAGTCCCCTCTCCCCTGATGTCTGAAGAGTTTCTTGGATAGGAGAAAACTTGTAATGCTCTGTGCTTTGGGACTAAGAAAGGATCTACCCAAATATTAAATTTAATCTCAGAAAGAAAAAAAAAAGCAAAAGAGAGAGAGAAAAACTTGACATTCAGAGGTTTTGTGGGTGTGTGTTCTTAAATGATATAGGTGGTCTACATATGTGGTGGACCATTTTATTAGTCATTGGTGGGACCTTGGTACATAGACTGAGAGCAGGAAGAAAAATAAAACATTGTCATTGCTTTGCTCTGAAACAAGACATGCTATTTACATGATGGAAATACAACTTTGTTGAGTATACTGCAGCAGTTAGGAGAAAGGATTGGTAAATGCGTGCGTGTCAAGGGGAGGTGGTGGGAAAGGGGGAGAATGCTGCAGACTGAACTAGCTTTTAAGGTATGACAAGTAATGAGAAATGATAGGAATTGTGCTAAACTCAGAAGCTAATACTATCTAGAGACATTCAAGTTTCAATATTCAAAAAACTGTGCCAATAAAAAAAATCGTTTCCTGCTGGAATCAGCTTGCAGGGTTCCAAGTTTTGACCTTTAATTTAGACTCCATTATCTGTGGGATGATACTCGGGGTGCCTACTGGTCAACCTGAAAAAACCTGCCACCTACTCTAGTGGGTGGAACCTTAAAGAAGATTGGATTTGGAGGACTGAAACCCACCTTTGGTTGTCCTGATGAAGCCCCCTGTGATGTCAGACTGGTTGAATTATTCAGATTATGGGCATGTTCTTGGGGGGATTACAATGCCCTAGGAATTGCCTGGCAGATGGGAGGGGGTTAATTCCTAGGCAAAGAACATCAGTTAGGATAAATTTCCCTGAGGGGGATGGAAAATCAGAACTCAAGGTATGAAAGGCTGAAAAAAGAGGTGCATCTTTAGAAGGTCATAGATCATTCTAATTGTGGAGTAAATCCAGGAATTATGGTATATCCATAACCTCTTATGATAGGTGTAAGTTTTTGTTTTTCCTCCTATGGTCATGGGAATAGTCATATTTAATGTCCATTTCAAATTTAAAATTTATATGTAGAATTTCCTTTAGATAGACTAACTTTACAGTATATCTATATTTAGCCATGTATTGTGGTGGTATGCAAAATTAAAGAACTGGATTGTGACAGTAAATTGAACATTTCCTATATTTATTCTGCAACTCAGGAAAGAGGTCCAGGCATTCCAGAGGGTGACCATCTGTGGAGTGGTGGTCTTTAATGAGGTTGAAAATGACCACAGAAAACAGCTGCAGCATTGAACTGAATGAGAAGTAAATACGAAACCTCCTTTCTCCGAAATACACAGATAATGATAGTGGTTCTTATTCTGGCTGCACATTAAAATCACCTGAGGGATCGTTTTAAAATGCCAATGCCCAAGCTGTCCCCCAGAATAATTGAATAGAATCTTAGGGAGGATGAGACCCAGGCATCAACATCTTAAAAGCATCCAGATTACTCCAGTATGCAACCAAAATTGAGAACTACTGTTGTAGTCAACCTCTGTCAGGTGAAAGGCAGGCTGGTTCACATCTGGGTTTAGAGTTAAGAAAACTTAAGTCTATTGAAGTTGAAAAATTTGTTAAAGACCACATACGATTTTTGGCAGGCTCCAAGACTCTGTATCAGAATTACCTTTCTGGTGGTGTTTCCCATTCTCTTGGTCATTCTAGGATTCTGCAAGAAGTTGCTTCCTGAAAATAATTTATATTTTTGAAAGAATTATTTGGGGTTTATATAAGGATGAGAATAGAAATATTTAAACCAAATGGTCAGGGTAAATATTTGAGCAACAAATGCAGAGAAATAGCAATTCTGGAGCAGCCTGGGAAGCCCATCTTTCAGGGACAGTAAGTTGGCTGAGGGGGACATGACTGGGTACCCCCTCAGCCTATCACTCCTCTTGCTGATACAGTTCCACTGTAATGGAACTCAGGGTGACATAGGGATGTGAAGAATACAGGTGCTCCGAGCTAACTAATTTGAGAGCCCCAGGTGGTGGGTGAGGCAGGTAGTATAAAGAACAGACACCTGCCACAGTCTCGAGTATTCCTACAGGGTGACCTGGTCAGTTGAGTCTCTGTTTTTTGTTTTGCTTTGTTTTGTTTTGTTTTGTTTTGTTTTGTTTTGTTTTGTTTTGTTTTGTTGAGATGCTCTGGTCATGATCAAAGCTTGAACTATGTCCTTAATGGGGGTTGCCACCAGAATTCAGATACCTACTCTTAAGCTTCCCTTATTTAAAACCAGAGCCAAGATTTGAGCAGAAGTCCTGTTTCTCCCAACTTTTTAAAAGAACAAGTCTCAGGTTTTTAACTTGAACCTACTGTGCAACTTCCAGATTCTTATTAAAGCAATCCTATGGCCCAAGGACAATTTGGGCTTTAAAGAAATATCTCCATAACTGAAGAGAATTCCTATATCTGAGAACTCTGGCTTTACATTAATGT
Source organism: Halichoerus grypus (assembly GCF_964656455.1). NCBI lineage: Eukaryota > Metazoa > Chordata > Mammalia > Carnivora > Phocidae > Halichoerus > Halichoerus grypus. The sequence goes on from NC_135717.1 coordinate 88,259,709, forward strand.
TTGTCTACTTTCAGGTATGTTCAGAAAGAAAGGGAACTTTTTTTTTTTTTTTTGGTTTTAGTAGAGAGGAAAATACAGGAGGAACCCTCACAGAGAGTCCCTCTGAGACAATAACTCCAAAAAAACTATACATCCTCTTAGAAGATGCTCTGAACCAGGGATTAGAAGTGCTGACTTCCAGCTAGGACTTTGCCACACATATAGTTCATTGAGCCTCTTTAGCCATATGATGGGGTTCTCTATATAGTCCTTCCCAGTACTAGGATTACAGAAGGAGCCCATGACTCTTAATAAAGTGATGTTGGAATGTGCTTTATGATTTCCATTTGAAATGCTACACATATCTATGCTATTTTCTTTTATTATCAGAAATATCATTTAACTTGAATAATTTAGAAATCAAGTTATAGTAAGAGAAATTATCTGGTACCCATAAATACAGAGAATAACAGATTTGAGACTAGAGAAGAAAAGAAGGCAATTCAAGTAAATGTAATAGCTGAAAGAACAGGTTGGGAAGCTAGACCAAGTCTTTGTTTTTGTCTTGGCAGTGGGAAGAGCTGAGTCACCTTGTGACTAGACCCACATTGCTTTGTCCATCTGGAAGATAGTGAATTCTTTTAAACGAACTGCACATTGGCTACAATGAGGTCCAATTTGCTTTCTTGATACTTCTAAGCAATGGAAGAAGAATGCATTAAAGAGTAAGACAATTATCAATTTATAGGGCATACAGAGGACAGAGGAACATGTTAATTATTACCATGGGGATGCCACCACCAAAAACCAACTGTGGAAACCTCTATAGGATAAGACTCCCATTTCTTTAACAAATACATTTCAAGGTAAAAAAAGAGAGTTGAAGGGTGAACCTATAGATTTAAAATAAATTTGAGGAATAGCAACCAATTATTTGCACCTTATTTAGCTTATGATGAAAATAAAAACAGCTATAAAACAGTATTAAATTTGAGACAATTAGAAATTTGAACAGTAACTAATTTTTGCTATCAAGGAATTGTTGCTAAAATTTGATGTCATAATGGTATTGAGGTTACTCTAGAATCCTTAATTTTTAGGGATACACAGTGAAATATTTACAGATTAAATTATATCATTATGGAAATTGCTTCAAATTAATATAGATGGGGAAAGGGATAGGATATGATTGAAACAAGACTGATAACTTGGTAATTGTTGAAACTGGGCAATGGATACAGGGAGTTCATTATACCATTCTGTCTAGTTTTGAATATGTTTAAAATTTTCCATCCTGGGGGCACCTGGGTGGCTCAGTCGTTAAGCGTCTGCCTTCGGCTCAGGTCATGATCCCAGGGTCCTGGGATTGAGCCCCGCATCAGGCTCCTTGCCCAGCGGGAAGCCTGCTTCTCCCTCTCCCACTCCCCCTGCTTGTGTTCCCTCTCTCGCTCTGTCTCTCTCTGTCAAATAAATAAAATCTTTAAAAAAAAAAAAAATTTTCCATCCTGAAAAGACAAAGAAAAGTAGATGACAGTTATTATGGAGTAAAGAATCTTACAGAAACTAAAAAATGGCTTTAAGATCATAATCATTTAATTTCCCTCAACCCCTTACCAAGAGACCACATCATCAGCTAGCAGAAACAGATTCCTAACTCAACCAGAGTCATGAGTCCAGACTACCACTGGCAACCAGAAACAGACTGGGAAAGAGATTTTTCCCAAACAACATCTTGTTATAATACATTTTTCTAAGCCACAGTAAAGAAGGCACAAAGACCCCCCCCCGCCAAAAAAAAACTCTGATTCTGGATTTTTTTTACCCTGATAATTTGTGGTAGGTTTCTTTATTTTTTGAATATAAAGTGACAGAAATAATTTGCCATTAGAAAAGAGAAAGAATCTTTGACTATTTACAGCTTTTATACATCACAAAGTTTTTCTTGTTTTTATGTTGTGTCTTTTTTTAAATTCATTTTAATTTTTGTTCCTGCATCATTTGAACAAGTCCAAACTGGAAATCTATACAGCTCACAAAAAAGCCCTCCACCCAAAAGACCCCCCACCCCCACCCAACCCCAATGAGAAACAAGATAAATCAAAAGAATGAAATCAACTTATTTCTTTTTTTTAAGGTAAGTCATTTGCTTATATATATACTTGTAATTATTTTTTTTCAAGTTCAAACACCAAAATCCAAGAGAGAAAAGGAAAAAATAAAAAGACCCAGTCATCTGCCCCCTCCCCCCACTCCAGAATCTCAATTGATCCCTGCACGTCCAAAATAAGAAATATATATTTACAGAAAACAAAACAAAACAAACAAACAAAAAAAGAACTTGGAGGTGGATGGGCTGGGGATCTGAGAGTCAAGAGGAAGGAGAGCCGGCCCCAGGGAGGGTGGGAGGGATCTGGGCCTCACAGAGTCAAGCAAGCCTGAGTCTTCTGTGTTTTCCCTGGGGAGCCTACTACACTGGGAAAATTTCGAACGTTTCCCCCTCTGCCGTGTGACCTTGGGAGGGGGGCGGCTCTGAGTTTGCAACCCAACCGTACAGTGGATTTGTATTTTGTGGTTTCCATCATCATCACCCCCTCATACTCAAATACATTTGCGCACGCACACACTCACGGGCACACACACGCGCCAGTCATTGTGGCTAAGAGTAATTATGACACTGATGGAACATTGGCTCCTGTCAAGTGGAAGAAAAGAGATTTGCCCTTAGGGACGAGAGCTCATTGCCCTATCCTGTCCCTTCTCTGATCTCCACCGTAACACACTGCTTAGCTCCCTGAAATGTTTCCACAAGCATCAGGGCTACTCTGAAGTATTAACTCTGGAATGGTCATTGGGTAACAAAGCTCCTATGAAGATTTGCCCCTCACTTCCTGCAAATTCCCTTAACAAACAGGCGCGCCCAATTAACCAGGTGTGGCAGGCAACCTGAAATAGGGGAAATCTGAGGCAGAGGCAATGGAAGCCATGCTGTTTTCTGCTTACCTTTGAAAGGCTGCAAGCCCAGAGGTCAGAGAGCAAAGAGAAGACGTGACAAAATGATCCCTGGCTAGCTTGACTTGCTTCCTTCTTCCCTCCTAAATGCGGTCTATTAGTCTTCAATGCATAAAACACAGGATAACCCCTTGAGTTGGTTGCAATATCCTTCCAACACAAGAACCAAGACATGGCATTGGATGAGCCAGGATGAACACAGTTTACTCTTTTGGGGAAAATGCCGGGCAGGAACATGACTAAGTAAGCTAAGGGTCCCTTTCCTGATGGACAGAAAACAAGTAGCAGCCATGACTATAATGAAATTCCTGCCCTGTTCCAGAGTCTGTGGAGGCCTGGAGAACTAGTGCACTCGAAATGGTTGAACAGCTTCGGAATCTTTTCAAACTGTGAGAGGTTTCCCTCCCCCCCACCAAAGGGCACGGGAAATGAAATAGAAACAGCACACCATCTGTGTCAGAAGTATGTGGAATGTTCCTGGGGATAGACTCTAGGTTGCTCTTGTCCATCTCCAAAACCCAACACACTGGATTTTTATTCCTGAAAAAATTTTATTTCATGAAATTTCTGATTTTTTCAGGCCCTCCCTATAAGCCTTGTCCCCTTCATGCAGCCCCACTCAAAGTCCTTTTCCTAATTCTCTCTTGCTCTTCCAAACCTTTCTCCCAAATCTTTTAAAGACTTTTGATTATCTCCTATGCTACTGTCCCCCTGCTCCTGACAAAAGAAAATACTAAATAAAAATGATCAGCCAGAGAACACTTTCATTTAGCAAAACTGAGCAGAAGGAAAGCTGCTTTACAATCCTTTTACTTCTTTGATTTTTTTAAAAAGATAAATGAGGAGAAAGGTGAACAAAGAATTATGATTCCCTTAAGGAAACTAACTTAGTTGGGAGCCTTGAAAATAGAAAAGACAAGATTTACTGTGAAAATGTGCTCTTTCCAGGGCAAATAGTCAAAATGTGGCCTCAACCCACGATCACATTTGCTGACATCTATAAAAATATGCTATGGCCTACTAAAGAGGGCAACAGAGATTTTAGTAGAAGTAAAAAAAAAAAAAAAAAAGCCCAAATATCAGTATTTGAACAAGAGTCACCAGAATTCCATGCTGCCGGCAAGACCCTACCTCCAGCACTTACAACCTTACCATCTCAATCTGACAAAGAGACCCGAGACCCTCAGGATTGATCCAAAATTCCTTTAAGTCTTGCTTGGGATAGTCACCATGAGGAGGTCAGACTATCTCTTATCACTTAGACTTTCACTCCCAGATGCCCAGGCATCTCCCATCTGAGCTCATTTCCCACCTCTGATAAGCTCTCCAAATCCTTCCATGATTCAGTGGCTCATCATTGGCCACAACCCTGACAACTGCTTTCACCTTGTTCTCACAGAAATTTGGCTTTTCCTTGAGGACCTTGTAGCCCTCTCAAGCGGGCAGGCATTTCCTCTCCCACATTCCTCATGCTACTGGGCCTAGAGGTGGAGGTGGCACCTTCTTTATTCCTCATTGCCACGTCTGGACCACCATCCCTCTTTCTTCCTTAAAAATCAAAAGAAAACAAAAGCACAAACCAGCTTTGAGGCACATCAGACTACACTAGTTGCTTCCCTTACTTGAAGCAGCTGTTTAAATATTCTTGGATCACCCTTATTCCAGTCACTGGCTTCAGTACCATTCCTGACCTAATTTGTGTTGCCTTCCACAGCCACATAAACCATTATTCCCACATCCTGGCCTCTCAGTTCCTTGGCCTCTGCTCCTTCAATAACCTTTTCCTCCACCTAACCTCAGCTCAAAACCCCACCCCAGACCCAGACTGTGTCACTACCAATAACCACGACCTCTCTGTAGTGGAAGCCTCAAGCGTCCACTCTGACTTAGCTCCCAATTTTCAGATTAGTCTTTCTGGAACATGATTCAATAATTTGGTGACTCCAGCCTGCATCTCAGTCCCTGCCCTGACGACATGTCATTATTCCTGATTTCCTAAACCTCCTCACTTTTCTCCTCACCTAGCTTAGATTCCATGGCCAATCATAATCACTACTTCACAGTTTCCCTTAACTGTGTCCCTTGCTCACTCCATTGCATTTACCTGATTAAACCCCAGCCCTGTTTAAATCCAACTGTCCACTCTACCTAAGCTGGATGTAGCTGAAGAAAATTTTTTAAATTTCTTTTAAACTCATGATTTTAAGAACCTCAAGTGAGTCCCTTGTGCCACCTAGCATGTCTCCTACATTTTCTTTGTTGCTTTATTCTTCTGCTAGATGGCTATATAAGTAATTCATGCCTTCTCCTCTTCCAAAACCTGCAATACTTGCTTCTGATACTCACTCTTAGCTGATGAACTTCCTTTGTATTTGGCTAAAAAGCTATCAGTCAGAAAAGACGTACTCCCACCATCTCATTTACCAACCTGCTTGCATCTGTGCCCAAATTCAGTATTTCCCTCCTATTACTCTAACAACCTGGTTAGGCTCCTAAAGCCACTCCCTCCACTTGTACCCTTGATCCCCTCCCCTCTAACTTCATCAAAGACATCACTCCAGCAATTATCTTCTCCCTTTAAGCATCAATTTCCCCCCTCTACTGGGTCATTCTGGTCAGCATAAAACAGGCTGTTATTTCTCCCATCTTAAAAAAAAAAAAATCCTTCCTTGGACCTCACACCCTTTAGGACCTACTGCTCTTTCTATGTTCCCTTCACTCCTAAAAGAGTTGTTAATTCATCTTGTCACTACTTCCTTTCCTCCCAGTCTTTCATGAACCCACTGCCCTCAGGCCTGTGTTCCCACCAGTCCACTGATACAGCTCTTTCTCAGCTTATCAATGGAATGACCTCCATGTACCCAGATAATCTTATTCTACTCATTGATTTGACCCTGGCTGGTCCTCCCAGTGCTGCTTCCTCCTCATCTCTGGGGGCTCTGGCCCAGGGACTCTCTTCTGTCTACTCATTCCCTGGATTCAGTTTCAAGGCTTCAAATACTATTCAAATGCCTATGAATTCCAAATTCATATCTGCAGGCTCTACTTCTTCCCTAAACCCCAGACTCATATATCCAATAGCCTAACTAGCATTTCCACTTGGGTATCTGGTAGACATCTTAAACTTACTATAAGGCTCTTTTCCCCAATCTGCTTTATCTATAGGATTTCCATTTTATTGATGGTGACTCCAAACTTCCAGTAGCTGAGACTAAAACTTCTAGGGTCATTCTCGATTCTTTTTCTTACTTAATATCTAACACATCAGCAAACCCTTCAAAATATTTCCAAACCCAACCATTTTTTTACCACCTCTGCTAACACTACGGCCCAAGCCACTGTCATCTTTTACCTGGATTAATGCAATATCTTCTTAACTTGCCTTGCTGCTTCTCCTATTGCCTACACTCTCATTGTATATTCTCAACATAGCAGTCACAATGCTTCTTTTAATGTGGGAGTCGAGTCATATCATTCTCTACTCAGAACCTTCTAGTGATTTCTTATCTTGCTCTGGTAAAAGCCCTTAACATTGGCCTACAAGGCCTGTGGGTCAATGCCACCTCTCTGACCTCATCTTTCACATTCTCCTTACTCATTGGCATCCTGGCTCTTCCTCAAGAATGTCAAGCATGCAGTTTGACCCTCAGGATCTCTGAAATTGCTTTTTCTTTGCTTGAAAAAACGCTTCATATAGAAAGCCCCAAGGCTCACTCCCATTTTAGCCATTGCTCAAATGTTACCTTTTCATAGAAACTTTTCCTGTCTACCCTACAACAAGTAACAACCCACACCCAACCTATCATCCCCTATCCCCCTCAGTCTGCCTTGTTTTTCTCCTTGACACTTTGAAGTATCTGAAATTTATTTATTGTCTATTCCCTTTCATAAATACATAAGCTTCATGAAGGCATGGACTTCATGCTGTTCAATTTTGTATCCCTGGCACGGGCTTTTCATTCAATAGCAGTGCGTGAATAAACCATTTTTCTAAAACATGCTCCTACACTGCAGGCCAAATCTCCCAAAAAGAAGAGTTTCAGTTAAAAAAAAAAATCTGAATATTTACTTTAATCCTTAATCAAATTCCTAAATGACAAAAGTAGAGTTTACATTCTGATTTGAGAATTGTTCTTGGATTTATTCTTTTTTTTTAATAACCAAGAAATGACCTTGAGTCTCGATCAATGGCTCTCTGCCCCTCTCCTTTTGTTGCCTAATTCCTAAATCCAATGTGGACATAGTAGAATTTATAGAGATTCTGAATATTTGGGAAGATTACTTAACATTTTAGCATTTCTGGTTTGCTCAGAGCGTATGATCTACTGCCCTTTAGTAATATTTTATAGCTTAAAAGATCATGTCTGAGTCAGTAAATTCCATGTTAATATGTGTAAGACTCAGGATTAAATCAATCTATAAAATGCCTATTTGTAATCTAATCTACCAATTTCCTTCCTGAAGTAAATAGTAATCAGATTAGAAACCTGGTGTTTTCACTGGGGAAGAGAAGAAATAATTTTATTTAAAAGATTTTCTCTCTCAGAGGTGACCTAACATTGTGATCCAAAATCATTCTAAAATTGAAAAAAAGGTTCAGCTAACTCTATTCCCCTGATATATTTTGTTCTTCACAGTGCCCTTTGGCTTCCCAATTTAAGTAAATGTAATCATAATGGGTCTAAGACTTTTCTACTCAGAATATTCTTGACTGGAGAATAGAAATCGCTTGAGATAAGCTGCCCTAAAGGTCTGCAGACGAATTTTTGAAAAGTTAAGGTGCAATGCTTATCAATGTCTTCCTGAAAAGAAGTCTATGCTTCTGTCTAAAGTCATTCTGTTGCCATTTTTCTGAGCAATCAATAGCAGCAAAGTTTCTCCTTCTGCCAGAGCTCATAGGGAATAGCAAACAAATCTTTTATGGAATAGACCAGAGCACCTGGATGTTGGTGTCATCATCTTTTCACCCCCAAATTATTCTATCTTATTGCTTTTAAATTTTCCCTTCATTGCTTTTAAAATTTTCTCAGCTCAGTGAGGGGCATTTTCCAGAATAAAGCTTTTTGTCTATTTCTCACTGAATCTGTTTCCTATTTCACCTTCTCTCTCTCATTCCAAAGGAGACACAATATTAATGCCTAAAAAAATAATGTACAACAACTCATTGGGGGAGATGCAACTCTGTGGCCTTCGGGTAGTGTTATATCACCAGCACATTCAGACTGAAACTCAAGCATCCCCCATCACACAGGCTTGTGCTTTGAAACAATAAAAAGAGAGAAGACAGTAACAACCACAAAATGCCTCCGTGCACAAGACAGGCACCTTGATCAAAGCCCTGGTGCACATTCACAGAGATTGCTTAATATTCCAGAGCACACCCTTCTCCACTAGTAGAACTGCAGGCTATCACTAGAGGGCCCACACTTTCCCAGCACTTGACCTTGAATTGAAGCACCTGGTAATAAGTCCTTTCTTATTTGCTTATAATTGTCCTTTTTTTACCTTCTCCATCTCCTCAAGTTAAAAAATGAGAAAACCATGAGAAATTACCAAGAATTTCTTTAACAATCTAATAATTTAGATAATAATGCAGCTTAAGGAACACACCCCTCCTCCATAGGAAAGGAGAAGAGGAGGGAAACTAAAATCATGACAAGGAACCAGGAGAGCTGCCAAGAAGACTGAGAGGTGAGGAAGAGTTTCCATGTAAGGAACCTGGAAGGTTCAATGTTAAAACCTACTTTGCAATTGCTAAAAACATAGGTATTTTGGTCTATTTCCTATTACAGCCATCATTCTCTTTTTTCAGTGCCAACCACTAAAATTTGTTTTGGAATCATGGCTGCCAGGAAAGGAAAGAGGAGATAAAGTGCCTCAAAGAAGAGGTGGCTCTGGGGGGAGAGAACAGAACCCCCAAAATGGTCAGGATTAAATGAAATATGCTGATTCTATTTGTTCTTCACGAACTTCCATAGCAAACTTTGCCAGTAGGATATGTGATTGGTGATGACCAAGTCGATTTCTTTCTGATGTGACAAAGAAAATGAAAAAGCAACAAAGGATATCAGAAAACAATGATAACTGCCCCAGAAAATACCAGTTTTGTTCTTGGTCTAATTTATCTTTCTGTCTACCAGGCCTTACCCAAACGAGGTTATGCAGATTATTCTTTCATGTCAGACACAGAAAGCAAGAGGCCAAGGAGAGGTGTGAGCTGCCCAGGTGCCAGTGACCAAATGGACAAGCCTGGCCTGGGAAGAAATCAAAGCCACAATACCAGAGGAATCACATACATCCTTCTCCTCATCTCAGCGAGAAAGAATTTCATGCGGAGGCTGCTGCTCAGCAGGAATTGCTGGGCTCTGAAATCGACTTTACTGTGGTCTGCCTTTCCATAAAACACCTAGCCTCCAGGACCACTAAGATCTACCCCAAATGAGAAAGTATCCTCATTTTATGTATATTGTCATCTTAGCAGCTTCAGTCTTGTGCAGGTATGGATTTTCTTTGTCAAACTTTTCCTTCATAATGCTTCCCTGAGCTACCCTTTCAAGCTATGCTTGAGGTTGTCTTTTTCCTATTATAATCTTAATACTAAGCACAAGAGCTCAATTGAATAATTCCGTTATTTTATGCTTTTAGGGTCCCCATGAATCCTCTTATCTCCCCCCCGACCCACAAAAGGATATAGCTGTAGTATAACAGGGAATGGTCATCTCAGGGGACGAGGAGGCTCCAAATGCTCATTGGCTGTTGGCCCTGTTACTTCTCAGTGACAAGCGCCATGATCCACATATCTGTAACGGCACTCATGTGGAGGATGAAGTCACCATGGAGTCTCTTAACTATGATACCATCATGATTTCATGTGGCTCATTGGGAAGCAAAAAGTAGAGAAAGGATATTTGTAATTGGCTTAATTCTAAACTTTGAGCTTAAGGAGAGTTCTGATACTCTCTTCTACATCATCCCCCTACATTAAAACTTACCTCCTCTCTATGCCCATATTCTTTCCTGAAACCAGGTTCCTGAACCAGCATCTGGGAATGACTACACTGTGTAATTGATGATATGGAGGATTCCCCACTCACCCATTTAAGGACTTTTCCATCTTTCTACTTCCTGTCCTGTCTTCCCTCTAGGGACAGGATGATCTGATGAAATGAAAAAAAAAATTTTTTTTCTACATTAAGCTAAGACACTTAGAGCTCTTTTACTGCTCTTGGTATGAGCAGAATGCTCTCCATACATGAACTAGTATCTGTTCTGTGGAAAGATTAAATTAAAGACACTATCCTCTTTGGAAAGCCTGATGATTACTTCCTGAGCTCGATGCTATTCATCAGTGAACAGGTGGATTGCAGGAGAAGGTGGCTGCAGGATTCCCTGGGCCCTGGGTTCTTAAGTAATTCACCATTATAATCTTGGGGCAAAATCAAAGTTTCGTAAGAATTCTGAGGAGACCTTTATTAGTTTTTGCAATGCTCAAGCCTCCCCTCCTCATGTTTTAGGCAGGCAATAATGATTGTGGGTCAAGGGGATATAAAGCCTTCCTTCTGGATTCATTGTATATGTGAACTTCCTTATACTTCTACGTAAGTTTCCAGAACAAACGCATGCCTTAATATTGGAATCAGGTTTGCTGTGTTTGAACTTGACTAAATTATAGGGGTACCCAGAAGAAGAGTCTGGGGGGCTCTCCCTTGAGGTTCCCTCTTCACTGTGGGCTGACAGAAGTTTCTGATATCTTCAGAGTAGCTTGATTTCCTTGCACACATTCCTGAAAACTCCCTTCCCCATGTTAATACTCTGCAAGAAAGCCTCTGCCTCAGTTTTCCTTAAGCTTTTTATTTATGTGGGTTACATGCTACATAAAATTTTTTAATAAAAAAATTATTCACATTGTCTTACCCCACAAAATTCAAAAACGTTTATATCATTTGGCCTTCAACTCTTCATTACATAAACTTTTCTACCTTTCTCTCATTTTCAAAGAGTTTGCCTTATTCTTACCTCTTCTGACTTGTCTCTGTAGACTCATGAGGACTCTGTGCGTGTGTGTGTGTGTGTGTGTGTGTGTGTGTGTATGGGTCTGTGAATAAGACAAAATTCCATGGGACAGGTTTGGATAAATCAGCTTCCTGGCTTTAGTGATTTTTTTCCACTGTTAGATGCTTAACAAAGGGTGGGGATGGACAATTCAGGTAGCATTACTCAGTGAGCTAGGATGAGGGTTGGAAATTCAGACAAGGTTTGGTCCTGCTGAGAATTTCCTAAATAACCTTAGTTTTGGCTGATCATCAAATTTTGCTGTGCTTCAACTTTTTCATCTGTAAAATTAAAAAGTGGTATTTCCGTGCCAAAGGAGGCCATCTAGAGAAATGGTCATGGTAAATTATCCCATATTCACATACCAATGACTTTGATTTATACAGGCTAAATGTGGTGGGAGCCCAAAGGGGCTGCTGGTGACCCTTGAAACTCTCTCCTCCAAGGAAGGGTAGCAGGCTGGAAACTGCCATAGCTCAGGGCCTTTCTACGTAAGAATTAAGAATGCTCAAGGAACGGCTCCTCAAATTTCTATATGCTCCATTTCTTGTGCCTGCTACCAACCAAGAAATAACCAAGGTAATTGTCCTGATCTGTGGAAGTGCCTATGAGTCTCAGAAGCAGCCTAGTAACAAAGTTGTTCTTTGTTCTGGGATCCAAGGTCCCCAGTATGCGCAGCAGGCTCTGTCCTCAGTCATCAAAATACAGAGGGGCTGATGTTGCTAGGCTTATTGGACTCTGGCTTGGAAACATTAAATACTATGCACATATTCAAGCTCTGTGCGCTCTCAGCTTCTCATCTGAACAGAGTGTGTAGGGTGTGTGTGATTCAGGACATAGAATACCTCCAGATCCCCAGACTGAAAAGGAGCAGTAAGAGAATGCAAGAGATGGTAAGTGGGTGAGGGGAAACAAAGCTGTAAGTGCCCAAGTTGTCTTCCAATTACATTTGCGTCAAATAAAGGGTATTTTTACTGTTTATGTTTTCTCAGTAAGAATTCTACCTGGATGCTACTCTAGTCTCCTTGCTTCCTACTGACATGAAGTCTTGATATTTTCCCTGCTCCTGACCCTGGAAAAGGAAAAATGTTTGAATCTTTCAAGGCATGTATTGCCATCCCTGTCCCCAATGAGGACAGACCTCTCTTCTCCTGTTCATGGTGTTGTCAAGAAGAGATATGGGCACATACGGGTAAGTAATTATCTAAGCAACAGGACTGTCTATCCTTTTTTTGGGGGGGGGGAGGGCTGGCTTCTGCTTCTCCATCTTCTTAGCATCAATGGGACCCATCAAGGACACCAGAGTTCCACACAAATTCCATAGGGTAAAATAGGGACATACAACAAGACAACTAGGTTTTCCATTGTAAATAAAATGCTTCTTTCACATAAAGCCTAGATAGTCTGTCAAATCTTGAGCTGTCAGTGATCCACAGGCTAGGTAGAACAAAAGAGAAAACACTAGCTTGATAAAGTAGAGTTATGTCCATCCAGTTCTAAATGAGCACTTTCATCTACCAAGAATGTATCCCTGTTCCTCCATAAGGTGACTGAAATTGGCAATTTCGAATCCGTTAGGAGTGTGTGTATTGGGGAGGTGTACAAGCATAAAGGAGCTCGTGGCAAAGAGATCAAATTAGAGCCAGTTATGTTGTCCAGGTGAATAAGTGGAAGCAATGCCTAAGCTATTGAGAGCACAACTCAGGCAGAGGCAGCCTTATGGCCCAGACTGTGGTTTTCAAATGGTTCTTGTTGCAGCCAAAGGGAATATTAAATAGCCCTTGATTTCAAAAGAAAACGATCAATTATAATTAAAATGTGACAGTGACATTGGGAGTTAACTACACGGAGTGTTCTTTTGCATATGACTGAGGTTTCAGGTAGGCATGCTTTAGGTTTTTTTTTTTTTAATGTCCCCTTTGGAAATAAGTAATATCCTTATCTGAGGAGAAAAGGCAGCTCAGCACATTTCACATTCCTGTGGCCACATACCCTGAAGCTGAACTCCTGTCAGATCTCAGAGACTGAGTCTCTTAATGCAAGCAGGACAGACAGAATCATGGCCTGGTGGCTTAGATTCTGTGGGGAAGGGTGGTGTGAGGGGGTCACTTCCTCTCTGCCCAGGTGTCTCTGGGTGCTGTAGTCTGAGGGACACTGGCTCAGGGCTGACACATGGCCTGACTCCCTGTGGACACTCAGGACCTCATGGATGTGTTTTGATCCAGATTCCTCACTCATCACGGGTTGGGCACAGTTATAGCTGAGGGCAGGTGTGATGTGCTTCTTGCTTCCTAGCAGTGCTCTGGACAGCTGTTACCTTCCTTGGTATTTTTGGCATTGGAGCAAATAACCTCCAGTCCACACCTGAGCATGAAGGTGGTCCTCAGAAAGTGCTTCTTAATTTTTTTAAAATTATTTCCTTTTCTGCTATATCTCAGGTTACAAGTGAAAATAGAGAACAGTAGGTATACTTCTATCCTCAGTTCAATTATGCCCTGGAAATAAGCTCCAAGCTTGAGTGAGTGAGCTTTCACTCCAAGGAACTAAAGGAACAGACATCTGGAAGGTCATCAGCTTTGGGTCTTGCCCTTTTTCTGAAGCTATCATTAAAACCAGTAACCAAGGGGAATCCAAGAGACTCAGGTGCAGGCTCCTGGCTTTGTGACATGAAGGGAAACTCCACTGCAGACTTCCTATCCTTTTCCTCCCTCTTATCCGGCCTTAATATTTCAGGTATTTATAGGAAAAAAAAGTTGTTGAACACCCCATGAATAAAATTGCTTTTTGGATATATTATGACTTTCTGGATTTGTTTTCATTCCACTGGTCCAACAATGAATTATGAATGTCCTTCATTAGGATGGTGCCTTCTTACCCTTCCACCAGCTTTTATCAGAGTCTTTGTTTCATTGGTGTGTGTATTTCATCTCCCATCTAAAAAAGTTATACACACGCATACAATGAGCTACATTTTGCTCTAAAATATTAACTACCTCATTCCCAGAGTAGGACTATCTATACCTGATAGGACTTTGAAGAAGAAAAATTCTCCCTCTAGACTTATATTTTTTGTTAGGGTGCCTCCCATCTTGCCAATCACATTTCCTCTACCTCCCTCCTGTCTCAATAAAGAATGGACTTTGTTCACTTTTTTGAAGAAGAGACTTGTCACAGCCTATAACTTATTTGAGCTCAGTTCTCTATAGTACACTTTAAATTAGCACACAGTAGCAGAAGATGTCTCCCAACGGAGAATAATTCATGATCAATGACATAATGAGATTTATAGATGAAGCTGGCCAGGAGAATGGAACATTATCAGTTACCAGAGTGGCTTAAGTAAAAGGACAGTACCAGCTCCAAGAGTTTCATCAGGGGGACAAACAGGGACTGACACTGACTAGAAGGAACAGGACAGACTGCTTAGTGGAATACCATGGAGGCAGAGGGAGCTGAGTAGGGCTCCAGGAATAAAGGGACAGGAGAGCCATTAGGTCAGAGGTGATGTTGTCTCCTCTAATGTAATTAATCCCTTCACATTTAGAGAAAAATGTGCTTCAGAGACTAGAATTCTGAGTCAGCTCATTCAAATCCTAACCTACTTTCATTTGCAGTATATAGATCAGAATTGAAGTGCTTGACTATTTCAACTCTTGACTTCCCTTTGGGAGAAGTACTCCTATAGACAAAGCCTTAGATATGGTGAGAATCCAGAGAGACCAGGAAAGAGGAGATATCATCAAAACAAGGTTGTGAGCAGCACAGCTTCCCGAGGCTGGCTGAGCACAGATACAGGTGCAGAAAGTACCAGCGTGCAGCATAATACATCAGTCCTACTGAACCACCATTTGGGGTCCATTTGATTATGTGATTAGTGAGCCTGAACTGTGACAAGGTCCCTCTGGTACTGCAAGTCATTGCCACCCCCCCCCCCAAAAAAGGGGGGGGAAAAAGACTACAGACTGCATCAAAGCCGGATCAATCCCAGCATAGGTCAGGTTGTTAGACACTCAGTCCAGGAGTGAAGTGTCTGGAGACAAGCTCCACTCAAAGCATCTGAAAACTCTGGATACCTAACATTTGATCAATATCCTCCATGATCTTTCCCTCTGCCACTTATTTGGTTTGTGTACATATAGTATCCTAAGTACTACTAACCATAAAACAGTCACAGAATAATTCACAGAACAAAGCTTTGAAGAATGCAAATTCCCACTGGAAATAATAATTAACATGAGAATGTCTACATTCAGCATATTTCTGTGGTTATGGGTAGGCACAGAAATACAGAGATAAATGTGGAGGACTCATCCTTAGGTTTTACTGCAGATTCAAGTATCCTCTGGGCAGAATAAAGTGACTTCTTTTCAATTATAATTTATAATACCAAATATGTATAAGTGCTTTCCATATACAAGATGCATGGGTAGGTGCTACAAGAGATAGAAAAGATGAATAAATGTATGGCCCCAGACCACCACAGGGAGTTTATAATCTAGCAGGTGATACGAGATGTATAATTAAATAACCATAAAATAAGATGGTCTGTGATAGCTATCACTAGAAAGATTGCTATGGACATTCACAAAAGGCATATTTATAATTTTTTTTGGATGAAGGAAGGTGGACATGGTGGCCCATTTGTTCTGTTCTTGAAGATCTGTATAAAGGGAGATGGATATTATGCAAGAATGGAGATGGGAGAGATGGAGGAGAGAAATTTGGGCAAAGGAAGCAGTTGAAGGAAAGACACATGGGAAATCAAGTTGGTATAGGAAAGGTAAGACACAAATGTATGATTCAGCTTGTCCTGCTGCATGGGCTTACACAGGCAAATAACAAGAAGTTATTCTTACTGCTGGACTGTGGCAAATATAGCCCATTGGATTTTTTTTAAGTTGGAGAATAACATTTAATTTATATTTAGGAAGTGAATACTGAGAAGAGTAGAAAAATCTTGGAACAATGTTAAAAGATACTGAAATCATCCAGACTAGAGGGAAGGGCCTGAATGAAAGGGGAAGACTGGGAAACCTTTAGGATAAGAATTTACAGGCTTTCCAGATGATCAGATGCACAGGATGAGGGAAATGGAGGTGGCAAAGTCACTGGAAAGCTTTTGTTTGGTGACAGAAGGAATGGTTTAACCAGGAGGAGGAATTTGGTGATTATGTTGGTTTGCAGGGACTGTCTCAGATATTTGACTCAAAATGAAAATGTCCAGGAGGTGACTGGAAGTAAATGCATTAAGCTGAAGTGAAAAGGAGAGTCTAGGTACAAAGATTTGTAATTTATCCCCAGAGAGTTGTCAAAATGGTGGAAGGCAAAAATATTACTACAGAAGCATGGAGATAAGGAGGACAAGAGGGTCAAGCTCAGAACACCATGGCAAGTCAACGCTGAGAGGACAAGAGGAAGAGCAGGAACCAGCAGGAACCAGCAAGAGAACGCAGAGAGAGAACCAGAGGGCTAGGATTAGAACCAGAACATACTGCTTCCCAATGGTAAATTTAGATTAGCATTCATGAAGCCGAAGAGGAGGGGGGAGAAAGGGTTATTGGATTTTGTAAGAAGAAGTTCATTGGAATGCTGCTGCCCCAGAGTAGTTCAGTAGGGTGGCCGAGTGGCAGCCCACTTTGAAAGGTTAAGCCATGAGCATTAGGTGATGAGGTGAAGATAGGCTACCCTTTGGGGAAATTTGGAAAGTGAGAAGATAAACAGAGGACAGAAATTCAAGAGTCTAACTGGATTAAGAGATCTGCTTTTAGAGACTGTTGTAGGATTTGGTCTTAGAGATGGAGGCAGGACTGGAAGATGTGTTGTTAGAGGTGGCGGTAGGCAGATGTATGGAAGAGATGAAGGATGCGGAAAGGAAGTACTGCTGGCTGGAGTGGACCTCAGGACAGGTCAGAGGGTGGGTATCAGAGCACAGGGATGAGGAACACTGAGCTGGGAGGGAGGATGGAAAAGATGAATGAAGGACAGCAGGAATTTAGAGGTAGAGAGGAGAGGTTATACGAGAACTCAAAAAATCTTTTCTTAGCAAGACAGTAGGAAAGACTGCCTGTTGAAAGAGAGGGGATGAAAATGAAAGGAACATGGAAACCAAGTTTAACAGCCAGTTGGCAAACGTGATGTGGAGTTAACATTGGAGAAATAAAAAAGATGTCCAAGCTGGAAAGGGTTCAGGTGAGACTAAATGGATTGAATCTATGCTCTTAGCATAGGTAGAAGACCTTCTGTTCTTGGAGGTGGAATGGATGATGGCAGGATGAGATGCAGAGTTAGAAAAGCAATTTGGGGGGCGGTGCCTGGGTGGCTCAGTCGGTTAAGCATCTGACTCTTGGTTCTGGCTCAGGTCATGATCTCCAGATCGTGAGATCAAGCCCCATGTCAGGCTCTACACTCAGTGTGGAGTCTGCTTGTCCCTCTCCTTTTGCTCCTACCCTAGCTCATGCACGTGCTCTCTCTGTGTTTCTCTAAAATAAATAAAAATCTAAAAAAAAAAAAAAAAGCAATTAGTTGTGGTGAGAAGGCACGAGGAAGAAGAGAGTGCTGCTGAGAGTATTGCTGATGTGGTTGAACACAGAACTAGACCAAAGAGGCGAGTAACTGCAGTCAGAACAGTTGATGGACCAGAACAGCAGAGAGAGTGTAAAGGAAGGCAGGTAAGATACACAAAATGCAAGGTTGTGGTCAGAGAGGGAATTTCAGAGCTTTAGACCCTAGAGGTGGAATGATTCCAAAAACAAGAGGTCCAGGCCTGGCTGTGATGGGAAGAGCTGAATCTCTCCAGTGTTTTTTTTAAAAACAATGTAAAGGATAATACCTCTTACTCACACGCTGAAACCAGAAAAAATTAAAGCTTGCATGTATAAATATATTAATTTATGCACATCTATTTGTACAAACATAATACATACATTTAAATATTTGAGACTTTTGCATTCATATATTATACGTGACTATAATATGCTCCATTTGAAAATCTTTTATATTCTTCACAGTACCAGCCCGGGGGCATAGTATGTGCTCAATAGATATTGGCTTGATTGAACTAACGTACTTAATTAGAGCTTTTATTTTTGTCTCCCGAATAGTACTGGAATCTGCTTCACCCCCTACATCATAATGCTATTAAAATAATTAAAAATAAAGAGAGTTCAGGTTTGAAGTGTGGAAACCAAATCTTGAAAAATAAGTTTTAAATTGGGCTTAGTGTTGTGCTTTTACCCTTAATCCTGGCACTGAATTCTATTTGTTTCCTTTGCCAAAATACAGATTCTACACACCAGAGTCCCAAGGCTATGGGGAATTCTACTCATCCACTCTGCTTGCCACCCTTAGTTCTCATCAGGAGCCCTCACCCTTGTAATCACACCAGCAATTATGTTTTAAAGCACAGAACGTGCCAGCAACTCACTGTGATGAGCTCTGAAATGGATGCAAATGGACATTCTGGCAGAGAAACAGGGATGATTTCTAACTTTTCCCACTTAATTCCAGTACTGCTGTCCTAACCCATCACTCTTTGGATAAAATTCTTCTTCCTTGCTTCAATATCATAAATCAGAGTCTCCAAACTTCACTAATGTCTCCGAGGCAGGGCAATAGCATTGACTTCCCTTTAAGGTTTTTTTCTGGGGAGAGAGTTCTTTGTATTGAGAATAGATAGGCCTAGATACTTTAAGTGATAGAATCCACAAGGCTTCTCTGTGGTTGAGTCAATGTGGTTGGAATAGGATGGAGGTGGGATGTATTCAGATATCCCATGATTTTATGTAATGTTGGAACCCCCAAATTAGAATGGAATCCTAGATCTAGATTGGCATTAGAAGTTTTCAGACTGATGAATCTACATCTTATTCATGTCCCAAATATTTGGTAGGTGTAAGAAAGAATTGCCCACTGGTTAAGTAGCACCTGATAGTACGGTAGCTCCTTAACAGTTAGTGTGTGTTGAGATCACTGGGTACCCCCTACAGAAGTGGGGACATACAGAACATAGAAAAACAGCTAAATTGGAAGATTAATTGAACTGGGACAGAGAACAGATAAATACATTTTTTCATAACATTGATTCAGTTTGATCTCTCCAGCTCCCTACTCAGTCACCTATAAGGGAAGAGAAGCTCCAGTCTTCTATTTTCTATAGAAAGAGTCCTAATTCTTAACCTGCCCTACAAGGTACTGAATTTAGAAACTCACAAACTACACACTCATGTGACTGCTTATTAAAAGTAATTCCTACCTAGGAGTCCTATCTCTGCATCACATGAGCCTTAAATAAAAGCAGTTAGAGGATGAAATGGTTTAAATGTCTTTATACTCTGGGACCTGCATTTTTACTCCTTTCTGTTATGCTCAGTGTTCTTTGCTCTCTCCCTCTTCTGTATCATGACTATCTTCTCCTGTATTATTATTCCGAGGAAAAGAAATGAGAATCCTAATGTAAACTAGGTGTTTAAATGTATAAATCCCTAATATGGCTTGATATGTCACCTTTCCTGGGATTATTTGCATCTAGATGACAGATGAGCAGCTCAGTGCTAGAGGAATAAATGCGTGTAGGAAGCCAGTAGTTGGAAGTGGGGCAGGAAATGAAAAGGAAAGGTCCTCTCAGGACCTCTGACGTCACACCATGCATGGATCATATACCATTTGTAAGGTCAGACCCATTCCAGTGTAACTGTCCACTTTTAGCTGCTTGTCATCCATAATCAGTTCCTTAGACAGAAAGAAGAGTCTCTGACACTCAGGTGAAGAATGCAAATGCTCTACCACAAAGTGTCTGGCAGTCTACTGAGCACACATTTCTTATATGGCTTTGGGCTCAGAGAGCACAGCAGTTATGGCCACAAGAGCTGGAAATGCCCAATGCATTCATCAATAGCACTGCAGCTGCATTATGTATGCACACATGTGAACACTTCCTAACACACCAGACAGACACAAGCAACGACAGGGCTTTCTTACAAAGATGGGGATTAAAAGAATAAAGTGAGTTCTGGAATAGCATTTTTCCAAAGGCTATTGCCCAAACAATCTGGTTATTCTGTCCCTAAATCTTGAACTAACTAAAAGCCAAACAAAAAAGCAAAAACAAAGAAACCCTAGTTCTTAAGTGAGATGCGCAGGTGACCAGCACGCTGCAATTTTGGTAGTAGTTTCTTCACCTCCCACGTGGAGAATTCCACCTTGGGCAACTCCCCATGGCCACAGAAGACTGGGCAGGTGATAATCACTTAATTGTATAGAAGACTCCTATTTTATCACATTACACATGCGTTTTGGCACTACTGACACCACCAACACTTAATGGAATCATTTGGGATTTTTCCCCCCAGTCACAACATGGCTGTGGCCAGTACGGGAGACTCTACATCAATAATGTTTCCCACGTTCTGGCTGAGGATACACAGTGACATACTTTGAAATTACAAGATCCACTGTACATGCATCACTCTGAAGGGTGTGCACATTCTTGACTCAGGCAAATTTAAGGGGAACATCATCTGAGGTTGGTGGAAATGCTGAGATTTAAGCATTGCCACTGAAAGGATACAGGATCACACCCAGCAACCCACTTCCCG
Source organism: Halichoerus grypus (assembly GCF_964656455.1). Classification (NCBI taxonomy): domain Eukaryota; kingdom Metazoa; phylum Chordata; class Mammalia; order Carnivora; family Phocidae; genus Halichoerus; species Halichoerus grypus. The sequence continues at coordinate 88,280,342 of NC_135717.1, forward strand.
GTGGAAGGGAATGATAGAGGACACCAAAGATAGAAAGCATGGATTCTAAAGAAAATTGGAACAGTTGGTGCTCTCGAGGGTGTCTGTGGAATCTCACAGTTTTGGATAGATCGGGTCTTTGTCCAGACCCATCTGTGGAATAGAAGGGGCTTACTGCTGAATTCATCCTCATGCATTTTACTGGCTTGTTATTTTGGAATGAAGTAACATCTACAACTTGACAATGCTTGGCCGTCCTTTCTTTAAGTTTTCTTGAGCAGGCCATGAATACCTTATTTGGTCCCAATTCAAACATCCAGCTGAAGTGAAATGACCAAGGGGGCCAAAGAAAAGGTTTAGAAAAATGAAATTATCCAGCTAACAGCTTTTGACGAAGGGAAGATAGGACAAAATAGGATGTAACATCTTGCATAAATGGATTTGGACACATCATCCCATGGTAGATAGAGAGAGGCTGCCACCCTTCACAAAACAAATAATCCAGTGAAAGAAATTCTGTTTGTCTGGTTAATCCAAGGTCAGGTTATGAATCCCTGGCTCAAGGCAAATAGCACCTTCCTGAGGGCAGAAATGAGGACAGGGCAAGATAAAGTCACTATTGGCACCGTCCCTCACATACCCACCCTTCTACCTCTAAAACCAATTTCTGCAACCTTTCTAAGAGAATCATCTGGCCACTGAGTTTTGAGCAGATCTGGTAATCTTTTCTAGAAAAGCATGCATATTTGTAAGACATATATCCAGTGCTACCTCCTTGTAACCAGATATCACATGCTTCAAAGAGTAGACTTAGTGCGAATTTTCTGGGTGTGCTTGCAGTGCTGATACCTAGGGAGTGAGGGAGGGAGTCAGGAGGGGGCCAGTACTCAGGTACTAGGAAGAAAAGAGTTGGTTTGAGATGGTTGTTAAACATCACAAGGGGGTATTTGGGAGATTTCTCAGTACTGAGCTTCCTTAAGCCTCCCAGCCACATCAAGACTGAGGGTTGATTTGACCTCAATTCTGATTTAAGCCCTTTTGGGAATCTGTCCTACCCTAGGTGCTGACAGGGAAAATATGGTGCCACCAGCTTGACTTTGCATGGAATGCTGGTAATCTGCGGTCTGCCTAGGAGACAGGAGCGGGACCTGGGTCTTGCTTAGAGCCAAACTGGACCCAGCGCCAAGCCCAGGCGGACGGGCATGAACACGTCTCACGGACCAAGAAGACTGGTGAGGTGGGGAGGCATGGACACAAAGTATTTTTCCCTGGCTTTTTCACCACAGTGGCCTCCATTCGCATACACTTGTCCCCAGACACCCTGAAGCAAAAGCCATACAAAACAATTCCCCCAATGGAAAATGAAAACCCATAACAAAACACTTTTCCCCCTCTTCATTCCCATCCCCACCCCACTCCCTCCAGCCCACCACCCTGAATACTCACAAGAGAACACTTTATCTATACAAAATTAATTAGAAAACAAAATATTTACATATGAAATAAACACCATCTTGATTTCTGTCACCAGTGGAGACCGACAGAGCCCCCTTTGTTCTAGATTGCTGTTCGCTAGGTTTAGTTGGTTTGGTTTTTTTATTTGAAAGGGGTGAGGTAAGAGGAAGAGTGAGGGGAGGAGCCCCTGACATCGGACAGAGTCAGGGTGAAGCAATGTTTATATGGCCCTTCTCCTTCTTCCTCCTGGAGACGCCTCACGCCCTCTGTCCTCTCTCTCAAAGTCTTTCCTTGAATCTAAGGTAAAGCACTCCGCGCTCCTCTCTCCAAATCTGTGAGAGGTTCAGCCCCTTGCCCCCAGGTTCGTTTTAGAAAGAAAACATAGCTTTACAAGGCCTTCAGTTGGCTTTAAAATGGAAGATACTGAGGTAAAAATCAAGGAGGAGGACAGGGGACGACAGTCAAGGGTGGGGAATGAGGAAGGGTAGTGAGTCAGGGCAAACAGGAAGGCAAAGAGCAGCCCTGGAGGGTGTGACTTGAAGAGACATGGCAGCTTCCTTCCAGAGGAGGATGAGCACCTTTCTGGTTTATATGTCCTGTGTGCAACATGGAGATCCTGCAGTCAAGCTTCCAAACAGACCCGGGGCTCTTTGGCTGCCACCCTGGGTAAGGGGAGGAAGGCAGGACAGTGGAGCTGACCCACAGAACACCCCCTCCCCAAGTTTCAGGACCGGCAGTGACAAATATTCATTTCCTTTCGCAAGTGTCCAACTTAGTGAAGGGGGCATCGCATCTGCCAGTACCCTTACCCCTGGAGTTTTATATATATATATATATATATATATATATATATGTATACACATATATATATACATATATATGTGTATATATATATATATATTTTTTTATTCTTGAATGGTACACCTGGGAGGGAAAGAAGGTGTTGCAGGAAGGTGGCAGGGCCTCTAACGAGAGTGTCCACATTGGGCTCAATGTCACATTCTCAGGGAGCCAGACCCAGTGGGGTAGTGAGGGAGTCCCTCCCCTCCTACCCTCTGCACTTCCAAATCTCTTCCTTTCCCTCCATGTCTCCTGAGCTGTACTCATGGAGCAAGCTCATCCCCCTTAGCCGTCTGTTCCCTATCAGTTGTGATCAATTCTATGGCACAAGCTCTCCTAGCTCCAGGTTAAGTAAGAAGGGATCAAAGCATTGAAAACATCCCCCTCTCTCACTTACCCTACGACACACAACTTGTCTATTCTTCCAGTCTGACTTAGCCCCTCCCCAAACCCTGGCCAGCTGAAGGTGTGAAAAGCTCAGTAAAGCTTTAGAGGATCTTTTGCTCTTGAGTGTGTGCAGAAGAATTATGGCTGCTCCTATTTCCCTTTAGCCTTCCTGGAAGGTTCTTGGTCAAAGCGGGTTGAACCACAGAGGAGTTACTTTTGTACCTTGCTCTTGTAGGATTGTTCATCACCTTTTTGTGATAGACCACGTCATCTTCTCTGTCAAGAACTTCCATCCTCCTCATTCAGGAAGGGTGAAGGGGAGAGACAGCCAACATTCAGGTAACATACGACCATCTCTGTTTGTATATAAGCCAAACTGAGCACACCGTTTAGGGACGTTGAAAGAAACGGCATCATGAGTCAAGGTTGCCTTGTCTACACGTACAGGCCCTTGACTGCGTGCCTGTGTAGATGACAGGCACATGCAAGTGTATGCGGACACTCATGCACATGCAGTCCATCCTCTCTTGCCTCGAATGCACCATGGAGCACGGCTCTGACGTGCTCTCCGTCATCCACCCATGACCTCTCTGTCCCAGTTCACCACCAACGGGTCTCATGGAATGGAAACGAACTTTTTTTTTTTGGCTTATATAGAAACACACGTGGCCTCCTGCCCTCTGCGTGGCACACGATCCCTAAATAGACGCCACCAAAGTGACAAGAACTTAGCAAAAGCCTCTTTGCATTCACAGCCAGTATGCTAAATGGTCATATTTGGACGCTTTTGCTTTCTCACCTAAACCTAAAGGTCCATTTGGGAAGAGCTATCCTGTGCTCACGTGGCCTCCTTTTGCTTCTCCCTGCTTCACTCCAAGTGGGTGGCAAACAGTCCTTCGGTGCTGGGAGGAAGCCTGCACGCAGCCACTTCCCTTCTCCACTCTGCCCTCCCGGTGCTGTGCTGAGCGAGCCCACTGTATTCTTTCCCGGGACCAGGAACGCCTGACAGGTGGGGAGGGAGTGGAGAACTAGAAAGGGAGGAGAGACGGTGCTGGTCACCAGGGTTGCCCTCCGAAGGAATCAGAACTCCAGGATTCCGTAAATAAAAGAAAACGACAAGAAAGGAGCAAATGGGAACCAAGTTCACCCCCGTCACCCTCCGTGACATGCGCACCACACGCCCACAGCCCCACCCTCCCGTACCCACCTTAAAACCTCTCTCTTCCCTCACTCAGACATCAGACTCAATACTAGAAAGTTTCTCATAAACATGCCCATTGCTGGAGCCATTGAAAGCCCTGGGGTTTTTGTTGTTAGGCACACAGGGGTTGGACTGGTTCCCTATACAGATGTCTTTCTGGAAACGGCCTGGCACAGCCCCGTGAAGGGCCGAGACCACCGGCTTGTTGGTGACAAGGGCGCGGAAGTCTGGCCTGGCTTTCGGCGCCCCCGCCACCGTGGGCTGCCTGAAGAAGTAGGATTTGCTGCCATGGAGCAAGCACTGGTCGTCCCCAAAAGTGGGGATGAAAGGGTTTTGCGTGACCCGGTCAGGGTAGAGCGACTTGCTGAGCATGTAGCCGCTGCCGGGGTTGTTGTGGTGGTGGTGGCCGGCAGTGGGCACTGAGGACTTGTTGTTGGCAAAGGTGCTCTCGCCAGCTGGCATCTCAAACATGTGGGCGTAGGGACTCCCGTCCAGGAACCGGCCCTTGTCTTTCAGGCTCACGCTGCGCGGGGCCAAGGCGGCTTCTTCTTTCTGCAGGTCCACGAAGGTGTCGTAGGAGTGCTGCCGGCGCAGTTTGTTCCGGGTCTTCTTCTGGGCCTTGGAGTTGGTCGGGCTCTGGGGGTACTTGGCACTGGGGGCGTTTGACGGCACCGCCACGGGAGCAGCTGGCTGGTCCAGCTCCTGCAGGGAGTTGTCCTCGCTGATGTCGTACAGGTTGCCTGCTTTCTTGCAAGCCTCGCACCGGATGCACGCCTGCCTGCCCGAGTTCTGCCCGGTCACTGTCGTGGAGTAATTGTGCAGCTTGGAGGGGCAGCTGCGGCAGAAGTTGCCCCCGGAGCGGTCCTCCCAATCCACGTTGGTCAGGTTCTTCTCCCAGGGCGCCGGGACCCCGCTGACCACGCCGTGCTTGTCGCCTGCCCCGTGTTTGACGTGAGACCTGTTGGTACAGGGCCCGCCTCCGCTGACCGAGTCTCGCTTGAAGTCATCGCTCTGCTCCTTGTAGATATCCGTCAGGTCCACGTGCTCCCAGTGCGGGGAGTTCTCCTTCGGGCGGAACTGGTCCAGGTAGAAGTCCCGGAGCCCTTCCTTGTCCCTGAAGTAGCGCTTGTGGTCAGGTGAGCGGGGCGGCCGGCGGCGGTAGGCCAGCTCGATCTCGTCAAACTCCCGTCGGGACTTGGCCGAGGCCGGCCGCTTCTTCAGGCTGTCCTTGTATTGCTGCTTGCGCCTCTTGGCGGCGTTGCCCTCGATGTTTCCATAGGTGACCGTGTGCGTGGATATGTCGGACACGTCGGAGCGGATCAGGTCATCGTGGCCGCTGTAGCGGTCGCTCTTGAAGGAGAATTTGCCATACAGGTCGCTTAGCTGGCTGTGTTTGGAGGAGGGTAGGCCAATGTCCAGGGGCTTCTTGCTGATGGACCGTGGCTGGGTGGTGAAAGGCGGGTTGTCGCAGTCGTAGAGCCCGTCGATGGAGCTGGCGCTGCCGATGCTGTGGGGCCGGTGGTGGTGGTGATAGTGGTCTTGGTACACGTTGCTGTCCTTCAGCTGCAGGTTACCAAAAGTTCTCTCCACCTCACTGATGTAGTCGCTGAAGAGGTTCTCCTCGCATGGCGGGTTATTGTAGGATTTGCAGTCGGAATGCGTGAAGCTGCGGCGGTGCTCAGAGATGTCGTAGACGGATGACTCCCGTCGGATGAAGTCCAGGGCACTCTGGGGGGAGCCGTTCACACCAGACAGGTTGGCCATGTTCTTGGCCGTGCGGAGCAGGCGCAGGATGTTGGAGTGTGTGTTGTTCATGGTCGCGGTGGGGGAATTCATCACGGACTGGCGCTCCTCGATAGCCACTCCATGGATGCAGCTGTAGATACCCTGGAGCAGGAAGAGGAGGAGACGGGTCAGGTCTCCAGCAAGGCTGGAAATGACCACAGACTACGCTCGCCCTCCACCCGCCCCCCTCCACTACTAACTGTCTTGCTGGAGAAGAAAAGTCAGGGAAAGCCTGAAACAGCCTTAGTATACTCAGAGGATGATGTGGCTAGAAGCTTGCCTGATTTGTCTCTTGAATCAGGCAAGTTTCTTATCATGAGCTAAGCTTAGTGGCCAGGCTCTCTGAGAGGGGACAAGGCCACTCCAAGTGACTTGAGCAAATAGACTGGAATCATAAGACATGACATTCTATGCTGCCACTCCACCATCAACTTGCATTGATTTTCCTTCCTAGGCCTAGGTTTCCGCATCTTAAAAATGAGGCCGTGATATCAATGGATGGCAAAAATTATTGTCAGCTGCCTGGAAATCGACAGCCATGCACCACGGGTGTTGGGGCTGTTCTGCCCTGGACGGCCACCCTTGGCTGGTGGCACAGCACAGGGGAGCTCCGAGCTCACAAGAGCCACTCTTTCCCAGCTCTGACAAATTTTGAGTGGCTTTTAGGATTTTGGTCACCCAAAGAACGGCTGAGCAGTTCTCTTCCTGAGCCAAGCATGAACCAAATTCACAGAGAGAGTCCGAGAGCCCTGGGGTCAAAGAAGGATTTTTCTCCTGCTGTGCCCTACACCGTGGGAGGGCAGAGCTAGGACAGATATCAAGTACTAAATAGGAATAAATAATTCCCTTGTTGAACCTTTCATTTATTCTCCTTAGCTCCTGGTTTCCTTCTTATACTTTCTCACTTGCTTAGTCTTATCATACATAATTAATATCGTGACAAATTAGTATTGATTGAGAACTCCCTGGTGCAGCTCTGTGTACTGGGCCTTGAAGAACACCGTCCAGGAGAGGTAATGGGTTGGGGTCAAGTCCCAAGTTAAGCTAACCTGCTAATGTCTTGCTCCCTGCCTTGAAAAGTGGACACATTTGGAACTTTTCTCTCTGGCAAGGGAAATATGTGAAAGGGAGGTCATTTGAACTGGGTCTTTGAAAGAAAGGGGATTGATTTGGAAGGGAAATTATCCTGACAGATGGGGAAGAGAGCAGAGAAGATTAGAACGGAGAATTGCAGCTAAGTGGGAAAGAAGAGAGGTTTAGGGGAGGTGAGCCTCGCCATCTCAGAAGGCAGTCGGGAGACCCGAGATCTTCAAGGTAAGGTTACTCTCCTTGCTTTCTAACCCTTCTTGATTATGGCCAAGGGAAGGTGCCGAGTGCTTTTCCTCTGCAGAGGCCTTAACTGCACGGCAGTCCTATGAATGGGATTTCTATTACAGGCCACCAGCTCCCACTGTTCCTGCCAGCACCCTATCTGGGACCTTAGAAAGGACCACCAGTGGAGCAATGTGGCTCAGGGACCACACGTTCCTTCCTCCTGCTTACTTACTGAATCGCTTGAATCAGCTCACAGTCAGAGAGGAAACTGTTCTCTATCACTAAAATACTATAGGAAAATGATGAAAAGATAGAACTTAATGAGAAATCCATTTTCTTACATAACTCCATTAGAGCCGAAGTTAGTTATAGCTGAAATCTAGACCTCTATTCTAAAAGGACAACTGAGGTCACTTCTCATGACTGAATCCCATAACCATACTGACAAAATTAAAAGACACCTGCTTTTTTTCCCCCTCTTCCCTGTGATCCTCTGTTCATATTGAAAACTGAGTTCCAAATCCTCACTTTTGACTAGAAACTTAGCAAAGACCTAAATAAAGAACAACTTAAGAGTTATACTCTTGTTCCAATTAAGGAAGTTTCTGGAATGTGAATTTCTTATGGGTCAGTACTTACTTCAGCAGGTTCTGTAAAGCTCTTTAACCCCCCATAACTCACACATGTTTAAAGCAGTGAGGAACAGTGAACTACCAATAATATATCTTTGTATGTCAGAATAAGAGAGATACATTACATTTCACTATTTGAATAGAGATGTGATTTAAAAAAAAAAGATTAAATGATTAATACAGCCCATACAGAATTAACTAATGGTGATGGAAGGCATTTGGAAGAAGGCCAAATTTTTCATTTTGATAGATCTGCCAGTTCTTATTGAGAACCAAATGCCCAAACCCCACACACAAAGCTGTTTCTTGAATGAAAAATAGTATAACCCGTTTTTGTTTCTGAGCCACCTGAAATTATATCCCCCAACCCCCTGGGGAAACATACATGACGTAGTTTCTGGCTTTAGCTGCACAGGGCTGGAGTTAGTGCCCTCCTGGGTCTCTCTGCTTTGCACAGTGCTAGACTAAGCTATCCTTCACAAGCTCCCAGCACCTCAATCAAACCACTTACTCTGCTGATGGAGAAGACCATGCCAGGCTTGCCAGAACAGACACCCATAAAGCAGTGCCGGAACTGCCAATAGAAAAGGTGTTCGCAGATGAAGGTGATGAGACTGAGAGCCATGGCTGCGCCCAACATGTAGAAGACGCCCGCCATGTTGTCAATGTCCAGCTGGCTGCTCATGACCTCATTCTTTTCGTTGTGGCAAATGCCAGTGAGCCAGAGAGCTTCCAACTCCTCCATCTCCCCTGGAGACACGGCAGGAAGGAAAACAGGTAAAGACAGAAGACAGAAGAGCAGAGAAAGGGGACAAGAAGGGGTATTGGGGAAGACAGAGAAAAACATGAGAGACAAAGAGACAAGGAGACGGAAAGAAAATTAATAGGGAACGTTCCCAGTAATTTTATTAATACCACTATATATTAACTCATCAATATACTCAACACGTATTCAGTGACAGCTTAATGGGGATACCGCAGTGACACAAAGATATGAGGCATTACCCCCTACTCGCCATTATCTATCCAGTGCCAATTGGTATATAAATAATCAATATGACTAGCAATATGCAGGTAACAGGGGTTCAAATTCCTAAGAGTAATTTTGTGGATGGGGTGGCCAGTGGGTTTTCATGAGGAAGGTAGGACTTGCAGGTGGACATAGCGAATGGGTGAATTTTAATTTATCTTGCATAAAAAGGCACTCCAGGCAGCAAAAATGGCATGATCAAGGGGGAGAAGGTGGGAAAACACAAGGCTTGTTTGGAAAGACAGGCAGAACAGCTCACCCAGAGTAAAAGGAGGCAAAGGAAGCTGAACAAAAAAGGTGGAAGCAAGATTGCTAAGGGCTTGAGTATCAGACTAAGTAAGCACTTTGTATTTTATTTTGCAGAGAGTAAGAAAGAACATTAATCAAACACGAGATTCAGAAAATTGCTCTTGAAAATATGCAAATCAGATTGGGCTGGGGCAGGAGGGACAGAGAGAGATAAGCAGAGAGATTGATTGACTCCCCACGGACCCTCACACTTACTGATCTCTTATTGCAGAGGGAAATAGAAATATTAAGAGTAAGGGGGAGCGAGCTTGAATCAAACGAGACCACCAAATTCAGACCTGCCTCCTTGTAACACCACTTAGAGAAGCTTTGATTAATTCAATTGATGCTGGGGACAATAACCTTTATCCACTTCACTAGATATGAGGAATTAGCAAGGCAGAAACCTTAGACAAAAGGAAAATGAAGGAATCCACGTGCCCTAGAAGGCATCTAATTCTAGGCAAACAAAATTCTGAGAATCTCATGAAGGAAACTGCCCGTTCTAATTAATTCCAGTTTGGCTAAAACTTTGAACTTTGCATAAACCGACTGGAGCTTTGGCAAATTCTCCCAGTCATCTCTACTGCTGTCCTTCCTCATAGACAGAGGCTCTGTTATTGCCTTTGAGTGAGAGCTACATGAGAATTACAGAAGCCGTCATACCAACACGGCCTGTTAGCACTCCAGCTAGAACTCCCTCGTCTTTCCAATGTTAACCAAATCACTTTTCACTCATTTCTTTGATCAAACTATGATTTTCCTAACTAGTGGAACAGCCAACTTCACCCGGATCTGAAAATCCAGCTGTGTTCTTCTGCCTCTCATCTCATCCCTAACAGCAAAGGTTCTGTAGACATAATTTAGAGAACTGCCCGGCTAATGGCCTGTGGGGCCAAGCAGAGTCAGGCTGCTCATCCATAACTGGATTAGCTTCCTGATTAGCTAACAGGAAGAGTAGGTACTCTAGACACCCAAGTGAAGAGGGATGCAGAAGACATGAGTATAATGAGATTGGAGATGAGATTTTTTTTTCAAAGCAAGCTGGCTGCTCGGTCTCCTACCAGAATGACACTGGGGAGTCCCTTATGAGTGTCTGCCTCAGAGGACCTGGTCCCTGATTCCTACCTCTTCTAGCTGAAAGAGCAAGATGGGAGAGAGGGAAGAATGGATAGGTGGCCACAAGTATACTTCTCTGCCCTTTCTCTGGACCCAGAAAAAGCAGAGATCTTTCCGAAGTTCTACCTGCTGCTCTGGCCACATGTGAGAAGATTGTTTGGAACACCTAATACTAACTTCTCTTACTTTATCCCTGAAAGTTTGATCATACCCTGCAATCCTGAGACATATCTCCTTGACCAACTTCTCTAATCCTCCCTCCCAAATTTCACCCAGTTATGGGTTGAATTGTGTCTCCCCCGCCCCGGCCAAACCTCCTCCTCTCCTGCCAAATTCCTCTGTTGGAAGTCCTAAGCCCCAGTCCCTTGAAATGTGACTTTATTTGGAAATGAGGTAACTGCAGATGGAATTAGTTAAGAGGAGGTCATCCTGGAGTAGGGTGGGCCCCTAATCCACTATAATTGGCATTCTTAAAAATGGCGGAAATCAGACATACACATGTAGAGACAGACAGCAGGCACGTAGGGAAAATGCCATGTGAACATGAAGGCAGAGATGGGGTGATGTGTCTACAAGTGAAGGAATGCTCAAGGTTGCCAGCAAACCACCATGAGCTAGGGGAGAGGCATGGAACAGATTCTCCCTCAAGGCCCTCAGAAGGAACCAATGCTGACACTTTGATCTTAGACTTCTGGCCTCCAGAACTGTGAGCCAAATTTCTATTATTTAAGTCACTCAGCTGTGGTACTTTGTTATGGTAGTCCTAGGACTCTCATACCTACCGCCCAAGTTTCACAATATACTGTGAAATACTTTTCTGGAAAGGCAGGGGTTATAGGAGTGGAGAAGAAAGAAGGGCTGGTGTTTTGGACCGGCCATCAGAAGAGCCACCATCTTTGACTCACCATCTCCGAATAGCTGCAGGATAGCAAGGTCCACCTGGCGCTTCCACCCAGAATCTTTTTGGATGGCAATGCCATAACCAGTGGAAGCGAAGACCTTTCCACTGCCAATGGTCACCAGCTTGCAGCCTTCATCTCTGCCTGCCATGTAGTTCAGCACTGCTGCATCATAGATGAAGGCATCCAGTTTCCTGTGCAAAAAAGAAGCAAACAAACAATCCAGTGGAGGAATTTTAGTACAAAACTACCTATGGGGCCATTAATATGAAGCAGTAGCCTTCTAGCAAACGATGGGGAGAACTGGTTCAAAGTAAGGCTCGAGTTGGAACTCAGCCAGAATCTAAAGCCTAAATAAATCCCAGGCTGTTCTTTATGTGATTTCAGGTTGAAAGGAGGAGTTTTTCCCTCCCACTGGGAAGGATGAGAATGTAAGTCGGGCCTGAAGCCAACTCATAAGCTGTGTCTGAAAGGAGAAGGAGTAAAAAGGAATCAATAAAAATAATAACCAAAATAATGAAAAGTAACCACCATGATGATAACAACAAATAGCATGGGTTAGATTTATATAACATTTTTCATTTCTCAGTTCATTACAGTCCAGAGTGGGGATAAGTGTAGGTGTATATGTTTCAACAGCTGCACAATGCTATTTTTGTGGTCAGAAAGGTTTCAATATTCTGTTTTGCAGCACAAGGAAAGAAATGAGTAGTCGGGGTGGTAGCAGCACAGGCTTGTGTTAAGAGCAAATGTGCGCAACTACAGCAGAACCCGACATATAGAATTCAGGTCTCTCAAGTTCCGAAACTTCTAAGAACCTCATTTTATATATTGTGCTTTCCAAGGAAGGAATATGTAGGGAAGGGAGTAAGACTAGGGGTCAGGGCAGGAAGGCCTGGACCAATATTTCAAACCCACATTTAAACACATCAAAAGTAGAGAAAGAAATCCAGATACAGCCACATAGGTAGGTAATATAGAGAGGTCTGCAAGAAAGAAAGGCATGCATCCCTCTCTTCACTTTTACAAGGTAAGTTAGCTTTATCCCTCCTTGAGAAAAAATAAGCCCTTCCTTGTATAAGCTACAGAACATTTTCCAAAAAGCCCATGAGTACCCGATCGAAAAGTGGCACACCAAAAAACCCCAAACTCTGATATGATTGACAACCATGCTTGTACCAGGGGCCAGACGACCTACCGAGGTGGTCCTATGCCCAAGCTCAAATTCTGTCTCCCGATATCTGCTGTGACTTCATGGTGATAAGATAGACGCTAACAGTATTTAAGTAAACATGTATCTGGGTGGCTTTTCCAGAACTGGGGCCACTGGGAGGTCCAAGTGCTGCTAGTTATCATACAACACAGGAGATCAGTTACAAGACCCCTTCACTCCAAAGTCCCAACAGCTATAATGCTCAATTATCGGTCTTATTCCACAGCTGTGGCTTTGAGAGGCCAAATGAATAAAGGGACCAATGTGGCTGCGATTAGGCAAGCCAACATGTTTGCAGTTCATGGAGCTCCTTTCAACAAACAATACTTTCTAGAGTATAAAGCTGGATCAAAGACCACCAACAAAAGCTGGAACTGGAGATCAGTCAACACATTCTCACTCTTTGTTGTCTAAAAACCATCACCCCTTTCCTCTTTCATTTCTCCCTTGTCCACAAGACACCAGAATCATCATTTTCACCTTCTGGTCAACAGGGCTTCGTTTCATGCGTAATACATGAACCTTAGCCTTGACTCTTCCTTTCTACTTTTATGGCTATTTCATTCCTGTTTCATGGTTACATTAATGCAAGTAGAATATAATTTGTAAAACAAAAATACATAGAAGTATATAATAGCATAGGAATCTTTGTGCACTGGCCTGAATTATATTGTCAAATTCAACTTGGAAATCCATAGGAAGCAAATGCAGTCTTCTTTGCTTTAACTTTGTCTGGCACCCAAGCATGATATATCTGATTCAGTGTACATTTAATAAATGTGAGAAACATATCAAAGACTCTGAGCTTGGAAGCAGTTCTTACCCTGTTTTCAGGGAGAGCAATGCATCATCTACACCCCTCTGGTTGAACTTTCCCATGTAGGCATGCATTTCTGCGTAGTTATTGCGAATGTTCCTCTCTGTGCTGCCATTGGGCACAGTCCCAAAGCGAAAAGGGGGTGAGAAGTCATTAGGTCTCTGGAACTGGAGAGAGAGAAAGAGAGTGAGAGGGAGAGGGAGAGAGAGAGAGAGAGAGAGAGAGAAAGAAAGAAAATGCTTCAGAAAATGTGAAGAGATATTAAGTTAGCATTTGTGGATTTATATGGAAGGGACCCAACTACGGTTCACCAAACAATGGCCCTCACGCAGGAACAGCAGATGCTAACTGAAAGAAGACTTCATCTCGATTTCATACGTATTGTTGAGAGCTTTATGTTAGCCCAATCCTGGATTTAATCTATAACCTTTGCGTGTTCCATTTACACATACTGCACAAGACCAGTGATGATGGGAGTGTGCAGCTTAACTGCAGTGGCTTAGTCACCTTTATGCTTGAAAACTGTTAAAGTATGTTTCCCAGGCCTCTTAATTTAGGGGCCTAAATTCATTGTCATTGCACCATTTGAGGCTATAGGACTTTAGTGGGATGAGCTATAATGTAGTCCTAAACATAATTTATTGGGTATCAAATATATTTTGCTAAGAAATTTTCTCTTGACCTTCCTTGATGCATGGAAAGCCCATATTTATTCTATATGAGTTATAGAATAAATTGTAAAATCAAATACAGTTTTAATTATGTTCCTCCCCTTGCTTAAGAACTGGGAGTGGATCTCTAGTGCCCAGCATAACAAAGTGAAATCTCTTGGATTTTTCACACCTATGACATCAGCTTTATTTCTGGTATTGCCCTGCAATGAGTAAGTCTGTACTTTGCTTCCTGAACAAATAATTTATTCACTTGTATCTTCATGGCCTCGTATAGTCTGTCCCCTCAGCATGAACTCACTTTTCTCTTGAGGCCAATTCATGTCCTTCATCTCAAAATGTAACTCAAACAGTTTCTTCAAGACACCTTCTGTGAGTTCTTTCCTCCACCAAGTCTACCCAAAAGGACTTGATGTTCTTAGTTTCTATCACGCTACAAATGCAATTACACATTAAATGAGCTGGCTAAGTTCTGAGAGCTAGTCCCTGATATAGTCATTAAGAGTTTAAGCTCTAGAATGAGAGAGATATGGGTTGAAGATCAGCTCCGCCACATACTACTGTGCGATCTTGGGCAAATAACATGAACTCTCTGTGCACCATTTCCTCATTTGCAAGAGGGAGACAACAAAGTCTAATTCGCAAGACTGTTATGCGGATTAAAGGATTTAATGTATAAGAAGTGCCTGGCATAGCACCTTGCATGCAGTGAGTCCTCAATAAAGATTCTTTATATTATTTTTAACTCATGTCTACATTCTGCATTCCCCAGTAAACTTCACACTCTTCAACCTTCCCATTCTGTTAGTACAGAAATGATTGGATAGAATATGACCAGAGTAGCTCTGCTGTAGCTTGGCATAGGAAAGACAAGGTAGACATTTAAAGTCCTCTTTCAATACTATGCCATTGACTTTGGAAATATATTTGAAAATCTAACATGCCAACTCAGGAGTACTCTGGACCTCTGGACTTGTGTGGGCTTAGAGACATTCTCCTTTCTCCTTCCCTTGACCTGAAAAGCTCAAGAGCTTCCCAGAATATGGGGATTTCCTAAACCACAAAGTGTCATAGCACCAGGAACCATCATTGCTATCTTCAGTGCTCGGAGTGGGCCATAGTTAAAAGCAGAGTCATGCAGTTAGGCGATCTGGGATGCATCAAAAGACCACTACTCTTCTTGACTCAAAAGGCTCCCAGTCTGACTGACCACAGTGCTTTTTGCCATTAAGAGTTTTTGTTTAATTGGTTTTGAAAGGGCTGTGATTTTTTTTTTTAAAGATTTTATTTATTTATTTGACACAGAGAGAGAGAGAGGAATCACAAGCAGGCAGAGTGGCAGGGAGCGGCAGAGGGAGAAGCAGGCTTCCCGCGGAGCAGGGAGCCCGATGTGGGACTCGATCCCAGGACTCTGGGATCGTGACCTGAGCCGAAGGCAGACGCTTAACGACTGAGCCACCCAGGCGCCCCATAAAGGGCTGTGATTTTTAAGTGAATAAAAGAGTCACAAAGAATTTTAGAGTTGGGTAAGCCACTCAAGGTTAACTAGTCCAAACCTCTCGTTTCACAGATGAAGACTGAGGCAAAGAGGACAAGTAGTAATGGCTAACGTTATCTGGAATCAATGGGCTTAATTAATAGTATTCCTCACTGTCCCCAGCAGATAGCAAGCTTAAGTAAACAGGGATATGCTTTACTGGAAGAGACAGAATGCTATGCATATCACTGTCAATTATAACACTTCACTTGTTTGACAGAAGGTATCCCCAATCAACAGCAGAGTATGTACTATGGCAGGCAGCAATACAAACAAATGGACTCCCTTTAGTCAGTGATTCCCCACTTTGCGAGGACAATGACAACTGATGCTCACAATGACCAAGATATTCTAGGGCCCAAAGTATTTTCTGAAACATCAGTGAAAGTTGAAATCATGTCCATTTAAATTCCAGCATAAATTATTATATTTCTGGTTTGTTTTTTTTTTAATTGGCAATCCACATAAGGTATATGCAACAATTTTGATTAACCAAATGGAATCTGATGCCCCGAGTGCCTCATTTCCCGATGAAGCTAGATTATGGAAAGTTTCTGTACTACTCTTTCATAACCTTAAATTTTAAATTATCTTCAGATTTCCAGATGCTGTTTTATTAACTATGTCCTTGAATAAATAAAAACTAAAGAAACGATCAAGGACCTAAAATAGCCAAGATGACTGCAAAAAAGACAAAAAGTTGAAGGACTTACAAGACCTGACTTTTAGACTTGTCCTAAAGTGATAGTGATCATGACAGTGTGACATTAAGCATAGAGAGAATAAGGAAATCATCAGAAGAAAGTAGAGTGCCCATCCATAGACCAACACATATATGGTGCAAAGGCAGATAAAGTGGAGATAGGAGTGTCTTCAACAAATGGTACTGGAACAATTAGATATCCATATGCAAAAAAAAAAAAAAAAAAAGAACTTCATTCCACACCTCACTAGATACAGAGAAATTAACACACAGTGAATCATACACCTAAATATGAACTATAATATTTCTAGGAGAAAATACAGGAAAAAGTCCCCAAGTTACACACTACAGTTATAATATTTCTAGGAGAAAATACAGGAAAAAGTCCCAGAGTTACACAAAGATTTCTACACATGACACCAAAAGCACAACCCACCAAAAAAGAAAAAAGAAAAAAAAATTTAGACTTCATCAAAATTAAGAACTCTTTGAAAGACAGAGTTAAGATCATGAAGAGACAAGCCACCAATGGAGAGAAAATATTTGAAAATCGATTAAGCTATTAAAAATCTAAAGGAAGTAAATGATGATGACAGAGCAAGGCTCTGATGGAAAGCATCCTCCATAAGAAAACAATCAGAGGACAGCCAGCAGCACCGAAAGAATGGGAAAGCGCAGTCCTTGGGAAGCAGGGTCTTGGAGGCAGATCATTTGCATTTGGCTTCTAGCTCTTTCTCTGACCAGCTGTGTGAATATGGGCAAGTTAGTTAAATTCACAGAGCCCCATTTTTCTGGAAGCATTATTTTTGATCAATAATAAGATAATATATAGGAAACCACTCAACCCAATATCTGGCACGTGGTGGATTCCAAAAATTATTAACTGCTTCGGTGAGGATGAAACCTTAGTATCTAAAATTGTCTTGTGTTAGCCAGTGTTTCCTAAGATGGAAAACTCATTTGTTCCTTAAACTAGGCCAGCTCTGGGGACCAAGAATGTGAGTGCACTGTCCCAGAATTTGCCAAAGCAGAAGCAGAAGTGAGCTTGGCTTTTTCTTTGAAATTTCTTGTCCCAGCTTGTGAGGTTTAAATAAAACAGATTTTTTTTTTTTTTAACTGTCATTGGAACTTGAACTTGACTAAAATTCATGGCCACTGAGAACTGCATGTTCAGTGAGGCCTGTGGGGAAGAAGGAAAGAATAATCTTCCAAATACCTCGACGCTTCCACTAAATGCCCTGTAATAAAACGTTCCCCAAGCTGTGAGGCATTATATGGCACTTGTTTAACCTGAATGGTAATTGATGCTCTCTGGGGTTTGGGGAGGGAGTAACATTTTGTACTGTCAAGAACCAGGAGTCTTAAAATCCACAGAACAGGGAGGACCCCAAGAAACAATTAAAAAAAAAATTAAAAAACCCAAATACACTAAGGAGACCGGCATGGGACTAAAAAGCTCTGTCTGATTTTACAGTAGGGACTTTAACATAGTATTCCTTACTCGTCACCTTTGGCCATTACAGGGCTTCCTTGAACTTGGAATCTTTTTCCAGAGTTACCCGGATTGGAATTTTAACAACAGACTGAGATAGAGAAATAAAAGCGCAGAAAGAAAGGAGCCTTAAGGAGCAGCCCCGCTTCATAGGTGAGGAAATTGAAGCCCCGAAGAGACCAAGTAAGTTGTTCAAGGCCACGTGGGGAAGCAGGAGGACAAGCTGAGGCTTGGCCTCTGGGAGCCGAGCCTTCCCACTGCTGACTTAGACGCGGGCTGGCTAGCCATACGACTGCTCACTGGGAGGGAAGCCACACGCTCTAAGTGGGGCCCCATGGAAGGGTATCCTTCTCTCTCTGGCACATCAAATGCTGACTCACACTCACCCCGTGGAATCAACACATGGCTTCCAGCAATTACTGTAGGCACGTACTTGTGCAAGGGCAAAACCGTGCTGAATGTACCGAGAACTGTTTCTCACTTGATCCTCCTGGACAGCGGCAGGGAAACAGAATTCAGTCCTCTTAGGTATTCAGACCATCGTCTCAGCCCCCATCTTAATAACCTCAAAGTGAATTAGTCTTGGCAGCCTTGGCAGGAGAAAGGTGCTAGAAGGCCGGGAGTAAAGGTCCCTGCCCCACCCAAAGACGACGGGACTGGAGGGTCCTGGGTCTGCCATGGCTGCCACCTTCCCAATAGAGAGCCTCTCATACAGCCTGTTGCAGAGAGAAGGGGAAAGGGAAATGGGGGTCTGGTCTGTTTCGTTTTATTTATTAAATAAATATGTAAACTTATTTTCGTGTGTATAAGGCATTATTAATTCACTCACAGCGGTTACTCATATCCAACACCTATGTATTTGCTGGTAATAACTCACATTTTCTCCTTTAACTGTAATAATTAAAATGCATCAATTCATTTGGTAAATATTTGCCGAGCATCTATGAGTGTAGAGGACTGTATTAAGAACTAAGGATACAAAGATGAAAAAAAACCCAGCTCTGTTTTCAGAAGATTTAACTATTAGAGAGTCAGAGATGTAAACATTCATTCATTCCTTTATTCATCCCTTTATTCTCTCCTTCATACAGATATTCAGCAAGGATTTACTGGCATCCGCCATGTGTACATGCTCTTCTTGGGGCTGGGGACACAGTATGAAGAAGAGTAAGATCCTGCCTTCGGAAAGCTCACATTGTAAAGGGGGGAGGCAAAGACACAACCACACATTCTTTGCTACTCCTCCCCCAAAGGGGTGAGGTCTGTGTTTCCTCCCCTCGATTCTAGCCTGGCCTCGGTGACTTGCTTGGCCAGTAGAATGTGCGGAAGTAACACTCTGGGACTTTGGAGGCTAGGTCATAAGAAGCTTTGCAGTTTCCACCTGGGCCTCTTGGAACTTTGCTTCCGGGGAAGCAGTCCACTCTGCAGAAAGTCCAAGAACCCTGAGGCCATGGTGCTGGAGCCATCTCGGTCCCATGTGCAGTCCCAGCCTAGCCCAGGCTTCCAATCATTCTGGTCAGGGTGTCAGGTAGGAGACGAAAGCCATCGTGGACCCTACTGCAGCCCAGCCCATCTACCAGATGACTACCGTATCACCTCAGCTAATGCCACGAGGTGGATGAATCACCCAGTCGAGCCCTGCCCAAGTATATGACCCCCCAAACAGTCAAATGCCATGAAATGGTTCTTGCTCCAAGCCACTGAGGGTCGGGGTAGTTTGCTGTGCAGCAATAGATACAATAGATAACTGGAACACGGACGATTTCATGGAGTGCAAACGAAGTGCTAGGAAGAGGCTGAATCAGCCATTAGACAGGAAAAAGAGTGATGGGCAGAAGAACGAGTTCCGACCGGCTGTCCTGCCAAGGCCTCTCCGAGAAGGTGGCATCGGAATGAAGACCCACATGACGCGGAGGAGGCAGGCATGCAAGGACCAGGGGCAGGGGGAGTAGGGCCAGGGAACAGCAGACACAAAGGCCTGATGAGGTGTGGTGAGGGGGGCAGTGAACCACGTGCTGCGGGCTACGGCACCACGTGCCTCCACAGCAGTGGGAGCACAGAGCATGGGGCACGGTCCTCATCAGCAGTCTAGAAGCTGCAGCAGGGGGGTCAAGACTAGAAGGGAGAGCCTTCCCACTGGACACAAGGAGCAAAGGGGTTTTCTAGATGGTGAGAAGTGTGCCAAGACACAGGGTGGTGAGAGAGTCTGGGCATGACTGGAGATCAGGGGCAGCTTGTCATTGTCAGAGTCTAACAGATGTGGCCGTGATAACTGGAGGCCGACATGGCTGAAGACGGAGATGGGGCCTGGATCACTAAGGGACTTGAATTCTGTGCAAAAAAGTTTACAGTTCATGCTCTAAGGGATAAGAAACAGCAGAGCCTCTCGAGCCAAACTATCTGCATTCAAATCCCTGCTCTGCTGCTGGAGAGCTGGGTGACCTGGAGCACCTCACTTAACTTCTCTGTGCCCCAGTTTCCACATTTGTACCGTGGGGCTAATAACAGCACCTACCTCATCAGGCTTCTTAGTATTCAAGCAGTTAATCTGCGCAAAATGTTAGCACAGTGCCTGGCACATGATAAATGCACCATATTAGCTATTATTGCTATCATTACTATTATTGTTGGTGTCATCAGCATCATTATCAGAAGCAACTGAAGAACTCTGGCGGTGTGTCAAGAGTGGGTTTTTGTATTAGAAAGAGCCCAGGGGTGTCAGCATGAGCAACAGGTTGGAGGACGAAGATAGAGAGGAGCGGAGCAGGACTTGAGCTCCCACGACGGTCTGGACCCCAGGGGGAGTAAGGAGGAACGGAAGCATCACCAGACGCTGGCCCTCCCATCCAAGAATATGAAAGATGGCAGGTGCACAACGAGGTAAAACACAAGACCGCACAGTTACAGACCACTGCCGCCAGAGTTCCAAAAGAGAAAGGCTACAATCAGCCTGGAGGGCTTCTTGGAGGAGGCTGGATTTAAGCTGGTAGGGAGGATGGGCTGGATTTGGAAGGATGGAGATGGGAAGTTAACATCCGTTTACACTGCGAGAATCCCTCCGCTTTAAGACCCCTCCTCCAACACTGCTTTGTTTCCATGGTAAGTGAGGAAACATATTACCAGAGAAGTCTTTGAGGCCGTGACGCCAGGACAAAGAGCAGGTTCTGAAAACAAAACAAAAACCCTCCTCAATGTTGACTGTGTGCGGGCTTTTGTGCTGAGCACCAGACGAAGCCCAGCGAGGTTAATCAGACTTAGACCTTGTGAATGACAGCAGCTCTACTAACGTGGAGAAGGTGGCAAGAAAATGCCTTCTGGGGTAGTTGGCTGCCCCGAAAATGGTTCTTCTCATTCAGTGGGAGTCTGGTCAGCATGTGCAGATTAGGACAAACCAGCACCATGACCTTGCGGGGACGAATACTGTACGTCCTGTTTGCAGGGTCCATCCACATGGGACAGGGAATCTGGGGGCTTTTGTCTTCAAAGCTTGACAATCCTGCACATAAATATTCATCCCATTCTGCCTGCTTTTACATTTGAATCACAAAAGGAATCAATGCCCAAATGCCACTTCGCCTTCCAAGGCACCAGCAGGAAAAGGTAGGAAGGCTTCAGATACAAGGGTGGCATTTGGCCTGTGCTACTAATTATGAGGCTGTGGCAGAACATCAGAATCCTGAAGGGACCACTTTTTTACCTATCCAGCACCCCTCCCCCACCCCGGTTATCAGTTATCATTCTCATTACCATACATACCCTGTTTCACCACTTATCTTTTTACTGACTTTTACTATTTTTATGAAATTTGTTATTCTATTCATTCATTCATTTTACAGTATAAATAACGTAAAATTTAGTGTTAAATTTCTTTTCATTTTATTTTTTTAAAAGACTCTATTTATTTTAGAGAGAGACAGAGAGAGCATGAGCAGGGGGAGGGGCAAAGGGAGAGGGAGAGAATCTCAAACAGACTCCCCGCTGAGCGCAGAGTCCCACAAGGTGGCTCGATCCTAGGACCCTGAGATCATGACCTGAGCCGAAATCAGGACTCAGTGGCCTAAATGAGCCCCCCCAGGTGCCCCTTTTCATTTTAATTATCTGTAAGTGTACAGGACTGTGGCATGAAGCATGCTCACACTGTTGTGCAACCATCACCACCATCCATCTCCAGGGCTGTTTATCTTTCCCCAACTGGAACTACGTACCTGTGAAACACTAAATCCTCATTAGTCCTACGAATTTTAACCACATACAGAATTTTGCAACCACAAGCACAATCAGGACACAGAACAATTCCATCACCCCCCCAAAACTCCTTCGTGCTACTCCTTTACACGCCCTCCCCGCCCCGCATTTAACCTCTGGCGACCACTGATGTGTTCTCTATCTCCATAAATTTTGTCTTTTCCGAGATGTTATATAAATGGAATCATACAGGACGTAACCTTCTGAGATGGGCTTTTGTACTTCTAATAATGCCTTTGAGATGCATCCATGCGGTTTCATGTATCTGTAGGTCATTCCTTTTTATTGCTGAGTGGAATTGCATTGTATGGATGTGTCAGCTTGTTTATCCATTTACCCATGTAAGGACATTTAGGTTACTTTCAGTTTGGGGTAATTACAAAAAGAGCAGCTGTAACATTCATGTGCAGGTTTCTGTGTGAACATAAATTTTCATTTCTCTAAGGTAAACACCCAGGAGTGGGAGGGCTGGGTCATAGCTCCATCCCCTGCTCAAAGTGCAACTCTTTTTGCATCTTTTCTCTCTTTTGTTATTTTTTAATTAAAAATTTTTTAAATTTAAATTTTATTTTTTTAGAGAGGGAGAGGAGGGGGGCAAGGGCAGAGGGAGAGGGAGACTCTTAAGCAGGCTCCATGACCAGCACGGAGCCCGATGTGGGGCTCGATCTCACAACACTGAGATCATGACCTTAGCCGAAATCAAGAGTCAGACACTTAACCGACTAGGCCACCCAGGAGCCCCATCTCTTCTCTCTTTTGATCTTCCCAATTTCCCCATGAGCTACAAAGTAAGTACAGCAACTATTATTATTATTATTCTGTCTGCTATTCAATCTTCCCATAATAATATCCTACAGCCTAACTAGGATGAAGCATGTATGTGTGGGTGACTTCAGACTCTGAGCAATGTTTGAAGATGGAGGGGGTGGCTGGAGAAAGCAGCCTCCCCACCCTCACCCCCAACATGGTCCCTGTTCGCCCAAAGGGAGAAGAAGGTGAGATGGTTACATATACACTAGGCTTTCTGAAGGCATGATCTTCCTCACTATGCCACGGCCCATAAACGCTTGGGACAGACGGGACAAAGAGGCAGTCTGTGCTTAACGCTGACCGGACAATTTGATGATAAAACAGTGTAAGTGGACATGTGGGCTCTGAAGACCGAAGTTCATATCTGAGCTCCATCACTTATTAACTGAGACACTTAATAAACAAGCCAATTAGTTCTGAAACTGAATTTCAACTATATTCTGGGAAGAGGAATAAGGTATAACATCCCATTACAAATCCTCCATTTCAAAACTCAGGGCCCAGGATCTCCCTGTGGAATAAGCTCGCTGCGGATACAGTGATGGATTAGAACGTCAGATTCTTCACCTTCATGAAAGTTATACTCTGGGATGGATGTGGGAGGAAAAAACAATTATTCTACATTTCATTATAAATTATTCATTGGAGAGAATATTGTTCAAATTCACTCAGAGTAGGTGACTGAATTGCAGTAACAATAACATTACAGAATGTAGTTAGAAAACACAGGTATATAATAGAAGAGCCAAAAGTAATTCAATTCTCTTCCTGGGCCCCTGGAGAACCCAGTATCATTCTGCTACTACCAGAAAGTGAGTTAGCATATAGTAAGCACTCAATACCTTAGTCATTTCTGTTCTTTTTTTCTCTTATCATTAACATTAGCACTGTTAATATTAGGACCGGTTGTCCATAGCGGCAAACGCACGAAAATCTGCATATGAAGAAATCTGCAGTTGGATGGGAGAAGCCTGGTAAGTATGTCTTCCTAACTCTGGATGCTGTGCTGCTGGGGAAGGAGCCCCTTGCCTCTCTGGGCTCAGCATGGAGCTGAGGTGGGAGGAGTGGAGGGAGGGAATAGAATGCCCTCCATGGTCACTACTCTCCTGCGGTGCCCCCAGAAGAGCATCCAGAACATAAAATACACCAGTTCTTCAGATTCCTGGAATTTGGTTATTAGTTTTCCTCCTAGTACCTCTTCGGCATTTTACAAAATTTGGGTATATGAACCTTAATAAGTATTTCCTAAAATATGTCATAAAATCAGATAACAGTGTTAGAGTTTATGTGAGCTATCTGAGGTTTGGCCCTGAGCTAGGAGATCCGAGCAGATGAGTTTACTTCAATATTAGCTTTGCCACGCCATGTCCTCTGAAGTCTTAAGTGTTTGGCAGTCTGGCCATAAAATATCATCAACACACATTAATGGCTATAATCCATGCATAAGTCACTGAGCTCTGAAATGAGTATCTGAAATGAAATGAGGCCACAGATACAATCCCTCCGTTACCATGCATTTGGAAATTAAAATGGTAATATAATGAGAGAAACAGCTAAAACTTCCATGATAACGTACCATACAACTGACATACAGTAATTCATTAATCTTTCCATCAACTCTACAAGGTAGTATTGTTATCCCCATTTAACAGACAAGGAAATTGATGCACAGAGAGCTAAGTAATTTGAATACGGTTACACAGCTAGAAATGAGTGGAACAAGGATTCAAACCCAGGGTCCTCACAGAACCATAAAACACATCACAGAGTTCTATGCACGTAAAACAGATGCTCAGCAAATGCGTGTAGGATAGAAGAACCCAATGACGAGGTGAGTGGGCCAAGTTCCAAATGAGATGTAAGGCAAGTCAGGGCTCTGCAAGTTTAGAGGGAGCGGAGATCATCATGAGGGGATGGGTTAGGAGGCTAACGACAGGAGGCAGAGATGGAGCTCTTCCAGACTGGCCAAGACTTCTACTAGCAGAGGTGTGGGGAGGGCGCTCGGGGCAAGAGGCGTGGCATGAGCCAAGGTGTGGAGGGACCCAAGCACTGTGATTTAACTGAAGTTGGAAAGGATATTTGTACATGGGAACATGGAACACTGAGTTGGCTCGTGGCCAGAAGCTATACCATGGAGCACCCCAAACGGTCAGGCTGCACAAGGATGCTATGGGTACACCACGGCGTGTAGGTATCACTATGCAGCGACAGCAATATGGCCTGAAGAGCAGAGAGGCTGGAGCAGGGACATTTACTGGAAAATGACTAAGGGTCTGGACTATTTTCAGGTGCAATATAACGGGAAGAATACATGAAAAAGACATCAAACGTAAGCCCTGACAGGATCCAAGTCTGTATACTCAGGAGGACGAAGGAGGGAAGGCGGTAGGGTCAACATCATCTCACCCCCCATCTGCCACTATGCTCCTTCGCCCATCCCTCAGCAGTCACACTGGCCTCCTAGCACCGCCAGGAACATACCAGGCAAGCTCCTGCCTTAGCATGCTCTTCTCTCCACTCAGAAAGCCCCAGATATCCATCACTCCCTCACTAGCTTCAGATCAGACCTGATGGTCTTTTCACTGAGCCCTTCTCTGGCCACTCGATTTAAAATCGCAACTCCTTTGCCAACACTCACCATCTCCTTTCTCTGCTCTATGTTAGCAGCTAACACCTAATATTGTCAATAATTGCTCTTTAAATGTATTTTCTTCTCCCTCCTTTTAGAATGCAAGTGATGCGAGGGAAAAGATTTGTCTATGTTGATCACTGCTGTACTACTAGTGCCTAGAACTGTACCTGGCATTTAGGAGGCTCTTGATGTGAATGAACGAATGACTAAAGGAATGAAAGAATTATTTGAATAGCACAAATGGGAATCCACGTGCTATATATGAAAAAATCAATCAATGTATGCTCCTTACCGGTGAGTGCATCATCACGCAACACGAAGTTGAACGTCGGGATTTCTGAGAGCTAGAGCTATCCTGGCTTATCTGGTGAATAAGGAGTTAATTTGTCCTCATGCTAGCTGAGGACATCTTTCCTGGCACCTTCTCTATCTTCCCTTCAAAAAATATGTCAGATCTGAGATCCCACAAGAGCTTGTCAAATTTAGGACTTGACAATGCATATGAGTATTTCTTTGGCACCAAAAATGTGACAGAATTGGAGATGATTATGGTAACATGCAGATGAAGTGGAACAGAGGTGTAAGGACTTTGGCATTTGATTTTTATCCCTAAGTCAGCCCGTGTGTGACAGGTGGCCTCGGGTGTGCTTGCTTGACTACCCGTAGGTGAAACTTCAGAGGGCTGTTAACTGCCATCCACTCCACCTCTCACACCGACCTGGGAGAGTGCACGGAACGTTGCAGATATTTTGTAAGAGCTGTGGGTGCTAGCAAAGAGAAATGGCCTTTAAAGATTTTAAGTAAAGGGTACAAATGGATTCACCATGGAAACTGGGATTCTGGAGCCTCATGAACAGCCCTAGCAGCTCCTACAAAGTTTGGGGGAGAATACTGAAGGTTACTATCAGGATCTCCACATGCATGATACCCCGATAAATTTCGGGGTGCTCCAGTTGTTAAAATGATAACCTGAGGTTCCTATTATGAAGCCGGGGTGGGGGTAGGACTGCCAATGGACTGTGCCAGGCGGGGCCTAGGGCAAGTGAAGATCCAGGGAGAGGCATATCATGGGGGACAGGCACACTTCTGCTTTCCTGGCAAATCAATCAGATCAGTCAATTCCAAACCGAGAAATGGAAATGCCAGCATGAGCACACATGGTCACATTGTGACCCATTTACAGCACAGCAGAACTTCTTGCCTTGGTCAATAAAGCCAACCCTATGCTGAGGCACTCCAGCTTATAGAATGTCAGTGCTGGGAGGGAGCTTTCGTGATCCCACAGTGCATACTGCAGCCGTTCTGGGGTTCACAGTGGACCGTCTCAGGGGAGGGTTCTGACAAGTCCTCTGGTAAAGAAACTTATTTAACCCTGACACAGAATTTTCCCAAACCTATTTTGCCATGGATTTTTTTTTAAAGAAGACCCATTATATTTCCCAGATCACTAGTGGGCCGTGAAATACAGTTTGGGAAATGCCCACTGAGTGATTTCCTCACTGTACATAGCCGGAAGCAGAGCCCTGGGCATTTTATTAACTACCCAAGACCGAACAGCCATTCCCTGCTCCTGTCCCCTCCCCCCCGCTTACCACACATGAACTGAGAGCCCACTGGGCCCCTGTCCTGCACCAGAGCCCAGGCAAGCCCTAGTCCTCTAGGGATAATGGGAGTTCGGTGTGCCTAAGTCATCCTTAATGGGCCTCCAATTACAATGGTAACACAATTATTCTAAGGTGAGGACTACAAAAGTAAAAGATCAATAGCCATATGGGTAGAGGAGTGGAATTTAATTTTGCCAACTGACTGAAGGTTAAGCCAAAAAGCCCTTTTACTTCCAACCCTTTTGTTGAAAATCATTCTGAACTATGTTATAACTCACATTCCTCTTTAGGGTTACCCTCCAGGCAGATATATTCAGTGAGCACCTGCTCTGCGTCATGGTACTGGGATGTGGGTGCTATTCAGGGATTTAGACTCAGACGATCAAAGATGGTTTAAGAGGTTATGTTTAACATGTATTTTTCAGGAAAAACTTAGAAACCGTTTTTACTTTTAATAATTCCTTTATATAAGCTCGTTTTGTTATCATTTATCTCTTTTCCCCTATGAAAGTGGAAAGCAGCCCTGTTGCAGTATTTCAGGGTTGGCCACTTCTTGCTAAAGGAGTCATGGGAGAGCAGAAATGGCCAGCTGGCTGATGGAGAAGGCGAGGTCTCATCGTTCAGAGAACCGCGTAGGCCTGGCACATACACAGACAGACCACCACTCCTCTCACACAGGAGGCTGGGAGTGATCGGGGCTTCAAAGAAGTTAAATATCTAGCCAAATAAGTCCTGAAATCACTTTGTAATTTAAGATCTGACAAACCACAATAGCAGTACAGTGGGAGACCCCATTCATTCACTACTCTTCTTCAGTACTGCTTGTTCAATTTGGATGATTTGAGAGTAGAAACCACAAGATGAGCAAATTCTATCTGCTACTATAAATGTCAAATATTTCTGATCTACATTACCTACCCCCAAACCATTAGTTATGAAGCTACCTTCCACTGCTTCTCAAATCCAAATAGCTAATAAAGAAAGAAAGGTATTGGCTTATACTACGAACTCTATATGAATTAGATAACTATCTTAGTCATTCATTGGCTAAATGATTAATCTGTTCAACAAATATTTGAGCACCTCTATTTGCAAGGCTCTACATAGTTATGGTGGATATATCACTGAAGAGACAAAAATTCTTGTCCTCATGGAGGTTATAGTATAGTAGGGAGAGACAAATACGATAAACATGTTAAATATTATTGTATGTTACACACCATATAACATGTAATTCTATTAATGTAAAAAAAGCAAGCCTGAGACAGAAATAAACTTATTTTAGAGCCTCTTCCAGATTTTAGATCAGAAAATTCTTATCTGGTGGCCTACCTACAGGATATCTTGGGATCTGAGAACTCTAGCTTCCAACAATATACCACCTGTAAGTACCTTCCTCTTTGAATCTAGACTCAATAGCTTGGTCTGATGTGCATATTCAGAGGAACAACTTCAAGCTGGCATCAGATTAACATATTGAAATTTACTTTCCACTTAAAATAAAACCCAAGGTGTATTTCATTCCAGGCTTGGCAAAGAGACTTTTGGTAGAATAAGCAAATGGGTTGAAGGGATAGGATTACTGGCAGGACAGCCTGCCTATGAATTGCAACACCTTATTTGGGAAAATAATCTAGATGAGTCCATTCTACACTTAGATTTTTAAAATCCTGAGTGGACATTGTCAGAGGAAACATGCACTAATGGGGATGCTGCCTCAGCCACCCAGTAGGAAGCTATTCCAACGTTCCCTTACTGAGCTCCATGATGATTCATTTAAGACACCAGGTTTAAAATTATTTTATAAATTCCAAAACAGGAGCCAATTAACACAAAGGGAAAAAGGCTCTAGCCAATGCCAAAATAAGCTGTAAAGAAAGAAGTTTTTCTTTATCAAAAAAGAGGCCCCTGTGACTAGGCAGGTGGGATACTTAGTAAAATGGGAGACGTGATCAGCTTGAGTTGGGAGTGTGCGGTAACTTATTCCACAGGGAAAGGTCTCATTTTCCTTAATAAGTTCAATGATGGGATGGAAAACTTGCTCTTTAAGTCTGCTATGACACTAAATTGGATTGGATGGCTGGCCATTTGGGAAACAGAATTAAACATCAAAACAATAAGTCTGGCATGATGAAAGAGATTATTAAAAGGATGAAGTTCAATTAGGAAGCATACAAAGTAACTCTCACAGGATGTCAAACCAAACGAGTGGAAAGGGACGGGAACTGGCTTTGTCAAAAGCACGGTCAAAAAAGATTGTGGAGCCCTAGTGGACCACAAGCTGCATGAGTTGACAATGCAGTGCTGCTATTTAAATAGGGAGCCTGTAATAGGAAGTATGGTAGGTGGGAAGGAAAACGTCAGGCCCCTCATGTGCCACTGGGAGGGCTCTATGGTCACTGTGGGCTCTTTTCTGCAACTCACAAGAGAAATTTGAGAAGGTTCAGAAAGTGAGTGAAGGACAAGAGAGCAAGTTTTAAGGTAAAAGGCTAAAAGACTGGGTTTATTTAACCTTGAAATGAGCACCCAAGGAAATTCCACTGTACTTACTATCTTCTGTTTTAAGAACTGTTTGAGTGTCTGCCTTCCTCACTGGACTAAGAGACATGGGCTGTCTCAGCATGTTTCCAATACCTCACAGGTAGGGTTTCCATGAAATTTTGGGACATACTTATACTAAAATCACACTTGCCACTTATCAGAGATTCAAAGTTAACTGGTGCCCTGTATTTTTATTTGCTAAATCCGGCAATCCTACCCATAGAGTCACTGATAGCCATCCCATAAATATTTGCTTAATTAATTGCTATCATGTACTAGGTATTATGTTAACTGCAGAGAACAGAAAAACTTAAATAAAAAGCCAGACAGATGGTACAACACAGGCCTTCGTCAATCCAAAGAACTGTGAAAAGGGGCAGGATTCTGGTAGGAGGCAGAATCTGGTTGAACAAGGGGCTTACCACGGGGCAGAGGGGTTTCTGGAGAGACCCTCTGAGATGAAGAAGCACAACTCTTGGTCTTTCTTTCTCCAGGGCCTCTAGGCATTAGCCCTGAGCAGCATGGCACCTGCTAGGACTCCTAAGACCGACTGTGTGGTTGGACTCTGAGCTCAGGGCTGACAAAAAGATTAGCGATAGCATGCCTGCACAGAGCTGTTCAGATCTGCTTTTATTTTCCCTGTTCCAGTAAGACATTTAGGGTCTATCTGTTGAATAAATAAAGGTTAGGTGGTGAGACTGGAAAGCAAAGAAATTGATTAGAGAACACTTACATTATGGTTGCATTGTACACGTACGCAGGATCAGGTGCACTAAATAGCACGTGTTAAGTGTGAACTGGTTGGTAGAGACCTAAAGTAGTTTGGGGGATGGGAAGAGTTGGGAACTGAGAAGAGAAGCTTTAGGGACTGAAACCGTTGGGTCTCAGCTCTCCCAAACCCACATCGAATCTGACATTCTGGGATTTTCCAAATGGCAAAAGGGTCATTAGGGAGCATCAGTTTTTCCTCCCTTAGTGGACAAATGATAACATAGCAACTATTTATGACAGTAAGAACATAATTTCCATTACTAAATAAACTAGTCAATGTGGGTAATGACGGTAAAGTCAGGAATGTTATAAACTTTCTGGTTTCATCAATAATTTACAGAGGAGCTAAGGTTCTTTCCCAAGTCTCCAAGAGAGTTAGGTTTACTTTTCCTGAGAGTCTGAAAGGACAGATGATTCTTTGGCAATACAGACCACACGAGCAGGGAAGGCTTTAAGAGAAACCCAGTTTTATAATCTGTCCACTCCTGTAAGAAACCGTTTGGGGTGGGGGCCAGTAGTCAAATGGAATCCTATTGGAAGTAATTGTTTTCTATCACAGCGATGGGGGACAGATAGAGACTGGAAACATGCATGAGTTCTTAGTCTGCACCTAGGAGGATGCTAAGTGCTTTGTCTCGAAAGACCCAGAAGGCTGGCTGAAAGAGGTACGGGGCACCTCTGGCCCATGGCAGGTACCCTTTCCAGGCAGCCTTGGATCCAGAGCTATTTTCTGGGAATTTAAGCATGGAGGAGTGGCTTCTCCATTCTTCCCTGCACACCTGTCCAGCCTTGACATTACTTGCCCTTCACCGACACCCCCACCCCGAATCTCCCTGAAATAGGCAAGTGCAGGGAGCCAGGAGGCTAGAGGGAGGACCACACAGGGCTCTAGAGTGGATTAGCAGCAGTCTGTCTGTCAAGGCACATGTTAAATCGTCTACTGGAAACAGCATGGGCTTTGAGAGATGGGTTTAGACCCAAACCCTGGGTCTGCCATAGGATTTGAGTCCTAACATTGATTGAGGGATGAGTACGCGTGCGACACTGTTCTGAGCACTTTCCAGGTATAATAAGTCTTTAAGAGAATAACAGCTCTAATGTTGGCAACATTTTTATCCCCATTTTATAACTGGGAATCTGAAGCACCAAAGGGGTTTGGGAGCCCAGCCACATCCCATACTTTGTAGTGGCTGAGTCTTAATTTTTCTCTTCTCTAAAGCAGAGCTAGCATCTGCCTAAAAGGTTTGGGAGGATAAGCAAACGAGACCGAGAATGTAAAGCATCTAGCCCAGGGAACGCTACCCATGGCCACTAATGACCGGTCCATTCTCTGAGGCTGTAACTACAGATGTGGCTTTACAGAGTGATTACCACGGACGAGGCCCATGGTTTCTAATATTGCAAAGGAACACATAATACAAAGGTCAATTTATTTTTGGCTTCGGAAATGCAATTTTTAATAGGCCGGCTCCAACCTATGAACATGTTGTCCTCAACAGTTCATTTATAAATCAGCTGTTCAGAAACAGAAATATTATTTCCCTAGAGAAACAATACTGTAGATGGTTAGCTCATTAAAGACAATTTAATCCATAAGAGAACAGAATTTTAGCATTCATATTACTAGCTTATGTTCTGGGAACATTCACTCACTTAACGCACTTCTTTTTTTTTTTTTTTTTAAAGATTTTATTTATTTATTTGAGAGAGAGAGAATGAGAGAGAGCACATGAGAGGGGGGAGGGTCAGAGGGAGAAACAGACCCCCCGCCGAGCAGGGAGCCTGATGCGGGACTCGATCCTGGGACTCCAGGATCATGACCTGAGCCGAAGGCAGTCGCTTAACCAACTGAGCCACCCAGGCGCCCTCACTTAACACACTTCTAAGATGTAGCAGGCACAGTGCCAGGAGCTGAACAGAGTTATGGACAGTAGTGTCTGTTGCTTCAAGGATCTTCGAGTGCGGTGAAGGAAATAGGCATCTGATCACTGATTCCAGCAGACGGTAACAGACATGGCCTCTGGCTACTGTATGGGGATGGGGTAGGCTATCTGGGGATGTTGGGGGGCAGGAGATGGGTGATGAAGTACTTGAAGAAAGGAGACGGAACTTCCCTTGCTTGAGGCTTAGGGCTGGCCCTTGCACTACACTTTGTACACTCAAACCCCACTTCCTGGGCCTGGCACTTTCCTCAGCTCCCCTCCAGGGCGTCCAAACCTGACAGTCCCTATCTTCCTACCTGATCTGTGTCCACAAAATTAAAGCCCTTGCTTTTTTCAGTCCAAATAGATCACATCTAGGTGTTAAGAGGGAGATGGTCTTAAAAAAAAAAAAAAAAAGAGTCTCACTGATTTGTGATTATACCATCACTCAACGTCCCAAAGGTATTTGCATTTTAAGAAGCAGATAGTTTAGAACTTTTTTGTTTTCGATATAAATGTTGGAACTAGGGGTATAAGCACATGAAACCATCTCAAAAAAAGTGGTGGTCACTCAGACCGATTGGCCCAGCTTATGAACGGCCTTGGGAGCCATTTTTCTTTCAGGGATTCTGACTTCTTCACTGAACCGCACATGCTTAGATGCGCAAGGATGTCATGTTGGCTTGATGTGTACACAGCGGCTCACATGGAGCGCTGGGACCGCCAAAGAAGGGAGGGCTGGTGGCGGAATGGCCACTTGTCTGGGTCATCTGGAACCTGGAGGGCCTTGTCCTGGAACATGGGTGTACCGGATGATGTGTGAGTTCATGAAACTTCAAACCAAAAACTGAAATGGAGTTATGAAGACTATTTCCTGGAGCTTCCCAGCACCAGTCGCCTCCCAGCCCCACTCCACGTCACCGAGACCACAGCTACCAAGCAGAATGCCCCTCACGGCTGTGCGGTGTCTGGCTCTCCCAGCCCTGGCAGAGAGGACCAGAGTGACAATGACGTAATTTTGTTAAAAGCCTCTTTTCCATGACTTGGGGTTGAGGGGCGAGACTGTAATTCCAATTCAAGAGATTCTGAAGTGCAGAGACAAGGCAACCAGGTGAGGCAGCTATTAGAGATGTTCTGCCATTAGCAGGGAAGCAAAGATCTCTTTCTCTGCACACAGGAGTTCCTGAATGAACGACCGGCTGAATGGCATAGGCCTTTTCCCAATAGATTAGTCTCATGATGTGAGATCTCAGTGTTTGCTGATTTCCTCCTCGGTGCGTGGGTGTGGACTGTTTTTGCGTACTTTGCATGGTGGATCACACTTGACCTTGACCACAGGCATTGTGAGTACCGGTACACTGAGGACCACACCTGACCCCATGCTTCCAGACGCCCACCGTGTCCTGGGAAATGTATTTATGGTTATCAGACCACAGGGGTGATTAAGGAATCAAGCTGTTCTGTCTACACTAAGTGGATTCCTAATCACCCCGAACCTTGTGAGACCTAGCGGCGACCCTCCATGTGGGGGCCTGAGCTGCACCAGGGCAACGGGTGCTCTGGGAGCTGGTGCTGACTTTGACTCGGCCCCATCTCCACATGAAGCCTCCTCGGCCTCTCCCATCAGCTTCAGAGGATTAGAACAACTCCCCTGGCAGCAGCTTCTTCTCATTAGCAACCTGGAATCACTGCTGGGTTGAAGGCTGCATTGTTCTTCCACGTTTGAATATCAATTTGCATAATGAAGCAGGTGAGAGCGCCTCTTGCCCGTTCAGGCGGTCCTGATTGGCAGAGAGAGAGGGATTTGTACATAATTGGCCGCAATTAATTTGACGCGCTTTTATAAGGGGAAAAGGAAAAAGCAGAAAATTGCTCAGTGCTCCAAGTCAGAACAGCATCTGCACCCTGTGTGGTGTGTGTGTGTGTGTGTGTGTGTGTGTGTGTGTGTGTGTGTGTGTGTGTGTGTGTGTCTGCAGCAGTGGGTGGGTATGTCACATACAGGCCTGTGAGTGGTAGCCTTGTGTGTTCAAACGCAACTTTTTTTTTTTTTTTTCTGGGAGCAAAAAAAGGCTCACTCCCCAGAGGTTCCCGTGCCCAGGACGGCCGTGGCTGCAGCGTCCTTCATCACGCAATGCTGTCAGCCATCTTGTTCAGTTTGTATTCGAGGCCACTAGGAGACATTGTTAGACACCCTAGCATTCTTTCTTTAGTACCAGGATGACACCCAGCTCAACAGCTCTTTTGTACTCAGTCCAAAAAAGGCTGAGTCCCAGCTGTCTCGGGGTCTGTGGGCAATCAGTTCTTGCAAGAAACTGAACGGGCTTGCACTTCACTCAGAACACACTGTGGTGCTAGTGATAAGCTGAGAGATGTGTGAGCAAGTTTTCAGGAATTAAGCATTTAGCAATTTTAATATCAAGGTGGTTTATGGACTTGAGCTACTCATGGTCTCCTTGCAACGGGTACTTCAGAAACAGCCAATACTGTGCTTGCCTTATTTCTGTCCTAAGATGGAGACGGAGGGATGCAGTGGGGTATGTTTCCCTCCTCTCTAATTCTTTCCTCCCTGCTTTCCTTTCCTTTCCTCTAAAAGGAAGGTTCCCGAGAGTGGGATCTTTTCCTTTCTAGCTGGATTAAGCAAGTACATGGGTTCCTTCCAAGGAGAGAGAAAACTCAGCACCCAATGACATTCTGTGTCTGTTTAACTCATTTATCCAGTCAACCCTCATTAAGTCAGTGGCTTTTAGATGGGCAGGGGGCTGTGATTTCAGAAACAAAGACAACAGAGCCCAGATTTGAGTGAACAAAGTCTCTTCAAAGTTCCTGCGCACTTACAGCGGAGGAGAGAGTGGTCTATCCGCTCTCTGGGGGGGTCCACAAACACCCCCACCTCAAGAATCTGAGGAGCCAGGCCAGACAGGATCCCCATGAGAGGGGGCTAGACTGGATTCTGCTGCCTCAGGCCAACACCTCGAGGAGAACACAGAGAGGGCACACAGCTATGTTGGTGTGGTAAAATGGGGCAGCTCTCCCCAGACCAAATCCTGACACCCTCACTTGCTAGTTGTGTGACTTCAGTGAATCTGCTTGACACTTACAGGACTCTCCTCATCTGGAAAATGGTGTCAATAATCTTTACCTTAGGGTGGGTATGAGGACTAAAAGATGTGAAGAGTCTAAGAGCAGACACATAGCATCTGCCCATTAAATAGTTCAATACGTGTTCGATAAGAAAGGCAGAGAATATCAGGCAGATTTGGCCCCAGGAATCCCAGTGACTATCAGCTGGCCAAGATAAAAGTCAAAGTGAAGGCAGCCATTACGGATCCTGTATTCAAGCTGTTCTCTTCCCACTCGGGGCTGGGGAGAAAGGCAGTGGGGACAGGAAAGGTCCTTGGAGGCAGGAGAGCCCTCACTTGAGAGGCTTGGTGGTGATCTAGCTTTGATGGTCTCTCTGCATGGCCGGTGTTCAAAGCAGACTCTTCCCCGTGTCAGACAAGTTTGTGGGTTCTTCAGAGAGTCTCTCAAAGTGAGAACTCTGGTCTGCCACCCCCTGAAGGCAGCTGGTTGCTTACATCGGTCCCTTCGGCTTCTCCATCAGATGACACCCCTCCTGCCTATTTCTGTTTCGGCTGCCTCATCCTGAGCAGGAAGCCCTCTGAGCAGAGGATCTTTAAAAACACCTGCCTCCACTCCTGGCCCAGCCTGACTCCCTCTTGTCCTCATGGCCTAATCTCGACCGGAGGAACCAAGGCCCTCCCACCAGGTGACTGGCTTGAGCCAAGACCTGTCACCCTCGATCCTCTCAGGTCCAGGCCAAACGCCAGCCCCTTCTCCATTCTAACTGCAGGCGGTGAATACCAAGCTCTCCAAATGATCCCTGCAAAGCGCCTTCAGTAGGTTTGAGGGGACTGGGAGAAAAGGGGGGATGCCAGGGCCCTCTAATGACTTCCCCCAAAGTAGTTTGCTCTCATGATCCTTCTTATACTGTGGTTTCCCAGCCGCCTCCTGGCAGGTCCTGTTAGGTGGGAGCTTTCACACCTATACTTTAATTTCTACCTGCACGGACAGAGTCCTATGTATTTGAAAGGGTTCCCCAAGTGACTCTAATATTCATACTCTGCTCTACGCCACCCCTCCCTAGGCAGCCACTGCTCTTACGTCCCCATAACAAAAAGATCTACTCGAACGGACTGACCATCAAATTGTTAAAGTGAGGACCCGAGACTCTGCTCTTCTTCCTCCTGACTGCCCCCCAAAAGTCCAAGCTGCATGCAGGATCATATTGGCCTGGGGTTAACACCTTTGATAGTCTGAATCAAAGCCCCCCAGACAAGACTGGATAAAAATACCAGAGGAAATACAGGGCGTGGGCGGTCTCTTAATGGCTCTCTGCGAGCCATGCTGGAAATGGAAAACCCAGCATCGAATTGTGAATGACATGGTTGGACTTCCCCAGCCTCCGGCGCTCTCAGGCCCCCACTGGCCCCAGCAC
Organism: Halichoerus grypus; assembly: GCF_964656455.1. NCBI lineage: Eukaryota > Metazoa > Chordata > Mammalia > Carnivora > Phocidae > Halichoerus > Halichoerus grypus. Next base: position 88,316,724 of record NC_135717.1, read on the forward strand.
ATGCCCTGCTGTGCAGAAATCTTCCAAAAATATAACAGGCCTCACACAGCCCACTGGGACCCTTGTCCACTCTTGTCGTCATTATGACAAGGGGGGTGGAGCACTGGAAGGGCAAAAGGCTGAAGCATCCACAAAGCCGGGAGCCTGCACAGGCCACCGTGTTTACTATGGATACAATTGTGACATCTCTAAAACCTGATTCATTTTAGGCCTGATGCCTTTGGCCACATATAAATTTTCACAGCTGCATTAATTTGTCTCCAAGGACTTGAACTTAGTTGCCCATCGTGAAGCACTAATTCTTAATAAATCCTCAACCCACAAGCCAAGATTCAGTGAGCATATAAAAGTTTAGCCCCCTTATACTGAAACACTTATTTCTAGTTTTTGTTTTTAATGAGAGGGGAAAAAAAAGATGTTGAGGACCTCTCTTGTTTGCTGTGTTCTCTTGGGACCAGAGACTCAGCTGTGAATAGATTCCATCCATCCCTGGGGTCCCCAGAGCCCCTGGCTCTTCTCAACCTGGGAGAGACGGCCTGACAGTGAGAGGCCTGAGACAGAAGCCACACAGATAAATTCGTATAATCTGACCAGTTCAAAGAAGTGCTCAAGCTTCTCCCACTCCCAGAGCACCTAAAACTTAAGTACAGCATGCCACGCTGTATGCTTTGATTTCTCTTAACTGAAATCATTTGTTGCCTATTGCTGGTTTTATTTGGGGCCCAGTTCAACTCAATTGAGGTGGGGAAATTATGAATTCACACTCATGCTAGTTTGTTTAGTTGCCTTTTTAAAAAATGTTATGGCTCCGGGAAGGCTTCTATTCTTCTAGTATCTTACTTAGGGACATCTTTCTAAGAAGAGTTACGCAGAGCCAAAGATTGGTTCTGATGCTTTTCTTTCCTTTCCTTTCTTCTTCCTTCCTTTGTTCCTTCCTTCCCTCCCTCCTTTATTTCTATTTCTTTCCTTTCTCCTTCCTTTCTGCCTTCATTTCATTTTCTCTTGTTTTGATTCATTTCACAGAAAGATGGTTCTGCTAATATCAACAGAATGAGACAAAACTTTCTTCTTTTTCCAGATAAGAAAACCTTCCTCAGATCCACATTATAAAGCTTATGTTCTATGCACAGGGGAAGCTCGTGTTCGTAGTGTAGCTTTGTGTCAAGTTCCTAGCTAACCAGTTATCTTGTTGTCTGTGTATACTTTTGGAGGATGGATATACAATTGACCTTTGAACAACACAGGTTTGAACTGCCCAGGTCCACTTAAATGCGGATTTTTTTTTTTTATATAGTACAGTACTATAAATGTATTTTCTCTTCCTTATGGTTTTCTTTTTTCTTTTTTGTTTTAGAGAGAGAGCTTGAGTGGAGGGGATAGGGACATAGAGAGAGGAGAGAAATCCTCAAGCAGACTCCTCACTGAGGGTGGAGTCTGATGCAGGGCTCAATCCCAGGACCCTGAGATTATGACCTAAGCCGAAGTCAACAGCCAGATGCTCAGCCCACTGAGCCACCCAGGTACCCCCATCTTCCTTATGATTTTCTTAATAACATTTTTTTCTCTAGCTTTATTGTAGGAATACAGTATATAATCCATATAAATATACAAAATATGTGTTAATCAACTATTTATGTAATAAGTAAGGCTTCCAGTCAACAGTAGGCTATTAGCAGTTCAGTTTCTGGGGAATCAAAACTTACACTCAGATTTTTTACTGTGCAGGGGATTGGCGCCCCTACCCCCACGCTATTCAAAGGTCAACTGCCTATATATGTACGTATATGTATTATACATATATATACACATATGAACATACATGTACATATATAAGTGTGCACTCCTGTGTAACAAAGAATCTAACAAGGAAGATATGTTCATCCACACGAAGAGAGGACACCTGTTTACCTTTACTGAGAAAGATGTCCCCTGTGCCTCATGATCAAATAAAGTCCCTTCCAGTTCTGTGATTTGAATAATGCAACACAATCCAGAATATGAGAGGGGTGCATTAATAATATTGTCCCTAGAAAAGAGTTGTGGAAATGATACAGCATACAAAAACAAGTCCTCCATCCCCCTTGACAATGATGTTACTATGAAGAGGTCTAGTAGAAGATTTCGTGGGAAGTGCGCACACATCTAACACGCTACATGCTGCGAGAAACTTAACAGTCCTCAGCCTCAAGGACAGAGCAAACGGGAGCCCTCAAGGACACTTGGGTTTTTGACTGTCTCCCTAAAATTCAAGAGCATGGAGAAGACCTCCGTGGTGTGTACAACATGTCTCTGCAAATCTTCAGTGTGATGGAGATCAATTCTTCGAAGCAAAGGAGATTCGTGAGAAGAGGAGCTGAACCGGATGCTGCTGTAAGAAATACCCACTTTGGAAGGGTGGGGCTGGGTGCTGACAGAGGAGATGGAGATGAATAGGAGACACCCCGAAGTCTAATGTCTGAGGGGAGCTCAGAGAGCAGGTCATAGGAGAGTCAGGAAGGCCCTGTATCCGTTTCCTGGGGCTGCCGTAGCAAACTACCATGGACATGGTGGCTTACAGCAACCCTAAGTTATTTTCACACAGTTCTGGAGGCCAGAGGTCCGAAATCAAAGTGCCAGTGCTGTGCTCCCTCCAGAGGCTCTAGGGGAGAGTCTGTTCCTTGCCTCTTCCAGCTTCCAGATGGTTCTTGTGGTTGCAACACTCCAATCTCTGCTTCTGCCTTCTCCTGATCTTCTCTTCTGAGTCAAATCTCTGCCTTTCTCTTATAAGGACACTTGTCATTGGATTTAGCACCAACCCCGATAATCCAGGATGATCTTATCTTGAGATCCTTAATTACATCTGCAAAGATCTTTTTTTTCCAAATAAAGGTAACACTCACAGGATCCAGGGGTTAGGACATGAATGTTATCTTTTGGGAGCGGGGGGGGGGTGAGGGGGGTGTCCATTCAACCCACGATAAGCCCCGACAGTACAGCAGAGGTCAGGGGTGAGGAATGCTGTGTGGGAAGCCATGGAACATCAGGAAGCAGGCGGTCACTCAAGGAGAGGAGGACACAGTGAAGCCTGATGCTGTGAAGGGGTACACAGAAAGGAGAGAAAGGAGACTCTGGACCCCCCTTGAGAGCCCCGTAGCCATCTGCATCCTGGGACTGGGAGGGTGACCACTGCAAAGCCCCACTAGATGCCTCAGTCAAGGCATCCAGGTAAGTCAAAAATGGACTCAGGAATTAGGAGTGGGCAGAAGTAGTCTCATTTTCAAACAACACTAGCAAAGTGGTGAGAGATGACCCTGAGCAAGAGCACTAGGCCTGGGCAAGCTCCAGGCTTTGCTCTGGATGCATCTGGGTGCAGTCCAGCCTGGAAGGAATGAGGGAGGCTCAGTACTTGGGGTAGTGGCCCATGTACAATGTCAGATTGGTTCTGGTAATTGAGAGACAAAGGGGCGGGTGTCCCTTCCCTTCCACATGCGTGCCCTGTGCCCTGTGTCCTCCCAGGCTCGGGGGAGTTTTCTTTTCTTATCACTTCCTCCAGAATTGCTCTTGGCCAGCTACTACAAGAGGACCAGTTGCTTGACAGCTCCACAGGACTCCCACGTAAGAAAGCACACCCTAGTTTGCGCAGCTACCTGAAGGTCCAGTCCAGGCGCCCATTTCTAGCTCCCTGGCTCATTAGTCACGCCTGCCACTTGCCCTAGTAAGCTATTTTTGCCTCAGTAGTCCATGATCTGACCAGGAAGGTCTGCGCCAGGACCAAGGTGTGACAGATCAAGCTTGAGGTCAGCTGTCTCTCACTGGCTTTCAGCCTGAAATGAATAGGGCAAGGAAGACACATCTGAACAGTGGAAAGAACAGGGCCCATTTCCTCACATGCTCAAATACCATCCAATCATTACATATCAGTGTACCGTGGTGTAAATATGCTTATCACCAGGCTGGTTCTCTTCCAGAATGCATACTGACTTGTTTGCATGTTGATTTAAAAGTCCTACATGGTCTCTTTTCCAAAAGGGTGCGAGGTGACTTCAAGATGCTACAGGACTTCACATAGAATAATCATTATCTAGAAAAGCCATGGGTCCTCATTTAGTTGTTAGAAGGCTGTCCTGATTGTACCTTCAGTGTTGCAGGCAAAGGTGGTTGCCCTCGTTAATTAGACAGGCACCTTTTGGACGTTTTAAAGTTAATAAAAATTCCTACAGTTCCTTGAGGGCAAGAACTGCAAACTACACTGTGGGTACATATGACATTGGGGGTAGGAATGTGTGAAGCAGGATGCCGCCAAGCACCCTGGGGAACCCAGTGGTCAGACGGCAACCTCTGCTTCCTTCACCCCACAACCCCATAACTGCCCCTTCTCTCTCCTGCTGCTGCTCCTCTCCCACCCTCCAACAGTGGCTTAAAGCTCAGGGTCACACTAGGCTCAGGCTAAAGTCAATGTGTGAGCCATTAGCCTGTACAAGTACTAGAAATCACCACCCTTCTCTTTTTAAAGGAATGCCTCTGAAAAACTTCTTAAAGAAAGTGCAAATGAGGGGCACCTGGGTTGCTCAGTCTGCCTTCGGCTCAGGTCATGATCCCGGGGTCCCGGGATTGAGCCCCGCGTCAGGTTCCTTGCTCAGCGGGGAGTCTGCTTCTCCCTCTGCCCCTTTACCCCACCCATGTTCTCTCTCAAATAAATAAATAAATAAATAAAATCTTTATTAAAAAGAGAAAGTGAAAATGTTGAAATACTATCTAATTATTGTGGATCAGTTCATCAAACAGCTGCTTTTTGGTAGATGAAAAGGATCTAACTTGTTCTGCTTTGACAAGGTGGATGGGAGGATAGGAAGAAAGATGATGAATGAAAATTAAGCCCTGGGACCTGAACAGGATGGCACACTGTTTAGGGGCTATAGGCAGCAAAGCACATCAGAAGGAAAATGACTTAACCCTTCCCAGGTTCAGCTTCCTCATGGACAAATGAAAACATTAATAGCACCATTACATAAGATCCTCTGTGTAATGCAGCTGGCCTTACGCCTGGCTTGTACGAGCTGAAAAAAAAATGTGAGCAGAGATAGCATTGTTGAAGTTATATTAATAATGATGATGACTGTTATTACCATTATCCGTAGTAACAGTAGTCCTGGTGGAGGCAGCGTATGGTGACCTCAGGGTTAAGTGAAACTGATAGAGAAACTCATTAAATCACAGAATCGAAAATTCAATGAAAAAGTGGGGGCAGGGGTGTCAATACCAATCCTTCAAGACATCCTAACTTTGTCTAAGATGAGCTAGAAGGGAGATACCCTGGAGAAGTGATTTTAGAGCCAAACACACAGGGACACAAACCTTTAGCTCTGTCACTTGAGAATGTGTGACTTTAGGGAAGTCCAGAAACTTCCCAGAGTCTCGGGGTCTTTATTTGTAAAATGGGAATAGTCATACCTATATGCAGAGGACACATATAAAATAGATGTAACATGCATAATGTACGTAGGGACCAGCAAATATGTCCCTTCCTTCACCTGGTGGCCAAGCTCTTTCTATGGCTGGCAGACTGCAAAATGAGAAATCCGTCTGGGGAGGTGAGACACGGGAGAATGAGCATGGGGAGCTCTTTGTTAAGAGCAGAAAGAGGTCACCAGCTTCCTTACATTGTCCTCCCACTGGGGGAACTGATGGAATGTACAGTAGGGCTGCTAAATGTTAGAACTTGCACCCATATTTAGATACAGCATGTAGTGGAATAATTCTGAACCCACTGATGTAATGCGCTACTGCAAGATGGAAGCCATCCAGTGAAAAGGAGCCCCAAAATAGGTTTTCATGGAAATTTAACTCTGAACATTCTGATTTTGTACCTTACCATAAATGAGATCTGGAAAACACTTTTCTGCCATAAAATTGAAGATAATTTCCTAAGGATATATAAATTTAATGGCTATAAATACCTTCCCGTCATCACTCCAAGATATTTATCACTTGATCTGAGTTGTACGGAAGATATGCCATCCGTGACAGTCAAAACAAGTTTAAGAACTCTTTCCTATTTTAAATGTTATTTTCCTTGATGAAAATTTAATTCCATTGAAAAAAGAATCTTCAAAATCACCTCATATCTATTCTCAATGTTCCTGTCTTGACGACTTCATTCTTTACCTTTTCTTTTTCTAAATTCACAGAATACACTTGCTGTTGTGCGAAGACAGGCCCAAGACTTTGTTTTCTTAAGGTGTTGTGAAGGGAAACTAATATCAATTTTGACATTTTAAGTGCACTTTCAGAAAACCCTCTTTCTGATTTATATTAGCATTCCTGACACTGATGTGCGTTGTATGTCATTAGTTACTTAAATGTTTTCTATAATTATGTAAATTATGTTGACACTGTCTGGTAGGATGCTTACGCTTTATGATTTGGTCATCTGCAAAGTTCTAAAATGTACCTGATATCCATTTTCAAGTATTTTCAAATTAGACCGTTGTTAAAGGGTTCTTGCTCTCTTGTTGCCTTCTTTGCCTATAATGCTTAGTCTGCTGCTTTGCATGAGAGGCTCTTACATAAATATGCCCTGTTTCCCTCTCCCCACAGACTTTAAAAAAAAACAAAACAAAACAAAACAGGATAACCAAGTTATGATCATGGTCCAACAGAGCTCATGGTCAGATGGGGGAGATCCAGTCAGGTCCAGGTGTCCAGATTATGACAGGACCATGTGGAAGACAGGTGTTATTAATAAAGGGGTGGAAGACTACCAGGTCAGAGGAGAGAATGGCTCACTGTCCAGATGAGCCAAGGAAAGCTCCACAAACGAAGTGACCTCTAATCTGGGCCATGAGGGTTCCACAGGAGTTTGGTGAGTGAAGAAGTCAGGAGAAGAACATCCCAGGCAGAGGCACAGATAGAGAGGCATGGCCCGAAGGATGAGAAGTCAAGGAAGCCTGGGCTGCAAGAGCCTAAGCCCTGGCTGACCACCCTGGACAGCCAGAGCCCAGTGGGAATCACATGTGAAGGCCCTCAGAGCAAATCAGGGAAAAGGTCTTTATTCTATACACAGTGGAGCCACTGAAGTTCTCTAAGCAAAGAACGGATGGGATCTAACTTTTCAGAACATAACCAACATGGTGTGGAGGACAGACAGGTGCACAACCTCTCTGTTTAAGCAGTCTTGAGCAATATATTCAAAACCACAAAAGGGAAAACAATCTCCTTGCATCTTAATTAGGCTTATCTCAAATAGAAGATCGTACAGTTGTCGCCGGGTGGCTCATGAATGTATGGGAACGATAAATACAGTGTCCTAAGCAATCCTCAGAGATACTTGAAGAAAACAAAATGATAAATGTGGATCCTTCACTTAGTAGCCCAGAGCTCCAAGAAGGACTGTGGTCCACAGTACCTCTGCCATATTACTGATGGCATGGCAGGATGGTCCCGCCATATTGTGTGTGGGGACATGACCTACCAAACCTCTGCAGAGCCTGATGTGAGGACATGGTCTGCCATACCTCTGACAAATCCATGTGTGAGGACATGGTCTACCATGCTGCTGCCACATCCCTGTTTTAGGATGGGCATGGTCTACCTCACCTACGCCACATTCAAGTGTAGAGCCCTAAGGAGGTAGTTGTTCTTAACCCCACTACTGCCCAGGCTGTAGAAACAGGCACAAAAATTGGTGTAACAGGAGGTGAAGGGAGGTATGTAATTCACCTTTTGTGAGCCAGGATCATAATGATGAAAGATGTTGACGAAGGAACAAAGAGAAATATTTAAAATGAATGAAGTATTAAATGCATGAATATATGAATAAATGAATAATAAATCATGCGTTAGAAGCGAGAAGTAAACAAAAACCTAAAAATAAGGGAGAAGGAAATACAAAGAGAGGTATTATTTTTAAAAATAAAGAAGAAAATAAAGGAAGATGAGTCAGAGAAAGAGATAACATGAAAAGGTAAACACAGTGATCCATATATGTACTTAGAGATTTTTTTTTTTCATTTCCTTAGAAGCTTGTTTACCTTCCTCACATGCTTTTGTGTGTTCTTGGTGAGTAGAGATGAATAGATGGAAAAATCAGAACCTGGGCCCTCAAAAAGACTAGCTCTTCCTTCATACTCTTCTCAAACCATCTGTTAAGGGTTTAAGGTTTTATCTGGGGGAAACCTACCCCACGTTAGAAATCACTAGCTCTCTGACCTATCTGTTCTAAACACACATCTGTCCATACCTCATAGCTTCAACCTGGGGAGAGGGGTGGCAAATCACATTTTCTAAATCTTAAGGAAACACAGTGTAGGAAATGTGTTGTGGGTGGAAGTTCCCAGAATTATGTGGGGTATCCATGAGTTCTACCGGACACCTCATGGAGGTAGGTCCTCTCACTCATCTTGGACCATGCTGGTGATCACTGTTTCGGGAGATAGACCGCCCACAGAAACCGTGATGCTTCTGGCAGGCCGAGAGAATATGGTATTTAGGACAGGCTTGGCACATCCTCGTCCAGAAAAGATGCAAACCAGTGGACACTTTCGTTCCTTTCGCAACTGCACAGCTCAGCAGGGAGGCCTCAATTGGTATGGGGGCTACCTATTCATCAGCACCACACAGGGCAGTCATCAGTTAAAGAGCAGTTAGTTCTCTTCGGGAACAATGTGAACTACCCTCCTGGAGGAAAACGGAGGCCACAATGGGCCAGGGCCCTCGGTGTGGGTGCAGGGGGCGGCCCTCTAATAACACACCAAATGGGCAGCCCTGTGCTGGCAGGCCACCCAAGCACATTCGGCAGGAGGTACCACATGCTCAGGAAGCCGCTAACACACCAAGCCCCTTATTTGCAGCCCGGGAGTGCTGGTGCCAACCTTTCGCAAATCAGAAAGTGAATGTGAAGTACTATTATTTCGGTAGGGAAACTGATGTTTGCTCCCAGGTCCCAATTTAAGGAGACATAAGAAAAAACTGCCGATTCTAAAGATGGAGAAAATTAACAGGTACAGGAGAACTTTGAGTATGGGCTCAGAATGGGACTGAGGGGGAGATGGGAGGCTTCCAATGGTCCTCTTACCTTTTTGTCACTCAGGCCAGAAACCTGGTCCACATACTCCTCCTGGATCATGAAGGCGGCTAAGTTGGCAGTGTAGCTGGCCAGGAAGATGACAGCAAAGAAGGCCCACACTGACACCATGATCTTGGAGGTGGTCCCCTTTGGGTTCTGCACAGGTACGGAGTTGTTAAACACGAGACCCCAGAGTAACCAAATAGCTTTGCCGATGGTGAAAGATGGGCCACCTGGCTCTGTGATGATGAAAAGACAAGGACAGAAAGTTAAGACAGAGTCACTGGTCCTATCTAAACAGAGAGACCAGCTCTGTGTAGACAAATACACAGAGCTGGTCAGTTCCTGCTCAAAGCAGGAAACCCTCCGACTAAGAGGCAGACATTTTTAAGTTGAGAGTTTGTGTCTCTCTTCTGGGACCCCCCAGGAAGGCAGAAGAGGGTTCTTTAGAAGAAAATCCAGGGGCGTGGGGTGTGTGTGGGATCCTGCTTCAACTAACGGTCATGACTAAGCTAGGGCACTGGAAAGGCCAGCTTCCTGCCCCCATGTAGACAAGACTCTCAAGACCACATGAAAACTGAATGACAAAGGCCACTACCCCATTACTGTCACACGCACATCCTCATTACTGTTGTTCCTAAAATTTCTATTTGTATCTACCAAGAAAGGATTTCAACTTCAAAAAAGGTCAACAAGAACCGTATGGAATGTTCTTCTACCTTCGGCATGGACCTCCTACAATTTTATTCACACGGATGCTAGATGGCTTTGAATGTCCTTTATCCTAATTTTTCTTTAGCTTCTAGCACTTAGCACCAAATGTTTCCAAGACAACCTCGACCCCACTCCAATGCCAACGCATCCCAACTGGGTTTCCGACCATGGTAGCTTCTTGTACAAGAATATCAGGAAGCCCAGGGAGGAAGCCACAGACCCCTGGCTTGGCCACGCTATCTGAGGGCAGAAAGGCAGACTGTCTCTGACCCTCCTCCACCCAACCTTTATATTCACAGTGCCAAGGCTTCTGCCCAGAGATTTATTGTTGCCTCGCCGCTTTCAACGCTTGGCGATGGCAAAATCTCGCCTGATGTCTGGGTCTGCATGTAGCCCCTCCGCTGCAGAAACGAACATCTGCCCGCACAGTTTCACCACACATTAGCACAGGTCTTACGATGTTATCTGTGATCCTGATAGCATCTGCTCTGACAACTAAATCAGTGACTACACATGTCAAGCCTCGTATCTAACCGTGCGCACACATCTGTGCATGTGGACCTGATTTCATGGAACAGATGTGTAACTCCAAAGTTGTTCATAAATCAAAGCTTTGTACATTGTAAAATGCTCCAAGGAGACTTGATATTTAAAGCAGTCCCATGTGGAATTCCTTCGTGAGGACAGGCGCCCCTTGGTTGGCTAAGTAATTGTAAGCCCTCGCTTTGAATTTTGTGGCTGGATTTTTTGCCTCCTTGATTTTCTTCAAGGTGAAGGGACAACATACACTCACTTCAGCTCTTGACGCTGTCAACATATGTACGTACTCAGGTGTTTCTCAGATGTTTTGCTTGTTACTAATGCCCCTCGGGATGGGGAGCAGGTCATGGCTTCTGGAAGACCCTTTGGCACAGGCACAAAGCCCCCTGATTGCACCATATTGTGGAGACATTCAAACTTCCAGGCTGAAGAAGGTAGGCTGGCCCCTGGAAATGCCTCAGGGCATCAGTGGTTCACAACCTGGACTGTTAGAAGTACCAGGGGAGTTTTCATACAACACTGCTGCCAAGCCCCCAGCCCCAAAGATTCTTATTCAATTGTGGTGGGTGGTTATTCTAACCTGCAACCAAGGTAGAGAACCACTATTTTGAAACATAGTAGTGGTCCAAGACCCACCCTGGAATTAGTGGGTCAGAATATTAGAAAATGAGGTCCAAGCACCTTTGTCTTTTAAGTGCCCCACAGATCATTCTTTGTGTAGCTGGGGTTAAAAAAGACTTCCGTCTTGGAGGCATAATTTCTGAATAAAACTCATTCTGGATGGGAGAAGACTCAGAAAAAAGTGTAGTAGTTCCTAATTCTGGGATTCTCAGAAAGTTTCGGATGAGTTATTTATAGGGGTCCCAAGTCCCCCTTCAAGAATCTAGTAAATGTTTTGTGAAGCCTCATAAATGCCTCAAACACACGGGCAGCCCTCATATCTCTGGACCCACTTAGCCAGAAAACTGGACTGCCCCCAACAGTAGCTATGGGTGCAAATCGCTATCTGCTGGCCATTTTATTTCAACCACCCAATGTCTATACTCCCTGGCAGGGGCAGCTGAGCCAGGGTCGTAGGCTTTGGAGATCTTGTACCTCAGAGGTGGAGAACTCCTTCAGCCACAACTATGCTGCATATATCCCGGGGCAGCCTAATTTTCTTTATTCTTAATATATGGAGTATAGCTGCCTTGTTTGTCCATCTGTTCAAACAGACTGCTCACAGCCTAAGGTTATCAAAATAGTTTCCTCTGACATGTTTATGCTACATGAATCTACGAGCAGCTTCCCTCTCATTTACCCTGGGGTAGAACTGGGCTCGCTGGGTGAGGCTTCTGCCAGCGAGGGACATAGAGATCCAGACTAACCTCTTAATTGGGGTATTTCGAATGAGTTGCCAAGCTGTTGACATAGAAGGCTGAAGGTTCATTTTCAGAAATGGGTAAGTCGGGGAGCGGGCAGACACTAAATGAGGAGTAGAGAGACTCAGAATGGAGAACAAGAGACGACAATGCAGAAATGTAATAGTCGTGGCTGGCCTTACCTCTGCCATCAGCGAGGCACCTGTTATAACCCACAGGGCTGAAGTACTCAAAGACGAAGACAGCCACGGCTGAGACGATGAGCAGCATCACGAACATCATAACCCATACGTCAGCACTGAATGGCTCTGGGGAGGGAAAAAAAAAAAATCAGTGCTCAGAATTAAAACAGAGAACAAACAGATTCTGATTAATTTGCGTATTCATTTGCTCAGGCAACGTGTATTTTGTTGGGGGGAAACAAACCACAGGTGTGTTGCGTCTCTCCCGAGAGCTAGGGCCTGGGTCGGGGAGGAGTGACAGGCTGCATCTGAGTGTCTCCATTGCCCTGATGGGCAGGTCAAGGTCTATTTTCTCTCAAACACATGAGAAGGAGAGCTTCTTGCCTATGAACTTTTTGAGTTAGTTTCTGCTATTGCCAGGAAATGTCCATCTGCAAGAAGTACTAGATTGGGGTAAGTGAATCATAGGGAACAGGTTCTTGGTTTATGTTGTCCCCTATATGGCCACACCGCATGATGGAGGCCTGGAAAAAGCTTTCACCAATGCTTCCTCCGAAGCTTGTGCACAAATTCATTCTCCACAGATGTTAGTTGCTATTTCAGGCTTGACTTGATTTGGTAATAACTACATCCAATCAGTAACTCTTTTGCCCCCTTGCCTCACCTCTCCTAAACTTCCTAGTCTACATTTACTTTACAACCCACTTGGATGTGGTGTATTTTATGGGGCATCATTAGGGCATGAGAATAGAAGTCAATGTCAAAAAAAAAAAAAAAATCCATCCACATTGATAATCGGTATCTGTAACAGTGGGAACGTAGCCCATGACAAGGGAACACGCCTCAGCTATAATTAACAGAACAACTACAAGCTATTCCCTCACGCCAAGTGAAAGCGTTGACAGGATAAGACCAGGCAAGAGAGCAAGAATGTTCTCCACGTGCTTTCTTTAATTTCTTTAATCATTCTTGCTGAATCCCTTACATGGATCTCAAGCTCTCTGGCTTGGAGGTGTCTAGAAATTGAACACTGTATTCCAAGAGCCACCTCTCTGAAGGCCTACAAAAAGGGACAATTGCTATGCATTCCCACGATACAATGTTCCCTCAATTGTGTCTCAAAATAGTTCTGGCCTTTTTAGCTGTCACATCACATTGTAAACTCATAACTAAGTGAATTAACATACTGTTTTTTCCATCTTCCAAATCATTAATAAAGATGAAGTTGAGAAAGGAGAAAAATTGGCTGGAAATTAGAAAACATTTTCTTTACTTGAAACCTACGTTTTACTTTTGCACTTTTGAAGGGAATGATAAAAACCTGGTCACTTGACAATTTAAAAAGGACCCTGATAAGGCACATACCGACCGTGAAATGCAAAACCTTTCAGTGGCAGCCAGAGATGTGAGGGCAGCAGGTTTAATTCAAAGCCACTCTATGGTGGAGCAGGGAAGGCCCCCGCCCCCTCGGTTCTCACTGATTGCAGTCCTACCCTGATTTCATTGCTGACTAAGATTAGGGAATAACTGAGTAAAAGCATCCTCTCCAGGCTTTCTTTTCCCCCATGGAGCCCAGGGCAGCCTTCTGTACACAAAATATCACAGACATTTGTATTGGTTTTTACGATTTAGAAAGTACTTTCACCATATGTTTTATATAATCCTTATAATGGCCCTTTCATTATGATACTACCGTATCTATTTTACAGAAGTCAAGGTCTTTTCCCAAGTTCCTACTCAGAAAGTGGCAGGGCCAGGTTATAATCTGAGGTCTTCTGGGGCAAAGTTTGTACTTTCTCATTGTATTATATCACTTCCTTGTCTCTGCCCATCACATCGGTGCCTGATTTAGGAGCTGCACTCTGAAATGTCCCCATGAGAACTGGAATGCAGGCTCTGAAGGCAGCCACATCTGGGCTTTAATCATAGGTCTGTCAGCTGTGAACTGACAGGTTGTTAGAAAATTGCTTACTGGGTCTAAGACTCAGTTTCCCGAGCCATAAAATGGGTATAATAATAGTATCGATGAGTATCAGTGAGATAATATAACAAAAGGATGTACAGTAATGCTTGGAACACCACCATAACAGGTGTTCAATAAATGTTGGCTTCTTTTACCCCTGCAAATAACTGCTTCTCCTCTGAACACACACACACACACACACACGCACACACGTGCGTGTGCACACACGCACCCTGCCTGGCCCCGCTATGTCATTCTAGGGCTATGCTGATATATCACTGGCTCTTCCAGTTCAGAAATTGAGGTTAGTGCTATACTGATGGGTAAGAATTAGAATGTAGTTTTGTCTGTATCTCTTAATGTTCCAATTATCCTTGCAAAGGAAAAAAGCAAATAAAATACATAAAGCTGCTATGAGGATTAATGCATATAATGTGTGTGCTCTCTAATAACATTTCACATAAAATTGGCAGGGCCAGAACCTGCCTCACTGTAAGAAGGCTAGCTGAGAAACTTGAGTAATTAATGGAAAAATTCTATGGGACCTATAACTCCACTTTATAGTACATTAATTAAAAGCTTTCCCCTCCCCCCTCTTGCCTGCTGGAATAGAGCTTAAAGAAACACTAGTCAAGATCTATTCCAATATCCTCAAGGAAAAAAAAAAAAAAGTTGATGTCCTTCAGAGAGTTTGTGATTCATCCAAGGGTTTCCGGTTTGTTTATGGCCAAGCCAGGCCTCCTGTCTCCTAGCCCAATGTCCTGTTCTCGAGGTGACATTTTATTTTCCCACGCCTTGCTCTCACGGCCCCTGCAAAAAAATATGGGGTATGAGCTCACAAAGGAGCTCATCTAATTGAAATCTTGGCCTTATCTCACCAGGTCTTATATCATATCTAAGGTTTTCGACACAAAAAGTGATGCTGGAGAGTAGGGAAGTACAGAATGGAACAAGGAAGGACGGGGTAGAGTGGGAGGAAGCATCGGATCAGCTGTACCTGACAAAGCTCAGAAAAATGTATGTAAAAACAGAAAACCTCTTTTGGGAGCCTGGAGTTCAATTCTTGAAGATAATTAAAAAAGTTTTTCAATGATAGCAAGAATTAGAGATTCTTAAAGCAGGAAGTAGCCTCAGAGATCAGCTGGTTGAAATGGCTTCTTCTATGGATGAGGGGAACTGAGTCCCAGGATGGAGCACATTTGCTCAGGGTCAAGTGATGAGTAAGTGGCAGGAATGGGACTAGAGTAGGAGCCCTGCCTGCCCAGCCAGCACTGTTTTCTTACAGGGTCATATGCTCTCCTATTGGTTTTGGGTATTTTTCAGTGTTCACATTTGAGAATAATCGATTTTGAAGTCCCCCAAATTAAATAAGCTCCTGCCAAACCAACTCTTGGCTGAGGCAGCCTGGCCACGTGCTCCTTCACTTGATCCTCACACCAAGTACCCATCCTCATGTCCACGTGCTTCCCGCAGGCAAGCGTAGCACTTACCTAAGAAGGCAGAAGGTGAGACAGTCCCGTTGCTACGCGACACCATGACACTGATACCGGTCTCTATGAAGGGCACAGAGAAGTCGACCACCTCAGACCGCTCCTCATTGATGGTGAGCGACCCCACCGCCATGTAGGCCCTCTTCATGACCACCTGGGAGAAAGGTACAGTGCTCCGTTAGGGGGCTCAGGAAGGCAAGGGGCTGCCGCATGGAGAACAGAGCCCAGCAGCGGTTTCCTTAGTAGAGTGGGAACGGGAAGTCTCTTCACTATTTTCTACTTTCTAAAATTTATAGAGGAGCGTTTTTTTTTTTATATTGGCGGGAAACAAAATACATGAAAAATGGAAATGGCCCTGACGTTCTGACACTCACCTCTCCAATCATACCATTCCAGGTTCCATTGATCTTCTTCCCATGCTTGCCATTGGTAACCAGGTAAAGATCATAAGTGAACTTCACAGATTTAGAAATTTTCTTAAGGATGTCAATACAGAACCCCTTGCAGCACTTTTTGATGTAACCTGGCTCCTCATCTGTTTTATTCCTAACCAGTTGAAGAAACAAACAAACAAACAAACAAACAAAAAAAACAAGGCTTTATACAAGAGGCAGGTATTACCCTTTACCAGGAAAACTCCAACCCAAAAGCAGGTCTTCCCCTTCACCGCTCAGCACAGTGTGTATCAGACCTGAGTGAGGAAATAAATGAGACCACGGAATCCTGATTCTTTCATTAGCTCATCATATTGAACCATGTTTTCTCACATTTTTTAGTGCTCCTTTGAAGTATAATGTACATCAGGAAGGTGCGCCTACCCCTAAGGGTTCAATTGGATAAATTTGCACACACTGAATGCACCCATTTAACCAGCACCAAATTGAGATACAGAAAAATTACCCTTTTATTTTCTCTTCCAGGCATTTCCCACCCTTATCAAAGAGGATCATTATCTGACTTGTAATGGGATAGCAGCTTATTTTTACCTATTTCCAAAAATGTTTCTAAATCTCAAAATTTCAGGGCACAACGGCTCAAGAAAACATGGTTCAACACCAATGCAAATTTGAATCTCTATAAATTTGAGGTCCTGGCTGTTGAGAACAGGCAAGGCCAGAGATATGTGAGCATAGTCAGCAGGAAGTCTCCCAGGTCAGGATCTGGACAGAACCACAGGGCTGCTCAGTAATTCCATTGCTCAGTAGCAACTGAAAATTGCACATGGTGCCCAATTCATTCTATGCCTCAGGTCCCCGCCCAGGCAGGTGCTGACAGCTGTAGTAAATCTGCCTATCCCACGCCACCCGGAGCACTGGGGAAGGGGCCATACTCAGAGACTATGCGTTTTTGGCAGGGGACTGTGTTCCTCATGCAGGTTCCACTCAGAGGGTCCACACTTTCCACAATGACAAAGGGGGCCTCCTCCAGGGTTACAATGCTCAGATGGTCATCCTCCTGTTCTTCTGTCTCAGGACACATTCGGGGCCACACGTAGTACTTCATCTGCAGGGACTTGTCTTTCCACTTGCCCACCTGCACAGGGGGTAAACAAAAGACTCAGAAACCACTGGCAAGAGACCTCAGCAGCCTCTCCTGGTATCACCCAGGAAGCTATTAAACAAAGGTAAACAGTCACAGGCATTGAACGTAATAGAGGGGAAATTCTTTTTAACCTGTATGCTCAAAAGGAGTCTACCATGTCCATATCTAAGAAAGGTAATATATTCATTTGCTCACTCACTTACCAAACACTAAAAGAGGATCTACCATGTGCTGGGCACCCTGCAAAACCTTGGGGCTCAACAAAGCATCATTCTGCCCTTCATCAAGCTCACATTGAGTGAAGGAGTCAGAAATGTAAACAAATGTTTACAGTGATAGATGGTAAGTGCTAACACAGAAGCTTGTACAAGTGTTGGGAGGATGCCGGAGCTTCCTGCTTTGAGTGGCTGGTGGTTTTTTTCCTACTTAACTGTAACAAGGAGCATGATAGTGAGAGCAGCAAATAGCTCTGGAAAGGTCAACAGAATGACTGGAGCAAATGAGCCAGAAGGATGTGTTTTGGCTTGTAACAGAGGTCCAGTGGGAAGCCATGTGGAGAACTGGGTAGATCTGAATTGGAATAAAATGGTAAGTCAGGATTAAAGAATACTGATGCAGCTTAGCTGGGGAAGGAAGCATGGCTGGGCTGGTGGTGAATGCCACGGGTCAAGGCAGATATGCACCTGCTGGGTTGGGTGGGAGCCCCGGGATGAATCGCATAGGTCTTTCTGTGTGCACAGGCTATGTACTCCGACTTCAGGGAGCACCATTCAAACATAGTCCGGTGGGATAAGTGGGTGCCCCCTGGAATCATTCACGTGGTGGCCCTGCGGCCAATCATCAGGAGAAATGTGTGGGTTCCATTATCTTTTCGAAGAACCATTCATTCCTATTTTTATAATAGAATCTGTAGGACTTTGTTGGTGGGTTCTTGTTCTCACTCTGCCCTTGAGTTTACTGAAGAGAGAACACCTTTTCATTTTCTATAACCAAACATCTTCAATTACCCCAGGAATTATGGATTGTAAGCTCCTGCATCTTCCCAATCTATAATTTCCTCCATGCAGCAATGCAAATTAGCAGCGTAAGTGTGGCACCAGGACTACAAAACTACTTAATTATTAACTACATAAATCAATAAGGAGCAACAAATGGGCAGCACTTCATAAGTTTTCAAGGAAAGAGGCTTAGATTTCCACATTCATACAAAACCAAAATTCCTTCCTTTGTGTCTGCTTTTGTCTCCAGTTAGGTTTCTACCTGGTAACTCCCCAGGTGTGGTTTGTATCTCCCTCCCACCTGCCTAGTAGGCACCGCCTACTTCTACCCCCATATTAGGTCTGTATAGCCGTGGCCCTTGTCTTACTGTATCACTATAACATGGACAGTGGCTTGGTGTCCTGGACCAACTTGTTGGGCATTAACCTTGGTGCTATTTTTCTTCCAAGTGTATAAGCCATATTTCACTTTTGTATTCAGAATTAGGCACTGAACCAAATGTTTGCTTTCCTTTTTGTGTATTGTCTTCTCTGAACTGAAGGTCCTATTTTGGTGCAAGTCTGTTTTTCTTCATACTGCTAAGAGTACTTATTTCTCAAGTAGAACTATCCAAATAGCTTCCCAGCCATATGTGGATATTTATGTCTTCGGCCAGTGGTTAGAAGAGAGGTAGAGCTTGGGGGAGGGGAGACCCCACCCTGGGGGCCCATGATGTTGGGTCACCTCCAACTCGCCCTATTTATCCCAGTGGCCAAACTGATACCATTTTCTGCATGTTCAGGGATGGGAAAAAGTTGGGAATCCCTCATGCAACTATTTTTACTTATTTATTTTTTTCATTCTTATCATTTTCTCCCAATAGTCTCTTTGGGGTCTTTTCTTTTAAATCCCAATTTCTTCTCTTCTATCCTTACTGCTATTAGCCTAGTCCAGTGGTGCAGCAGCCCATTCTGGGATTGCCGCAGGCAACTTCCAGCTTCACACAGGGTACCCACCCCCCAGAGAGCACTGTGGACACTGCTGCCAGATGGCTCTTCCTAAAACATCACTTGGTTATATAACCGCTATTTAAGAATTCCAACAGCCTCTCACTGCCCTCGGGATGTGTCCAAACTTCTCACCTACATGGTCAAGGTGTGTGCATTCAGCTTCGTCTACCTTGACAGAGTTAACTTCACTATTTTGAAATATGAATCCTTTGTTCATACTGGGAAAGGAAGTTATTGGTATTGAGAGCTAATATAGGTTAATCAGGAACAGGTTTCAACAAGCAAGCAGCCTTTTCTTTTCTAATAGACTTACTGTATCTGTAAGACAAAAATGCTGCAGACACAGCATTTTGGCAAAGTTTCTCATGACGCTCTTGTGAACAACATGGAATATAATATCGATTATTGTATACTTTGACAGATTTGAAAGGAGTATAAAATATTTATTAAACAAAAGATTGTTTAATGAATCAATGCCAACAAGGAAAGAGGTCTTTAGTGATATGTCAGGAGACTCTGTTCTTGCAAGTGGCCTGCATAGTGTTTCATAAAACCAAACAGAAGTAACGCTTACAAAACTGCAGATAACACAAAGCTAAATGGAATAGAAGATATACTGCATTGCAGAATCAAGGTTGGAAGTGATATGAATTAACTGGAATGGGCTAAACCAAATGGAATGAAATTTAATAATATTTATACATGAAGTCGAGCATTTAGATTTTTTAAAAAGCAACTGCATAGTATTTAAAAGGAGGTATTTCAACTAACAGCAGTTTATAAAAGCTATTGCAATAACAAATGGTATCTTTATGGATGTACAGTATCTAGCACATGGGGTGAGGGAAGGGCACAGATGATCCCACTCTGCTCTGTGTTCATCATACCACAGCTGGGAAACTAGCTGTTGATCCTATAATTCTATGAGAAATGATTTTTATTTACTAGATCATTCTCCTTTATCCAACAATAACCTGCATACGGAGTCCCCGCTAGCATACCTTTTCTCAACTTCCCAATAAGCTAGCCGGGTCATTCCTTGCTTCACTTTAGTTCAATTCAACCTACAGCAACTGCATGCTAAGCACTGGGCTATGTGTTACAGGTAACAATACCAGGTAGCATTTAGCAAGGGCTTCGGATACAGTAGGCACTGAACATTCTAAAAATCTCATTAATCATCGCAGCAAGCTTGTGAGATGGGGCTATTATTTAATGTCTCATTTTACAGAGGAGAACAGAGGGGTTTGATGACTTACCCACACCGTCATGGTGCGTGAGTGCAATGTCAGGATTTGAAGCTGAACGATCTGGCTCCCGAGCTTGGGCTGTACCCACTACCCAGCACTGGGGCTCTGCCCTTGACGGAGTAAATCACGATCCCTGTCCTCTGAGGACGGTCAAGAGAGGAAAGACACTATCTACTGATGATAACATCAAATTAGGCTTTGGTAATTACCTAATAAAAGGTATAAATAAAGTACTCTGGGATTCAGAATAGAAGTGATTATTTCTGAAAGTGTCGGGGAAAAGCTTGATGAAGACCCTTGTCTTTGAGCTGGGCCCTGAAATGTGATAGTGCATTAGGTGAAGAGTACTCTATCCACCAAGGCAATAGCAAGAGCAAAGGATCAAAGTCCTACTGTTGCTCAAAAGAGAGATCAAGGATAGTCCTTCACAGCTGAAAGGTATGATGTGTGGGGAGAAATGGTCTAACTCAGTTCTCCTCCTCCTTAAAGACCTGTTCATTCTAGCCGGACAATCTTCATTTTCTAGAGAACCAACTAGATAGCACTCCTCTCTTCACAACTCCTTGTTCAATGGCGTCATGCCGATAGCTTGAAATTAGCTGGGGGCACCCATGAAATTGGCAAACACCGCAATTCTGGGCTTCCCCTGCCCATCCCCCAGTTATTAAATATTTGCCAACCCACAAATGGCCCAGAGTAACCAAATCGTTCATTATTTCATGCTATTCACTACCTTATTTAGTGACTTTAACTTTTCAGGAGTCTTGTCTCCTACCCTAAATTCTGAATGTAACCCTAAGTATTTTTGTGACCATGGACAAATGTTTAAAACTCTGAGTCTCAGTTCCCATATCCATAAAATAAGGGAATGATTTCTAAGGTGCCTTGCATAAAATCTCATGATCCCAGGATCTTTTTAGGACTGAGGCTCTCTACCACACTTCCATCTGATTAGAATCCAGTGAAAAAGTGTTCTACATGGTTATTTCCTCAAGGGAGGGAAGTGTCTGATTTGTTTGCACAAAAAGATTAGCTTGTCTTAAAGTAATGATTCGTTTTGTTTTTTTTTTTTTTTTTTTTTAGTAATGATTCTTTTTTATTGTTTCTTCAAGGACGACTGCCGTGAAGAGGTTAACAAATTCCCGAGGACTGAAAAGAGAAACAATTTTAGGGAAAAAAAAAAAGCCCTCTGCTATGAATATTAGATTCATAGTGCCAATACACAGTGCTCATGTGAAAGAACATGTTTAATTACCTCAAATTAGCTACCTCAAGGCAAGGAGCAAGCACTTAGAAACAAGTGAACAACTAAGTATAATAGGAACTTTTTAGGTAGAAAAATAAGTTATGTTTCAACAATTTGTTTAATGGAAAGGAAGTATGGTGGAGATATGATAGATGGGAGAGTTTGTTTAGAGTCATGAAGAATGGCAAGAAGACAAAGAGAAGCCTGAGACACTAAAAGGGAAACTTCTGAATGCTTTCCTGGAATATCTGGACTGGTGTGAGTTTGTAATACCGGAAATGCAGATATTTCAGAGAAAATACAGTGAGAAAAACTAAATGAAGAATTTATAGCTAAGTTAAAATATGATCCGAAAAAGAAAAACGTTGAGGAAATAATGAAGAAAACATCTATAAAGTGCTCTGAATTCCTCAGAGATAGGCACTGAACAAACATCATTACCAGGCGCACGTTTAACAACATCTGTCTATAAAAAATGCAGTTCTCCGCCATACTAACATTTAAAAAGAGCTCTAGAGGACTGAAATCATCTTTCTCAAGAGAAAAAAAAAAAAATCTCTGATTAGTTTCCTCAGAAAAACACAGAGTCATTTTTAGGGGTTCTGGTTTGGTACTCTCGGTACAAGCCGAACACCTGTTCAGCTGGGGAGTTCTCCTCAAAAGGAAGTCTACACCTCACAAACCTGCCACATGTTATTCCATAAGCCTCTGCTCAGGAAAATTCTAGAGAACCGATCTGTGGTGATTTTAGACTTAGAGTCTTCCTTCTGCTCACGGATTTCCTCCATTACCACTAGTGAGACCGGCACCAATTAGAACCCTGAGAAGGCTACGCATAAAAAAGAAGGCCACAGGGACCACGTTCCTGCTGAAAGCCCCTGAGTTTGTCCCTTTGGTGCTTGTGTCACCACGGAGAAGGGAGAGGGGCCTGGGCAGGGCACGGCTGCTGTGAAGGCTGCTTCAGTCCTGGCACAGACAGCGAAGGACATCAGTCTCCCCGGGCTGCCTCTCTCACGTGCAAGAGAGTCATTTTTTAAGATCCTGGAACAAAAGCACTTATGAGAGCCTCTTAAGGTGTCAAAGGTTATTTTTCAAAAATCAAGGTGTTTTTGTTTCTTGTGTGAGATGGCATCTGGCTCTAACACTCAACACTTGCTGCTCATTGTATGTATTCCACTGACTTTAAAAATGCAAAATTAAAAAAAAATTTAAATACGTTTTTTAAAGATTTTATGTATTTATTTGACAGAGAGAGCGAGAGAGAGAGAGAGCACAAGCAGGGGGAGCAGCAGAGGGAGAGGGAGAAGCAGGCTCCCCGCTGAGCAGGGAGCCCGATGCGGGGCTCGATCCCAGGACCCTGGGATCATGACCTGAGCCGGAGGCAGACGCTTAACCAACTGAGCCACCCAGGTACCCTAAAAATGCAAAATTTAAAACTACGTGTGATTTCTCTGAGTAAGCTAAAAGAATAGGCACAGTGCCTGCAAGGCAGCCCAGACACGCATCCCATTCTGTCCCAAAGCCGCGTCACATCAGGTAGCTGGCCCGGCGTAGGCCTGAGACTCCTAACAGAGCAATAATCTGAGGATAGGAAGGCACTCCCATTTCTCTTCCCTGAAGCTACCCATCCTAGCTCCAAGGACTTTTAAAGGTTGAGTGTCTGCTAGTATTTCATTTTGCTCAATCTTTATTTCTCCATATCCGCCCCTCTTCCCCATCACTGGTAACCAAGTGGACATTCTGGCGTATGGCCATCCAGTCTCTATATTCATACAAAATACATATACATATATATGAAAAAGGGGACACGTGTGTGTATGCACATGTGTGTTTTCCAAAATCATATCATAATACACACATGTTTCTGCAACTTACTTTTTCCACTTCGTTATACATTCTGGGCTTACTCCCAGTTAGAGCTAACTCCTTTTAATAGCTGCAAGGTAGTCCATAATAACGGACATGTCTCCATGTATTTAGGTGTACCCCTATTAATAAATATTTAGGATATTTCCTAAAAAAATTTTTTTTAACCAAAATACACAATACATATCTTGGTATTTCCAAAGCATTCATCCCCAGTAATGTGAATAAGCAAAATAAAAGGATATTTATGTTTTTAAATGTTCTCGATGTTGCTGGAATACTTTCCCAAAGGTGTGTAGTGACTGAACTTCCTATCAGCAAAGCACACGAGCGCCCCTTGCACACGTTCTCACCGGCACTAGGTTTTTATCGCCATTAAAGTTTGCCAATCTAAGGAAAGAAAAACGGTATCTGATTGCTTGCATTTTCATCTCCTTGGCTCGCAGTGAGCGAGAGCACCTCTGCACATCTGTTAGCATTTAGGTTTTCCTCTTTTACCCTCTAGTCTTATCCTTCACCCATTTTCTGTTGAGCTGTTTGTCTTTCTTATTTGTAGGGAGCTCCTTGTGTAGCAGGATAGTAATCCCGTCAGATATGCTTGAAATATTGTTCTCCCTCTGAGATTTCTCTTCTGTTTTTGCTATATTTTTTTATGCATAGAATTTTACCTTCACCTTTCTTTCTTTCGTAGTATCACATCTCTTTATATAGAACATTTGGTTTTCCTACTTTACTTTAAAGAAAAGAAGATCTACCCCCCTCTCAAAGTGTTCCTTGCTCCTCCCTTTTGCACGGAGCTTGTCTGGCGGACAAGCTTTGCCTCTGTGTTGTTCAGTCTTCCCTTCGTCAGTCCTTCCATGCCTCTCAAATGCTCTGCATCCTTCTCAGCCCTTCTCAGGCCTCCTCACTTCCCAGACGCTGTCCCTGGTCACCCCTGCTCCAAGAAAAAGCTCTATTTGATCTTCCGGAATAATTTTGTGGGTCAACCACTCCCTTTTGCTGTTATATGAAAATGCTACCTATGGTTTGATACACAAATCTTTTCTCTGAATATGTCTTTAAGCACTCTAGGGCAGAGACTGTGTTATTTTACTTCTTTTTGTCCCTTGTCCTGGCTTGAACAAGTGTGTTCTTAGTAAATCACTGAGTGATGTCACCAGGGGAAAAAAATATATGGTACCCTCCAAAGGCTACACCAGGTTGAATTCCGGTGTTCTTCCACAAAAAGACCTTAGAAGGCAAGGCTGCCGCACATACTGTTTCCCTTCATTCTGCCTCTCTCCAGCATCCTGATTATAAAGCTGCCCTGGGCAGACTCAGCTCCGTGTGCATTGTTATAAGGATAACAGCGAAATGTGCTGCACTGAGAACCTAACAAGGCCACCGGCACAGCGTGACACTCCTTCTCCTAATCATTTGCATACTCAGTGATGTCTAGGTTCACAACTCCAGCATTTGAAAAATGCATTAGAAAGTAATTTCCATATTCAAATTTGATCCATGACCGCCTGGGCCCATTACGACTTCTGCACTCAGGAAGCTGGGGACTGGCAGCCCGGACACACGGGCCACGGGGAGGTCCAGCCAGCCACTCTTGCCTGGCGCTTGTGTGGGTCTCCCAGCGAAACTGAGCCAGTGGTTGTCATCCCAGGCCTCGCCTGCTCTCCCTGTCTGACGCCCGGGGCTCCCCGGGGACTGTGCATTCCCACCGCTGCTACCAGCCATCGCCCTCGGAGCGGTCCTTGCTCTCCACTCCTTCTGGCCTCCGTGTCTCCTGCTCTGGAGAGCGGAGGGATGGGGAAATGGCGAGCTAGAGTAGAAGCGGGTGCCAGGAGTGGAAGCTGCTAATTCCCCGGGCACCAGAGCACAGTTGTGGGCATTTCAGATAACTCCACAAACAGATGTGATGAGAAAACTGGCCTAGCGAGAGAGAAAGAAGGATGAGGCCAGTGATCACGAATGAAGCTGGCGATAATACTGGAGTCAGTGTAGCTCTTCTGGGCCGGACCGTGAGTGGGCCAGGCACCTCACATGGGGTCATGGCATTCCTCTGTCACAAATTCCCCAGAACAGGGATGTTGTGATGCCCATAATACAGACAAAACACAGACTCACTGAGGGTCCGGGGTTTTATCCCGGACCTCTTTGACTCTAGAAGTCCATGTTTCTTTCACTCTGCCGTGTTGTCAACAGAATATTCCTGACCTCTTTATTCCTCACCTTATTGTGATCTGAGAGGGAAGAGTCTGCTTCAGCCCCATAGCTTCCCGCCCTCAGCCCAGCCTCCCAGAAACGGTGAGCGGTGGTTGTGTCTAAAGGCTTTGCAGCAAGTCTGTGGTGTGGGCCTGGCAGGCAGGACGGTTAACAGGTGGCGGTGGGAGGCACAGTGCTGACGGGCTGTGTGACCTTTGGTGAGTTATTTCATCTCTCCGTGCCTCGTACATCTCAGCCTTGTGCAAGTATTTGCTATTTTCCTCTTCCTTCCCCGCCCTCCTCATTATCACTATTACTCCTACGATTGAAACATGGGTACAACTCTTTAACAGGCCTAACTTCCGCCCAGAAACATAGTTGTTGTTTTTGTTTTGTTTTGTTTTGCTTGCAAGTGGTAAGGGAGAAATACTGAACAAACTCTGACTTTTCAAACTTTAACTCAAGTCATTAAAACACGTCAGGGTAAATTCCACACAATTCTTTTCGTTTTGCGTGCTACTTTCATACAAATAAAAATAGAAATCACAAGGATTAAAAATGCTATGACCCTTCTAGATTTACCAAAGGCCTTGAACCTAAAGAGTCCCAAAGAGCCGGGTGTTCCCTCTTCATAAAACCTGCCCTGGCATGAGATGCAGATTTTAGAAAGGGCATTAATTCTTTTAGGTCAGACAATTTTGTTCATAGCTTGCCACAGAGGTTCAAATAGATTGAAAGGTTCAGCATGTTGTCCTGAAGGGTCTGAAAGTGTTTGAAATCTCCCAAAAAAGGCCCCTCCCCTGAAACTCCAAAACCGAGCCCTGCACCACCCTGTAGGACATGTGGGAGCCAGTCAGGGACATGCATGTCAAATTTCAGCAGCACCCAGGCTAGTCCCGCTTTCCCTGAATCAACGTCTTCCTACATCGCAGGGCTCCGTTTTAGTATATGTGCTGCCGAAGCGAGCACACATCGCAGGGCTCTGGATGTGTGTGCAACATGCCCAGAACATGGGCTTGCCCCAGAACACAGCTCAGCAGGGATGCTGACTGCTGGATGTGGGTGGACTCCAGCGGGGCTGCTATAACCTGCTTTTGGGGCCCGGGCCACAGGCTTCAGTCATGAACACGGCTCATCATCAGGTTAGCTTCTTTTTTTTTTTTTTTTTTTTAAGATTTTTTTTATTTTTTTTTATTTGAGAGAGAGAGTGAGAGAGAGAGAGAGCACAAGAGGGGGGAGTGGGAGAGGGAGAAGCAGACTCCCCGCCGAGCAGGGAGCCCGATGCGGGACTCGATCCCGGGACTCCAGAATCATGACCTGAGCCAAAGGCAGTCGCCTAACCAACTGAGCCACCCAGGCGCCCACATCAGGTTAGCTTCTTATTACTCTCCACCTTTATCTTCAGATGAGAAGCTGTGAGGGAAGAGAGCAGAGGTGCATAATGTCTGACCATTCTGAATGTGACTTCTGGGATTTGAGCACTGGATTGACAAGTATTTGTATATATATTCAATATACGTGCTGCACGCATGCGTGTATGTATTAATTAGTCCATTCATTCATTCACTCCACTACTTCATTCTGTTTCGTCATATTAGTTAAGTGCATAGGCTGTGAAGTCAGAAAGGCCTACTTCGAGTCCTGGCTTGGCTTGTGTGTGACTCTGGACAAGTTGCCTAACCTTTTAAATTCTGCGTTGTGGATGCTTGCAGCTCTACCAGCCTGCCACCTTCCACCTGACTCTTCTCGCTCACTCTCTCCCCCAGCCCCTTTTCTTAGTTCAGTCTCTCCTCCTTTTGTGCACTGGTCCTTCCGACGGCATGGTCCGTGGAAGCTGCCATGTTACTGCACTTCTCAGGCTATACCCTGGCCTGAGGCCCGGGGCACCTGCCTGCTGGGGGAAATCCCTGGGATTTGTAACCTTAGGACCGAAAGGAGTGCCAAGTCATTGTCATCCCAGGAGCATAAGCTGGAATGCATAAAATTCAGAAGCGGTGGGCAGCCATGTTCGGTACCCTATGAAGAAAACGGTTTTTTATGGAGAGAGAGAATGAAGCCAGTGGCCAGAGAAAGGTACATACAAGTGAGCGAGGGCAAGATATCTGAGAGCATCAGAGTCCTGGCTTGTAGCTATTCGAGAGGCCCCGCCACAGTTCTGTTGTGGGTTCTGGTGAGACAGTCTGGTATCCTTGTAATAAATTTGCCTTTTGCTTAGGCTAGTTCAAGTTGGGTGTCTGTTCTTTATAATCAAAGCAAGTCCTCATCATACACTGTTTATCTCACCTATCAAAGGCCATAGAGAGTAACTACAGCTATCTTCATGGGATTTTGATAAAAATAAAATAAAATAATGTACATACAATGCTTTGTGGAATGCCTGGAACACAGTGAGCTCTAAGTAAATACCAGTAGTTCTGGTGGTTGTGGTGGTATTTGTCATCAGCCTTTGGTGAACATCTCGGGAACCAAGAAGTGGGTTGGCTCACCAGTGACAGGCAGATCGCATCACCATTCCTAAGCAAGTGCTCCCCTGCCTGGGGCCAAGGAAAGGAGAAGCGGGAGGCCTACACTCAAGCTCAGAGTTCTGCATTTAGGCAGGGCCAATGAGCTAGAGTTTCTGTTGTTAAGTCTGACAGTGGCTTGTGACTGCATCCCCTACCTGGCCCCCAGGCCTCGAAGGGGTGACCTGGACAGTCACAGGGTCTCAGTGTCAGCCAATCACACTCAGCAGGTCATTTGGCATCTCCTCCCAACTGGCCTACGTGCCAAACCCTGAGGCTAGGCCCACTCATTTCCATGCCTTCTATCTCCCTTTTTATTTTCCATGCACCCCTTCCACAAATCCTTTTCCAGCATTAAGAGCTCATAAGCAGAAGGCTTCTGTAAGATCCCTGTCTCGGGGTTCCCCCATGCCAAGGAAGTGGTAGAAGCAAGACGTGAACCCAGGCAATCTGATGTCAGAACCTTGGCTTTTCCCCACTACTCCATATTGCCTCAAGTATTAGATAAGATGCATAAGAACAGTATCAGGCATGGAGTAATAATGATGCTCAGCAAATGGTACTGACTCAGAAGAGCCCACGCGTCCTGTTCTCCTTAGGCAGCCCCACGTGCCCCAGGCCGCCACAGCATTAGAGGACCTAGGAATGCAGAGTGGCTGGAGGATAAAATGCACAGAGCAGAAGCAGTGCCACCGTCCAGAAGGCACTGAGTTCTCATGGGAGACCCCTGGGAGCCAGCGATGATTATACTGCTCTTCAAACACTGCTTACTGGACTGATCCCAGCTTGTTCGGCCCTTTGCCTCCTGGTAAGTTTCATCACATCCTCCATCATGATCCTCCTCTGAATTACAAATGTGTTCAGGATGTTTAAAGAAAAGGTTATCTGAAACACACAGGAATCTACCATGGATCTTAGACATGCTGGGCTAGCACACCTCTGAAGAGTATCTCGGGATGCTAAGGAACATGACGCAAGTAGTTGCACATTCAGTGAAGCAACCCAACAAGGAAAACT
This sequence comes from Halichoerus grypus, assembly GCF_964656455.1. Lineage (NCBI taxonomy): Eukaryota > Metazoa > Chordata > Mammalia > Carnivora > Phocidae > Halichoerus > Halichoerus grypus. The sequence continues at coordinate 88,345,620 of NC_135717.1, forward strand.
GGGTTCTCATGCAAATATCCAGAGCTAGAAAAGGTGGCTGGACCTGGAGAAGGACCTCATCAGGTGAGACTGAAGAGAGCTGTTTTTAGTTCTGCAGGGTGTTCGTCCAGAAGGGCCAAAAGGAAAGTAACAGGAGGGATTGTGGAAAAGGAACATATTGTGTAAGTATAATGACAATGTTTTCCAGACCACAAATCTGAATGTAAACTCCAATAATTATGAATGTGTTTTCAGGGACAATGAAGCAGCATAGTTGAAAGTGTGATCATCCAGGAAATCCAAGGCATAAGGTTGTGAATATATATGAAAAGAAACAAGGCATGAACATTGAAAAGACACATAAAAATCACCGAGGTAATGAAGGAGCACAAATAGAAGAGGTCAAAGTCATTGAATATACATTATAATTTTAAAAGACTAGACCACAGAGAAAAGAGAAAAAAGTCATGAAAGATAGGCTTCTAAGAAGGTATCCTGTAGAATTCATAGAATGGCTTCCTCATACCTCACTGAGGCCACTGACAAGAGGACTAAATCCCTAGCAATACCGCTCCTTCTAAGATTGTCCCAGCTCTACCCCCCTCCTGAGGCGGAATCGTCCAACTTTGTGGACATACATCCCTGCTAAGTATGTGCAAAACAGTCTTTCTGGAATATTCTGGACTATGCTATCCAAAGTCATTCCTTTTCTCCCTGAGATGCCTTCCCCCAGCTTTGGAGGCTAGAAATGGCAGGATAGGACCTCACACTGGCTTTCATTCTCAGACATTCCACCTCTTACCGGGATTCCTCCGTTACTACCTACTGGTTTCCCCACCTCCAGTCCTATCTCGTCCAGTCCCTCCTCTGCGGGCACCTAGCATGATCTAACTTTCAGATCTGACCCCATCCTTACCCTTTTCAAAGCCTGTCAGTGCCTCCTCCATCTACAGAGTGATATCCACCCTCCTTGGACGAGTACGTAGTTATTCTGACCCTTTCCCTTCCTCTCTCCCCTTCCCTCTTTCTTTCCCTCCCTCCCTCCCTCTCTTCCTCTCTCTCTCCTTTCTGGCCTTTCTGCTTTCTTTTTAACTTATCTCTTCAGGGTTCCTAGCCTTTACCTTGATCTGATAATAACACACTCTGCTGTTTCTTATCGGAATGCCTTTACCCTTACTGGGATTCTCTAGTTTAAATCTCTTCTCTTCTGGATGACACCACTCAACCTTTAGGATTCAACGTGGGTAGTATCTACTCCAAGAAGCCTTTCCCCACTATGCCCCCAGGCGGGGCTGAGGGGTTAGGTAGCCTTCTTTTGTCCTCTCTAAATACCTTGGATGTATCTCAATCACTGAACTTGCTATAGCATACGTATTTGGTTGCTTATGTGTCTGGTCTCCTCTAGCAGACTATAATTTCCTCAATGGCAGCGAATGAATATTATTATTATTATTATATCTGCAATGCCTAGAGTAAGGAACAGTACCACAGTGGGCACTCAGTAAATGTTAGTTGAACAAATGAGTGAGTGGGATTTTAGAAGGAGAAATTGTTCTTGGCAGCTAATAATAAACGATGGTGATTCTGCTAATAATACTAGCTAATATTTATTGAGCATTCACTATATGTTAGGGACCATGCTAAGCAAGGCACATATGTTATTGAATTTAATTCTCAGAATAGTCTTATAAGGTGGATATTACTTTTTACAGCCATTCATGGTAGGTCATTGTATTAGTGGTACCCACAATGAATCATATATCCCAATATCCATACTTGCATAGTCCCCTCTCTCATTGACTCTAGATTTGGCCTGTGACTTGTTTTGACCAGTAGAATTGCAAAATATGTGATACATATAGAGGCTTGACGAGTAACAGTGCAATGGGCCTTGCCTTCTTGGAATGTTGCTAATAACTCTGAAGAAACTTGAGCCGGCCTCCTTGAGGATGGGCAAACATGCAGAATGAGGCACAGGTGATGGCCAGTAGCAACAGCTAGATATGAGAGTGAGGCTATTTTAGATTATCCAGGTTACCCTAGCAGATGAGTGGCGTCATGTGAGATGAAACCAAGAATCACTCCGCTCACCCCCAAATCAAACTGCTGCCCCAAAGAACAGTGAGTAATACAATGGTAGTTGTTTCAAACCACTAAGTTTTGGGGTGGTTGTTACATAGCAGAGATTAACTGAAATATATCCACCTTGGAAAAGGCTACACATATCAGGCAAAACCAAAGAAGAAGTTAGAAACAAGAGATGACAGAGGTAGAATTAAAAGACAAAATAGCACCAAGTTCTTTAGAGTTCTTTAATATAAATAAGTGCCTCGCTGACGTAAGTCCTTCTTAATTGTAGTACTGTTGGAAGAGTGCTGAACACAGAGTCGAGTTTCAGGCCCAGCCCTACCACTGACAAGTCCTGTGAATATGACAAATCATTGAGCCTCTGGGAATCTGAGTTTCTTTATCAGCAAAGTGTGGAGATTCAACAATATACAATGTACATATGTGTATTCTACTAATTTCACAGGGCTGGTAAGAGAATCAAATGTACATCAAACTGTCCAAATGGAAGTATTAATGCTATTGAAATTAGTTAATAACTTTGGATCACAACAATTACTAACAACTCCTCCACAAACCAGAAAAAGCTGGTGGGACAGAAGAGGATGCTAAAGAATGGGAAATTCAGAAACCAATATCCTTCCATGTACCGAATAATGTTTCTCTAGTAGGCATTTCAACACCTTTAGGATCAGTGGTATCTCATCATTTTCCTTACATGGTGCTCTTAAGATACTTTGTGTAACTCTTTTTTTTCCCCCCCTCAGTGCTTAAAATCTAGTGTCATACCATCTCTTAAAGGTCAGGAGAATCCCTGATCTCAAAGCAAAAGCACTGGCCAGGAGTGTGAGGACTTGGTCAGACTCTGCCTCCCACTAGCTATGGGACCTTGTCCCTTAACCTTGCTGAGTCTAATTCTCTGTTAAATATGAGGGTAACAACGTTTACCAAAACTCCCCCAGAGGGTTTTAAGAGCAACAAATGTGATAATATATGTGGAAGTGTCCTGAAATCAGCTACTCCCTGCACAAAGTCAAGGTACTATGAGTGCCCCATTGAGCAGAAAATACCTGATGTTTAGAGGTATTTATTTATTTAGAGGTATTTATACCAATAACATGCCAGACACTGGGCTAAGTGGTAGGTTTGGCAGGAGGAAAATGGGGGAACTGACATTTGAGGTACAAGGTAATTTACCTCTGGTCACATAATTAAGAAATGGCTGAATTGGATAGAAATCCTTATCTGCCTCCCTCCAAAGCGGGCTTCTTCTCTAGTTCTGGGCAGCCTCCAAATGGAACCTCCTCAGTCCGCAGGAGAGCAAAATTATTGGCCAGGTAGTTTACCATTCAATGGGGTCACCAGCTTGTGGCTAAAGAAACAGATGATGAAAAAAGTGCTAGGGGAGAAAATGCCTGTTTACAAACACAGCTTAATTAATTAGTCAACTCAGATGAGGCAGAAGAGGCGGGTTTCCAGATGCCTGACATGGAGAATTAATTAGCAGAAAGGCACCAGGCTTGGACTCCTGTGGATTTAAATTACTAAATTGCCTCAGTGTCCCTCACCTCAACTAAACTGCCCTTCAGCTTAGCTAAAGCCATTTGACTAGGAACGAAAAACAACAACAACAACAACAACAGAGCACCTCACTGAGAATGATAACCGAACCGGAAAGGGGCCACTAACTAAAGCTTCACGTGCAGTTCAGAAAAGAAAAGTAGTCTCTAGTGTTTCCAGTTCATGTCACAAAAGGTCAGAATAAAATTAAAGTGAAGTAACGTTACACCCCACTAGCACCTGGAAATTCCAAATCTGTACCTAAATAAAATGGAAAACTAACCCATAGCCCTCGAACTCCCACCAGGCGATGCCACCACCTTCACGTCTGCCATCTTTGTGGCTGCAAAAGAAGCGCGTCTGGGAAAAGCCAAAGTACCGAGGCCATTGTCTCCGTGTTCTGTGTCATTTTGCTTACTGAAAGGATGAAGGGTTATTTAGGAAAGAGAACTCCTTTCACCTGAGTTACTTGTTGTAAATATAAAGTAGGTGTGAAATCTGTAGAAATCACAACAAAATGGGGTTGGGCCAGCCCAGGAGAATAAATAATGTGGAGCTAATATTAAATGAAATGTGTACTGAACTCTGTGTGACTTTACAAATTGAAGTCGCTTTTTAGGAATGGGTCCCTTCCCTTCTCTGCTTCTATAGTTCACATTTCCTGGGGGTTCTGAAACTGCTCCTAATTTGTTGTTTATATTTTTATCAGTGAATTTCCATGTATTCTTCAGTTGTTTGGGACTTGTCCTCTGCCTAATTAAGCAGAGGAAGTTAATGAGGTATGAAGTGACTTTGTGCCACACAGTAAATAGAATATCATGTGCATAAAGAGAAGGAAGTGACAGGTCGGGGCAAAGAGTCAAGTGAGGCTTGAGGTTTGGGGGCCTGGGCAGAGGGTGGAGGGACAGACAGACATGGTGGGATTCCACAGGAGGGGGGCATAAATGATGCAGACTCTTGGATCTGGAGGTGATCTAGAGAGAATCGATAGTTTTCAACCAGGCTCTATACTAGAATCACCTGTAAAGCTATTAAAATGCTGACTCGTGGGGCTCCTGTGTATCTCAGTGGGCTGAACGTCAGACTCTTGGTTTCAGCTCAGGTCATGATCTCAGGGTTGTGCCCATGTCGAGCTCAGCACTCAGCGTGGAGTCTACTTAAGGATTCTCCCTCTCTGTCCCTCCCCACATTGATGCATGTGCTCTCTCGCTCTCTCATAAATAAATGTTGATTCCTGAGCCCTGTCCCAGGCCAGTTCTATTGGAATCTCTAAGCAGAATAAAATAATAAACTTAAATAAAGGAGACAACAGTATTATTTAAAAACTCCCCAGATGATTCTAATGGACAGCAGGATTGAGAGCCGCTCATCTATGATGACCCCTTCATTTTACTAATGGGGAAGTGAGGGAGCACATTTGGAGAGGCAAAAGAGACAGTGTGGGTCAATGGTGTTAGGTGACAGTTCACAGAGTTGTCCCGACAAGCTTCCCTCTTCACTCACAGCTTCATTTACAGCTTTAGTCTTGTTTTATGGGAAAGGGAGCTCTCCCTGCCAGGCTCCTTCCCCTCATCAGACTGTCACACTTGGGCATGTCTGTGTGAGGCTGAAGGGGGTGAGACTAGCGGTGCTCAAAGTGTGGTCCCCAGACCAGCAGCATCAGCATTACTTGGGAACTCGTTAGAAATGCAAATTCTCAGGCTTCCCTCCAGACCTACTGAATCAGCAGCTGTGGGGGCAGAACACAAAAATCTGGGTTTTAACAAGCCCGATGCATGCTGAAGTTTGAGAACCTCTGGTTTAGACTCCCATTTTTCAACGGATCTTTAGAGGGAGGGAGCAGAGTGGGAGGTAACGGTGGCAGAAAGCTCATGAGGACACTGGTCCCTGCAACTGAGGATGAAGGCTGGCAGGGTTTTCTCTGGATTAATCAAGGACCGCAGGATAAAATTTATCACCATATACAAAGAGGATTTTAATATTTACCATGTGTCACCTGCCTGACTACAGCTAGCTGGTGAAAATAAAATGCCTTTTGTTCCCTTGAACAGATCTGATGCCAAACTGATAAATTCCTGCTTTGAAAAATTTCTGTTTTTGCCTATGATGGGGGTTTATTCAATACCCTACCTGGTTTTAACTTAAATATTCCTATTTTCAACTCTTGATTATGTCTCACAATAGAGAATAAGAGAGAGGAATTTAATAGTAAAAAGATAATCAACATTTTATTTGCTTGAAGAATGTATTCACAACTCATAGCTCCGTCGGTGACATAGGCACCCACTCCCAAACCTACTCCGTCTCGTTTCTCATTCTTTCTTGGCTCAGGGCCCTTCTCAGTGCCTACCACACAGCTGTTGATATGAGGAATGTGCCAAAATGATGGAAGAGCTAGGTCACAGCAGATAATCCACTTATGGATAATAAAAAATGTGTGTCACACTTGGCTGACCATGTCAGTTCTGAGCTGCTCTACATACATACGAGATCCTTCATACCTAAGACAGATTCCAAAGCAAAATGAAAAACCCATATGATTTGGCCATGTTCTGACTCATGTTTTAATTCACCCTAGAATAACAGGTAAAAATAAACTCTCTGACCAATAGCTAGTTATCGATCACGTGTCTTATGCCAGGCTCTTTGTGAGATCTTGCGGGAGGTACAGAAGATAATGACAGATTCTGCTTTCAAGGAGCTCATAATCAAATGGGGAACAAAGAAATACACATATTAAAAAACAACTTATGATGTCCCCTGTATCAGCTATGGTAGGCTAACCAGTATACCGAATAGTTTATGAAATGGATTATAACACAATTTCATTTCATTTCTAGTTCATGTAAGTGTACTGAGGTTGGCAGGGAGGCCTCCTGCATGCAATTATTTGTGGACCCAGGCCAGCGGAGACTCTGGCATCTTCAGTATGAGGCTTTCAGGCCCCCATGGAGGGGTCTCCATCCCAGCTAGCCAGAGACAAAAGGAGCATAATTGAGCTTATGTGGGAGGATCTTATGGGCCAAGCCTGGAATGACACCCATCACTTCTGCTCACATTGCATTGGCTAGGCATCAGTCACATGGCCACACCTAACTAAAAGAAGCTGGGAAATAGAATCCAGCTGTACAGTCAGAAAGAAGAGCAAACAAAATTTATTTGGTAAATAGCTACAGTCTCTGCCATGCTAAGCAAGATTGGGGAGGGTGTGTGAGGCTGGGGGGAGGTTAGTAACAGTTTTCTTTATATACATTTGCCTTATTTCATTGTTTCCCACTATCATGTGTTACTTTTGTAATTTCTGAAGATTCCATACTCATGACACTCCCTTGATTTTTCCTAGAGCTCAATGGAATACTGTGCACTACAGTCCACTCCAAGAATGAGTGTTATTGGGAAGCTATGGAAAAACTCCACAAAAGAGGGGTAGCAAATGATGCTACCTTGACCTCTTTCTGTCCCTCCTTTTAGCCAACAACTCACTGCGTAATGCCAATGCGTGAAAACCACCTGACTATTGGCACTTACAGGAAGTGATGGATTTCATTCAGGTATCTGGGCCAAGAGAGGATCCAATAAGGCAGGACACCAACTGTTTACTCAGCATGAATGTTTGTTCTGGGGTCTGATGGGATGTCAATGCTAAAAGGAAGTCTTAAAATACGGAATGTAGAGGAGTAGGGGGAAAATCTCTTCACATTGAGAAGAACAGGATGGTCAAACAGGACACTAAACAGGGATTGGACATGGAAAGACGGGTATTTGCATTTTTCCCTGATTTCTACAAAGAAGGGAAATCAATAGACCCTCTTTAAGAGCTCCTTCTGGGTGAAGAGGATTACTTATCTCATTTTTCTCCCTCATACCCTGCTAGCCCTTTCCCAGAGAACCTTTAGTCCAAAGTCCTGAGAGGAGCAGTGGAGGATGGAAAAGCAGCACACATCTGGACTTATTCCTCCCCTCCTCTGTCCCACTGTTTTTCTGCAAAGATAATTTTCCAATTGGAATCAACAGACACTCTATGTCTGTTGGTAACAAAACACAGAAGTAGGAATGAAACGGTTGAGTGTGAGCACAGAAGATTTAGCAAATATGTGAACCTGTAACTCAGTGCCCTGAATCTAGCCACTTATTTGCTTTAGGCAAGACCTTCTGCTTCATTTAGGCCAATTAGCAACCATGAGGAAATGAGTATGTGTTTGAGTTTCTCCACATTATGCTGCACATTTTACACCTCTGGCATTTTATGACGGAATCATAAGCTCAGGAAGAACTTTCATGTACTGATACTTACAATGAGAATATACGTTTTTGTTCTTTAATTCATTAATTCCTTCATTCAACAAATATTATTATACACCTATCAGGAGACAGGCACTCATCTGGGTGCCAGAGATTGAGGCAAACATTCCAGTCCCTGCCCTCCAGAAGTTTACATTGTAGGGAGGAAGAAAGACAATAAGCAGATCTATACTAAAATGTCAGCTAGAGAAAACTGCTATTAAGAAAATAAAGCATGAAAAAGAGGATGGTGTGTGATGGGATTTAGGCAATGTGGTCAGGGAAGTCTTCTATAAAGAGGTGACAGGTGAGCAGAGACTTGAATGAAGCCAGTCACTTGACTATGTGAAGGAGGAAGATTTCAGGCAGAGAAAACTCTGTGAGGGCAAAGATCTAGCAATGGGATGTTCCTTGGAGTGTGTTAGAAACAGCAAGTCAGCCAGTTTGGCTGGAGCTGGGAATCCAAGGGAAGGGTGGCAGGAAATGAGTACGGCAGGTTTGGGAGGAGGCTGCCCACATAGGGACGCTTTGGATCATCAGTGTTTGATGATAAACCACTGCAGGGTTTTGAATAAGTAACTGACATGAACTGTTATGTTCTAAAAGGACCCCTTTGGCTGTGACCTAGAGAACTGACTATGGGGAGCAAGAGTAGATGCAGAAGGCGAGTGAGGAGACGAGGGTGACTCTGACCATGGTGGTGGTGGCAACAGAGGAAGTATGAATTGGTTAGTTACAGGTTATTTTAGAAGGCAGAGACAACCAGATTGCTGATGAATTGGATATTAGATGGAGATAAAGAGAGGAATCCAAGATGACTCTGAGCTTTTGGGCCTTAGGAATGGGTGATGCGGTCTACAGGGACCCTATGAGGAACAGTGATTAGGCTAGGGCCAGGATGGACATGGATGCCACATGGCCCGAGATTGACGTGGATCTGCGACTTACGAGCCCTAGGAACCTCAGGCAAGTTCTCTCTGTATCTGTCTCTGTATCTCAGTTTCATCTTCTGTAAAATGGGGATGTTAACAATACCTACCTCGTAGGGTTGTTATGTAGATGAAATAAGTTACTGCCTTCAGGTAAGGCACTTAGAACAGGGTCTGGAGTAGAAGAAGCTCTCAGTAAAATATTGGCTAAAGTGAATATGGAGGGTGGAAATTAGGCATGTAGAGAAAATCAAGAGTTTGATCTGCGACAGGGGGAATCTGAGTCATCCATCAGAGGTCCCAGCAGAAATGCCAGTAAGGTAAGCACAAGAATCTGAGTCCAGGTGAGAGTTCCAGACTGGAGATAAATCTGGGAGACATCCACATGCTCAAGACTTTGCAGGTCAAGGGACTGGTTAGTATAATCTTGCCCTCACCCAACAAACATAGGCAATGGAGAAGCAATGATTATATTCTGGAAGCTAACAGAAAAAGGCAGGGTGGTAGAGTAATGTACAAGAGGAGGAGCTAATTTAGACTTGGGGGACGGGCAAGATTTCCCTGAGCAAGTGAGGTTGATGTTGAACCCGGAGGAAGAACTTCCATTCATAATTATGCTCACTGCTCCTTTTTGTATATTTTTAGTCATAACACTCATGGCCTACACCAAGCAGTTCAAAAAATAAAAGTACAGAAAAGGACAATGAGAAAATTAGCTGTGTACCTATATACATTTCCTTAAGAAAAACATCAATTGGTCTTCTTAAATGAGATGTTCGGTCTTCAGTAAAGTGTTGGCATCTACCAGACAATGGAAATGTCAGAATTTCCATACATTTTGCATTAGCTGCAAGAAATAGTTCATGGCTTAGTCAGCATTTTCTCAAATTGAGAACAAGAATTAAGACACAGGGCTTTACCTAAGCTAACAAATCATTATCCTTCATAACCTATGTGTAAACAGGACCTGGATGAAACAGTTTACTAGTTTTCTTCCCTGTTCAAGACATTAGACAAGACATTAGCTATATATACAAAGAAGCCTGCTCCAGTAGCCCACCAAACATTTCCACGCTCTTTTTCCCTTTCCCTTCTGCCTGGTGTACCAAATAAGCAAAATCCATTCTGCATCAGTAAATTGTTTCACTAACTCCAACAGAGCTCTGTTAAGAGTCTAGGCCAAAGTGATGTCACCAGGCTGTAAATAAGTGTGCAGGTCTGACTGGCAAAGGGGATTTAAAAGACATGAGATTAGATTTCCCACTGAAGTGGAAAGAAAGGTTTCTACTCTTCAGAAAGACCTGCTGTCATCTTTCTACTGTCCCAGATGGTGAAAGTTATGCACTCCTTGACCTGAGCCAAAGCCGATGTACGAGAAAACAGACAAACAAGACCTGCTCAAAGAAACTGAGCAAGAGCCCATCTGCGATGACTTTAAGTACACAAGATACAACAAGGACACCTTCCCTGACCCTGTTTTCTACACTGTGGTTTACAAGGTAACTAAAAAAAGTCTCTTAAGAGACTAGTCCAAGGTGTCCCACAATTCCTGGAAATGGCAATAACAGATTTAAAGGACTCTGAACTCGTTGATTTTTTTTTTTGCAAGGAGTAAACCAAGGCCAAGATAGGTTCATATGCATGCATGAGTACATGCTGAATGAATGTGGATGGACATGGCACTCACAGGCAGAAGGAGGGTATTGGCAGAGTTAATCACAGGGCACTGATCACTGATCATTGAAAATAATATCTGGAAAAAGCCATGCTTTCTAAACAGAGTCGGAGCTAGGGTTTGTGGTTTTCATCCTGCCCCCCCCCACCCCGCCCCATTCCCCATCAAAAGAACGAGAAAGAGTCTTTTTAACTTGCAAGTTAAACATACCTCCAGGGGTGTAGGAGTCCCTCTCCACTTATGGGAGGGCACTTGAGCTCTCATTTCAAAATGGTTTGGCATTAAAAATGCAAGAATCAGAGCACAGATGCCAGCCTTTAAGAGTGAAGAATCACTTGGCAAATGGGGGTGGAGGGAGCTTCTAGTAAGTAATGTTACCCAGAGAACGTGTACTCCTGGTGACTTCAGTACAGCAAGCCCCATCCTGCCCCTATCTATGGAAATGAAATGGATCTGAATTTTCTAGACATAGGACATAACCCCTCCTCTTACCCCAATTACCCTATTTCTGGCTCCTCTATATAGGACAGCCCAGGATGAAGATGAGACCCTCTCTTCGTCTTTGTTGTACCCCATGGGAAGGGAAAAGGAAATGAAAGATAACATTTGTGGACTACGTCCCTTCCAAGCCCTGAGGAAGGTATATATATATATATCTATATATCTATATATATATACCTATATATATATAGATATATAGATAGATAGATAGATAGATAGATAGATAGATAGATATAGTGAGGTTAAGTTATATTTTCTCCATTTTATTGAGAAGGGAACTGATATTCAGGAAAATTGAGTAACTTGCCTAAAGTCATCAGGCCAATACATTTCAGTGCCAAGGATGTAAACCCAGTTGTCTCCCACAAAGCCATATTCATTCCAGAGGTCTGGTTCCAAGCATGCCCATCCTACTAAAGGCCCCAGTAAAATTTCAGGAACAGTGCTGCTTGATCCACACACTGTGACAACCAGTCAGTAGCAGACCCTAGTGCCAGACAGTGCCTTGGACAGATCATAAAAATAAAAAGATTCTGCAGTGGTAAAGGCAATAAAAGCTGTCACAGTGTTCAGAGACACCGAGGTCTGCTCTAAGACCAGATAAATTCTGCAGTTCTCAGCAGTCACAGTGTTAATAGCTTTTCATACCTGAAGACCGGTGATGGGTCACTTATCAACATTCAATGTCCCATTTCCTTTAAAGTTCCCACACGTGTTCCATTTACTGCCCTTTTAATCATTCTCCTGTTTTCCAATAGATTCACTAGGTTCTCTTTTAACTCCCATAAATTTTGCAGTTTTCAACAGGACCCAGTACTCGAGGAAGACTGGAAAATTACGGTGTGTCTTGGAAGAAAGATGTCTCGATCACCCCTCGGAAAGCTCTTTTCAGAAGGATACTGTCCTCTGCTGGACTTTCACACTCCACTTTCCTGCAGACATTCACTTCCTATCTCTTATCTATTTCTCCCTATCACTGCTCCTTTTTTTTTTTCTTCTCCTTTCTCTATTCCTTCTCTCTTCATTTTTTGCTCTCCCTTTCACTGCCTGAATTTTCCATGTTCTTTTCCTTCACATTCTCCACCTCTTATTCTTCACCTTCTCTTCCTCTATTTTTTGAGTCAATTTAGTAAAATTGAAAACCAAAAAACCAAAAACAACAGATGTTGGAGTCACACAAACATGAGTCAAATGCTACTTCTTCCACTTAGCATGTCCTTGGATGAATAACCATCTTGCCCCTTCCCTCCATCTTCCTACCTGTAACATGCAGATAGCAACTGCATGTATGCATAGGTCTGGATCACAAATGATGGGCCATGTGTAAATCCAGCTCAGGCCTTTGAGTGCAAGTAGGACATTTAAAAATTGTGGGCAAAACGTCTATTTCTGTCCTGTCTCCTGTCCCACTGTTGTTAATCTTACCTTCTCTCCCACAATCCCACCTTCTCTCTGTTCCTCCCCATAGCTGTTGCCCCAGGGTAGGGCTCAGCATCCAGCTCATTCCCCTTCACTATGTGACAGGTTCTCTTTGGCTGAATTCTCCTGATGGTCTATGTTCCTCTGGTCTGAGTCCACTTTCAAGTGGAAATAATGTTGCATGAAGACAAAACGTTCAGGCATCTCAGTGACATGCTGCTTTGAAGGAATGAGAGTAACAAAAATATTAAACACTCCTGGACCATTCTTAAGAATAAGGAGCTCAGGGCCAAGGAATGGTCAGGTTGCCTTGTACCTCCAGGAAGGAAATGTATGACTGCGAAGGAGCCTACCCAGTCAGTAGGTTGAATAGCTAATGACCATACTCATTACCTACCTGAGAGCCAGGAGATAACAAAGTTGTTTTTTTAATTGGAAGTTTTTCAAATTTGGGAGCAATATTAACCACTAGGTCTTATACTAGGTTACTTTTCAATGGACATAATTCTATCGCAAGAAGCAGCATTTAGGAGGTAAACCTTCCATCAAAACTTCAGAAACATATTTCTCCTCTCCACAAAATGGGGGACCCCAAACACATACACTTGACATGCATCCTGGTCACCCTGCTACATAACCCGCATATCTTTCGGTAGTTCTCAGCCTGACCTGCCATTTCCATGTCTTAGGCTTTTTTCCCCTTTATTTTGAATTCCCAGCTTCCTTTCGCCCTTGTCTTTACTGAGCCTCATCCTGTTAGTTTCTGATTACTTGTCCAATTTGTTGAGGTCATTTCCAATTCTAATCGCATCCCCCAAGGCTTTAGCCTCCACTTTAAATTCAGTCTCATCTGTGAACTTAATGAGTGTGCTGTTGCAGCATCCAAGTCACTGATGACAATCTTAACTAGAAGTGGATCCAGGACTGAGCCCTGTGCGACACCACATTTATGTGTTTACTTGTCAAAAGAAATGTATGTGCATGGGCTTTAACGAGTTCAGTTTAGAAAACAGAAGCTTCCCTCTTCAGATTCTGGGATCACTCAGGTAGAATTTGTGACATTTCTGGCAATTCAAGGCTACAGCTCCATGCCAGTGAAATTAAATAACCAAAGTCACTGCTCAAAATGTAACTTTCTTCCTTTTCAAAAAAAACTCATTGTTTTGAATATAAAAGTCACTACCTATTTTCACCATTCTTCCCTGCGAATCACTCATATGCATACTCTGCCCTCCTGAGGGGGGAGCTGGGCAGGGAGGGCAAGGCTTTGGCTTTTCATTCCATCTCTGCCATTCAGCATAGGACCCTGGGTGAACCACCCAACCTTGTAGCTTAGACCTTATCTTTATCAGTAAATGAGCGGTTCCAATCAGATGACCGCAAATGCGTGTTCCAGATCTGAGAGGCTGGGACTCTCTCTTGATTAAGGTCCTAATAATTCTCAGTGGCATATTACTATACACATTATTTGCTTTCCCATGACATTTATATATAATATTATAACTTCAAACACATTTAAGAAGGATTAGATGAACTCTTGCAAATAGTCTAGAATTTGCTAAAATACATATTTATTTGTTTATATATTCCTTCTCCATGTATTCTCAAATACCTGCATGCTAGCTGTGTGTGAGAGGCTCTGATGCTTGTCATTTCCTTGTGATAACCAATATTCTAACAACCAATATTCTAGTTCAGATTTCTCACTTGAAAAATGAGGAAACTGAGTTTAGTGACTGTGTGGAGTCACAGAGCTTGCTTGTGGGGTCGCGGAGTTAAGGCTTGAACTTGGGTTTCTGGACATGGAGTTCTATACCTTTTCTATATGTCATGCTCCCCTGGCCACTTAACTTATTGTTCACTCAGTATAATATATGCTATAAAAGAAATACTATCAATTATATCAGCAATCAACTAAAATGCCTCACCACACTGTGAAAGAGCATCTGTTTTTCAATGATGAATGACAATCAACTCAGCTCCTGGAGACAAAAGCCAATTTTCTTACACTGGGGATACGTAAATAATTCTCTTTAAGAAAAATATAAGGCTATTTTCTAAATATATTTGGCTCTAAGTCTGGAAAACAATCATAATTTTTAAAAAGTCAGACTGGAGGGAGAGGTTCTGCCACCGGCCTTGAAGAAGCAAACAGTCATGTTGTCAACTGCCTATGGAGAAGGGCCACATGGCCAGGAGCTCCATGTGGCTTCTAAAAGCTGAACGTAGCCTCTAGCCAATACTCAGTAAGAACTTCAGTTGAAAAGCCACAAGCAAGTGAACTCTGCCAACAAAGCAGAATAAGCTTGGAAGCAGAGTCATCCTCACTCGAGCCTCCAAATAAGAACAAAGCATGGCCAACCCTTTGACTGTAGTGTCCTAAGACCCTGAGTAGAAGACCTAAAGACATGCCTGGCCTTCTAACCCCCAGAAACCGGGATAATAAGTGTGCTGTTAAAGCCACCGGGTTTGTGGGAATTTGTTATACAGCAATAGAAAACCAATACAATTGTTACCTCTACGTCATGCAATAGGAAAACAAGTTTTGGAGAACGTAGGTGTGTGAGCTTTTGAGAACTTCAGTAACTTTGTTCAAGGTTACATAACCAGTAAGCAATAGAACTCATATTTAAACTTAAGTTTTCCTAAAGCTCAGAGGTCAAATACTTCTCAATACATCATGTTGCCTTTCTATGCTTTTCTTTTCATTAAGTGGCATTACTGATGGGATATTAACACATATAGGGTTATAATATGACTTCTGGCAGTTATAAACCAATAATGTATGTGGTCTTGAAGTTACAAATTAAAGAACTGAAATAGTTTATTCCTTTCCCCATGCCCCCCTCCCTGGCCATCATGCTGAGGAATGCTTCCGACTCTTCACTTCTGAGAGAGAGGAGAAGAGGAGACAAAAGAGGTAGAGTAGGATGGAGGGGGCTGCCTTACTAGCACTGGAGAGAGGTTCTCATCCACTCAAAGGGGGAATTAAAGGAATGTCTTCCAAAAAAGACTGTTCCAACTAGGAAAAAGCTCTGAGGGTCACAATAATGAGCCTCCCACCAGGAATACTCCAGAGGCAGGAGTCTAGAGCTGATGAATAAGGTTCCATACTTTGGGTTAATGCTGGGTAACAATGAAACCTGCAGCTTTGCTTCCATACAATTGGTTTGGGTTGGATGAAAGAAAGCTAACAGTGGGCTGACTGAGCTTGACAAGTCAAAGAGCACTGGTTCAGATATCTTAGGGGCTGTTTGTTTGATATAGATTATAAAGGCTGTAATTTCATTGGTTAGGCTTGGCTGGGCCTGTCTGCTGTTGGGCAGAGTTGGACTGTACCTTATACATGCCTTGGTTAAATTACTGGAACAGTAATAAAATAGGTGTATCAAAATTTTGACGTGCCAAATTACACGGGAGCATATAGGAAGTAGGATAAACCTTAGCTCTATCTAGTCCATCATAATGCTCAATTTCTAAAGCACAGCTTCAGAAAGAGCTCAGCAAACAGTTGAAAACCTATGCCAAGCCAGGCCCAGGGCCGAGGGATATGAGAAAAGCAGGGGGGAGAGAGAGATTGTTCTCACTCTCCCAGAATCTATAATCCGGTGAGACAGAGAAGCATGCACATCAATAACTAAACAACTTTCTAGACACTTGGAATTTGCCATCTTTAGAGCAAGCAATGGTGAAAGGCACAGCCCGATTTAATGCAGTCAATTAGATGACATTAAGTCATGGAAGACCAGGTGGCAGGTGTGAAAGGCCTAAGGGGACAGACTGTCATTTGCTATAAGAATTTCTAGAATTTCAAATTCCCTCCCACCCTCACAAAGAAAACAACTTCTCCTTTGATGAAAGAACTTATTGCAGTTACCTCCTATGATAACAGGAAGGATCTAGTTGAAAAGGGGTATGACATCAATGAATACTTCTGGACTTTAACATCTTCACCTTCCAGATAAAAGGCATGCATAGCAGTGTGGAATGAGGACTTTAGAATTTGTATAACAAATCCCTTCCCTGGAGGATCTTGTGATCTAGTTAAGGAAAACTAAATTACATGCTAAATTGAATACCTAAGAAGCATAACAGATATAGAAGCTTTATTGTTGAATCTTCTTGAGAGTCCAGTATCTCCTTTAACTTGTTAGGATATTGGTTTTAACATTTATGTGTGTGTAGTTGACATCAGAAGGGAGAGAAGAAACAAAGAGAGGGATGAGAAGTGACCAGGGAAGAATAGCATGATAGACAAAAATACTAGCTTTAATTAAACACTGGTTTGAATCTGGGCTCTGCCACTAATTTAAATTGCATGATGAGGGGCATATTACCTACTATCTTTGAGCTTGGTTTCCTCATTTGGAGAGGCTATTACTAACTTTGTAAGAGGGTTATTAGGAACAAGCAGGATAATATACGCATAGCTTAGTAGCATGATAGTTTGCAGATAGTAGACACTGAAAGGCAGGAAGATAGGCAGAGAAGACAGAAAACAGAAGGAGGAGCACTGGCTTTTCCTCAATTGTCTACTTTTCCTTGATTATTTTAAGGCTTTCCTCTTCTGGGATTTATATACCTTCCTCTTTTGCTATAGAGGCTAGCAAGATGCCAGCTGGTGCTGAGGACTGATTGCTCATGATTCCTAGGAGAGTTCCACAGGATTATAGGTACTTAGTGAAAAAAAAGCCAGTGAAAAAAATATGTTTGGAGAAATGCTACAGCAAAATTAAACAATATTCTTTATTATAGGAATCTTAAAGCCTATGTTTTTCCCATGTGCATTTTAATTTTTCAAGATGATGATATATAGTGGACAACCTCTCTCAAGTTAACTTAACAGGAACCAGTTTTTCATAGAGGATCGTGTGAGGCTAGGGTTCCATGGACTGTCCATTTGAGGAATACTGATTTAGATCAAGAGAGCATACTGTCTGGATGGGGGAGAGATAGAACTGTCTGTTTGGGGGGAAAAGTCCCCAGAAGAGGTGGTTGGAAAAATAATCCTGAAGAACCCCATTTTCCCCATCAACCAAGCTGAACTAATCATTCAGAGCTCTAGCCCTCTTTTTTCTCATTTGAAAAATGAGGGGCTGGAGAAGCATATTTTAAGTACTCTTTTAGCTCTAACAGTTTAGTATTTCCATGTGGATGTGAACTACATGATTAAGCATTCAAAAAGTATACACGTTATTTATAATGCCCCTTCTTAGATAACCAGCAATTCACTTCAACTAAGCCTTTACTGAGCACCTACCACCACATGCCATGCTCTGTGAGATGCTCTACACTCTTTGGTCCTCTCAGCTGAAGGTTAATGCAAGGACTCTCCTTATGAACAAAGTGAAAATGGAAAGAAATCACTTTGGCCTGGCAGTCAAAGCCCTCCAGAGTCTAGCCATTTGTATTCTTCATCTCTCAATAATCCCAGGGCAACCTCATGCTCTCACTCCTTCCACTGTTTTGTGTGGAAGCTCCCCTCCTATTCCATCGTTCTCCTTGTCTTCTCATTATGCTGTCCCTGTGCTTTTTTTCCTTCTTTCACAGCATTATCTTGCCTGCAAACCCCTTCTTCCTCCTCTGTCAACATAAATTCTGTTCTTCCTTTTGGACACCAGTCAGATCACAAGAAGTCTCCCTTGACCCCATAGGAGGGAATCTCTCTCTCTCTCTCTCTCTCTCTCACTTAAAATTCAACAGACCTTAATGTGTGCAGTCCTATGAAGATGATGGAAAATTCCCTTTACATGTATGTTGACTTGTCTTTCCAACAGAATCTTAAGGGTTGGAGATTCAGGCCTTCCCTCTGGAGTTCTGAACAAGGAAATATATCCCATTACCATCAATGGGCAAACAGGAAAAAAGTCCCCCTTCATTCAGTTCAGTAACTCCCAATCCATCCCCTCCGTACCTCAGGTATGCTTCAGTCCCTTTTCTCAATGAGGTCTTCTTTGGCTATTTACCTAAAATTGTAACACTTTCCCTGCTATATTTAATACTTCCTTCCTTGCTTTATCTCTCTATTGGACATACTGTATAATTTACTTAGTTCCAGCGTTTTCTGTTTCTCCAGTTAGAATGAATCCTCCATAAAAGCAGAGATTTTTGTCTTTTTTCTTACTGAATCTTCGTTCTAGAATACTAGATAAGTGCCTGGTGCACAGTAGATGCTCAATATATATATGAATGCAGGAAATGTCATTTAATGTAACAGGCTTAACATGGCCTCTTACACTCTGGTCTTTTATCTCCCAGATCTTTCCACTAAGAGCCAAGCATATAATGGTAGCTCAGTGAGTATCAGCTGATTGGCGTGGGTTGGTGTTGATTTTACTGGCATTACTAGAAATTCTGGGACTAAACCAGAGGCCAGCATAAAGTTTATCTGTTTCACTGGGCTTCAGAATCTATTGATGATTGTTCTCACTCAGCCTAACTCTGACATTAGATTCTTAGTATGAGCTCTTCCCTCCCCCTCTCCTAACCAAGCTAGAAACATTCTGCATTGAAAGCTGTTTCAGAGTGCTAGTAGACAGAAACCAGTCCATTGACCTATGCAAAATATCTACAAGGTCTGGACAGACTCACACTGCTCCATGACTTGGTATTTGTGTGATCCTGAAAAAGTGACCAACTTCCCGCAGATCTTGGTTTCCTCATCTATAAGCTTGGATAATATTTAGCTGGTGGGAAGTTGTGAGATTGAATGAAAGCATTTAGGATTTTATTTATTCTTTCATTTAACGTGTATTGAGCCTTTACTATGTTTGAGGCTGCATTATGCACTAAGGATATAGAGATTAAAGACTCCGTCTCTGCTCTTCAGAAACTTGCAGTCTGGAGAGAAGAGATATTTAAAAATGAGCAAGTACAATGCAGTGTGGTATGTGTATGGATGAAGGTATATGTCAGCTAATTCAAGAACGCACGTGCTCAGTTTTCTAATCAAGCCTATGGTGAGGTCAGGAAAAGCTCGCCAAGGGAGGCAACAACTGAACTGAGCCTTGAAGCGTCATTAAGAGTTAGTGAAATGGAAAAGGTCCGAGGTGGAAGAGGAAAAGCCCACCTTTCTCGATAAAGGGAAAAGCACGTGGAAGTGCAGGGAGATGAGAGAACGGAGGATTCAAAGAACCACAATCAGTTTCTTATGGATAGAACGTTGGGGGATTAAATTGAGGAATCATAGAAAATGAGAATGAAGCAGCCTGCAGGAGTCTGAAGCCAGCAAATGAAAGTTAAAACTCCCTAGCGTGGCTTTTGAGTTTTTATCTTGATGTCAGCAGAGAGCTGTTGCTAAGTTTTAGTCAGGGAACCGACATGAATAATTTTATGTTTTAGGAGGATCCTTCCAACACAGTGTGAAGGATACATTAGAATAGGACTAGATCACAGTCAGGGAAAGAGGCAACTGCAGTGATTCATGCAATAAGTGACAAAGGCAATAAGAGGAGAAATGAAGAGTAGCAGGTAGATATGAGACAGATAAATGAGAAAGAGGAATCACCTAGAATGACTCCCGGGTTTCTACCTTGGATAATTGGGTAGATTGTGGCACCAAGGTTAATATAAGAAGAGGAGCACATTGGAAAGAGTGAAACAAAATGGGGAATTTAGTTTTGAGTCTGGTGGACCTGGGGTCTCTGTGGGACATAAAAGTAAAGGTTTTAAGAATGTGGTTGAGGGCTCAGGAGAAAAATCTGAGTGTATAGATGTGGAAGTCATCACTTTTAGGTATGGGGTGTCTAGGAAGTCCATGGAGATAGGTCTGTGAGAAGATGAGAGGATCAAAAATGGAGCCCTGGGGTATACCAATAAATAAGGGTAGGCAAGGGAAGATTTAGGAGGAAAGGGGCAGAAGGAAAGCCAGTGAGGGAGGGAGACAAACCAGAGAAGAATTTGTAAGAAGGGAAGGGGGGTCACCAGTGTCAACTACCAAAGACAGGTCAGAAAGGTAGTAGGTCCATTTATTGGACTGAGTGCTAGGAAGCCTCAGTGGCGTGAGGAAGGACAATTACAATAGAAGCACGTAGTACAGTGTTAGCCCAGTAGACAACCTCCATTCTGTTCATCCAGTATATACAGTGCAAGAACACTGTGACTTTATATGAACCATGTGAAATGAATTTGTCTCAAATTTGCTTTAATTTTATTTTTAAACTTCTAACAATTTTATTTTACTGTGGTAAGAACACTTGACACGAGATCTACCCTTTTAATAATTTTTTACATGCACAGTATAGTACTGTTGACCACAGGTAGAAGGTCGTACAGCAGACTTCTAGGGCTTCTTTATCCAGCATAATGGAAATTTTATGCCCCTTGATTAACAACTCCCATTTCCCCCTACCCCCACTCCACTCTGTGATTCTCTGAATTTGACTATTTTATATGCCTCATATAAAAGGAATCAGGTAATGTTTGTCTTTCTGTGACTGGCTCATTTCACTTAGCATATGGCCTCAAGGTTCATCCATATCGTCAAATATTGCCGAATTTCCTTCCTTTTTCAACACTGAATAATATTCCACCATTTCAAATAAGTGTGTTACCATCCACTTTCAGTAGGCATATTTTGCCTATAATCATTAATGGGTCATATTAATGGTTCATCTTTCCTCTCTCCTGCAGTATAGGCCTATGGTTCCGATGTGGTTACACAATACGTCTAACTCTATGTTAAGCCAGACACTGAACTGAATATATGATTTTGTCAAAAACCACCAAAAAGGGGGTTGCACAACTCTGCTCCCACCTTCCTGCACTTCCCCCAACTCTCAAAAAAAAAAAAAAAAAAGCCGTACCTATGCTTCCAGTACTTTCCCTCCGTGACCCAAAAGCAGAGGAATGCCACAGCAGATGTAGGCTGCTGAAAACAGCCCTCGCTGCTAGAGTGGCTCAACGGGAACCCTTGGTTAAAAGGCATGACAGAAAAGGTAGAGGTTATTTCTGGAATTATCATGATAAGAGACGTAATGAGAAGCATCCTGCAGGGCTAGCTACAAGAAAAAGGGAAGAGGTGGCGAGGGAAAAGAAAAGCTTCCCTGGTGTCTTTGCAAAGGAGCTATAGGGAAATATCTGAAGATGTGGGAAAGTTGAGAAGCAGGAAACTGGAGAATGGGAACTCTCAGACGCGGTGAACTAATCCCATTTGCATGTTTGTGTAGGAAAGACCAAAGCGAGAATCCTGACATGAAGCCCATCTCAAGACATCTGCAGCCGATGTGCTGTATCTTGTGGTCTCTGCATAAACTGTCAGGTTAAGAGCCTTGCAGGGCAATGCCACACACAGATGCACCAGGTGCTCTCGGCACCAGCTCTCCTAACTGCTTGCTACCAATGAGTCCACTAGCTCTGTTGCTGACACTTGATTATCATTTTGGCTAAGTTGCTGTGCACAAGGGCTGACTCTGTTCTCTTTTGTAACTGAAAGTGCTGAAAGCTCTGGAGTCCAGTTCTGGCCATTTTGCCAGTGTGTTTTGCTCTTCTGGGCTGGTATTGACCAGATAACGAAGGTCCACGCATCCCTGCCCACCCAGTATAATGCCACTGACAAGGCAGTAAAGCCAGCCTGGCCTCCAGGTCCACAGAGCGCAGTCTGAAGCTTAAGAATAGCAATTAGGGGGCGCCTGGGTGGCTCAGTGGGTTAAGTGTCTGCCTTCGGCTCAGGTCATGATCTCAGGGTCCTGGGATCGAGCCCCGCATTGGGCTCCCTGCTTAGCGGGAAGCCTGCTTCTCCCTCTCCCACGCCCCTGCTTGTATTTCCTCTCTCTCTCTCTCCGTCAAATAAATAAATAAAATCTTTAAAAGAAATAGATCTTAGTTTGAGGATGACATCCTGCCCCAACTTCTGGCTGCCCCTCCACCCCCCAAGGTCTACAAAAAAGAGAAACAGAGGCTCCCAGGTGTCCAAGAGAGGGTAGGAACAAGAAACAACATTTCAATGGAAGAAACGGAACTGAAAATGCCAGGCTTCCACAGCTTTCTCCTTCCGAGTAGAACAACAACAAAAAAAATTAGCAATTACCTGAGTTGGGCCAGTTGTTTTACTTGCGTAGTTGAACTACACTTTTGAGAAACCCAGGGAGGCTAGAAATCAGTGAGGTGTTAGTTGTGTATCATCTTGAGGAAATCACCAAGCAAGAAAAACCATCAAGCACAAGATAAGACAAGACATTCACGGCAGTGAAAAGGCACATAACTTTCACGTCTCTGTGTACCAGCAAACCTGTGGGCCGAAATGTCATGTCTTTTCTCAGGCTTATTCTCCTAACCTGGCTCTGCCCAGAACAGAACCACACTGCCCGACCAGTGGTGATTATACTCAAGCCACGTCTGAGGCTACAGCACAAATGCTGGACACCTTTGGCAACCACTGAGCAAGAGGCTTGGATTTTAGAGCAGGAAGAATTGATGGGGAAGGGACACAGGCATCACGACGCTTAGAAGTTAGCGTGCATTGACCCATACTACACCCCCAACAGAATGCGAATGGGACCATATATTTTCCTTTGCTACATTCAGTGGTATGTGGTATTCGGTATAGTCTCTGGAGTCTAACTGCACAGTCCAAATCCTGGGGCCTCCACCCACTGGCTGTGTGACCTTCAGAAAGCCACTACACCTCTCTGGGCCCTCATGATTTTTTGGTGTTCTTTTCATCTTAAATACTGGCTCCATAGGGATGATGTGAGGATTAATATGAGCTAATAAGTAACCTGCTTAGCACAGTGCCTGGCTTGTAAATACTGATGTACTATAGAAGTGTTAGCTCTTACTGATAGTTTACTGTGTCAGCCAGGGTGCCTGTCACTTTAGAGAATCTTCTTTAGAAGAGATGGCACACACACTAGAATTTTGACTTGCTCAATCTTTTGACTCCTTTCCCTTCATTTCTCTGGCTTCCTGCCCTGGGTGGAGTCTACACTGTTCCTCCTTTTCTAGCTTCTCTTGCAATGCCTTCCCTTTTCCTCACTGTCTCTGGCTTTTCCCACCTACATGTCAATCTTCTCATCTTCCTCACACTCTTTTCTTGGAGGACAGCATTCAGCACATTGCAGGCATGTATTAAAAATCTGTTGAATGAACAGTAAACTCAAAGCATGAACATGCAATTTGGTCCCAGAATAGAATAATAACTTTAAAATATCAAAAGGGGAAAAAAAAGTACGACCCTGTCCTATAAATTATTTCGAATTTTGAAGAAAGGGATCACAGAGAGAGAGAGAGAGAGTCACTTACAAGACAATATCCAGAAACACAGAATAAAAAAAAGAAAAGAAGAAGAGGAAGAGCCTGTTTTCCAGGGGGGTCGAGAACTCTGGTGGTCTGTGTGTGCAACTGGGACACATGACGTGTAGGTGGCCCTGCTTGATTCTTAGCACCAATGTCTCTTTCATGAAGGAGACACGGATGGTTCTGCATAAGGCAAAGATGGTCAAAGGCTATTCAAAAAGCTATTCCCTGAGTGCTTGCTAGCAAGGTTCCAAAGAAAGCTGCTCTAGATTATTACCACTGCAGATTACTACAAAGGCAAGAGAAGCAGGATGATGGAAAAATTCAGCCTCCCTTCTTAGTCCCCTTCCCGGAAGGTAGCTGTTAACAAAGCTCATGAAGCTGAATGACTGGGCTGCCCAATGTAGGAAATGAAGCTTAAAAATTAAACAATTCTTATAACTGATGAACAAATAGCTGTCACTAAAAAATATGGCACAGTCAGAACTCTACAGAAAATCCAAATATGTGCTTGAAACCACGGACTGTATGAACTAGAAGGGACGTTAGGGATTTAACACGACCCTCTTGTTTTGAAGATGTGGAAAGGGAAGCCAGAAGCATCAAGTGACTTGCCCAAGGTCACCCACTAATTGATGGCAGAGCCAAGACTTGATAAGCCGAAGGGAATGGATGCACCTGTTTCTGGGATGCTAGGACCGAGTCAGTAGTAGACACCTGCTTGAGTCATGTAGCAGTGGAGAGAGAGCAGAGAAAGAAATCGGGGATGGGGATTGGGAACTTCCATGCCAAAACACTGCTTACAAAGATTCAGTGCAAGTTGAGTCTAGGATTGAAAAACTAATTCGAAGAACAAATAGAGCAACAAAACCCACCAGGCAAACCACTTGCTGTCCTGGAGCGAGTGGTTATTAAATGGTGTCCTGGGGAATTGGGGAAGTTCCAAGAATCTGCTCTAAAGGGCCAAATAGCTTTTTCATGTTCTAAAAACTGCCTGAGCTCTCCTTTGTGAAGAAGGGCCCAGGTGCTCATCTATTATTGAGCATGTTTAAAAAGGCATTTAGGGAAAAGCATCAAGAGACAGATTTGCAACTCCAACGTCAGTCCCAGGAGGGCTGTGCTTGCTTAGAGAAGGAGCAGGGTTCATGTTCAGCAATAAGGGAAGAGCCAACACAGGCAGGTGTTCTAGCGTTCTCCGAAACACCTGTTGGTGTTCTCTCCTCCAGCAATTCGCCAGGAAGTGAGTGATGCAGGGCAGACACCAACCATGAAGGGATCTCGCTACTGCCAGACCAATGAGCCATGGCCAAGATTTTGCCCCTTGTGTGTGTGTGTGGGGCCACACAGGGGTGCAAGGATTTTGTAACATAGGTCCAGAGTTTCTAAAGAATGGAATAATATACAGCACTAAAAATTACACGATAAATAGATGAACATAAATAGAAAATAGGTAAATGGATACTTAATGATATAGTTTATATCATATTTTTATATTTTAATAATATATATTTGACATACTATTCACAAAACATTCTTAACAATGTAAATTACAAAACAGGATATATATAATATTATCCCAATTTTATAAAAATATGCACTTATATTCTTTTTCTTTTTTTTTTTTAAGAGAAGGAGGGGGGAGGGGCAGAGGGAAAGGGAGAGCAAGAATCTTAAGCAGGCTCCATGCCCAGTGCGGAGTTTGAGGCAGGGCTTGATCTCATGACCCTGAGATCATGACCTGAGCTGAAATCTAGAGCTGGACACTTAACCGACTGAGCCAGTCAGGCGCCCCATGTGCACTTATATCTCTAAAGCACATTTATAATATATAAGAACATAGAAGAAAAAAGACTGAGCTGATCGAAACCAAAATGTAAAGAGAAATTATCTTTGGGTGGTAGAATTCGAGGTGAACTTTACTTTCTTTTCCAGGCTTTTCTCTATTTTTATTAGCTTTTCCTTAATGAACAATTATTATACTTTTGGAATCAGACACAAATTAATACCATTGCATAAAAGAGAGGTTCTCACTCAAGATGGAACAGGATTCCTCCAGTTGTGAAAAAGAAATCCCAGCTTTGTGTACAATAGGTTTATATCCACAGTTGAGGGCATTTTTCTCCTTTAGTCTTTAAGTGGCCAATGATTCATCTGGAGAATAAAAATATGGGTGGGGATCTTTGGGGGTTATCTTCGTGGCTGCCTATGACAATCATATTCTTCCCTGTATTATACCCGTGTAACATTCTTAAGAGTGTACATTTCTGGAGAACAGGGCGTCTTGTTTACCTTTCTCTCCTTTTAGTGTCTAAGCACAGGGTCCTTCATAGAGAAGCCCTGCAGTATGTTTGTTGAATTGAACTGAATCTGCCTGAGAAAAGAAGGGAGAACTCTAAATACAGGGAGGAAAAGCAATACCTTCTTCCAGTGGACTTTGAGATCCTGCTTTCACGTGGAAAGCAGAAATGCCAATGGAGATTAAAGAAGAAAGGTTTATCTGAACTTTTCAGAGTAGAAGAAAATGATCTATACTCACTGTAGCTCTTTGGATATTAGAAAGCTCCATGTGGAGACAGAGTGTTTCTAACTTTGGGGACGAGGTTGGGGGAATCTACAGTGTTTCCAAGACAGAAAGAGACCAAGCACTCCCCTTATATCCATATTCAGCATGTGTACGTAAAGATACATGTGCCATTACTTTCATGATTAACATTCTTTCCCTTCTATTCTGAATGCTCAAAATCTCATCTGAGTGGGGACCTTCTCCTGCCGGGACCATTTCAACCTCTTTTCTTGATTCTGCTTTTTTTTTTTTTTTCCTTTCTGTTCCTCCACTTTAGTTTCATCAGAATAGCATCACAGAAGCCCCCTGCTCTCTCACTACACTCAGACTCTGTCGCTCTCTCTTTCATCTCTATCAGTTTTCTGCTACTACTTTAAGTGTGACATTTGTCCCCCCTTCTAATTTCAGTTTTTCCTATCCCACATTTCTTTCATTTACCCACCCCCTTCCTTCATTCTCCTGGGCTCCTGGCTGAGATTTCCTCTGCCTGAAAACTTCGCTTCTCTGCCAGGAAATGCCCTTGGATCATTCAAATTCCCCTTGAAAGCTCACACCTATGAAGCCTTTCCAGGATATCTGTCCAGTTAGGATTACCTGTTACTTTGCCAAGAAAAAAAAGACAAATTCACAACCTTTCTATGCCTAAAACTTTTTAAGGCATCAACAGTTTGTATTTCTGTATTTCATTGTCTGATAAGTAGAAAGCCCTTTAGACAAGTAATGTCTTTTTCCTTCTACAATCCTAAGGTGAATTTGGAAAATCAGTACAATATAGAACTGTAATTGCCTTGGACACGGATGCATTTTTAAACTGTACTCAGAATTCTCAGCTCCCCCTAGAGACTCCAAGGTGAATTGCAGCAAGCAATCAAAAGATGGTGTCTGCTCCATAAATACCAGTTCTTAAACCCATTCTCAAGGAAGACATTCTAGATCTTAAGCAGGGACTGAATCTTTTCTGAATTCACTTCCGTTCTGTGAGTTTCAAACTTCTATAAGAACCAGGTAGATCATTAATAAAAGCGATAGGACATTGGGGGGTGGGGAAGGGGAGTGGCTGTATTGAACTGGAGAGCATGCGTTCCATCCAAAGGAGGCTACCCCCCTCAGCTCCAGCAGAATGTGAGCCCAGTGTTGCCACTCTCCTGATTTCTTCAGGAAATCCAAAAATCTGGAGTTCTAAGGGGAAATCTTTCAATTCTTAAGTGCCAAAACCAATTTAGTCTTAAATACACCTCTCTTAGGCCACATAGAACATGTCTATGATCCGAAAGCAGTCTGTGGACTGCTAGTTTATCACCTCTTCTAAACATCCTCACTAGGTCCTCCTACAGTATCACCCCATGACTTCCAGGGTCACATGGAAACAATGGAGAAGGTCATTACCACAATAGCCGCAAAATGGTGTCCTGCTCACCTGCAGCAGGTTAGGGCAGGCAACTTACTACACAGTAAGGCCTAATGCATCTCAATTCTTTGGAAAAATCAATCAATACTGGAATGTTTATAGGCTGATGTGTCAAGTTACAAAATTCTCTGAAACCTAGGAAAAAAAGGAAGATCAAATACTACCCATATTCCCCTGTGGCTCAGAAATGGGTCTATAGTCTCAACACAGTATCTATATAAAGTTTAAGCATAGGTCTTATAGGAATAATGTGGAAAGTTTTTACATTAAGTTGTCAGTTCATTTCAAACAATAGCCATTGGACATATTCCTTAGGAATTAAACTGGCAACTTACTTAAAATAATAAAGCCATTTCCAAAAGCCCCTCTGGGGGATGACATCATGCGGCTGAGAACCACTGCACCCTATCTCACCACCCTAATAGCACCTTGGTGCCCTCTGAAATTATCCTATTTATTTACTTGTTGATATGTTCATTGTCTGACCTTCCTTAACAAGACATAAACTCCTTGAGGGCAGGGAACTTATTACTGTTTACTCTACACCCAGAAGAGTGCCTGGCATTTGGTAGGGGTTCTGTAGATATTTGCTGAAGAAACCCAGACTACCAGCCTAATAATCAGGAAGTTTCTGTAGCAGCTACCCCATACGATAGGTAATTCAGAATGTCCTGGAGTCAGTGGGACAGGCCTTAACTCTTTCTTGCCAGGCTTCTGGATCTGTCCTCCACTTTATGGAGGGATAGATGTTCAGTTTTATTTCACAGTTAATGGTTGGAAAATAAAATGAGAACAAAGGACAATGACAGAGTGGCCGTCTTAAATATCCATTAAACAAATACTTCTCTTGTCCTTGTGAGAAGGAAATGTCTGTGATAAACTATCCCTGCATTTTATAGGTCAAAATCCAGATTGTTGGGCCTCACTTTTGGAGCTTCTGGGGTAGGAACTGAGAATATGCATTTCAGATAAGGTACTAGGCATGCTGATGCTATTGGTCCAGGCACCACACTGACGACCAGTGTGGTGCAAATTGTGAAACACTATTCAGGTGTCAATTGTTAACTATCATCCCCTTTATACTCGACCCTGACTAGGACTGTCTTTTGACATAAACCACTTTCCTTTATGGAAGGAATTCCTTTAATGGTTGTGGGCCAATCTACTCACCACACCATAGGGAGGCGAGGAAGGGGAGATTGGCAGTTCTTTATTATCAACCACAAAGTACAGGTTTATTACAATGAAACAAAACCCAAGGAGATCAAATAGCACAAGGACACACTACAAGGTTTCAGAAACTGTCATTATTGTTTAATGTGTTTTGGTTGTTATTCAATGGTTACCGACAACCCACAAATATGATAAATCAAAGCGAAGGAGGATTTTCATTCCCTGATGTCTGGGTAACGGGCCCATCATGGACTGCCATGCTAAGCCATGCACTTTGCCACTATTTTAAGTTTCAATTTCTTAAAAAATCCTTGTGCAAAAAGTTTAACAACAAACGAGGAACGCTTGCTCATTACGAATTTATCCCTGAGCATGTCAAGAATTCTGTTATTTCCTGGTGCCTTCCTTTCAGTGACTAAGCCCAAAATCCAAATTCGTTCTCTGTGTACGCATTGTCGTTTCTCTTCACGTTCTTGTTTTCTAGAACCCAATTTCAATTGTGTTATCATTGGTTTACAATACGTTCAGCAAAGCAACTGAACATTTGCAAAGCACTTGTTACACACCAGATATTGCACTAAGAATCTGACATGAATTAAAACTTATTTGATCCTCACAGCTATTCTTCCCATTTTATAGATGAAATTGAGGAAAAGAAAGGTGGAACAACATTTATGCTTCTGTAAATAAACCACTGTGCTGTGCCGAGGTAAGATATGATGCCTCTTGGCTTTTAAACTACGGCTGAAAGGACACGTTTAATGATCCAAGGTTAAGAGGATAACATAAGCAAAGGCATGTAGGCATAAAACTGCAGGGGGTGTTGAAGAAGGGTTAGTGGCAATTGTGTTGGCGTGGAGACTAAATGCAGGGAGGTAAAAGGCAAAGAAGATGGAAAGGTGGGTCAGGCTTGAGATGTGACTTGGGGGCTGGGATAGGGAGCACATTTTGCCCTGTGGAACTATTTCCCGAAATTTCACTCATTCAAGCACCACTGTAGCAATTTTGTCCACATCTGTGTATCACCTAGGCTATTTTTAATACATGCAATAGCCTTCCTTTTAAAAATGTATTTAAAAATTTCAAATTACTGTAAATGTGAGACAAGTGTCACTTGCCAAAGATAATTACATGATTATTTAAATAAAAAAAAATACTCATCCCTCTTAAATTAACTCATGTACCACAGTGAGACCCACAATCACATTTGGGGAACTATTTAAGCGGCAGTGATGAATCACAGAAGATCGGTGTTCTTATTCATTGAATTTGGCTCTTTGTCCTTCATCTATATATATGAAAAAAAAATATTTAATATAAGATATATGTAATCTTAATGAACATTCATCTCCTTTTACATGAGATTCCCCAAGCTCCTCTCTCTTAGTGAGTTGAGTTCATAAAATATTTGGTTGATTGTGTTTTATGGAAAGCTAAGTTAAAATTTCATTTCACTCTCCTAAGATTTAAGGGCTGTTTTGTAGGTCAGCTATTTTAGATTCCCCTTGGTGTTTTGACATTCCTCTACACCTCCAGCAGCTGTCTGATCAAGGGGGCTGCGTGGCCTCAGCACCACCGCAATGGGGGCCGAGTTTCAGAAGAGCTTGGCATGCGGAAGATAATGGTTTCTTAGAAAATCCCCTCGACGCGATCAGGACCTGGACAGCTGTGTCTGTAGGTGGCCATACCTTTATTAGTGAAAGATACATGTTCATCCTCACCATTTTGAGGAGATAGGTTCTTGCTCTCGACTGAGAAGAGGATATAAGCACGTGTGTGTGTGTGTGTGTGTGTGTGTAATAACAGGGAGGAGGTATAGGGATAGAGAAATTCAGAAAAGCTTTTTTTTTGTTGTTATTGTTCTTTTCTTTCTTGCCTCTGTCCTTCCCTCCCTCTCTTCCTTCTTCATTTTTGTTGATCTCAGGAAAATGTCACTCTGAAATAGCCAGTCACAGTCTGGGCTAACGACTAACTACTCCCCACCCCCTCCAGCATTTCCGTGGTGTGATTTGTTCTCTGGTCTACACAGCTGTTCCTACTGATGCTGCTACACTTTGGTCCTATCCAGTCTAGTTGTAGTCTTCTAGTCTTCTGCGTGTGAAGGCACAACATATACGGGACGTAAGTGGAGCTGGATATCAGTGTCTACACCCAGCTCTGCCACTCATCTGTGTGCCTTTGGGCAAATCATGTGACCTCTCTGAGTCTCAGTTTACTTATCTGTACAAATATTTGCCAAAGGTTTAGTAGGAATCAAAATGAGATCATATATGCTAAAGTTCTTGATAAACCACGCTGTTAATAAAGTGCTGTATCAACGTCAGATGTGTCAATGGCCAAACCTTAACTCTAGGCTAGACTGTTCTAGAATTGCACATCTTTCCCTTCTCCTAGAGGGAAAATAAAGGTCTTGTTTGTTTTACTACTCTATAAAGAGAATGCTGAGGTGGCTTAACTACCCACCAGAAATTCTACTTGCGAGGTACTATTCTGTTCCTTTGCCAGCAAGTTCCTTTCCCTAGGGGATGAATGAAGAAAAATGGTACATATTACAGGAATAGCCAAAGACAATGATTTTAGAAGATATCCTACACCAAACCCTTGAAATAGAAAAATGTGAAAGGATATCTAGAGGAGTTTGGTGTAAACACAGAATGTTGTGTCCGCTGGAATATATGACAAAGGAGAATGGTTTTCTTCCTCTGTATGCCCATCAGTCTCCCCATGACTCATCTACATGTGTTCTTCTCTTTATCTGCCTCTCCAAGCTCACACTTTTCCTCTCACCTATGCCCTAGCGCAGATTTGCTTTAAGTTTAAACCTTTAGAACACTTAACTGACAGAGCTAAGTCCTAGAATACCTGTCGAACCAGCAGTGGGTAGCCTTTATGACAGCAGAGAACACCTGGATTACACCAGGTGAGAGCTTCCAAGCCATCTTAAATCCTCCCTCTCTCCTCCCACTTCTCTGTCTCTGTATAGATATAGAATAGATAGATGTATACATACAGATAGATAGATATGCATACATGTACATATAACCAAATGTTCCACACACAATGAACTAAAATGTTCACTGAATTATGAACAGAGATAATTCTAATAGAGAAAATATTAAAATCATTCCAAATAATTGCAGTTCTACAGCTATTGTGGGAGATTCGTATCCAGGTTTTTTGTTAATAGCTTTCATTCTTAAAGACCATTTATTTTCTTCATTGGCCTATACTTCCTTTCAAAGCTTTGTATTGCAGGCTGATTAGCAGAGTTAACGTGCCAAGGTCAGAGCTCTTCTCCCTGTGTACATGGATTCTGTTTACCCTGTTCCAGGCCAGCTCTCATAAATAAGTATTACAGAGAGAGAGGTTGCGTACGGACTAGTACAAATCCATCATCACTGCAGGAAAGACTCAAAGCAGATGATCTTGTCATGCTAGGTCAATAGAGCTTGTTTGTGTATGAAGGACATCCAGATATTATAGTTTTAATGTCAAACTTCAGATCTCAGCTAAAGTCTACATGCCATGAATGTATGCACAAAGTATCTTCTTTGGTGGAAAATCCATAAAAGTATAAAAAGAATAGCACTCTGTTATAGAGGCCTGGTCCAATCTGAAGGCTCATCAGCCTGTAGATTACATGCGTTAGCCAAGTGCTGCCCCCACTGGTGCAAGAAGGGGACTGCTCTCCCTTCTTCCTTGACTCTTATGCCACAGAGAACAAAAATAGCACGAGAAAGGTTGACACACCAAGCATGAGGCCTATGAGTTCCTTGGGAAATGGGTCTGAATTTTACAAGCCTCCACCTCTCAAGAAAATGATCCCAATGACGAAAACTGCAGACAGACAGACAAACCACATGGCCAACCCCATTCTCTGTATGTTCCACCTATCAAAGATAAGAAATATTCTTATCAGCAAAGTTAGAGGGTAACACACTCACCAGAAGATCAAAAGAAAAAAAAAAACCCTCCAGGAGACCTGGAAGACCAGGAATCACAAAAGAGAGCCTTCCATTCCAACTGTATATATATGTCCATTTGCTGTTAGTGAATTAATATAACCCAAGCAATTCTCAGTTTAAGGGCTCTCATTTTTAGCTTTTAGGGACATTAGATAACAGGAAAAGTGGTCAAACTTGTTACTTTGAAAAGCAGTCTTGTGGCTTCAAAGTTGGACCATCAAAAACTCTGCAATTACTTTCGTGAGTATCAGTCTTTTTTTAATACACAAATGTCTAGTCACGAGGGACCAGTTTAAAGAAGTATGATACATCCTCACGATGGGATATTAGACGGTCATTAAGTTTCATGCTTTGGATAATATCAACAAAATAGAAAAACATCCACAATATCATATTAAGAGAGGAAAGTAGATTATAAACTGTTCATAAGTTGTAGTCTCAATTCTACTGTATTTCCCTGGGTTATATATAACATACACACAACATGCACAGAAAAAAAGCATCAGTAAGAAATAGAAGAAATGTAAATACTAAGTCTTTGTGTGTATATAGGGAAATTTTATCTCATCTCCCTAAAAGTCTTTAATAAGCATCAATGACCTTTACAATAAGAAAATCATAAATGTTTTTAACCTGCATGTAAACACAAGAGTCTTCTAACCTGTACACCACTATTTCTTCTTCAATACCACTACTGGAAGAAGTATTATAACCTGGAAATTAGAAACATAGTTCAGAGGACTCAGGAGCCAACCACTGATAACTGTCATGAAATAAAAATCTCAGTAAAACTTAAACAAGATGGATGACAGCTGTCTTTTAGTTTTGGGGACGCTTTCCTCTTTACTATGTTTTGTTAAGCTTCAGTCTCCAAGTTCAAGTCTGCTTTTCCTCCCCCATCAGCATGTACAGGTTTCAAAAGTAAAGTCAACCAAGGTTATCTTGTTCTTTTATCCCTTTCGTTCAGTGGCTGACGACCAACACGAAGACAACTAGCCTTTCTGAAATGACATTTCTGAAGTCTCTTCTCCCAATACATCCTGTTCTTCTCTTCAAATTATTTTAGAAACATAAATTAGGTTGCAATCTGACATTGTGGACTGAGTTTAATAACAGCAGTGTTGAGACACTGGGGGTTAAGAGTATACTCTCTCTTCCCAGGGCCCCCAGGGGAATCTTTCTGGAACCCCAAGAAAGGGGTTAATGAACAGGGTGCATCATGGCTCTGAGAGCTCAGGGAATAAGAAGGGAACACTTGGATGTGAGAGTCTGTGATAACCACAACTCAGAAAGGCAGCCAAAACCATGCCACTCTGTTTGTAAGCCACGGTCATAAATAAATATCAGCAGAGTCTTTACTAACCAAGCAACATGAAACATCCACCCATTAGACCATATCAAATAGTAAGATTGAAACATCATCTTAAGTTACAGAAATTTCAAGTGTCACAATAAGAACCTTTCCCCTTGCAATACCTTTTTTAAAAAGATTTTTATTTGAGAGAGAGACAGAGAGAGCATGAGGAAGGGGAGGGGGAGAGGGAGAAGCAGGCTCCCCACTGAGCAGGGAGCCCAATGCGGGGCTCGATCCCAGAACCCTGAGATCATGGCCTGAGCCGAAGGCAGATGCTTAACTGACTAAGCCACCCAGGTGCTCCTCTCTTTACAATACCTTTGTAGGAATGTGTACTGGTAAATTTTACCTTATCCCCCCCAAATGTCTTTAGTAAGCAAAATGTCTTTAATGAGTCTTTTAATAAATTATCTTTATAAGAAAATCATAAGTGTTGTTTCTCCTTTTTCCCCTGCCACCAGGAAAGCTACAATACTAATTTCGTGGGGGCAATGCTTGGTTCATGGTCGGTGCTCAAGAATTCTGTGTGGAAGGCAAGGGCAGGAAAGGACGGGGAAGAGGGGGGAAGGGAGGGAGAATGGAAGGAAAACTTAAAGCCATGTGTTTCGTGCATTGTTGTTTGGGCTGGGCTGTACATTGTAGAGAAAGGAGGACATATCCAATTTTTAGGACTTCCAAAGTCATCCCCTGGTGTTGTTAACAGTTCCACTACTCAAAACTTCTCTCTATTATGAAGTCCTCCCTATAGCTAATATAAATCCTCTCTGCTTGATCTTAAGCCCACTTACTCTGGTTCTGTCTCAGAGGAGAAAGGGAACAGCTGATCTCCACACTTGGCACAATAAGTCTTCATACATTTAAAGGGAGTAAGTCATCACTTCATTGCCTTTTCTTCTTCCCCTTAACAAACCCAATTCCCACAGCCTTCCTCCATGGATCCTGTTTTCTAATCCCTTAATCCAATGATGCACATTAGTACTCAGTTCAAAGTCGGTAAAAATAGCATGTTGTCAAATGGCAGTATCAGGGAGATCCAGAGCAAACACCCCCAACACGAGAAGCTTCTGTTTTACCTCCTCAGACAGCCTCTGTGGAGTCTGAGGAGAGCACGGATTCTGCCCTGGCCTCTGCTCCACAGATGGGAGGTGGAGCACAGCTTGTACAGGTATGTTCGGGCTGTCACAGCGTATCTACCGGCCTGCTCAGCAACGTCTCACACTGGGCTGGGCACAGACACACTGCGGATAACCAAACAGATGCGCTTCCTGTGTCGGGAGCAGTCTGTCAGTGTGGATGGCAGTGACTGAGTGAGTGTGTGTGTGTGCGCGTGCGCGAGCGCGCATGCATGCCAGGGAGGAGATGGAGTGGCTGGTTTATTTTGTCAGTCAACAGCTTTCAAGTGGCATCTGCCACAGCAGCAATCAACCTCTGTTGTATCATCACCAAATTGATCATTCTGCAATATGATCACCGTCGTCCTCAGGTGCTCGTATCACACAGCACCCGCCGCCTCCTGGCTACGAGGCTGTCGGAGGCACATAGCATCTCGTAACCTGTCTCATTCATCCCCGGCTCCAGATGCTGGTAGAGCATTTGGTCTTATTATGTTGTTGCTGTTGTCACTCTTGGGGATCTTCCTTCTACCAGTTTAGTGTCCTTCCTCTCTCCCCCTGATCTATCCGTTAATTCATAAATACTATTACGGGCCCAGCAGTGTGTGCTAAGTACTTTTATTTCTAGCCCTTCTTTCAGGACAGGATGTGGCTGTAATATCTCAGCATTGCAAGCCTAAGGTGGTAACTGGGATTTGGGGAGCGAAAACAATGACCCTGACAAACTGAGAATGTTTTAATCTGCATAAAGAAGGGCATTTTCTGATAGGTGGAGGCAGAGAAGAGGGAGTGGGCTTATAAGGTACCCCTCTTATCTTGAGGAAAAGGCAAGCAGAGATGCCACCCATACATACCCTCCTGCGATTCGGACCCAGACAGTCCCTCTAAAGCGTGTTTACATCTTACAGCCTGAAAATGCACCATCATCATTTCTTGAAGTCATTACTCAGAACACACCCCCACTGCATTTCATTTTTATTATCCCCATTTTAGGAACGATTAAATGGAAGCAGAGAGCAGCAGCAATGAAGCAAATCATGAGAGGCTCTGATAAAGACCGAAGCCTGAATGCTCGTTGGAACTGCTTCTCTGTGCCAGCCTATTTTTAATGCAAGTTTATGCAGCTGTCCCCCACTTAGAGAGAAGACTTACAAATGAACCCACTCTGCACACATTTTTCTACCATCCCCTGCCCTTTCCAACTTACCATGCTATCCCCGCACACATGTATGTGTGCATTCCCTGTGAAACATTCTTTTCCGCGTTCCTATATACCAAAGAGATTACTCGGCTTTCTGTGAATATAATTCTGATCCAAAGATCTCTGCTATTCTAGCTCCCACCCCATGCCTCTTTAGTAGCTACTTACATAGGATCCCGTTAAAGTTCACAAGAGCAGGTGCTGTTTATTTTTTTAAAAAAGGAGGTTGAAGTTAGAATGGCAAAAATGGACACGGAAAGAAACAACAAATGTTGGAAAGGTTGTGGAGAAAGGGGAACCCTTTTACACTGCTGGTGGGAATGCAAGTTGGTACAGCCACTTTGGAAAACAGTGTGGAGGTTCCTCAAAAATTTAAAAATAGAGCTACCCTATGACCCAGCAATTGCACTACTGGGTATTTACCCCAAAGACACAGATGTAGGGAAAAGAAGGGCCATATGCACCCCAATGTTCATAGCAACAATGTCCGCAATAGCCAAAGTGTGGAAAGAGCTGAGATGCCCTTCAACAGATGAATGGATAAAGAAGATGTGGTCCATATATACAATGGAATATTACTCAGCCATCAGAAAGGATGAATACCCAACTTTTACATCAACATGGATGGGACTGGAGGAGATTATGCTAAGTGAAATAAGTCAAGCATAGAAAGTCAATTATCATATGGTTTCACTTATTTGTGGAACATAAGAAATAGCATGGAGGATATCAGGAGAAGGAAGGGAAAAATGGGGGGGGGGTGGAATTGGAGGGAGAGATGAACCATGAGAGACTATGGACTCTGAGGAACAAACAGGGTTTTAGAGGGGAGGGGGGAGGGGGGATTGGTTAGCCCAGTGATGGGTATTAAGGAGGGCACGTACTGCATGGAGCACTGGGTGTTATATGAAAACAATGGATCGTGGATCACCACATCAAAAACCAATGATGTATTGTATGGTGACTAACATAACATAATAAAATTAAAAAAAAAAAGGAGGTTGAGCAAATATATAAAATTTTTATATGCTTGAAGTGTTTTCAGAGAAAATACATTAGACCCTGGAAACAATGATTTCTCAGGGGACGGGCCTGGGGGAACCGAGGATCAC
Organism: Halichoerus grypus; assembly: GCF_964656455.1. Lineage (NCBI taxonomy): Eukaryota > Metazoa > Chordata > Mammalia > Carnivora > Phocidae > Halichoerus > Halichoerus grypus. The sequence continues at coordinate 88,383,154 of NC_135717.1, forward strand.
AGATAAGAGGATGTTCTTTTCACTGGATACCCTCTTGTACCATTTGACTTAGTACCGTGTGCAAATGTTACCTAAGAAAAGGAGGAGGGCACCAACTGACATTTGTTGAATACTGGCTATGTTTCAGTCACTATTAACTGGTGTTTTACTATAAAATCTCCTTTAATCTTTATAACAGCCTTACGTAAAACCCTATTTTTACAAAAGGGAAATAGAGTTGGGTAGTATCATCGCCTGGTTTACGCAGCTGATAAATGGCACTTGGGGCATTCATCTCAGCTCTTTTATCTTCTTATTATTATTTAAATTCAATTAGCCAACATGTAGTACATCATTAGTTTCATTTCAGCTCTTTCTGATTTCCAAAACCATGCTCAGTCCCAGATTATGCTGCCTGGACTTCAAGTCGTTCAAAAGAAACCAGATTTATAAGACAATGGCTGTGAGACTACTTTTTAAAACCTGAAAGGATATAGTGAAGACCCCTCACAATGGTTTACACCAGCATCTGAGTGAGTCTTCCTCAACCTGAGGCTCCTTGTTAGAAACTGTTGAGGCTCGCCAGCACTGGGAAGTTGGGCCTCACTGAAGATGGCCTCTGCCCCGCCCCGCAGAGCATCGCTGCTTGTGGCCTGCTCACACCCACGGTGGAGTATGCCCCTGCTCTCCTGCACTCTTCAGTAAACCAGTCTGTCTACCTGGGAGAGTTTCGGGCAGAAGTGAACTAACACTCCTAAGCATATGGACTCATTCATTTAATGGTTATCTTTTGAGTGGTCATTCTGAGCCAGGCACTCTCCTTAAGCGTTAGGATTACAGAGGTGAACAAGGTCCTTGCTCCCAGGAAGAATCTGCCCTGGTGTGAGGAGACAGGCAGTAAACAATCAGGCAAATAGGCAAAACATCAGGTAGAAAATACACTGAAGAAAATTAAAATCAGCTCTTCTGATAGAGTGGCTGGGTGAGTACTTTAGCTCGAGTCCCCAAGGAAGGCCTTCTGAGGAGATGATATTTATCTAAATGACAAGAATGACAAATATTCGCTGGGAGCTACTGTCCTTAGAAACAAACTCAGGTTCCTTTTGTATGCCTCAGCTCGCACCCCAAATCCATTCCAAGCCCTGACTTATTTACAACGTGAAATTTGCGATTCCAGAAGCTAGAGCCAGAAAGGACCCTAGATGTCTTCTTAATCTCATGCCAGTATTTTAGACACGAGAAGAGAAAGTTCCAGAGAAGTGAAAAGAGCAGGTCACGTAGTTAGTTAGGGGCATGACCAGAAGCTGTGGGTCCTGTCTTTTAGCCCTCATTTCCCCCACAAATCCAGATTCCTTCCCCATTTATCTTCCCAGTATCCATCTCCTCACTGTAGACTCTTTGCCCTGGTGCCTACATCTATGGAGTCCACAGACACTAAATCTTCCCTGGACTACATGGAACCTTCTAGAGTGGTATTAGAAATCCTGAGAACACAGAGGGTCCTGGGGGCCAGGGTAACGGGGAAAAAAAGTGTATAACTTCCCACGGTACAATTTCAGCACATCACAGACATGCTCTAGGTCTGCGCCCAGTTCCTGCCACCCCTCCCTGCCCATAAGTGAGCCCTAACAAGGGGTTCCACACTGGGGAACCTCCTGGCTCTGTGAACTCAATGAACAGTAAAGACCCCTCCCTTCAGCAATGTTCCCTGATTTAACCAAGTCAGTATGAAAATGTTCTATTCTGAGCCCACCACCTCCCAAAAAGCCTTATAAAAAGATAAACCACAGAATTTCTTTAAATAACAAGCTCCCCTAGTACATTTAAAGTATGATCTATGAAAACTCAATCTACGTAAAGATTTTATCTCCCCTCTGCCCCCAAAAAGAGGTATTACATCAAGGGCAATAGCACAAACTTGGATTCTTAATGATAGATTTTAGACTCTTGTATTATGTAATGGTTCTCATTCATTTGACACATACTTATTGAACCGCTCTATGCAATACACTCATCTAGGCTGCTGGGAGGACACAGTGATATAAAGACACAGTGTCTGCCGTCTGGAAGCACACATACACACAACTCTAACACCGACAGATGTGGTAGCGCTACAACAGAGGTAGGAACAAAAGCTGCAGGGGACAAGGGAATGTGAGAGATTATATCTCGGTCAAAGATGAGAGAAGAAGACAATAACATTTTAATTGGGTTTCAAACGATGGTTATGATTTATGTAATTGGACAACCCATTCCAGAAAAAGGAAACGTCACGACATGCTGTACAGGAAGCAAGATGTACCGAGACAGCCCAATGTAGCTTGATGGTGAGACAGGAAACAGCAAGGCAGAGAAGACAGGTCTTGAAAGGTAGACCAGAGCCCTGAATGCAAAAATAAAGTCTGGACCCGATGCATAAACCACAGAAACTCCGAGCAAGTTTTGGGCTGAGAAAGAACGTAATCAGAGTTGTGCCTTTCAATGAGTTGAAATTCATTCTAGCAGCCATGTCCAGGACTGATCTGAATGGATAAAGGTAGGCATCAAGGACACGGAGGCCCATTTTAAAAATTATCACATGGTTCCTGGATCATATTTATCCACAGAACCATTTCTCAGCAAAGCACCTCAAGGAACAAATGACCTGAAGGACATACATGAGAAACACCAGTGCTGACATTACTCTCGGGAACATCCGTATTTAAGTAGGAATCAGGGATAACAATAAAAGCAAATACCTATTAAGGGCTTACTATATGCCAGGCACATTTGTAAGTCTTTATATTAATATATTTAATCCTCATAACAACCCTGTTATCTTGGTACTATTATTTTTAAACCCATTTTATAGATGAGGAAACTTGAGGCACAGAGTAGTTAAGAGATTTGTCCAAGCTCCGACGTAGACAAGTTTGTGAGTAGAGGAGCTAGGAATTGAACCTAGGTAGTCTGGCACCCACAGAAATTAATTTCTGATTGATAGAGTTTCAGACACTGGGATCAGCTGGCAGGGGGCGAGATCCTGAGAGGAGCCTTGCATGGCAAGCCTCTAATCACAGTAAATTCAAACCTGTGTGTTTGTAAATCAGGTTTCATCGACTTCCCCAGTACACTGTGTAGGATACAACTTCTGAATTGTACCACTAATTTGATTTCTTCATGAAATTATGTTATATTATACATGTGTACTCTCTTCCATTAAGACAAAGTCATGATTCAGACAGCACCATAACCAATAAAAATGGTAATGCATTAAGAAACTAATCTCTTGATTAACCAAAGGAGCAAGAAAATGAAGATGCAAGTTTGAGAAATGACTTCTTCTATGTTCTTCAAAGTACTGCACTCTTACTTCCCAGCGCAGAGACCAAAACCAAGGTTTGGTTTGGTTTTCCTTGAACGTGTTGCAAAATTTTATATCCCTACCCCATCTACTTAGCTCAAGAATTGCCAAAAGATATGTCCTACCCTCTCCCACTTCCTCTCCTTGTTCAGAAGGATTATCACCAGTTTCGGGTGCATCTGGTAGCCATCTTCACTGAAGGACAGATTTCTTCCCTCAAAAGTGACATTGATCAGATACCTGTAAAGATAAAATAAAAGAAAGGTTAAAAGTATGAAGAAGGTATGCCAACAACAAGATAGCTGGGAAGACAGAGAGAAAGGTGAATGGAGACAGACACATAGATAGATATATAAATACCACCGTGAAACCTGGTATCCCTCCAGCTCCCATTTGGTTATGCATTGAGTTGTCCAAGTTTTCACATAATAGGAATAATATGAAAAGATAAGAAACCTACTTCATTAGGTTTGTAAGGCTTAAATGAGATAACTTACCATGAGGCCTGGTACATAGTAAACCTTCCTTAAGCGTTAACAATTATTATTCCCAAAAGGATGTCCATTAAAGGGTGAAGGTTGTAGAAGAAAAGAAAGTGGGAGTGTTATGGTAAGAAAGGTGGCATATTGAGCATAGGGTCTCTCTGCCTCCCAGAGATAGGTACATACTTTTGAACTCTTGTTAAGATCTGGCCCAGCCCATACTTCTAAGAGTTGTGAGATGAGTCAGGGATCTGGTTCCACAAGATGCATCTGGAAACCAGGGCTATTGCACTGTGTATAATGAACAGAAAATACCAGGGGGTTGTGGGGAAGGAGGGAGAGGTATTTCAGAAAGTATTCCAGGCACAGGCACATAAATTAGCGGAAACTCTGGAAGTAACTAGAGTCAGACCAATGAATTGTCTTCCTCCTCGACACCTGCACCTCCAGCCGACCCCGTTCCCCTGTTGGTTGCTCTGATCTGATGAAGAGTTCCCTCACCGGGAATTCCCACTGGCATGCTCATTACAACCACATTAGTGCAACTGTGGAGATGGTAATTAATGTCCCTTTACCATAATGGCCCGAGGAGTCAATAATGATTAGCTCAGTGTTCACAAGACATGCTACTCTAGAGCCTTGGGCCTGACGCTGCCGTGAGACATGTCTCTGCTGAGAAGCAAAAGATGTATTTTGTAATTGCCACAAGGTTTCCAAGGGGCTTCGAATTTGTGACCGACAACAGTTTCCCAACACATTGAAGGGAAGAAGAACGCATTAGGAGACAGCTTAAAGTTTCCTCTTTTAAGTCTTCTCATTCAATGAAACTGTGAGACTCTTCATTCTTCCAGGTAACCTTAGGTTAGGCAACAAGGTTGCTAAGATGCATATCCTTCAGGCAATTATAAAGATGACTAGAGATCATGAACCAAACCTTCATGGAACACTTCTTACTTCTAGAGCTGCTTGGGCTTTTTCAGCCTGTCATTCTCTGGTCTTATGGTCTTCACAAATGCAATCAAGACCTGATTCAGTGCACAAATGCACTGAAGACCTCAAAAGAAGAGAGATTCTTAGACTCTCAGAACTGAAAGAGCCCTTCATGATCAACTAGTCCACCACTTCTTACAGTCTATGCTTTCCCTCTACAACATAAGATGGGCTCTCTCAGCTCTTCTTAATATCATGGCACCCTCAACCCTCAAGGTAGTCATCTCACTGTTGGGCAGAGGTTTTTGGTTTTGTTTTTACTTAAAGTTGAAATCTGCTCCCCTGACACCCCTAGATCCTGGTCTCCTCCTTAGATATTATACAGTTTTAGTCTAATCCTTCTTCCACATGAAAGCTCTTCAAGTATTCAAAGACATTTATCACGGCTACCTTATAAATTTTAATCTTTGAAGAAAACTTAAGCTCATTTAGTTCTAGAATTTTAACTTGATAGGTGAAGGAAACCTAAGCACAGAAAAGTCAAATTATTTGCCCAATGTTCCACAGCTAATTGGGAGCAGAGATAACAGGTTAAGCCACACTCCCAGTCCCATGATCTCTTCACCCTCCCATCCTGACTGTCATATGCCACATCAGATTTAACATCTCCAGTTCCTTTACGTAGTTATCACATGCCATGACTTCAAGTCCCCTCCTCTTATCCCCTGGCTGCTATTTCTGGACACCTCCAACTGGTAAATGTGTAGCACTCCTAGTTCAACTCGACGCTCCACATGGCATCCTCCCCATTCCTTGCACTGCCCCTCATCTTTCAGCTCTATGCTGCTTGCTCAAGCCCATCACCAGTTAGAAAATAATATTCAGATCTCCTGTAGTTCACAGTTTCAACACTCCAGCCAAAGCCGTATATAATTCGTTCCAAGGAACAGAATCACAAAGCCACAAAACAAAAATATTTTAAACTAACAAACCAGAATTTAAGCACCCAATGTAATTAACTTGGAAAGTATGTTCTTACTACAATAATATTGCATTGCTTAGAATAATTTCTGGAACTCTTCAGAGAAGGTTAATGAGACATGCAAACAAATTTTAGTTTTCTCTCTTTTTTTGGAAGAAAGGAGGGAGGAGAAAGGAAGGAAGGGGAAGGGAGGAAGGGAAAGAGAGAGAAATAAGTCACCTGGCTTAAGTACCCATCTTTTGCCGGATATGGTTCAGAATAATTCTGACTTCATCTAAATTAAGATATGTTTTCTTTTTTAAGTGTCCATTTCAGAAGGCAATTATAAGAAAAGTTCCAAAAATAATTTAAGTAATAAGCAGCATGAATGGCTTCTCAAGATGACTTCTTTGAAGGAGACAGCATTGAATTGGGCGTACAAGTTTTAAAATTCAAACTTTCAGAAAATAAACCACACTCATGGGTAAGGTAGTTGCTCTACAGTTAAATTTTTCTAGTTACTCCACATCTTTCTGATTTTTCTTTTAAATTCTTTCTGGGATGTTCTCTCTCTTCCAGCTCTACAGGATCATTTTATTCTGCCTAGGCACTTCTCCCACATTTTACACTTACCAAAAATATTGATAAATTTTATGACAATATACAAAATATTCTTTCCCAAAGTATCCTATAATCACTCATATCCTTCAGCAGCATATAGATTAATCATTCACATTGTGTTTTTCTGAGTAATTCCCTCTGATGAGCCAACATTTAGCTATCAGTGAGGAGCTTGCAAATATACACCTGGCCTGAACAATGATGCCCTTTGAATAGCAAAACAAAGCAATCCACTCACTAGTAACAAAAAAGTGAAAAAATAATTGGGACTGTGGTCACTTCTAGGCATGGGACTTTGGCTCCTGAACCTGAGTTTTTCCTCTTTAAAATGGAAACACCACTCTACCTCCAGCTTATCAGGTAAGCCTGATGTGCTGATCAAATGAAATAATGGGTAGGAAGACTATAGAAAAGAGGAGGCAAATATAAGGTTATATATTAGCAAAAATTCAGAAAAAGAATATATTAGCAGGATTTGAATATCTAAAGGCAAGAAACTTGCCTCATTTTGGACCTCACCGAGTGAAGTATGATAACTACATTTTAACGAGACCCAATTATCAATGGAATACATTGGAGGAATGGAGATTGCATTCCTCATAGGAAGGATAAACTAGGTCAAATGGTCATATTAGTCAATTTAACTTTCCATAATGCCTGAAAATATCCAACTACCTCTGGATCTAGCTGCACTTTGCCAATTTTGAACATTAATTAAAACCTCAAAGCTTCCATGTGTAAATCCTTGGTAAAGGATTAAACTATAATTAAGAGATGCCACAGCTATTCTGTTTTTCTCTAAACATGCCATCCTTAAGTATACAGTCAGAAAGCCTGGCTCAAGTGGCAGCCAAATTCAGAAGACTCAAGTCTCCTGGAAGCCCCAGCAAGGCTTGGTATATAAATATATATATTGCTTGATTTGTCTCTAGGATGTAGATGGACCCGTAAGAAACCTTACTGTGTCTCATCAAGTTCTAGTATTACACAGAATCTCAAATTGTTAGAACCAGAAGAACATTTAGAAGCTATCCACATTGAGAACTCTCATTTTAGAAAAGGGAAAACAGGCTCCAAGATGCTACCCTCTTTTCCAAGTTGACCTCCCTATTCAAGACTGCAGTTCAAGTCTTCTGGTTTTCAGTTCAGTGTTCTTTTCATGATATCACCAAGTGAAGTGAAAGCAGTTTTACAAGTCCCAGATGTGCATTTTAGCACATTCTCATGTCACATGTCATGCCCTGGACTATGCAGATCCCTAATACAGACTGCATAAAATAAAAGGCATCTCATTTCCTGCTTGACTCCTCCTTGAGAAAGAGCCTCAGAACCCTGATGGGCTCAGAGCCAATACATTCACTTTATATGGCCAAAGTCATACTCCAGTGGGTTTAATGAGGTCAAGCTGAGGTAAAAAAGCCCTTGTGCCTCTTTGACTTTGACCATGCCACTCAGAGCTCATCCACTGCACCACAATGATACCTAAAGCAATGATTTAGCAGTATGTCCTGTGTGGGAGGCATCCAGAAGAGCTCTGCCAGAATTTTCCCAGCAAACCAAGAGCCTTGGCACTGCAATACTCACTCTGCCCTCCATATTTTTACAAGGCACTGGATTTTTTTTATTAATATCTGTTAATATGGTAGTAAGAAAGATAAGTCTCTTCATTTCATCCGATCCTTTCATTGCTAGATGAAGCAGATGAAGTCCAGAAGGATTTGTGGTTTACCATGATCAGATGACAGGGCTGGAAACAGCATGCAGGTGTCCTCACCCTGGGTCCAGCATCCTTCCTGCTCACCGCCATGCCTCAAAAACAGTGGCTTTTTTCATATTCTCTTTCCATTCTCCAGCTATTAAGAGCAAAGCAATAAAGGAAAAACAATTCCAGAGAGGAGACTGGAATCCTTGACTCCTTGTTTGCAACTTCTAACTCCAAAATTCTGTAACTCTGTAATTGAGTCTTTGGTGTGTCACTCACCTGTTAAGGCCTTCAAGTCCCTCATCTATAAAATGGACTGGTTCATACCATCTGACTCATCTGATGAGGGAAGTACAGGGATGCTCCTCTAACACGCTCTCTAGTTCATCTGCGGTTGTTACATTATTACACTTCATTGGCTGGATGGCAAAACCACACATCCTTCAGTCTTTCTCTTGTCTCTCTTAATCATTTTACTATTTCACTTAGCATTACTTTGTATACACATTTTCTCTTGAAATCATGGAAACAATTTCTCACAGGATTAGAAATAGTGGACTTGAAAACACTTAAAAGCTACCTAAGTAGAGGCCAGTACTGGGGGAAAGAGGGAAAGATATGTAAAAATTAGACAATTGGTGTTATGTTTTGGTAAACTAAATAGAAATTTCTGACTTTGGCCCAACTTAAAAATTCATGTTTATCACAGCGAATCCAAAATGACCCATCCAGTAGAATGCTGTCAATGTGGCAGGCCATGGCCAGGGAGCAATTCTCCACTGGACTTACCAATGGGTCGCTGTAGGATTAAACCCAGAAGAGATATCTCATTGGTAAGATATCCTACGTGCAAATGATGATCTAGACGATGCCCCAACATGCTGGTAGAAAAGACATAAAGAAGAACAGAAAAACAACTGAAGAGCAGAGGACTGCACTATGTATCACACACATACTCCATCACCACCATGACCACTACCCAGGCGGTGTAGCATGGTTTGAGCAAGGATGCTGCAGTCACACAACCTTCGTTCAAATCCTGGACCCATCAGTTCCTAAATTGTGTGGCAATCTTTTTAAGATATGTGAATTATTTTATTCTTGCCAACCATGGTTTTCTTTTCAAGGAAAAGGGATTTAAAGAAGTTTTAAAGGTCTCCTTCAACATATAATGTCATATATAAAAATCTTAAACCATGCTGTTGAACAAAAGAATTAGAAATACCAGTTTCCTAAGCTGTCGAATACAGTTCTTTTCCCTTATTTCTGTATAATGATACTTAATAGAGAACCTCAAGAAAAACTAAAGAGCACATTGTAATATTAATTTTTAATTACTTGAAAAAAGATTAAAAATAGTTTGTCTTCCGGTAAATTAAACATTTGCTCTGAAATGGTGTTTATATCATTAATTTATTTTGCAAACCATTCTTCACAACTCATAAAAGTTTCAAGTTTAGGCTAGTCCATATCCTAGTTATTTAAATTCTAAGTCCATGGTGTTAAATTAATGAGATAGTAAAGTATCTTGAGGACTGACTGATATAAATTTAATATGCTTCCTCTTGCCTGTTGGTGGTGAGGACTGTGCTTGGGGCCCTGAGCAGTCTGGGTTGAGCTGCATTCATGTGAGGGGTAAATGGTGATGTATCAATTTACCATCTATTGCAATGAAAAGACTTCTCAGGCCTCTAGGCCTAATAGAGAAAAAAAATTCTGCTTCATGACTGAATACCATGAATTATTTTCATGCGGAATGAAAGAAAACAGAAGAGCACTGTTGGAAGTTGCCCAACAATCCCTGCTTGAACATAAGAGGGCAGAGAACATTAACTTTCCTCCAGAAAGATGTTAAATCAATGAGCATTGGGAGTGGTTCTGCCACAAGCTGGAATGACCTCATGCCTGCCCACCTGCAGTAGCCTTTCGCCAAGTCGGGTCAATGTGGCAGGAAACAGTTCTCCTCTGGACTGATGGGTCCATCTGGATCAAACCCAGGAGCTGGTCCTCATTCATAAAATAGCCTACACCCAAATAAATGACAAAGCCTGGACAATGCTTAGTAGTGAGGAGTAGAAAGAAAATAAGAGGGAGAAAGAGAAGAGGTTAAGCAAAGAGGAAAGGAATGTGATTATGGACTGAACACACACACACACACACACACACACACACACACACACACACCACCCCCACCAACAGACCATGCAGTGTGGTGTGTAAGAGCAAGGACACTGGAGTCAGATGAGCTCTGCACAAGTCCTTGATCTACCAGTTCTGAAGTTGTATGATCTCACAAATTATTTGACTTCTGTCTCAGTTTCTTTGCCATAAAAAAATGGGCGTAAAAATAGTATCTACCTCATAAGACGGTTGTGAGGACATACAGGACTTAGAACTGCACCTATCACTTAGTGAACCTTACGTGTTAGCTGCTTCTGTTATAACTACCTTTTTTTTTTTTAGGTTCCTTGGATATCAGAGAATGCTAGTTTGCAGAGACTTTTGGATCAGTCTAACTTTTCATAGTTAGAACCAAACACCCTGGAGTTCGGGGAAATGCTGCTACTCTTTGGCATGTTAAATTCAGAGTCTGAGTCTCCCCATTCTTGGATCTCTTCTTTTCCATAGTAACACCAGTCCAGGACATTTCCTCTCATTCCCACAATATCCCAAACTCTGAAGGCTCGGGAACATTTGTCTTCGTACTAGGATTGGTTACCCCTATGAGGTTTTGTGTAGTGGGGAATTACCTAATCATACTTGAATATAAAGTTCACTTCCTAAGAAAGGCAAAAGATGAACTCATATCCCCATAATTTTAGCCTAGAGTAAATGACTCCTCAAAATGACCCCCATCCTGACCTCCCAGAGCCCTGCTTTGAACGCTGTGTAACTCTCTTTAAAGTTCCTTTGTAAGGGGCAAATTCTCGCTTGTGTATTCCTTAGGGAACTAGTGAGGCTGCCTTTAAAAAAAAATTTTTTTTTTATTACTACATCACTTCATTTAATGCTTATATTGGATACTTAGGGAATACAGATATACCTAATCACAACACTGAGGTTTACATAGTATTTTTAAAGTTTTTACTTAAATTCCAGTATAGTTAACATACAGCGTACTGTTAGCTTCAGGTGTACAATATAGTGATTCAATGCAGTGTGCTGAGCAGTCAAGCTGTTTCTCATTTAGGGAACTGTGCATAGAACTCAGTAATGGAGAAGGAATTCTTTCTTGTCGTCATGCCCACGACCTGTAGTCACCTCTGCTAGAGGTGAGACGTGCTAAGGTGCTACAGGAAATCCAGAGTTACTAGAGGCAGTAGGAAAGGTGAAACTCCCCAGTGGCAAGGAATCAAGAACTTCTGGATCATGTTATTGCCACTGGATATTTTTTTCCTTTTGAATTCGTATTTCCATGCTGTACATAAGTTAAACTCACTTTCATTTTAAAAAACACTGAACAAAAAATCCCTTTCCTCTTCCACGGATTAGGTGCTCTATCTGTTGGAATATAGACCTAGAAGCTATCAAAGCCAAGTGGTGGGACCTTCCCAGAGAAAACACCAAGACAGGTCAAAGGCTAGCTGATCCCTGAGCACGCTGATGTTTCTTCTTTATGCTTACTAATAATTTTAAGGTGAAGCTTTGCCTTTCTGACATCCATTTTAGCTCATGAGCTGGCAACACTACTCAGGGGCTATGCCAAGACCAGCCAAACAATGACTGGCAAAGATTTCTCTAGGACATTCCACTTTGACCAGGAGTCTTTTTCTTCTTGTGAACTTTCCGACTTAACTATAAGAATCCTTGGGCATATATACCCAAGAAACCCTTGGTCAAGAATCCAGAGTGACCTGGGAATGATATCAAGGGAGAAGAATAAGGAGGATTTTCTCCTCCTTTTTGATCTTTCTCTATTTCCTCCATTTGTTCTTCTCCGTTCTGGAGTCCTTCTCTATTCTCTCTTACATTTTAGGTGGTCAACAAAATCTACACACTGGCAGTACCTCCATTTACACAGTTCCTACTCCCTCTATAGCTACCATATGCTTACTTTCACAACTCCCTCCAACAGCTCTACTGAAGGGTAGCAAAATGGGTGAACAAATGAATTAGTGAGATGGCTTCAGTTACAGGGATTGGGAGTGGAGGTTATGAGGAGCTGTCACCCATGGACAAAGGAGCTGTAATTTAGTCTCCCAGTAATGATTGGCAGATGTCTTTAAATGGAGATTTCTAGAAGCAATTGTATTGAATGGGAGGGAAAGAGGGTCAAAAGAGTGAGGGTATTCCAGGGTCAGGCAACAGTTTCAAACAGACAGAGGAGTCAAGATGTCTGGGTGACGATTATGTCTTTAGGGGAGATAGGTGCTCCATAATCACATCATGCTACAGATGTGATAGGGAAACAGTAGTGGAGGCTGTTGACACATTCAAAAACACATCTCTGTCTTCAGAAAACCCAATTATGAACCACACCTGTCCCTTTCACATAGAAAATAAAGTGAGTTTTTGAGTCTAGGGTCCAGAGAAAGACCAGGGGGACAAAAGAGATGCAAAGTTCAATATAAAATGGGAGTGGAGAAAGTGAACTGTCAGGAAAGTTGGTTAGCAATTTTGTTAATGTGGCTCCCATAGCACAGTCTGGAAGAATGGCTTTCTGGGACTACAGTTTAGTGGGAAGACCCATCCCCAAAAGTATGGTTGAATTTGAAGGTGCAGGAAATGTATACCAGGCAGTAGTAAAAGGGACTTCATGGACTTGAAAACAGTGAGATGAAATGTATATATAATCAAGGAGAATATACCAAGATGGAAACCCCAATGCAAAGGTGCTGGTCAAAGGTTACTAGCCAAACACACATCCTATGTTTCTGGAGTTTTTTCAAGTGTTGCTCTAAATCACAGTACTTTATGGCACTGTTTCTAGACCAGGTTAGGATAGAGAGGTCAGGGAAAGATCAAAGTTACTTGTTTATTTAGTTTCAGTTAGTTACTTAAAGACACCCGTTGATCTTTTCCAATATTCTAAAATAAGCTTGATCCTTGAGTCACAATTTGAAGCAAGGTGAGGGCAAGGGTTTATTTAAAACAGACTCTATTTCCCTCTTTGCTTGTCCTCAAAAGGACAGCACCATGAACCCCAAATGCATCCTTCACAGGGAAGCTAAAAGAAACATGTAATCATTTCTCCCTGCTGTACTGTGTGGGGGCTAGAACTCTGCTGTTCCTTCTTTGTCAGGGGATCCTAGCTCTTTCTCTCCCTCTGTAGGTTGATGTTTCCATGGAAACATGCTCTTTAATGCTTCTGAAATTACTGTGCATTTATACCATTAACTCTTTGTTGACCAGGTCAGGTCACAAAATGATTTATTTTCCAACCTCTGAAAAGTAATTCCACTTTCTACCTCTTTTTTACTGCCAACTGTTTTAAAAAGTAACCTGATGTCCCTTTTTCCGCACCAGACCTCACTCCTTAACCCTTGCTATCTTGGCTTTTGCCTCTATCATTCTACTGGAACTATTCTTACAAGGTCATCAATAATCCAAGCAAGTTCAGCAAAAATAGAATTAGTAGGATTTGCTTCATCATCATTCTCCTTGACATTATACAGCTTTTAACAGTTGACACTCCCAAATTTTCAGCAACTCTCCTTTCCCTTCTTTATTTGTTGTTTAAAACAGAAAAATTTCTTGACTCTCCTTCTACTTCTCAGGCTAGTTCTCTCTCCTTTTCTATCCATTTTCACTTGAAACTCCCTAACTTGGGGGCACCTCAAGATTGTCTTTCACCTCTGCTCTCTCCCTCTGAGACTCAATTCATAGCCATCGTGTCAGCAAATCACTTCTATACCAAGGCTCCCAAAATCTCCATCAGAGGTCCCATCTCTTTCCTGACCTTCAGTTGATTGGACCATTCTACCTGAACGTTCTGATATCAGGTGAAACTTAACATAGCAAAGTCCAAGCTAAGTTCCTGTGTCTTTTGGCAATGAGACCACTATTCCTATAGTGTTAAAATTCTGGCACAGTTTTGACTTCTCTCTCTCTGTTATAATTTCATCTTTACAACATGAATGAAGAAAAGAATAAGCTGACTGGTCTTATTAACTGCATTCTCAGAACCAGTCAAATCAGTTAAAATGTCAGCTGTAGTTTAGCATTATGTACAAAATAAGCTGACTGATATTTTCCCCTTCTCAGAATTTTGTCTCCCCAAGATGAATGAATCTCATGGCTGTCTAGCCTATAAGTGAAATTGCTTGGAAGTTGTATTTTTGTTCTGGTCATTCAATTAAAAAAAAAAACAAAAACCTCTAACAATGCTACTATTTATTGAGTACATGCCAAGCTCTGTTCTGGATGCTTTGCATTATTTTCAATTCTCACAGCAATGCTATAAAATAAGAGATCACATTATAATGGAGGTCCAAGGTTGGTGGCATTCGCAGTTGATCCTACTTAATTCTGAGTGATTTTAAAACCCATATTCCTTCCACTGCCTCATACTAAGAATAATGTCAACAAAAGAAGCAATTGCCAGGAGAATGTAAACAAAGAAGTCCTAAACTTCTAACATGGTAGAACTAAAATCCCAACCCAGATATGAATGGCTCCACAGCCTGGGTCCTTAATCATTATTTATACCACCACCAAATCTCAGTTGCCTTTAATTCTCCCTTGTGCCAACCTTATAAGGGAGGTTCTACAGGGAAGAGAGTGAAACACGCTCTCTACAGCCCTAAGAAAGACTGGAGGCACGATTCTGGTCAGGACATACATTCATAGAATAACAAGAGAACTCCAGACTCCAGGGGCTGTCAATCTGTCATATTTCACAAGCACTAACCCCCCAAAAAGTGAAGAAATGGAATTAATTTGCCTTATAGGAAAACAGGAGACAAACCACAGAGCAGTGAGCTTGACTGGACTTCCAGAGGAATTAATTCTCAGATCACACTCTGGGAAGAAGTCAGTTATGAAAGTTTAGGACCATATTCTTGGAGTTCTTGTTAGAGACATACAACAAGAGTTAGAATATTTATTTGGCTTGGTTAAGACTGGAAAAAGTTTATTCTGGTTTGGCACAGAATATACAACCTCTCTCTGGACTTACAATATGAAAATACTTCTTTGGAGCTATAATCAACTCTCAATTATCTTCAGTAAGGGAGGCAGAACCATACTTATGATCTGAACAATCAAATACACAGAGTATTCTCATACTTTGTTCACTTGCTCCTTCTTTACCTTCTTTCCAGTATGTTTTTGTTTACCTTTTTCCTTATCGGAGGTTTTTTGGGAAATTCAGGAAGGGTCTCTGTTCATTTCAGCCATTCTCAGGACATGAACTCTTCCTCTAAGTGGATGAGTCCCGATTCTATGCCTGTGGTCCTGACCTCTTTCACATCTCCCACTTCTATCTCTTGTTGGCCATTTCCACTTAATTCTTCCTGTTACAAATTCTTAGTGCTAGAGATTGACTTGTTTTCTCTTTCCCCTCAGAACAGGGGACTTTCAAATTCCCTTCTCTCATTGGTATTTACCAAGCACTTGGAATGGTGCCTGACACATAGTAGGCACTCAGTAAATATTAACTATTAATATATAAATATTCCTTCAGTCTTGAAACCTCCCAGGTGTTCTTGATAGCTTCCTTTTCTTAGTTTCCCATGCCTGATTAGTACCTCAAAACATTCCTGTTTTTACAAAAATAATTCTTGCATTTGTCCCTTCCTTTCTATCCCCACAATTTTCATCCTAGACCAGGCCTTTGTCATATCACACCCAGTCCCCTTCTGGGCCCTCTGCCTTATATCAATCCCCCACCCCAAATACAACTTGAACTTAATCTTGCTAGACTTTTTAATTCTATGTCGCTACCTACTCAAAACTCTCCAATGGTTCCCCATTACCCAAAGCAAAAATCCACCTTCAGTCAAGGGTCTCTATGTCCTGGCCCCATCTATCTGTTCGGAGCTCTCTCATTCTCTATATGAATGCTTGCTGAAGCCAAGCAGCTCCTTCACTGTCCCCTGAACATTACATGCATTTTCCTACCCCTCTTATGTTTTCACTCAATTGAGTAATCCAAATCTTGCTCATGATTATGGACTCAGGTCAAATCTTACCCTCTCTCTAACACCTTCCTGACATTCAAGGTGCCTCTTTCCTCTTCTCTCCTCCTGCCCTTTCTAGCTGCCAGTTTACATTTCAGTATTTCATTCATTACCAAACTGACCTGTTTCATTCCTTTTTGTTATTTAACTTTTTATGTGTCTGTATCTTCTTTCCCATGATAGACAATACACTATTAGAAGGTAAGAATCAAATCTTGTCCTCTTAGTATCCTTTGCAGAATCCAAATTAGTGCCTTGCTTGTGTTAAGTATTCGATAAGTACTTATTGATTTGTTTTGAACTTCCAGAAGACTAGTTTTGGAAGTTTCCCCTGCTACGTTCTCACTTCCCAGCCGCCCAACATCTACACACACACACACACACACACACACACACACACACACACACACACACACAACATTTAGTACAAATTCATGTGGAAGAAAGTGACTCTCCAATTATTGATTTAAAAAAAAGGTTCTAAAGAAGGTATACCTATAATCTTTCTTTTCTGAAAACAATGAGACAAAAAGCAGAGTTGACCTCATTCTTGCATGGGCCCTTTAAAAATTTTCCCCCTTTGAATGTTCTCCCCATTATATTGTCCATGAAAACATCTGTCTGCCCATGAGAATCATATAACCCACCCAAATCTTATTCCATAAGAAAGAAAAAGAAATAATTTTTTTTTATTATTGTGGCTGTTGGCAATGATTTCTTTTAGTTTGGAAACTAAAACCATTAGGGAAACCTGAAACATATGTAAAAAATAATATTTGCAAGTTCTTTACTAATGTAAATTCATTTTGTTAGTTTAGGGACAGAGAAAAAATAAAACTCAGGCTCCTAGGTGGCTTAGTCGGTTAAGCATCTGACTCTTGATTTCGGCTCAGGTCATGATCTCGGGGTTGTGAGATCAAGCCCCGTGCTGTGCTTACACGCTGGGCATGGGGCCCACTTAAAATTCTCTCTCTCTCTCTCTCCCTCTGTCCCTCCCCCCCCAAAAAACAACTCATTTTGCTTATAACATTGAGAAGAGAAGTTCTTTAAAAAAGAAACCAGAAAAACAAAAGGGAAATGTGTTACTGTTTTCTAGTATTTTTCAATTTTTTTGAGAAAAATTATAATCTCCTCAGTGAGGGAAGGAGACTAAGTTTTTTCTCAATGTTCACATAACTACAAAATTCCTCCCTCACCTTTCCTTCCTCCCCCAATTAATCCATCACATCACATAAGAGCAGAAGAGAGGGGCAACTGGGTGGCAGTTGGTTAAGCTTCTGACTCTTGGTTTCAGCTCAGGTCATGATCTTGGGGTTGTGGGATCAAGCCCCATGCCAGGCTCTGCGCTCAGTGCAGAGTCTGCTGGAGATTATCTCCCTCTCCCCCTGCTCACTCTCTCTCTAAATAAATAAAATCTTTTTTAAAAAGTAGAAGAGAAAGTGAGGGTGAATATTCAAATATTCACACTAATACCTTCTCTATATTTGACTCAACTCTTGATAACCCAGGATGTCAGTATCTGCAGAGAGGTCTATGGGTCAGTGCAGATAATACACAAAGTGAATGTTTCACAGATGGGAAATTAAGAGCTGAGCATAGTTCAGACTTTCTCCTTTGTAGATAACACCAGGACACGAAGTAGTAGTCCAGGTGGAAATCAGAAAGTTGTTATTAATAAGTCTCTCTGAACCTCAGCAAAGGTTTAATCCCTGTGAAAGCAGAGGGAAGTTAATTTGATTAACACTTGCCTGAATTCCCTCATATTTGGGCATCCTAGCATAACCTAGAGGAATTTAGCATTTGAGTCAATTTCCTTCCATCTCTTCCAATCACTACCAGGTTGTTTTGATTATATAAAATTAAAACACATTCAGCGTGATTGGGGGAGAGGAGCAAAATAGCCTAAAGAATTGCAGTGTTTGATGTGTTCAATTACAAAGGGGGTTAGGGGTGGGTGTACAAGAGGGAGAGAATGTGAGGGCGCAAGCACACACTGGAGAGGAATGAAGAGATGGAGAGAAGATGAAGCAGCGTGCAGCATGCTGGATAACATTTCCATGGCAACCACATCACATCCACAGAGAACTGCCAAAATAAGTCAAGATCCAAGTAAGTAGGTGTTGGTGGAAAGAGGAGATTAGAACTCAGCAATGGACAAAAACCACTAGAGGAGATGAATGATCTTTGTGAGTTTAACCCTTCTTCCCATTTCTTTTTCTAACCATACCCAAAGCTCCAGTTTAAGTGAGAAGGCAACTGAAGTGTGGCTGTTGCCCAATCAAAATTTCATCCAGGAAGGCCTCAGGATGGTAGAAAAGAGGCTTAAGAATCTTCAATAAAGCCAAAAGTGAGGTAAATCATTTCCCTATAGCCATTAGCTTTCTTTCACAACTTTTTTTTCAGCCATTTGCACAGGAAAAGTAGATTTGTTTTCATTTTTCAGGTGGCTTAAGGAAGGCAAACAACATTAATGAAAATATTATTGGGCATGTAAAGATAGGTGCAAAGTTCCTACATCAGTGATCTAGGCTGCTTGCCCATTGGTGAAATCTACCCTATAACATAGGGAGAAGCCGTTCAAAAAATATAGTCAAGACAACCCTGTGGAAATTAGGTGCTTGGAAAGATTTTTTCCTGAGACATTTACAATTACCCAGCAAATAATGTATAGCCCTTCCTTTCTAACTTTAGGCCATCAGATATAAGAACCATCAAGGCTGCCAGGATTTTTGTGCTTTCCCACAGCATTCATGGAGAACCCCAAGATAGCATGCTACATAGTCCTCCTCTACACAGCTTTGTACTCAGAGGCCAAGCTGGGTCTCTGATGCTCACCTGGGGAGCCTGTTAAATATATGGATTTGGGGGGCAACCCCAGGGACAGGGATTCAATATGGCTGGAATAGAGCCCAAGAAAATGCATTTTAAAGCTCCCTGGTGGTTCTCTTGTGTAGCCAGGTATGGAAACCATTCAATGAAGCACACTTTCTTCCTCCCACTCCCTTGGGAACTGCCTTACTCTTTGCAAAGAGTACGGAAGCAAACCTTTCCTCACCCCCAGGAGTGGTAGATTCATCAAACCTAGCAGAATTGCCCCTCATGTACTCACCAGGCCAGAAAAACACCATTCTGCATTAAAAAATAAATCTGAGACTAGCACGAGATCTCCAACTACTCCTGTCTAGGACAGTTTGCTTTTGGAATCACTCTTGTATAAATGTTGGTGGGAGATGGGGAAGGGGTGAACCAGAGAGAAATAGAACATAGATAACACCAAAGGGCTTAGACAGTAAGCAATAGTTAGGTCTTAAAGTAAAATAAATAGCTAAATTTTGAATGAGAAATAAAAGCACTCTTTATTCTCCTATCAATCCACAGAAGTACTTACCTGCATCATATAGCCTTGCCATAAAAATCCCAAGAAATTCAAAGGCTCCCTTGATATCACTTATCTCAAAACTTAGTTCTTTTACCTCTTAATGACACCATCCTTCTGATTCAGATTTACACAACCCAACATTTAAGGAACCTCTTCCCAAGCTAAAGCCTACAAAAAAGGTGAAATTTACTAGGTGAAGCATCTGACAAGAGCAAAGTCAAGTTTATGCAACGAATGATCACTGAGCCCTAATATATGTCAGGCACTGTGAATACAGAGAAAAGTAAAAGACGTTAATTGCATCTCCCAAGCACTTACTCTGTTACAGGTATTTTGCATATGTTACTCATGTAATCCCACATCACAGATGAGGAAACTAAGGCTCAGAAATGTGACTTATTTTGTCAAAGTTATATAGCTATTTAATGACAAGAGGGAATTAAAATTGACATTTGTCTGATGCCCAAATTATACTTTTTTTAACCTACCACACTAGCTCTTTCCTACCATTGAGGGTACAAACAGAAATGCATATATAAAAATTAATATTGCTGACCACATGTCCACTTTCCCCCTCTATTTCCATCCCCAAACTGGTGCCAAGGACACATGGATTCATCATGGGAAAAAAAGAATGCCCTTTTCTGGGCACCTGGGTGGCTCAGTCAGTTAAGCATCTGACTCTTGGTTTTAGCTCAGGTCACAATCTCAGGGTCATGGGATCAAGCCCCGAGTCAGGCTCTGCACTCAGTGGGGAGTCTCCTAGAGATTCTCTCTCTCTCCCTCTCCCTCTGCCCCTCCCCCTGCACACACACTCTCTCTCTCAAATAAATAAATCTTAAAAAGAAAAAAAAGAATGCCGTCTTCTGAGAAAAGATGAGAAATTTTTTTTGTCCCTTTGTCCAGGGCTAGGGAAAGTGAAGATACCCTTTCCATGAGTGAGGTAAAGGATTTTATATATATATATATATATGTCTCTCTTTGCCTTTCTTCATTTTTCCCCTTTGATCAGGCTTGAGACTTTGCATTCCTTCTACTTGAGAGGTGATGGACTCTGAAGAATAATGAGGATTTGATGGGATGTCAAAGACAAGGAACAAGGAGCTTGGTGTTTTATGAAAAACTGCAATTAGATTCCTAAGGGATGCCCCAATCAATTCTCCAAAGAGAAAACAGACAAGAAGCATTTATCAAAGAAATAAAATAATTTGTATTTTGGGTGTGTCCAACACACACACACACACACATATATATTTCAGGATGGGAACCCATTGCATGAAATGTGCATCATCACCTCCACTCACCTGTCCTTTCCCTCCTCTCTGCCTTTCCAAATACTGGCCTGCCACTGTCCCCTCTCTCATGAACAGAGCATAGAAGTAAGTGACTTCTGGGTGTTATGCGCAACTAATGAATCATTGAACACTACATCTAAAACTGATGATGTACTATATGTTGGCTAACTGAACATAATAATAAAAACATTTTTTTAAATAAAAATTAAAACACATGAAATTAAAAAAAAAGAAATAAGTGACACTACAAGTACAACATGCCAAGTACAGTAACACCAGGAAGTGAGAGCATAGGGGAGGATACACGGAAGCTGTGTGGGGAAGGAGCTTATGGCTTCACAAGGAGGAGCTAGTTTAGCTGGGTCTTAAAGAATGAGTTCACCTGGAAGAGAAGAGAGGGATGGAAGCCTAGAGAATGTAGCATGTACAAAGGCAAATGTTTGCAGAAATGATGACTCTATGGCTTCAGGATAGGATGGAGGAAAGGGAATAAGGTCACTGTAGTCAGGAAAAGCAGTGGCAAGATTTAAGCCTAAAAAGAGAGACTGAGGTCATCTATGAAGGTCTTGAACATGATGCTGTATCTGTATAAATAAATATCCAAGAAAAGTTTTCAAACAAGGCAGATAAGTGGATCCAATTAGTTTTTCTAATTAAATTTTTTGTTAAGAAAAATAATGCTTGGCATGAAGACAAGTTAGGGGGCTCAGAGTCTAGATAAGAGAAACAATGCGAATTTGAAACATAGTAGTGGAAACGGTGATTGAATACCGAAAGACAATCTAAGAGACTATTGTGAACAGAGTAGATGGATGTGGAATGTGAAATGTAATGGATTTAACTGCATCCATTGTTCCTTCTCATTACAGGGAGAAAAAGCACAGCTCCGAGCTCTGCTGGCGACTCTTAAGGTACGACACCTTACATTTATGACCTTTCTTATTATAACTATCACCTCCTTAGGACTTCAAAGTCAGTGATGAACTGACTGGTTCTTACTCAAATTGGAAGAGGAAGGAGAAGGAAGGCTGGGAGAGTCAAGAAGGAAACGGAGCTTGGGGTATTAAATAAAGACCTAGGAGGGGGCAGCATAAGCATTTTCAGGTTGGAAGATCATGATGGTAGAAGTATGGAGAATGACCTGAGGGGCCAGCATCCCCCAAGGAAACTTTGATATGTCTGATAAAAGTTATTTAACTACTTTGGAAGTCCTCCTTTCCTCAGATTTGAAAATTCTGCTTTCTTTCACCTTTTTGGAGACCCTTTAACTATTAGCATTATTCTTGCTCAGGCCCTCTCAAAATCACCGGCATCTCTTTTACATGGTGAGACATAAGATTGTATGACCACCTCAGTAATTTTTCCAAAGTCTACACCCTGACCTCCTCTCAAATGTTAGCATGCAGAGACACCAGTGCAAACAATTTGAAAAAGTTGCCCTGGGTGATTCTAGAATCTGCCTCCACCACACAGCCTCATCCCCAACTGAAAACTTCTACTTTAATGTGTGCCTGACCTATGCTGAGTGAGAAGAAAGACTGCACACCAATTTGATACTTCAATGAACTCATATGGACTCAGGCTCCCTCTCATTACAGCATCATATTACAGGACCATGTTTAAGTCATGGCTCACTGCGATTCTGGCTGTATTTTGCAGTCCCCTTCCATTCTGTTTTTCTGCAAGTCAACTCTTCATTATCAGCACTAAAGGGAGGACAGGGAGGGCGTACGTAACCAAAATCAACAGATAACTCCAAACCTTATTGTAGGCAAAGGTTCAAAATTCTCTCCCACTGAGTCTTTTGCAGAGCTCCTATCATGAAGCAAAACTTAATAATACTTTAGCTGTTCTCTTTGCTCTTCCACACCTGCTGGTGGATGTCCTAACAAGCAGCAAAATGACCGAATCCCAGCAGGAGGGGTAAGGGTGAAAAGCAAAAAATCTAGAAACTTCACAAAGTTGATAGTAAGTGCCTGAATGATAGGCTCTTGGAAAATCAGGCCCTGGTTGATGAGGCTTATTTTTTCCCCTACATGCAATGAAGACAAATCATCAAGCAAGTTTGCTCCAAGATGTAAATTCTGAGTTGCCATGAATTACTCCCACAACTCAGGAGAGAGGCAAAGAATGGGAAAAGCCTCAATTTTCACTTTTTAAATGTGTAACCATAACCTTAAAATTCATCCAATTCAGGAAGCAGCTTGTCTCTGAATGTGATGAAAAAAAAAAAGTCTATTGAGTCTATCAGGGCTTCTGACACACTCACAGATGGTGCAATTAACATCTAGCTCTGCCTGCATCCTATCCTACCCCTTTCCCCCTTGTCACTGTACTAGATTTGAGCAACACCTGATTTCATCTTCCCTTTTGTTCTATCCCTTGTTTTCTCCTCTGTGGGTGCTGTTGTCACTGGGGGTGGGGAACTTCATTTCTTTTGGCAGTGACATTCTGAGAGCAGGGACTAGAGCGGAAAGGCTGGAATGATGGCCCGGCCTGCATGCTCCTCATCCCCGAAGGTTTTTTTGTTCTCCGAGGATTGTGCCTACGGAAGAAATACCCACCGATGAAGCATCATCGCCTTGTAAAGAGATCTGAAGCAAATATGGCCATGTGAACATTAAGTCTGTGCAGTGAAAGCAGGTATCTGAGATAGTATTTTCTGTACTTCCCTGTGCCTTTAAAGAATTTCATATTTTAAAAATGTTTCCTTGTATGGAACAAAGACAGCAAACCTGCACCGATTCTATTGTTCCACAGTTCATTAAAGCAGAGACTGTTGATCCTAAGAAATGCATTTTGCTGTTATATATGGTATTTACTCCTGCTGGAAACTAGGCTTCTGTACCCAATTCAACATGTGCCTCTGAAACACACACCAAAGTAACAGATAAGGTTCACTTTTCCATCTAACAAGTAGGATGATAAATAGATCACTCCCAACTAGGTAGGTAGCATTCCTAAGTGAGAGGCTGGGACCTTATTCAGATGTAACCACTGGTGCACAGAATAGGAAGGTGTCTTCCAGCTTCAGCATTTAGCCAGAGGTCACCTCTCCACATCATTATCAGCCTTGCTCCATGGTTTATGAGGCAATGAATGCATAACACACACTGCTAATGGAGGCACGTACATGCTGTCCTGTCCGGACGCAGGCTGATGCGGAAGGACATGATTTTACATTTAGGTATGTCTCCAATTCCCAACAAATCCCTGCCTGGTGAAAACAATGCAATCCCCTAAAGGAGAGTCCCTATAGAAAAAGCATCAGGAAAATAAATTCTTTTTGTGGAGGCATGCAAACAGTAACTGAAGTTGTTTTGATAGCATAATATCACTTTTGTATACAATAAAATGACATGTGTGTCTGGATAAACAAAATATATTTATAACATTTTTAAAGCCTGGAAGAAAACACCCCAAATATAACCACATTAGCTCTTTTGTGATTAAAAAATCTTCATATTCTCATACTTCTGTAAATTTTCAAGTGTGTGTGTGTGTGTGTGTGTGTGTGTGTATAAATTGTATTTTATAAACCAAAACAAGGATCTACTTCGGTCATCTGCACAGCATATTACATAGCAAATGAAAATTATTACTGTAATATGTAGAAACTTGGGAAAAAGTCCATCCATCACAACATCGTCTGAAAAGCATAGTGAAAAACTGGATGTACATTGTGATGGCAATTGTATAAAAATAGCTATTCATGAGGTGGTCAAAGGCTAGAATAAAATTAAAATACTTGTGTTACAGTGGTGGGAGTATAAGTGATTTTCTTTTGCCTCCAATTTCCCTATTGCTTCTAAAAAACTTTCAATCTATGCATCATCTTAAAAATATGCAATCATTGTCCATTAACAGATGAATGGATAAAGAAGACGTGGATTATATATATATATAATGGAATATTACTCAGCCATCAAAAAGAATGAAATCTTGCCATTTGCAACAATGTGGATGGAATTAGAGGGTATTATGCTAAATGAAATAAGTCAGAGAAAGACAAATACTGCATGATTTCACTCGTATGTAGAATTTAAGAAATAAAACAGATGAACATAGCAGAAGGGAGGGAAAAATAAGATGAAAATAGGGAGGCAAACCACAAGACAGCTCTAGGACACAAACTGAGGGTTGCTGGAGGGGAGGTGGGTGGGAGGATGGGGTAACTGGGAGATAGGCTTATTAAGGAGGGCATGTGATGTAATGAGCACTGGGTATTATATGCAACTGATGATTCACTAAATTTTACTCCTGAAACTAACAATAGAGTACATGTTTACTAAACATGTTTACTAAACTGAATTTAAATAAAGAATTTTAAAAATGCAATCACTACCATAGCTTAAGTCAGTTTATTATGGGTTAGGACCAAGTACCTCAAGAAATGGAGATAAGTTGGCTCTGAGAGTAAACTAATAAAATTCAACCTATCATGGCTGATATGGGTTTGCATACAACGTCACGAAGGTTGTGGAGTTAGGAAGACTTGAGCTCATGGCCCACCTGTGATGGCACTTACTATGCAGACCTTGGGTGAGTTGGTCTCTTGGAGGCCCCCTCTCCCCAAATACCCATGATGTGATCATGTTTACTTGGGGGTGAGGGTGGGGGGACACAGAGTAACACATCTATACTGCCGAGCACTAATAGGTAATTAACAAATTATTGCTGCTTGGGCGTCCTAAGTCAAAGTAGACCAAGCAGAGCCTGGAGCTCTTACCAAGGTCATTCTAAGGGTATAAGAAATCTGCAAAAGAAATAAATGAATTAACATATGCAACTTGTTTAACAGGAATCTCTAAAGAAAGATTGAATTAACAAAAGAAACTTGCCTGTTTGAAACCTATAAAAGAACCAGTCTTTTCTAGCACTGTAGAGGACTGCACCTGGAAAAACATAAAAATGTTTTTTTCTTGTCCAAATACATTTGGCAGGTAAGACTGGGATTGAAATAGGTACATGATAACTTTAGTGACACCAGCCCCTCAGACCAGGTAATTTGCTTCCCCTGTGGTCTAGACCAGGGAATCTGGTCTACCAGAGAATATTCTTATAACTCAGCAATGGCAACTCCAGTATTTCAATAGAAGAGGAGTTCTTTGAAGAGCAGCAGTATGCAGTCTGTGTATGGGGAGGATGGGGAGGGAGATGTTAGCACACTGGGACTTTTAAAACATCATCTGCATCATAAACATACAATCTAAGTAAAACCAGTGGATTTATTTGTCAGAGTTTAGGAGGGGGAATTGACAGGAATTTTAAGGAGGCCAAGTACTATCCCCCTCCTCTTGGCCTATGTAATTTAGCTAACTGTGGAAATTTCCTACAAGGAAAAGAGTATAATGAGCAATCAACCAGTAGAAAATCTTTCTAATAGATATTTTTAGTGAATATTGGAAGTTCATTAAAAATGGCTACAAATTCTTCATCACTTCCTCTTTCAAGAGGCAGTCTATTTCTCCTCTCCTCCCCCAAACTGGGTGGGGCCTGCTTTGACCAAGACAGTACAGAAGTAACACTGTGCCAGGTGGAACTAGCCACCATGCCTTGAGGAAGCCCAAGTAGCCAAATGGAGAGGCCTATGTGGAGGAGAACTGAGTCCCATCTGACAGCCATCAGTGGTTTGCTCACTATCGGAATGTGCCATCTTGAAATTAGATCCTCTGGCTCTGGTCACTCAATAACTAATGCCACTTGGAGCTAAAATAAGCTCTCCCTGTTATTCCTTCTCAGATTGCCAAATCATTAGCCAAATGATTTTTGTTATTTTAAACTAGTGAGTTTGAAGGTGATTGGTTATGGAACAATTGATAATGGAAACTATTACTAACTGGCATCTGGTTAATACCTCAGTCTGTTATGAGTTTGGTTAGGATGGATTATTGCCCTGATACTGACCAACTCAGAGAATAAAATTAAGATTGGGAGACTAAAAATTCAGTCAGTATAATTCTATCGAAGTAAAAACTTCTCTTTAGCTTCTGCTCAAGTACCCCACTAGCCTCCCTCTGCAATACTTTTTTATTAATTTATTATTCACTTAACTAATATTCATTTAACTAATATCAAACAACTATTACATGTTAGGCTCTGGGGATTCAGTGGCAAACAAAACAGCCACAGTCCCTGCCTTCACATGGTTCTTGTTCTACTAGACATCGAAGTTTATCTCACCAACTGCAGCAACAGTATCTGCTCTAAGTGAATTTACTACCACTGCATGAGGCCAGATCACAGTGGAGGGTGTGTTCTGCTGGTGAAGGCTGGCCTATACCACAGGAAGCCCAGAACGGCTCAGTCGAAATCTGCATGTTGAACTGCTGTTACCAGTTCCTATGGCTTCTCCTCCAGGTCAACACTCAAAGATCCAGGGGGAGAACTGTACCCGTCCTCCTGAACATAACCTCAGTTCAGGGTTCTCTGGATGAAAGACAAATGCAAAGTAAGGCAGAGGTTTAGATTTGCCATGAGAAGAATCCTTGAAGGCCTCTTGAGAATCAATATGCAACTCCTCTACCAAAGAAGGGTAGTGTCTTTGCTATACAAATCAATATTGGTCAATTCAAACTCTGAGAAGGATTTTTTTTTTTTTGAATAATTTCAGCAATACAGAACCTTAGCAATTTGCCAACTAATAATCACTTTAATTAAGATTTGTATAATGAATGTCTAATGACTCATGGATTTCTTTCATGTACCTCACAGTTCTTCCATTATCATTACCAGGAACTGTTTTCCATGGGGCCTTAGACAAACCCTCCTCAGCTTCTACCATCATTCCCACAGTCACAGAATTAGAATTGTTAAAAATGTCTAATTTAGGGGGCCTGGGTGGCTCAGTGGTTAAGTGTCTGCCTTTGGCTTAGGTCATGATCTCAGGGTCCTGGGATTGAGTCCCACATCAGGCTCCCTGCTCTGTGGGGAGCCTGCTTTTCCCTCTTATTCTGCCCGCCACTCCCCCTTCTTGTGCTCTCTCTACTCTATCAAGTAAATAAATTTTAAAAAATCTAAAAATAAATAAATAAATAACACAAAAATGTCTAATTTGACTAGTTCAAAAATATGCTTGCCAGGATCTTTCCCTTGAAGAGGGAATCTCAAGTATTTACTTTTTAGTTGATTAATTTATGTACCAATCAATCAAAACTGCTTAGATCCAAGGAGCACTTCATCATATGACAACACAACCAGAGCACCCACATGGCATCTGTTTGCTCAGAGATCTATTGGTTTCTTGGTCTGCTCTCGGGCTCCTGACTTCAGTGGATCAGGGACAGATGAAAACACCTAGAATGAAAATTGTCATAAGAGGCTATGCACTAAACCAAGAAGCACTGCTGTTAAATGAGCCTTAGGATTTGAACACAGGAATAGATCCCGTTAATCTGCCCTCCATGGAGGTCCACACACCGACAGCACAAGTCTCTCCATCCCTGGGAGGAAATTCTGGCAACAAACCAGGGATTCAGCTCACTTCCAAGGCCCCAAGAGGAGAGGCTCTGTGAGAATGAACAGATCACTTCCCATGCGCTCATGAACACAGGAGAGCACAGACCAGCACTAAGAAGCTGAAGTACAGTTTTAGATTCAATCTCTTTCCTTTCTTTTCTCTCAGGCCCTGGCCTTCCAGGTCCCTCTTCTTCCTTAGTTTGATGCCCCATGTTGTTTCAGGCTGTCCCAAGTTTCCAGATTCAGAGCTCTCTCAGGCATCTTTTGCAAGGTGCTCCACATTCACTGCTCCTCCATGTGTTCAACCCCCATTCCTTAGAGCTAGGGTGTCAGCCAGACTAGGAGGAAAGCAAACTACACATTACACTCACACTGCGGGGAAGGAATGCTGCTTACAAGTGGGCAGCAAAGTCCTGGCACAGACGCAGGAGGGCCATCAGGACATGAACACGGTCAATTCGGGTTTTCATCATGATGGTTTCCCAGCACATGGCAGGAAAGTGTTTTGAGGAATGAATACCTTTTCCTAATTTGCACCAATGTGACTTGTGGGCTAAACTGTTCTGTAAATCCCTGAAAAATGCTTGCCTTCCCAGGGGTACTGATGTACTCAAATAAATTTCTAATTGGGCAGAAGCATTAGGAAGAGATTTTGTGCAGTGGGTGGGCTTTGCTTGTGATTCCACTCATATCAGGTGAGCTGGAGGAGGGAAAGGAAGGCTAACGGGCCTTATTTGGCTTTAACAGTGGACCTCTTCCTGTGCACCCACTCTTCATGTTTCTGTTGCTCCTAAAATATTGCTGTTGTCTCGCAAGCTTATATTTTTTTATTTTTTCACTGTGACAAATCAGAAAATGCAGTTAAGAGAAATAATGTCACCTTCCAGAGGTAACCGCATTATTGTTAGCAATTTTCTCAAGACATTTTCCAAGAATATGTAAATGCAATAGAAATATATATCATATTATACACAACTGCTCTAACCTTGTGTTTTCACTTAATACTTTCATCTCTTCCCCTACACACACACATAAATACACGTAATATTTTTTAAAACTCGTATTTCGTTGAATGATTAACCAAAATTTGATCAATTTCATAATGGAAATTTAACATGTTTTCAATTTATAAAAACTAGATAATCACCCTCCTCTGTATACCTTTGTGCAGTTAACCTTTTCTTTAAGTAAGGTTGACCACAACCTCAATCAATTTACTCCCAGCTGCCTCTTGCCACCCAAAGAACACATATACACGTATAGGAAGGTACGCAAATACACCCTTAATTGTGTACATACCTCTGCACAGTCACTCCCATTCACAATCATATTCAGATTCAGATCTAAACTCACACAGAAACCCACCCAGGGTACACATTCAGGCATTTACTTGCCTCTGTCATCCAAAGTGAGGGAGAGGCTGCGGCAGGACTAGGAGTGAGCAAGAATGGAGACAGGGCGGGACAGGAGTTCTGAAGGTGTGGAAGAAATGAAGTCACGCAGGGACTTGTCAGAGACATAAGAAATAATGGGGTCACGCAGGTGGCATCTCCAGTTATGTGAAGAGAAGAAGGCATCGTGGATCCCAGCTAGGAAAGGTGTGATGGTGGACACTGGGAGGCCAACAGTGAGGTCTATGCTCCAAGGGCATGATGGAGTGAGGAAGGCCTCACCAGATAGGCAGCCACTGCACAGCCAAGCAGGGCGAGGGGAAAATGGCCCCTGAGGGGTCTCAGAGGAGAACAGAGAGCCATAGGTGAGAAAAGAGAAAGAATGGAGAAGGGCACGGGCTGACGAAGAGAGGAAGGATGTCATCCCTGTGAAACATACTGCTCAACTGCCAATCTCTCCACGCGCCGTTACCCAGCATCTCTCGACGACTCAAACCAAATCCTGACACAACCTACAGATATCCTCGTATTCTGCTTTTGTCTGTGTTCAGAAATATGCTGAAGTAACGCCTGCAGCATTACAGTCCTTCTTGGTCACCACACCATCCCTCGGTGCCATCCCGACCGGAGAAGCATCCACATAGCCACCTAATCTGGAGCCCCCCATCGCTAAATCCTATTGGCACCATCTCCAAGTAAACTCCTTACCTCACACTCAGACCCCTCAACTCCTTCTATTCCCATGAGATTTCTTCTCCCTATTCATTTCCTTGTCTGTCTCTATCAAATGGAGATAAAATAGTATGTGCGTCATAGCACCGCTTTGAGGGTTAAATGAATTATTACGTGTAGAGAGACTGAGAACTTTGCCTGGGATGTTGTAAAAGCTCAAAGAATTTAACTATTATTACTATCATATTATGTATTATTACTATTACATATATAGTAATAGTATATTATATATACTATTATATAATTATGTATTATATAAGGAATATATATTATATAACTAATATGTATATAAATAATATATATAATATGTAACTATATATTATATAAGTAAAATATATAATAAAATACATAAGTAATTCTCTATTATTACAATTATTTCCTTGTTTATAAATAAAATGCATGTCACTGATACTTGCCATTCCTCATCTTTTACTTAGCACCAAATTTCGAGGAGCCAGTTTCCTCTTATCTGACAAATCAGTGCCAAATACCTGAGTTCAGTGGAACATTCCCACAACCGATACTTCCTTAGATTCCCCTTCTCCAATGCCCAGGTGTCATCACACCAACATACCTGGACTGGACCATCCTATCCATTCTTTGCCTTTTCTTCTGATGGTAATATGCCATCTCTACCCATCTTTGATATCCACAGCACCTCACACAGTGCTTTATACGTAGGAAGTATCTAATGAATGTTGAATTTTATCCCCCTGCTCTCCCACATTGTCTAATCCCCATTGCCCACTATCTCCTTAGCTTTTCCATAAACCACAAAGCCATTTCATGAGCAAATAAATATCATACATTCCTACAGTTATTTGTAGTAATCATTACGTCTATTATTTCAGGTTCTTTGGACAAGGTACTCTAGAATACATGAGAGGAAACAGTCCCCAAACTGATCAGACAAAAAGGGAGTGGACAATATAAGGCACAGTGCCTTGTCTCCTCTAGGTTTATAATTTAGAAGTAATTTCATGACAGCAAGACACATGACCAGGTCCACAAGGATTCCAAAGAAACGTAGGTATACCACAGTGAGATTAAGTCTGTTAAAACAATAAAAAATAAATAAAAATGCATTGTGTTACCAATATCCCTACCTAAAACCTGGTCCTAGCACCAGTCATTTTTACTTCCACTGTAAATGGCCTGTGAACTTCTTCACATTGTAAGTCACAATGAGATCTCCCAAATAGTTATTTTGTGCTGAGTCTAAATTTCTGTTCACTGTAGGAATTATTTTCAAATAATGTAGAAAAACTCAATAGTTCAGAGAACTTCAGTAAAGATAGCTAAAGACATGGAAGTAAACCCTTTGATGAACAGTGTAAGAAACCGGAGTTGTTTAATATAGAAAGGAGGGGTAGAAAGGTGATGAGATTTTGTCTTCAATTTCATGAAGGGTTGTTACTAGCACTGTAGTAATCATTTGCTATCTATGCCCAGAGTGGACAAAACAGGAGAAAATAAATTAAGTTACATCAGGAAAGATTTCAATTAGACATAAGGAAGAAACTTCCAGCTGATTAATTACTAGAATGAACCCCTGGAGGAGGCTGTCAGTCTCCATCTCCAGAGTGCTCCAAAGACACAATAAAAAAATCTCCATCTTGGGAGGCTTTGGAAATCATCTACCTATAGGCACAATGACCTCTAGAGGTCCTCTCCAATTATTTGATTTGATGACTCTCACAGTGTTTACTGATCACAGAAATATACTGGAACTGGCAAAGGGCTGAGGATCAATAAGGCTGAGGAAAAGCGGGGATTAGCGGTAGAATTAAGTACTGATTAGACATCAGAAGTGCCATCCTCCAATACGATTATATTCTAGCCCTGTCAAGATCAAAAGAAAAACGCATAAACCCATACTTTCCCAGTGGGAGACTAAATGGTTACAAATGAAATAAAGTTTCTTCCAGTGACCTAAGCAGAACTCAATCAGTAGAGAGAATAAAAAAGCCAAGGTAAACTCATTATTTAACCATATTTTCCAGTATATCAACATGCCTCCTACAGATCTAAAGTCCATCAATGGACAGCAGGATTCCCCAAGTAAGTCTCACAGGTTTCCTCCTCTACCCTGATATTATAAATCCACCCCACCTCCCTCCAGCCATGTCTGACCAAAGTCCTAACGACCTTTAAAATCCCAACTCAGATGCCACCTTCTCTATAAAGATATTTACCAAGTCCTCCAAGCTGGAGTACACATCTCCTTCACCGTATCACTGCTTTTGGACCTGTGTCCTTGTACCCATCAGAGCTCTGTGATCCCTGGAGCAGACAACTGGCAGTCAACTACATCAGGAGTAATGTTGGCCTGCCTCATCCCAGGCCCAGACAGCTCCCACGGCTGTCTTCCCTCCCTTTGATATGGGCTCTAGGGACAGTCTCCTTTCCCCTCCACTCAGGAACTTGCACCACATTCATTATGCCTTGCCAAACCTCTTGTCGAGACTGGCTATGGAATAGAAATCAGTCTCTCCAACTCTTTGCTTCTTGCTGCCCATAAAGGCATCCATAAGTCCCTTCCTGTTCAAAAATATTTTTCTTAATCACAATGGGCTTGTAGATAAGTGGGAATGAATTTTTAAAACACAGATTATAATAAAAATGAAAATGTTCCTATGATTTTGGTTTGGCTCCTTAGCTGGTTTTCTGCCTGAGATGGTAAATGGAAGTCTCATTTTGCTTTCATTCCTGAAGAAACTACTAAGTATCAAGCTGGTCACCTCTCACCCTATTAATGAAGGCCTTAAAGTTCCTTTTACATCCTAAAGAGATTTATTCAAAGGAGAACAGCAGCTTTACCCTAGCATCAGGTGGCATCTTGGAAAATCTCCATACTGAATAATAGCCAGTTAAGCAGGCTTCCTCACACTCTGTGAAAGACATATTTTAAATGATGGTCTGTGACGCTGGAGAAGCTTCTGACCCCCTTTCCATATTCAATCCCTATATCTCCCTGAATTCAACAGCTATGACACCAAAGAATAATAAACAGAACTGAAGATACTCCAAGATGTCCACTGGCAATATATTTATATAGTTCCAAGACATTAACAGCATCTTCCCACAGTCTTTAGAATGTTGCAGTTATCTAAAAAAAAGTTAAATAGTGTTCTATCAGTGAATAATTAAATCAAGGCTTTTTTTTTGAACACTTACTAGATCTCTTGCATGAGTGTGTGGCAGTCTTAAAGTCTGAAATTTTCATTTAGCACCTATTTGGTGCAGGGCATGGGCTAGGTGGAGAATGTGAAAATACATAAAATATGGATGCTTGGTGGACAGTAGAGTGAAAAAATTTGACTGATTTAGGTTTTTGGAAATTTGTGTGTGTGTGTTTGGGGGGGTATTTCTATTCAATGCCTGAAAGAAAAGAAGGAATGAAAAGAATAAAACTCTTTGGTTGAGAAATGATGCACCGAGAATTAGTAACAAGTAAAATACTGAGCAAGGTTATTGGGTGAGAGGAACAGGCTTCTAGGTCTCCCACAGAGCTCTGGTAGAGAGTTTCTCTGGTGTGGATCCAAGCTGAGTTCCCAAGCAAAGCTGGAAGACCAATGGATGTGGTGTTTTGGTCTGCAGGCACCAAGGAAGACCCAGGCTTTCTACAGTAGAAGTAAGGTAGGGTAGGTGGAGATTCAGCAGGCAGAGAGTCATGTCAAACTTAGCCCAGCCATACTAGACCCAAAGGTCAACAGCAACAAAATGAATAAGGTTGCCAGTTTACCACTGCCCATCAGAATTGGTTTTGGAACTGAGCTGGCAATTATAAGATTCTCTTTGACAGGTTGGGGAATGAGGAAAATCCCCCATGATTTTTATCCTGCCACACTTAAAACAGCTCTGTGGGAGTCGTATTACTCCCACTTTACAGAGAGAACTGGGCTTAACCTGAGGGAACTTAAGAAAAGTCATCTGTGAAGCCCATCTAACTTCAAAGTCTATGATATTATCCTTTTCCATTTGAAGATCATTTTCCTTAATAGGGAAGATGGAAGGAAAATAGGAATGGAGTATTTCTGCTTTCATTTGTCATCCACTTAACACAAAAGCAACAGCCCTGTGAAATGATCCCATCTTTTGGTTATTCTTTTGTCTCCAAATCTTAAGTTATTTTTATAGTCTCTGCATCTGAAGAGGAGTGGAGAGAAAATATGGAATCTATGTTTTTGAGCACCTACAATGTGCTGAACACTTTCTACATTTTCCCCTATAAAATAAATATTATTTTCCCATTATATAAAAGAAGACACTGATACACAACAGAGGGTTAATCAACTTACATAAGATCACAAGTATTGGTCATTCAAATGATCTTCTTGCAATACTG
The DNA here is from genome assembly GCF_964656455.1 of Halichoerus grypus. Classification (NCBI taxonomy): domain Eukaryota; kingdom Metazoa; phylum Chordata; class Mammalia; order Carnivora; family Phocidae; genus Halichoerus; species Halichoerus grypus. The sequence goes on from NC_135717.1 coordinate 88,417,895, forward strand.
CTATTATTCCTTGTTTATCAGCTTATTTTTCATTCATTCCAAAATATTTATTGAATGCCTTTGATACGTATTTGGTTCCAGACACTGTTCTGAGTACTTGGCATACACTGGTAACAAAGATCCTTGCTCTTGTGAAACTTAAATTCTAATGGTGGTAACCAGACAATAAATAATAAACCTAGATACATGAATGAATAAGTGGGTTTTCTTTTATCTTATGCATGTGTACTTTTGAAAATCAAGTTTACTGGTTCTGGTTCCAGGTAAAACAGAATAAATGCCAACTTTTCTCTCTCACTGAACACAACTATAAAACCTAGACAGAAGGCATGAAACAGCTACTTGAGGTTTCTGAAAATCAAATAGCAACATGCACATTGGGAAGAACACCGGGATTCAAAGTAACACCACACTTAATGGCTTTAAACAAGGCTCAGAATCTTATGATATTCCAAATACTTAAAATACAATCTAAAGTTACTCATAACACAAAAAACCATGAAGACCTCAACTTGTAAGGGAAAAGACAATCAACAGGCACCAACAACGTGACGACACAGATGTTGAAAGATTTTAGAGCAGCTGTTATAAAAATTCTCAAACAGGCAATCACAAACACTCTTGAAACAAAAGTTTAAAATGGAAGTCAAAGGGAAATTTTAGAACTGAACTGCCAAAAGAAAACACCCCCACCAACTGGAAGCAGTGACCAGAATATCAGTAGCAGAAGAAAGAGTCAGTGACTCAAAGGTAACAAGAACAGTTGAGCAGTACTTTCTCCTTGGAGCTCTAAGCACCATCTCAGACTTAGGTGGCACCATGAATATGTATATATATATCTTCCTCTAAGCTTCTAAGTTCTGATAACCACAATCCTTGCTCCAGGAATAAGAGCTGTTTCTAAAGGTATTACTTCCCACTATTCTCTTTCTGTTCCTTCAGCCCTCCAATATCCTGCATCATATTCCCTCTGTTGACTGAAATGCTCGTACGTTTATGGTGGGAATGTAAAATTATATAACCACCTTGAAAAACGGCTTGGCGATATCTTACAAAAGTTAAACATATACCTATCCTATGACCCAAAAATTCTACCCCTGGGTATTTACCCAAGAGAAATGAAAACCTATGCCCACAAAAGGATCGGAACAAAAATGTTGACAGCATTTTTATTCATGATAGCCAAAACTAGAAACAACTCAAATGTTCATCCACAGAAAACAACATACTCTAATATACTTATATAATGGAATATTAGCCTAAAAACAGAACTATTGATAAATGCAACAACATGGCTGAATCTCAAAACATTATGTTGAAAGGATGTCAGACACAAAATAATACGTATCGCATGACTGAATTTATATGAAGTTCTGAAATAGGCTAAATTAATTTATAGTGCAAGAAATCAGATAATGGTTGGTTACCTTTGATGTTGGGGGTGGGGGTGGTAGTGGTAGGTAGGAAAGTGACTAGGAAGGGGCACGAGGCCAATCTGACAATGAAAATACTCTATATTTTGACAGAGGTCACACCTATGAAAGCATTTGTCAAAAGTCACCGAATACACATCTAAAATATATGTTGAAGTATCTAGTGAGCTTTATTTTCATTAGAATCTTATCTTTAGATGATATTTTAGTCTCTGAACATCAAGTCAAGCAAGCCCTTTCTATCGGCTTTAGAAATATCTTTCCATAAAGTATAGGGCATATGTTTTCTAACTTCAAAAAAATTTTTTTATTTATTTAAATTCAACTAGCCAACTAGTCAACTAGTATATCTTTGGTTTTTGATATAATGTTCAATGATTCATCTTCAAAATTTTAAACCCTAAGTTAATATGATCATTATCTCCCAAGGTTCTAGCCACCTTTACATCTTCAAACAGTTCTTGGACATAACTTCTCTTGGTCTTAATTTATATTCAGGATATGTTATACTATAAATATTTCTTCATTTCAATTTATTTCACTTCAATAAGTATTCATTGACCATATCTGTATGCAAGGCAAGGTTTTAAAAATGTAAGAAATCCAAAATAGCATACAGTCCTCTCTTCAAGATGCTGACCACCTAGAGTAAAGTAGAATATAATTTTTAAAAGTATAACAGGGAATCAACAAGATAGAAAACATTCACAATAAATATGAGAAATGTTAGGTACTTCTTTTTTTTTAAAGATTTTATTTATTTATTTGAGACAGAGAATGAGAGAGAGAGAGAGAGCACATGAGAGGGGGGAGGGTCAGAGGGAGAAGCAGGCTTCCTGCCGAGCAGGGAGCCCGATGCGGGACTCAATCCAGGGACTCCAGGATCATGACCTGAGCCGAAGGCAGTCGCTTAACCAACTGAGCCACCCAGGCGCCCATGTTAGGTACTTCTTTTAACATCCTTGGTTGAAAGGCATTCTACATTCATAACATGACTTTTTCACTCCCACTCCCAGTCCATTTGATGTGCCACTTTTATGCTTGTAGCAAACATAATTAGCAGACATTGATGATTTCATTCCACCAAATCACCATTCTTATTAGTCCTAATAATTTTAGCAAGTGATCTTCAAAGAACATTGACCTTAATGGTTTAGATCTCACATATTTAAGAGATCCCCAGCTTACACAAGACAACCAGTATGATTTCCCCCACTAAAGTGGCACCAGCTTCTTTCCAAAAGAATCACAGAATCTAATTATCCTGAAAATTAACTAAGCAGAATTCAATATTCATATTCTTCCAATGAAAAGGCAGCCAAGAATTACTTCTTTCCTAGGAATGAGCCATCAGTGTTTGTAACATACTCTTAATAGAACAAGAAGTCACATGTATCCATCTCTCATTCCACGTGTAAAACGAAAATTCTGTAAGTGAACAACTCAGAATCTGGCTGTAGTTTTCGCTTTTTCTTTTGAAAAAAATCAGTGTCACCAATGTTTAAGAAAGCAAAATCTGAAGAGGATGGGACAAAAGTTGGCACTATAAAGCTTACATGTTTGGAAATCTAAGTTTACAAGACTTTTCCTCCTTTTGAACAAAAGCTTGACATCATTACCAATCACACAGAGCTGTTAGGCTGCCTGGCTAAAGAACAATGCAGTGTTTAAGATGCTCTGTCACTGGAGTTTTGTAAGGATTTTTTCCTTCCTCCAAAGGACTCATCTTACCGCTCCTTTGTGACCTAAGGGGTATGTAATTTTCAGCTTCTGTTCAGCATTGACAAGGTGGGTATTGTTTCTAGCCCTATATTCCATAAACAAAATCTCTAAAACTCCAACTCAGAAATTAAATAGATTTCTAAAAATGGACCCTACATCACTCAACCAAAGTCTGTCTCTCAGAAAGTAGGTGGGAATAAGAGTCTCTCCTTCCTGTTGCCCCTCCCCCACCCATCACTGTTGATGGATAAGAGATGTCAGCTTGTCAAGTCTTATTGGGTGCTACCTGATGTAAGTCCACACTCAGGCAGTAAAAATCTGTTTGCAGTCAGCTCTTTTAATGACTCCCAGCAAACAGGAGGAAAGCAGATCTATTCAGTAAGATGCTTCCTCTGATATGGTGGGAAAAAAATAGTCCATGACTGAGGCTTGATATGGAGAAGATTTTTAAACAAAGAACAGTTCTTTCTTTAGAGAAACGAGAGAAATCATTTCTCTAGGGATTTGGGAATTCTAAGAAATATTATGTTTCTATGCTTATGATTTAAGGTCACCTAGACTTGAAGCTCTTTGAAAAGGAGGTCATATCTTCTCCATAAAATATCCCCATTCCACAGAGTCCTGCTGAGTCCTAAGCATTGTGTGGGTTTTGAATTCTGATGAATAATATTGACGTTCCCCCTTAATCTCAAGCCTAAGGGGAAATTCTGGTAAGGTGCCCAGCCTTCCATCTACCCCAAAATGGATACGAAAGACTAGAAGATCAAATGTTCTGGGAATATATTTTATGACATAAAGCACCTAATTCTTTGGAAAACCAAATTAAGGAGTTTTCTCTAAGAGATTTCAAAATTCTAAGAAATATGTTTCTATGCACTATAGCCACATTATTAAGGCTAAATTAGGTGCCGAGCTCCTGAAGATAGTGGTCTAATCATTCTGATAAATATTCTCATTCATAGTGCCTGGAGCATTGCTGGTGTACCACGGGTCTTACAGTGCTAAATACTGGATGGCGGTGGAGCTTATGATGGTGATAGTAATGAAGACAAATCATGCTCACTAAAAAGACTAAGTCAAAAATTTTTTTAAATGACCAGACAGAGTGAACTGAGAGTTATTCTGAGAATAATACTATGTATGTATTCATTCATCCACTTTTCTGAAGCCTCTCAGCTATCATCCTCCAGGTAATACTCACTTCTCCTAGAATAATATAGATGTGGCAGAAAGTGAATTCCAAAAAGTCTAGCTAACAGCATTCAAGTTAAACTTACTAGATTATTTCACTGAGAAATATTTTTCTTTCTGGTTAGAATTAATAAAATGACTACCAAAGTTCTTAATAATATCGGACTGTTCAGAAATAGTCATGCATAGAAGGTTAAAGAATTGTCTTTGTTCTTCATCCTCTAAGACAAGAAACACGCAATCAACACTTAGGTAAAGGTTTTGAACAAATGCATGCATGACTGTAGAATAAATATATGAATAAGTGAGCAAATGAATGAAAGGCTTCTTGAACTGGATTTCTCTGCTTATTAGAATACTTATTATACAGGTAAAGTCACATTTTAAGAAGTCTAGTGCTTATGCTCTAAAAGAATGGTCTCAGAAAAAAACTGAATGCTGATCTTTCAAGTGAGCAATACAAGACTATATGAGCTCCAGAAGCATATTGCAAAAATGACCCCTTGATGACAAAGCAATAACAAATTGGTCATAATGATGTCATAAGAGCAAGTTTTTTTTAAGTCATTATAATTTTTCATGTCTATTTTAGCCAGAAGATTTGTGGAAGCAGAAGAATTTGATCCCTATGCAAAGTGGTGATGGAGGTGTGTTTCTTCCAGTGTTCACTTATTCCCCCTACAATATCTGTTCCCAAATCATTAACTTGTCCATAATGATCTGAGTCCAAACTGATGTAGCTAATAGCCACAAAATCCTCTCTGTAGGGCTTAAAAAAACAAAAACTACAACTAAACTATCAAAGGACAACTGGTAGCCTAAGCCACTGCTAGGATGAAAACTCCCGGGAATATGAATATTTAATTTACCACTTTATCTACAGCAAACCTAATATAAAGTTTTGAATGGAACAACCTCTTAATAAAAATCACTTGATGAAATGAAGACATGGGACTAGGGTGATGCAACAGGCAATAAATACTGTGTAAGTTTAGAAACAGAGCACAGTGTGGGGAGGTGAAGTCAGAGTAGACTTCATGGAGGACATGGGACTTAAATAATATGATTTAACTCATATGTGGAATTAAAGAAATAAAACAAATGAATAAAGGGGGGGAAAAGGGACAAACCGAAAAAAAAAAAAAAGACTTAACTATAGAGAACAAACTGATGGTTACCAGAGGGGGCGGCAGGGCGGGAGGATGGGTAATATAGGTGGATGGGGATTATGAGTACACTTATCTTGATGCGCACTGATATATGGAATTGTTGAATCACTATATTGTACACCTGAAACTAATATAGCACTGTACGTTAACTAACTGGAATTAAAAAAATAATAATATGTTGAAAGAAATGGTCACGCTATGAGCCAATACTAATCTAAGTGCTTAATATGAAAATGTCCTAAGCTCTCAGGATCCACAGCAATCACACAGCAGCATCTTACCCAAGGTTTTTCTAACATTCAATATCTTACTCTTTCAGAGGGACCATGGCTGAACAGGCCACACACTTTACTGTCACAGAGGAAGAAGGCAGATGAAACAGGACACGCTTTGGAAGACAATGCAGTGAGAAGAAACACTGCATAAGAGATCAATGCTGAAATTTCAAGGATGAAAGACAAGGGTATGGAATGAGGGTGGAAAAGGAAGGTAGAAAGAAAGAAATGCTTTCAATGAAAGAAACTGTTCTCACAGTTTCAGGTGAAGGATTAATCTGTCCCGTGGGAATGAATGCTGTATGATATTCTTCAAGACAACACAAAGTAGAGGGGGATTTAGTGCGGTGGAGTATCTCTATCATTCTATTCCTGTTCTGTATACACCCAGTGGTGTTAGTTTTTCCATCTTTGGTCTTTATGACTGAGACAGTCCTTCCTATCCATCACCTTGGAATACCGTGCCTACCCTAATGGGACTAAATAGGCAAGGGCTTGGTTCTTTGATCACAAGAATAAGAAACTACAGAAAACTACTAAATTTTGTGCAACCACAGAAAAGGAGAGTAAATTCTCATCAGAAGGGGGAATGGGGGAAAGAGAACTAGCATTTCTTATCTAAGAAGTGTATTATGCATTATATTAGGCTATATATAATATATATACACATAAAGATAATAGATATATCCGTATATATGTGTATATGTGAATAATAACTCAAACATCATAGAAGTCCTCAACATAAGGAATTAAAATCTCTTTTTTACAACTGCTAAAGCTGAGGTGTAGATAGTTTTATACAAGTTAAATAGGTAGTAGGTAGATGTGGGATTCATAACAAGGTCTGGCTGACTCTAAAACATACTGCAGCTCAGAAAACAGGCAGAGCATGGCAATTCTGATTTAAAACAAATGCAAAGCAGAAAGGATCCCTAGAATTAAACTCAGAAAGCCCCGCTTGGGATGTTATTGCCATCGCAGCCCTTGGGCAAGTTACTCTGAGTCAGCCTCAGTTTTCTCATCTGGAAAATGGTAGAACAACTGCCCGACGACATAGCATCACAAACTAAATCTGGTATTTTTATAAATGTTCCCGATACTGTAGCTGGTACAGTAGTGCTCCTGGCACATTGTCCGAACCCAGTAGGCATTCCATAAATATGTGCTGGATGATAATGAAGTGGAAGTGAGAAAACCCACAAGAACCACTCCTTTTTTTCCAAAACCATGACAGATGGTCAACTTCTTCTTCAGGATTTCCGATCTCTCAGAAACCACTCTACCTATGCCTTCGCTGTCCTAAATCAAAAGTGAAAAATACAAAAAAGCACAGGAGGTGAGGTGAAAGCACAGCCTGGCAGTGGGTGGGAGTCCAAAGTGGAAAACAAACCTGTCCCTTTTCTACAAATCACAATCTCTTTGTCCCTGGAGGTAGCTTCCCTGATGGCCACAGTTTTCCCTCACAATAAAAGCACAGGTCGGTCAATCCCAGAGGGAGCACAGGGACAAACACTGAGGCATAGTCCTTAACCAGGAAGGACACTCTTTGGGGCCCTTCCTTCGCATGTTTTGTCACATCTTTCCTCTTTTCTCTCCTCCATGACCTGCTTTCTCTCTTGAATCTATAATGGTGATTTCCTGCTTCTCTTTATGGAAAGAAGTCTTTTGGCTCTCATAGGCAACCATTTTCTTTATGCTTGACATGGTCCACTCCACCCCCCCCTCCCCCCCACTGCATCTACCACACACACACACTTCTGTCTCCCTCCAGGTGGGGATTCAGCTGTGGCTGCTCCTGTGTACTTCTCTGTAGAAGGGGGGAGGGGGGACTTCAGGTCCCAGAACAATACCTCTGTCACCTGCAGGCCACACAGGCTGCTTTTCCTCCTACTTTTCACTCTTTTTTTTTTTTTTTAAAGATTTTATTTATTTATCTGACAGAGAGAGACACAGTGAGAGAGGGAACACAAGCAGGGGGAGTGGGAGAGGGAGAAGCAGATTCCCTGCTGAGCAGGGAGCCTGATGCAGGGCTCCATCCCAGGACCCTGGGATCATGACCTGAGCTGAAGGCAGATACATAACGACTAAGCCACCCAGGCACCCCACTACTTTTCACTCTTCAGGTGAGGAGACAAAGCCTCTCATGCTAATCATTCAAGAAACTCAACGAAGAGTATTTTTTTATTTGTCAGAGAGAGGGAGAGAGCACAAGCAGGGGGAGAAGTAGGGAGAGAAGTAGGCAGAGGGAGAAACAGGCTCCCCACTGTGCAGGGAGCCCGATGTGGGGCTCCATCCCAGGACCCCGGGATCATGACCTGAGCGGAAGGCAGACGCTTAACCGACTAAGCCACCCAGGCACCCCTCAACGAAGAGTATTTTAAGGAGAGAACCACAGCTGTGAAAGTCCACACAAGCCTTCAAGTGCTGAGCAGGAAATACCCAGGAAAAAGGGCAAACACCTGGACCAAGGCAGTTTCACAGATGAATGGTGAGGTGAGGGGGGAGAAGCAGGAGCTGTTGTTGGCTTATACCCAAGTATAAATTGCTTGCTTTGCCCTACAGCATTTTATGGTGTTGGGAAGCTTCTCTAGGCATCTCCTGTGGGACTAGAGATGGTAAAAAATGTAAAAAATGTAAAGAAGAGAAACTATAATGCTGCCTTGCACAGCAGCTTCTAAAGAGAATCCGGAAGCCCCTTTAGTCAACCACGTGACACCCCTGGTAGTCAAACTCTGTCACATGAGGTTAAGTGTAGTAGAGAGGAGAAAGTTAATGCAACACAGGGCTATAACTGATCATGCGGTTTTGGTGTATTTAATTTTAAAAGGGGGTACACTCACTGGTTCCCTTCATGTTATAAGTGGAAAAAGAGGAGAAAACAGGCTTCAGTGACCTCTCTCCAACTCAGACACATGCATAATGACTAAAGAAGCCCTTATCTACCAAGCCTCCCACTCTAAAATATGCAAGAGTACTGCCCTGCCTACTTGGCTCAGACACATGCTCAGGCTCAACTACTCACGGTGTTAGAGGCCACCATCCACCCACACATCTGCTCTCATATGCACGAATCCTCCCCAAATAGTCCCTCACACACAGAAGTCCTTTCCAGATGCACTATGGCCCATCATCACTCACCTTCTTCCACTTCCAGAGCCAGAAGCTGACCTACCCCCACCATCCAACAGAGGAGACTATCACTCCCGCGTACAACCCGCCACTCCTCTCTCTCCTCCGCACACTGATCTACTCGCTTCCTGAATCAATCCCCTGTACAAATACGTGCACAAGGCATCCTGTCACTCATACATGTTATTCATGTTTGCTTTTTCCCATTTGAATGAAGACTCAGGTGTAGACCTACTCCTTCATTCACTTGTCCATACTAATCAGACAAGCATCAATAAATCACCTTGGTACTTTGCTGTAAGTTCCAAAGCTTGGATGTAGCTCCCTTTCAGGAAAGTATCTAAATTTTCCAATAAATTTGAACAAATATTTGTTTTCATATGGCACATCAGCCAAGGGAAACCCTTCCTAATAACCAAATGACAGTTAACACTCTGGCTTACCGTCATATTACTATAAGAAGAGACCCAGAGCAAGACAAATACCATATGATCTCAGTCATCTGTGGAATTTAAGAAACAAAACAAGTGAGCAAAGGAAAAAAAAGAGAGACACACCAAGAAACAGACTCTTAACTATGGAGAACAAACTCGTGGTTATCAGAGAGGAGACGTGTGGGGGAAACTGGGAATGGGGATTAAAGAGTACACTTATCACGATGAAAAAAATAAAATAGTGGAAAAAGAAAAGGGACACAGTGGCACTTGAATAGGAGACCATCACACTACCAAGTTCAGGGTTTCTGGCAAAGCCAAAGCCACACCGGCCTTTCTGGTCATTATCTGAAGGCTACTGATGCAGGTAGGCTGGTAGATTTGGTAGTATAAAAATGAAGACGTTCCTGGGAAAAATAATTCCATTTTCTCAATGAATTAGAAGGCACATTTACCAGCAGAGAGTGCTAGTTAGAGGAGAGGAAGAACCTTAGGTCTGAAGTGAGAAGAGAGAGTGTGAAGTTATTTTGGAGCAGGAGAAAGTGAACATAGTAGGAAATGTAGCAGGGCTGGGCGGGACCAAGTCACAACTCGAGATCCACGGCTTTGTCCTCACGGTTGTGCTCCCGCCTGGCTGGAGAGAAAGCTGAGCTGCGGGACTGCTTCGCGGTACACATGAAGGAGGCGGCCGGTCTCACGGAGGCCGAGCATCGGCACCACTGGGTGCCCCCCTTCAGGCATAGACGAGGGGACCGTGTGTGCTCAGGCTTCAGCCAGCTTCACGTGGCGCCTCCTTTCAGGCACATCCTGTCCAGCTCTGGCTTCCTACCCTGGGGCTTCCCCGCTGCCATGATGCCATAGTACATCAGAACTAGACGCAACCTGGAAGCGTGGGAGAGTAAATGGGAGCAGAAAAGCAAACACTTGCCCCTGTTGTCTTTCAGGACACGGTTCTCAGGCACATCTTTAAAGACTCCTTAGAGGATTCTGGCAGGATGAAGGATCACTTGCCCTCAGCAGTGCTCAACCCAATAACAAACATATCCTTGTATCAATTTTCTCTCCTTCCCTGTCACATTCTTCTGGTCCCCAACTCCGGTTTCCTTTTGAATCGTTTTCAAAAAAAAAAACCAAACCATAACAACAACAACAAAAAAACCCTACCTACCTAAGGGCTCTGCCTTCAGGGTAAGATCATTCCTTACAGGAGTAGCTAGAGCTGGGATTGTGGTGTTCAACAAAGACCCCACTGCTGGGGGTGAGCGGGGTGGTGGTAACTCCTGGCATGTACCAGCACCACAAATACTAAGACTCTCCCCTGTGGTGGCCTGGGGTGACGTGGAGGCAGAGGGTGACGGATCAGTTGTATGGTAGCTCAGTCAAATATCTGCAAGTCTTGAAAAAAAGGAACTGGAAGGACAGCCAGCTATCAACTCGAGGTATTCTGTGACATCCAGAAAGTCTCCCAGGCCAATGTTTAAGGAGACTTGCATTGCCTGTGGCCACAGGGCCGACTGTGGAAAACCAGACCTAGGAGCTAACTGGAACAGTGACAATACTACAAAAGAGACTGAAGGCACAACGCTGGAACGTCTCCTACGTGAAAATCCTAATGGGAAAAGAATGGGACCCTGAGACCCACAGAGGGACGTGTGGGTGCCTAGCAAGGGAAGATTTTTCCTAAAACCTCCAAGGTGGCAAGAGAAGCTCCACCCCGATGGTCAGAGGAAACAAACCTGACCTTAGAGAGTGTCCAAAGACCTTATCTGAAGCAGGTGCCTTTCAATAGGACTCCTGTCCTTCCAGATATACACCCCTGTCTCCCTTCATTCCCTCTGGGTCGATACCTAGAGTCAGGTCATGCACAAGTACAGCCGGAGAACACAGCTCCTAGCAGGAGGCAAATAGCTAGGAGGAAAGAGCTTACATACTGAAGGAATTGCAAGGGAAAGACCTGGCCTATAGAAATCTGCAGAAAGCAGGGAGCACGCATGGAAGTGGATTTTGAGGGAGAGCGGGATATAGAATTTATTGGCAGGGGAGCACTTTCTTGTGAATTAAGGGTCAAAGGTCTGGCAAAGACTCCTAGAGGCACGCCTAACATACTAATGGATTGGTGGCCTAGTGAATGATGCAGTGGACGATGGAACGACTTTGGCAAAATATTGCGAAAGGGGCCCAAAGATTAGGGAGGTGGCAATGTTAGACCGGAAGGACTACGTGAGGCTGAGAACTGGTTACCTGACTGATCTGCTCTCCTAGAAAGGCCTGGTGGGATCAAGCACCAGCCACCCACAGGGCTACCAGCTCAATAAAGCGCCTTGCCTTGGCCTTTCCTCTTCCCCTGCCTCCGTCCCCTCATCCCTAATTTCTGCTCCCAAAGGTTGTGTCCCACAGAAACTTCTTGCGCCAAGGCTAAGACAAGCTATTTCTGAGGAAGAGAAATTACAAGCAAGCTAAAGAATCCTGAGACTGCTCCTGGCCCTACCACGGACTCCAAAAATCACTGTCTAAATTAATGCATTCTAGTATAGTGTCTAAGTCGGTTCTCAAGAGATGATAAGTTCCTCCTTTCGTCTTCTCCCTTCACCTGAATCAGTAAATTAAGATGGCGGTTAAGGGCAAACAACTCCCTGAGGCCGAACACTAATGCAAATACAGCCACTGCAATCTCTTTGGCTCTGTGCCTACCAGAAGCCCCTCTGAGCACACCCTTCCCTGGGCATGACTCTGCTTCTCATTTCCCAGTACACTGTTTTCCTCCACTGTCACTGTCTAGCCTCAGGACAACAGTGTCCCCTGGAGGGATCAGATCCCCTTCTGGGGAAATCAAAGAGCAGATCAGGAATTAGTCACCAAACTGTGTCACTTTAAATACAAAGAAGAAAGGAAGGAGGAGAGGAAAGGAGCTGGCAGGGGAGGGGAGAGGAGGGTGGGCAGGTGACAGGGAAGGGGAGGAGGGAGACAGGAGGGGGGCAGTGCTGTAGTTGAGGCTTCTGACTTTTCATCTCATTTAATCATCGCACTACATTTGCAAGTGATCTGCTGTCACACAGATGAGGAAGCCAAGGCTCAAGGTCCCCGTTTTAAACAACCGTTTCTTAAGCTGAACAGACAGCGAGGAGCTACACGTTGTGCCCCAGCATGAGCAAGAGACAGGACTCGATCAGGAATGAGGGAAGCCGATCAGACCAGATACACAGACGCCTGCAGGCTTCTGCCTTCTTAGAGCTGGGATTTATTTCGGTAGACCAGTCTATGGGGAGACGTCATAGAACTGGAATGCAGGCAACTAGGATATTTTCATTTTCCCTCTATTTAACAAGTAATGGTGCTAAGCAATTGTATGTGAAGCAATGTCCAGGGAAGAGGCCCCAAAGGCTCGAGGAGAAACTCCAACTTCACTGGACCCTGAGTTCTGACAGCGCCAGGATGAGGGAGCCCCGAACCGGGGTGGCCTTCAAGAATGGGAGTGGGTAGATAAGCAAGCCAGCTGTCATTAACTACAAAATGAACTTAATAATGACACCCCAGACCACTGGACCAGGCCGGAGTTTCCTGCAGATCTTCAATTGTTCTGCTTTGTGTCTGGAAGGCCCAAAGCCTGACACCACCTCCCTCTGCTTCCCTAAGACCTTTGGCATGAATATCCACCTATGCCAATGAAATAGCGAATTTTTTTTTTATACTCTATCCCTTTCTTGAGTTTCCTGCTGAAGTCATCATAACGCTTTGCCATCTCAGCATTCCCCTTCTCAATGCGTCCTTTGTAAACTGTACTTCCAGTGATAACTAAGCTTCAAAGACCTATAATATTGTGGAGCTGAAGGGACCAATTTTTTAATTCAAGAAACAATTATATAGCATTTACCCTAAACCACACACTGTTTAATCACTTAAAATTATGAACTTCTTTATTACTCCTAACAATCCTATAAGTTAAGAGTTATAAGTTACAGTTATTATCCCCATTTTCTGGGAAGAGAAAACTGAGGCTCAGAAAGATGAAATAACTAGCTTCAGGTCACACAACTAGAAAGTGGCAGAGGCTGGCTCCAAAGTCTGTGTTCTTAACCTTGGGGATCATTTAACTCATTCTCTACATTTTATGGAAGAGGTAACTAAGACACAAAGCAGCTAAGTGACTTGTGCTAGGAGAAGGCAGAGTGTAGGCTGGGATGTAGTCTTCTGATTTCCAGCTCAATGCTTTTGTTTGCTATATCCCATGGTCATGGTTCCAGCAGTATTCACCTCTAGCCTACGTTTCACTGGTGGTTCCCCATGAGTTCTTCAACTGATCTGTAGATTTACAATATCACGGTAGAGCTTCATTTTACCAAGGCCGTGTATAAAAACCTTTGGAATTGTGAGGATTTGCACCTAGTCCTTTGGGGCTTTAGAATTGGGTGATCCAGGTTCTAGAGCTTCCTTGTTAGCTGTGAGACCACAGCATATTCCTTCACCATTCTGGAAAGTCTAGCTGGTATATGGGAGGGTATGCTAAAAGCTGTAAGAAGCAAATAAATGCTGTTATTGCAATAATAACGGTGATTAGTCCTGTTAAAGGCATAATGTTTTACCCATTATTTCTGCAGTGTGTGAAATGGTTACAAAGATACAGAAGCAGATGGTCATTGTCTCTCAAGGAGGGAGGATCTGGTGCTGAGATTACTGCTGGGGATAGGGGAAGCTGTGGGTAAAAACGAGGAAAGGCAAACCATGTTCCTGTTAACAGCTCTGAATAACAGTATTGTGGGGTAAAATGGAAAGCTGCTCGTAAGGGAGAAACTGGGGGTCCATAGAAACACACGTCTGCATGTTCCCTTTCCCCTGGGCATGGGGTGGCACGCCTCTACCTGCTCTTATGTGTCAGTCCTGACTGTCACATCACAGGCAAACATCCTGTAAAACTGACTGCATTTGGCATTTCAGCTCTTTTCTCAGCCACGTCTGTCACTGGAGATTGTGAGCCCTACAAGGACAGAAACCCTTGTCTTTTATCTCTATCTACAAAGCTAGTAGCAAGTCTGGCACTCAGTAAACGGTGGCCGAACAGTGAATGAATGAATGACTTTTCAACCTGATTTAAATGCAATCATTTTGCTTCCATTCAACAGCCCAGGACTCGGGTTGTTCTCTAAGTAGCGCCTCCCCTTCACACCCCCCCTCCCGCCCTGCCCCAGGATTGTGTGTCGGGCAGGACTAATATTGGAGCTAGAGAGGTCAGTGCACTTTTCAGGAAGGGTGGGAAGACATACTGAGGGCTGGGAACTTTCTGAGATCCAGTTTTTGAGAACCACTGTCGGATAGTTCTCCAGTATTTCATCAGCCAACCACCAAAGGGTGCCCGTAACTCCCCATGCATCAGAATATTTCCTATACACGTTAAAAAAAAAAAATCAACTTTTTAAAAACATCTCAAGCCAGCATTTTGTCTTGTTAGCACTTTAATTCCTAAAGAGACACTCAGAGTATCTCTTTTTGGGTTCAGAGATAATTTTAAGAAAGGAAATGTGCAGAAAAGGCCCAGAGAGGGAGGATGCCCATTCATACATTCTTTGGGTGGGTGCTTCAATACTGAGAATATAGAGAATTCCTTAATGGCAGGAATCAAGTGTAAATTTGGTAGATCTCCCACAGCACCTAGGGCTGGCTGTGCACACAGCCAACGCTCAATAAAAATTGAACGGATAGATGGACAGAATATAATTTTCTATTGCTACTTCTATTACCTACAGTCACCTGTAAACTAGCATAATTCTGGTCAGTATGTCCAAATAACCTACCACTTTCTTACCTATCAATTCTTTTTCTGGATTTTTCTTTGCATAGAACTGATACTATTTTCAGTTTTTTATTCAAGCCTTCAGAAAAAAAAAAAAACCTGTCTCTCTCATCATCCAACAGTAAAACCTCTACACACATAAGTGTCTTCTCACACAAATCAAACAACATAATATAATGGTATTTTCATTGGGGTACCGTGTCTCCGTCTGAGTAAGAGGTGAAGTCAGCGATGTGATTAAAGTCTAAGACTGATGTTTTGCTTTTTTCTGTGATTTATTTGGCACTAGCTACCCTGTGCTTCAAAACAAGAAACTAAAACATGCTAACAATAACCTAACATTCACTCCCTACATGGGAGTGAGGGGTAACGTAAACTAGTCCCAGTGAGTCATGTCATCTATCAAAACTCTCCGTCCAAAATAATTCACTGCCATCCCTGCAGCTGCATCTGGCTGCTCAGGTCACCTTTACCCATGCCCAAACTCATTCTCAGAAACCTTCAGTCCTTCTGTCCCTCCCATTTCTGTGGGGTTCTCTGTCTGCCCTCACTTTTGAATGACGAAGATTTCCAAGGCCAGATCATTCTTGCGCTGGGACTAGCCAATTCATGGGAAGACAGTCTTGGAGGAGGAGGAAAGGAAGAGCTATTAGGGAAGACACTTGGGGAAGTCAGGGAGAGAGAACAATGCCAAATGAATTATCGGAGGAAAAAGAAACATGGGAGAAGTACAACAGAATATGTAGAAAGGACTATTTTCACCAGATCTCTTGCCCATTCCAGAACTTTCAGAAAAGAAATAGCTGAAGATGGGGAGAATGGGTTTAGGGAAAGTAGTCCTATCTTCTATGACAGGATTCACTTTGTTACTAAAGGGAAATAACCTATGAGAAGAGAGAGACAGAAAGAAACCAGGAGTAGGGTGGGCGAGACAAAGAGGAAGACATATGGGTAGGGGGGTGGGAGGAGGAGAGAACATGGTATGCAGTGGGAACACTGTTGGAAACATAAGAACCGCCCCCAGAAAGAAAATGCCAGCATCTCTGGGCAAAAATCTAAATTGTCAGCACATGCATCTTTGCTCTCAGAAATATACACTTTTTTTTTCTTTCATGATGATTCCCCATTCCGACATCAGCAGAACACTTCACACCGAGAGACTAAGATCACCTCATTCCTCCCATCATGTAGCACTTCCAGGCCTGTTCCTCAGCATTCCTCACAAATGTGCTCTCTCCATGCTTTAGACTAATCAATGCTGGGAGCCCATGGCGAGGAAGATTCAGGAGCAAGTAGCTGTCTAGATTTCATAGAGATTTTGGTCTTACAAAACTTGACTGGAAGAAATCTGTCCCTCTTGGGAAAAAATGAGGAAGGAAAATAAAATCTTCAATGTGTACACTTAATAAATATAGTATCCCATTTAATTCTCTGCAGGGATAGTCCAAAAAAAAAAAAAAAGATAATTAACAATGAGGGCGCCTGGGTGGCTCAGTCGTTAAGCGTCTGCCTTCGTCTCAGGTCATGATCCCAGAGTCCTGGGATCGAGCCCCACATCAGGCTCCCTGCTCCGCGGGAAGCCTGCTTCTCTTTCTCCCACTCCCCCTGCTTGTGTTCCCTCTCTGGCTGTCTTTCTCTCTGTCAAATAAATAAAACCTTTAAAAAAAAAAAAAACTTTAAAAAAAAATTAAAAAAAAGATAATTAACAATGAGCATTTTCTTTGTATCAGGCCTCTGCTAAAAACCTTGCATTCGTTCTCATTTGACCAGCATGAAAATAACACGTAGCCTTTAGTGTTACCTCTGCTTTTACAGCTGAAGATGCTCAGAGGGCTTAGGTAACCTGGCCAAAGCCACCAACCGAACAGATATAGGGGCCAGGATACCAAGAGATCCACCTGGCTTCTGATACCGTGCAAATGGCCCCAATTTTATTTTACCAATAGTGAGTATTAAGCACCTTCCCCACCAACCTTTTCCTATACCTTGTAATAGAGTAGAATGCTTAAATCCTTCCCTTCCCTTTAATTCTTTCCCTACGCTGTTTAAAAAATTATAAAATGATTAAAAAATTAGGCAATGGACCTGAATAATAATAATAAAAGAAGAATCAACTGACAATTAATGGTAGTTGATGGTATAAAAGAGGAAATAAAAGATTATGTATAGTCCACAAATGTCTGTCCTCTCTACCACATTTGACACTACTGACCCCTTTTTTCTTAAAAGTCATTTCTTTGGACTTCAATAACCTGCCCCTTACCGAGCTGACCACAGTCTTCCCTCCACCTCCACCAGGCCTGTGACCTTTGCTGAATTTTCTGCCTCCTCCTTCCCTCCAACTGTTCTGGGTGGCCCAGCAGGAATCTCACTTTACTTTCTCTAGAAACTGCTCTCCTGAGAGAACTGATCTTTTCTCAGCTGGTCACTGACACCTGTACCAACACTATGCTGATGAATTTCGAATCTGTAACTTCACATTCCAGACTGCTGTAGGCACTTCAAGATATCCTCACGAACATGTCCAGCCCTCAGCTCGGAATTTAACACATCTTCTGTGAAAAACAGGTTCCCACTGCAACTGCTCAATTTCCACTGATCCCTCACCATCCTTTCAATCTCAAGACTGAAAAGCCAGCTTTGATATTTTATCTCCTGTATTATCTCTACATGGGATACTACCAGATCCTAAAGAAGTAAACTTCAAAATTCTTTTGCAATCCCTGAGACCACGAACATTCTGGCCCTTTCACTGCATTTGGAGCAGGTCTGACTTGTCTCCCCACCTTTGGGTCACTTTTCCCATTGCCTCATATAGTCATACAAGATTAATCTTAAAATAACCACATAATCAAGTCTTTCCTATGGTTACCTCCCAGGATAAGGTTAAATGACATTAATCTAACCTTCTGGGTTTTCATGACTTACCAGTTAGTAGTGACATTCATTCAGCCCAAGCCAGGGATTCAAGAACTAAATAGGTTGTTTCATAGAAGATTCTAAAGCAGACAGATATGCCAGTGGTGTCTAATTCAAATCCTTTACAAAAATATAACACAGAATAACTAAAAGTTGATATAATCCTACCTTTTACTGATATGTGCTATTTACCATACTATTTTTTTTTTTTTTTTTTTGGAGGAGATGCAGACAGAGTAAATGACTTGATTAAGGTCACATAATGAGATGCCAACTCCCAATATGGTACTTTTTCCTACTATAGCATGCTGTCTTTCAAAAACCCAACTCTGTCCCACTCTTAACCCCACACTTGTTTCCTATTACTTGTCTATAATTCCATTCAGGTTAAGTTGATCCCAACATAACCCTCACATGAATATTCAGTGTCAAGTGTCAAGTCCAAATCTCTGTTCATGCTATCATTCCCAACTAGAGAAACGTCACCTTGCTTAGACCTCTAGGTTCCACATTTCTCAAAGGCTAGGTCAAGTTCCACTGCCTCCAAATCCTCCACAATGTTTCAAGGCTGCAACTTCAGCCTACATAGACAACATTTCTTGACTAGAGCATATTAACTGTACTATCTATTTGAGGCATTTTGTCATATTCTGTCTTGTACTTCTACTCAACATTTTTGTGTGTGCAGGCTTTGCTTCAACTAAATTTAAAATCTGAAAAGAATCAGAACATGTCTTTTCTGTTGTGTTGTCCTTCACACTGAGCACAGCTCTGTGCACAGAGTAGGTGCTGCATTATTTGTTGACAATATAAAGAATCTAAGAATAGAACCTGAAATAAAGTCTTAAATAGATAATCCAAAGGCCCAGAGGAAATCAAGTCTATAGATAATCAAGCTTAATTTTACAATTAGCTTAAGTGAATTTGCTCATTCAACGAATATTTAATGAGTGCCTGCTCTGAGCCAATTAAAGTGCTAAGCATTAAAATGCAATGGTGTGGGAGACTGATACATTGCTGCCAACATGGAGCTAATAGTCTAGTCTGAGGAAGACACGAACACTAAAAAACCGTGTGTGTGTGTGTGTGTGTGTGTGTGTGTGTGTGTGTGAGATTTAACTAGGACTTTAGGGGAAATGGGGGGGGAAAGTGGAGATATTTGAAATATATTTTACCGTAGAACCAGTAAGATTAGAAAACTGATTAGATTAAGGGCTGAGGGAGAGGAAAGAAGCAAAGATGACTTGCAAATTTCTAACACATGCAAATGGAAGGATGCACATGCCATTCCCCTGAGATGGAGAAAAGTGGTGGAGGGCAAACTTTATGTGGTTATACCACAAAAATTCAACTGTGGCATGGGAACAATTCCATGAGTAGAACCTATCAAATAAGAAAAGCTGACAAGAAGTAGTTTGAGGCCCATATCCTGACCTTGACCTCATTCATCCTCACGTGGGTTTCTTAAAAAGCAAATGCTCTATCAAAAATTAGGCCTGAGAAGAGGAAGAGGCAGATTCAAGAAACTCAGCCCGGAATTGGGTAACTAGACTGTGAATACCTGCAGGTTAGTGTTTGCTGAGGCAGGAAGAATAGAAAATAAATCTTTTCAATCAAAGAAAATCAAATCTGGCCCATTTATTTTTCTTTATCAAGTGAATCAAAAGCTTGGCTGAACCAAAAAACGAAAACCAATCTGAAAAAGGACTGCTCCCAGTATTCTGTGGATCCATGCAAAAGGCAGGCTAACACAGAGGCCCTTACTCTCCATTCCTGTTCTGGTGCTAAGTCAGCTAGTGGAGAATAGTGTGTTGGAGATGAAGCCAAGATTCTGGATTCAAAACCTATTCAAGCTACTTCATTGATCATAAGGTTGGAAGGAAACACAGAAATTTAATACCTCATAAAATCAAAAAACGAAAGGACTTGAGAATCACAAGGAACATAGATAGGGCTCAACTCTTCTGAATTCCTTCCAAGCAAGCACCTCTCCTAAGACCTTATTTTACAAATGAGAAAACCATAGTCTGGAAAGGTAAAATGACTTGTAACATAGCTAATTAGTAGCAAAGCTGGGAACAGAACCATGTTCTTCTGCCTCCCAGCAGATTATCCCCTCCACTATATGGACCACATTGGTCTGGATGGAAAAGAGAAGGGTTTGCCTAGAAAAGTCATCCCTTTTGGAAAGTGAATACGAGATCAGGTTTTGAGATCAATAATTTGATATCCAGGGAGGAGGCTGCCATGCTAAATTTCAATTTGGCCAAAAGAAGTCCCCACAGGTCCTTAATCACATGAGTAAAATGATCCAAATGATATTTGAAAATTATAAATCTGATAGTGGGTAAAATTCTTTGTGTGGTATTAAAAGGACATGGTTCTAGGAATCCAGGCACAAGCTAATGAGGACAGTGATTACGGAAGCAGAGAGGAAAGACTGACGTAACTTAGAGGCCACGCAGGAGTTACTGGGGTTTGACTGATGGCATATAGAAAAGGAACAAAGGGCAGAGAGGAATAATTTCCAAGGATGTCACAGATTATAGGGCAAAAGACCACATGACCCCTCCCTGCACATAAAACAAACGTAGAAAACTAGTTCAGAGCCCATGTTTTACTGCCAATGAATCAGAAAACTCACCTTCACACATGAAGGATAGCATACTTAATTTTTAAAACGAATAACCACTTTTTCACTCCCCATGCACAAGCCCTGCCTCCCATCTTTATTGATTCATTCACATTTTCATTCAATAAAACATGCATGAGTCTTCTGTACAAGGAGTCCCGGGGTAGCTACAAAAGACTTTCCCAGACTTAAACACTCCCAGATATACTTTTAAATTGGAACTGCTTTGCACATCTAAGTGTTATAATAGAAGTATGAACACAGGGCTACTGGAGCCCAAAGAAAGGAATGACTAATTCTGCCTCGAATTGTTAGAGAAGGCTTCATGATGAGGAGATGACACTTGAGTCAGATCTTAAAGGACATTCATGTATTCACCAGGGGAACTCAAAGAGGAGCATTAGTGAGAACAAACCATGCAGATATATGAAGTAGTAAAAAAACTGGTCACAGAGAATAGCCAGTCAGGTAGCCCAGTCATTGGCTGTTGCTTGGATCCCAAGCAGTGTATGCTGGGGCACAGTGGGGAGATGGAAGAGGGATGCAGATAAGCCCAATCATGAAAGTTGGGCCCAGATATTCAAGAGTATTATGGGCTTGCTAAGGAATATATAGCTCATCCAATGTATAAAAAGAGACTATCAGAGATTTATGGAAAAGTGAGCTTTCTGCTCTAGATATCCAATTCTTCATTATTTACAGCATACTAAAATCTATGTAATTCAGTAAGTCAGGGCTACAACTTCTTCCTCATCCCCATCTTGATTTGAGAGAGACTATGCTAGCCACTTTCAGGTCTTCAATGATAATGTCTCCATCCAAAAAAATACAGATGCCCAGGTGATGGTCTTTTCATCATCCAATGCAACTATTAGACATCCCCTTCCTGGAAGATGCTTGGTGGGGATTTTGTCATGTTTTTGGAATTGATGTCTGATCAGGCCCTGGTTCTTCCTCCTTGGTAAAGGAAAGCACAATATATTGGAGAAATTTTGAGCATGCACCCCTCCTTAGCCCTGAATTAAATTCACAAAAGCAGGGTTTTCATTTTCTTATCAAGGCACGACGCTGCTATGTTGGGGCGGACTGTTCTCCTATTGTAACACTACTCCTCCTTCCACAGTATCTTTCCTCCATCAGGATGGACCCTCCCTCCTCCGAATGTTCTAGGGCTCTGACCAGGGGCCCAGCACCTAGGCATTCCAGGATCATGCCTGCTCTTATTCATTTCTGAAGTGTCTCCTTCCCCTCAGACAGGTCCTGGTCCTTCTTTCTGTCTCCTGTCAATTTCTTTTTTTATAGACACATTTCCCTGCTGCTTGCTAATAACCAGAGTGACTGATTCGACAGCTGGTACAACCAAGTGTGGAGAAGCAGGATCCTTTCCCAGTGCTCAGAAGGAATGGAAGGAACAGGCAATTTTTTTTGGAAAAAAAAAAATAAGCTCACAATCTGAAGCACGTGTCATTGGCAGGGCTGACAGACTTAGCATGTGTGTCCTTTACACGGGACCCAAAAGATTTCAAAGGCTGAATCAAATGCTGTGCTTGCTTTCTCTTTTCCCACTTTACAATTTTACCTTTGCAATAGAAAAAGAAATATATCTCAGTCTTCCTGACAACACTGAGATATATGAACTATCATCTCCCACAGAAAAGGGGGGGGGACCCCCACCAGGCGACCACTCTCGGCTGTCCCCTCGGCTCCTCCAGGAGACACATGGATTTTCTAGGTCACCCCTTCGACTTAACACAGAAGCATGGTGGGCAGCACAGTGAGGTGCTCTGGGGAGATTAACTGTCATGCCCCTTCTCCTCGCTGCCGGGTTCTTAAGACAACACCAAATAGCCAGGATGAAATGAAGTTGACGTCACTTGAGGTAAGATGAAAACAATGCCAAGAAGGGAAAGGAAATCCCTGTAAAGAGAAGCGACACTAAATAGCCATGGCTCTCAGGCACTAAGAGTCACAGCTCCAGAACTGTCTGAGGACTGCAGTGGAGTAGCGCTAACTCCTTTTGTCCACCCTTCTCCTCCAATGCAAAACCCAGTATGGTCTCATGTGCCCCTGATAGGAAATCTGGAAAAACCTCTATATGCTTAGAAACAAACAGCTAAACACATAATCCTACTTATGGCACCAGTCTTTGGGCATATGCAAAATAAAGATTTGACTGCCTGCATGAGACATTTTCAATTCAACCTTGAGGAGCCAGCTCAATATTAGAACATGCCTGGTTGAGTCCCAAGGAGGGAAAATGCACTCTGGAGCAATTAATGAATGTTTCTTAATAGTCCTTAGTTCCTCCCTCATGTTACGCTATTGGTGAAGAGATGACAGAAAGCTGCACACAATAGCTCAGATCTGGAATCTTGAGCTTGGAGAAGAACAAGTATTTGCGACTCAGTATTCCCTCCAGCTCATTCAAGGAAGCCCAAGTCTGGTGGCCTGAAGGACAGGATGCAAAATGCCATCTGTTCATCCAGGCACCTTCATGATAAATGTGGGAGAGACGGCTGGCTGGGTGGAAGCCAGGGGTTAAAGGCAATGAGAACAGTCATCTAATCATCACCTACTTGGTAAGTGTGTCTGGGGACTCTGTCATGGTTCTCTCTCTCTCTTACAAATCACAAAGGGCTTTAACAACAATAGGCAGTGTTTCTCTTCTTTTTCTTATTTCTTTGGACAAACGTAAAGTCTCCTATGCCGTGTAAAGTCTTTTGTCAGACAGATGGCATTGCACAAAATTACGTCCTTCCTTAATACAATTCCAAAGCGATGCTGTGGCCTCCCTCTCTTGCTTGTTCACAGCAGTCAGGAACCCCAATAATGCCACACATTATGAAACCCCCTGCAACCCCCTGCCAGACCATAATCAAGCCCAATTCAACTGGTCCCCCTGAAGGAGGGCTCTCCCAGGCTCCAGGGAAGGGTGGGGAGACTGGGGCGGCCCACCATTTCCTTTCTCACCTTGGCCCTCATCCTGTGTCTTCCTTATTCTAAACTGTTTTCCCTTTGATTTCATTCTGTGGCACTTTAGGGAGCAATTCCATTAAATGTAATAACAGCGTAGTAATACAAAGAACATCATTTTCTAGTGCTAATAACTTTCATTTTAAACCACTTGTACAGTCCAAAATTTAGCAAAGCATAAATTTCTCAAGACCAGCAGACATCAAATTCGAAGCTTTGAAGTTCTGTTTCTTTGGGGTTTGTAATCAATCTATGTACAGAAGAACTGGAACGCCATTTAAAGTCAGATTTGTTTTGATGCTCATGCTGCTAGCTTTACTGATGGGAACTCACCTCTTTGCACAAAACAGACACATGGAGCATCAGCAAAAGGACCAAAAACCATACCAGGAAATCATGACCATCTGCAAGAGGATCATCACTGATGAAATGTCCATATCCTCTACCCTTTCCAGAAATTGAATTTCACAGCCCTAATAGGGAATCCCAATTTTTAGACTGATCATTAGGAAAGAATCAAAGAAAGGATGCTTTCATTAGCACCAAGTTCAAATTTCTGCAAAACTATCACTGCCTTTCACCCCATTCTGTTCGCTGGGGCCACAAAAAGGACCTTGAAGTTGAGAACAGCCATTTCCACCCCGGGCTGCCCTTTAAAATCAACTTAGGAGCTTTTAATAGATGTTCATTCCAGGGCCCCTACTTCCTTCCCATCCAACTAAATCAGAATTTTGCAGGGTCGGGCCTTGAGATCTGTATGGTTTCTTAAAGCTCCCCAGGAAAATCTAACCCCACACGGTGAGGACTGAGATGTACTGACACAGGGAACTCAAAACACAGGGAACGGAAGATAACATGGGAGCAAGTCAGCATATTAACACTTCCCTGAGCTTATTGAATCAGTGATACATTTTAGAAGGCTCCTTTATCTGAAAAAGGAAAATGTTAACTTCTGATGATAAGAGCAAACATACTTTATTTGAATTACCTCCTTTGTCATCACTACCTCTCCCACCCCAGCTCTCCTGATGCTGCTAAGTGTGTGTGGGATGCGGATCTTGGGTCCCCTACAAGACAGTGAACTACTGGACCGTTCCCCACAGTTCTGAGCACCCAGTAGGTGCCAACTGGTTTGTTATGCATTGCCGATGAGAACGATTCTGCAAAGAGCTGACCACAGGGAGGATGTTTCAGAACACACAAGTGTTCAACTTGTCTAGTGTGGGTTAATTTGGGAATTGGGCTGAATGATCCAGGAAGGAAGCACGTCCCTGAGGATCGAACCGCTAGAGGCCGCTCTGAGCCAGATCCTTGCTAACCCGTATTGTGAAGTGCAAGCACATCTGAGGGAGAGGAAGGCTGCTCAGTAGCACTGGGAGTCATGGCAACACCGGGGTTCCTATTTTTAAACTTGTAGGTGAGCGAGCACGCAAGGTGCGTGTGTGTACCTGTGGGGAAGGGGACTCTCGTATATTTCAAAAGACTCTTCTTTGGAGGTTTTAAGTTTGCAGGTGGCTAATCATCTGTGACAATAAGATCAGAGAATTAAACTAGAATCCACTCTATTAAAATGGTTCTTTTCCCCTCCTTAACTCCATTATCTTATTCTCTATCAGAAGGGATCCTTGATTGCTCGTGTCCAGAAATACTGGGAAAATTCTGATACTTTTAATCATGATGTTCTGAAATTCTGATCTTCGTATCTTAGGCTTGTTCTGCTAGCCTCTTAGGCACGTCAGGTTGTGTTACAAGAAAAATAGGTCCCGGTCAGCTAATTAAAAGAACTTTCTCTGGACGCCCCATTCCTCCTGGGGCCAATGAAATGGAGGATGTATATTGTCTGTATACCCACCATCTAGCACAGGATTCAGTACATAATAGGGATTGAACATACCTAGTGAATGTGTCTCTAAGTCAACTATCAGTGGACGTAATAGTGTGAGGCACAGAGGAGTGGCCCCCATGCATCACATTTCTTTCACTCTTGATAGCATCATTTGTACTTTTCTCCAATCGCTGGCCAAGTTTCAGCCTTAAACAAATCTGAACTTATCCCACCTGTCAAAAATGAATAGTGGCCCTGGAGGACATTTGTAAATCATGACAGAGGCCAAGGTCTTGTTTTGTTTTATTACACGTCCTTGACAGGATTTTCAATGGGTCTGTCACCTCCAGGAGTTTTGGCAGGTTTTAGAACAGAAAGCCTGCTCCCGCTTCCATTCCAAGGACTCTCGGGCCCACAAAGACTCAAGTTCTTGTTGTCCCAGATGTGGCCTAAAAGACTTTGGAATATACAGGAATAAGAAAAAAATCATCATCCTTTCCAAACAGAAAAGGCAGGCATGAGCAAGATCACAGCAAGGCTGGTAAACAGAGCTGCGTGCGACACGCTTCGGGACAGGGAGAGAAATAAGACTCAGACTGGGACATCCCTAGCATGTGTGCACTGGATGCTGTTCCCAGACTGACTGTGGATTTATCATGGCGTCAGGACAGGAATTTAGCAGAGGCCAAGAAAGGAAACGTGTTAGTACAAAACCACCCTGAGCCTCAGGCTAACGATGTGCTCACGAACGTCCCAGTCCTGTCTAACTGACTCTGCTCAGCAGTGAGACAGCCCTCAGAATGGACCCTCAGATGCGCAATGTGGGGCAAAGTACACCTGGAATCCATAAAGACTTGGGTTTGAAACCCAAGCAAAGTAGGCAAGTGACTTAACCTTTTGGGATCTCAATTTCTATGAAAAATGGAAGTAGTAATGCCTCCATAGAGTACTTTTAAGATTAAATGTGGCCTAATAAAGCACTTGGCACATAGTATTCACTCAATAACCTTTTTTAAAGTAAATTTTCCAAATTGCTGAAGCTTAGTATTTTTAAGTACCAAGCTCTTTCTTGATTATAGGAAGCCTTTTAAATGGAAAATTTTAGAAAGGTATTATAGAGTTCTCTGACTTCTTAAACCAAAGATAATCAATATATTTTAAGCTCTTAATAATGACCTAACAATGACTACGCTATTCTTTATACAGGGATGTTTTAAAGGGGGCATATGCTTCCTGGGGAGTATAGGGCAGTTTGCCCCAGATGGTCTTAGACAAGTGCTCCTTTCAAGGTCTTCTGCTGGGTTTTTCTAATATTTTAGGCACCTTACCATTCTGTTGGTTATTTCTTAATGCTGTCAGCTGGCCTGCCTGATTCCCATCATGTTCATCATTTCTAAGCTGTTGTCATCTGGGAAATAGAGAAGCAAGTATCTCTGATACTACTACTTTGGTTGCCTACCAAAGATAGGTCCTTGACCATCTCTCTAGTTAACAGAACTTTGATTTTTGAATGGGCATCTTACTGCCCAGGTCAAAAACTAAACTTGTCCGCCTCCCTTGCAGCTAGCTGTGACCACTGACTGATTCCTGACCATGGGCTGTAAGCAAAGTAGGGGACTTCTGGGTAACCTCCTTAGATGAGCCCGGCCTCCCTCCTAACTTTAATCTGCTGCTCGAAACTGGAGTTTGGCAGCCATATGGGTATGGGGATGAAGGCCACAGCCTATAAATGAGAAAATAGAAAGCTAGCAGGAACCTGGGTCCTGACAATCATGCAGCTACCATACCAGCTCTGGACAGACCGCCTAATTATGTCGATGTATCCTTTTTTTTTTTTTTTTTATGTTCAGTTAGCCAACATATAACACATCATCAGTTTTTGATGTAGTGTTCAACGATTCATTAGTTGCGTATATATGTTTATGTATCCTGTTTAAACTTGGGTACTGACCCTCCAGGCCATATCTAACACAATTGCTCCACAAGCTTCTTAGGGGTATATATAAAGTTAGAGTAAATGAACTCTAAGTTAAAATAAAGCACATTTACTTTAAGACAAGGATTTGTACCAGTGATTTTAGTCCAAAGCCCTTTTCTGCTTTATTCGTGGTTCTGGGTTATGCTCTAGCTACATCAGGTATATCACCTCTCCTCTCCCAGGTAACAGAGGTAAGTATGTATGAACACACGTGCAGTGTGGTAACAGAACAATGAGAATAATGACCCTGGGTAGGCTGTGGCATCACTATTTTAAGCCATAGTCTATAACACACACACGCACACACACATACTTGGTTTTTTCTCTAGTCAATAATGAGAGGGATTTGACACATTAAGATCTATGTAATGATAAACTACATTATAATGACATTCTATTGTGCTATTTTTTGCCTCAAGTAAAGTCACCGGTGCTTCATGTAAAGAACCAGTTGTTCAAGGAGGGAGAAAAAAAAGGGTGGGTGAGAATGTCTGGAAATGCCACTGGGAAAATGAAAAGTAAGTATCTGAGTTTTCTCTGTTGATATCCACAGGTAATCTATGCAGCAGATCCAAGAAGCCCTCATGTGTTTGTAGTGATGATTCAGTGAGATTACATACATGAAGATTCTCTGTATGAAAATGGTCATTTTTATTATTCGCATAATTAGCAGGATTATGAACTTGAGGTTTGTGATCATCAGCCCTGATGTCAAACACTATTATTTTGACACATGTCCTCATCTGGACTCCTTTTGTGATCTCTTCCAGGCAACTGTGAAAAGGATGGTTTTGCATGAATATAATATTGTCACAGTGTGGCTTCCATGGCTTTTTCTGTTGCTTTGTCAGGAAAAATCTGTCCTTTGAAAAAGACGACATTTACGGGTTTCTTAAACGTATTTAGAACCACTTGACTCCTGAGTCTACCTCGTTTGCCCAAACAATGGATGTGCTAGGGATACTTGGCAATGATCCTTACACTCATCGTGACATTAAAAATGGAATTAAGACTGGAAGGAAATAGCTAGTTGATATTCACCGAACTAACTCCAGGCAAGCCATGTGAAAGGCTTCCTCCCAACGTCTAGCTCACAAGACAACCCTTCTCAGGTGATCAACTAAACAGTCTCGGTGGTAAGAAGAATGAGGGAATTTACTATGCAAAAGTGTTTCTATCTAGCTCTTTTAACACACGACTCCATTGGACAGATGAAAATGTACACACATAAATATGTGTTCTGTGAATGTGAAACACACACACGTGTGAATATATGTATATACACATGCATGCAAGAATTCTACATACGGTCATCTGCGAACACTGGAAGCTAAAGGCAAGAAAGACCTGAAGGCTTTTAAATAAAAGCGGGTGAGAAGAGAGGGACAGCCAAAGATCAGTGAACAGAACAATCCCATCAAGAAAAGAGATGGAAACGGCGAAAGAAAGAAAGGTGGAGGGTGGAGCGGGGCAGTGATGAATGAGGAAAAGAGAACTCCCGAGCAGCGAGGGAGGCAGCGGCTGCCCCCGTCCGGCTGTTGCTGCTGGAAGCCGGACAAGGGGGAACAGATTTCAGCAGCGGGGAGCTCTAATCTGTCAGCAGCAGCTCCTTCATGTGTGACCAGCCGGCCCAGCTTGGGGACTGGTGCCAGTCTGGGCACGCTAACCCCGCCAGGCCCTCCCGGAAGAGAAGGAGCCACTGATAAAACCCCGAAAAAGTCGAGGGAAGGTTCCTCTGCCCCACTGCCTGCTGAACACCCCGATCCTTCCAAATCCTCATCAGCCACATCAGGTCCCGGAGAGCTCCTTCCAGGAGAAGACTGCCTATGTATCCCGGACATCTTAGGAGAGGAAACAAGAGAAAGGCTCAAACCGTTATTTGTTTGAGATGTGTGAGGTCCTATCTAGATGCAAAAGCCACAAAACTGTCTCTGTTCTCAAGATGCTCATGTGAGGCTGACCTTGGCCGGCTACGGTCCAGCCTTCACTCAGGCTTCCAGCCCATGTCTGTAACCATAAATGACAGCACTCTAGCTTTCTGGCAACTCGCCTCCATCCTTACCTCCACCCAGCCAGCCTTTATTCTCTGGTGGGAAGAGAGAGCAGATGGAGAAATGACTCCCCCTCAATCTCTAAATAACGCCAGCTTCAATTCCCATTAACCGTGAATTTGCACCCTTGTCTGGGTAAGAACCAAGGGAACAAGAATCATGGGGCTATGGCCATACCAGGGCAAAGGTTAACAGGACAGGTCTGACTGCCGGCCAGCCCTTCAGAGGACATGGTCAAGCAGGGAGCATGCTCTCTGAAGAGCGCCGCTCCTGCCATCAGGACACCAGGGCGCTGCCCATCCCCACCACCCACCCCCGCCTCTAACAGGTCAGTGACCACCCTGAGACTCTGATCCCACATTTGTAAAATCACTCATCTTCCTCCCATCTCTTCCGTGAGAATACATGTATTGAAAGGGTTGGATTAGACCATTAGCCAAGGACTCTTCCAATTTTGATTTTCAGGGACAGGAGGGTCCTTTAAGCTTGGTTAATGCACAGCAGAGTGAGGGGCTGAAACCAGATGCCTGGGGCAGAGCCAGGCCAGACCCTGACATCACACTGGCTAAACTGGGGGGCCCTGCACCTCAAGTCTCTTAAAAACATGAAATGGGAGCAGTGATTCCTGTCTTCATTTGTGCTTTTATCTGCCAAATATTTATCAAGTGCCTATAACGTATCGGGCACTGTGCTGGGAACACAGAGGTTAAAAAAAAAACCCTGATCTCATGAAGTCTGAATTCAACTAAGAGGAGTAAGACAACAGAAATACTTAAGAATCAAATGTATACAGTAGGTCAGGTGAGGGCTACCAAGAGTAATGAAGCAAGAGATGGGGGTAGTGAGCTCTTGGGAGGGAGGGGGTGGGCATGCAACTTGTCCTGCTCACAGAGCAATCAAGAGTGTCTGCCAGAGATCTGTGCATGGGTCAGGATTTTTGCAAGGGTCATCTTCAGTAACCGCACGATGCCTGGTGTGCAGTAAGTACTCAGAAAGACAACCAACTCTGGACTTCCTAACCTCCACAGCCCGGCTGCTTCTCAGCATAGACTTTATGACTCTCTTCTTAACCTTTACCATTGCCACCGACCCATGTCCTTCCTGAGGCAGAATCTGCTGTCCTCCACTGAGAGCCACTGCTGTAGTCTGCTCTGCTTCTGTCCTCTTCGAGACCATCCTGTTCCTTCCCACGGACAACGGACCACCTGTGTCTTTGCTCCCAGCACAGATGTGCATCGTCTCCCACCTCAAACTTGTCCCCCATGAAATGGAAGTCTTTTCCCAGTCACTCCTTCTTTATCTCCTGCCCTCTCCTCCAACAGCAAATAGTTGGGATTTTTTGTTTTTGTTTTTGTTTTTAAGAAGGAGGAAGAAGAAGTAGAAGAGCAGGGAGGAAGAGGAAGAGGAAGAAAACAGGGGCGCCTGGGTGGCTCAGTCGTTAAGCGTCTGCCTTCGGCTCAGGTCACGATCCCAGGGTCCTGGGATCGAGTCCCACATCGGGCTCCCTGCTCGGCGGGAAGCCTGCTTCTCCCTCTCCCACTCCCCCTGCTTGTGTTCCTGCTCTCACGATCTCTTCCTCTGTCAAATAAATAAATAAAATCTTTAAAAAAAAAAAAAAAAGAGGAAGAAAACAGAAGAGAAGAAGGAGGAAAGAAACACCAATGATGTCACGGGTGTGTTTTAAATTTTACAAGTCAGCCACAGAATTAGGTAGTGATTATGGAAGGAATCACGTAGGGGTCTCAGGGCTAAACATTTGTGAATGCTCTTCACAGGTTTGAATTTAAGGGAAGGAAGCTCAGATCACTTACTGAAACAACTATACGTCCGATAGGAGAATGTGGAAGATGACAAGAAAACAGGAGAGTCTGAATAACCCTCAATTGAGTCATTTTTCCATGGGCAGTGAAAGCTCACTGAACAGATCTTTTAGGACAGTTAGTAAATTCCTGAGTTATTTTTTTCTCCCAATTTGTATCTCCTACACCACTGAGCAGATAACATCTCACTCTATACACACAGGTGTGTCTTGCTGTACTACGGATTTCATATGAAAATGTAGCTTTCCTTAGACTCCAGTGGCTTTCTTTAATCAGGTGAAGGGTCACTATGCCCGATAGCCCACTTACAACTATGCTTCCACGGAAGCTTTTGGCTATTCACATGTAAATTATGTTAAGTAAACCTATAATACATATCTGCTTTCCCAGAAATCTGCCCATGCGTGGCACTCCATGAACATTTATTAACGAAAAGATGGGTAATGACCAAGCAGCTCTTGCCCATGGGGTCTAAAAATCAATGGACTCAAATCCTCGTTTATTTCTTAACCTCTCAGCACTCTTCAGGCCAAGAGAGTCAAGTGGGCCTCCCCTGGGAACAATCCAGCTACTACAATGGGTCTGAGGCTAGGGAGTCTGCCTCAAGGTTAGAGGAGGATGGAGCTCAATGCAGCTCTCCTAGGAGGAGCCTAACAGAGCGCCTTTCTTCACATCAGCTATCCTCACCTCTCAAACAGCCGGCCAAGAGGAGGATTCTGGCCTTTTAGACGGCAGCTTTTATGAGGAAGGAGGCTGCAATAAAAATGTTGAGTAGGAACACTGAGGACACCAGGGGGAAATAATTAGGCACGATTCATAAGAGGTGTGCTCTCTTGAGATCCAGCCATCTCAAAGAGCACCTGTTTTTTTCCAAAAGTTGGAGCACTGGGTGGGTGCTCAGGACAGACATTGAGCCTGGAGGTCAATGGCCAGTGTGCCATCACCTGAGTGACAGAAACAGGCTAGCAGAGTACTGGAGCGCACACTGAAAAGGAAAATAACCATTAACTACTCCCCCCGGGGAAGTGATAAAGGAAAAATATAGACATGTGCCTACTAATAGCTAACAATTCTTCTCAAGCTCAGGGGAATAAAGACAGGTTTAGACGACTGGCCTAATCACTTTCTAAACACTTTCAGATCGTCTGGTACCAAAATGTTAAGACTTTTCTCAGGAACTAAGAAGATCCTTCACTTAGAGAACACATGACAGAAGAAATTATTCAACTCTTTCAATCAAATAAAGTTCGCAGTTGGAATAAAACTCTATCTCAGCATGCCTTGGGCAATAGTATGGGGCACTGGGCTACATTTACTAATAAGGCATAAATGAATGCTACAAAGTTCCAACAGAAAATTAATTCTTATTAGTGTACAAAATAGGGTTGTCACATTTAACAAAAACAAAACAAAATGGGAGCCCTGTTAAATCTGAATTTCAGATAAACAAGTCTTCTTTTCGTATCATACACCCCATGCAATATTTGGGACAGATTTATGCTAAGAGAATTAGTTATTGTTTATCTAAAATTCCAATTTAACTGGGTTTTTATATATTTCTTGCAACCTTGCCAGTCTTGTCCAGCAACCTAGGGCCTATTTAGAGATAGTCACCAAAACCATATCTGGCTGGCCAAGCTTCAAGGAGCTAAGAAGTTATCAGTAGGGAATTTGGATTGATACCTGATAAATAATGTTTATTTTAAGGATCCTCTCTGAGAATGCTTATGTGTCATTTAAAAAAAAAAAAATCTTCCTTTGGTAACTAACAAGTGAATCACTTCAAATGTGTGTCTGTCTATGGGATTCAGCGATAACATAGAGTCTCCAATCCCTGTTCCCTAAGTCTAGACTTAAACAGAAAGAAAGGCACAGTTTGGTCAGGTATAAATGGGAACTTTACTTCCCCCTTACAATGCTTCCGGAGAGGACAGGGCCTGTTAACGTTCCTGGGTTTTCAGACGGGAAGAGGAAAAACCATTTCCTGACTGTATTTCTAGTGTCACCTGGGGCTGGGTCAGTCCCAAATACCTCCTGAGGAGGCTGTTGCAGAGAGCAGCGGGCCAAAGAAAAAATCATCCTCATAAAACAACCAACCATTTGCAACAATTTTATTTGCAAAGATCTCCCGCTGTGGCTAAATGTTGTGGCTGCTTGGTTTGTTATTTAAAAGAGTGACCCTAGTGAGACCAGAGCTCTTGAACGGGGGCGGGGTGGGGGGGCGGGGGGGGGGGGAAGAGGAGGAAGAGGCCGATTTCAGACCAGGGTAAGTAAGAGGAGCTGAGATGGAGTTGAGCCTAATTGAATTCCACTGATGATTCAGAGTGCTGTGCCACATGGTCATAGCTAAGACTCTGAGGCTAGCTCCTTACAGTCCCTGTTAGTCAACCCCAATCCTTTCTGGGCCTTGATAGAAAAGGATATTAAAATATTCTCCAGAGAGGCTAGAGACTGGATTCAAGAGCCCCAAGGAGCTGCACTTGAGAGGAGGGAAGGAAAAGATGGGGGCGCATGAGGGGCGCAGGTGTGCAAAGAGCCAAGAGAGGAGGTCTCAAGGCAGTTAGATACAGAATCTCCCTCCCAAAAAAATAGTATCAGGGAACTGGGGCAGAACAGAAAGTTCAGCGAGGAAAGCCCTTCGTGAAAAAGTGCTTTGGTAAGTCTGAAGACACTTTTTATGCAGCATACATGGGAATCAAGGTGGACTTTCTGCTCTACCCTGGTAGACTCAAGGAATTTATGAATCATCTGGACTGGGTAATCCCTGTTCTTTTTAGGACTGCTACACTGGCTAAGATGGCCGTGGGTATTTGTGGCCATCGTGACAATAACATCTGAGGAGGGCTCCCTTTCTGAACGGCCACAAGACAGGGTCCCAAAAGTTAGAACCAAGCATGGTTTTAAAGGTATAGTGGTCAGAGACCAGGCTTCAGAGAGAAGAACACTTGCATTCTAATGGAAAGTAAGCCAAGTGGCAAATGAGAATATCTACTATAGATGACGGTTTACCTGGACAAAGTTTTAAGGATAAAAACAGGCATTCCTGGACCAAAACTGATGGACTTGAAGTTAACACTCATTTGATTTCCTCGCATTGTTTGGCAGCCATTTTGGTTAGTATTGGTTTTAATGAACCAATATTTGGTAGAGTAATCTGAATCAGATTTTAATTTAACACTAATGACCATAGGAGAAAACCTGAATGTACAGAACCAAATAAACAGTTTTTCAAGGAAATCTCTATTACGTTGCAAAGAGGAGCAGAACAAGAAAGCTCCTGCAGCGGAGGTAAATGCACTGGGCAGCTCAGTATCTTGGAGGAGGTCATTCATTCACTCTAGGTGTCTTTCTTCCCTTTGCCACACAGAGCACTGGGAGGGGGGGGGGAGGCAGGGGGAGACATGGAAATAAGTAGGACAGAGAGGTCACTGCTTTCCCAGAACTTACAGGGATAAGCAATAACAAAGTGCAGAATT
This sequence comes from Halichoerus grypus, assembly GCF_964656455.1. NCBI lineage: Eukaryota > Metazoa > Chordata > Mammalia > Carnivora > Phocidae > Halichoerus > Halichoerus grypus. Next base: position 88,452,707 of record NC_135717.1, read on the forward strand.
ACAACTGTCTCAAGAGTGGCTTTACTGGGAAAGCATAAGATGCAGTGAAAGCACGTAACAGAGTTGCGTTAGTCCAGGGTCCAGGAAAGCTTCCTCCGTGGAAGTGAGGCCAGGGCGGAAGCCTGAGGAATGGAAAGGAGGCAGGTGAAGGAGCATCTGCATTTACTTACTGGTGGGAAGGGGCTGCTGGAGGAATATATTCAAGGCAAAGAAAAGAGCTAGAAGCGAGAAAGAACACGGTATTTTCAAAGAACTAAAGCAGGTTCAGTATTGCAAGAATACAGTGTTCGAGGGAGAGTGTGTCAGGAGACAGTCTTGGAAAGACAGGCGGGCCTAGGTAGGGAAGACTTTAGAAACCACATCAAGGAGATGGGACTTCATTATAGGAGCAATGAAAAGCCACTGAAAGGCATTAAGCAGGAGAGTGATGAAATCACATTTTCATTTTAGATCACTCTGGCTACAGTGTAGATTGGAAGGAAGCAGTACAGGGAGCCAGAAGATATTTACGAGGCCCTGCAGCAATGCAGGTAGGAAGAGCGGACCAGGGACACGGCACAGGGATGCAACCGGTAAGCACAGTCCAAAGGAAATCCGTGGGAAACGGCACTAGGAGATGGTCAGCGAGGAGATGGCAGGGGGTGTGAAAGCAAGGACAGCTGGGCAATTTTTACTTGAGGCAAGTGGGTAATAGGATATAGTCTTTATAGGTGGTACTGATTTGTCCAGAAGAGGGTAGGAGGGGAATGGGAGAGATATGGTGTGTTCTAAGCTTCAGATATGGTGTGTTCTAAGGCCCGGTGGACTAGAGGAACCTATCTAGTCACAGCTGGTGATACAGACTGGGGCTCACCGGAGAGGTTAAAACCAGAGGTCAATTTGGGGGAACTTACAGACGTCAGCTGTAGCCCTGGCAATGGAGGGCAAAAGGGGGGGTCTAGGACAAAACCCTGAGTAATGCCAATATTTAAGAGAGGTCTAAAGGAAGAAGACACACCAAGGACTTTGAGATAGAATGACTAGAGAGGGAGGAAGAAAACCAAGACTGTACCAAACAAGCAGGGATAACTAGGCTCTGCCGAAAGCAGAGTTCAAGGTGGGATAATATTAGGATTGGATCACAGAGCTACATTAAAAGGAACTTTAGGGGGCTCCTAGGTGGCATCCGACTCTTGATTTTGGCTCAGGTAATGATCTCAGGGTCCTGGGATCGAACCCCAAGTTGGGCTCTGCGCTTGGCGGGGAGTCTGCTTGAGGATTCTCACTCTCCCTCTGTCCTCCCCCACTCGCGCTCACTCGTTCTAAAATAAATAAACCTTTAAAAAAAAAAAAGTAGCTTTAGCTGCAACTCTAAACTAAGAGCTTAGTCAAAAGGCTTTAGTCCAACTCCCTTCCAGAGGTTAAACAAGTATAAGTAGGTACACCTTCAACCTCCACTAATTGTATTTCAACCTCCCCAGAGTGCACTTTGTTATTTTATTTAAGCTGGATGGTACTGGAGTATGTGCTTTCTGCATAGCTTTCTATTTGTCAGATATAATTCATAATGAATTTAAAATGGAGGCCCAAAACATACTGTCGAGTCAAAGAAAGTCAGGTTATTGAACAGCAGGTACAGTTATGTTTCCATTTACGTAAAATTGTAGACTTACACGCATATAGGTATACATACATCGGGAAATAGCTAGAAAGATGTTCACTAATTATTTCCACAATGACTATCGCTGGTTCCCTGGCTTTAAGGCCATTTTTCTCTTTTCCTTCTTCTTTGTGGTCTTCTGCGTGGTCTGAATTTTTACAGTGTTCATGTGCAGTGGTTTTCTACAAATCACAGAACCTCGTAGAGGATCTTCTGCCCTACACAGTGACGTAACACCCGCAAGAGGATACGCTGGAGTCACGGCCGGATTATGAGGTGAGGCCAGGGGAGCAGAACTCCACCCATGTCTCCTTCCTACTGAAGAAATCAGACTGAGAGCAACTATAGAAGTTGCTTCTCTGGCAGCACTCTCACACTTAAAAGGCAGAGAGAAGGGAAGGAGACAAAAACCAAGGGAAGGACCCTCTTCATGTGCCTCCAGACCCATGTGACCTATTGTCCATTCCCCCCCAGTACAGCAGTAGTCCTAAGTAAAGGGACTGGTAGGTCCTCTCTCATGTCAATGCCCATTGTGTCTTTAATGGCGGTCAAGTATGTAGGGGCCCCCAGAGGCCTGGCCACAATTCCAGACTGAACCTCTTCCCTGGAGACTGACTGTGGACAGTTTACACCTACAAACCTTATTCACTTGGATCATAAAATAGAAGCAACTCTTTAACAGCTGCCTAATAAGAGTACTGCTTTGCAGGTTAAATGAGGTCAAACCTGCAAGACCCTTGAGTAACACCTAGCGCTTAGCAAGTGATCAATAAGCAGGAGATGTTGTGTATTTCTTAGAACAGGAACCCAGCACAGCAAGCTTTGGACTTGAAACACTCCCGCCATCACCAACAACTGCCATCCCCGTGGCTGGCCTTCAACCTCTGACATCTTGAACTCCTTTTCCCAGCGCTTCCGAACCTCCAGCCCCAGTCCTGAAGGCCCTCCCCTGACCTCTGCCATCAGGGCGCCCTCTGTCCCACACTCACCTATTTAGCATGTTGGATTGGTAGATTCTCTTCTCATGGGTGTTGTAACAACTGCTCTTGGGCTCTGGGATGAAGCTGTGTTCAGACAGCATGTCAGAAGCAGCGGTGGTGATTATGGCAATCCCATCCCTCACCCTGGCAGGGAGGCCATAGTCCCATTCATCATAGGACACAGAGATGAGCCCGGTGGGGAACTCCGAGGGCACCGTGTCTGTATCCCCTGCCACCAGACTAGGCACAATCCATGTGTAGCCGTAGCCAGTCAGCCCTACGGAGTTAGCAACTTCAAAGATGTAGGTGGCTTCTTCCTTAGTACAATAAAGAAGAATGATGGGGCTTTGAAGCTTCTTAAGCTGGTTCTGGATCTTAGAATCTCCATCATCCAGGGACATGTCCAGCAGGAGGACTTCCTCTAACTCCCAGCCCACGAAGCTGTTCTCGATGGTGCTGCGAATCTTGTTTACAAAGTCCTGGTAGCCAGGGAAGTAGGTGGTGACAATAGAAAAGATGTACCAGTCGTACTCTTCCATGATATTGAGCATTACAGAAGCTTGCTGTTCAATTGATGGGCCAAACTGGAAGAACATGGAGGATTCATCCTAGAATAGTAAAAAGGTAAAAAAAAAAGAAAAGAAAAGAAAGAAACCAAAGATTTAGTAAGGGAGAGCTTGAATCAATTGGATACAAAGGTTTGTGTTCATTGTTTACTTTTTCACATGCCTTTTAAAATGGGGTGTTTGAATTGCAAGCATTTCTAATACCTTTCTTCCTAAAACTACCTCCTAGACTTGAGGGGGAAAATCAACATAGGTCTATATTTGCATTGTCTGAAATCCTCGGAGCACAGGGAAGCTTCCCACAATCAAATATGTGAATATTTCTATTGGGACACACATAAAGAGTCGCCTTAAGGGGGATAAAGACTCTAAATGGCCTCACATCAGTTTGGGTCAGGTTTCACTGCCAAATGAGTTCTAGGGATACACACACTTTTCATTTTTTGAGCCTTTTGAACTCATCACAACTGTGGATGTGTATCACTCAGAGTGAATAAATGGGAATGCCATCCATCTATGCTTAAACCTATGGGCAGAGGCGCTATAACCGTGGCCTAGCAGGTCGGTGGTAAGCACATGGGACTATAAGATTGGGTCAGTGTATTTTCTATAAAGAGATAACTGTTGAATTAACAGCACATTGAGTTTTCCGTTTTCCACTGTGATAATGAGATATGCAAGTTAGAGTAAGACGCAAACAGTATATCTAAGCTGCAAGTTAGAAGGTCTTGGATTCAAGCTCATGTATGATTAGGGTTTATTTTAGAGCTGCACATAGAAGATTATTCTTCCTCTTACCTGTCTAATGCCACGGGTCTCAGTCTCACCTGTGTATTATACACATAACCTTCTGTCAATTCTGAGAATCTTATGTTTTCTCCCTCCTTTTGAGGGAAAAGCCATTTTAAATTTCTTCCATTTTAAGCTGTATTTCACCTGCTGTTTTGACATGTCAAGTCCTGCATTTTATCTCTGCCTTCCAGCTAGAAGAATCTGAAACAACAAGATGAAGACCCTCTCGGCCTTGTTCTTCTTTCTCAATCCATTTTCCCCTGACTTCCTCCTGGGTAATGGCATCTCTTTTCTTGTCAGTGCCCCAATCTTTTATCCGATGGTTCATCTCCATTTTATAACAATCCAGGTGAACAAAATTGTGTCTTTCTAAAAGGGGCAGTTCTTTTCTATCCCCCAGACTAGAGCTTCAAAGTACAGTCACAAGAGACCAGGCTTTTAAACAAAATTATACAGCGATTTCTTAGTTCAGGAACATATTCCTGTACAGCCGAGAAATTGCTGAGTATTTGGGGGGCACCCACTATTGAAAAAAATACAGGTTGGGAAATAGCCAGCTGGTATCCAGAGACCCTGATCCGGCAATGAAAGCCACCCGCCCCTTGGCTCTGCCAGAGCTATGATTGCTTCATGTGGCTTGAACTTTTCACATTTCCCACAGGTAATCCAGAAGGAAACAGTAGACGGTTAGTCATTTGAGGGCAATTCTTTCTGCTAGGGGTAAAATGGTGCTTATCATAGCTCCCTCCTCTGGCTTAAACATACGGTCAGAGAGGAGTCTCATAGGACCAGGGAATTCAGAGAGGTAGAGCGTGTAGGGCAGGAAGAACGGGTGGGGAGGAGTGGGAATTCATTCAGAATAAAATAAGGACTTCATGTGTGCTTATTCCAAACTGCAGCCAGCCCCTGCCCCCTGACCCACCTGCCCCTGGTCTCCTACTACAACACAAGTACTATTCTTCAGGTAATGCTGGCTTTGTCCTTAGGTTATAGGATTATAGGGGGATTCCAGGACAACAAAGTTTAATTATTCCAAGACTTGTCAGGAGTCTACAGAGAACCACAACAGGAAAGGAAGGGCAGCGACAGAACCACCCACCCTGAAAGACTTTAGAGGAAAAGCTATTTGTTTTCCTGTTACTTCCAAACAATGTTTCATTGGAGGATTCCCAAAATTCCCTTTTTCCACTTGAGTTTTCGCAAAACCTAGTGGATGTAACAAAGTGACAAAAGCTTCTGAATATACCTTAAAATGTACAGGCTAAGGGTGAAAGGAATCCCAACTGTAAACAAAGGAATTTAACCCGTTTTATGATAAGGGAACATACCTTATCACAAGGAGGTTCTTGAATACCCACAACTCTCCATCTATTGTGAGACCACAGCTGGTTCAAATACACAGGGAGAGATGGCCCTGAGAAATAATCCATGAGGGTCCATAGTAAATGAGCCCATGGTAATGAAAATAAATTTAAAAGAAAACCAATCTAGTATATACCAACCCCACCCTCTTCTCTCTTAGTCTTCCCTTAAAACCCTCTCACAGTTATGAATGAGCTCCTAAAGAAACCGCTGGCTACTATGTAAAGAAACCCAATAATATAAGGTTAAAGTAAGAAGAGAGAAAAACTAATGTGGCTCCAGCTCACCCCCACCATACCCTCCTCTTACCTAATTCTACCATCCTCCACAATCATCCTTTCTGACTCCTCTCTCCCATCGATGCCCCGTTCAACTTTTTATCTTACCAATCCTTCATTAAAAAGAGGATGCCTTACATGACCATTTTATCTGTGGCATCAAGAAGAGGTTAATGAAGCCAAACAGAAATCAGGAGACAGAGTTATAGCTTGGGCAAATGTGTTCGGTATAATGAGCGCTCCAGTGTTATTAATTTAGTTGACATATCAATCTGGTATACAGAAGTCGGGAATGGGACAGCTCTTTTTCAACAAAGCTTTGGGCTAACTGTAAGTTGCAGGCAGTGACAGGCTTTGCAAATTATGGCCAAAGCCACAAATCAAAGAGCAATCTTCATGTGTGCATGGAGTGGAAAGGACTGGTGGCCACGCATCCATCTTCGCAGGCACCCAGCCTGCACTGCGATCACCACAAGAAGTGTCATCTTCTAAGATGAAGGACAGGGATATAATTCAGTTTGCAGCTCACTATGCTTCCCCACTTACATTTTTATCTCCTAATGAAGATTCCCAGTCACATTTATTGCATGAATGTACTTCTTCACCTTGCCTTTTGAGCATCTGTAAAGCATTTGTGTATAAAGGGCCACCATGACTGAGATAATTAACACAGGGAAGATAGAATTGTACAGTAGACCCCATCTGTCTAGAACCATTATTTTGAACCCCCCATCACTTTGATGTTCGTGGTATTTATTTGCTAATAAGAAACAAAAACAAGTCCTTTTTCATTCTATTATCGGTCCCCAAAACAGAGTTATCAGTATGGGAGATTCCTCTTTTGCATCCCCCAGATCCCCTACAGACCCACTTCTGAAATGAAGGATTAACTACTGAAGCTGCTGCTAATGCCCCTGGCAATAGATTTTAGCTGTCAGACCACTTTGGGAATTTTATCAGCTGGAGAGAACCACCTTGCCCAAATTCATGCCCCCTTTCCAGGATAAACTGCCCTGAATGACTGCTGGTCATGGAGTAGAAAGACCTTGTCCTCTTGCCCTGACTCTAGACACCTCTGAAGGATCAGTCAATTTTCAGAACTTCCCACAGGGTTGGCTGGAGCTTCCATTAGAACGGCATCATATCTTTCCTTCTCCGTCTGCCCACTCCTGCCCGATCTTCTCTTTGCATGGCGATGAGCTCAAGAACACTCCCTAATACCTCCTGTATGTTCACCTTGGTCTCAGGGTCCACTTCTCAGGGAACCCAACCTGAGACTATTCAGTTCCCTTTTTCAAAATGGAAGAGAGATGGTCTTAAAAGAAAACATGATATCTATTTTCAAACACTGAAATGGCCTATATGTTAGAAAGACAAGTCTCTGCCCATTAGTTCCAGAGGAGAAAGCTGGGACTAATGAGTAGAAATATTAAACATCATTATTTGATTCAATAGAAGAAACAGGTGTGCGACAATTATAGCTATTTAGAATGGAATGAAACTCATCAGGCAGTGAGCTCTCTGTTGCTATAAGCATTTGAACAGGAGCCGGATTATTATTTGATAAAGAGATTCTCCCCAGCACTCTGCCTGGAAAACATCACGCTCACCTTTAAGGTCTAGTTCAAGTGTCAGGTTTTCATGCATATCCTCTTTCCTAACTTCCCCAGGTAAGTTAGTTCTCTTTGCCCTGTACTTTCACAAAAGTTGGTAGGTGCCTCTATCTTAATATTTATCACACAGGAAGCATACATGCCTCTCTCCTCCCACTAAAAAACATGTTTCTCAAGAGCAGGAGCTGTGCTTTATTCATCTCTGGATCCCCAGGTGGCATAGGAAAAAAAAATGGTTTTGTATTAATATTAAAAAAGAAGGTTCCTTTATTGGGTGAGAGATTACTGAAATAACCGATGGTCTCATCTGGTTTCAAATTTCTACGCTGATGGCACATATTGACCTCATAGAAATCAGCTATGCCTGAATAGTTATATATATATAAACCACTCTTTTATAAAAGGTGAGGGATCCCGCTTGGAGCCAGGCAGACAGGCAGAAAATACTAATGGCCGTTTCCTTACTCCTCTGCCACAGATTTCTTGAAAACATCATCTATACTCACTTCCTCCAATTCCTCTTCTCCCATTCTGTATTACACTAACTCCAACCAAACTTTCAACTTCACTAGAACTCCTCTTGTGAAAGGCAGAGGTGACCTTGATATTGCCAACTCCAATGTCCATCTGCAATCACTGTTAGAGTCACTAATGTACCCTCCAGATTGAGAAGACACTTTAATGCCAAAAAACATAGCAAGCCATTCCATACCATTTACAGAGTTCTGTTCAGAGTAATTTATGGAGAGGAATGTGCAGACAGATGATGCACAACACTACATAGCTCTTCTCCATCCTTATCCAGACCTCAGTCCCCAGCTTTTGTGGAGTGAGGAGCATGATGATGAGGTCACAGCGTAGTTATCTAAAGTGGGGCTATCTGTGCACCAGAGGGGACCTCTACTAGTTATCTCAAGGGGTGCCTGCCACCTGGGCACCAGAGAGGGGCACAAGGCGTGGGGCCAAAGATGGAGTCAGTGTTGTCAACACTCCTGCACTCATCCTTACCTATGAGGAGCATTTGACATGGCTGATCACTTGGCTCCTAGCTAGGCTTTCTTTCCTTGGTTTCCAGAGCTTCACATTCTCTTGACCTTCCTCCTAGCTTACTGGCTGCTATTCCTCTTTCTCCTTTGCCGGTTCCTCATCTTCCTTCTGACTTTTTAAAGCTGAGTCCCCCAGGGTGAAGCCTTGGTCCTCATGTTGTTTCTATCAACATTCACCTCCTCAGAGATCTCATCCAATCTCCTGATTTAAACCCTATTTATATGCCAATCCCTCTTACACTTCTCCAAATCTTCAAATTTATGTATCAAACTACCTATTCTACATGTCCACTTGGGTATCTTAGAAATATGGCCAACATTTCCAAAACTGGACTCAGTCTTTCCCATTTCAGTTAAAGGCAAGTCAATCCAGTTCCAGCTCCTCTCTTTCTCTGGAACCCTATATCCAATCAACCAACCTTGAATGCTGACCTTCAAAATGCATCTAGAACACCACCTGTTTTCACCAGCTCTGTCTGAGCCACCCAGCATCCTTCAGTCAGTCATTGTAAGAGCCTACTCAGTGGTCTCCCTGCCTCTGCCCTCCAGCCCCCTATAGACCATGCTCAACAAAGGAGCAGGACAATCCTTTTAAAACTTAAATCATAAGATGTTATTCTCTGCCCCAAACCCTCAATGACTTCCCAATCCACTAAAAAGAAAAAGCCAACAGCCTTGATTTGGACCGCCACTGCCCCACGGATCCCATCCCCCCACCCTTCCTCTCACTCTGCCCAGGCACTCTGACCTCTCTTGAACATACACACTCCTGCTCCAGACCTTTATTCTAGGTATTTTCTCTGCCTGGAACCCTCTTTTTCCAGCTATCCATGTGTCCACACGCACCTGTTTCAAGTCTTTGCTAAAACCTCAACTTCTCAACAAAGCCCAATTCTGGTCCTACCAAGGAATACCAACACCTGCCTGATCCCCTTATCCTGCTCCATTTTTTTCTTGTTGCCTTAGCATTTATAACCATCTGACAGACTACATGAGTAGTTTGATATGTTTACTATGAACTTACTGCCTCTTCCCAACTACAGTGTAAACACCAGGAGGGCAGGGATCACTGTTTGTTCGCTGCCACAATTCAGTACCTGAAACGGGGCCCCAGTAGATGTTTGTTGAATTTAAAAATGTAGTAACTGATGTTGCAACCAGATAATTCTCAAATCTAGTTTATCTTTGTTGGCTTCCCATTGAGATTATGTTTTTTTAGTATCACAAAATCTTTCACATTATTCAGATCGGAGGACTTCCTAACATCATAGGGATTAGGATCCTGCTAGAACATTAACAGAATCAGATTAAATAAATCTGATTTTCCTTCTAGTCCCTCCTCCTAGTATATGAGTGAAGAAAATCCTGTTCTCCTTCTAAATTCAGTTCTTTAGGAGGATCTGTGTTTGATAAAAGGCTAGAACTGCTAGACTATCTGGAAACTTTCTCCACTACCACCAGATTTAGGAAACAAGTATGGAATGTTACCCATCTGCCCTAAGATGGGATGAGAGGTGAGGGTTGTCCACCTGCCTACCTGCTCCTGGCTATTTCTTCTTTCCTTCTTCCACACCAAGCAGAGTAGAAGCAGAATATGGAGGACAAATCTCTTTTCTTCCAAAATAAGGGAAGGATGTTCTCTCCCCACCTAACTCCAAGAAACCCCATCCTTTGGGGACTAGAAATTCTGATTCCACACTATCATTTTTTCAGGTGACTAAGGCTGCAGGTGTTAGCTACTGTGGGTGGCTTTGAATAGTGTCAGAGTTTTGTGAGCAATGCCTTGCAAGATAGGGAAAATGCCTGATGTTCTCCAGCCTTGCCATTACTCAGAAATATCATGACTGAAACACATGACGGAAGCTCACTGGTGGAGAATGAGGATCTTTCCTGCCTGCTAAATGCCAGATCCATTCTTTTTTAAACCTTTGGACACAAAGGAGAACACTCTGGGTTTTCAAAAGCCCAGGAACAAAAATTCAAGCAGATTGGGCTAGTTTAAGACCCATTTTGGACAACTAAACAACTCCTGCAGAAGCCAGCATTCTTTTTCTTATTTGCTTTTTCTGAAGATAATTTGGTTTTCTCCTTGAATTTTGCCCCATTTTGTTCCCTGACTGAGTCTCCTTCTTGGATGTGCTTCAATTGCTAAGTGTAAGTCACAGTTGAGAAGCAAACTAAAGGTACTCACTTTGAGAATGCCTACAAGTTTCTTCTTATTCCAGAACTCAGAGACAACATAATAGCAAGAAGAAAGCTTATTAGAAGGCAGACAGAGGGGGCAATAAGAGGGGAAGAATAAAAAGGCAGAGTTCCTCTCACTAGCATACCCAAATGAATTACAGAATTAAGTAAGGGAGCAAAGGGCTTGGCTAGTACTAAGAGAACTTCTAGAATGTGTTCGTGTTCGCCTGTAAGGTATCAGGACTGCCAAAATCTTAACAAGGCTATTTCATTTCATCTTAAATTAAAATTCCTCTCTATGGCCTACTCCATTATGCACATCAAAACAACTCTCAGACGGATTGGCTTGTATTTTTATTAAGAGGTTCTTTTCTATAAAAGAGCAAGCTGACAAGTTCAGCAACAATCAAGTTCGGTGGTTGAATAAAAGTACTTTTAAATAAATGCAAGGGAAGAAGGTGGGGGAAAGGAAAAGCTGGAAAAGAAAATGAAATGGAGAGAGAAAAAAATAGTGTAAATATTAAACTAGCATATTCGTTACGCAGTAGGATTATCAATATCAGACTATGTTTATTTAGGTGAATTTATAAAATCAAGTGTGGGGGCGCCTGGCTGGCTCAGTCAGTAGCACATGTGACTCTTGATCTCAGGGCCGTGAGTTCAAGCCCCAGACTGGATGTGGAGCCTTCTTAAAAAAAAAAAAAAAAAAAAGTGTGTTTAACACTAATATCGATCTGGACATTTAACAGGATAAAAAGAAAGGCAACGTAAAACTAAACAATATAACCAAAGGAAAACAAAAAAAAAAGTATTAGGTATGAAATACCACCTCCCAAACTGTCTATGCCTTCAAAGTCTTTCCACTTAACTTGAGCCAAAGGGGTAGAGTTTACAGAAGAATTGTGATTATTAATGAAAGGACAGGGTTAAATACAAGCTGTTGATGGTACTTGACGTACTAGCAGCATTTTTCAGAATAAAGATGTTGACATTTGTTTCAAATAAATTAACATTCCCATCTCTTCATACATATTTGATCAGAACATCACATTCACATACCAATAGGAGTACAGAAGTGGGAAGGTGCTCACAGGAGGGGAAGGATAGAAAATGCATTTTGTATTTGATCAAGCGATGAGTGTTAGCACCTAATTTGTTACTGAAAATAACAAAAGCACTGGTTCTAGACATAGTGATTATGTCCATACACATGGGGTTTTTCAAGAGATCTCTGGAAAACAGGGAGTTCTCATGCTTCTGTCCCTTCTCCATATAGAAAGACAAAGCATCCCTGAATTTAGAACTTGGACCAATCATGCTCATTTGGCACAGGTTAACAAGCCATTGTCTCCAATGGTAGAAAGAAGTTTTCTGAGAAGGTGTTTTTTGCACTAAACATCCACTGATCAGTTTTCCTAAGTCCCTGGATTGGAAAACTGATCACTGCTCTGCTTCCTCACATCAGCAAAGTACGGCTGTTCACAATCAACGCGGCTTTGAATTTATTCACATCTCCCAAACCAATTTGGTCCTCCCTCTAAAAGAGGCAACGCATTTTGAAGGGCTCCAGAAATGAAAATAAAATTGCATACAGGCATTTTAAAAATATATATACATATCTTCAACAGCTCGTCAGCACCTGCCTATCTTGGCCTCTCTTAATTGTAGGACTTAGAACTTGAACCACCAGGCATGCCTTCCAATCATTAAACTGGGACTGGCCAAGGACTCTTCTCACTTACAACATCTTCTAGAGCTGATGGGGCTCCTCTAAGCCCAGGATTTGGTGCACCTAATGTGAGCCTGGCTGAGTACAGACATGTCCAATCAGAAGAAGCCTTCCTTCCTAACAGCCTCACCATGGGTCCAATCCAAAGTACGAAGTGTCTTCTTCATGGTCTTGAGTTTTATTCCATCACTTTTGGATGAGGCTCCCTACTCAGAACTTCCAACTCTTCTATACAGTCCCTGACAAAGTGCCAACTTCCCTGATGCTGGCCCCTGTTCCCTATTTCTGCAGATGCCAGCCGAGGTCTGACACCCCTTTCCTGACTTTAACAGTGAGATGATTAGCACATTAGTAGTGCCAACAGTTTGCTGCTTTGCACATTATTATATCAAATGCCTGTATAGCCACACCAATCTGAATCACACCAGGTTTCTCAGAGCTTGCTGGCCCCAACGCTGTGGCAGGCAGCCCCCTGGCAGGGTTCAGTCCAGTCTTCCCAGCTTTCTGACCTTCCCTAGACTTACTGTTCAGATTCCAGTATGCATAGCCTCAATAGAGTGAAACTGGTGTCCAGGATTTGGCTGCATCCAAGTTGACTTGAGATTTTCTTCATTTAATACTGAAAATTACATTTGCTATTCCTCATTTATGCCTGCTGGTTATTAGCACTAAAAATGGATCCTTAAGAGTTCAGAGTTCCTAACTGCTTACTCTTCATTTTCTTTTCCTCATGCCCTGGATTGGCATGGGGATATAAGTCTCACTGAGAGTATGACACAATCTATTAGAACCCAATACCCAGCTCCTCAACTGCTACAGAGAGAAACAAACTGAAACTATTTTTCTAACCACACAATCTTGTCCATGATTCCTTGGAAACAACATATGCATTTTTTTTTACCCACACAAAGAAGGAATATTTGGTTTAGAAGGTACAGAATACTGCAGATCCAGGTTCTAACTCACTCAAGGGTCACTCCCTCTGGCCCAGCCTGTGCCCTCTGACTCAGTGGTACCAACTCTGCCAACATTTCCAGAAACCACCTTGTCACTACTACAGTCAACACTGCAGTCCCATCTGAGTATCTTTCTTTCTTTGCCTTCTTTTCCCACAGTCCTATAGTTCAATGGATAAAGACCTCACTGGAATGTCCCAAATTCCATTCTTCTCTGGGGTCTTGGGGAGGTGAAATGCTGTCAATATCTCGACTTGATCTGGAAGATTGGCCAAGTTAGGACAAGCAGCAGCCTTCACTCAAGAGAGATATCGAAGTTGGCGAGATCCTTCTTGCAAATAAGAACTTGGCAAGTAAACAAATGGCCCACTTACTCATTCTAATTTTGAAGTTTGATTATTTGTTTTTAAACCACATTTAGTGGTCTCAAACATTTCTATAATGCATAGCATTTCACCTGAATACTTTTCCTCTGATGGGAGCTCAAAGCTCTCTGGAGAAGAGTCATTGTTACAATCAGATGTAGCATTTATTAATCTCTAATCTGGATCCTTCACAGTGGGGCTTCTGCCTATGGATGAATCATCCCAGACAAGAATGAGTCTTACATACACAGTCTCATTATCTTTAGAACTGGCAGTAGAGAAATTCACCTGAAGCTATCAGGTTCACATTAGCTGGCTGTTGAATCCTGATCCATGCTAACAAAACAAGACGGGGGCATCCTTATGGCTCAGCAATGACATTTTGATGTTAATACAGTATTGCTAAAAGGTGCCAATATGTTAATCTTTTATAAGCACGGCTTATTTAACTCTCTGTTAAATAATGCCAGCCCGAGATCTCAAAGAACAGATATTAACCAGAGTGGCTTGAGAAGACACTAGTCCAGCTTAGAACAGGTCTGCGATTAAACCAGTTTGGGAGAATATGAAGTAGAACTAGATTATTTTCCAAGTCTTCAAAGAAAATTCTGCGATATTCCTCGGTTACTTAGGCCAGTGGTAATCTTGATTTTCAGAAATTCTTCCCTATGTCTATCTTGATTCCATCATGCTGCAGATTGGCTCTCATGCTTTCCTTGATGAAAGGCATGTAATAGGCTTTCAAAATTTTTATGGAATGAAATCAGACTGATTTCAAGATAGATGATGGCTTGCTTAAAAGAAGGATACTGTTCCCATTACAATATTTACTGAGTTGCTTATAGTGTACTAGATGTGCTATACATGTATTATGTCAATTAATTCTCACATCCCTGTGAAGTAAGCTCTATTACCCTCCATTTCACCAATAGAAAAAGTGAGCTTTGGAGACATTAAGTAACTCACCCAAGGTTACCGTTAGTTTGAGAATCTGGCTAGGTCTGACTTCAGAATGCACACATTCAACCACTGCACCATACATCTTCAGGTTTCTTTAATCATCTCTGTAGCTCCATCTGAACCATCTACACCTCCTATTTTGTGAATCACAGAATGATCACAGTCATCTAGTTCAATTCTACCTCTCCCTAGTGATACAGATTATTTTCATGATTTCCTTAAGCTTCACTCCTCCTATGCATCCATTCACTAGCACATGGGTACTGCTAACGAGTGATAGATTTGGTGCATGTTATTACCCTACAGTATTCTTCTACTGAACATCATACAACCTGTTCTTTATGATCTTATTGTTTGTTAATCAATCAAACATTTATTAAATACCTATCGGGTGCTATGGGAGGTAGAGATGAAGTATAAGTCATCATCCTCATCCTTAGGGTGAGTTGATTGGAAGACAAGATCAAAATATACCAAATAATTGATGACATTCCTAAGTTAAGTGACAACATGAGTTTTAGAATATGTCATAGGAATGATAAGAACAGAGGGCAGTATGGTGGGACAATTGTATTTCCTAAGCTTCTTTGTACTTATCTCTCTCCTGCCAATTCTCCCACTAGCTCTGTGCAGTCAGCAAATTAAACACCCATGCATTTCAATCCAAATACGACTGTGGATAGAAATATAAGTAACACTGGCCTTAAAGTCAGCCTTAAATTTGTCCTTAGGTGGATGATGAGCGTCTGATGTCCACTATCTCACGCAGCAATGTAGGGGTTGATGGACATACCATACAGTATCATATCCACAGCACTCTACAGTCTAAATGAATTATATATAAATCTATCCAGCTTTTCATTTTCATCTCAGAAGATCGGGTTAGTATGACAGGACTTGTCCTTTATGAAGTCAGGCTATCCAGTTAAAAAACTTTCTTCTCTCCAAATAATTGCAAAGTGATTTTGTTAAGATTTCTGTTCAGTGTTCCTTCAGAAAAGCTAGGGGAATGACAATTCCTAGTCTTTCCTTTCTCTCAGTGTATTTGATTTCTTGACACTGATTTTTTTCCCCTTTGGCTCTCTAATAGCTTTCGGTAATTGTGCACACTGGTCAAGAGGTCAATCATTTTAACGTTCCTTACATAGAGATGACCTAGGATTGCAAATTTAAATCCAAGCAACTCACAAAAGTAGCCTGATACCAAATTTCCTCGAGTTCACCTTAGTCCCTGTGCCCCATTCACTTAAAAATACACAGATGACTACTAAATGCTATCAGTTCTCAAAACTGCCTCCAAGTCTATTAAGAAAACATGATACTCTTTTTTTTCTTACTTTCTTACTGACAAAGCAAGTGTATATTCTAAGATCTTTATTCTTGGCCTCATGAAATTGAATGGCTATATAGTAGCAATGGCATCCCTGAGTAGTAACATAGTAACACAGTTTCTCACCATTTTTCCAAAAAAAAAAAAAAAAAAGAGGACACAATCTGAACCAGAGGTGCTTCCAGGTGTAAATGGGGTGGGACACAATCTCCTCAGGAGCTCAGTAAGTGTAGGAGTTCAGTAAGGAAGTTTGGTGATGAAGGGTAAATTCATCTCTCCTTAATTCTCTCAACTTCCTAATCCTGAGAGTAACTTCCAGGTTCCCCTCTCTTTTCCTTCACATAAAGGCAAAGAGCTCCTGCATTGGTCATAGCAAAACATTTCAGATACCTCCTTGGCTTTATTTATTAAATATATTCTAGAAGAGGGTTTTCCTGTTGCTCAGTAACTTCTAGAGGCACAATCAGTTAAGCCTCCTTCTTTGATATGTCAAGGAGTATATCAATTATGCCTCATTTTTCTTTCAGATGAACCTCCCTTGCCCACAGGCTCAGCTTCTCTGCACAGCACAAGTACTATTCACTAGAAGTGGATGCCTGGCTGAAGCAGCCTCTCTGTCCTTAAGCAGTCTGGGCCTGATCTGAAAAGAAGAGCCCAGCTCATCAGACTCTTTGTCTCTCTCAGGAATCTGAACCAAAACCCAGGAAAGAATGGGCGGGTCTTTTATCTATAACATGAAC
This sequence comes from Halichoerus grypus, assembly GCF_964656455.1. Classification (NCBI taxonomy): domain Eukaryota; kingdom Metazoa; phylum Chordata; class Mammalia; order Carnivora; family Phocidae; genus Halichoerus; species Halichoerus grypus. Next base: position 88,469,247 of record NC_135717.1, read on the forward strand.
TAGATGAGGGCCCATGACAAAGCAAGGTCATGAGCACTGTGAAACAATGAGAAAACAGAAGCTATGGCAGAGGAGGCCTGAAGTAGAAGTCTTCAGATCCATGTGAGAATCAGAAAGACTTTAAAATACAGACCACGATGTCCTCGAGAGAGACCCAGCAGGTAGCCAGCCTGGAGTGGTCTTAGTTCCTCACAGCTTTCCAGCTCTTTCCATAAATGGCTCACAATAAATTACCTGGTATTTTGTTTTCGTTTTTGTTTGTTTTTTTTGTGTGGTTTTTTTCTTTTCTTCTGAAATAACTTAGTTGGTCTTTGCTCCTGCCAATCAAGAGCCTAACTAAAAATAAAAAGGCTACCATGAGTTAGTATGTTCTTGCTTTGTATCTTTCCTGCTTGAAATTTATTCTACAGTTTCCCACTTTCATGGGGAAAATATCTTCCTAGATGACCTTCACCTTGGTGAGAATCAATTCTGAGCCTGAGAACTGCTGGAGCAGAAAGGGTGGCTGGACAGAGTCCCCTCTAGTAATCCAAGGTCATTCACCTAAGACCCTGCCCCCAAGGCCCTTCTTGTTGGTGTTTGTTCAGTATGTAACACACGGCTAACAGAACTGGGCACAGCAAGTCGATACAACTCACTTGGAGATAAAGACAAATGATTTACCTAATGGTTTGGAGTATCCTTGGAGATAAGACTGTTTGCTTTAGCAAGCTATGTAAGATGCTACCCAAACTACATCCCTTTCACACACACTGAAAGGGTTAAAAAGTTGCTTGCAAATGTGCCCCCAAAATAAAGGAAAAAAAGCTGGCAGATGATGTCAGGTACCACAGATTATATGCAGATTGCACATGTACATTGAAAATAAGGAGCAGGGCTACATAACACACAGTGATGAGACAGCGGTCTCCTTGTGCTCCAAGGCCACCAGGCCCCACAAGCAGCTCCACTAGGCTTTGGGGAAGGCTGCTGCTGCAACATCAGGCCAACTCATAACAGTTCAGAGAAGGAGCTATTTATTTTACCTGATCTTCTATTTTGTTTGAATTTCTGATAATCTGCATATGGCTCCTGCTTTCTACAATATTAACTACATCTCATTCCCCACAGTTGAAAGAAATGAAATCTCCCCCACCTTGCCCTTCTTTCTTCAGTACCGTTTTCAATAACACCCTGAACAAAACTAAATTCATCCCAATCTTCAACTTTTTCCTCATTGTACCTACAGCTGCTCTGCGCTCTGTTCAAATCATTTCCCACTTCCTTTTGAGTTTAGGATGGAAGACCTGGCTCTAGCCATTAAACTTAGAGTCCTGTCTTCTGAACTCCCAGGTATCTCATACGGATCTCTCTGTGCATGATCACTTCGAAAGAACTGAATGTTCATTGACTTTGACCAAATTTGGCTCATGCTGAGGGCATCAGGAAATAACAAGGTAAAATATTAAGTTTACCCTCTGTAAAATGGTGGTTGAGTAATTGACAGAAAGACTCGTTTCTGAAATATTTAATAGGTTTCACTGAAATTTGTTGTGTAGAAGGAGGTTACATTGTTTTTTAGCCCTGAGATTAAAGGTCAAATAAATTTTAATTTAGCCCTTAGGATTACCATTTCAGCACAAAGCTTGCAACCAGAGCTTTGTGCAAAGCTCCCAATTTCTCAGGCACATGCCTAAAAGGGCAAGAGTACACATTACAGCATTCTCCTTTCTTCCTTTCATCTCTCCAGCCACTGGTGTTTGTTCAGTATGTAACACAATGGCTAACATAGAACTTGGCACAGCAAGTTGGTACAATTCACTTGGAGGGAAAGTCAAATAATGTACTTGATGGCTTAGAGTCTACTTGGAGATTAAAAACTATTTGCTTTAGCAAGTTATGTAATAGATGCAAACAAAAACACATCCCCTTCTTAGGCATAAACTTGCATGGTTTTAAAAGGAAGAATTACTGGGGCGCCTGGGTGGCTCAGTCGGTTAAACATGTACTTTTGGCTCAGGTCATGATCTTGGGGTCCTGGGATCGAGTCCTCACAGTGGGTTCCCTACTCAGTGGGGAGCCTGCTTCTCCCTCTCCCTCTGCCCCTCCCCCACTGCTTGTGTTCTCATTCTCTCTCAAATAAATAAATCAAATCTTTTAAAAAATAAATAAATAAAAAGATTTACTAAGAAGCCAAGGTTAAAAAAAAAAAAACAGTAAGAGAAGAAGCATAACTTGGGCTATGGAAAAAGAACTGGATCTGGAATAAAAAAATTCATATTCAAATCTGGATACTTTTTAGGTGTGTGAATTTAGACAATCATTTCATTTATTCAACCATTATTTCCTTCTAGAAAATAAAAGTGCTAATTCTTAATTTATACAGCTGTAAAGAGGATCAAATGAGGCAGCACACAAGAAGCTGCCTAGCACAGTGCCTGACACACAGTCAGTTTTCAGACACGTGAAGCGTGACTCTGCTCCCCACATATGATGGCCAGAAATATAAGCAAGGAAAAGCTTTATTTTGTATCTATTTACAAACTGGTTGACAAATTCATCATCATTTTTAGGGTCCTCATTGTCTAAGCATCCGTTCTTTTGATTAAATATAGCTTCCGAGTTTGGACCTTCGGTACAACCCAGAACAGCATGGGCTCTTAAGTTGTCACTTTCCAAATATGTGAGAACACTCTACACGCAGAATAATTGAACTCAAAGTAAGAGGAGACAGGCAGAAATAATAAATTTAAATTCTAAATATCCAGCTCCCTTAAGACAGTACATATCTATCCCAGGCACACAGCAGCCTTGCAACAGATTTGTTTTTTCTTTTACAAATCAACTCATTTCTAAATATCTTCACAGGTCTACAAAAATAATCACACTCACCAACACTGTTCCTCCTCATCAAACCCACCCCCAGCTCTGTACCTAATGTATTCTCATTTAGCAAAATCTCAACCTCTATTCTTACCAACCCTCAATGGTAAAATAAATAATCTGAGGCCCATTCTCCGGAAGGGCCCTGTGATGTCACTGATTACAGTTGTGAGGAAATCTCACACTCAAAGACTAGAATAGTAGGAACCCTTGAACAGCTGGAGTCCAGTGGGGGTGTTGGGTTGGAACTGGATAGTTAGAACTGCAGAAGTGACCAGTGTTCCCATATACCCATCCTCAGGCACAGACTCTCAGGCACAAACTTCCCATCTAGTCATTTACAAACCACAAGGCTCTATGAAAGAGACAAAATTTTCTCTATTCAGAGGCCTGAATTTTCCTTGTTTTTCCCAAATTCAATTGTTACATTATCTGAAATAGCTAATGCTCTCAGTTGTGAGTTTGTGCATGCATACACCTGCACTCTGCGTACATGTGCAAAAAAAGGCAGAATGGAGTCAACACAGAAATGTCTGTACATAGAGAATACACATCTGTTAAATACATGAGGCAGGCCATGGTGAGATAGAACGTGACATTAGGAAAAGTTGTTGGCTGCTTCTTCATCAAGGTGGACACAGAGAATCGCTTTGGAAAAGAAGTCTACATCTTCCCAGAAGCACCCAAAGACTAACAAACACATCCTCTCTTTGGGAAGAAGTAAAAGATTTTTAGAGCATAGCAAAAGGAGCATTCTTGGTATGGACAACACTGATCTCTGGAGAAGAGGTGGGGGGAGTAATAAGGGGTCAAATATCCTATTGGGAGAAAAGAGATTGATATCTTCAATTTTCTTCAAAATTACTGGAAACTCTTCTGTAGACTGATATAGTCCAGACTGAGACCACTGACAGGAAAGGAAAATGAGGGAATCCTCCATGACATAATGGGCCATCTGCAATATGAACCCAGCTCTACGTAAAGAATTGGAAGTTCACAAAAGAGGACCAGATTCAACACAGTATAGGGCTGATTCTGGAAGTCCTTCCAGACATAAACATCCCAGAAGAATGGACCAATCTTGGGATCAGTGAAGGGGAAAATTAATACAACTTGAAATATTGCAAGCCAAAGACAAACTAGGAGGGGAAAAAAAAAAAGGTCAAGGTCTACCAGTAGATTGCTCTACTGCAGTTCTCTTTCCATCTGAGGTCTAGAGTCAGGCTGAACCATGGCCTGAGTAAACTCTTAGTGTTCTTCAGAAATCTGGCATGGATATTAGGGAGACCTTCAAAGGGTGAAATTGCTTTTCCTGTTATTTTAGGAGAGAGTTTTAACAGGAAATCAAAAACCAAAAGATGTGACCCTCCTTTTTACCCAAGCTGATGACTGGTACAAATGAGTACCAAACCAGTTACACACATTAGATGAAGATAGAACCACTTTGGGACCAATTTAGTTAATTTTGCAAGTGAGTTTTTATCAAAAAGTGAAAAAACAGAAGTATAATAAGATGAAAGGTAAACATCCAGGTGGGTTTTTTATGGCTCATTAGCTCAATGTGGGTTCAAGCCACACACATCCCTGGGATAGGAAGTAGGAGTAATATGGATGGGAATAATGAAATTGTTGAGTCTAGAACAGGCATTTAGTATGATCTTATAGGCCTTAATTGGGGGACAAGGGCCTAGCAGAAGGGATTAACACCCACTGGGTTACTAATCTTGCAAGGTCAAATGTACAAAGTAAGAGTACATATAATTTAGAAATTATAAATTTATACAATGGTGCCAACAAAGCAATGCTTTGCTGAAGTCTTTTTATCAAGAGCTCTAGTTGGGGAATGTGTTTTATGATTAATCTAACCTTATATACTTACTTCTAAAGACATAACATGCATTTAATTATTCCTGAACAAATACTACTTGGAAGACCCTTTCCTAAGCACTAAGGAGGATGCAAGATGCATGGGAAGCTATCCCTTATGGAAAAGAGTTTGCAATTCTGACACCTAGAACATGCAAACAACAATAATGCAAAGTGTAACGTCATTATCACAAAGTGAATGAAAATAAAAGTCACGGGGCTTAGAAAATAAAAGGATCACACATAAGCAGGAATCAGGAACATTTTCATGGATGACAGGTAAGATGATGATGGTGGTGGTGGTGGTGGTAGTGGTGGTGGTGGTGACTACCAGTTATTCACAGGTTGAGAAGGCAATTCTTGTAAGTGGGAACAATTTAAGTGTAAGTGAGGAGTTGGCCCTGAGGACAATAAAGGTTCTGTTAGGTTGTTCTTCCAGCAGGTATTTATCAAGGACCTCATAAACACCAGACACTAGATTAGAGCCTGGAGACAGAGATAGGAGCTTCTTGCCTAAGCTTTCATGGTCTGGCAGAGGAGCAAAAAGTAAATGGTAAAATAATATAATAGGTAAGCACTTGACTGCATTATAGCTTAGGGGTTAAGAGCAGGAGCTCTGTGGTAAATTGTCTAGGTTGGAACAGAACTCTACCAACTACAGGCTAGTTGTTACCTTACACAAGTTACTTAGCCTCTCTTGCCATGGCTTCCTTACCTGTAAAATGGGTCAGCAATGCACCTGACTCACAGGGTAAATCAGATGATACCTGTGAAGTACTTAGTGTAGTGACAGACACAGTAAGTGCTTAGTAAACCGTACTGCAAGGGATATATTTGTTTCTGCCTCTCTGTCTAAATATCGATGTCACAAAGACAGTCTCTTAGAAGTAGAATTAGGAAAGAATCAGTCAGGGATATTAACTTTTTAAAAGTCATTAATACATTTTTACACACTGTTTTCCAGAAATGTCCTATTGTTTCACACTCTTGTAAGCACTGTATGAAAGTGCTGATCTCACTACACTCCATAGTTCATACAGTCTTTAAAATTTTTGCCAATTTGGTCGGTGAAAAATGATATGTCATTGTTGTTTTAACTTCCATATTTTTCATTAGAGTGAGGCTAAACATTTTTCACATTTATTGGCCACATATATTTTTTTTCACATAAGTGGTATTCCCATTTTATAAGCAAAACTGGGAATTCTGCTTGCAGAGTCTGGACTTAGAGGTGGGAAATGTGGAGTCCTTGAAAATTAAACAGGAGAAGGTGCCACATCGTTTGGTGCCTTTCCATCACTGGCACCTGGGGAAATTTCTCCAAAGTCTTGTTCGCCTTTCTCCTTTGTCACCCTTCCTCAAAGAACACTGATATTCAGAATACAGAATATATGCCACAGATATTTAAGGAGCTAAGTACGTGCTTGTAGCCCACATGTCAGGTGGTGCCTCCTACTCTCGGGCAGTCTTACTGACTTTGGTCCAAATATCAATTCTTAGGCCAGGAGAGTCGAAAAATCTTTCCTAACTTCTTATATCCAACTCCGCTGGCTTACCTTCTCTCAGTCTCTCTCCAAGTTGCCATGTCTGTCCTGATTATCTGCTACTGTTCCACCCAGCCAGTTGAAATATCAAGTCTAGACTTAACTGGTTTCTATATAAAGGGAAAAAAATCTATTTCTTTCATCCATCCTGTGAGCTTAGCACTTTCATGTAAGATTTGGACAGAGCTAGAGACGGGCCACATTGATTGCCAAAGTGGACTTCCATACTCTTGCTCTCCCGCCTCTTCCTCTATCATCCTCCTATTCTTGGAGATTTTGTATATATGTTTTTATTTCTACCTTGCTCATGAATCTCTTACTCTATCAAGCAGAACCCTTTCTTTCACTCTGAAATCCCTGAAACTCAACTTCCACCCCAGGTGGATTTTTCACTTTGTTTCTTCTGAAGAATATATTATTCTCTCTGAAAAATGTTCGGGAGAATACAACTTCCTCTGATCATATTACATGATGGTGCAAAGTATATGAAATTAGAGAAGTTACAGGTTACAGTTTTCCTTAAGCATAGATAATATTCAAAATATTTAACAATCGGTACCTTCACCAGCCAATCAGAACTCAAGGTGGCCTTAGGGACAGAGCAGGGTCATGGGCCCCTGGTCTGTCAGGCATTAGCCCTTTATGCTGATATGGGAAAGCCTGGAGGAAGGACTGGTATACTCACAGGCTTCAGAGCAACTATACTATTATCATATATCATCTATTACCAAATAGTATAAAAGTAGGTCCATAGTTTAATGACTGTTCAACCACACTGGGGCTCACCAGCTGAACTTTAGTCCGGCAGCTCATAAGAATCATCTTACTTGATCCCATTTTATTTAACTGAAAATGCTGCTCCATCTCTCCCCAGTCTTCCTTGTTGTAAAATCACCCCAAACCCATTATTTTAGGTCATCCTGCCCTTGACTTTCTCATTTGCACTGGTTTCATATACTTTGATCCAAGACCAGTGCTCTGAGATTTTTCCTGTTTCTAGGAAACCAATTCATTCTTGACCAAATAGTTTCTTTTAATTTCAGGGAGAAATAAACCCCATCACAGTTATCCCAAATTGACTCTGTGTCCTTTTCAGTTTCCAGGTATAATATATCCTCCCATCCTTACAGGACCCAATACAACTTACAAACTGCTCTGCTCTGTAACTTTCTTCATTCCTTGTTAACTTCATGGATATTACAAAACTCAAGTTTGTTTGTTTATCTGTTTGTTGCTAAATAGCAGTCCTTGAGAGTTAAGTTCTAGAATGGCGCTATCCAACAGAAATATAACTTGAGCCACATACATAGTTTTAAACTGCTGAATAAACACAGTAAAATAAGTAACAAGAAGCAGGTAAACTTAGTTTTCATATTTTATTTAACTCAACATAGTCAAAACAGTATTTTAATGTATAATCAAGAGAACTGGTGTCACCACATCTAGAAACTTCTCTAAGAACTTGTTGCCCAGCCACTGCCTTTTTCCAGTTGGAGAAATAATGACTTAGAATGGTCCCCTATCTTTAACTGATTAAATGATGCCTATCCTGACCTAGACATACCAAAGGTAACACAAAAGTGAACTTAGCCCAGTGCGGCCCAAGCACAGAAACAGTCAAAGGTACAATTTTTATTTATCTGGCGTCTGAATCCTTATTCACCACAGAGCTACTTTTTAAACCAGTCTCCTCATTTATGTAAGCAGCTTCAATCTCTATGCCTGAATTCCAGCCAGTATTCCATGGCGGTTTAGCCAAAGAAAAGCACTTACCATGATTTACCCTCCCAAATATTACAGAATGTTATTTATGTGGCCTAATGCAGGTGCTGTATCCATCCCCAGTCATGGCTTCATTTCAACAATAAATGGCAGATGCACCATGTTTCCCAAAACTCCTTAAAAAGACAACCCTGTAGATGCAGGAGAAATGGGAATATTAATGACAGGAAAGTTGGGATTTAAGGGATGTACATAGAATGGAGGGAAGGGAAGCTAAAGAACTCAGTTTTATTAAGGGTGAAAGTGTTAACAGAGAGCAAGAGTTTATAAAATTACAGGGCAGGAAAATTTATAGAGGAGAAAGTCAAAAGCCAAGAGTCAGAAACATCTAAGAGCAAGAATATTTGCAGATCTAAGTTGTATGATATTATTTGTAGAGAAAATGGATTTTTTTTTTTTGAGGCTCAGAAAAGGTGTTGTAAGAGCAACTTTGCCAAGAAATATAAAAGATGTTTGCATAGGTAAGTGGAATGGTTTATGAAACTTGCAAAAGGAGGAAAAACCATGGAAGCCATTTTCTACACATGGTATGCAGCACCTATATTTTATTTTTCTCAAGAAGAAATATTTCCTGATCACAGATGTGGCCAAATATTTCAGCACAACACTCAACAAAGACCCTTATGAAATCCTGGTGAAAAGATGGAGAAATAGCTTCAAGGGGTATCTCTAGTGGATAACCAAAGGATCCTTACTGAGTCTGGTGTGAGTTAGCATGCTGGGAGAAGAATGCTTCAACAAATTTATAAAATATGCACATGACAACAAGACGGAGGTGTCAGAGGAAGAATGAAGGGGGGGGAAATCAGAGGGGGAGACGAACCATGAGAGACTATGGACTCTGAAAAACAAACTGAGGGTTCTAGAGGGGAGGGGGCTGGGGGAATGGGTTAGCCTGGTGATGGGTATTAAAGAGGGCACGTACTGCATGGAGCACTGGATGTTATACGCAAACAATGAATCATGGAACACTACATCAAAAACTAATGATGTAATATATGGTGATTAACATAACATAATAAAAAAATTTTTAAAAAAACAGAGGAAAGAATCAAACTTCAAAAATAGATGGAAGGCTAAAAAGATGAGATCAACTTCAGCAAATGGTACTGAACTGGGTTAAATTTAAAACCAACTGCACAATCAGAGGGGGAGATGAACCATGAGAGACGATGGACTCTGAAAAACAAACTGAGGGTTCTAGAGGGGAGGGGGTGGGGGGATGGGTTAGCCTGGTGATGGGTATTAAAGAGGGCACATTCTGCATGGAGCACTGGGTGTTATACGCAAATAATGAATCATGGAACACTACATCAAAAACTAATGATGTAATGTATGGTGATTAACATAACATAATAAAAAATAAATAAATAAATAATAAAAAAAATAAAACCAACTGCACAAAGAGAGCATGGGGAAGGCTTGGCTTACTTTGGATCTCAGGTAATTGTGAACTTGGGAAACCAGGCTGTCGAAGCAATTAATACAATCTTAAGTTACTTTAATAGAAGAACAGCATACCAAACAAGGGAGATGATCATTCTATTGGACTGAATGGTAAACACAACTGATCACTGGCACTTTGATCCAATGTCCAGCATGAATTTGAGAACTAGGGAAAAAAATTTAGACTTTTTAGTTTGAAGGAGAAAAAACACAGGGACTGCCTGAGAGTTATCATAATGTACCTGAAGGCAGTCACATGGATAAAATGGTGAAAAGTAACTCCAGAGGGGAGAATAGGACCCTCAAAATGGCAGTTACAGCACAGGAGATTTTGTCTCAATATAAAGAAAATCTTTCACAATCTGAATGAAGTGGATTCTCTTGGTCATCCAGATAAGTTCCCTGCCACCAAAAATGTTCCAACGTTTTCCAAACAAAAAGAGCTCAGGGCCACCTGTCAGGGATTCCTGCATTCAATGAGATGTTGAACTAAGTGACCTTTAAGGTTCCTTCAGAGACTCTATTAATATGGTATCTATGTAGTAGAATGTGAACAAAGTCAGTCAGTTCTGTCTGACACTATAACATAAATGTGAGATAACGACACACGCATACCCCCATCACAGAGTATGTGCTATTACTGGAGTCACACCTTCACTCCTCAGCGTCTGTGGATCAATTATGTCAACAGAGTTACGTGCTGGACTTTGAGCTAGTGAGGCTAAACATAAAACAGAGTCGGGATTTATTTGAGTTGATGAAATAGGCTTCACTTTTCCATAATTAGAAAGCATAGGCCGGTCAGCAGGTCTGTTGAGGGAAAGAAACAGGCTACAGAGAAAAATGAATTGTTTTTAGTTTTCTGACGTATGTTGGTGACACAGGGGGAAGGAAGAGAAAGGGGAGCTTGACGTACACACACACACACTCACTCTCACTCACTCTCCTGGTAGTGACCAGAGACTAGGCTTCTGTGACTGTCAACATTTCTAAGCAGTTTGTGAGAAAATGCTCCTCTTCTATATTCAGATGATCTTTGCCACTGAGGTTATGAACAGAATTATGCTTTTCCTCCTCTCAAGGGATAAATTTGTCAGATTGTAAGATATCATTTTTGTCTTTGAGATGAGGCTATAATAAAATACAAAAAGAATTCTAGATTATCTCTCAGCTTTTCCAGTTTTAAAATAGGTGATTCAATGTGGCTCCCTTTCTGACAATAATGTAATGAGACTCATTTCTTACAGATTTGAGGAAAAAAATACCCTCACTACTTTATAGTTCCACTTTGTACATCATTCTTGAGCTATCTTTCACTCTGGTGAATCCAACCTCGGAGGCCCTTTGCTCTAGACCTGAGTCACCCACATATTTTTATTCTCCCATCACATCCTAGCCTCATCATATCTCCCCACTAAAGGTCAAAGCTGCAGTACTTCAGCAAGCCAGAAACTCTGAAGGTAGAGACAGGGAAGGTGTCCATCCTCTAGTCTAGGGAGATGGAGAAAATGGATCTGTCCAGTACTCACAGGAAGGGATATATATACTGTGTGAGCACTCAGAGGTTTCCCACATTTAGAGAGTACCAATGACTTCACCCAAGGATACTGTGGTTCCCAAAAGAAACCAAATTTTTCCAAGGACCAGGTGGGAAATTTTAAAAATACGATTAATATAAAAAACTATTATTTGTCTAATCGATGTCTAACTTAAATAATATAGAAATCAAACAAGTTTATAATATGTCACCAAAAAACTGGAAGAGCTTCACTTTACTCAATGCCTTTACTGAAAATTCATTCAGATCCCCCAGGTCAGCTCAGCCTTCTCCCACTCTAGTAATCAAAGGGGCAGGACACGATAAAATGGAAGGGCTCATGCACCAGGGATAAAGAAGAGAATAAGTTAGTGATACCATGTACAATACCTACTTTCTGCTGATAGGCAACAGGATTCCCTATGTAATGAATTGCAGACATTCTATTGATCTCTAAAATACAGAACATGAGAAATACCAACAGGAATGGATTTTTAGAGAAACCCAGATAGACAGTAGGTGAAATGCAACACCTTGCTCCAAGCCAACAGGCAGAGTTAGGTAGGTGTTAACATAGAAATATTTCAAAAGCTAAAACACCATGGTAATAAAGACGCCATGATCTAGGCACACAACCCTGGGGCACATGGACAAAGGTGATTGACTGAGGTCTGTGAATACCTGGAGAGACTGGTGAAGGTCTTTGGGCTCTTCCATGAAACAAAATCTATTCCACTGTAATGAAGCAAATGATAAAAAAATAAATAAATAAAATTACTTTAAATAAACAAAGAAGTCCCCTCCAGGCAGCACAACTCTAGAACCTGCTGGTCAGACTTGATGTAGATTAGCTCATGAACCAGGAAAGACTGAGCCTGAGGGTTCAATACCCTCAGAATTTGCACCTTAGCAGGTCAGGGGAAGGAAAACTGAATGTATAACTAACAGAGAACATATATATCCCTTTGTGTCCTAACTAGGAATGTAGATGTCTGTCTCCCTGCTCAATAGGAAGCTTCCTGAAGGCAGGAAAGATCTGGAAGTAGTGACTAGAATATAGTAAATGTTCAACAAATATTTGTGATGTGAACAAAATAGTTCAATTTGAGCTGTCCCCATGTGATAGACTGAAATGTGCCAACGGCTTTGATTGGTGGCCTCCCTGGGTATCCACTCCTTCATAGGACTGTCCAGTTCCTCCCATCAAGGGGCAGAATCTATTTCATTACCCCTTGAAATGAACTTGCCTCATGACTCAGGTTGGTCAGTATGAAGTGGGAGAAGTGCCCCTGGGCTAGTTCTCAGCTTTGACCTCAAGAGGCTTGGCACGTTTTTACTTTCTTTCTTGGAAGCCCGCCGTGATTTGAGACTCAGCCTGGGCCAGCCTGATGGAGGATGAGAAAGTACATGGTGAAGAGCGCACCCGTCCCAGCTGGGGTCATCTTAGACCAGCCTGTATCCAGCTAACACTCAGACGTGAGAGAACTCAGCCCAACCCAAAGCCTACAGGAGTGAGCGGAGCTGAGACCAGGGCAACTGTCCAGTTGACTCCCAGGCTCTTGAGAAATAGTAAAGGGTTTGCTGTTTGAAGCCACTAAGTTTTGGATAGTGTATTATACAACAATAGCAAACTGACACACTTCACTAAATGCTGCTTTTATGTTCCTTATGACTGATGCTATTTTTAAATGTTTGTGCTCTATTTTAGTTTCTAATAATTTAATTCAAAAGAAAAAGCGAAAAGATTCCTTGTCATCAATTCAATAATAACTTATGTCTAAATGTGTCCTGGGGCGCCTGGGTAGCTCAGTTGGTTAAGCGTCTGCCTTGGGCTCAGGTCTTGATCTCAGGGTCCTGGGATCGAGCCCCACAGAGGGCTCCCTGCTCAGCAGGGAGTCTGCTTCTCCCTCTCCCTCTCCTGCTCCCCCTGCTTGTGCTCTCTCTCTGTCAAATAAATAAATAAAATCTTTAAAAAAATGATAAAAAAAAAATAAATGTGTCCTTCTTCTTTTCCCACTACCTTCTTGAAGTCCTCATTTATTTCTCAATTTATCTACTAAAATCAGTCCCTAGATGACCCCCTAGCACCCATCCTTATTCTAAGCCCTTCTGTGTAATATGTACGGGGTATCACCATAAGCCAAAAGTGTGATCATGTCACTCCCCTTCTCACAAAGTTTAAACCTGTCACATCATGCACAGAACAGAATAAAGTGTGAACTACCCTGATGGCCAATCGCATCCCTCCCATTTTCACCCCGACACCCTTTTCCGGTCTGGTCTCACAACGCAACCCCGACATGCCTTCTGTCCCAGCTACACCAGTCTGCCTCCACCATTCACTGGCATGTCTTCTACATTCCCACCTTCACATTTCTGGCCAACTTGCTTCATACTCTTGCCCTTTCCCACTAATCAAAATCCCACTCAAAGCCACCCACTCTGAAAAGTGACCCTAATCCTCCACTGTATCTTTATATAATAAAAATGTTATGATAATAGCAGAACCACCACCAATAATAATATTTATTAAGTATGCAGTGTGAGCTAGCACTGTGTTAGGCATTCTACATGCCTTCTCTCAATCATCACATCAATCCTATGGCAAAGTTATTGTTACTACTATTCACACGTGCTAGCTGAGCGAACTGAGATTCAAAGGGTGAACCTGACCAGTCCAGTGTCAAATATGTACTAAGCAACAGAGGTAAAATGTGGATCTAGGACTCCGGGAGTAGATAGACTATGCTACATCATGTTTCCATTTCAACTTCCCATATTTATTGTAATAAATTAAGCAAAAGCACAAAGTAATTAAATGACTTGCCCAAAGCCACAGACCCATCAGCAGCGTTGGATCATGTATCAGATATTTTGGATCCCTCAATTTTATGCTAATTTTCCACCACCCAGGAAAATATAATTGCTGACTGGCCTCCCCAGCAGAGCTTGAGAGTTCTGCCTTTGCCCATTTTTTTCAGTTCAAGTGCCTAAACGAAACTCAGCAGGTAAATTTCACTTTCTCCCGCTACTGTAATCATCCATGGCTCCTCAGCCAGGATTCCAAAGCTCGAGGAAGAAATTAAGTCTAAAACCAAATTAAGAGACCTTCTGGCTTCCTCTGATCCAAGTGTCCGGAAAAGTCCACCCAGTAACCCTGCTAATATACAATCGAACTGAATCTCCCATATTCCCAACATGCTAATCTCATTCTTTCCTACTTTATATCCTGGCCTCCCAAAGAGCAGCATATAGCTGAACTCACTTGCTTTTCAAAACCGCACTCCCTTTTAATTACATAAAATGTCAACCAGGGTACTTCCCAGCCCGGGGGGCCGCACTTACACAATGAGGAAAACAGGCTTGCCACTGCCTAGGTGTCTTAAGCTCCAGAGGCTAGGGGCAATGAAAAGCCTCGGGAACCAGGAATGGGCCTGATTTTGCCCCAAAGTATCAGGGTTGGGCGGAAAGAAAAAAAAAAAAGAGACCTGGTTGAATGCAAACCCAGGTGAACCATGTAAGCTTGGAAATAGCTCTTTCAGTAACGCCAAGGGGAAGAAAGGGAAAGTGGCCCAGCTTGTTTTTGCTGCTGTGCCTGTTGTCCGGTCCCTTTCTTCATCAATGCCGCGGGCACAGCGGGCTGGGGCAGCCACTGAGATCAGCAGGGGCTGCGGAGGAAGCGGAGAAAGGGTCTATTCAAGAATGCTTAGTCCCCCCTGTTTGAGACTCTCCACAAAAGAGAGGCAACAAATGCAGACTTCAAAGGAGAAAGAAAAAATGTTCCAGTCATCGGCCTCCTCCAAGGAAACTTTGATGGACAGCTCTTCCCTGCTGCTTTATGTTCATCCTCTACTTCCCCAAATTCCGATTCATCTAAGAGGGGTGTGTGTGTGTATCTGTGTGTTTCTTAAGACCTAGATAAACAGGCATAACAAGTGACTGGATGAAACACATGGTCAGGCCTAACTGAGGCCGGCTAAGTATCCACTGATTATTATTTGAAAAACTTTCTTAAGTTTATGAGCAGCAACCCCCCCCCAAAAAAAAGTTTATGAGTGGCCCCCATATAAAAGAAGATGAACTAGAGTGGTGCTCCTCATCTCTTCGGCCATTGATTGCTTCGCTCACGTGTATCATCAGAAAAGGCGAAGATTTTATTTTATATGATCTAGGATTGAGAGAGATAATGGCAGGTAAGATGGTCTGCTTCCAGGAATGCCCTGACATAGAAAAGAAGTCTTCAAAGTCTAGGGTTGTGTATCTACCTTGTTAGAAACATCTGCTCTATCTCGAATGTTCTTTCCTCAAAGGCGAACTTAACAGGGCCTTTGCTTCTTCCCCAGCCCCCGCCCCCTGCGCGATGTTAGAGCTCACTTAGATAAGCACCTCTGCTGAAGGGCGGCAATACCAGCGAGATGAAGCACAAGCAACAGCCAATGCAGCTAGAAAAAGGTCTCATGGGGAAGAGAGCAAAAAATATGAGCTTTCATAAGGTTTGCAAATTATCTAAAGATTTCCTATATCCTATTACTCTCCGAAGGCCTGTAAACTAAGACTACTAGCTCATGTAACAGACTCATCAACATGTTTGGAGATACAATTTAGGCTGAGCCACTTCTGTAAATAAGTTGTCAGACCTCCTCCTATTCACTCAATATGGAAGAGAGAAGGAGAAGGTAGACAGTTGGCGTAAACATGGAACCCACATGTCTAAGAATAAAGATCTCACCAACTAGACTGGTCAGCACCCAATCTACAAATGCATCACATTCCATATCGTGGATGCCCATGAAGTCCCCTGGAATCTTAAATCCCTTTGGGACTAATATCCTGACATCTAAGAGCTAAGGGAGGTGGAAGAAAGGAAAAAATACCAGGTTCCATCTGGGCTATAACTATGGCAGTGTGGGAGCTAGAGAGAGGCTCAGGTGGGAGAGGTGGAAAGATATAAGTTCACTCCCAAAGTCAGGAGACATCAGAGGAAGGGAGACGGTGTGTGATGAAGCTTTCTACTTTGTTCCTAAGAAGAGATGCTGAGTTTAGGGGACAGAGCTGGGCTCCTGGAACATCAGAGAGGCCACCACAGCATTCAACAGAATGTTAACTGCAAATATACTATTTTCAGCAAAAGTAACCATTAAAATTATAACACTTCTGTTATTTCTACTGATTATAACCATTATATACTAATTATAGAAAGATACAATTTAAAAATCTCATACAAAGGGCACCTGGGTGGCTCTGTTGGTTAAGCGTCTGCCTTCGGCTCAAATCATGATCTTGGGGTACTGGGATCGAGCCCCGCATCAGGCTCTCTGCTCAGCGGGAAGCCTGCTTCTCCCTCTCCCTTTCCCCCTACTTGTGCTCTCTCTCTCTGTCAAATAAACAAATAAAATCTTTTTTAAAAATCTCATATAAAGACCTTTTTTTTTATTATGTTATGTTAAGTCACCATACAGTACATCATTAGACCTTATCAATACACTCAACTCTTGCCGAGAATTTGCTAGAACCACAGAATTTTTGCACTTAAGGGAGGCTTGGAGGTCCTCTACCCCAATGCCTTCATTTTAAAAATGAGGTCACCAAGGGATGGAAAAATTGAGTGATTTCCAAAAAGTCCTCCAGTTATTTAGACACAGAAATTACCTGGTGCCCACTGGGAACACTATGTATGTGCCTCTTATATAAACTTTGGTTTCCCTTCTTTGAGGAGCCTTTAATTTCTCTGTATTGATGCCTCCCATGGGAGTTAAACCCTGCTCCCAGCCAGGAAGGCTGTTTATCTGAGGGAAGGTATGAATAGCTGCAGCCCAGGCATCTCCCTTTGAACTCAGAGGACTCTGTTGGAACTATCTTAGCTGCCAGGAGAAACCATTTCTTTTTTTCTCCAAGGAAGGCCATCCTCACCCTGACCATCAGCTTCCCGCCTAAGTTGCCTCCAAGCAACTGGAAGACAAAACTAGTGATAGAGCAATAAACCTCCTGCAAATGTCGCACTCACTTAATTTGCTGACCATCTGATTAATAGCTCATCTCCACATTTCAAGTTGGCCCCAGCTAAACCTCTGGAGCTTCTTGCCAAAGGCTTCTTAAAGAGTCTTGGTTTTCTTTTCCTATATACACTTAAAAACCTCATTAAACAAGAGAGAATGTTTTTAAAGCAGTCAAGTAGGGTTTTATCCATAGCCCTTGCATGCCGGAGGTTATAAACTCTTATATTCAACAACAGCTTCTATAGGACCCACGCCAGGGTAGCCGAATGATAAACCACTGACAACAGTGAATAAGGATATCCTGTCACCAACTGAGATCTTAAGTGGCAATAACTGCAAAGGGATGTTGCTATTCAGCTAAATGTGCATGCCCTCCACATTCCAGCAGAAAGATTTTGGAAGATAGCTTAAGCTTACAGTCGTAGAATGGGAATAAAGGGTGCTACAGCTCGGGGTGGCCCATTTCTCTGCATCCTCTGGGCCAGTCCTTCTCACACCTCAAGAGACCCTACAATGAAGACTATTTGGGCGGTAAATACCTTGGCGTTACACCTGAGTGTCAGCCCCAGATGAGCTCACTAATGGCTCTGAATATTCAGAGAAATCGTTGGACCTCGACTGTAAATGGGCGAATAATGGCGCCCATGTACAAGGATCACTGGAAGGATTCAATGATTCAGAACTATGCCTTAGAATTTGGCAAGGCACTGACTACAACAAATAAATGCACCATAAATGTTAGCTATTGCTTTATCTGATTAAATAGGATGTCTTTCAGCATTTCCCATCACCACTCGTATCAGCTGAAATCCACCTGCTATTACCATCGCCGAGGAGAAAAACTAGGGGGAAGGATCAGGGTGGAGGTTGGAGAAGCTGTAGGTGCAAGGAGCAACTTTCCCTTCTCCAACAGTACCCCCCACCCCCGCTCTCTTCAGGCCATAGAGCTTCTGATGCAATCATTTATGGGCAGGACTAGTTTTTACTAAAATACAGAAGGGCACCAGAACATACGTGATCATAGAGGTAAAGCAAATCAGAAGTAGAGTTTCATGTTAGCTAAGCTCGGCATGAATCTAAAGCAGGAACACACCACTATCACTATCTGCACGCAGCACCTGAGATACCTGATACTTGAGGTTATTAGCTGGGAATGGCTCCTCTCCTGCGATGTCTGCCCAGCTTTCAAACTTCTGAGCTCCTATGGAACTAGGGGATGCAAAGTACTCTCTAGTCCAGGTGCAAATCTATCCTCAGCTTTCCTGGCCTCTACCTGCCTGTCTATCATGGACATGGTCCCTCTGAGTCAATCTCTCCAATCTTCAGCCTACAGGGCCTTTGGTCCCTCATACAATAACCCTGCAGGGGCCTGGCTCCTTAGAAGCACCCCATCTTTCTGTACTAACCTTTGCCCCTCCTGTGCCCTCCTGCCTCCTCTTGTCCTGGCCCCTCAGGCCTCCCTGCCTCCCTCATCCTCAAGCCGTTCTGATCTGAATCATCTTTCTCTGAGCTCATTATCTCTGTTTTCCTTAAATACATAGATTCAGTTTTAAAACCAAAAATAAAAGACCTTAATTTTTTTCACTGTTCCCTAAATCCTAAGTCCACCTGACCCAGATGAAATGTCTTTATTTCTCCTTTCGGGAGATCCAAATAGCTAAAGACAGCACCAACAAGCCCACAGAGGCCTCTCGTTATGTTTTCCATAACTTGTGGGGTAATTACATTTCATAGTAGTTATCTCCCATGAGCCCTCTGTAGAAAATCATTTCTTTTCTATTTTGGGGGGGTACAAGGGAGTTTGGTGGAGTGGTGGTGGTATGCTGGGCAGTGGGCAGCACCAATGGGCAGTGATTTTATAAAATATGTAATAGGGACCTCAAACATGGCAACCATACTAGCTCCTATTGCTGAAGCTGTTACTGTGAAATTAGGACCATTCTTAGGGCCCAATCCAGTGCTGAAAGCAGGACCTAAGGTGGGCAGGTTGGTCTGGGCAAGACTAGGGCTGAAATAAGACCCGAGAGAGTGCGGCCAGGAACGTAAGGCAGAGCAAGGCCAGGGGCTGACGTTGGCATGGTAGTGACAAGGCTGGAGCGCTGCCCCAGAGACACAGCAGGATGTCCAAAAGGACATGGGGCTTAGAGCCAGGGTCCCCCATCAAGGAAAGAAGATGGCTCAGGGGAGCCCTCTGCATGGTGCTTCCTCATTTTAGCACAGGTCACCATATGATAGCTATAATATAATATAATGGCGGCTCAGACAGAATTGAAGGACTTAACCAGAATCTGTTCATGACAACAGAGCTAACATTCTACCTCTTGTGAAAAAGAGTCACAAAACCTGAAATGACAAAAAGAACCAAAAGATGGTACCGTGGACAATATACTATGCTCTAGTTCATATTAGGGTGCACATTTTTTTTTTTTTTTTTACAATTTCTGAGTTAACCATAAGAATACCATTTCATTAGCTCTGCTGCTTTCTCAGCAGCCTTGTGAGGTAGGGATTTTTAACTCAAATGTACAGATGAGGAAACTGAAGGTCAGAGATACTAAGGACTTGCCCAAGGTTATAGAGCTGGTAATTGTCAGAACTATGATTAGAACATGCATTCTGACTCCACATCCAGGGCTCTTGTCAATAAGCCTCGGGTGCCTACCACAACTGAAGGCAGGGCCTCTCACTTCCTAAAGGGAAGCCATTGGTCCAGGACCAATGAAGAAGGTCATGTCCCAGATGAGCCACCATGATCTTTTTCAGTGTTTGGGCATGCGTAGAAACTGGAGGGGTGGGCTCTGCAGATGTCTATTTTCATGACAAATGAAAGGGCAGCCTGGGGAAGCCTAAAGAAAGAAGGAATCAAAGATGTTCAATCTATTAACAAAGCAGTAGTCACGGAATGGGAGGAATGGCTTAGAAGTCACCTTGATAGCTATCACTTGACCCTCTCTCCCAGCTTGACCTGTGTGTGCCCTCAGGGCATAAGGAAGGAGGAGACGTAAGTAAAAACTGAAATTTCATTAAAATATGTCACGAGCATCCAGCTTTGGTAACGGGATGCAACATAATGGGGGAAAGAACCTTTCTCCCAGATACTTCGCCACAGACCCGTGGAAGCTTTGGCATTATGAAGGCTCCGGGGCACGTGAGGCTTAGTGGGAAACCGGACTATCTGCAGAGAGACTGTGGTCTCAATGGGAGAAGACAGCAGGGTCTGGGAGAAGCCAGGGTGCCAGGCAGAGGTTATGGAACTCGACAGAAGCAGAAGCCATGCAAATAAAACAAGAGGAAATGGCAGCAGTACCAAGGGGGAAAAAAAGGAAAAGAAACGCACCGAAAATGGCCATTCCCAGCAAAGAGAGCACCAGAACTGTTTGGGAAACCTGTGCCATACATTCCTGAGCCCTCCCCAGAGCACACCTGCAGATGATAGCTTTGTGGGGGACCATGGTCTCGAATGAGGAAGAGGAAGCAAGAACCAATGCAATTTGGACAGTTAACCGATATTATGCATGCACAAAGTGGTGAGACCAGGGGAAATTCGTGTTACATGTAATATTCCTAACTGCATTTGTTGTGTCTATAATTCAAAGTCATCCCAAAGTGGGCCTGAATATTTCAGATAAAGTTATACAACTCGCAAATCTTTGGTCCCCCCAAAATTTCAGGCCACATTTAGCCTCTGGCCAAACATGTGTTCCAGACCTTCCCTCCTTTGCAAACAGAATGAACTGAGCACTAAGGACCTTGCCAAATGTGGTTCTCTGTTTTTCTCCCACCCTTCTTTGGCCTACTTTGCCTTGTTTGAATCCACTCCCTGCCGATTCCCAAAGGGCTCCAAGAACAGAGCCACAGCGTAGCTCCTCACTGACAACCACAGGTTGGAGAAGCCCTCGCTGGTCTGGCTTTCTCCATGGTTTGGACCCTTATTTGAATGGTGGGTTCCAGTGGGGCTCTTCAATACCTGCCTCAGCATCCGGACATAATCAGTAAGTTACTGTCACAAGCAGACTGTTTAGGAGTTAAAAATGGAGGAGGGCAGGTTTTTAATTCCTTGGAAATCTATGTCTTCCACTCCTTAATGAAAGTGGGAAAAAGTTAAAGCAAAGGAAAGGAGACTATCTTACATACTTCGATGTTCCTAAGGAAGGACCTCCCCCCTTGTTTCTATGGCAATGGGCCGCTAGATGCTTCTCTAGGAGCAGGTCCTTTTCAGTGCATCTGCAAAGACCCCTCTTTACTAAATTAGACACTCAACTAGGATGAGTAATCACCAGTACAAACTATCACACCTCAGCTAATTCCATTATTATGACACCGCCCCCTCCCCAACCCAAGAGGTCACAAAGATTCAGAGACATCCAAGAAAATAAAATATTTTCACACCAGCACATCTCCAGCAGGAAATTCCTCTACAATAGTCTGACAGAGATATCACAAAGTTGTTCTAGATACTTCAGTCACCAGAAGAAATGAGGCTACAAATAAACAATGTTAGCCATAGAGTGAAAAGATAAAACTCCACCAAATACTGGCAAGTGTTTCTCTCCTCGCCAAGCCTCAGAATATACAAATGCCCTTTTCTGTTCAGCCATGACAATCTAATTCAGGTTTTGGCCTCCCAGAAGGTGATCACTGAGTCCAGATGGACACCACGCCACCTCGTCTTCCTGGGCACAGAAGCCAGACTGCACTGCAGGTATGTGCTGAAATTCTCCACTGCCAGGTAGCCTGGCCAAGAGAGGAGCTGCTCCATGCCTAGAGCCAGCTCCTGGGATGACCGCGGAAGGCCACAGAACCGTCGGATTTCTTGGGCCACTCTGATGTTTCAGGACTTAAAGGAGCAATCAGAACACGGTTCTGCTCATCCAACAGAATTCCAAATGACTGGAGGACATCATTCAGACAGGAGCAGAACCAAGCAAGTAAAATTAACAGGAACAAGTGCGGTTTCATACAGAGAAGCTGAGCCAATCTGTATTGAGTAGAGGGGGAAAAAAATCTAGGAATATTTAGCAGACGATAAGCTAACTTAATTAGTAATGTAACAAGATAAGAAAAAGTTTCATCAGGGTATCTAAAGTTAAGAGTGCAAGGTAGCATAAGAAGGGAATTATCACCATTAAAATATGGGTTAGACCTTTTCTAGAGGAAAACATCAGGTTGGTGCAGTGGCAAAAATAAATAAATAAATAAATAAATAAATAATAATAATAATAATAATAATAATAAAGTAGGTTTCACACTTGGAGGAACTGGATTTGACCTTGCCATGCACTTCACTATGCTAACTAGCATAAACTTTCTGAGCCTCGCTTTTCTCACCTGTAAAATGGACATAACAACAACATATAATTCACTACATTGTACAAATTCAATGAGATAATATATACAAAGTGCTTTACAGTTCATGACAAGGAGTAAAAGTCCAATAAATGTTAGCTATTAATGGAACATCTATTTCTGATATTGCCAAAGAAAGATGAGTGAAAATGTAGAAGGTTCTTGGGGAACAATATATATTTTAAATATGGTAAAATATGTCCTTGCCTGAAAACCTGACCGACTACAGACTCATAAAACGAAGGCCTAGACCCTCAGGCTTTGAGCCCGTACCGTATTCTGTAAGGCTGAGCCTGGGGAATCATCCAGACTCCGTGGCTATCATCTTTCCCCTCAATCTCACTTGGTTAGTGGAAGAAAGGGGACAAAAGGGGAGCATAACGGTGACTACAGGGCACAGGCAAGGATCAACAGCAGCTGGGCTTGCAAATGCCCAGACAAGCCCTTCCCTAATTCCGAAAAGCTTTTAGAACCATTTGAAATGGAAATGTCCATTAACCTTGAAAGCAGGCAATTAGTAATGCAAATAGTAAGTCACCTTATAAAGAAAAAAGAAAAGATCAACTCATTTAAAAAACCTTTGTGAGATAAACAGACTTTCTGCAGCACATCTAGTCTCTTCCATCTGGTCAGGCAAACCTCATCCATCAGTCCACCTCTTGATTTGCCATTCCAGTGCAGGCTTGGGAGCACGAACAGGAAAAGACCTTAGAGTCCACCCAGCCCCGACTTCCCATTTTAACAGAGGAACTGAAACCTGAAGGAATTAAGGTGTTTTCCAAGAACACAAATTTAGTGGCAAAACCGGTACAAGATACCAGTTTTCCTAATTACCTGTCATACCTGCCTTGCTCATTCTCACCTCAAAGATCTTATTATGACAAGAAATATGAGGCCGCCACTTCTCTGTATTTAGACAGCAAGCTCCTTAAAGGAAGATAAAGCATCCAGCTTTTGTATTTCTCACTCACGGCCATAAATAGATGATTAAAAATATGTATCAATCGTACCTTTACAATGACAGTGGAAAGTTAGAGAAACCAGTTCCCATTTGGGCCAGGGACTGGTTCATTCTGCTTGACTCACTTCGGGACATGACTGTGCTAATAATTTTGAAAAATCCCTAACGTGGTTCTCAGAATATGACTAGGACCTGTCTCACCATTTTCAAGTAAGCCTAGCTTCACGCAAGTGGAGAGAAAACTATAGATTTTGAGTAAAATAACAACTGGTTTCCATTTCGATAGGGTATTAAAAGCTATTAAATAAAACGGCAACAGAGTTTCATGATACATGAGACCCACGTAATGTCCTTATTTAGTGGCTATAAAACTTAAAAAAAGGTGACTTGGCATTATCTTTATTCCTAGAAATCTTATAAAACAGTACTGGTCAACTTGAAAGGTTCAGCTGTTCTCCCACAGGAAGATTCAAGCTGGCTAGCTACCCTCCTGTGATCCTTTCTGTCCTCTCTGCTATTTCATTACAGTGATATTCTAGCACCGCTTAATTCCTCACCAGCATTTTCTCTCCTACCTCCAATAACTTCCAAATGCCAGTTTGTAAAAAGCCTCCCTCCCTGCTCAGTCATGTCCAGCCCATCTTTTAAGTCACAGCTGTGATTCAGAAGGTCTGAGGTGAAGCCCAAGACTCTGCATTTCTAACAAGGTCCCTGAAAATATTGATGCCGCTGGTCCTCAGACTGTATTTTGAATAGCAAAACTCCAGAATGCACTCTGCAGTCAATTACACCCAACCTTGTCCTGGGATAGCTCCCTAATTTCTCAGGTGGGTCTACCCTGACCTGAATGTCACCCTAAAACTCCAAGAAGGTCTACCCTGACCAGGGCTGTCTCCCTGATTCCTCAGGTGTGACTACTGTGACATGGAATGGCCCTCTAATTACCAAGGTATGTCTACTGTGACCTGGGATGTCTCCTTAACCACACACAGGTATGACCATAACCTGCTATGGCCTGCCTAATAACCTAGGTTATTCCTGACCCGTCCCCTTTCCTCAGTAACCTTTTTACTAAAATGTTTAAAATGGTTTTTATGGGCTTATTGTGAAATGAATATATGATTGCAGTGTTACAAAAAAGAGCAAATAGGGTTGTCATTCATTCACTCAATTAAAAAAAAAGTGTCCATTTTGCCATCTCGTATGCATCATACTAGCCCCTACAGGGATAAAAAGACGAATACCGCACAATCTTATACAGAGAGAGATGTCCTGGTCCCATAGCTTCCTAGCTGGCTGAACTTGGGGAAATTAATCTTTTGTATTCATTTTTTTTTCTACGTAAAATGAAGATAACAATGTTCACCTCACAGTATAAAATAGAACTGCATATATAAACTCTCCACATACTCAAAAATATACCATAGAAAAGTTTGATGTGCTTATTATCATATGCTCAGGCTCCCCTCTTATGCTGTAAACTGCCTTAAGATGAGAAATATTGCCCTACTGCTTCCACCAAAACTAAGAGTTTAGCATAGTTCTTTACACTTTATGGAATTGAAACTCTTTTTTTTTTCCATGAAATTTCTTCATTCTTTTATTCCTATCCTTGGATAAGCAGCACATCCTAGAACATTTCTACATGAAACAACAGAACCAGATGGATAGCAGGACACATCCTCCAGAAAATCTCTGTTCTGAACAGTTTATTACTCCAACATCAAGATCTTCCTTGAATTTAACAAGGTACTTCATTTCCTTGTGGCCCCTTTCTTCCACTGATCTCAGAACAGTCCCCATAATCACCGGTCTCAATAAATATGCGTTGAACGACTGAATTAATATTAGGGTTTAACATCTGTTAAGTCTAAGAAAACACTGACAGGTTTGGGAACTGGGGCCAGCATCTGCAGCCTTTCTTCTCCTCCTGAACAACTTCATGGCCCTGGGTCAGGGCAGTGTGGAAGCCATCGGAGGCCCTTAGGCTGTGCTTTTGAAAGCGCTTATGATTTATACACCTGTTCCTTAAGAATCCTGGCCACTCATGTCATTGACACTAATCCACCCTTCCCACTCCAGGCCCCCATATGGGGCCAAAGGCTCAATAAGACCACATTCTGCCTCTGGGTGGTAGAGGGTGAGTGACACTTTGGCAGAAGGTAGAGAGGAGTTTCAGGCTTTTGCCCTTGTTCGACATGTCTCTTTTGCATCGTGCTTACATTTCTAGGGACTATCAATCTAACATCAAATCCACTTAAGCTGAGGCACAGCCACCACCATGAGGCTGGGTCCAAATGCTGTCAGATCCTAGGACACCTGAGAGATTGCTAAACCACGATCGCAGGGTAGAACCCCAGGGCATCTCTTGCCCATCACCTCCTTCTCCAGGTGCTGTTCCTGCTGCCTCCACAGACAAGATTAACAAGAAGGTTATATTTAAACTTCCAAGAGGCGCTGCTGTGCCATTATGGGGCTATTTAAAATCCTCCGGGCAGCTGCAGTACATAATAACAAATCAGCAGGAGGGAGGGAGGAAAGGGAGGAAAAGGAAAGGAGGAGGGGAGGTGGTCAGGAGCATCACAGATTGTTTCTGTGAAAAAACTGACTGTCAGAGATGGCAGGGGGTGCAGGCAAGTTAAAGACATCCCCCATGGTGAGAGAGGGAGGCAGAATGCATCAGGAGAGGGTGCTAAGCAGGGATGGGGAGGGCACTTAGGATCCTACTATGAAAATCTACCAGACCTGAAAACTTGCAGCCTTCCTGGAAGAGATCAGAGCTCCAGAATACTCTATTTCTCCCAGGGGACCCTACTGAACAACACAAGCCATCCATTCGGTGCTGATGAAAGATCAGCCCCAGAATATAAACAGCTCTGGTAACAGGAATACAAAGCAGCTCCCTCAAATCCAACTAAAGCATGCCATTTTTGCTCCTCGATTCGGCATCCAATACATCACCCAGTGGGAGGTCCAACTCATGTTCCCTTAAAGAAGATCTCCTACTGCACCAGCCTTAGAACCAAATGACTTACCTACAGCTGGGCTCAAAGTTGACCCTGAAGCCCCACCCCTTTGCTATATTTGGGCATAAGTCTTTTTTTTTTTTAGCCTCTACTTGCCTTCTCCCATCGAAGTCTTGAGGGTACGGTGGAATATTCGCAGTGTTCACTGATCCGTAGAGCATCATCATATTCACTTTCCTCTCCCACCCTCCCTTCATCGATGGTACCTGTCATCCTTAGTTTGACTCCCATTATCCAAACTCCTGACCATTTTTTATCACTCTTTGCTAAAGCTGCTGCAAAGTTATTAATATTTTCTTGGTTTTTCTTCATGTACAAATTTACTTAAATCTCCACTAGTTGTCTAAACTATCACTCTTTGCCCACCCCTGGGGTTTCCATATGGCATTAACATCTCTAGTCTCAAAAGCACAGAAATTACAAGAGGAAACCAACATGCATTCCTGGGCAGCATATTCTTAAAATTAAAAAAAAAAAAAGTTACAGACTGATTCATTTTACTTCTATGAATGGCCAAATTGGATGTCACATGTTCAAAAACCATTTATCATGAAATTAAGATATAAGGCTTAGAAATCTACAATGATCCAATAAACCAAGTAAATGTCAAAAATTCATTTTTACTGCATATATGTATCTTAAATGTCATGTAATATTCTGATATAAATATATAAGCAAATGATGTAAGATGCAAGGCCTAGATATGTTATTTATCTCAAAGAGAATATTCTAGTAGATCAACAAATGTTAACAGTTTATACAAATTAAAAATGCATTCCTCAAGGAGCTTTACCTTCTTTTTCTTTTTTATGTATGGTTGAAAGCCTAATAAGTGGGCGATTTATTAAGCAACTGTCCCTACTAAAGTAACAATTAACAAACAATACATATTTTGTAATTCTGTAACCAATACATAATTTGTCATAAAACAAAACTTGCCATACCAATATATACTTATTGATAGTGGACACAGATTTAGAATTGAGTCTATATAAGTAGTAAATATTTGTTAAGCACATTATATGAAATACTTTGTGCAAATATTACCACCATGCTTAGACTATATAAGATACTCTGTACTCTATCATGACACGTTTAGATCACAATCTGTGACTCATAGATAGCAAAACCCTGTAAGATTCTGTAAATGACTTATCATCTAGTATCAATGTCCTTCCTTTTGTTTTTTTTCATTTCTGTATCTTACCCTATAAATATGGGGTGTTCAAAAGACAAGACTTCCAGAGAGAAAGAGCAAGAAGGCAAGAGAGTACCACCAGGATATGCCACACCACCAGCTCTAGCCTCTAAATGACTGAGAGGACAGACAACCTGTGACAACATCCCAGTCAGCCTGCAGAAGTGGCCCCACCATCCAACATGAAAACAATTGGTCTTAGCTGAGTGAAAATGACCTTCTCAAAAAATAAATACAGCAAGAATCCCTTATACTCCAAAGAGCTCCTTCTGGGTGAGATGATCGATGAGGAAATCAGATAGAACAATTCCAAGGTGTCAGACAGGAAAAAAAATTGACAAATCAAAAGAAATGTAGCCCTGTCACAGAACTGTCCCCCATTTGGCCTCCACCAGGTCCTGTACTGGCCACTCAGCTCAGTACCACAGTTCCTGGCCTCTTTATGCACTGTCTTACAGTCCTCCCCTTTTTGTTGGACTAAGCCTTCTTCTGGTCGGGCCCCTAAGAACAGCGCTGAGCTCGGCTCATGAGCATGGCTTAGATGAGCCAGGCCACCCACAGTCACTGACGGCGTGGAGTCTGGGTGAGCAGAAAAGGGGCGCTCACCCTGGCTCAGCTTCATGCACTGACCCCCACCCATTCACACACCCACCGGATGCTTACTGAGTCCTTACATGTCCTGGCTGCTCAGGATACAGAAAAGACTAGGATGATGCTTTCCTGAAGGAGGTGGAAGTCACACCAAAGTAACAAACTTGTGAACAAAAAGTAATAATTTATTAAGTCAAATTATGAGGACAGACACAGAGGAAAGAACAGCCACCATTTTAAGGTACCTACCAGAATCACAGAAAATTCACAAGGGCAAACTAAAAATCAAGTGGCTAATAAGTACATTTTAAAAGTTCAACCTCACTATAATTAACTTTAAATAGAAATTTAAATAATGACATTTTACCTTCTTAAATATGCAAGACACTTTTTTCTTTATGGCAAAGGTGGGGAAACAGGTACTCTCATATACTATTGATAAGCACGAAAAGTAGTTTAAAATTTCTGGAGATCAATTTGATAAGATAGATCCAAAGCCTCAATGTTGATACTATTTGACCAGGCAAATCCAGTTCTGCAAATTTATCCTGAAGAAATAATTAAAGATAGACAAAAAAAAAAAAAAATTCCTCTTCAAGGATGTCCCATCATTGTATTATTTGTAAAACCCCTCTATTTGGAAATTTGGTTAAATCGCATAGTTTTACGCAGTCGTTAAAAATGATGCAGAAGGATGTTTCTGACAGGAAAGAATGACCATTGTATATTGACAAATAGAAAAGGGCTGGATACGAAAAAATATGCATGGTATGACCTCATTTTGATTTTACATAACACACACCGAGAGATGTTTAGAGTGCTAACTACTATCTGGTGAGGTGGTGTCTGCTTTAATTTTTCCCTTCTCTTCCAATTTTTCCCCGATATGCATGTACTGCTTTTGTAATAAGAAAAATAATCAAGTTACACTTAATTTTAGAAGAAAATAAAGCACATGTCCTGTGCCGGGCACTGGGCTGGTATGCACATACCATCACACATTTTCACGGCCTCACAGAGGATGGCCAATATTAAGTGACTTGTCTAGTTCAGAAAACTAGTAACCATCAGAGTTGAGATTAGACATCATGTTCCAAAATCCCCCGTTTCCCTCCCAATTGGATAGTCCTCAATACCTGTTCCCTGGAATTAGGTTATTTTTCATTGATATTACCATGATGTTTTTAAAAAGTTTTCCATACAAATTGAACCAAAACATTTTTTAAAAATGTAAAAATGGGGGCACCTGGGTGGCTTAATTGGTTCAGCGTCTGACTTCGGCTCAGGTCATGATCAGGGTCCTGGGACCAAACCCCTAGTGGACTCCATGCTCAGTGGGGAGTCTGCTTGGGATTCTCTCCCTCTCCCGTAGCTGTTCTCCCTCTCTCTCAGAAAAAAAAAAAAAAATTCAAAAACTTCTTTCACTTTGTATCTGGGCATATAGCAAAGCACCCTAAAGCCTGCAGCGAGAAAGGAAGGGGCAGGACCAGTGGGGAACCAAAAAGGAAGACACACTCCTGCAGGAACAGCAATTCACACAGGATTACCCACAGCCAAATCTCCACTGACGGAGAATCAACCCCAAATGAGCATCTATGTTTGTTCCAACCAGTCATTTTATGCCCCTCTGGTCTGGGTAAAGTACACTACATGGAATTAGATTGTGCTCAACATAAGTTGGCACCTCACCAAGTGCTTTATTCATTACCTACCCATTTTTATCTTTCCCTGAACCTGCCAAATTATATCTTTTCACTGGAATGTGCATTCAAGGTAGTCAAGTACGCATCTGTCAAACTTTTTTTTTTGCCTCTTCTTTCTGGTATCACTGTGTCCTGTGGTTTCCACAGATTCTTTTTGTTAGTGAGCTATTATATTTAGATAAGAAATCTTGTGAATGTTACTTTAATCCTCTATGGCTTGTTTTGTCCATCCTATACTGTGCATTACTTGGGTTTTATTAAATTGATTTTCACTCTCTGCTCTTCTCACATCCCAGAAAGATCAGTGCTTTGTCTGTGTTTTAAGTTGCTATTACTACGATTTGTAATTTCCTACATTCTTATGCCTTTCAGGCTCTCCACAGTTAGTTAGGGCTCTCCACAATCTCTCCCCACCTAGGTTTTAGTCCTAACTCTTCAACAGAAATACAAGAGCAAGATATCTAAACTCCTCATTCTTGAAAATTAATACATTTTCATATTTGGCCATGCTGGTCCTAGACACTACCTGAGGTGCCCTCCTCTTTGCCCTTGTCCTTACCCATGGCAATCCATGGAATTCAAATCCTCTTAAGAGTGCTTTCTCTGCAATGTCCACAATAGCCAAACTGTGGAAAGAGCCAAGATGTCCATCAACAGATGAATGGATAAAGAAGATGTGGTGTATATACATACAATGGAATATTATGCAGCCATCAAAAGGAATGAAATCTTGCCATTTGCAATGACGTGGATAGAACTGGAGGGTGTTATGCTGAGTGAAATAAGTCAATCAGAGAAAGACATGTATCATATGACCTCACTGATATGAGGAATTCTTAATCTCAGGAAACAAACCGAGGGTTGCTGGAGTGGTGGGGGGTGGGAGGGATGGGGTGGCTGGGTGATAGACATTGGGGAGGGTATGTGCTATGGTGAGCGCCATGAACTGTGTAAGACTGTTGAATCACAGACCTGTACCTCTGAAACAAATAATACATTATATGTTAAAAAAAAAAAAAAGAAGATAGCAGGAAGGGAAGAATGAAGGGGGGGGAATCGGAGGGGGAGACGAACCATGAGAGACGATGGACTCTGAAAAACAAACTGAGGGTTCTAGAGGGGAGGGGGCTGGGGGGATGGGTTAGCCTGGTGATGGGTATTAAAGAGGGCATGTTCTGCATGGAGCATTGGGTGCTATACGCAAACAATGAATCATGGAACACGACATCAAAAACTAATGATGTAATGTATGGTGATTAACATAACATAATAAAAATAAATAAATAAATAAATAAAATAACCCAAAACAAAAGCAAAAAAAAAAAAAGAGTGCTTTCTCTGATCACACTAATTAAAACTCCCTTCTGCATTCATATATAACCTTAGTTTTACAGGTCCTGCAGGGATTCTCAGGGAGATTTATATTATATACTCTTGGTTATGTTTTATCTCCTCCAATAAATTCTAAACTCCATGTGGTCAGGAAGACTGTCTTGAAGCAATAACGCCTTGCCCCTAATGGGTACTCACTAAATATCTTTTAAATGAATGAACAGATTGGCCCAGCCATATTTCTCTAAGATCCTGGTCATGAAGCCTAGGGCTAATGGGCACAGTGGTCAGTGGTGTTCAGTCCACATACACCTCCCTGTGCTAACCTAGATTTCACATGGATTTACTGAGCATTAAGTTGCCCCCTCTCTTATACCAACACAACACACAGCCTGGCTGCTTGGCTATTAATTTCAGTCGGGTTTGGCCGTGATTGAATTTTCCCTAAATACATTTTATTTAGGAGTCCATTTGTTTCATCTTTTTTTTATTATTATTATTTGAGAGAGACTGAGTGAGAGAGAGCAGGAGCAAGGGGAAGGGTAGAGGCAGAGGGAGAAGCAGGCCCCCCGCTGAGCAGGGAGCCCAATGAGGGGCTCCATCCCAGGACTCCAGGATCATGACCTCAACTGGAGGCAAACGCTTAACTGACTGAGCCACCCAGGCACCCTATTTCATCTTTTCGTATTTATTTAGTTACCTTACATTTGGGAAGAGCTTTGAAACAATTTATTAGTTATTCTTCTGTGAGGCAGATCAATATTAGCATCCCTATTTTACAATTAAGAAACTGAAGCCCAGAAAGGTCCAATGACTTGTGGAGGATCAAAGACAATATCAGTGTTAAACCCTATAGCTTTTCAGGGCTTCTTGCCCACAGATGCACCCACCTCACCACTTCTCCCACCAGGGCTCACAGATCAGCATAAAATAACCTCATAAGCTAAACAAGGTTGGATCTAGGAAAACCCGAAGGTCAAAATTCCAAAGAGTTATTCTAAACTACAAGATTGGTAAGACTTGGTGTTCTCTTGAAAGTAATATTCTTCGATGCTAAGTACAGCACAAGAAAAAAGGAAGATGCTTCCATCCCCATTGCGAGGTGTTTGCTTTTGTAAGACACAATAACCATGCAGGTTGTTATCATTTGTATTATTAAAGATCCAAAAATATTCAGTTCAAACTCTAATTTGAGCAACATGCCCTGCCACTTAAATATACTGAAAGTGCCTTGTAAATTATAATACTTTATACAAACATAAGGTCTATCACCATGTTGCTGTTTCTTTTCTGGCAAATCCCATGAGATTGCTTAGGCGTCTTGACTTTCTGGCCTGAAATTGTGCCTGATGTTAATGAACAGGACACGGGTTCCTTAACATTTCTAGGGCTGCTTTATGAAAAGAGGCAGGTGGATGAGAAGATCTCTCTGGGATTCTTCAGCCCAAGCACGCTACGGCTATATGAATCACTATGATGACTATGCTGTTATTTCTGATGGAAACATTCCAGGTCGGTGAGTGGTCAACTGCGGGGACAACCGCACAAATGACTTTACACCACTCCTAATAAAAGGCCCTAGAAAAATCCCAGTCACTTCCTTGCATTCGTTCACATTTCACTTCATGTGAGGCCCTTCCCCTCACTCTTCCCTCCCCTCATCTTCTCTGACCACGTCACCTTGCCTCCCCTCTTCCAGTCCCAGTAAGTAAGCTTTAGTAGGCCAGGACAGAATCTCACCACTGCGAAATTTGCCTCAATTTCAATCAGCAACAGAGAGGGGGAAAATGTCCAAATTAAGCTGCTTGATTACGGAAATTAATCTTGTCATCTAGCGTCCCTGTTCTGCAGAACAGGGCCTTTGATTAGCCTCCTTGTTTCAGAATATTACAAGCAGACGTTTATTAAGCAGAAGGCTTTTTTTTTTTTTTTCTTTTGCCATCAGGCAAGTCAGAGGGAAAGTAAAGGTGCCAAGAGGCTTCTTAAAGCAGGGCGCCACATCGAGGACCCTCAGCCTGCTTCCATATCACGCTCTTTCAGAGAGAAACGCTCATGGAACTGGGGCCTCACCCAGGGCACCCAGCTGTGGACGAGTCCTCTGATGGGAAGTCTAAAAAGCAGAAAGATAACACATCATCTTTTATCCTTTAAGTAACGGAGTGAGTCTCTTGACTAGAGAAACAAATGATGACCAGGGATGACCTTATATGTTGTAAAGTTAATACAAATGTATGGAGAACTTGCTACCTTTACAGGGCCATACACAGTAGCAGCTCTGAATTACAGTAATGTCTAGATTAAGAAAGCCATAAAGATTATATTGTACACTATCTTTATTTATTTATTTATTTATTTTGGCAGAGAGACAGGGGTCATTCTGTCTCTCCCATCAGTGTGCATCAGCATTTTAAACCTTGAAGGGGTGCTATCTGGTAGAGGGCAATTTGCTTACTAGACCATGTTCCAAATTTTAGAGCTTCTGGGGTCACTTTGAGTTTGGTAGTGGGAGGGAGTTAGGGTTGACCTGCTCCCAATTCACACAATTTCCTGGTAGAAAGGCTATTTCCAGTGCTGACAGCTTGACCTAAACCACCCCAGAGAAGCCCAGCATGAAGTAATAGGAAAGTTCAGTGCAGAAACCCTAGGACTTCGAGTACTAGAATGATTCGGAACGCCTGAGGGGCTCCTGAGCCCTAGAATCAGAACCCAGGCTACCATCAGTGATAGAAAAAACCGTGCTGGGAGACAACCACTTATTGACAAAAAACAAAACAAAACTAAATACAGCTGGGCAACAGAGTCTCCCTTCTCTAGTTGAACCTTAACTTCTCCTTAGAACAAGAGCAAAGAAATATAACCAGGGTGATAACTGATGATATATACTAATTAAAATTATAAACAGGTCAGGAATGCAGAAAAATAACTCTGAAATAGGATTTCTGAACCTTGGCACTATGGACATTTTGGGGTCATCTTATACCTTGTAGGATGTTTAGCAATATCCTTGGCCTCTACCCACAAGATACCAGTAGCACTCTCTACCTCAACTTGTGACAACCAAAAATATCACCAGATACTGCCAAATGTCTCCTGGGGACAAAGTCACCTTCCGTTGAGAACCATTGGCTCTAGAATACCAGTCTCAGAAAAACCAATTTTCTAACTTCCCAAATCAGCTCACCATGCTCTTCAACTCCGAGACAGAGTGGTGTGGTAGAAAGGCCATGTGGTTTGGAAGCCAAGAGGCCTACGATCAAGTCCTAGCTACCCCGTACTAGCGTGTGGCCATGACATCATCCCTCTGAGGTTTCACGTCCTCCTCTGTCAAATGAGAATAACAATAATTTCATTGCAGAGTTTTTGCAAGGATTAAAAGAGATGATAATATATGCCTGGCATCTGTGACACTGGAAATAAAAAACAGTGGCAATTATTATTACTCAAAATCTGAAAATCCTAATCTAAGACAGGGAGCCGCATGCCAAAGATAGAGAACTCACAAAGTGAAGTCTCAGCCACTTCAGCTGGTCATCTTGAGGGTTTATTTCAAAAGAGTTCACCGAGGGAAAGGAAGAGATATCAGCATGGTGCACTACAAGATGAGCTCCTCAAAGGCAGGGATAAGTTAGGATGAAGTAGAACTCTAGAAAATACTGAATGAATGAGTCAGTCTATCTAAATTCGCCTCCCATTCCACTGGTGTGCCCCTACTCCACCACCTAATCTTCATCCAGCACTCAGTACTCTTCTGTAAACATACAACCCTCCGACTCCTTCTCTGCACATGCAGAACGAGGTCCAGACATCTTCGCTGGGTCTGTGGGGCCCAGCCTGTCTCCCTGACCTCATCTCCTGCCTCCTCCCCTGTCCGCTCTGCTCCAGCCAGGAGGCCTCCTTCTTTCTCCAACTGCCAAACTCATTCCTTCTTCAGGGCTTCTCTGCTTGCTGCTCTCTTAACCTGGAAAGCTCCTCATTCTTTCCCACCTTCATGTCTTTGCTTAAATGCCGCCTCTTCAGAGAGACCTTCCTTACCCATCTTCTCTGAATAAACTCCTCCCCATCCTCCATTTTTCTTTATCCCCTTACCTTGCTTTACTTTCTTCCTAGTGCTTAATTCTGTCTCAAGTTATATTTTTGTGTTATCTATTTTCTGTCTGTCTCCCTCATGAAAATGAAAGTTTCATCAAAGCAGGGACTATCTTGTCCATTCAGTATTCCCAAGGTCTAGACTACAATGGGCACTCAGTACATGTTTGTTGAATAAATGTAGTTGAATAAACACATGATCATTCTAAAAGATTTTCTCACTGGTGAGTGAGCCTCTGTACTTTGTCAGCAGCCTGCCTTCCTTACTACAGGCCCCAGAAAAGGAGAACAATTCCTGTTACTACTGAATGAACAGTTTGTATGTCTATATCCCACTCTGGACTATAACAACCATAAAGGCAGATTTTGTGTCCTTCTTTACAGTTTTTGCATCCAAATGCTCAGTATGGGGTCTGGCACACAGTAGGTTTTCAAAAATGTTGATTGCTCCTGTCAAATGAATCAGAGAATAAGAAATAATACTCCTTCTCTGCTTCTGTCCATATATCCAAATCCTGGGCTGGTTGCCCACACTGTATGACAAGAGGATCACAGAAAGTGTGCCTTCTCCTCCTTTCCAATACCTCTAAAATATCTCCACAAACAATGGTTTACCATCGTGTAGGGAAGTCTGACTGTATGAATTGGATTAAGGTACCAGTGGGCAATAAAACATTAGCTCCTTGTCACATTGAGTAGGATGAATTTATTGAATCCAGCAGCAAGATTCATTTGTCTAATCATTAACCATTGACATCTATGGTAATTGGCCAAGACCAGGGGCCTAAATTCCATAAATGGGCACTGGACATGTATAACTGTGGAAGGAGATAATGAGGGAGATGCCAAAATAAAACAGAGCTGTCAAGATAAAAACCAAACTCTCCACGTTGCCCCATTCTCATTCTGTAAGGTAGAGAGAGGCCCTATTTACAAACGACCCAGTGTTGTAAAAAGTATGGCCATTTTTGTCAGAAAGAGGCATCCTTCCTATGCCTGCGAAATGACATTTAGGACAATATGACATATGCAAGTGCTACAAAAGACATTTTCTTTCATTAAATAGAATCATTTCATTTAATATATGAAGCTGTAGGACCTGGCAACTAACACAAGTAGCCTGATTGGAGGGCAGAAAGTGGAGGATGACACTAAGACTTCTGGTTCGGAACTGGGCACAGGGGTCATCTTTTAATGGAGATAAGGAATGAGGAAGATGTCAGGGGAAATCTGAATATGGAGCAGGGATGCTAAGCCTGGGCTTCATGAATGGCCTCAAGGGATCTATGAATCCCCTGAAACCATATGCAGAATTTGGCATGTGGATACTTTTTTCTGAAAAAGGGGTCTCTAGCTTTCTCTAGATCCTTAAAAGGCTCCATGATCCATGGTCACTGTTTTACAGAAGTCTCAAAAGAAAAAAGGAAAAAAAAAAAAAAAAAGGAAGTATGTCCAATGATTTTAAGATATAGTGGTGTTCATAGGTAGGGTTAAATTTTTCAGTTAATCAGTCTACCCGACCATAAAAAATCAATTCAACAAATATTTGCTAAGCCCCAATCTATGCTCAAGACACTGTGTAACACCACTCCTAGGGGTATGCCCCACAGAAGAAACTACAAGAAAATGTAAGCACTTCTTTTCTTCTATATGGGAATAAAATTCTTAGCAAAATGTTGACTGAAACCACTTTGGGGATCAGGCATTTGGACAGAATTTTATTCCCCTCTTATATGTGCATTTCCCACTATTTAAGCACTGCCCAACCCTCTATTTTCATCTGTACATATTTTTCCTCCAGTTTTCCTCTTATCTGCTACTAAATCTATTTCAACTTTGAACATTGTCTATTAGCAAGATTCCGTTCCAGTGCTTGGCATTCAATAGAGGAAGAAGAGTACAAAATCTGACAAATAAGAAGTGCAAATGAAATAAAGAATTCAGTGTTTTAGTCTATTAAATCTGAAGTATCTGCAAGAGATTAAATCACAACAGAAAGAAATGGAAGTGGAAGAGAAAATTAACAGTAAGACAGATATGTGGATCAGGGTGTCCATCACACAGACATGATATTTAAAACCATGAAATCATTTGCATTGGGAATGGAAAGATAATGGACCTGCCCTCAAAGTGACCGCTGTAGAGATCAGCAAAGGCATTACATGAAGCATGGTAAACTGGGATCCAGACTACAATGAGGTAAGCAATTGAGAAGTTCGGGGAAATTTTATGTAAAACTGTAAATCAAGCAAAGTAAAGACCAACCCATAAAGCTATTTAAAGAGCCATCCATTTGAATACTGAATATCAGAATTATGATATAAGGAAAGAATAAGAGTGGGCAAAAATGAGAACCAGATGGCAAAGCAAGCATGTGAGAATGCTGTAGATCCCAAACATTACTCCACTCTGGGACTCTGGGTACCGGGAGTTGGAAACAGGGTGAGGATTAAAAATTTTGCTGGCAGCAGTTAACAGCCGCAGCAGCAAAATAAGGGTTATCATAACAGCTAAAATTCACGAGCACCTACTATGCACCGGGGCTTTATACATATTCTCATTTCATCCTGATGCGCACTCTACGCTGTTCTGTGGCAAACAAGGAAACCAGAGGTCAGAAAGATTAAGGCACCTGCCAGAGGTCACGGATGCAGGACCTAGACCCAAGCCTGCTTAACCCCAAAGTGCTAATTCATTCACTAAGGTGTAGAGTAAACGTAGTGGCAAATTTAGACTGCGTTCCCTTTTTGAAGCGAGTACATCCAAAGCAGGAAAGGTATGTCCAATCTAACAACGCAGGTGACAAAATTACCCTTCTCAGAGGTCTTCAGTTTCCTCTCAGCCTTGCTTTAATTAAGCTGTGTGGCTTCACCTTTGGGGAAATTTCAAAAGCACTAGGCTGACAGTATTTATGTTTCTGTGTACACGTGTTCTCATGTGCCACCGGTGGAGTCTTCAGATCAATGTGGGCAATGACTCAGAGGCAAAAATGATGAAATATGTCACCCCTTCAGGATTCCCCAAAATGGATCCTTTTGGATAAAACAAGAAAGTTGCCATAGATAAAAAGTCACCCAAATCTATTTCAGACAGCAGAGATTTACAGCTGGGATCAAACATCTGGGTTTCCAGGTAACCTGGAAAGTGTTTGGATTTAGGAACTTAATGCCTAAAGGACAAAACCCTTTCGAAAGAGGTGAAGGCAGGCAAATGATAGCCTTCCCCTTCCCCAAATAGAAATGTATTCCTCCGTGTGTAGTAACTCTCAGCTAGAGAACAGTAAAGAGAAAGAAGAGCCAGGTCAGACTTCAAATGTGACTTTCAGCCATGAGGGTTGGCTGAGATGGCCAGCAAAGGAGAGAAACCTCATGCTGCAAGTGTTTTCTTAACGTGATGCTGATTTTATCTGTTAGGATTTGTGACCAGTTTCACTGGGGCCACTAACTGTTAGGAAACAGCTACCAGGCTTAAGAAGAGAACTAATAAATTTCAGATGAATAACCAGAGCCTCATCCAAGTCACCAAACATTTTTTCTACCATTACAGATATTCACAAGGAAGTTTCAGTTCTGTTGACCTATTCTGTTCTTCAGTGATCAGAGTTTTCTATGGCAGCAATGTTCAACAGAACTTGCCGTGGTGACAGAAATGTCTTTATCTGTGCTGTCCAATCTGAATACCACCCGCCCCACGTGACTACTGAGCCCTTGAAATGGGGCTCAAACTACTAAGGAAGGGAATTTTTAATTTAACTAATTTAAATTGAAACTGAAATGGCCACATGTGGCTAGTGACTACGGTGTGGTCTCCACAGAAACCCGTATGTACTGAGAGGGCTTGGATTCTCATCTTCTAGTTCCTCCTGTCGCTCAACACTATGTTCAGCTCCTCCCTGAACTTTCATCTCTTTGGTTTTTAAAACTATCTTTCAATGTCATCCTTGTTTTTCTAGGTCTTTTTATTCTGTACCTTTATCTTAGGTTAAAGCAGATAAAATTGTCCCTTAATAGGTCAAAAGCAGCAGAGTGTCAGCAATCCCATATGGTTCAACTGTGTATCTTGGGCTTCTCTGATGTGACGGACACATGGCACAATGCTACACAACTGGGATCCATCTGTGGTTGAATGAATGGAAGGATGAATGAATGAACAAACAAATGAATATTGGTTGAATCAATGAATGAAAAAGTTAGGTGGGCAGCAAATATATATGCATTACTTAAGGTACGTTTTCTCAGACTAGTGGGCAAATATATCGGTACTGAGGTTAAACCACGAAAACCTCTCAAATAAAAAACACATGACAGGACTATGTTTCAGGACTTAATCTAGTATTAGGCACCACTGAGAACAGACAATAAAAAAGATATATATACAGGAACTTCTGACACCATCAGAATAAAGCAATCACTGAGTATCCAGGGATTCACAAATTCCTTGAGCAGAAAATGATTAAAAATAATTAAGGGTGAGTTGTTTATTGAGGAGGGAAACGGAGTCACTAGAGAAGGGAGATCTGGGGACATGTGCTAGAGACATTTGAAGAGACGGTAGGAAAGATGTGTTCACAGTCTAATAATGGGCTTTGGGGAATGTTTCTGTGTAATATGAGAACCAGAGAAGTAAGAAGTAAGAAGAAAGAAGAAGAAAGAAGAAAGAAGAAAGAAGAAGAAAGAAGAAAGAAGAAGGAGAAGGAGAAGAAGAAAAAGATGGCCAGTTTTTAAAGTCAAAGAAAATAAGCTCTCCCTACAAACAATACTGCCTGGCGCTATTCATTCAAGCCCACTATGCCTATCTCTGCAGTGGAAAGGTGGGCTAAAATACTCGTGTGTTTTCTATCTCCCTTCTAAAAATGTGCTATAGACTTTTGCCTTTTTTCTTCTAGAACTGTATTCATGGGCTTCCTCTGACGTCATTCCCTACACAGTAATCTTCCCATTAAAAGACCACAAGTAGGTGATTATTGCAAGTGTAAATCAACACCCTATGTCAGGAGACCCAACACACACACACACAAATGCAGTTCTCCATGTATGAAATGATGCCACAAACTCTGCCAAGTGCATACACTTGAGAGACGTTTGCAAAGTGAAGAGCAATCATCCACGGTCCTTCATCTGGTCCCCCTTTGTGAAAATCAGCACACATGTACAGGTCATATGAAGGATAAGATCACCACATGTGGCTAGACAGGAGATGAGAGATCTCTGAAGAAATAGATCCTGTACACTTAGTTCAACAAATTATATTTTTAAAAAAAGGTATAAGGAGCTGACATCTATAATACTATGGGATTTGACAATGCCAGAAAATGGAACCCAGAAAAGTGGATGCATATGGAAATGACAACCGATATACAGTAAAACTAATTTTTCTCTCCAGCCTACTGGAAAATGCACAGAAGATTTAAGGCTTAGAGTTTCTACCAGTGATTTGGACTAGGTTCCTTTATTTTTTTTTTTTTCCATTTACCCCTATTTAAAGAAGTCAGAATGTAGGTTACAATGAGGTCATAATGATAAAGTCACAGTTGGGATGAGATGCCAGCAGGGTTTTTTGGAGCCCATGCTATGTGAAGCATGGAAATTCTACTCTGGGAAGGAGTGAGCGGCAGAACCTGGTTTCCATAGCACTGCTATGGAAACAGCTCTCAGGGACTCTGCCTCCAGGCCCTCTGAAACTGAAGCATCTCTCCCTTTTTTGCTCCAACACCCACCTCCATATCACATGCCCCCAACCCCTCCAAATGGTTAAAGGGTATGCTGAGAAAGTGGGGCCCTAACTAGGCTTCCGCCTAGTTATATTAATACACGTTACTATCCCTGAAAGAAGAGAAAAAAAAAATCTGATGATTCTGTCTTTCCCTTTTATTGAGGGCTGGAGGGAGGTGATGGATGAAGAGAGAAAAATAAAAACCTAAAGGCCAAAACCCCGAAAGCTAAAATTGCAAAAATAAAAGTCTTGCCAAGTAGTATATTAAAGAGATGGGCCTACTAAACCCAGGCATCGGGTTATTCTATCCTCTTTTGTCTGCCTGGGAGGCCAGCATACAAACACGAAAGACTTAATTAACTATTAGAATGTACAAAGAGGCTCTCCCCTAATCTTTATCATTGGTGGTCAACTGGAGAGTTGGTAGGATTTTTTTTTTTTTTCTGTTTCCATCCCTTTGGTTATGACTTTGAAAGTAGAATGAAAGTTTAAAAATGGTCTTCTAGAAGCAGGTAGAAAATTCCAACAGAAGGAAGCATGGATTATTTAGCAAGCAAGGACCCTAGGCATCCCATTCCTGTTTTCAGTTCCTGCTCCACCTGATGCAATGCACTTGGGACAATGACCCAACCACATGTATAATGCACAAATGCACAAAAGCTTCACATCTGAGAACCTGAAGCTACCGTGGCTAGTAAAACTGTTGAGAGGGAATACAAAAGGGCTTCAAACGTTACTGACTCAGCAAAGGTGGTAATGTTTTAACCGCTTCAGAATAACCTGACAGTGAGTAGAGGGTAAGGAGAGCCCACACATGTGAGCCCAGAAGATTAAAGTCGGGCCATCACTTGCTAGCAGCTCAGGAATGGTTCTTCAGGAGAAACAATTAAAATGCTCTATGTCTTTATTTCCAAACCTGAAAATGCTCCTCCACCTGCCTCGCTGAGTACCACGCAATGGAAAGCAGAGCCGGCATCCGTCAGAGTTCGACAACGGGGAGTAGAAGAAGACAGGAGTTCTGAATTATTCATTTTTATTTATGTATTGTAGCGGCAATTGTTACAGTTTTTTTGTTTCTTCTGGATGTTGAAATTGTAAAAAGAGGACTGAATAATTCAGCATGACTCAAGAAAACATAAACGGAGTACAGTCTGGGCAGGGCATGCCCATGAAATAGATTCACTTCGTTGTCATTCTTAACATTTGTAGGATGCACTGGTTGATAATTTAATTAACAACTTACGATGGCTCTAATGAATGTGAGAGTATCTGTAAAGCATTTCAGGGTTCCAAACGTGCAAGGGACCAAAGGGCAGGCAGAGCAAGGGACCCAGTGGGAAAGAAAAGGGACATGCTGGAAGCAAAGGCCATTCTAGGAGGACGTCAGGGCCCATACCTGCCAGAGATACATTTCTGGGTCCTAATTCATGCCCTGGCCATTTGAGCACTTGTGCTAAGTGCTGCATGCAATTTTATTTCATACCACGGTAAGCCTAAAGGCAAGGGAGGATTTATTTTTAAAAAGGGTTGTTATTTCAATCTAAGAGTCATGAGTGAGTTGAGGAAACATAAAAAGTATAAATTCCTCATTATTCCTAGAGACTGAGGGGTCAACTCCGATCTCAACTCCATAGAGTGAAATCCATTTGTGCTTTATTTCTCCTTCACAAAGTCCAGGAATGATGCTTAATGGAACCAACTAAAAAGTAAATAAAGAGGGAACGGTGGAAATTAGTTTTAAGATGAGGACATTCATTACTTTAAGATCACCAGGCCTCAACTTTCCATCAAAGGCAGAACCATCATGACGGACCACATCCCAGGGACTGATCCACACCTTTCTTTCGATCCTCCCTGAGTGTTTCATACCAGAGGAGTTACTGACCTTTTGGACAGACAGTTCATAGAGCAGGGCTCTCTCTTACACCACAGGCTGTTAAGCAGCCCTGGCCCCTCCCCATTAAGTGAGAATAACACTCGACCGTCATTGTAATCTCCAAAAAAATACATTCACACATTTTCAAACTCCCCATGGGAATACGATAGGCTGAACTGTTGTCCCTCTAAAATGTATATGCTGAAGCCCCAGTCCTCGGCACTTCAGAACCTGACTGTATTTGGAAATAGGGTCTTTAAAGAGGCGATAAAGTTAAAGTGAGGCCATCAGAGCGGGCCCTAATCCAATCTGACCAGGGTCTTTATAAGGAGAGGATTTGACACACAGACATCAGCGACAGGCACACACAGAGGAAAAAGCATAGGAGGACACAGGAAGAAGGTGGCCATCCGCAAGGCAAGGAGAGACCAAACCCGCTGACGCCTTGATCTTGGGGACCTCCAACCTCCAGAACTTTGATAAAATAAAGTTCTGTTGTTTAAGCTGCCCAGTCTGTGACATTTGTCATAGCAGCCCTAGCAAACCAATGTAGGGGATAATACTACCTTCCGTTGAGAAGCAAAACAAGGTTTCTGTGCATCTTCAAAATTCAGCTCCGGGATGTACAGAAC
Source organism: Halichoerus grypus (assembly GCF_964656455.1). Classification (NCBI taxonomy): domain Eukaryota; kingdom Metazoa; phylum Chordata; class Mammalia; order Carnivora; family Phocidae; genus Halichoerus; species Halichoerus grypus. The sequence continues at coordinate 88,512,743 of NC_135717.1, forward strand.
AGGTGAAGGGGATGAAGAGGTACAATCTTCTAGTTATGAAATAAATAAAGACATGGAGATATAATGTACAGCATAGGAAATATAGTGAATAATACTGTAAAAACTCTGTATGGTGATAGAGGGTAATTAGACTTATTGTGGTGACCATTTCATCATGTATATAAATATCGAATCACTATGAACATCTGAAACCAACACAACATTGTATGTCAATTATTCTTTGATTAAAAAAACCCTCAACTCACACTCATCTAGTCCAAAAGCCTTTACTAATCTCTGAGAGGAAATATAAATCCACAATCCTTTATCTAAAACACTAGGAGCAGGATATAGCTTGATAACTTTTAAATTTTCAGATTTTAAAAAGCAATATGGTGGCCCATTTTATTGAATATCATCCAACATCACCCTATAGAAATTGAGGGCAAGGCCCTATAATCAAACACATAAATGTTTCTCCCATAAAACATAAAAACATAGACACTTTTAAGATTCACTTAAGCTATAAATAGCTTCATATCCCTTTAGATCATATTTTGCTGCAAAATGAATTCATATTAGGTCAGTTTTTAACAATAAATGAATTACAGAAATGCTTTGTTTTTCAGAATTTGTTGGATTTCTTAGTTGCCACTAAGAGATCATTGACTCAACCCATCTTCATTAATAAAATGAAATACAGAACTTGCAGAGTTGAGAATTAAATGGAGATTCTTCTGGTGAACGGGAGCACCCAACAAGCAATGTAAACTTCCTATCTTGGGGTTTCACATTCCTCACAGGAGTCTCCTACTCTGGTTCCTGGCCCTGAGTGGTTATTTCTCTCCTTAAATCTCTGGCCCGAGTTTGCACAAAGCCTCTCCCTTAGTTTCCCTTATCTCTGATGGAATAAGCTAGGACTTTCCAAAAGACCTTACTAAATCCCAAAGGATAATAACAAAGGGTAAACCAACAGCTATTCTGACCCTACTAGCCAGCTCTCAGAGGCTTTAGGCCCCAAAATAATCTACATGAGCCCTAAGAGAAAAGAGGAGACAAGGTCTAGAACCAAGTATCTAGTGCCATCCTAAGGCCCACCACCAAGGGGCACAGTCTGATACATTTTCCATTTTCAAAACCAAAAGAAAGATGTCTTCTCCAGCCTACAATAGAGAGGAAAAGGAGTTGTCATTCTTCTGCCCATATACATCCTCATCCAAACTCAAATATTTATTCAATATATTTATTAAGCACCTAGTCGGTTCCCTAGCACTCAAACCAAGTGCTAGGGATGCAACAGTGGGTAAAATACCGAATTTACCCTCATGAGCTTCTTAGAAACCTTTTTGCTCTGTATTCCTACAGCACACATATTGCTTACCTCTTTTACAGTACTCACTGCATTGCATTTTAATTGTTAAATGTCAACCTTACTTACTGAACTTTGAGCTTATTAGGGGAAGGAGCCATGTCCTATTTACTTCTCAAGTATTTTGCACAGTGTTTGGCCTACATTAGGGGGCCAGATAAATGTTGATGGAATTAATGAATAAATGAACTGGGATAAGGGAGAACTTGGTCACTAAATGCTATCAATTCTATCTTCTAATTATATAAAGGGCAATCCTTCTTTCTCTTCTTCCCCACTGCTGCACCTTTACTATGTCTTTACTGATGACTGCAACTGCCTGATAACTGGTCTCCCTGCCCACAAAAATTCACCCTCCACCTTGTTACCAGGAGAGCTTGTTAAAATAGAAATTTGATCATTCCACTGTCCACAGGTCAGACTCCTTTGAATCATATACATGGCCCTTTACAATCCAACTCAATCTGTTTTTTTTTTGTTTTGCTTTCTTTGCTTTTCTGTTTTTTCCAATCTCCTTCCACTTCCTAATATGCAACATTTGCCCCATTTACCCAAGACTACTCCATGTTCCTAAAATATACCCTGCTCTTTCATCTCTGTACCTCTGCCCAGGTTGTTGTTCTACTTTTCTCTAATGTTTTATTACTGGTCCTCTTTCCCATCTCCGTCCCTTACCCCAAATCACCTCCCCACTGGAAAAAATTCACCGTTCATTGTTCAGGGTCCAGCTCAAATATCATTTCTTACATGGAGCTTCTCAAGCTCCTCAGGCAAAGTCATTCTCTTCCTCTGAAACCAAGGAGTACAGTAAAGAAGGGTCCCAGGATGGAGGGCTCTGTTTATTCCTTACACCTACCACATACCTGGCAGAGGTCATTCCTGATCCCAAACTTAGACTGTGAGATGCATCGCTCTGCCTTTGAGAAGATGTTATAAAATGCTAAGGCTATTGTGGACATTGCTGCTATAAACATTGGGGTGCATGTGCTCCTTCTTTTCACTATGTCTGTATCTTTGGGGTAAATACCTAGTAGTGCAATTGCTAGGTGGTAAGGTAGCTCTATTTTTAACTCCTTGAGGAATCTCCATACTGTTTTCCAGAGTGGTTGTACCAGCTTGCATTCCCACCAACAGTGTAAGAGGGTTCCCCTTTCTCCACATCCTCGCCAATACTTGTTTTTTTTGTCTTGTTAATTTTTGCCATTCTAACTGGTGTGAGATAGTATCTCATTGTGGTTTTGATTTGTATTTCCCTGATGGCTAGTGATGTTGAACATTTTTTCATGTGTCTGTTGGCCATTTGTATGTCTTTGGAGAAGTGTCTGTTCATGTCTTCTGCCCATTTATTGACTGGATTATTTGTTTTTTGGGTACTGAGTTCGAGAAGTTCTTTACAGATCTTGGATACCAGCCCTACACTACGTCAAAAATTAATGATGTACTATATGTTGGCTAATTGAACATAATAAAAAAGAAACCTTCAAAAAATAAAAAAAAAAAATTTTTTTTAAATAAAGTGACCAGGTGACCCATAAAAAAAATGCTAAGGCTAATCAATGATCAGTTCATTGTTACAGGGATTAGTTAATGGCCAACTGAGTAATAGACAGGAACTGGTGTCAGGGAAGAAGGCAGAAGTCAGAAAGGTTAAAAAAAGAAGAAAGGTTAAAAAGAAAAAGGAAAGGAAAAGTAGAAGAGAAGAGAAGAGAAGAAGAAAGAAAAAACAAAAAGAAAAGAAAAAAGGAGCTACATAAAAAGAGGTAGGAAGGAGCATAAAACAAATTTTCCCTATGTTACCAGTTGCCTAGGATCAATCCTGGCCCATGTAGTAACCACAGACCCTTGATCATTTCATCATTTATTTATTTATTTATTATTTATTTTATTTATTTATTTATTTATTTATTTTTTTAAAGATTTTATTTATTTGACAGAGAGAGACACAGCAGGAGAGGGAACACAAGCAGGGAGAGTGGGAGAGGGAGAGGGAGAGGCAGGCTTCCCGCAGAGCAGGGAGCCCGATGCGGGGCTCGATCCCAGGACCCAGGGATCATGACCTGAGCTAAAGGCAGACGCTTAACCATCTGAGCCACCCAGGCACCCCTCATTTCATCATTTAGAAAAAAATTTAACACCAGCCACTGTGAAAAGTTACTTTGGAGCCATATAGGATTAAGTAAGATATGGCCATTATCTTCAAGCAGCTTACAATCAAGTGAACTACTGAATTCACAAGAATTGCAAGCCTGCTATCCTATCAGGAGCCAGATTTGTTTCTAACAACCAAACTGAAAATGAAGGAAATCCATTCCTTGGAGTTTCTAAGGCTTTAAAACATTACTAACTTTCTCCATTATAAGAATAAATATGGGAGGTAATGAAGCAATAAGGAACTGCCCATAAATATTCTAAATCCTAGCCATGAAATATGTCCTAACTCTAACATATATAACAAGTCAAATGAAAATCAGGGAATGAGATTAAAGCAATTTACTTTGCTGCATCTCTCTATTCTTCTTTCTGTACTGTATTTCCTAAAGGGCTGGGCCTGAAGGCTTATGAATTAGTAACAAAGGAGCTTCAAAAAGGAATTTGGATGTGCAAAAAGAGAGAGAGAATTCTGTGAAAAAATTGTGGAACCACACTTATACTCAGTTAAAAATAATGGTACCACCCTTCCAATAATTCAGTCAAAAGGAACCAAACAATCTACCAGATTTTGAAAGGCATCTGTGGGGTGGTTCCATACTGTCAGTCAGTTAAGCAGTAGCCGAAGACCTAAATGTATCAGGCACTGGAGGATGGTCATAGGGGCTACAAAGAAGTACACAGTTCATGCGCTTACAACCTATTTGGTATAACAAAGTGTGCTCATGAGAAAAGTAACTAAAACATAACAGAATCAGATAAAGGTTAATGAGATAAATGGCTAAGAAATAAAAGTATGTGGTAATTTTTAAAACCTTATGACACACCTATTAAATCTCATGACAACTACACAAGGTCACTATGGTAGAAGTCCTCTTGTGTGACAAGATCAGGATCAGACAGAAAACTGTGGTTAAAGCAAGGGGTATTTATTCCTTATACATCTTACTTTAATCTAAAATATATAAATGTGCATCCATTTGCTAATCTTTTGATATAGAGAAAGAGCCTTTTCTTTGATTGTTGATTTGATTACTACAGTTCCAATCCTTCTTACATAAATGACACCCAAAGAACATAATCTATGATTTCAAGTTTCAGTTCCTTAGAGATACCTGGAAAGGATGAGGATCATTTCTTTTTCCAAATGAATAACAATTGTTTCAACCTTTTTCTGAAAAGTCTTTTTCTCCATAGAATTACCCTAGAATCTTTAATGAAAATCAACTTATATGAAGTATTGGTCCATTTATAAACCCCATGCTGTTCCACTGCTCTATATATCTATCCTTATGCTAATAGTACACTATCTTTATTACTGTAGCTTTATAGTAAGTTTTGAAATCAAATAGTCTAAGTCCTCCAACTGCATTCTTTTTCTAAATTTTATTGGCTATTCTAGGTCCTTTGTATTCCCATAAACTCTTTATAATTAACTGTCAATTTATATAAAAATTTCCCTATTACATTTTGATTGAGATTTAGATGATTCTAAAGACTATAGTAAAAAGAACTGAATCTTAAAATATTGAATCTTTTGAACCATGAGCACAATATATCCTTCCATTTACTTAGTCTTCAATTGTTCTGAGCAATGCTTCTTAGTTACATTTTCTACATTTTACATTTTTAATGCCATTGTAAATAGCATTTTACTTATATTTCTTAAATTTCCAATTGTTCTCTGATAGTACATAAAAATACAATTGATTCTTATATATCAATTTTAAATCCTGTGGCCTGGCTAAATTCATTTGTTTGTTCTAATGATTTTATGTAGCTTCCCTAGAATTTTCTACAAAAAAAGATCATGTCATATGTGAAGAATAATACTTTTACTTCTTCTTTCTTCATGACTTATTGAGTATGCTACAACCCTCAGTATAATGCTAAGTAGAAACAGAGCTGACATCCTTGCCTTATTTCTACCATATCGCATGATGTTAACTGTAGGTTTTTCATAGATAAGTTCATTAGGTTGAGGAAGTTTCCTTCTATTCTCAGTTTGTTGAGAGTTTTTATCATGAATGAGTGTTGAGTTTTGTCAAAATGATTTTCTGCATCTACTGAGATGATCATATGGTTTTTCTCTCTCTTTTTTTCCTGTCAGTATGGTGAATTACATTGATTGATTTTCAAATGTTGATCCAATCCAGCATTCCTGGAACAAACACCTTTTGGACATGATGTATTATCTTTTTATACCTTGCTAGATTTATATTTGCTCACATTTTGCTGAAAATGTTTGCTTCTGTTCATGAGAAACATTAGTTTATAGTATCCATATAATATCTTGTCTCATTTTGGTACCAAGGTAACACTGGTTATGAGTTTTAAAATGTTCCTTCTTCTTTTTCCTAGAAGAATTTGTGTAGAATTTATATTACTCTTTCCTTAAATATTTGGTGGAATTCAACAGTGAAGTCACCTGGACTTAGTTATCTTTGTAAGAAGGATTTTACCTAGGAATTCCATTTCTTTAAAAGATATAAAATTATTCAGGTTGTCTTTTCTTCTTAAATGAGCTTTGATAGTTTGAAAGACAAATGAGATAAATGGCTAAGAAAGGAATTTGTCCTTTCTTAGCCATTTAGACCAATTAGTCTTTCAAGGAATTTGTCCATTTACCTAAGTTGTCAAATTTATTGGCATAAAGTTAGTTATAATACTACTTTTTGTCTTTTCATTTCTGTAGGATCCATAATGATGTCCCTCTTTCATGCCTGATATTGGCAACTGATGTTTAATCTCTTTAATATGTAGTCAGTCTTGCTAGAGGTTTATCAATTTTACTGATCTTTTCAAAGATGTAGTTTTGGGTTTCATTGCTTATTTTTCTTTCATTTGTCCATTTTCCATTTCATTGATTCCTCTCTTTATAACTTCCTTTCTTCTATTTATTATGGATTAATATGGTTTTTCTTTTCCTTGATTCTTAACATAGAAGCTTAGATCATTGATTGCAGACCTTTTCTAATTGCTGACCTGCTTCTTTTCTAATTTAAGCTTTTAATTCTATAAATTACTCTCTAAGCACTGCATTAGTTATTGCTGCACAAGTCTTACTATGTTTTTTATTGTAATTCACTTTAAAATATTTCCTAATTACCTTTGTGATTTCTTTTTTGACTCATGTATTATTTAGAAGTATATTGTTTAATTTCCAAATTTTGAGTATTTTCCAGATACAGTTCTGTTAATTCTGATGTAGTCACAGAACACAATTCATAAGATTTCAGTCAGTTTAAGATTATTGAGACTTGTGTCATGGCCCAGAATATTGCCTATCTTGGTAAATATTACACATGTACTAGAAAAGAACATATATTCTCCTGTTGTTGAATGAAGTATTCTACAAAAGTCAACTAGGTCAAGATAGTAGATAATGTTCTTCAACTCATCTATATCCTTAATATGTTTTGGCATACTTGTTTTGTAAATGGATGAAAGAAGTGCTGAAATCTCAAACGAAAAATGTAGTTTTGTTTATTTTTCTTTTCCAACAGTGACCCATCAGTGTCTGCTCCATGTATTTTGAAGTGGACGGCTGTACACACATTTAGTATTGTTACATCTTCTTGAAAAAAAATGGGCCCTTTTTCATTATGAAATGTTCTTCTTCATACCTGTGAATATTCCCTGTCAACAAGTCTATTTTTATCTGATATCAATATTACATATTCAGATTTCTTTTGATTAGCACTTATATAATATATCTTGTTTTATCTCTTAACTTTTAACTTATCTGTGTCTATATTTAATGTCAGTTTCTTGGTTTTCATCAAATCTGACAATCTATACCTTACAATGGAGTATTTAGGACATTTACATTAGTATAATTATTAATATGTTTGGCTCTAAATCTACCATTTTGCTGCTCATTTGTTTTCTATTTTTACATCTATCCTTTGTATCTTTTTTTTTTTTTCTGTTTTTTGCCTTTTGTTAGATTGACTGGTTTTTATAATACTTTGTTATTTCCACCACTGGCTTATTAGCTATATACCTTTTGTCATTGCTTTGATGATATCTTTAGGATTTGCAATATACATCTTTAAATTATTATACTCTTTCCTCAAATAATGCTATGTTTCTACACAGACAGTATAAGAAACTTACAACAGGAAATTTCACCCCTCCCCCCATTATTAGGACTATTATTATCATATATTTTACTTTAATATATATTCTAAAATCCATAATACATTTTTATTTTTGCTTTAGACAATTAATTATCTTTCAAAGATATTTTAAAATGTTTATAAATTCCCACATATTTACTATTTAGGATGATCTTCATTCCTTTGTCTAGATCCAAATTTCCATCTGGTACCATTTTTCTTTGGCTAAAAAACTTTCTTTAATATCTCTTAAGTACAAATGTATCACTGATTAATTCATTTTGTTCCCATTAAAGTCATTATTTTACTTTCATATTTAAGATCTTTTTGCTGAGTAGAGAATGCTTGGTTGAAGTCTTTTCCTCCAGTATTTTAAAGACATTGGTCTATTTCTCCTGCCTTGCATACTTTCTGATGAGAAGTATACTACTATTCTTATCTTTGTTCCTCTAAATGTAATGTGCCTTTTTTCTCTGGCTGTTTTCAAGATATTTCTCTCTATCAATTGTCTTTAGCAATTTCATTATCATGTGCCTTAATTGTAATTTTCTTCATTTTTTTTTTATGCTTGGGATTTTCTGAAATTCTTGAATCTGCAGATTTATAACTTTCATAAATTGTATTTATCAAATAATTTCATAGAGTTTTCATCAAATGTGGAATTCTATTTTAGGCATTAATTCAGTATTTTTTTCTTTGCCCCTCCCATTTGGCCTCCAATCATATACAAGTTAGACTGAGTGATATTATCCTACTAGTCACTGAAACTGTTCATATTTTACTGTCTTTTTTCTCTCTGTGCTTCATTTTGAATAGTTTCTTTTGCTATGTCTTCTAGTTCCTTTATATTTTATTACAATGTCTAATCTGTTAATACCATCCAGTTTACTTTTTAAATTCAAATATCGAGGGTTTTATTTTCCCTTTGTTTAAATTCCACTGGGTTTTTAAAAAATACATTCCATTTTTCTTCCCAATCACGTTCATGTCTTCCTTTACATCCTTGAACATATTTACAATAGCTCTTTTAGTATCTTGTACGCATATTTTAACATCTTATTTCTGCATCTGTTTCTATGTTTTGCTGGGGTTCTTTTTCCTGTTTACAGGTCATATTTCCTGGTTTGTGTATGTACGTAAATGTAAGTGTGTTTGCAGCAATTTTCTAAATTACTACTAATTTTCTGGCAGTTACTTCCAGGTTAGTTTGTTCCTTTTTATAGCATTCTTGAATAGCTTTTATTTTAGCACAAATTCATCCTCATTTCTAGGGCTAGGCCCTTCTGAGATCTCTACTGAATGCCCACATTTTCAGTGCATTCTTTTTTCTCTGGCTTTAGGGAACTAGAATGGTCCCTGGCCCTGTGGGGGCGCTTCGAATTGTTCTTCTTATGGCTCCTTGATAATTGTTATTTCCTCAGAAATTGTCCTTGTCCAGTTTGATAGAATTTCACCAAAAATATGCACAAATTGATATCTGGACAAAGACTCAGAGGAATTCTATACATATTTCTGGACCTCTTTCTCATTTTGGGTATTCTGTCTCACAAAAATATTGCCCAGCCTCCCAAAAGTCTAATCTCTGTTTCTTAAGCTCAGTGAGATTGCTGAACTCTGCTTGGGTTACCACTCCTGTGCCTCAGTCCTCGAATTACCTCTAGGTAAACAGCCTCGGATAACCTTGATTCCCTTTCCTCAGGAATAATATTCCTATGATGCTTTTTTCCAATGTCAAAAATCAGCTGTTTTCTTTGTTTTCCTCTACTTTTCTAGTTATTTATGGTGGAAGGGTAATTGCAGATTGCTTTACTCCTTCACGGCTGGAAGTGAAAGTCTCATACATTTTTTTTAATATTATCAGATCATATTGTCTGTGCTTATAAACCTCCAATGGCTTCATATAACATGTGGAATTAAATTCAAAGTCTTTATCGTGGTCTGTAAGAATATAGATGATCTGCTGCCTGTCTTTTTTTTAACTCAAGTCCTATCAATCATCCTTTGCTCACTATATTCCAGTCACATTTGCTTTCTTTCTTTTCCACGATTCCACATCAGAGTCCCTACCCTCGCTGTTAACTCTTCCTAGGGTGTGTCTATCATAGATTTTCACATAGGCGCCTCTTATAATTTAATCTCAGTTAAAACTTTACCTCCTCAGTAGTATCTTCACTGAATATACAATATAAACTAGCTACTCTCCTAGTCACTCTGCATTAAGATTCCATTTTATTTTCTTTTCAGAACTTAATCACTATCTGAAATTGTTGTCTTTATTATCGGACCATCCCTAAGAGCAGAGGATGCAAATTCCACTAGACCTGAGCCATGTCTATTTACCCCTGAAGAGCCACCTAGAAGAGTAGCTGCATATACTAGATGCTCAATAACTATTTGTTGAATTAAATAAAGCCGTTCATTTTTAATAAGATTCTGAAAACATGGAGAGAAGATTGTGGTCTAGAATGATGAGAAAAGACGGTGAAGTAACTAAGTTCTAAAGGATGCTGACACCCTTCCTTTCCAATTGTTCATTCAACACTCCCACTCCTGGTTCATTACCTGCAGTCCGGGCCTAACAGATAAATCTGAGAAGACCTAATGATAATGTGGATTTTCCTGAGACTTGGTAGAATATTTGAGATTTATCTTTGTTGAAATTAAAACTGGAATCGTTGGTGATGGTAATCTCTAAGAGGGAGATGTGGGAGGTAAAAGAACACCAGCCCTGGTGGGTCAACCTGTCCAGATTTCAGAAGACCTCTCTCTTTGTTTCTCAGATGAGGATATCCCTGAATTCAGGGGCAAGAATAGGAGGATTCTCTTTACAAAAGCAGTTGTTCCATGCTTATACTATGGAACCTCTGTGACACAGCTCTGTCTTAAAGAAAGGAGCCACCTTGAAGAAAATGTCCTCTCCTGCTTCTTCCCAATATGAGACAAGAATATGTGTGGCAGTTCTAATCCACTCTGCAAAGCACCTGAGACCCATTATCTGGCAGTCAGAGATGGTGAATCTGTCACTGTGTCATCAGAAAATGTTTGAGGAAGTGCTGCCTTGTCTTTGCCCCCTGCTCAAAATAAAGCTGTTACCTTTCTAGCCCTGTCCGCCATGGTGCTTAGCAGCCAGGGATGCATGGTCTCAGACACGTTTACCAAGTAAAACACTGACTTGAGGGACGCCTGGGTGGCTCAGTCGTTAAGCGTCTGCCTTCGGCTCAGGTCATGATCCCAGGGTCCTGGGATCGAGCCCCGCATCAGGCTCCCTGCTCAGTGGGAAGCCTGCTTCTCCCTCTCCCACCCCCCCTGCTTGTGTTCCCTCTCTCGCTGTGTCTCTCTGTTAAATAAATAAATAAAATCTTAAAAAAAAAATTTTTTTTTAAATAAAAAGAAAATGTTTGAGGTCTGCCGGGGTGCCTGGGTGGCCTACTTTGGTTAAGCATCTGCCTTTGGCTCAGGTCATGATCCTGGGGTTCTAGGATCAAGCCCTGCATTGGGCTCCTTGCTCAGTGGGGAACCTGCTTCTCCCTCTGCCTGCCGCTCCCCCGGCTCGTGCTCTCTCTCTACCTCTCTCTCTCTCAAATAAATACATAAAATCTTAAAAAAAAAAAGGAAGAAAATGTTTGAGGTTTGTCAACAAGCCAGAGTCCCTTTAAACTCCCACATTTTTAAAAGATACTCGACAAACGCAAGGGCTCTTATAGAGGGAAGTATCTAAGGTAAGGGATTATAACTCAGGGAGAGGTCCAAAACCAAAGCAAGACACAGTCAGTAAACTCATTTTTATATCTTGTGTTGTGACTGACTTGCATTATTTTTCTGACTTATTCACACATAGACTCATTTAACTCATTAACATATAGACGTTTTCAGATAAGAAAACCATCAGTATTGCAAAAAATGAAACAAATAAGGTTAACTTATTCATGCTTCTACCTTAAGGAATACATTTGTTGTTCTGTTTTGTTTTGACATATGACTTCTAGCTTTATGAGGCTGTAACAAACATGCAGAGATAACATTTCTTTCATTTCTTAAATGAAAATGAGAGTTGTCAAAAAACTACAGAGAATATAATTGGAGAAAAAAACCCAATGCCCTCATCTTCTCTGGAACCAACACAAGCATTAGCTTATCTTTCGAATACCTTATAACAGCTATGTAGTGAAAAATGCAGATAAGTTGATTTTCTGGTTTCCTATCAAACCAGTGCAGGTAAATTCTAAATTGCCCCCAATGACAGTATCAGCAGTGGGAGAAGTCTCTGTGTTTACTAATCGCTGGTGATCCTCTCTTTTAGATGGGGAGCTACCAGCCTTTCTGGCCACTGGAAATGCCAGCTCAGGCCCTAACAGGCATGAAGGCCCAGGACTGGTGAGTAAAGCCAAGGACAGAAAGAGTGAGACTAACATAATGCCCGCTGCTTCACAGCAACACTCCATAAACGTGATGGATTGAAAGGCATTGAAATTGAGTAGGAGAAAGGCAACAAACTAGGCAAGGACAGGAGAAAGGAGAAAAAAAGGCTCATGTGGGGGAACCTGGTGACTGCCCCATAATTTTATCCTCCAGACCCAGTCAGCAGACCAGTGTTATAGGCCCCATCTCTGCGCCAGGTCAGGCCAGGCCAGCCGCCCTCCTTGGTTATGTATTTTTAGTCTCTTTTCTTACTCAACCTTGTAAAGACTGTGCTGACTTACCCAGAAACAAAAAGTAATCTGACTGGCTTAAGAGAAGCAAGTCGGCAGGCCCAAAATAAATCCAATAAGCAGCACTCTGCTTTTCATTAGTTTTCTATAAGGTTTTCAGGGCAATTTGCCTTTATAAGAGAAGTCTTTCATGCATCTGCTACAAAATACATCCATGCTTCTATAGGTAGAGGTGTTTTGGTTTTTTTTTTCCCCTGGTGAGGGGACATGTTTTGTGAGTTTATTTATTGGTGCTGGCCAGTAGAAGCAGGGGAACAAACTTAAAGAAACGTAGTGTTAGCAAATGAAAATGGAATCCATAAAAATTTAGCAAGTTTCCTAAGACCTCCCTTTTTATAAACATTCCTTTTTTATAAATATTTATCCTTACCATAAGAATACTAGAATATCTAGTACTTGTGGGATATGGGGGAATTACAAAGAACACACAGACCATTTACATCATCGATACTACCTCCATTCAGAGATAAGAACTTATTCCTCTGGTGTCTGTAGATCAACCTTTTATAAATGCCCATATGGTCACAGTATATTCATTTTCACATACATGTGCTCCTCCCGAGCTCATTCTCCACCCCCAGAAAAACACACACTACACTGGAGATAGTCTTCCACAGGACCCCAGTGTACTCCGGTGTACGCCTCACCAAACTACTACTGGATAAAACCTTCAGAGTGTATACCTCTGCCATCCCACTGGCTCTGACCTTCTAGAGTTTAGGCTTTAATTTACACCCCATCCCCAGGGTCTAATACAGTATCCTGAACCTAGAAGGGACTCAGTAAATATTTGTTGGCTATTATAACCTGGTTTTTTCATGTACTTATAGAATACAATATTTTCCCATTTCATTAAATAGTCTTTTCTCCTATAATGTGGTTTTTAATGACTGTTTATCCTTCATACCATGACTTAATTTAAGCAGTCCATCACGGAACATGTAAAATGTTTCAAATTACTCACAGTGATAAATAATGCTAATGACCATATTTCAGATAAATATTTTTGATAGGACTTTTGTCATAGGATCAGTTTCTAGGAGTTAAACAACCATAATGGGTGTAGATATTTTTGAGAAATTTATTGCCAAACTGTCTTCCACAAAGGTCACTTCAATTTATATTTTTACCTTGAATTTATGAGAGTGTCTATTTCCCCCACATTGTCACCAATACGAAGTATTTTAATTAAAAGATAATTGTCACCCTGATGGATAAAATATAGTTTCTCATTATTGTCTGAATTTGAATTTTTTGATGTCAGTGAAATGGAGTTTTCTGTATTCTTCTGCAAGGGTTCAAAAATGTGCTGCTTCCTAAAGAAGAAAGTCAGTTCTCCACCTTATCATCCTCATTTTCTGTTACTCCCCTGATATCTACCTTTCAAAAAAGCCAAAATGGGTATTTGCTGTCCCTCCCAGGCATGCCAGTCTTCGTAGACCCTCCTCCTCCTCCTTCTGCCTCACTTCCCACCACTCCATCTCCACCTCCAGGGAGCTGGCCCATCCCTCAAGACCCCTCTTCAAAAACAACACTTCCTTCGAGTAGCATTCGTGAAGAGGTTCTTTGCTGTTCCCTATCCGATGTAGTCTCTCCATCACGAAACTCTGAAAGCAAACTGTGTATAGTGATGGTCTCCCATCTTGTGTTTTCCTTACTTGTCTCCCTGATTTCCTGGCTCTAGGCCCACGAGTCTTCTTCAGACTCTCATAACTGACCACACACCCTCTCCCGACGTGACCACTGCACATGCTCTTTCCCAGCTGGCATTCCTGATCGCTGCGGCTAGGTAAAGTCTGCTCACACCCTGTATGTCACATTCCTAGTACTTATTAAGGTTGGAATTTTAGGTTCACTTGTGATTTTTTCATGACCCGCTCCGCTGCAGACCACATGAAGAAAGTGACTGTGTTCACGATTGTATCCCCAGTGCCTAAAACATACACAGTAGGTGCTCAGTAGATACTTACTGAATAAACGAATGAATGAGTAAATGCCTTGAGGAACAAATGGGATCATGTGAAAATGACTTGTATTCCATATACTATACAAATGGTCATTGTTAAAGTTGCAGTTGTTGCTGTGGTTGTAAAGCTTCTTGCAAACAGGATCTAAAACAATACTTGGCATGTGGTATGGTATAAAAAACTACTATCTCTTGAATTGGAAGTAGATAGTGGAGGTGGATCTGCCCTGAATTTGCAAGATGGCTGACCACTAAGACATCGCACAGTTTGAATTAATCCATCCAGAGAGTTGCAGGCGCTCAAATCTAAGAATTGTTAGGACATTTGTCCTCACAAGAGGTTAAACAGAACCTGCCTTTGGACAGTCATGATTGGGCCTCAGAACCTTCTTCCTCTCTGCCTCCCCAGAATCTTGGCCTTATTCTAATTTTACTCCATAGCTTTTCCCTGATTCCTAAGTCCAGTTCTTTAAGTAACTAAAGACGTGTTCTGTTATAAATTCAGTTGTTTCCTCATTGATTTTCCTGAATGACACCTGAGCCCAAGTTACTCAAAATTTGGAACTCCTCTCATCTGGCTTATCTGTCATCCTGGTCTAAGATGGGGCTGTCACCATGTTGCCACCCAACAGGTAAGTTTTAGCAAATGGCAGGTGCCAACATGAGACTGATGGGAACAACATCCTTACAACCGAAGAGACCCTGACAGCCCCCGTCACTCTCATTCCCACTCCATGTCCAAGAGGAGGAAATGAGATCCCAGGAGGATAAGAGATTTCTCCACAGGATAAGGGATTTCTCCGCAGGATCCCCGGAGGGATTCCTTACAGGATCACCTGACAGAGCAGGTATCAGGCCCTTCCTACAACCCAAGGGTCCCTCCCTAATGAAAATCATAGAGGAAACAACAAAACAAACCTGATGGTCATTCTAGTGATACTTCCTGTGATCAAAATTCTGTCATTTGAAGACTCACTACATTTTGCTATACTTAACGCCCACTGCCCGCGGGCAAAGGCAAGAAAAAGGGGAGAGCACAGCTTTTCTATTTGATAATATCTAGAACTGGAATATACCCTCCACAGGAAGTTCCATCAGCAGCTTTCAGTCAAGCTCCAGAAGTAAATCAAAATGCCAAGTCATGTTTGTCTCAGGCTTATCGCTAAGGGCATCATCTTTTGACCCACGAGTGACCACAACAGCACATTATGTCCCTCTCCTTGCCCTCCCATTAGCAAGCCATGACACTGCCTGGGTTCCCTTCTTGTCCCCCCACCCCCATCTGCCGGGAACCCTTGGCCCTGGGACAGCTCCCGCCTGCTTACCTAGCTAATTGCATTGGTGTTCTCCCTGAACCCCTCTAACAGGTCAAAGAGTGGTCATGTTCCATGAGGACCTTACATTTTCTAAAAGTGATATGTAGGGTGGAGAGTGGGGGCTGAACTAACTAAACCTGAGAATGATGTGCCTTTTTCTCCTGGAAAAAGGATTTCAGAGATGGCTACTGTGTAGCCAAGTTTTTGGAAGCCATGATTTCCATCTTCCAAAGACAATCACCATCTCAGCCAGTAGATCTCAACTTCTGTTATACATTAGAATCACCTGGAGGGTTCTTCTTTAAAAATTACATTTGGGTGCATCCCAAAACAATTACATCAGACTCCCTGTGGGAGGGACCCGGACATCTGTATATTTTTGACCTCCCCAGATGATTCCAAAGGGCAGCTGACTTTGTGCGCCTCTGCTCTAGGGACCAAAGGAACCTTTTCTAACTCACCTTTAGGTGACAAGGACAGAGCACCAGGAAGGAAAGTGAGAGAAAGGAGAGTTAAATCTGTCTCACTTTTCTTCCTGGTTTTCTTCCCCCATTTTCACCACAGACAGTAACTCAAGTAGCTCAAAGAACTATCTATAATCTACGAAGCAGAAATAATCCTCAAGGAATGGAACACTTCCATCCACTGCCTCCTCCCGTTTTAAAGCATTGACCAATTTCCGTCCTTACTCTCAGATTATAGAGCATGCTTGATTTGAAGTTCATATTTTCCTGTGATCCCAAAATGACGTATAAGGGGAAAGTCAAGGTGTATGCACCCTCGTTTACCCAGAGCCCCATTTCTCATGGGAACACTCCCTAAAATGATCATGTGCTTAAGAAGATATTTCTGTGGAATAATATTTAACATTCAAGCTGTTGCTGTCTTTTCCTTACCTCTTTCCATTCACAACTGGTTTTTATAGAAAACAGAAACGTATTCACTATCAGACCAGCCCAGAGTGAACAGGAGTTGGGATCAAAGCTAGCAGGCAGGACTTTCAGAGGGCCACTGAAATGGCATCTCCACAACCACAGCCCCACATGGAGTGGGACGACAGGAGGTGGGAGAACCTGAGGGAGGCGCCTCCTTAGGCTGAGGACCTATCCAGTCCTGGGGACAGGTACTTAAATTAGCATTCTGGGGGAGAAGGAGAGGGAAGGATTTAATGTGGCAAAGGAGTTGTGTGAGAGAGCAAACATACCATATTTAAAAAAAAAAAAAAAAAGACAGCAGGAATATGTCCTAATTTGGAAAAACAGGCCACATTGCCATGGCAACTCTGCATCTCCACAAGGCAGCCAAGCATGCCTTTAAACATCGTGTTAAAGAGTTCAACTATGAAGAAGAAGAAAGGGAAGAGTGTAGAGGGTTTGCAAGAGAAAGAAGCGGCCCGAAGCCTGCCTGGGGCCAGAGGGATATGCTGCCCAAGCCCAGCCTTTCTTCAAGGGAGATTTCAGACAGGGAAGCTGCACCTTCGGGACTGGAGCCTTCCTCGCTGATTTGGGCAGGCTGGGACTGTATTTGCATATAGTTAACCTGGATCTTAAGAAAGATTCTCCCAAAGGCATACAGATGCTAACCCAGGACTTTTCAACCTTCTTCCTGAGAACCGCGGGCCCAGCATCAATCCTGCTGTGCTGTGCCCAGGCCGCCTCCCAGGACCCCCAAGGAGACTGCGGTCTTGTGCCACAGGGCAAGGGGATTCGACAGCCCCTCGGGGCGGAGCAGACGAATAATTTGGCCGCACCTGTAACCCATTCATGGCACCGTGGTTGTGGCCATTGTGAATTCTGGCCTCAGGACACACACAAAAAAGGGGATTTCATGTATGGAGAAATTAAAAAGCCACCTGGAAGCCATGCCTAAGTGTAGTTCTGCCATGTGTGGTACTTCGGGATCAAGCCAGCTATGACAGGAATTCAGGAAACAGTTTACTGGGTGGCTCTGAACCTTTAGAAAATATGAATAAGAATATAAAACTGTTCTCCCATCTGGAACATTAATTACTCAAATTATGTACTTTATGTTCAGCATTTATTTTACCTTGCAACTAATTCTCAACCATATTGCCTTCCACATTCATTTGCAGGTTTTCCTTTTAAAAAAAGATCCTTTCTGGCCTTCTGGCCTGGCTTGCCTTTCTCATTTTCTCCTGTTAGGGCCACAGGCTTTCTCAAGACAGCAGAGTGAACAGAGCGGTTCCAGCAGGTGAGGGTCAAGCCAGAAACCAAGAAGAGAAGGCCCACAGCCCATGGCCCTCCCAGATGCCCAAAGGGTAGAAGGTGTGTCACAGGTCAACCTGTGGAGGAGATGGCATTCTCCTCTTAGTTTGACAACAGCAATAACGAAAACAGGTGTATGTTGTAATTCCACGCTTCCTTCTCTCCATTTTATGTTCACTGGGTTATAGCAAATCATTCTCTGTATAGATTTAGTCTTAGCATAGGAAGCTGAAATTTCCACTAGATGCTCTGCTGCACCCTCCCAGAAAGCTTCCTGCTCCGTACACATTCCAGCCCAGAATGGGCCTTTTCTGGTCTGGTAGGGCCAAGCCTCACGGCAGAGGCCTCACTAGGTCCCAGACTCTAGGAAACCACACCTCTCCCACCATAAACACCCTCTGCGCCCCTTGCCCCCCACCCCTGGCCAGCCCCTCCAACCTACCATGTATCTCTCCCTGGGAAATCTCCTCCTGCGTCACGTCACAAATGCGTGGCCCAGCTCAAATCACAATCCCCGAAGTCCTCAATTTCCTCACTTGTACAGTACCTCACGGGATGGCTGGGAGGACTGAAGGAGGCGTCTGTGGAGGAGGCGTAGCGCCCGGCCCATGTGCAGCCTCCAAATAAAGAGGGTTCCCATCAGGCCAAGCACTGTAAGGCCTTTCTTTGACTGTCGACCCCACAAGCTTGGTATTATCACCCTGATTTAAAATGAGGAACCTGAGGTTCTAAGTGGTTAATGCAATTGCCTCAATTCAAGCAGCTGGAAGTGGACAGAACATGACTTGACTTTCATAGGCACTGCTCTTAACCACCATCCTATTCTCAGCGGTGGCTGAGGATTTCCACACAGAGGGCCTTGGGCTTGGCAGTCTGATTCAGGAGTTGTGCGGAGGGTGGCCTTCATAGTGAACCGTGTCTGCATTCATTATGTATGTTTATTTGGGTAAGTCATGTTGTGGGAGGGATGTGGTGTGGCTGATGAACATCTGTGAAGGGGCTAAAGGCTGCCTCCCCTAGCCTCCCTTGGTGCTGCCATGAATGCACTGCCTTTCCTACGAGTAAGAATAAATATCTGTGTGATAGAAAACATAGTATGTTCCTTGATTGCAATTCTTCTTTTCCTCTAGCTGGATCTCCATAAATTACCAAAGAACTTAAAAATTTAGGAGGGAGATGGGGCACCTGGGTGGCACAGTCGGTTAAGCGTCTGACTCTTGGTTTCAGCTCAGGTCATGATCTCAGGGTCCTGGGATTGAGCCCAGCATCAGGCTCCACAGTCAGCTTGCAGTCTGCTTGAGATTCTCTCTCTCCCTCTGCCTCTGCCCCTCACACTCATGCTGTCTCTCTCTCTCAAATAAATAAATAAATAAATAAAATCTTCAAAAAAATTTAGGAGGGAGATACAAGCAGAAAAGTGAAACCAATCATTGTTACAAAAAATAAAGGAGCAAAGGCTGCATGTAAGAGGGGTGAGAATGGAAAAGAATGAGCCAAATGGGGAAAAGGAGAGGAAAATCAAGTGTTTAACAAATTCACTTCTTAAAATCCTGCTATGACCAGGCCTGGAATAGAGCCAGCCATGGCCCAAAGCACCCGTGTGGCCCATTTTCCACCCCTGAAGCCCTTGAAATTCCCTCAGATGCCTCATTCTCTGAGGAAAAAAACTCCTAGTCTAAATTCATCTGGTTCAGAGAAACTTCCATTATCTGGAGCACCCCCAACCCTCAAAACCCAGACTCTGGCACTGTTTTTCTTGTCAAACTCTTATCCTCTCATCTTACCTTCCTAGTTCGCTCTCCATCCATCACTTGAAATAACCTGCATTTTCACATGTCTGAACAGTACGTGCTTGTTCCGTCACATTACTGAAATGGCCTCTTGTGATTGCAGTGCCCACCCCTGGGCCTCCACCTCCCGCAAGGTCAGGGTCTGTCTCTTCTCCCCCCCGCCCCACCACCTATTCCCTCGCCTGTCCCCTCCTGAAGGATTAATAGGGTCAAAACACTCATTCAACCAGTTGTCACACGATCAGGCATAACACAGGAGGATCTCCAACATGGCCTCCAAGCCACAGGGAGGAAAATGGTTGGAGAAGCCAGATGTTTTGCTCAGGAGGCCAGTGTATTTCAGGGGAGACGTAGAGAGGGAATTGCTAGCTTATTCCAAGTGTCTTGCTGAGGCAAGGTGGCATAAAACCCATCTCCTCCCCCCTCTTCAATGTCATGCCAGGCACTCCAGCCCTCACACGCTCCCCTTCGTTGACAGGCTGACTTGTTCAGAAGCATTCCTCTGGGGAGGTCACAGGATCTGCATTCCCTGAGTGGGGCCCTCAGTGCCTGCACCATTTTTGGTCAGCCCTTTCACCCGCTTGCTCTGCCAACACGTGGCAAAAAAGGTGCCATCAAGGACTCTGTTTATAACATCGACCGTTCACACTCAGGTGAAGTCGGCTCTGGCATGTGGAGCATGCATGTGCAAAAAGGTGAATGAATCTTGTAAGAGAAACAGCAAAGAATCTGGTGGTTTTGACAGCAGCCTGGCAGGCTGATTTTCCATCATTTAAAATTAATTACATGGCATAATGTGCACAGACGTCCACAAAGCAAGGGAGACAGGTGGGATAACAGCTACGAAGTCACTGAATGACAGCGATGGAGCCCAGGAGCAGCTTTTACCATGATTT
This sequence comes from Halichoerus grypus, assembly GCF_964656455.1. Taxonomy (NCBI): domain Eukaryota; kingdom Metazoa; phylum Chordata; class Mammalia; order Carnivora; family Phocidae; genus Halichoerus; species Halichoerus grypus. The sequence goes on from NC_135717.1 coordinate 88,533,262, forward strand.
ATTTACACAGAAGGAAGGTTTGGGCCAGAACCTTTTCCAGATGATGGCAGTCTGAAAGTGGTTCAACCAGATGAAATGTAACCCCATATACAGTCATCGTGGTGAAAATCCCTGAGTTCTTTTCAATTCTTCTAACCCGAGTAATAACAACACCTAATGCTTGCATAGTGTTTACAGCTTAACAAAGCACTCTCACGTATATTATCTCATTTTAATCATTACGTCATCCATTAGCATTTTATGGATAAAGAAACTTTGGCTCAGAGAGGTTCAGCCATCTGCCCAAGGTCATGCAGCCTCCAAGAAGCAGAGCCAACTGGAAGACCCACATGTCAGACAAAGGTCTTGCAGATTTATGCCACTGTTGTCCACAGTCCTCAGAGAAACAAGGACAGGCACAAGAAAAGCCCAGAACCAAGAATAATGTGCATAAGAAAAGCCACCCAACAGCATCAACTGGCTCTTGAAAATTCACCTTTAGTGAGTAAGAACTAGGTCAAAAGCTCTGACTTGATGGAATAGACAAAAACAGCTCATTCAATGAACGTCAAACATCGCCATAATGGAAAATCTGCATACATGTGTGTGTTTATATTATATGGAAATCATGGAATATCTTTATACTTGAATACTTCAGAATACAATGTAATGTTTCTCCCCACCTAGCCAGAGGAAAGAGTATATCCTGGAATGAAGGACCAAACTACCTGTAATTCAAATGGTGAGGCATGTTTCATGTCATCTCTAAGAGGACGTGATGCATGCTACCATGGTGCATGACGCACTGCTCTATTTCATTCTGGAGCCTCAGTTCTGCCCCACTGCATCCCTCCATATCACTGGGGCCAGCTTTGCTCTCTCTGGAACCTGTTCATTTGGTAAGAATTCCAAGCATTCTAGAAACATATGGCTGGAAAGGAATTCAAGGTCATCTCATTGGAAAGGAAAAAAGGAAACACAGCAGAATAAGACAGGAAACAAGATTCCAGGGCTGAAAAAAGCTCCTTGGACCCTTACTCTGCATTAGAAGGTGACAATGAATGAATGTATCAGTGCAGGGGGAGTCTCATGATTTGGAGCCAAAGATGACTGGTTTAAATCCTGGTTGTAGCTCTCACCTGCTGTGCAACCTTGACAACCATTTAGTACCTCTTGGCCCCAGTTTTCTCCTGTGTAAAATGGGACTAATAACATCTACCTCATAGGATTATAGTAACATCAAAATAATATCATTAACATAATACGTTCAATAATACAGTTAAATGCTATAACCAGATGTAATAAAACATAAAGCACTCAGCAAAGTACCTATTCAGTTCAAGTTAAATCACTTTCCACCTTTTGTATGTCCAAAAATCAATGGGTATTTCTTTGTTGATTTAATTTAAAAATAATATTACATGGCTGACTTTTATATTTGATATACTAAATCTTCTTTTTCCCTTCTACTCTGAGCTTTGAATCATTTGTCCTATCATTTTTTTATACGTTTCTAAAAAGTAAATGTATGAACAGCTCCTTCAGCTTGATTCTCCTGGAGGCAGAAGAAGTAAAGGAAAATCAGTCCTCATTACGGGCAGGACATAATGCCCCGTGCATTTAAGTGCCCATGGTATTGCAGCAGCGTGAGATAACTATACATCAATGACCTGATATAGTGTTAACTCAAAGCAAAGAAACATACCATCGTCTTAGCCTAAGCAGCCTAGCTGTAGGTAAATATGAAGTTACTACTGGGTTTTTGGAACACTGAAAGTAACTTGGTGAGCCCCAGGGGACAAGATTCTCCTCTTCTGGACAAGGAAACTGAGACCCAGTGAATGGCGCACCTTGTCCAGCATCACACGTCTAGTCACGACAGAGGCAGAACTCTCAGCCAGGATAGGTCCTTTCTCCTCCACACCACAATTCTGAAATAACCTTCCAACCAGAAGATACAAAAGTTGTGTCTGTATTTTATTTTCTCAGATTATTGATGAAGATGTCCCACAAGACAGAAATAAAGGCTTGCTAAAGTGAAGACAGAGTACATCGCTCACTCCCCCTCAACCCCTGAGCCTCATCAGTCAGCCACTGAGCATGATGACATGCCAGAGAAGCTCAGTGCCACATTCTTCGCTGAGCTGCAATTTCTGTCAGAGACGCAGGATATGAGCAGAGCCCCCAACCTGTCAGGCTCCAGACCAACCGTTCAGGGGACACATCTGGATCCACAGCTCTTAGAAGTAATTTCCTTGCTAACGTTGCCTCTAGCAATAATATCTACACCAGTGCTTCCAGAACACCGGTCCATGGATCAATGACAATCCATGATAAAGTTATCACTGGCCCACAGAGAAATGAGAAAAATAAGAACAATGCAGTGGTTGTTGATACAACTGAAGGTGTTCAATTTGAAAGGACTGTCCCTTATATTGAGATTATGCACCTCCTAGTTTTGTTTTGTTTTGTTTTTAATACCCACCCCCCCTTTTTTTAATGTGGTAGAGAGTTTTTTTAAACAAATACCTTTAATTGGGAAAATAAAGACATCCTGCTAGATCATTCCACCAAGGCCATCTTCATTACAAAATAACTAGAATCAAGAAACCAGGAAACCTCTCCTCTAAGGAATGGACAGCAGAGGCTGTGTGCCAGAAGCACTAAAGTCTCCCCTGAGACTGGAGCACTCCCAGCAGAAGGGGCACCTTGGGGAAGGAACTGTCCCTGCAATGGTCAAGGGACTTCTGGGAGCTTACTAAAACCATACTCTTAACACCACACTCACCACTCCGTATCTTCTGCATTCGGTCACTCGGGCGTTTCGCTGTGCTGTACTTAGGACTTTTGTTTTAACTTACTTACTTCCATTTTCCACACTCAGTGAACACTAATGAGTGCTCATTACTAGGTGCCTACTAAGCGCCAGTATCTACATCTGCAGTTTTTACATGCATTGGTTTGCCAAGCCCTACGGCAAGTCTTTAAAGTGTTAAAGGTGACCTCACCTGGTTTTTGTAGCTGACTGCTGCAAACTTTTTGTGATGGCCTCCTTGATCTTGGTTTCTCAAATTTGGTCTTTCTCATCTGGCCTCGGTGCCTACTGATGCATTCTGCATGTTAGCACTGATTAAAATCCTACTTATGTCCGTCTATTTCTCCAACTTCACTGTGTAGTCTCCGTGATTTGCTCCGTGTCAATACATACTGGATGCTCACTCCCATTGACTGAGTGACTAAACTAATCGTAGATCGCTTTTCAAGGAGCTAATCATACGGTAACTCAATGCCATTATTTAAATGTTGACTTTTTTGTGAAAATGTCCGTGAAAAGAAAGCTAACTTCTATAGTTCATTATGGAAATCAGGTGAAAGTTAGGACTGGGGGAAGTGATGGCTTCTCACCAGCAAAAATAATTAAGAGAATGATAATGAGATAATACACATCAAGCTCTTATACAGAGCCAGTATTCCATAAATGTTCACCCTCTCCCCTTCCCAACTCATCTCTGATAAGCTGCTCTTTAGAATACTGGAGTGGTTTTTCCTTTTTTAAGGAAATCCACCTTATCATGGTCACAACGCTGCTTTAAAAACAAAAAACAAAACAAAAAAACTACAGTATCAACACTGGGCCAAGGAAAAATACCTTGAAAACACATTACACCATTTGTTATGTTCTCCAGAATATACAGACATGTGCGCATGTGCACACACTACCCCCCCACCAAAATTTTGGTTGACATTAGATTGTTGATTATTCTGAGTATTATCTATCTGTGTCCACATCAAATATTTCTGGGGCCATTCATGTTTGATCCAGTTTTAAATTTTTTCCAATTTTTTGTGGATGATCAAATCAGAAGCTTCTTCCAAGTAAAGATTACACATACTTTTTTTCCTCTTAAAATGTCTGCACCTTCAGACTTTCACAGTGTATTAAATCAGTGAGACAGGATTTTTAGGAACACTAGAAAAGCTACTGGAAAGCAAGCACTATTTAATCATAAAACCCCTGGTAAATGATAAATATTAAGTAGCCAGAATACATCGATTAGGGCTAGAAGCAACAACATTTCAAGAGTCATGCAAACATTATGATGTCTAATTTTGAAAGAGACATTTTTAAAAACAGAATAGATACAAGTTGTAAATCTATCAAGATCCTATCAGTTGCTAAATCCAAAAGAACTCAGATTTTTATAATTTGCTTGCAACAAATCACCAGATCACTGAAATGTATCATGTTATGTTGGTGTGCATTTCTCTTTCTGTTTGTGCCTATGTATTCTATTTACACTGCCCAGTGTAAAATGGTGTTTAATATCCATCTTAAAGCCAATGTTATCTAAATATATTTCAGTCTACATTCAACAACTCCAGAGTAGGCCAAGAACCTAGTACATTTTCTCCTCATTATCACCTCGGTAAGAGTCCCTTGCCAGGATCTGGCTAGGAAGCTTATATCTGACAAAGCTTAATGAAGTGTTAATGAAGGGAAAATGTCCCAGCCCATTCTGGGTTTTGTTCAGAACAGGTTTAAGTGTATCCTGGTGGAAAGCCTTAATAGTGGCTCTTTCTTCCCCCAAGAGAGGATAGAGAAGGTGAGACGTTGTACACTTGGGTTTGCCATCTTTTGCTTGAATGCTATTGTCTTTTGTTCATGAATGCTGAAGTTTAATCTTTGCCCTTATCTTTAGATTCCTGTGCATGGGCCTTCACCCATGAATCCCTATCCTAGATACCTGCCCAACCTTTCTAATAGTCTAGGTTCTTCGGCATGGAGACTTACTATAGCCACAGCTTCTTTTGCTTCCCTGTAAGGAACTTCATGATCTTTTCCAGCCCCATCTGAGCTCTTTATTCAACTTATATCTCCTCAGCCAAGGTCCACAAAGACTTCCCAGGCCAAACCCTCTGCGTCCTGTTTGACTCCCCTGTCCTGATCAGACACCATAGATTGCTCGTCACCACTAAATACACTGTAGTGTCGTTTACGTGGTTCTCTTCTCCTGTAGGCATTAAATTGGGGGCCAGAAGACAGATTCTAGTCCCAGACCTACCACTTATAATTTCTCAGTCTTTAATATATCATTTACTTTGTTGGAGTCTTAGTTTTCTTCTCTGGAGAATGGGGGTGGTGACAGTAGCTATCTTTGTTTCTCAGAGAAACAATCTAAGGCTCTATTTCCCATCTTATACAATTACTGTATCGAATTAAGAGAAAGCACATAAACTCACTGTGAAAACTCTTAAAATACAAGATTGGGCTATATTTTTTAATCTCCAGCCACACATACTGTGGAGTTTTTTTCTGATCTCTCTCCTGTTTTCTCTCTTCCTTCCTCCTGGAAGCCTTCTTGCTCTTCCAGTATGTATCCCCCAGTTCCATGCATTCTTGAGTCCCTCTTTCCTAAGAATCTTAATTAGAGGGATGCTTCAAGATGAGAAGGTGAAGGGGTCGTCTCAGGGCTCCATTTTTGAAAGAAAGGGAAGACCTGTCTATAGCCTGTAGGTAGTTACTTTGATCACTGAGGAGTCCCAAGCAGATAGAATTGACTTTATCCAAATCTGCTTGCTAGAGTTATCATAAATTCATGCAATCCCCAACATATAGGTCTTCCATCATAGAGAATCCAAAAGTTATTTCAATGATATTCAGTTTTATCAATATCTGACTGCTCATTAATATACTTTTAATCAATCATCTCAGACCACATTTAGTGCAGACACAAGAGAACCAGGTTAAAAAAAAAAATGTCATTCGCTCCCTCCCCACCCTAATTTCAGTTTAATTTGTCCCTCAACTCTAGTCAGGAGAGGGGAGGGACAGCAATTCATTATGTCATATTATCTGCTAGACTGTGTACTACTAGACAGGATAGACAGGATTGGTACTTTGCTGAGGTAAAAGTCCTACCAGAGGCTGACCTGGTAATCTGGGAAATGAGGCCACCTCCAGGAGAGAATCGAGGTGTGGCCTCAGGCAAGTCACTTAATCTTTCTTGGCCTCAGTGTCCTCTACCATGAAATAAGAGGACCACACTAGTCCCCCTAAGATCCCCTCCAGGCTGAATGGTGTGTGACAAAGTACAGCACGATGACACATTCACCTGGACTTCTGTGAAGGGATAAGGACCAGGGTGGGGTGAGGATAAGGATACCGCACTCCTCCTCAGGAAGCCTGTCTCCCTTCTTTCCTGCATGCAAAGAGCTGTAGCCTTCTCTTTGCAGCCCTCTGTATGCCAAATGTCAGCAACTCTCAGAAAGGACACAGTTCAAAAACTCATAACGTGACAACACAGTTCATATTTTGTCACTGTTCCTCATTTCCTTTGTTTACCTTTAACCTACCTATGCTGACTATTTTTTTGAGTCTTCCCCCTATTTAACTCCCCTCTCCTTCATTCAACATCTTTTCTCCTAGACATCATATCAGAAACTTCTAGAATGGATTTTCTGCCTGGCTTTTATAGCTGACTACTGCAAACTTCTCATGATGGCCACCCAGATCTCAGTTTATCAAAATCAGTCTTCCTCATCTAATTTCTCTGCCATTTTCTCCTTTAGTGAAGCATTCTACATGTTATAAATCTCAATCCGTTCATTTTACAGAAGAAAAAAATAAGACTAAGAGAGATTAAGGGACTTGATGGATCAAACAGCTATCGCTGATTATGAGCAAGGATGAGAACCAGGCCTCCTGACTGCAGTTCAGTCTAGGCTCTTTCCACTGTAGCCCCAATGCCACTAAATGAATATCCCCATTCAACCCCACAGAGGAGCCAGAAGGAGCTCCTCGCACCCACCTGAAATGAGCAGTAGTATTCTACCCCCTATACTACCTACCTGATCCAAAGTGAATTTTTAAAACAATAGCCCCAGTCCCTCTCCCCTTAATTAAGATACTGGTGACATGTACCTCCCATTTTATATAATCCTAGCTGTGCATAATTGCCTATTGTGGGATTCTTTTTTCAGTTCTTTGACATATGCGATTAAATCTTTCTATAAACTCTTTATAGCTGCACCCCCACCTCAAACCCACTTAAACAAATGCTTTTCCTCCTATCAAGTGTGCCTGCTGATATGCTCCAACTCCACCATCACCTAGCCCAGCAGCTGCTATTAGGATCTATGTGAAAAAGTAATTAAATCATTTCTGTAATTATTCTCTCATGCTTATAAATAATTAAGGGTTACATATTCTCCCGGAAGCCATGAAGGGCCCAGGAACAGTGAATGACAGAGGAAATGGATCCAGAAACGTGCCTTGGGAAGGAAGTGAAATTCAATGAGGGGTGATGATGGAGGAAGCAAGAAATGGAGGATGAAAAATGGGCCAAGAGTCAGGAAAACAGAAAGAGAAGCACAAAACAGGGAGAAGAGAAGAGTGGGGGGGGAGGGGGGGAGTGTTCTAGAGACATTGGTAAAATGAAAGAACAAGAAAGAAGAAAAACAGTGTACCAGAATAGATTTAGTCACAAAAGCGGAAGAGGAAGAAGTGCAGGCAGAGGGAGACTGAAAGAGGCCAGTTCTTTTTTATTACTATTTCACAGCTAAGGAAAGTGAGTCAGAGAAAAGTTAAGTAACCCGGCTAAGGTCACAGAACTAATGCGGAAGAGAGCCGGAATCTGAGTCCAGGTCCGCCTGGGCCTGAATACTTTAGCTAACCCGGGGATGATATCTGTAGGCCTTAAAAAATATAAAATGTGAATCTACAACGACCTCAAAATAAACACATTAATTAAAAATATATAATGTTATAACTGATGTTCGTTATCAATAAATGAGGCACTGACCCAGCCACAACCCCTCAGCCACACCCCCTCTGGGACCGAGGGCGTGAAAATGAAAGCTGATGGCTGGACGTCGTCTCTGCCGTGAGGGAGAGAGCTCATAGTGCTCTACAGAGACAGGGCACACATCCTTGCTTGGCCTCGTTACGTGCCAAGTTCTGACCAACTGAGCCAACTTGCCACAGACTGTAAAACTAATGTTTGTCAGCTCCAAAAGTCAAGACCAGACCACCGGGGAACTTCTAACTATGCCAGGTCCTGAGGTAGGTCATTGAGGGACCTCGGTGCTGACAGGATGAAGCATGAAGACAGCTGCGCGCACCACATAAAGTCCAAGTCCCGTGCAAGAGCGGCGCACAAGAGACAGGGGAGAGGACGAGGGGAGAGAAGGACAGAGAGACACGAACCAGAAACGAGATGATGGGGGGACGGGGAGCAGCGAGGGGAGGGAAAGGAGGACAGAGAGGAGAAATCAAAGAATCTAAGAGCGGGAGAAACAAAGAAGGACCCGGGGTTAGAAGGTGAGTCTCAGGGGACAGTAAAAGGCAGCAAAGAATTGTTAGTGCCAAGTAAGATCTGAGCCCTCTCTGTAGAGTTTGCAAAGTTAAAATGGTCTAGGGGAGCCTGGATGGCTCAGCCAGTGAAGCATCTGCCTTTGGCTCAGGTCATGATCACAGGGTCCTGGGATCAAGCCCCACATTGGGCTCCCTGCTCAGTGTGGGGTCTACTTCTCCCCCTCCCTCCGCCCCTCCTCCTGCTCATGCTCTCTCTCTCTCTTTCTCGCTCTCTCAAATAAATAAATAAAAATCTTAAAAAAAATTAAAACAGTCTAGAAATCCACAGAGTTCACTGATTAATCTGGGCTTCCTACTTCTACTTGATTCTATTCTACTTCCCAAAACGCTAACAGGACAACGCTCTCCAAGGTGCCCGATCAGGTTCTGTGCTGTCCCCTGCTTGGCCAGGGATAACCTACGCCCTTCTCAAGGGGCTGCCCTTCAGCATTTCTGTTTGCAGCAAGGTGTCCCAGCAGAGCCTGGCCTCAGGACCATCAGCAAAATATCTTCTGTTTTAAATATATATGTCCCTTATGGCCAAACATGATATCTGAATATCTGAAATTCCACTCGTACAAATTTCTTCCTCTGAGTTAAAACGTAAATGCTCATGGGGGGCGGGGGGGCGCGGGTGGTCACACGTTAGTTGCTCTTCTCTATTCAGACCCTGGCAAGGACTTGATTGTTTAGACTGTCTTCCAGTTTGAAATGAGATGGGGACCTATAAGGAGGAGATACTGGGGGGCTACATGGAGTACAGACCCAAGACTAAATTACAGAGTGTTTCTTGGGAAAGCCCCACCAGGGGACAATGTGAGGAGCAGAGTCGGCCTCTAAGCAGCCAGGAGGCAGAAAAATGCCACTGGACAACTAACTGAGGTAGCAGTTGTCAAGGGGAGAAAGGAGCAGGGGGAAGGGGAATTTTTAAATAATTGAAAATACATTCTTTTTCCAATTGTGTGACTTTTCCCAGGGCTCAGCACTGAGATCAGGATGACAGAGGCAGCCATGCCTAGGTCCTTGGAAGTCCCCAAAACACAGAAATGACCCCTAGTCAAGCTCTACTGACTGCCACCATCCATCGGACAAGAAACCAGCTCTAGATACGTGCAACTCACGGAAGCGTCGGAAGCCCCTACTGTAATGACGGGGGAGCGTCGCAAATGGATCAAAGGGAGCACAAGGAATGCACCGAAGGAGGAGGAAGTGCCCTTCCGCCAGAGCATGTAGAGAGTTAGACCAGTGTCCAAATTCCCTTCTTTGCTTCCCAGACTAGTTTCCATAATAACTGCTGAATTAGTCTCCAAGAAGAACTAAAACGACACCAGTCACTACTCAAGGTAGTGTACTTCCCCTTGGGCTCAGAAACTGAAGAGCCCAAACATAGAACTTCCAGAACCCAAAGGCCACACTGTTTTCTTTGGTGACATTTGTCACCAGTCTAGTCTCAGATAACAACAGTGATCAGAGACCAGATCATTCACAACAGAAGTATTCCTATCTCTTGGGGCACCTGGGTGGCTCAGTCGATTGAGTGTCTGACTCTTGGTTTCGGCTGGGGTCATGATCTCAGGGGTATAGGTTCGAGCCCATGTCCTGTTCCATGCTCAGAGCAGTCTGCTTGTCCCTCTCCCTCACCCTGTGCCCCCCTCCACCCCCCCCCCCGCACAGGTGAGCTCTCTCTCTCTCTCTCTTTCAAATGAATAAATAAATATTAAAAAAAAAAAAGTCGTCTTATCTCTTAGCTTCTTCTCATACAGACGGGCTAGCTCTCCTTGGGGAAATGGTATGGCAGGCAGGCAGTATGAGAACTGGGACCCTGGGTGCCATCCTTGCTCTCTACCCTGCAGAGCCCTGTCTTGGGTCCTGCTTCTCAGCCTGAGAAAAGCTTCCATGGGCAACATGTGTGTAGCCAGAGCTGCTACTGTTGACAAGTTCAGCTGAAGATCCCCACTCCTCTCCTGCCTGGTTCTAGGAAATGGGCACTCACACTTCCTGTCCAAACTTCTCTATCCCTGGGCTCTGACCCTGGGATACAAACCTTCTTTCCTACTTTCAGTATCAACTTCAGCTTCTGGAACCATCCATCCAGAGTGGGAGACCCTCTGTGATCTCTATTCAGAGGGGTGGCTGGGGAGGGCTCTGGCAGAGATCCCAGGCAAGCAGCCAGCAGGGGCCAAGGGGAAGAGAATTATTCACAGGATCACAGATGTTAGAGATGAAAAGAACTTGCAAAAACACATCTCACTCATCCATCCCACCTTGCAATGTAGGCCCTTTTCCAAGAGCATATGGCCTGTTCCCATCTGATTTCAAAGGATCTATCATTACCAACAAATACGTACCGAGTACGCTGTGTGTGCTCTGTGTTGTCCCAATCATAAGAGGAGGAGACAAATGGGCTCTCCCCCTTTGGAACGGACTGCCATACTGAGAGATAAATCTGCCTCTCATGAGTGTTGCCTGAGCCCACCTAGATATCTGTCCCTCCACCCTGACCTTTCAGATACCTTTCAGACACCTGACTATCACTCTTGCACATAAATAGGCCTTTGATCATTGGGGAAACTAAAAGGGAGAGTACATGCTGAAGGCCCAGCAAAAAGAGAGGTCCAGGAGGAAGGGGATGATGAGGGGTCAGTTGAAGCAGCCTTTGGCTACCCCCTCTAGGAACTGGTAAGGATTTTGGTCCAAGGTAACAGTATTTACAGCTGATTCTTTAAGACTATTCAGGAAATAGGAAATTTAGTTTGCTCTGAGACCTACAGCCATCCAGGATGTGAGACAGAGATATTATTACTTCTTTGTCAAGTTCTCATCTGCTGAGATGAGTCTTAGACTGATGTACATCTGATTTCACTTTCTCCTGACACACAGCAAAAGCTAGGAAAAAAAATCCACCCCCGCCACCCCAGAAACATCAGTGAAGAGTCTGATCTGACCCCGAAGTCAAATCCTGGGGCAACCACTTGGCAGTGTCCTGGGCTTCAGGGCCCAAGCCCACCCTTGAGAGTTCAGAGTTTGGAAAGAACCAGGGCTCCCATGCAGCGTCAGTCCCAGGCCCCATCAGACTGGTACTGACCTGGCAGTTTTGCTCAGCCTCATGTCCTTTTCTCATCCAATGTTCTTTCCCTTTCTCCCCCCGCTTTTTTTTTTAAGATTTTTTTTATTTATTTGACAGAGGGAGACACAGCGAGAGAGGGAACACAAGCACGGGGAGTGAGAGAGGGAGAAGCAGGCTTCTCACTGAGCAGGGAGCCCGATGCGGGGCTCAATCCCAGGACCCTGGGATCATGACCTGAGCCAAAGGCAGATGCTTAACGACTGAGCCACCCAGGTGCCCTGTTCTTTCCCTTTCTACTTCTTGTCTCTCATCCTACCCTCTTCCCGCCTTCAGAGCTGTCCTCTTGTTCTGTATGTTTGGGTTCTAATCGAGATGGACTGGGCAAGGGAAGGAATCACCTTTGCCTCAGCTCAAGTTGACCACTGTCTGGACAGTTGGGATAGTCTCCTCCCGGGTTAAGCTAGATGTCCCAAGAAGACCAAGTAAAGGAAAGTGTTCAAGAGGAAGTGCGACACACTGCTGATGTCCATGGGCTTTACTAGCACTCAGGCCAGGGGTCCCGTTTCCACATTGCCGTGGCCAGTTTGTCACCATGGGCCACTTACCTTCCTTTCTCACCCTCGGTTTCTTCAATCTGTAAAAGAAGAATAATCCTACTGCTGAAATCCTAGGGCTTCTTCGAAGGTTAAATCTGCTCGATGTAGGTAAAGCACTATCTCCTATAAAGTGCAGCACTAACACGTAGTAGACACTTGGTTTTTTTAAAGGAGGGAACAAAAAGAAGCTGACTTCTTCTGAAACCCTAGATCTAGCCCCCACCCAGGTCTCTCACTAATCAGGGAAAATCCAGGAGTCCCAACACACCCCAAAGAGCATGAGAAGTGAACGGAGACCAAGACACTTCACGGCCTGCATTCCAGCTGAAAGTCAGAGACAAGAGAGCCCTTGAACCTGACATCTGATGGTTGATTTTCCCCATTTCCAATTCCATGGCCTCTCCTTATCATTTCCAATTGCTCCCTCCCTTCCGTTCTCCTTTGCTCTTCTCCTCTTCTCCATTAGCTTCTTCTCATCTTTCTCCGCTCTTCCTGCTTTTTAATCATTATTAAGCAACCACATGAATGCACTGCACTGGGGACCATAAACAGAAAAGCTTGACAAGGTAGATACTGATTATCACAAAACTTTATCATCGGAACAATATGCCGTGTTCTACTCACCAATGGTCCCCAAACCTGGCTGTATCTCAGAATCCCTTAAGGGAAATTTGTGAAAACAGCAATTAGTGGGGCTTTACTCCAAAAGAATACTTGGGTATGGAACCAGAAAATTCATATTAAAAAAATAATAATAATAATAAAATAAAATCCTCTGTTAATTCTCAGGTCCAGTCAACGTAAGAACCACTTCCACACATTGTACAATTGGACTAAAGAAACTCTATCAAGCTCTTTTCTCCCCTTTCTGGATGTTTTTTAACTCCTTCATTCCCACCATTTCCTCAGCTTCTTAAGTCATGCAGCTTTATTCTTTGAGAATTGACAATATTTGCTTTTGTGTAAGTAGTGGGAACACTACAGTGAGTGGTAAGTGGATAAAGGCCGAGGGGCCAGAGGGAGCTGGAATGACCGTGCAAACAGTGGATCTGTGAAGGCAGAAGACTTGAGAGTACAGATGAAAGGCAGTGGACAGACAGGCAGGCAGAAGGAGGAGGAGGGCGGGGTGGGTAGCAGGAGCACACAGGAACTCCAGTGGAGACTGGCTTCCCATGAAATCTGTTGTCTTAGCAACACGATGATGCTCAAAGGTTGAAGGCTGCCGTGCCTTACAACTCTGGATGACATGCTGTCAAGGTAACAGAATACATCCAAAACACATGGTGGCAGGCCAGGAGGACTTGGTCGGGGGTGGGGGGGGGTGCCAGAAGTCCTCAGGGCAATGCAGGCTGCACTGATTGGAGGGACCATTACACTACCTCCCATTCTCAATGCCCACACCTCTCACCCCAACATCTTACCCCAGTTGAGCCATTCTCAATGCCACTCTTCTCAGTGCCATCACCCACATTTGGAAAAAGGGGAAAATATATCAGACTGCAAGTATGTAGACACAAGTCCAGGAACTGGCCACAGGACACTGGTGCATGGGAACTCCAACAACTCAAAACAACAGGCAGCTAATTCAGAGGAAAGCCAATCATAGTGTTTCTGACTGCCTACGATACTTTGCTAATTTGTTTGCAGGTTTGTAAGCAAATGCTGTAAAAACAATGAAACAAAACAGAAAGCTGTGTAATCCATAGATATATTAAAAGAAAATCATTGCTGAGTCACGAGGAATTTGTATTTCAATGTTACTAAAAATGACACTACCAGCCATTTATTCAAAACCAGGTGTGCACCTGGCAAAGTAATGAGTCCTTTAAAGGTTATTTCATTTCATCTCATAATAACTCTTTGAAGTTGATGAATATTACCTCCTCCCTCATAGCGATGAAAAAAAAAAAAACAAAAACTAGATCACAGAAGTCACACAACATAGCAAAAGGTCACTGAGCTTCTGAAAGGTGGAGACATGACTTTAAATGGCTCCAAGGTATATACTCGATCCACTATACTATTTGTCAGCATCCAAAAATTTGCTAAGTCAAGTTACATCACTCCCTTCTTACACCTTCTGGAATGAACTGAAAAATAACCAACTCCACACCAAGACTCTCAGGCCCTACATGATCTGACCCCACGATACCTTTCAGCCTCATTTTCTACCATTGTCCCCACTGCCCACCACCCTTCAATTTTATTGACCATCCTGATACTCACCAAAAAAACAAACAACAAAAACATGCCCCTTTCAAGGCCTTCACACCTGCTCTTCTCTCTGCCAAAATGCTGCTCCTGACATCTTCGTGCATCTTGATCCTTCTCATCATACATATCTCACATACATATCATACCTCCTATGAGACCTACCCTGACAACCCTAAAATAGCCCTACACAATACCCCTTTCCTATTATTTTCATAAAAAACCACTTACCTCTCGCTATAATAATATTGTTTAATTTATATCTTTGTTTATTTTCAGTCAATGCACCATGAGGATGTGTCTCTCTTGTGGGCTATCGCTCCAGGACTTTGGACAGTTCCTGATGTCCGGTAGATGCCTAATAAACATATTTTTTATTTTTTTAAAAGATTTATTTATTTATTAATTTTTCTGAGAGAGAGAAAAATGGAGAGAACACAAACAGGATGGGCAGAGGGAGAGGGAGAAGCAGACCCCCCACTGAGCAGGGAGCAGGATGCAGGGCTCCATCCCAGGACCCTGGGATCATGACCTGAGCTTTGCAAAGGCAGATGCTTAACCGACTAAGCTACCCAGGCGCCCCCGAATAAATATTTTTTGAATGAATGAATAAATAAAGGAGAAAAGATGTTGTTTGCTAAAAGAAGTTTCAAAACCTCTTGCTACTACCTTTGGAAACCTAATTGCATTGATTAAATTTAGTTGGTGATATTTTGCTGATTAGTATGTCATGTGAATCAAATATGTTTATCTTCCAGAACTTAAAAAAAAATGCTTATTTTTTTCTGCTTCCTCCTTTGAAAGTAGGCTAATAATCAAGATTATCACAGGCACACAACTGCTTTGCATGAAAGTTTTGTTCTGCTACCACAGAATGCACCCCTAACTTGAGGCAACACTTTTGCCACGTCTGGGTGCTAGAAATAACGTGGACATGAGTGTTAAAATTCTAGATGTGAGTGCCGAGTTGTTGACTGCTGGTATCTGGCAGATGTAAGGAAGGGGGGGATGGGCATAACAGCCTAGAGAGAGACAGAAATGTATTTTCCAGCAACCAGAGATTAATTCTCTCATCCATTTTCATTTGGGTTTAAAATACTTTTCTCTTAATTGCAACTGACATCAGCTGCACTGAAATAATTAATTCATTCATACATTTAATAAGTATGTATTAAAGGCTTACTATGTGCCAAGCTATATGTTAGGTTCTGGGGATATAAAAATGAAAAAGCCATAGTTCCTGCCCTTATGAAGCATGTAGTCTAGCAGGGCAGGCAGCTAATAAAAAAACTACTATGATTAATTACAGTTGTGATAAGGACTATGAAAATTACAGAATGAAAGAGAATAAAAAGAAAAGAAGCAGGAGTTTTGACCTGAAGGTAGGGAAGAAGAAAAATCTAAAAGCATGAAGGCTTTGGATTGGGAGGGCAGCCCTAGGTGAGATGCACCATCCAGGGAACTGGAAAGAATAAAGAGAGCAGCAACCACATTTGCAAACACACAAACGTGCGCACGCACACACACGAGCACATGCATGCACGTACACACAAAACAAAGAAGCGAGAACAAAAACGAGGAAAAGAGTGTGTAAAGGGAAGTCCTAGGGCTAAAACACAGACCACACTGCCCCAAAGTTCCACCAAAGGCCCCAGCAGTGAAGCAGCTACCCAGAATGCTGACACTTCACCCTTTCAGCATTGGCCCAGGCCCCGAGGGGTTCAGAATGTCAGAGCACCACCTTTGGATAGAGCTCCCAAAGTGCACGTCCATTCAGCACAGACCTAGGTGAGTTCAGATCACTCTGATGGCTTGGGTTTCTATTTACATCACCCTCCTCACTCATTCATTTACTCAATGGAGACTTAACTGAGAACCTCTCATAGACCCACACTCACTGTCCTACTATTTGCCAGGTCTTTTCAAAGCACTTTCAATAACCATACTTAATAACCTTAAGAAATAGGATCTATTTATATCACCATTTTACAGGGAGGACTCTAAGGCTCAGAGAAGTTAAGTACTGTGCCAGAGATCACACAGTAAATGACTAACCCAGGAAACAACCTCGGCAGTGAGATCCCAGAGATCCCCCTCATAACTATGGTGTGGATATTACTTTCCTAGGGCTGCCATCACAAATTACCACACACTTGGCAGCTTAAAGCAACAAAAATTTATTTTCTCACAGTTCTGAAGCCTGAAATCAAGGGTGTTGTCAGAGTCATGCTCCCTCTGAAGGCTCTAGGGAAAAAAATGCCCTTTGCCTCTTCCAGCTTCTAGTGGCTTCCTTGGCATGTGGCTAACCAACTTCAAGCTCTGCCTCTCTTTCAAAGCCCTCACCTTTGAGTCTATGTCTTCTCCTCTTCTACCTCTCATAGGGACATCTGTCACTGGATTTAGGGCTACCTGGCTAATCCAAAATGAGCTCATCATGAGATCCTTAACTTCATGACATCTGCAAAGACCCTTTTTCCAAATCAGGTCATATTCCCAGGTTATGAGAGTTAGGACACAGACATATCTTTTGGGGGGGGTCACCACTCAACCCATTACAGTATAGTATATAGAGCACACAGTTTAATCATTGTTAATTGTTTAATCAATGTTAGCTATTACTATGCATCAGCCACGATGGCATGTGTTAGGAATACAAAAATTGGTAAAGTATAGCCCTGGTCTACAATGAGCTCATTGTATAGCAAGTGGGACAGATTGGGGAAATAAAACAGGTTAAGATAAAAGCATAAATAGGGTGCAGGTGGAATGGAAAAAAAAAAAATAAAAGCAAATCCTGCAAAGATGAGAGTCAGAAGAGGGTTCACAGAAGTGCCACAACCTCTCTTGAAAAGTGAGTTGGTGTTTCTGGATGGACAAGGGAGAGAATATTCTAAGGCGAGGAGGTAGCACAAATAAAGGCACAGAGATGCAAAACAGCCAGGACCAGTCAGGGAGCGATAAATAATTTAGTGTGGCTTAACATTACTCTTCAAGGGCGGGGAGGTTAAGAGAAAATCCTGGAGAGGTAGCCTGGGACCAGATCAAAGAGGATGTCTTATTCCAAGCTGTGGGGAAGCAGTGCAGAGTTTTAAGCAAAAGTGTCTAACAATCAGATTTGAGTTTCTAAAGGATCACACAGCTACCCTACCATGTGGCAGTGCAGACAAGAGAGGAGTGCCAGCTTGACGTCATCACAGAGCCTGGAGGGAAGAGGACCATCACAGGGCTCCTTATTGTTTGCACAACCATCCTGAGGGGGAAGGGAGTGTCCTGGGTTGATTCCCAGACTGGGTAACTACCCCCCTTAGAATTCTCTCTTGGTTTCTATAATGCTTCTCTTTCCTCATTTTTCTTGTTCTTGTCTTATCTCTGATAATTATCTTGGCTCCTTTATCATCTCCACCCCCTCTGGCTATCCCTCAAACAGTGGTGCACCCTAAGGTGGTTCTGTCCTTGACCCACCTCTCTCCTCATTCCACTTGTTCATTCTGAGCCATCTCCACCACCCTCCTGGTTTCCACTACCCTCTGCTCACTAATGAGGTTCATATCTATATTTACAGCCCAAATCACTCCCTTTACTTCCAAGTCCAAATCCAACGGCTTACTAGACATTTCCACTTCTATGACCTACCCATGTTCTAAATTCTAGTCATTCTCCTTCCCACTGTCACCAAATGTATGACAAACCTAATTACTCTTGTCATCATAATTTTTGGAATAGCTCTAAAAGGGTCAACAGTGTTCAATGCTGCAGAAGGTCAAGAACGACAAAAAGTCCATTGGATTTGGCATTTTGTACAAAGTGAGAGACAAGTGAAAACAGCAATGTAACTACTTTTTAAGGAGCTGAACTGTCAAAAGAAAAGAAAGAGGGAGGGAGAACTAGGGTCAAGGAAAGCTTTTATGTTTGTTTATTAATATGAGAGTGATCTGAATATGTTCAGCGAGGGAAAGAACTGGATTTTGGGTAGAACTATTCTGGACTGTTGGATACTATCACACATACTGCAGGACACTCAATGTGCCTGGTCTCCTGGTTCTAAGGGCCAAAAGCACACAGACACATGCACACACACACTTTACAAAAGCAGTCATTATGACATCAAAAACCTCCCCCCCCCAAAACATTTCCAAATATCTCCTGAGGACCACTAAGCTAGAAAAAAAATGCCAGCAGAAAGGAATAAATTGATATTTAAGGGAAAAAAAGAAATAACAGATGAGCCAAGGTCCCAGTTCTGGAGAAAATGTGAGGAGATTAGACAAAGAGCACAAAAGCAGGGTTTAGTGTGAACCAAGAGAAATGACACATGAGAGATGTTCAAGCTTTGAAAGCACATAGACACTGGTTGAATGCCCAGACTGTCACTTACTTCCTTTGAGAGATGCTGTGGACTGACCCCAAAAGCCATTCCCAACCCTTGCCCCTTTGTCACCTCCACCAGAAAGCCTCACGATCCCCACAGCGTTGGCCACGTGACCTTGTTTGAGCTCATGAGATTAGGGGCGTAGAGAAGACTCCTCCTGATCTAATACCCACACCCCGCCTTTTCCTTCTTTGAGTATGGGCACGACACCTAGAGCTGGGGAAGCATCCTCGTAACCATGAAAAAAATACCAAAGGAATCCCAGAGGTCAGCCCTGACATCACTACCTCACTGAATCACCCCCAGCAGTCCCTGTCTCCAGGTGCCTTGTTCTGAGACACCAATAAGCACCTATTTGTTTAAGCCACTATGAGCAAATCACTAGCTAAAGGTCCTGGGCAAAACAGTTAACCTCTCTGATCTACGATTTCCTTATCTGTGTAAAAGGACAAAATACACGCCTCATAAATGCAATGAGGGAATTAAACAGAATAACTAGCTCAGAGCTTGACAAAAAGTCAATGACCAATCAGTGTTAGTTCTTTTCTCATTGCAACCGCCTAACAACACATGATAATCTGGGTGTTCTTTGTCACTGTAAAAGAGAATTGTAGCAATAATTTTTTTGTCCTTAGAAAAATGGAATCAAACTGGTCTTTAACATGATTCTCATGCATGCTGGACCCTTAAACCACAGAATCAAAATATTATTTTGAATAAAACGTACATCTAATGTCTAAGAACAAGGCAAAAAGAATCACAGAAGTCTCAGAAAGGGGAATAAAAATATATTCTTCAAGTAGAAATCATAATCCAAGGGGCTTTTCAGGGGTATCAGGATGATCAATTAAAAGCTGACCGGTGATAGTTAGTGAATTAACTGCCCCCCCCCATATAGGTAACAAACATATCACTACCCTCCTACAGAATACCTTTAATATGTCCCTCATCTAACAACTCACTTTTTTTTGTATATCAACACTTCCAAATCTATGAGTGACCCTAAATTCAAATACTGTTTTATTCTGCTAGGCTTTCTTTTTTAATGTTCTTGACTTATCTTCATTGCTTATATCCTGTGTGTATCAGTTTATTGAAATCACTGTATGTCCCGGCTTTGAAAATCTTGATAAGGCCTGATCATGTCACAATCAATAACTGCATCACCGTAGAGGCAGAACCCACTGAGCCGCTGCTTATCCACCAGGCCTCAAATGAAGGGTATTAACATCCCAAGAGTTTCTCTTTCAGTTAACAGGAAAACGTTAGGATCCCACTTTCTTCAAAAGATTAAGAATTGTCTGGTATATGAAAATACAAGAAAGGGCCTACTGTTTATCAAGCATTGGCTACAGAGCTTCATAAAGCTCACTACCCACTGAGAACTAGGTGTTATTTTGTTCCCATCTTGCAAAAGGAAATTTTGAGGCTCAGAGAGCTTAAACAGCACACAACTAAGCTCACATATCTGGTGAATGCACAGCGCTCAAGCCTAACGGCTCCAAAGCCTGCCTTCTCTCCATACCGTACCCCGCCTTCCTGTAGACACGCCACCACTTTCCTGGAGGATGCATGAGAAACACAGGATGGCTCATGCGTTACTTTCTAGCACCAGATGCTTTCATGTCTATAAATGCCTAAAGTAATTTCCACGGCCTCAGTTTCTCCAAACATTAAAACTGCACCTGGACTTCAACTGGCCAGTCTCTTGAAAGCAAATCCTAGCTCCAGTTCTAAAAGGGAGGGTGTACTGGCCAACAAGACACCCATTCCACCGACACAGGTGGGAAGTCCTGGAATTCACACAGACATGAGCGCTGCACCACTGCAAAGTGTACAGGGTCTTAGAGACAGCTGCCCACCCATCTTTCCCCAAAGTATAATTCAAGGAAGAAGGGAAGATGGGAGAGGAATAACGGACTTGCAGGCAGGGAATACTACCCCAGCTTTCTTCTGACTCCTCAGTGTGTGGACTGCAAGTTTCAAAATCAGCCAAAAAAACTTTTAAAGTCAAACATACTTGGATTTGGATCCCAATCCCACTATTCTTCCAGCTGTGTCACTTTGGCTGTGGTACATACTCGAATTTGGTTTCCACATCAACTAAAAACAAATACTACTACTATTTGTCTCACAGGATCACATAAGAATTAAAATGCTCATTAGCATCACGCCTGGCACAAAATTGGCATGCTCTATTAGCTTTTTTGCCCTCTTGCCTTCTCCACTATGTCTTAACTCTCCTCATCCATACTGTAAAACCATAGTTCGCTCTTGAAGTATTCAATCCCCAGGAAGACCATAGGACAGACAACTACAAGCAAGGTAAACTGAAAGACACCAAAATTAAGGAAGAAGAACAGAGTAAAATATGAGTAGTATGGCCATCTTGGTTTCCAGATTATGCTGGATACGGAAACCCATACGAGTAACTGGAAGGCAATAGTCTATTTACAGTGTCACACATTACTGCTGGCTCAACCACTCTCTCCAAACACTGCCGTGAGATGAGTGTTGGGGGAGCCACAGACAGTATGGGAGAGAGCAAGAAAAGACAGGGCCAATGAAGAGTAGAGGCCATCTTCCTAGCCCCACTTGGATTCAAAATGTAGCGCTCTGTACAAAAAATCAAAGTGCTGTTCAAAGCATCATTTCTCAACCAAACAATTTAGAAAGAATCCTAACAACAGACACCAGAGTGAGAATATTTTCACGTGCCCTTGATTAGGAACAAGATATGGAGTATGGTGCGCCTGTTTTAGCTACCTTACACTTCACTCGGATCAACCCATCTGCTTCCAGACCCTGACCCTCTGCTTGGCATACCCTTTTCTCTTCCATTCTTGCAGCATTAAAGACCAGATCTTGTGTCCTCTTGCCTGATCCTACTGTAACTCCCACTTTCTGTTTTCCTTGCTACTTCCTGCCCAAACCATTGTCACTGGTCCTAATGCTAATGTCAGTAGGTAGGTCTGTCATTCCCTATCACAGTGCTCCTTGTTCTCTCGCCTAAAGCAACTGTTTGTACAGTACTTTTCCAGAGGTTCCCACATATTTCATTTCATTTTACCTTCAAAGTGTTGTAAAGTGGGTAGGGCAGAAAACAAAATTGAAATCTTATAAACTGTGAACTGAGTATCACGTAGTTTATGTGATTTGTTTGTTCAAATTTCCAAAGCTCATGAGAATGGAGACTAAAACTCAGGACTTATAATTCTTACTTAGGGTTCTGTGAGGCAGAATTATATCAATAGGAAGCATGAGCTTCAAGATAGGTACTTTTGGGATTTGAATCCCATTCCCACTGCTCACAAGCTGTGGTATCCTGGATGGGTTATTTAACCTCTCTGAGCTAAAATCTGAAAACCCAAGAAAGATTCCAGCAAATCAGCAGAGAAACCTCCCGAAAAGAAATGGAAGTACATCTAGCTTTGGTTCATTATTTAGATTGAGATGGGCATACTAAATCCAGGATCTCAGGGAGAATAAAAGCAATTACAACAAGGCAAAATAAAGTAGGCTCTTTATACTCAGGTGGGGAACCGCCAAAAATCACCTCATACATTTTTAAATGGTCTCTGTTACTATTCTAAACAGTCTTGTGTTATAGACACCTAGCAGTACTTTCCTTATAAGAGCTCTTCCACAGCTGAACGTTCCTATGTTGGCTACGGCATGACTATACCCCCAATGAGCTTTGGCTTCACGGTGGGGAAGGACCAAGGGTCCTACCTCACACATCAGAGCCTTTCCCCAGATTTTCACCGGACCTCTTTTCTTCGTCAGCATCCAGTTCAGAAGTGTCTCTACAATTGGCCATGACTCTATCCAATTCCCATTCTTTTCTTGTATCATGAAACTTCCCTTTCTTCAAATTGTTCCAAATAACCTTCAGCTTAGCCTGCAGAATGCTGTGCTGGACACTTAGTGAAGCACCTGCTATGTATTTTCTCATTTAACCTTCAACCACCCTATAATATATATTACGGTCCCCACTATACAGGCAAGGAGATCAATATTTAGAGTAAGTCTAGATTATCGGTGAGTAGTCCAGATTCCCACATCTAGAGGTGATGGTTAACACCAGCTCTGACTCCAAATTCAGAGCTTCTAATAGTTCTACTCTTCTAGCTCTCATGCTTTTTTCCACCATGGTATAAGGTACATTTCCTCATTGGGAAAGTAAAACACTCATTAATGTTTGTACTCATTAATTAGCATATGCAAAAAAAAAAGTGAGCACAAGCTATTTGACCAGATGCCGACCTTGTGTCTCTCTCCACTTTGGTCAAAAATCTTTATATCCGTGTTTTCTTCCATTACGAACTCCTTCAATCAGGGATTTTATTCCTATAATACAACCTTTCACAAGAACACTTAATAAGTGGGCTTTATTTGAAGCAAACTAACAACAACAAAACTAAGATAAAATGGCATGGTGATTACCTACCTCCTAGAAGGGGGAAGCAAAATGGAAGGCTTATTTATCATCCTTCAGATGGTACCCGTACCTCAAAGACTAGGCCTTAAGCGTGGCAAAGCTGTATTTCTTGGATTTTCTGCATCAGTTTCATTTTCAAATGTTTTGTCCTGTGGCCGCACAGTTGATTCACAGTTGTCAAACTCTGTGTCCTCATTCTATGTTTGTAAAATATGTTCATGGTACTTAAAAATAAACTTCTATTTAAAAAAAAAAAAAAAACTGGCCTTAGAACTTGAGATGTTTTATTTTTGAAACTTGCCCCAAAAGCTTATTTCTCTGAGATCTGGGGACTCTCTTTATTTGCCTTCATGCAAATCCCTTAACCCTGCGAATGTCCCTCTGCGCAGCTCCCGGGAATCTTGGCGCCGCTGCCCACTCAGCCCGGGTGGTCCCTGCTCACCCTCCTCTGCAGCTTCCAGCCCATTCAGGTGTCTGACCCCTCAGGGCTGAGCTTTCCACTCTCCAGCTTCTGTGGTATCAGGACCTCTTTCCTTCTTCCTTTTCTTTTTTCTACCTACCTTTTGGAAATCTTTTCAGGTTAGAAGTCAGATATTTTTTAGGCTATTTTAGGAAATTGCCTAAAAACCACTGTTTGCCTTTTTTTTTTTTTTTTATACTGGAAAGAGAAAAAGAGAAGATGGAATATTTGGGTGTGGTTGCCATGGTGGCGAGGTGAAAGGGGAGAGAGACCAGAGACGAATCTCATTGCCATCACCTCACTGCTTTCAATCCTCCCTTTTACCCCTAGAAGTAGGAACCAGGGGGCCCACTGTGGACTCAGGCTGCACCTAAGAGCTATGCCATCTCAACTCTTCATTACTTCTCTCCTTAGTCAGATCCCAGGATTGCCATTATGAATCAAGTGATGGATTACTTTTAGTTAGGTAATATCTACCACAGTGCTACACAAGGGAGGATAAAAAGAATAGGAAGGTATGTGAGACCTTGACTAGTGTCGCCATTTTCTTGAGAGGCAAGAGAGCATGTGGCCTTTGGGGCCAGCAACCAATGCTGACATCCTGGCTGCACTTACTAGCTACATCATTTGGGCTCTGTTTTTTTTCAATCTCTCTGAGCCTCAGTTTCCCCATCTGTCAAATGGAGATAAATAATATCACTTAGTTCACTGAGTTGTTAAGAGTGTTAAATAAGACAATGTATACAAAGTGCTACGTGCTCGAGCACACGGGAAACACTAAAGCTCCTAGAACAAATCAATGAACAAAAGAGCCCAGTCTCTCAACATGGGCTGCGTCTTACCTCATATGATTGATTATATTGTTATTACGCATTTGTAAGAGGTACAACAGAGAAACAACTAACCAGTGTAACCAATAACCTTTTCTACAAGGGCGGGAGGGCAGAAGTGCTGAAATATTGCACGATAGCCTGCATAACCAAAAAAAAAAAAATTATTTTCACCTGTCATGCTCTCAAGTACGCACTTATTTATGATTCAAAAATTTGGCTCATCCATCTTGGCCTTCTTTCAGCACAACATTGTGCTCTCAAAATACCACTGCTAAAATATAACATAATCAGCTAAGGACAATGATGTTAAAAAAAAAAAAAAAAATCTACCTGAAGCAAAAGCTCAAGGGGTTTGTCACAGTTGGTCTATATTTTCCATTCTGCTTCAGTTTATCCCACCTCTCTCAGCATGGGCTTCTAGTGCCATAATTTGTTTTCTAATGTCTTTACCTGTGCCCAGGTCAATGGAAGAATACCCTTCTCATATGCAACCAGCGGTCCCTCCATTGAGTACTTCAACTTGACCTTTCCTAGACTGAATAAAGGAAGCTCCCAAACAGAAGAGAGTCATCTCTGCCTGCTGCCGACAGATGGCGGTAGTGATCGCACACGATTACTTAAGCCTGCTAAACTCTGCACTGTAGTGGTTCTCAACTGGCCCAGGAGCATGCTTGTGCTGTCAGTGCTAGCTTTTGAGGTGTTTACAAACATCAGTGACCCCATTGCACATCCTTTAAGTACAGAACTACAGACAGTTTTGAAAGTGATGGTAAGAAGCAGAAGATGACAAAGCAAAGATAGAGACCATTTAAAAAACCCAAAGTGATGAGAGCCAATAAATCCTGCACTTGTGGTGAAATGAATCATTCTAAGGTATGAATAACCGCAAAGGACAACGCCTATGTGAGAAGCGCTGTACCTAAGCAATGAGCAATAATCAATAAAGCAAGGAGAAATCTCTGAATAAGTAAAAAATGGAAAAACAAAACAAAACCACAAACAAAACACCTTCTGCGCAACTAGAGAATAAACATCACTGTCAGATCCTAATTAGCTTGTCAGAGAAAGTTAACCTCACGTTAACGTAGAAGTCTACGATTTCTTTGAGGCCGTAAAGCTGCGGTGCGCAACCTTAATCACATACTAGAATCATGTGGGAAGCTTTCAGGAAGCCAGCCGTCCAGGCTGCACTGCAGGCCAGCAATCAGAATCTCTGGGCGTGGGACCCAGGCATCAGAAGTGTTGAAAGCTCCTCAAGTGATCCAATGTGAAACCAAGGTTAAGAACCAATGCCTTCAAATCTAAGCGTGGAG
This sequence comes from Halichoerus grypus, assembly GCF_964656455.1. Taxonomy (NCBI): domain Eukaryota; kingdom Metazoa; phylum Chordata; class Mammalia; order Carnivora; family Phocidae; genus Halichoerus; species Halichoerus grypus. The sequence goes on from NC_135717.1 coordinate 88,558,884, forward strand.
AAAATGCAGCTGCTACTGGTTCCATGGATTAAAATCCATTCCAATGTGTAGATCCCCGTGTGACACGCACAGACACCTTAGCAGTAAGTACTTCCCTATGACATTTGTATCTGCAAGGAGACAAATAATCTGCCTCAAGAGATTTTTTCTTTTTATAGTCTTGAAGCTGGCATGGGGCGGGGGGAGTAGAATATGTGTTTCCAAAAAAGAACAGAGCATGCCTTACTTTAAAGGTTTAAAGGAGCTATGCACACACATATTTGAAGAAAATGTATCACAGAACTATAAGCTTCAACATCTCTTAGTCATTTCAGTGAATCCATTTACAAACAAATGGACACACACACCTGTTCAAGACTATAGGCGCTCTGAATACCTGCACCTTTTCCTCACCTTCATCTCCAAAGGAAGGGACTGATCCCTGATCTATCTACTTACTCAGAGCATTCTGGTTACTTTCCATCTTTCATCATCAAGTTTTACATTACAACACATGTGTCATTCAGTTCTCAATACAAACCACCCCTGCCCCCAGGTTCTCCTCCCTGTAGCCCCTCTTTTACCTTATCTGCCATTATCATTGAGGAGCCTCCGTGGATGCCCAGGATGGGGGTGAGAGTCTGGGCTGAAATGAAGTCAAGGATCTGGGCAATGGCCTCCTGATCTGTGTCGTCAGCAAACACCACGCCCTGGATCTTCCGGTCAGACATGAGATCACAGATGCGGGTGATGATGCTCTTTGGGTCAGTCTCATTCATGGCTACCAACTCCACACGGGGTACCACGGAGAGATGGTGGAAATCATCTTTCTCGTGGGCATCCTTGATGGCCACCTCGTCGGAAGTGCCCACGAGGATGACAGCAATGCCGATGCTGGGGGGGCTCTTCTGAGAACGAGCTCTGCTGCCTGACACAGCCAGGACAGCCAACACCAACCAGAACTTGGGAGAACAGCACTCTGCTCTGGGCTTCATCTTCAACTCGTCGACTCCCTGAAAACACAAAGAGAGTGGTTAAATTATGACTCTACTCCATGACCTATCTTTGAAGGGGCTGGATACTGCAAGCCAAGGGCCTTATCTCCTTTCACTGATCATCAACCCAATGTCTATCTTCAAGCCCAGTCCCTGATCTCTCGTGTCTGCTCAGCAGAATGGGAGAAAGAAAATGAAACTTTCAAAAACATCAGGAATCCTTAAGCAAGACAATAAAAGCTATTGCTATGGCCATCAGCAGCAAACAGGCAAAAGAGGGAAAGAGGACGCAAGTGGTCCAGGCAGTCATGCCAAGGCGGGGGTCCCTCTGGTGCTGTGTGATCCCTGGCACTTCTGCCACAACCCATCCTTGAATTGCTCTTGGGCCAAGGGAATGGCAGAGACCAGGCAAATGAACTGCAAAATGGACTCAGCAGAGGCTAAGAACAAAACATGGTCTAGATAAGCTGGCTATCGGGAGCTAAAGAAACATAAGCCCCTTTACTTTGTGCTCACCTCAAAGAGGACAAGAGCCTGAAAAATTCTTCAGCAACTCTTTTAGTAACTGACTTTTACTACTACGGGACAACAACAACAAAACACCATAAACCAATACGTGGACAGTACTTTAAAAAACATCTCGGGGCGCCTGGGTGGCTCGGTCGTTAAGCGTCTGCCTTCGGCTCAGGTCATGATCCCGGTGGCCTGGGATCGAGCCCCGCATCGGGCTCCCTGCTCGGCGGGAAGCCTGCTTCTCCCTCTCCCCTCCCCCTGCTTGTGTTCCCTCTCTCACTCTGTCTCTCTCCGTGTCAAATAAATAAATAAAATCTTAAAAAAAAAAAAAAAAAAAAACCTCAATTGATCCTGACAATAACCCAAGAGGGGAAAAAATAAGAAAGATATTATTATTCCCCTTTTATAGATATTAAAGCTAAGGCTCAAAGAAGCTAAGAAGTCCAACACTGTGAACCAATTAAGTGAAACAGACACGAATCCAGATCTTCTGGTTTTTACGTCAATTTACATTTCATTGCATTACACCACACTGCCTCTCACATTGTCAATTATTACAAGGAATAAGATTTTTGTTTTTTGTTTTTAACTAGGCTCAAATTCATGACCGTGAGATCAAGACCTGAGCTGAGAACAAGTTAGACGCCCAACCAACTCGGCCACCCAGGGACCCCTATAAGGAATAGTTTTATTGTGATTTGTTATACATCAAAGTATGGTGATGTGGACAAATACTATTGATATCTGTAATAATGTTAGAGCCACGTTAGAAAAATTTTCCATGGCATCCTATAGCAACGACTTCCTTGAGATGACTGACTCCGTGTTTGTACATAATTCACCACCTTTTACCTATAACACACTCCTGCATTTTGCTTCCCCATATGCCCCTAAATCTTACACTATGCACCAGACTGAGGACACAGCTCCCTATGGAGCTTGGTCATTTCTCTTTACATTTCTCACCATTCTCTAAAGGCTCTTCTTATTTAAATAGAACTGATCCCGCTTATGTTGTTTTGACTTGTTTTAAATAATCATTTATGGCACACCTGTTATACTCTGTGCACTGTGTTAGGCATTTCCTTATATGCGATCTCTTCAGTCCTCATAGAAATCCTATAAATTAGTCATCTTTATCCCCATTTCTCAAATGGAGAAACTGAAGCTCAAAAGAGTTATGTAATTTTCCCAAGGTCAGTGATACTATAATACCAGCGTGCCAATATGTAAACATAGCATTTTTGTTCTCCAAGGAAATATTCTACAAACTGTACCCAAAATCAGAAGCAGGGATTTTCATTCTTCTACAAAGATCAAGGATGAAAGTGCTACTTAGTATCTCCTACTTGCATGAAAGAAAAGGTAAGATACCAGGGATCTAAAAACTTTGAGAGTTTGAGAGTTCAACTAACAAAAAGAAAACAATGAGGATATTGAAAAGAAAGATAAGGAAGCATTCAGTCTGAGCAGACTGACTGCAAAGGGCATTAAGGATTCAGGAGTGAGAGGCTGGGGACATTTTGTGGCTGAAGAAGCACAAAATCCAATCCGGTTCTTGGCAGAAAACATTTTGGAACTCTCGCTGTGGTGCTCATCCTTCCACACTGCCAAGAAGGAGAGCTATATTGATCGTCTTGTCTATTGCTTATGAATAAGACGAGTAGCTCAGTGGTTCAACCCTGAGCACAGTTCACTCCTGACAGTCTTCTGGTCTCCGTGAACCCTGGAAACCCAGGTCAATGAATTGTATCCAACCTAGCAAGAGGCCCAGGGCCTGCATTCCTCGTCCCGGAGCTTAAAGCAAAGTAGTGCTATATGGGGGTGAGCGGCACTGAATATTCAGGGGAAGACAGATAGGTTGAGCACCTCAAAGAGCTGTTGGCAAAATAATAATTATAAGAATAATCTGTTCAATTTCAGAGATTGCTTCTCAGGAAGAACCAAAAGATTTCAAATTTGGCAAAACCAGCGGCTTGCTTCATTCCAATGAGATTCTGATCCTACACTGACAAGTCCCTAAATCAGATTCCTTCACATTGAAAAGTGGTCCACCCTGCCATGACAGTTTATTAACTTTAATGCACTCTACACTCTCCCACTTTGATGTTTTATTTGCTCTTTTTAAACTATCTCTTGTGTTCCTCTATTTCTTCTCACACAATATATTAGACTTTGTTATGCAATGGCTAGTTGTGACACCCAAAGAATAGAATCTGGTTTTACAGAGCGTCTCTTTTATACCCAGGATAGAGCAGAGCACTTTACAAAGCAATACATTAAGGCAGATACCAGCAACAAAGGGGCGGTGAGACAAACAGAGAAGCTGCTTTGAATACAAACTCAATTTCACACATTAGGAGGGGGTCAGTTGAGAGAAAGCATGCTGTCCAAGGTAAGCAAATTGCTTTTGCTCCCTTCCACAGACAGAGCACAGTTAGTCTCGATGCAGCTCTGCCCCCAGCCCGCCCCTGGACTTCACTCTCCCTTGGTAGAACTGAGCGCTATTGCCTTGGGCTCTCACGATAGCTTGCAGGTATCGACCTAAATATCTGCTTATTATAATCATATGATTATGTGACTGCCTCTCTTAAGTAGTTGGTATTCTCCTTGCAGGCAGGGGCTCTTAGGCTCAGTCACCATTTACGGAGCCCCTACTACCTGGGCAAACATTGTTCTTGGTGTGGGGGATTCAAGAGGCACAGGCTCTACCCTCCACAGTCTAAGAGAAGATATATACGAAGAAGACCTCTTCTCATTTTTATTTGCATGCTTGGGATCTAGCAGGGCCTCACATACCATAGGCAAGGACTCAATAAATATAAGCCACTGAGTTTCTACCATTATAAAATTGTCAATATCTGACCATTTTTACCTATAATAGTAGCCTATTTTACATATTATGTACTTATAATAACATTTTACCTGTAATTTACCATAAAGCCAGACTCTATTATTGCCAGGTAATTTTCCTGTATTATTAAATCACATATAAACATTTTAAGTCATAATTCTTCCCTATATTATAAAGAAGGAACCTGATCTTCTGAGAGGTTATAAGTAAATGACAAAGTTCACACAACTAATAAGGGATGGTATTAAAATTTGTCTATCCCCAAACCCTTGCTCTTTCCTTTCTCCTACCTCTCAATATAATAAGACTATATGAATAAATGAATACATGAATGAATGAATGAATGAACAAAATCACCAACCAAAACCCAATTGCATTTTGATACCAGGTCTGCATTAACTAAGTCCCTGAGGATGAACAAGTCACCCAATCACTGTCACCATTTCCTCGGCAGGGAAATCAGGATATATGCCCAACCTAAATACCTGAAAGAGTTCTTGTGAGGATCAAATGACAGAATGTATATGGAAGTGCTTTGAAGAATATAAAGTACTCTATAGATGCAAAGGATGTTACCTTTAAGCTTCTACAGAAGTTGTTCAAGGAGACTAGCTATTTGTGAAAGCAAAAAGTCAGCAGGTGGGAGATGGTAAGAGAAAGGCAGACCGAGGCTGAGAGGAATATTAAGAGGAATGTCATGGGGGGCAAGACATATTAGCTCCCTGACCGATATAACTCCCTGAACAACATGCTTCAGGTTAGCAGCAAGCTTGGCTTGCTTACTTGGCTGCACTTGGCTTGTCAGTCAAGCGCAGCAGAATTCAAGAGTCATTCAGGCCAAGGTCAGTAATGGCAATCAGGGGAGCTCGGCACCCCCAGACCATGCCACCCAGAATTCGGGCACCGGGGTGCACAAGCAGAACCAACAGCAAAGGGGCAGGATTGGAGATGTGACTGCCCACTGCTTGGCCCTCTGCCTCCTTGAAGCACAAGCTGAGTGGTCATCAGATGTCCGGCAAGCAGAAGACCACAGCAGCTGAGGTTCACGCTTCCGGCTGGTACAACATAACTACAACAGGAACCAGTCCACACTTGGCCCACACTGGCTCCAGGGGAAGACACATCTGAGTGAGGATCTGAGCCAATCCTGTCCTCAGAGAAAACTGAGTCCTGGGGCAACACCAATGGGAAGGATAAAATGTGATTTAATAGATGATTAACTCAAATTTTCCAAGCACCATCTTGTAATGCAGTCAGGACCATGCTGTTTGGAGTGAACCAGTTAAGAAGACTGTGATTAGAATATGACATGCAGTGAGAGAAATGAAGATTAGAAGTGCCAGAACTAGGACACCTGGGTGGCTCAGTCGGCTGGGCATCTGCCTTCGACTCAGGCCGTGATCCCAGGGTCCTGGATCAAGTCCCACATCCGGCTCCCTGCTCGGTGGGGAGTCTGCTTCTCCTTCTTCCTCTGCTGCTCTCACTGCTTGTGCTCTCTCTCTGTCTCTTTGTCAAATGAATAAATAAAATCTTTAAGAAAAAAAAAAAAGAAGTGCCAGAACTATACATCAGGTCCAGTTTCCCAAGCTACCGATAAAAACAGGCCTTAAAATTCCTAACATTAGAGAGTGTGGGGAAACAAGGAGTCTCATACAGTGTAAGTCAAGTGAAGTATAAATGAATATAACCTTCTTGGAGGTTGGAATATCTATCAAAATTTTAATATCAAGATAAAATAAAGTCCATATGTGGAAACATTAGAAGTGACAATGAGAGATGTCACATACTGGTACCAAGAAGTTACAATAATCATAAACATACCTGAATCTTAACATCTAGGCTTAACATGCGTGAAGTATGAACTAAAATACCTGGGGAGAAACAGATAAATCCAACAGACGAAATATAAGCAATGACATAAATGATCAAAAAAAACAGGGGCGCCTGGGTGGCTCAGTCGTTAAGCGTCTGCCTTCGGCTCAGGTCATGATCCCATAGTCCTGGGATCGAGCCCCGCATCGGGCTCCCTGCTTCGGTGGGGAGCCTGCTTCTCCCTCTCCCACTCCCCCTGCTTGTGTTCCCTCTCTTGCTGTGTCTCTCTCTGTCCAATAAATAAAATCTTTAAAAAAAAAAAAAAAAAAGCCTGAGGGGTGCCTGGGTGGCTCAGTCGGTTAAGTATCCGACTCTTGATTTTGGCTCAGGTCATGATCTTGGGGTCATGAGATCAAACCCTGAATCAGCACCCCCCTCCTTGGCACGGAGTCTGCTTAAGATTCTCTCTCTCCCTCTTCTTCTGCCCCTCTCCCAGCCCCTCCCCCACCTCTCTCTCTCAAAAAGAAAAAACAAAAACAAAGCCTGAGTCATAAGCTTGTACTAGTTCAGAGATCCAGATATACATGTACAATAGAGAGTACATATTCTTTCGAAGTACATGGAAAATATTAAATTTACAAAACTGCCTCAATAAATTCCAAAGAATCAATATGAAACAATTGCCATTTTTCTATAATGTGACTAAATTACAAGTGAACTTTTAAAGGTAGCTAAAAAAAATCACATATCCAAACACTTTTTTTTTAAAACTGATTACCAAGTAACTCTAAAGTGAAGGGAAAGATTAAAAGAAACTAAAAAACTCTTTGAACAGAATAACAATGGAAACATTAAATATCAAAATTTCTAGAGCACAACTAAAACAGTTTACAGAGAAGTTTATATCTTTAAGAACATTTATAATAAAACAGAAAATGAAAAATAATTAATAATTACCTGAGTCAACCTTAGGGAGAAATTAAATAAAGATAAAAGCATAAATTAATGATCGGGGCGCCTGGGTGGCTCAGTCGTTAAGCGTCTACCTTCGGCTCAGGTCATGATCCCAGCGTCCTGGGATCGAGCCCTGCATCGGGCTCCCTGCTCGGAGGGAAGCCTGCTTCTCCCTCTCCCACTCCCCTGCTTATGTTCCCTCTCTCGCTGTGTCTCTCTCTGTCAAATAAATAAATAAAATCTTTAAAAAAAAAAAAAGCATAAATTAATGAAACACAAGCTAAATAAAAGAAAAAACAAAACCAAAAGCGGATTCTTTAAAAGACTACCATAGACAAAGTTCTGACAAGACCAATCACGGAAAATAGAAGAAAATGTAAATTAAATTGACAATGGAAAAGGGAATAATAACGTGTGTGTATATATATATATATATTATATATATGATGGAAATTTTAAAATAATAAAAGTATATTATGAAAATGAATTGCTTTTAAACGTAATGTATAAATATCTAATAAAAAAAGCAAAACAAGGTTCAAGAAAATATAGAAAATTTAAATATAGTAATAACCATTAAAAAAATGAAACGGTTATCAAAGTCCCCCAGTTCTAATTCACCAAAACCAGTCCACCACCTGTGCACCCCACCTTTGCCAAAATAAGAGCAAAACAGGCATGAATGGTTTTATAGATGAGGCCTACCAAATTTTTTTTTTTACAATTTTATTTATTTGAGAGAGAGAGAGTGAGCGAGCAAGGAAAGGAGCCAGGGGAGAAGGAGAGAGAGAATCCCAAATACACCACACGCTGAGCATGGAGCCTTACAGGGGGCTTGACCTCACGACCCTGAGATCATGACCTGAGCCCAAATCAAAAGTTGGAAGCTTAACTGACTGAGCCATCCAGATGCCCAGAGGCGTACCAAACTTTTAAGTAAGAAGTGAAGAGTTGAGCAAAATAGAAAAACAAGGGAAGTTTAGTTCTAAATCTAGATAATTAAGGTAGAAGAAAAGATTATTATAGGTCCCTTTCATTTATGAACATAAAGACAAAAAAAATCCTAAAGAAAATATTAGCTAAACAAAAAAATAGTATATTTTAAAAATAATAATAATCATAATCAAGTGTGGTTTATACCAGGAATGTAAGGACGGCTTAACTTCAGAACATAAATCAAAATAATTTACCACCTTAATGGATTAAGGGAGATACTTACATGAATATCTCAAAAAAACTGATGGAAACACATTTGATTAAGGGAAACATTTATTTATGATATAAATGTTAGCGTATGTTTTTTAAAAATTCTTTGATAATAGGAAATGAAGAAGATCATCAATCTTTACCCGGTACAAGAATATACTGAAGACTTTTGATCACATCCATTTTGGCAATCAGAAAAAGGCAAGGTTAGTGGCTAGCTATCACTACTACTGGAAATTTTGGTAATAAAAGAAGTCACGAAAACAAAAGGTGTTTTTTTTTTTAAGATTTATTGATTTTAGAGAGAGGGAGAGAGAGAGAGTGGGGGGGAGGGGCAGAAGGAGAAGGAGAGAGAGAATCTCAAGCAGATTCCCCATTGCGTGCGGAGCCCAACCTGGGGCTCGATATCATGACTTCAAGATCATGACCCCAGCCGAAACCAACTGAGCCATCCGGGCACCCTGAAAACAAAAGTTTTGAAGAATGGGAAGGAAAGGAAAAATAAACTAGCATTATATGAAGCTATGATGATTATTTACATAGGAAATCCAATAGAATTTAAAAACTATTATTTTTAACATGGGTACGGTGTGATTGCTAGATAAACAATACTCTTAGAAAACATCAGTAGCTCTCTTTTAACCAACTAGAAAATACGATAGTCATAACAGCAAAAGCAACTCTAAATTATTTAGGAATTAACAAAGAATACATAAGACCTCTGCAGAGAATATTTGAAACTCTATTAAAGGGCATGAAAAAAGGCTTGAACAATGTAATCATATACCTCATTCATGGATGTGATCACAATATTACAGAGTTCTATTTTCTCCCGAATTAATCTATAACTTCAAGTCAATCCCATCAAAATAACAGTAGGATTTTTTAAGGAATTTTATTAACTTATTCTAAAATGTATATGGAAGATAAAAGTACGGAAAGAACTAATTAATTAAACAGGACGTCCTTATCTGAGCCAATAATAAAAGTGTGCCATGAACTGAGAAGTGTGATTAACTCAACTCTGCAGAACAGAGCCAAAATAAAATTTTTAATTAACATAAATTAAATTTAAGTTCCAAGTCAATTTTGAGTTTTATTTTCTAAATTCAAATTTAGAGGAGCAGAGAAAATGCTGAACCAAAAAGGTACTTTTGACTCAGAATGCTTAGCTTAGGCAATAAATGCGTTCACCAATCATCTGATGCAGAAAGTGTGCGTATCACAGATGTCAAACATGTACTATCTAATGCCATTCTGAAATACAAAACTAATATCTATTTCTAGCAAATGAATTACAATGCCATCTATATATTCAGGGCACTTGGAAACCCAATTTCAATCCTCCAAATGCATTTAGCGTCTGCTAAATATCAACTAAACATCATCTAAACATCCTCTAAATCTGTAGAAATAACATATAAAAGGCACGAATCTTTGATTTCAGTTGACTTAGAACCTAAAACTTCTCTCTGCATTGTTATTCCCTCTGCATTGTTGTTCCCCTCAGTCTCACACTATTACCATCAGCCATTACACTCTTTGAGCTTCTGAACTCTGTTGCCCCTGCTCTTTCTTCAGAAAGGAACACGGTAAGAAATCCCTGGTAGTTTGGGAGGTGGGGGCAGGTGCTGAGACTCTGTGCTCATGAAACCAGTGATGAAAGAAAATTCTACCTAGACATCCTATGAGCAAAATGACTCCATTTCTAATGTAGTGACTGGCATGGCAACAAACAGTGCTCCCTGGTCCTGTCAGGGTATTTACTTATCTAAAGACACTCTTGTGCGGAACCAACCCCAAATCCATTTCAACATACCGTAGCCGCAACAAATACAGAAAATCAAAGAAAACAGGGACTTAGTTAAATTGCTGCTGGGAAAGTGTTTAATCAGAGAAGAGCAAGACAGACGAGAAGGAAAAGATACAGGTAAACCCTTGACCCACCAGATGAACCATTAAGTCCTCCTACACAATGCAGGCAAGAAGGCCCTTCTAAAGACCACCAGTCCCTTCAACCCCTACAAGACGACGTCCTCATCACTGCAAAGGGCTAATGTGGCACTGAATTCCTTGGCAGAAAAATTTTCTTTCTTAGGACTTCTGCTGAATAAGAGCCTTCTTGTTCTTATTTGGTCCAAGCTGACCTACCATCTGAGCGCCTTCCTTGTCCTACAACACTTCCAGTGGCTAAATCCAGGCTTTCTGATCTGAGCTGTTCTTTCCTGCTTTCTGCACAAAGTAGAAGGATCGTTTCTACTGTCACCCAAGTTCTTAACACAAGGGTTGTACAGATAACTAATAAAGGATTATAAAACATTTTCTGTGTGTGCATTTTAAGAGAAATGCATAATACAAACGTAGATGATTATCTGTACTCTTACCAGCAACAGTTCATTCGTGGGCTTTTTTTTTCCCCTTTAATATTCTGCAAGAGCAGACACCAAAATTGTTCAAAGTTTCTCTTCTAACATCTGCACATGGTTCTTAATTATAATTAATTTATATGCCTCCAAGGACAGTGTGGGCAGCCCTGATGAAATCCAAACCTTTTGAAACCTGATTCTGATTACTACCATTTGGCAGCCGATTAGGGCAATTGCATGTATTGGTTTAACAGCAAAATAGCATTTTCAAGTGTTAATAAAAATTATTGGCTTGTCACTGACTATTAAAGGGGTGCGGGATGAGCAGCGCAAATGGGTGACGGATGATAAAAAGCAGCACAGGAACAGCGCAACAGGAAAATCTCAACTGGGAAGGACATCCAAGGAAGAGATCGGGAGGGCAATCATGAGCCAGGGATGGGGCCGGGGCGACTAGACCTATAGACACTTACCGAGAAAACACTGGTGTTCTCAGATGCAGATAAACAACTGTGCTAACATATATCTAAAATTTGGGTGTTGAAAAAGGCCATGTCCAAGTCCCCCAGGATGACCTGCTCTGCTGCCTCAGTATATTCCAAGCCACTGTAACCCTCAACAAAGCCTCTACTGTAAACCCCAGCCCCGCCCAACAATAAGAATCATGCTGTGTCGTGCCGGGCAGAAGAAAGCTGCGGAGTTGAGAACACGTGCTTTACGTTTACTCCTAACTTACTGTGCAATCTTGGATCGGTTTTCTTTACCTCTCTGACCCTCAGCTCCCTCATCTGCAAAACGTGAGACTCGTCACTGCTGCCACAGGATTCCGGTGAAGGCTGATTGGACAAATGTTTATTGAATGTTTTCTATGTGCCAGATAACGTGCTACACAATGAGATGCAACACTGCATGTGATACAATCTATAAGGAGCCTTCAGTATCGTGGCCAAAACAGACAAAAAGACAGGAAATTACAAGTACGATGTGACAAGAGCTGTAACAGAGCACTCCCAGTGCACCACAGAAGGCCACCTAATTCTGCCTGGGAGATCAGAAAGAAACAATACACTGAAATTGCAAAAATAACAAAATATATGGGACACCTGGGTGGCGCAGTTGGTTGAACATCCAGCTCTTGACTTCAGCTCAGGTCATGATCTCAGGGTTGTGGGATCCAGCCCCACCGTCTTGCTCTGCACTCGGGAGGTGGCAGAGTCTGCTGGAGATTCTCTCTCCCTCTCCCTTTGCCCTTCCCTGCCGCTCACACACTCGTGCTCGCTCTCTCTCTCTCTCTCTCAAATAAATAAATCTTTAAAAAATATATAACAAAATATTAGTTAGAAGGTATCATGATACAGTGAAGAAAGCAAGCCGATATTTGCCGCTGAAATTTACATCCACAGAAGTGTGTTAGAATCCCATGGAACTTTGTTTTAAGTGACACTATGCATATAGAGTTCATATCTAGTGCTTCATAGAACTGCAGTTAATTCTTGGTATTATTTTTGACTTTTTAAGGGCTGTGCTAAAATGAGAGAATGTCCTATCTTCCTGTTAAAATCGAATTACATATGCTTTAGAATTTTCTAAGACAGCCATCCCCTGGATCCCGTAAATGTGAATTTTGCTATAATAACTGCTAATAAAATGATACTGACACAGTGCAGGAAAAAAGATCTAGAAGTCAAAGAGATCTAGAACTGAAATTTGGATGTGACACCTTGTGGGGAGGGGAGGCAATAACTTAAATTATCCAGACATCATTTTCTTCATTATAAAATGGGGATGATTGTCCTCACCTCACAGAGTTGTTGTGAATATTAAATGATTTACTTGAAAGCATCCAGCGAAGAGCAGGTACCTGACATTTATTCATTGAATGTGAATATACTCTGTTCAGAAGGAGATAAGGAGTTTCTTTTGCCTCAGATTACTTAGAAAGGAGTCTCTCTCTCCCACCACCCTCTCTAGCTTTCATACAATTTCCACTGACCTTAGAAATGGGTTGTTTTAAAAGGTTAGTCTAACCTCACACTTATGAGAATGTCAGAGAGATATCTCAAGCATCAATATCAAGTGCTAGCAAGTTTCAGAATGTATGTGGGACTCTCATACATTGCTGGTGGTTATGAAAATGGTGTACTCACTCTAGAAGACTGTTTTTATGATTCGCATAATGTTGAACAAGTTTACCATATAGACTGCACTCCAAGGTATTTATCTAACTAACTTGAAAACTTTTACTCTACAAAACACTGCATGCAACTGTATATAGAACACCTTTCCACAGTTGCCAAAAACTAGAAACCATCTAAATATCTTTCAATGGATTAGTACATCAAATATGGTACAAATAACAGGACATTACCCAATGATGAAGAGAGCTACTGAGGCCCACAACAACATGGGTGGATCTCAAGGGCAAAATGGTGACTAAATAGAGTCAGTTTTAAAATGTTGTATCTGGCATAATTCCATGTATATAACATTCTCAAAAAGATAAAAACTACATCAATGGAGAACATATCAGTGGTTGTCATATGTCAAAACATATTAGGGTTTGGGGAGGGTGAGGCTAAAAAAGGGCAGCAAGAAGGAGTTCTAGAATCCTAATTGTGCTGATGAATCCAAACAAGTGTTTTAAAAATCACAGGCCTGTATATCCAAAAAAAGTCAGTTTTACTGTATATTCATTTAGAAAGTCAAATGATATTACTAAAATTGTTTCTTTAAAAAACTAGTCTATAAGCAATAACCTGATATCCAATACAAACAATATTTAAGGTAGGTTTTAAATCCTCGAGCCAGGCAGCACTTACTTCCCCCTTCTCCCCCTCCAGCCACCAAACTGCCACCAAATTTTGTGCAAAGTAATATGACAACTTCAATTACATCAAAACACTAATTTCTTATCCTTAGAATCCACATCTTCACTCATCAACAGTGATTCTCCCTGCATGGAGTATAGGAAAGGCAAACCCAATTCTGGGTTTACTCTAGTTAGTAAGGTACCTTTCTAGCAAAGCCTAATGAAGTGAGAACAAGGATTACATCTGTGTTCCTTGTCTATCTCTTGTACTTAGCAGAGTGCCAGGCATATGGCAGGTGCTCAATAAACATTTATTGATGACTATTCATGAATGAACCAATGAAGAGTACCTAAGAATACCAATAACGAATTGTCTGTCTCCATCAATACTGACGTAGAAATGAAGGCACTGTTTTAGTTCTTTCATTTAGTTCTTTCATTCCCCAAGGGTTATAACATGAAGGAAAATACTACAAACATCAATACCATTTCCAATTTCTAGATATCATATAGGAATCCTAGGTCAATATTGTTAGCTGATAATTGCTTATATACCTGAGTGTTTATTTGCATATGTACATATCTATGTGAATCAATGCCTATATGAGTGATTTATGCATATGTACATAATTAGTCCTCTTGCCCTTGGCCTCTGAGTTCTAAGATGATTCTGCTGATGAAAGATGGCAGCCATACATGATCCAGCCTTCACTCCAAGCTTAGATTTAAAACAAGATGCCAAGGCCATAAAAGACTTCACAAAGAGCACAGTAGCAGGGCCAGAATCAATAAGGAACAAAAGCTACACAATTTGAGTGGGCTGGCTATTAGGCCAACTCCAGATGCACTCATATATTATATATGAAATGCCAGTTTTATTACCGCCTTCCACACACATATTTGTTAAGCACACAACCAATTATAACTGAGCTCTGACCTCGTTTAAATCCCTCTAACAACACATGTGGAATTGAGCATCTACTCAGAGAATTAATTATAAGTTGAAACATGACTCTAATTTCCCTTGCCCTTCCTTCCTCTCTTCCCCTTCCTCTCAAATTACTCTGTAAGTATGGTGAGTAGAAGGGACACAGAACTGAGGATCACAAAATCTCAGGCTTGATAACAATTCTGCCACCCACCAGTCACATAACTGAGAAAGAATTACTCAACCACTCTGTGGCTCTATTTCTTTGTCAAGGAAGATGGACTGGTTGTTCTCAAAGTCTCTTCTAGCTTTAAAAATCTGTAAATCCCCCAATCTTCCATTTTCCCCTCAAGCTCAGTGGTCTTCTCTGCTCTGAGCCCTGGGAGACAGACCTATTTGAAGCACATCAATGGGCTTCCTCGTCCTCTGGCTTCTAGTTTGGTTTGGTTTTACCAATAGAGAGCACACACAGGAACCCTGGGGGGACAAGATGACCAAGTCTAGGGCATTTACGGTTCATGCTTCCCTCCACGAGGGTCCATTGTGGGTTGGCTGTATCACTTGACTAAAGGTCACAGCTTCCATAAAATGACCCTCTCCACGTGGCTCTCTTCACACAGCACCCCCTCCAGATTCCGGAAATTGCTCCCATTTTCCTCCTCTGGGACTAACAGGTGGTGGGAACTACACCAAGTTGCATCTAGCTCCGGGATACTGTACTACTTCTTGTAGTTTCTGTGCACTGTCCACACCTTGGTAAACAGTCCTTTTTCCAAACTCGCTTCAAACTAAACCGATTCAAGGTGTCGTTTCCTGCTCTAATCATAAATAATACAGATTCCTCCTGCATTCCACAAGAACGCCTAGGTGCCTCTCTTAGTTTCAAAATAGCAAAAGCAGGACCTGAATTCGACCACCACCCACCCCTAGAATAAAGTACACCCTCTCTTGATCAAGCTTCCCGCTTATCCTCAGGTTCTGGTTAGCAGCATCAGAAGCAGCAATGCTGTGGAAGTGCCTAGCCCTCGGCAAAGAATGGATAAACATCTGTCGACTATTTCAAGAAAACAGCCTTCTGAAGTGAACATTTTGAAAATGAGGAATGTAAAAAAAAAAAAAATCAGGAATCAGAAAAACACACCAAACAATTATCAGAATGACTACAAAGCACAGTCCAGAGAAAGGCAGAGCATTTTCATGAAGGAAAAGGTGGTCATTAAATGGGACTTCACACTGCTGAAGAAACAGACTGGTTAATGAAACCCTAACTTCCTTTTTCTTTTTCTCTTTGATTTGGTTGGAATCTGCAGCAAGAAAAAATTGGATTTTAGAATCAATTTTCCCTGACAAATTATGAGCCGAAGTATAAACCAAGAAATACGGCAACACAAGAAAACACAAAGGTGATACTTCAAGTCAATATGTGACAGTTCTTGGCATTTTTTTCTTAATATGCAGAAATTAAAGTGGAAGAAGAATGAGAAAATGTCTGTGAATCGTTGCTGTAACCATAATAATATAGTCACAATTTGGTCACCCTTCAAATTTTATATTGTTTTTAAAAAGCACATAGCCACTGTCTCTGAACCTTGCATTTTTATACTGTTGGAACAGCATGTACATCAGGCCTGAATTACGGTGTCCGCCATCACCATGGAAATGGCAGGGCAGGGACAACTGGCATGGCCTGCACTCCTTCCCATGCCCCACCGAGGCCAAAGCTCCTCCCTGACTCAACTCCATTACGAGCCATGCCGGAATCCATGGGCAGAGACCTGTACATCCAGATATAAGGAGCGCACTCAGGGTATCTCTGACTTTCCAATTTTAAATTAGATTGTGATATATGAGATGACAGAGGCTTCTGTGGTGTACATGTAAGTTGAATCGTTCAGCTATCTCCCGTTACATCTCAATAAAACTGGAGCAAATTAGAATTTGAGAGCAAAATCTTGACCTACAACCTCACACCAGAGCTCCTATCCCTTTCTCCTCAAAAATCCAATGAATCAACAAATCCTTGTTGAGGCCCGTCGTGTGAATCACAGTGTCGTGTTCCAGGGAGTCTAGCCCTGGCGTCTGCCCACAAAGACACGCACTCGGGCACAGAGACAAGACACACCCGGCCCCCCAACCGTGGCCTGACCCATGGCAGGAAGGTGAGCAGAGAGAGACTGCTCTGGGCTTGAGTCCTGAGGATGACTTCATCCAGAAGCAGCTCTGAGGGGATGTAAGGTGAGGAGGACACACGCTTGAGTGAAGGCACCCAAGTGAGGGGACACTAATGTGGAAAAGCAGGGAGGCACCAGCTTATCAGGGCTGAGCAACAGTGTGGCCTGGCCAGCAGCTATGGAGTCCACGGAAAGGGCAGGCTGGGGATAAAGCTGAAGAGATACGCAGAGGAATGTGGGTGGTCAGCAAAGGCACTTTGGACACTCGCTGCCAGAGTGGCAACAAAAGGAGATACAAGGGCCGCCTGGGTGGCTCAGCAGTTAAGGTCTGCCTTCAGCTCAGGTCATGATCCCAGGGTCCTGGGATCGAGCCCCATATCGGGCTCCCTGCTCATCAGGGAACGTATTTCTCCCTCTGCCCCTCTCCCTGCTTGTGCTCTCTCTCTCGCTGTCTCTCAAATAAATTAAAAAAAAAAAAAGCAAGATACAAGAACAGGAGGGGAAGGAACAGACCTCCATCACTACATCCAGTTCATTCTCAGCTTCCAAGGCGAAGGAAACTGCAGCTGCCTTGGAGAGCTGTTTGGGAAATCAACTGGGCTGGCTGACTACAGCACCGAAAGTCCTCGTCGGCCTCCCCATAATAGTGCCACGGTTAGCAGTTAAGACCCCAGTTTCATAATGATTAAGAAACCGAAGCACTTATGAAATACCATACACTGAAGTGTTTCTGATTGAAAGAATATTCGTGGAAACAGTCCTCTGCGGTGACGTGAAGCTAAATATGGCGACCCAGGGCTACTGCCCGCACCCATCCTTGGACTCCAGACTCCTCTTTCCCCTCATCTCCATCCTGAGGCTACTTCCTCAGCTCTTCTGTGTGTTCCTGTCACTTGCTCCTTCAGCCTCACTGAAACTCTCACGGAAACCCACAGCCTCACTGAAACCCTTCATCCTCAGGCCGCCTTTGTGTAGTTTTCAACTTCTCTCTGGCCTCACTATGGCTGATGAATGAGTGTGCGTGTGAGAAAGAATATCTCAGCTTCACTCCTTCTGTCTTTCCTACTCCAACCTCTTCATCTCATTCCTCACCTTGCTTCTCAAATATCTTCTCTTTTTCTTCACATTTTCTTTTCTGCAGTTCTTTGAGGGCCTTCACCCTTTTATCCATGTCGTTTGATTAAAACTACCTTGACACAAGTCACTAGTCACGTGTATGTGAACAATTCTAGTCGCCTCCTTTTTTCTGCTCTTCTAGTTGTCCCTGGCTGTGTTGACAAGATTTATCATTAGCTTCTTCCCCATTTCGCCATCCCTCCTGCCGCCTGCCCTTTCTGCATCTCCTTGGTTGGCTCACACCTGGCGGCCTCTTGCTCTACTCTTACTTTCTCTGGCCCACTCTTTCTTTCCTCACCTTGTCTCTCTAGAGGGCTTCATTTCCACCCAGAATTTAACCACGACCCTCCGCTTTCCCCTTCCCTAACCCAGCCTCTGACTCAAATCTTACTCATTCCTAAACTACAAAGAAAGGCCTAGTTTTACACGTGTATCCATCTGTTTAGTTAACAGGCCTCACTTCAAGGTTAACACGTCTGAAATGTTTTCACAGCTCTTCATGTGCCCTTGTCCTTTTCCTTTGTCTAATTTATATTTGGGTCTAAGTCAAGCCCTCAGTTTTAGCACCAAATTCTTCCTTCATCACCTAATGCAATGTCCTGATGTTTTCATACAACCATCTTTTCCTCTGGCTTCTTCTCACACTCCACATCAAAATATCCCCACTGGAATCACTTTCTTCTACTTGCAAAACTACCTTTTTTAACCTTTAAACCCTGACATCTTCTTTCCTATTCTCCTCTTCCCTTCAGAATCTACTTAGATACAACAATATAGCCTGAAGGAACATAACTGATCCAGTCGGGGCTCCACAGAGTTTAATGAAAGGAGCCACGAAGCCTTTATCCTTGCACCTAATTAATCATTCATGCCTTGAAATTCACTCATTCTTCCACGAGTCATGTGATTGTTCATTCCCACACCAATTCTCCAAATTTCCATCTGTCTCCTCATCGAGTCAACATGGCTCTCTCTTACACAAATTTCTCTAGGAGATAGATGAAGAAATAATGCAGAGCTCGACTAGTTATATATGACACAAAGAGTATGTGTCACATTTGCCAAGAGGAAGGGGACAGAGTGGGTGCCACAGGGTGACTCTGGGCTTATCAAGAGCATTTTCCCAGGAGATCTGTACTTCAGAGGAAATGGACAAGCTCTGGTGGGGGATGTGTGAGAGCAGGGAGGGGGCTGAGCAAAACATCAGGAAGCTCCCTGGGATTGGAATGGACCAGAGAATAAGTATAAGGCACCAAAGCAGGAAATCCTAGCTAATCCAGGAGAAGAAAGAACAGCCAAGTAAATCATAATGACAAACAATTTTTTTTTCAAAATTGGCAAATATGATCTATTTTTTTTTTTTAAGAGGCAATGAGAAATAGTGGGAAAAGCCCTGGATTTGAATATGACTTACTATGTGACCTTAAGCACATCACTTGGCCTCACTGAACCTCAGAGAAGTAGCTCATCTCCAAAACATGAACAACAATGCCTACTTCGCAGGGTTGTGAGACTTACACGAGAAAACAAGTATGGATGTAGCTTACAAACTGGAAAGGTACTATGCGAATGTGTAGGTTTGGTATTACTAAATGGTACTGACAAATAAATTATTCATTCATACATACACCAGCATATAAATTTTAACTAATAATAAAACTTTTTTTTGGTCAATTATACTGAGATATAAGTTGCACACATTAAAATTTGCCCTTTCAAGGGGTGCCTGACTGGGCTCTCATAAATAAATAAATAAATCTTAAAATTGAAAAAAAGAGATTTATTTATTGGAGAGCGAGAATCTCAAGCAGACTCCTTGCTGAGCTTGGAGCCCCACGAGGGGCTTGATCTCACTACCCTGAGCCAAAATCAGGAGTCAGATGCTTAACTGACTGAGCTACCCAGGCATTATGAAATAATGGCTTTTGAGATTCCTCAATATTGTTGCAAGGATCAGCACTTTGTCCTTTTAATTGGCAAGTGATATTCTTTTGTATGGATGTACCGCAATATGTTTATCCATTCGTTGTTGATGGGCATTTAGGGTGTTTCCACTTTTGATGATTATGAATAAAGCTGCTGTAGCATTCACACGTAGTTCTCCTTGTAAACACATGTTTTCATTTCTCTTAAGGGGGTACCTAGGGATGGGAATGTGGGCTATATGGTAAGAGTAATTTTAACTTTTAAATTGCCAGATTTTTCCAAAGTGGCTATACCATTTTGCATTCCCACCAGCAGTTCCTCCATATTTTTACCAACACTTGGTCTTATGGCTTCCTTCCTTCCTTCCTTTTCCTTTCCTTTCCTTTTCTTTCCTTTCCTTTCCCTCTTTCTTCCTTTCTTCCTTCCTTTTTTTCAAACTTCATCCATCTTACTGGATGGTTAGTGTGTCTCATTGTGGTTTTGATACGAATTTCCCGCCAGCTAATGACATTAGGATCTTTTCAAGTGCTTATTTGCCATCGGTATCTCTATGTTGGTAAAGTGTCTTTTGCCCATTTTTTAATTGGGTTGTTTGTCTTACTGTTGAGTTGTAAGGTTTCTTTATATATTCTAGACACACGATCTTTATATATGTATTTTGTACATATTTTATTCCACTCTGTGGCTTATTTTATCATTTCTTAACAATGCCTTTCAAAGAACAGAAGTTTTTATTGTTAATTAGCCTAATTTATCAATTTTTTCTTTTATGAAAAGAAAATGCTCTTTGTATACCTAGGTAATCTTTCCCTAAACCAAAGACACAAAAATTTTTCTCCCAAAGACACAAATATTTTTAAAGATTTTATTTAGAGAGAGCGAGAGACAGAGCACAGTGGACGGGAAGGGGCAGAGACAGAGGGAGAAGTGGACTCCCTGCTGAGTGGGACTCAATCCCAGGACCCTGGGATCATGACCTGAGCCAAAGGCAGATGCCTAACCCACTAAGCCACAGAGGTGCCCCAGTTTCATATTTTATAGTGATAGTTATATGATACATTCTAAGTTAATTTTTCACATAGCATATGGTTCTCTTTTTTTGTCAAAAATAAACAGGCCTGTACCTCGGAAACAAATAATACATTATATGTTTAAAAAAATAAAAAAGAAGAGGGTAAAGAAGGGAAAAATGAAGGGGGGAAATCGGAGGGGGAGAAGAACCATGAGAGACTGTGGACTCTGAGAAACAAACTGAGGGTTCTAGAGTGGAGGGGGTTGGGGGGATGGGTTAGCCTGGTGCTGGGTATTAAAAAGGGCACATATTGAATGGCGTACTGGGTGTTATATGCAAACAATGAATCATGGAACACTACATCAAAAACTAATGATGTAATGTATGGTGATTAACATAACATAATAAAATAAAATTTAAAAAAATAAAAATAAATTGACTATATATGTGTGGGTCCACCTCTGAGCTCTCTTTAGCCTGGCTGATCTTTATGTCTATTCTTATGACAATACCACATTATCTTGATTACTGTTGCTTTGTAGCAAGCCTTATAATCAAACAATATATGTCCTCCAACGTTATCCTTTTATTCAAATTGTTCTGCCTTCTTTTGCTTTTCAGTATAAATATTAGAATTAGCTGTCAATTTCTACAAAAAGCTTGCTGGGATTTCTATTGAGCTTGTGTTGGGTCTATACAAAAATTTGAGAACTGACATCTCACTATTGAGTCAGATATTTTACAAAATTTAGCCCTAAAAATATCTCTCTTTTTTTGGATTGAAAGAGGCTTATTATAGGAAGAGTAACCAAAAGAAATTAGGGATTTCTTTTCCTTTTTTTGAGGTATAATTGACATATAACATTAGTTTTAGGTATACAACATAGTGATTCAGTATTTGTGTACGAATATGTTTTTGATGTCATAAATTTATTTTTATATTTCAATTCCTAATTGTTTATTGATAGCATATGTAAGTACAATTAATTTTTGTATATTGACATTGTACCCTGTGACCTCACTAAACTTCCTTATTCATTTTAGTAGGGTTTTTTTTTTTTTTGTATATTCTTTGCTACCATCTACATAAATGATCACAAACAGAGAGTTTTATTTTTTTCTTTTCACCTTTTTTTCTACTTTCATTACACTGGCTAGGACCTCCAATACAATTTTTCACAGGAGAAGTACAGGGAACATCTTGTTTTGTTCCTAATCTTAGAGGTAGAGCATTCAGTCTTTCAGCATTAAGTAGGATATTACCTGTAGGGCTTTTGTGGATGTCTTTTTTCAGGTTAAGGAAGTTCCCTTCTATTTCTAGTTTGATGAAATCTTTTAGTTGTGAATATGTATATATAATCAGGTTTTATATTTTTGTTGTTGTTGTTGGTTTCCTTTACTGAAAATATTTTTTCCACCTTTGCTTCAAGATTCCTTCTATGAGCTTGGTTGCTCATAGAGACTTGAGAGAAAGGAGAAGTGCATTTAAATTAGCACCTGTGGCAGGTTACTTTGGTCAGAGTCTGTGAGACTGACTAAAGGATAATAGAAAGTAAGTAGCCACCCAAGGAGGTTATAGCTATTCATGTAGGAGATAATTGGGCCATAAAAATAATTGCTGGAGAGGAGGTAATAGATCTGAAATTGGTGAAGAGTAAAATGCCATAAAATGTGGAGAAGGTGGGAGTCTACAACTGTATTAAAATTTTCCTCTACACCAACATTTGGGGAAGAAGTCAGCGATGGGGGACAATTTTGGAAGTAAGTTCTGTGTGTTTTATACCAATTTCCAAGGGTCAGCATTGCGAGTTGTAGAAAATCTGGTAGACAATGAAAGATAAATACCAAACCACAGAAAAAGAGTAATCAGGGCCAAAAAAAAAAAAAAAAAATGACTTAAGTGTCAACTAAATGAAGATGAAATCTCTAAATTCTGCTGCCGCCTAAGGAGTCTGGGAAGCGCTGGTAACAAAATCTAAAGGAAGGCTTAACTAGACTTTTTATATTCTCACAGGAATCCACCAAACTTCCTAAAGTTTAAGCAAGAGTCTCAGAAACTGATTTTCAAAATACAATTTGTTCGTAAGACAGAGTATTCATGCACAGAGGGAAAAAAGTGGGAGCAAAGTAGATAGCTTGTATTAGAGAACTCATATCGAATGCAGTGTTCCTCCAAACACGATCTGCAGGCAACCTGCCTCAGAAACAAGGTGAGCACTTGGCAACATCTGCAGACATGCAGGCTTAACCCCAGAAAAAGTGATGCAGAATCTCTGGAGATAAAACTCCGAAGATCGGCATTTTTCACAAGTGCCCCAAGTAATACTGGGGCACTGCAGGTAGAGACGTGAACAGAGGAGTGCAGAAAAAAACAGTGGCTCCCCAATCCAATCCACCAGTACACACAAGCCTCAGAGCAGTGTTTCTCGAACTATGGCCACAATCGGCATTTTTTAGTGGAACAGAACAGAATGGGGCAGTAATGGGCCCTTAACCAAGACAGTAGAGAGTGAATTAGACTGGAAGGAAGAAAGAGTGAAAATTCTCACATGAATGGGGAGAAAAAGTTAGTTTTGGAGTTTCTTCCCACATCCTGGGTCAGTTCATCTTGTGCAGAACTCTTACAATATCAGCTCATCCCATGATGAACTTTACTTCGAAAAGCCATGGAGAACTGCAATTTGCATTCAGAAAAGCTGAAAAATTAGCTGCGGGCAATGGACTTGTGAGGCTGAACAGCCCGGCAGGCTGAGGTATGACTTGGAATGAGTGATTCCGAGCTGAGGAACACTGACAAGCACGCAGGAAGGGCCAGGTGGCAAGGAGAAACAGCAGACTGGCATAGACAGAGAAGCAGAGACAAGATAACAATGGTTCTTTCAGCCAGCAGGGGAAGGAGACATGCCCAGTAGCTGCCCTGGTTCCAGCAGGGGGTCTGATACTCACCCCCAACCCCACCCAGGGTCCTCTTGAGGCCCATCATCCTCGCCCAGTAATAAACCCTCCTCAACCCAAGCCAGTCCCAGGGCCTTCAGTGCTTCTCAACCCATTAATTTCGGGAATGATGGTAGATCACTGAATGATGATGGCACCATGATAGAGTCGCACAGAATCAATCCTCATTCCTAAACACTTACGTAATACTTATTGTGAGATAACCATGCTCCAAACGCTTTATATGTCATAATTCACTTCATCTTCACACAACCCTGAGGCAGATGCAATTTTTAGCCCATTTAAGAGATGAATAAACTGAGGGGTGCAAAAGTTAAGTATAACTTTTAAGCTACACTTTTTTAGTTATACTTCTGGTGATACGTTTTAAAACTAAGTAACCCCAGGTTACACTGCTCCTAAGTGGAGAAGCTGGGATATGAAGTTAGGCAGTTATTTCTGGCATCCCTGCTATTAATCACCACCCTATACATCCTCTCAAAATGCCAGTGCAGAAAAACATTCCAAGCTGGAAAATAATTACAAAAACAAGCTGAAATGCTTTTGAAGAA
The DNA here is from genome assembly GCF_964656455.1 of Halichoerus grypus. Classification (NCBI taxonomy): domain Eukaryota; kingdom Metazoa; phylum Chordata; class Mammalia; order Carnivora; family Phocidae; genus Halichoerus; species Halichoerus grypus. Next base: position 88,583,031 of record NC_135717.1, read on the forward strand.
ATGTTCAATGTTACAGATGAAACAAAAACATGGATAAAGAAGAAAATAGATTATAAGAATTTTAATAACAAAAGTAACTTCGTAAAAACTTTTGAGAATTTTTTTTAAGATTTTATTTATTTATTTGAGAGAGAGAAAGAGAGACAGAGAAAGAGCATGAGAGGGGGGAGGGTCAGAGGGAGAAGCAGACTCCCTGCCATGCAGGGAGCCCGATGAAAGGACTCAATCCTGGGACTCCGGGATCATGACCTGAGCCGAAGGCGGTCGCTTAACGAACTGAGCCACCCAGGTGCCCTAAAAACTTTTTGTTAACAAGTAACATTTACACAGACAAAAACATACATTTTAAGTGTATATGCAATTCAATGAATTTTTATAAAATAAACCATCACTGAGGTTTCGAAATGTTTTCATAAGTAAGTATAGAGAAATAGTCATGGAGGAGAAAAGGAATGCTTACTCTCTTTATCCCTGAAACTAAATTTAAAAAAACTAGTACAAAAACTAATATATAAAACTACACATAAGGCGGGGGAGGGGGGATAAGGCACAGAATTCAATAGAACTCTTACAAAAAGATCGGCAAGAGATAGCATGAACGGAAGCAGAAAAAAATAAAAGAAAATGAAATCAAAACTCCTAAAAGACTAACTCAATTCTTAGTCAAAGTGACCTGCTTTCAGAACACTTTGGGGATTTATTGCAGTCTTACACTTACCCACTCATCCAGGACAAGTAATAATTACGCAAAGTGAGTAACAGAGACTGGGGGTTTGTGAATCCCATATGGTTTATTTCTTTGGAGCAGTCGTGAAGAGGTGAGAGTGCCAATAAACGCTTCTTTGGGCCAATAAGCCCCCAGGTGTTTACCTCTGAAGCCTCTTCTGTGGCCAGGGATTACATCTATGTAGCACCTTCTCTCTGAAATGGAAAGGAAAACCACGTCGCATCCTCAAATGTATGGTGACAGTGGCTCTGTGTGAGTGGCTGTGGACTTGGCCCCAGGAGTGGTGAAGTCCACATCCACCTTCATCCACCTCTACAAGCCCATTAGCTCCTTTGTCCCAATTCCAAGTCAGTTGGGCAAACAATGAAATAGCTCAACTGGCGTTAGAAAGAGAAGGCAAAGAAATGAAAGAGGAAGAGGGAATAAGTGGCATGAGTATGAAAGGAGACAAAGACAGGGGCACCTGGGTGGCTTAGTCCGTTGAGCATCCCATTCTTGATTTCAGCTCAGGTCATGATCTCGGGTGGTGAGACAGAGCCCTGTGTCAGGCTCTGTGCTGGGCGTGGAGCCTGCTTAAGATTCTCTCTCTCTCTCTCCCTCTGCCCCTCCCCACTCATGCTCACTGGCTCTCTTAAAAAGAAAAAAAAAGAGGGGACAAACACTTACATTTAACCCCAAAAATCAATATATATAACATCTCTTAGGCAAAGAAAACAATTTTGCCACCTATTAGCTTGGCGTAGGGCATAAAGAAGCTTTATCTGAGTCTGCTAATGGAATTTTAGGTAAGCACAGTATAATTACCTAACTTAATAATATCAGAGCTCCATCTTCTAACTACTTTCTAACCTTTACCTAATTAATTTTCACAAAACCTTTGCAAGGTAGGCATGTATTAAACACCCAGTTTGTAAATGGACAAACCAAGAGCAAGAGGTTAAGTGACTTACCTAAAACTAAAGAGAGAGGCTGGTATGTGAAATCAGAATGTGAACAGCAGTAAAGTATTTCTGTTCCCCAAGACCATGCCAAACTCGTATTTTTCCAAATTGCTTGCGTTCTCAATCTCCTAGTGCTTACAGAATATGGCACCAAGGATGGATTTTTGCACTGGTAAAATGGGCATACACCTGGCTGTCATTCAAGTGACAAAAAGAAGTGCATTTCCCGCAAGTAGATAGGAGCCCAGAAAGCTAAAATACCCAGTGATAACAGGTACAATGATGTATAATCAGGCGAACAAAGCTCTCCATCAGTCAGTCATTCTTCAGCCTTCCCCATCAGCAGACTTTATCTTTTCTAGACTTCTAAGCGAAGTCTGATCAAGGCAATAGTCTAAGACTCTCCAGTTAGCGGAGACTGAAGTGGTCTATCTTAACTCTGTCCTCACCATGTCTGGGAGGAATTGAGACCCTGCCGCCCACCAGCAGCCCCTGCCACGCCGACCCTGACTACATAACTAGCTTTCTCGATTGCTCTACAATCCCCTACTATAACTGGAGGCTTGCCTTGAAATCCAGCTCACCAACCAGAGCCTTGACCTTCTGCTTGACTCTTGCATTTCCTCCTTCTAGGTGAACACAAAGCTCTCCAGAGTCCCAGGAAGGCCCTGCATTCCTCGTGTCTCTTTGGACACTATCATGTGGTGCATCCTCCACCTATGTCTCTTTGAAGCTATCTTGACTGCTGGATCAGTCCTACTTTCCCTGATCTCACCCGCCATTTCATGCATCCCCTGCTTCCCCCAGTGCCGACTGCTAAGATCCCATGACATCTTAAAGTCAAATCTTCATGGACTATGGACTTTAAACATTAAGGATATTATTTCAACACTGATGAGGAATGGGTGTTTTCTCCCTCTTTCCTGGACATTCTGCCACTCCTTATTATCTGCATTATCACTACCCCCCTCTAGTAATCTCCTCTTGCCCTATCTGTCTGTTCTCCCAGATCTTCTTGGTCTCTCAGATCTTCTTGATCCTGTGAAGTTTGTCCATCTACCTATCATCTCTGGAAAGCAAAGTACTTTAGGACCGCTGTCCTTAGAATCTCCTACGGATTATTCTATAGCTTCTGAAAGCCATACTGGGGATTTGTAAACTGCAGAGCCTAAACTGCATCTTGAAATCTGTCTGCTGGTGACTCGTGGGTCGGTACTGCCACCACACCATGGGCACAATGGCAGCACTAGACAGTCTATTTAGGAGATGCTTAGGGACAGCAATCCGGTCAGAAAAAGAAGTTAGGGGACTATCACAATGTAGCATTTACACAGCCGACACTATTTTTACAGGGTGTATCTGTTTGTTGAGAAGAGGGGGTGCCCCAGGAAGGCTTGTCAATATTATGGAATTACGCTTCCCCCACACCACTTTTTATGTCATTGCTGTCTCCTAAACCAGCTCAAGTATTTAGGTTTCTAAAACCAAACTGTAAGAGCCAGGGAAATGGAGTGGATGGTGGCTGTCAAGTCCAGAGCCCTGCTCACCAATACCCTGGACCCAGTGTGACTTCTGCCCAGCCCAGTGAGGATTTAAAAGGAGACCATGCAGGGCACCTGGGTGGCTCAGTTGGTTAGGCGACTGCCTTCGGCGCAGGTCATGATCCTGGAGTCCAGGGATCGAGTCCCACATCAGGCTCCCTGCTCAGCAGGGAGTCTGCTTCTCCCTCTGACCCTCCCCCCTCTCGTGCTCTCTCTCTCTCTATCTCATTCTCACTCTCAAATAAATAAATAAAATCTTTAAAAAAAAAGGAGGGACGCCTGGGTGGCTCAGTTGGTTAAGCGACTGCCTTCGGCTCAGGTCATGATCCTGGAGTCCCGGGATCGAGTCCCACATCGGGCTCCCTGCTCGGCAGGGAGTCTGCTTCTCCCTCTGACCCTCCCCCCTCTCATGCTCTCTCTCTCTATCTCATTCTCTCTCTCAAATAAATAAAAAAAAAAAAAAAAGAAAAAAGTAAAAAACAAAAAGAGACCATGCATTTTGGGCACCATGCAGACTTTAATTGTCTGGGAGAGAAGCAGAACCCTGGGATCCACAGTCTGGGAAGCCACAAACTCCAGGGGGTCCAGCACCCATACAAGCAGGTTTCCTCTGCAGGTGAGGACACCTGAGGGCAACGGCGTCTTCAATCTTGTATCCTAGCCAAGCCCCATTACCTCTGCTCCCTGTCAGGATCACTGATGTGCAGCCACCTTTAGTTGATTTCCATCTTTCATCTTCTGGAATGTTATTTTTAAATGTGTTAGTATTTCATTTGTACAATGCCCTGGATACTGGACTGGAGCACAACTGCAGCAGATTACACTATTTATTTTACATACTTGAAGATAGAGCCTCTTGAACTCAATAAGCAAATGCAAGTGAATAATATGCAAATCTATGTTTTCTGCCAAGACTCTGGCATTTTTCTTTTAATGGGACCGTGATTCCTATTCAAGAAGGAAGAGCATCTTCCTCGCATCCCCCTGCATCAGTGCTCTCCTCCTCTTCCCTTCAAGGTCCTGACCAGCTTGTAACTTCACTAAGCTTCAAAGCCTTGAGAAAATTACAGGCTCCACTGAATTACATTTAAACCTATAATGGTCATTCCAAGACATTATTTAGTGCCTTTTGATAGCTGTGCTACAAATGCAATGGGGGTCACACTACTTCACTGCCAAATTGGAATTTTATTCTTAACTTCATGAAATCTGACAGTCTCCTTTAGTAATTCTAAATTTAAATGTTCTCACCTACCATACAGATGCAGCCACATCACCTTTCTTAAAAAAAAAAAAAAAAAAGGAATGCAGTTTACAAAGCTTTTAGAAGTGAAATTTACAATGGCGCTGGTAAAGGTGTCAGACTGGCACCTGCAAAGTTCAATCCTCTATTTAGCCCCAGAAGAGTAAATTACATGTATCTTACACTCCCCCAAAACACCACCACCATCATTACCATAACCACCACCAAAGCTACCAGGAGAGAAAGATGTGCTCAGACCCAAGAGAAGCTACTGAAGACACTAATCAAATTCAACAGTTATTTGCCTACAACCTACAAGACACTCATATTAAGTTGTCAAAAATATAAAGGTAAAACAAGCCTTGTGCTTTAGAAGTGTACAATCTAATAAAAATAATGACAGTAATATTCACTTATACTTATTTTCACCAGGCACCATGCTCAGCACTTAACATGGCCACGTCATTGGTTCCTCATGACAACCATACCTGCCCAGTTAAAAAAATGACAGAGACCAGATTTCAACCCAAAGAAGCCATCCTGGTGATTCACATACAAATAATCATTGAAAGGAATTGAATTAAAATTACATAAGCTAAACACAACTGTCCCAAAGAACCAAAGCGAGATCCTTAAATTAACTCTGAGAAAAGGTTTTCATTCAGGGCTATAACAACATAAGGGAAGAAAGAAATCAGAAGCTCCATCTCCCAATGGCCCAGTTCTAATTTGTATTTTATGCTTATCTGTCAAATTCAATAAAATGTCCTCATGGTTCTCTAGTCCTAGTCCCTTTATAAAGAATATTATTTTTAAAAAACTATTTCAGATTCTCATAATGAAATGTCACACAGGCTAGACTTATCCCCTCCCTATGTTGGGAATGGAACAAATGAGATCCCCTAAGTGACCCAGGGGCCTGTGAGGCCCCAAGATTCCCAGGCACTATAAGCCAAAAAAGTACACAGGCCAAAATGAAACTGTATTCTCTACTCTACTCCCATTCTCCCTATTCACCCACAACTTGCTTATCCTTTTTGGTTCTGCAGAAGTGCTAGAAGGCAAGGCATGTCACCTTGTATAAAAACGCTTCTGCCTGTAAATACAAGACACTCTCAAAAACCTAGCGGTACATGAGAATATGGTGAAACACCAGAGCTTCAAACAAGAGTCCCAAGGGCTAGCTGTGGCCCACCTTAATCATACAGTTCTCTCGAAGACTTTGGGCATATGGAGGTTATCTAATTAGTTCCCCAGGAAGACAAAATGTTACTGAGGTTTTAGAAGTGAATCCTCCAGCTTGCTCCAAACTGATTCAACAGACATCTTGAAAGTACATTCTCTTTTATGAAACTAGTGTATTCAAAGCTCAGAGGAACAGTCATCAGGGATGAGCAGCCATATTTTAAAATAGCTAATGCACTCTGTTTCACCACTGTTATCAATAAAATATTCATGGGCCTGTACACACATTGATTTCTAATCATATGACCAACTACTGAAGAAGTGTGTGTGTCTCTGTTTCTCTTGTACTGGTGAAGAGTATAATGTAGAAGACAGATGCTGGAAGTGAGGGATGGGCAGCAGGAGCCATTAAAAATTCTATTTCCAAAGGAGTTCTCAGTAACACAGAATAGTCCTTAAGTTGTGATGTCAACTGAAAAGAGCAACGTGAAAAAAATTTTGATTTTTGATTTTGATAATCCACAGAAATAAAGGAAGAAATATACTGAAACAGTAGATAAAAAACATTCATTAAATTCTTTGTTCAATCATTATTGACTAATGCCAAAGTTTACAGACTGTACACATCAGCTGGAAACTCTATAAAAAGATATACATGAACATACCTCACTTTACTTAATGGAGGTGTGCCTGAAAATCTATACATAAAACTCAGATATTTGAAAGCCATCTACCCAGAGACTCATCATGACAGCTTGCTATTTAAAACTATGATTTTGAGGGGCGCGTGGGTGGCTTAGTTGTTAAGCGTTTGCCTTCAGCTCAGGTCATGATCCCAGGGTCCTGGGATCGAGCCCCACATCGGGCTCCCTGCTCAGCGGGGAGCCTGCTTCTCCCTCTCCCACTCCCCCTGCTGACGTTCCCTCTCTCGCTATGTCTCTGTCAAATAAATAAATAAAATATTTAAAATATAAATGAATGAATGAATGAATAAATAAATAAAACTATGATTCTGAGAAACTAATGGCCGAGAGGAAAAAAATCAACCAAGAACAACCAAACAAGCAATTTAACACATTTTTAAAGGAAAAGACAGGTTTGCATTCATCTGATTTATATACTGATGACACAAAATTATGTTCATATATATAATCAGGAATTTAAAATATACTGCAGATATAAGCAGAAAATTCGCAAAAGAGAAATTACAAATGACTAACAAATATAGAAAATTGTTCAATATCACTGGTAATTATAGAAATCAAATTAACTTAGCAGTAGAGCATAATTTCTACCTACCAAATCATAAATATTATTTATTTAGTTTTTAGAGGGGAGTAGACAGGATATGGTGGAAAAAGGCACTCTCACATATTACTATAGAGAGTATAAATTGATAAAAAAAAAAAACATTTTGGAAAAGCCATTTGGCATTATAGATCAAGAGCCTTAAAAATGTTCCTACCTTTGACCCTGTAAATTCAATTTCTGGGAATCTATCCTAAGGAAATAATGTAAAATATAGACAGAAAAGCTTTATACACCAAAATGTTCACTGCAGCTTCATTTATAATAGTGAAAAATTGAAAGTAATTAAATGGCCGACAGTAAGAAGGTGGTTAAGTAAATTATGCTATAGATATATGACAGAATGCTAAATAACCTAAAAAATTATGTTTACTAAGAATTTTTAATACCATAGAAAACCCTTATGCTGTGGCATTAAATTAAAAAGCAGCACAAAAAATGGTATGATACAATCTATACAAAAATGAGTAGAAAAATGCTGGTAGGAAATACACAAAAATGTTAACAACTATTATCTTTGTTAGAATTTGAGTGATTTTTTTTCTTCTTTCTGCCAATGTTTCTATTTTTTCCAAATATTACACAATGAGCGTATGTTACTTTCAATCAGAAAAAAAGTTATTAAAGTTATATTTTACTTACATTTCAAGTATCTGTACCAGTCATTTAATAGGAAAAGACAAAGAAGGAAAGAAGAATAAAACTGAAATAAGGCAGAGAAACAAATTAATGGAGTATCAGCCTCTTCCCATCCCTTTTTAGGTACTGCCACTAAATTTTTTAAAGACATGTTGGGACTTAGCAATTACAAGCATATGAAATATTTACCCCATTAGCTGAATAAAAATAAGTGCATAAATCTGTCTAGGGTCAGATATGTCCTACTTCTGACTTAAAGGAATCACATAATGAATCATTCTGGAAAGAATCATTTCTATAAAGTGAGCGTCATGATCTAATTCTGAGTTACCAAGTTTATTTAAAGTGCTGCACCTCTTTGGTGTGCATATAAAGGCCCGTGTGCACTGTGTAAATATTGTGAATGTGTGTGCATTGTGTAGACACATAATAAAGACTATAACAGCAACTAAGAGTTGCATGGGTTGGTTTAGATGAAACATCTCTCTTGCCAGAGGAAGAAACTGAGGCCCAAAGAAATTATGAGGTTAAGAAATTTTCTCAGGGTTATGTGGGCAGCCCGTAACAAAGCCAGTATGGTTGGACCACCAGTCTCTAATTTATTAATTTACAAACTAATTTACATCACCAAGTTTATATCCCAGTGCTAGGAGTATAAGAAAGGAAAGCTGAAATAAAGTTGCAGTAACTCCTAGCTCTTACCCTACCCAGGAAATGAACACCTTCACTTGAACCATTTTGTATAAGGAAGGGACTTCAAAAGCTGTTGGGAGTGGGTGGCTGAGCTCTTTGATCTATGAATGACTGTCCTGGGTGGTCACTAATCGCTCAATTAGCAGAATAAACGGAAAGTAGAGGCTAAAACAGTATTTTTGTTGGTGTGCTACGATCAAAACAGCTCTTTCCAAAATTTCAAAGGCCAAGAATCTCAGAAATTCTTAAGAAATGACAGAAAAGTGAATTCATAATGTAAACTGAACTCTGCAGACTATAAATATTTTACAGTTCTTGTTACAACATTAGGCTAGGTATCCCTGCTTTGTGATTCGTGGTGGCTGTGATTAGCCTGTGTAAAGTATTTCAAGGTGACCGATTAAACTTATTATCTGAGGGCTTCAGAAAAAGTTTTTAAATGTAGATCTTCAGATCCTTTTCATACTATGTCAGTTCCTCTAACTTTGCGATCTAAAGAAGTATATTTTGGCTTAAGATCCTTGTGCCTATTAATTAGAATAATAGTGTATGTAGCACAGATTGATTAAATCAAGACTTAAATCACTTGGGCAGAACAACTTAACTCCCTTTTATTTTGCCAAATGTATGTGTATATATTAGAATATATATGTTTTATATTTCATTGATACTATTTAGGCAAATTCCATATGCAAGTATTTTCTACATATAGAAACTTAATGGTGAAAATAAAGTAGAAAATAACGTATGCAAACGGGATTACAGTGTGGTTTCCAGAGGAGAGATAGATTGTTAACAGAGGACTCTACCGATGCAGAATCTCCTTTAACTGACAATAAACTCAGAGCTGAGAACAGCAGGATCGTGCCAAGGGAAATGAGTAATAGTGAGAAAGAGCGGGACAGGAGTGCAGAGCTGACGAAGCTAAGGTGCAGGATGAGCTTGGCTATGACAAGTCCATGGAGGATTGTAATTAAAGATCAAGGCAGACATTTGGAAAAGAACCAAGCAGTAGATAGGGTGTCCGATAAAAAGAGCAAAGCAATGGGGTTAGTCCTTCAGAAGGCCTGTGGCATCACCACTGGCCAGCAAGGGCATGCAAAGAATCCAATAAAGTTACGAGAACGGGAATCATTTAAGAAAACTATCGGTAAGGCCATAATGGTGTTTGTAAAATTTGAAATACATCTCCAAAATGAACGTAAGTTACAACTACATGGCAATAATTTCCCTAAGTCGTATTTAAAAAGTCCACTCCATTTTTTAAATTATCCTCCCATGGTGATCTCATGGCTTTGTGGACAAGTGAAGTCCTTGAAAAAGTCCAGAATATAAAATGTGTTTGAGGGGGCCTTCAGGACGCCATACATAAAGACTATTATCACTTTATGGGCAAAGTAGGTTATATATTACAAATTTCACCATCTAGCAAGGACTGCAGACAGAACAAGCCTGGCTTGGACATACAGTAACTGAGTGACCTTGAATAAGCTGTTTAAACTTTCTTATCCACAGGTCTCTGATCTGTAAACTGGAGATAATACCTACCTTGCAGAACTTTTGTGAAAATTAAATGAGATAATGTATGTAAAGTACCCAGAGAAATGCCTGGCACCTCTGCCCTCATAACAGATGCTATTTGTTTTTGTTTTTGTTTTTTTTTATTTTTTTATTGTTATGTTAATCCCCATACATTACATCATTAGTTTTAGATATAGTGTTCCATGATTCATTGTTTGTGCATAACACCCAGTGCTCCATGCAGAACGTGCCCTCCTCAATACCCATCACCAGGCTAACCCATCCTCCCACCCCCCTCCCCTCTAGAACCCTCAGTTTGTTTTTCAGAGTCCATCGTCTCAACAGATGCTATTTGTAATAATGATTATGATGAGGAGGAGGATGCTTATTTAAAATATTGCAAACATTTAAATTTCTCCATCCCTTGCTCTTTTCGATTGCCCTAAAAAGCGTCATCATCCCTCTGCCTCCCACCTCCCCGCAACTCTCTGAAAAACGGACAAGAATTAGGAAAAAGCCTGAGGTATCAGAGAAGTTTCTCATCGACAGAACATATTTCAGAGTTTCTCAGGTTAGTCAGCCTCACTCATGCCTCTTTCATGCAGGGGAATCAGAGCCCCAGACCAGCCAGAGCCTTGCTGCAGAAACTTTCCAAATCGCTCCACCGCCTTCTCTGTTAGCATACTCTAAATAAAAGATTTCCTAGGGGAGCCTGGGTGGCTCAGTTGGTTAAGCGTCCAACTCTTGATCTCGGCACAGGTCTTAATCTTAGGGTGTGAATTTAAGTGCTATGTTGGGCTCCACGCTGGGCATGGATGGAGCCTACTTAAAAAAAAAAAAAAAAGATTCCCTACCCCCTCCACCATGCACTGATAAAGCCCAAAGTTACAAACAAGCAGGCACAGAGGAGAGAAACACCACAGTTTAATGAAGAGTACAGAAAATGATCAGCTAAGAGACTCCCAAATCTTTAATATTTGACAAGAGAACAAATTAAAATATTAACCTCCTTACTTATCATTTCCCAAGTAAGGTCTCCTGAAGCCTGCTGAGTTCTAACTCTGTTTTCAGTTTATAGCAAGTATAGGCTCTCCCACTGAGTCGGGAGCCCTTAGACATTTGAAAGTAAGTGGCTAGGAGATCTCAGGCAAGACACTTATCTCTCTGGGCCTATGTCTCCCTTCTGGAAAATAAGGATGTCATATTGGGTAATCTTGAAAGTCCATTCCAGAGACAGATAGATAGATGATTGACAGATGATAGATATATAATGAGAGCACATTTTTATTGGGAAAATAACAATAATTAAGTATGGCTTAATCATTTAGTTCTACTGAAAAATTATGTCCTAGGCCCAGGTTATTTTAATAACTTTGTCCTTATTGAAAATAAAAACACAACATGCCAAAACTTATGAGATGCATTAAAGTCGTATTAAGATGGAAGTTTACTGTGCTACACACTTATGTTAAAAACGAAGAAAAGATCTCAAATCATCAACCTAACTTTATGCTTCAAGGAACTAGGGGGAAAAAAGCAAGCTAAACCCAAAATTAGCAGATGAAAGGATATAATAAAGACTAGAACAGAAATAAACAAAATAGAGAAAATAAAAATAGGAAAAAATCAATGAAATTTAGTTTTTTTGAAAAGATCAAAAAAACTCCAATAACAAAAACTAGAAATAAAAGAGGAGACATTATAATTGATGTCACAGAAATAAAAGTTATCATTAGAGACTACTATGAATAACTATACACTAACAAACTGGGAAATCTAGGAGAAATGGATAAATTCTTAGAAATATACAATCCATCAAGCCTTAATCATGAAGACATAAAAAATCTGAACAGACCTGTAACTAGTAAGGAGACCAAATCAATAGTCAAAAACTTCTAAACACAGAAAAGCCAGATGGCTTCACTGGGGAATTCTACCATACATTTAAAGAAGAATTAACACAAATCCTTCTTAAACTTTCAAAAAAACTGAAGAGGAAATACTTCCAAACTCATTTAGTAAGGCCAGCATTATCTTGATACCAAGACCAGACAAAAACTACAAGAAAGCTACAGACCGATATTCCTGATGAATACTGATGTAAAAATCCTTAACAAAATACTAACATACCAAATTAGCATATTAACAGAATTATATGCCATGACCAAGTGGGATTTATTCCTGTAATGCAAAGATGGTTCAACATATGAAAATTAATCTCTATAATAAACCACATTAATATAATGAAAGGCAAAAATCACATGATCATTTCAATTAAAGCAAAAAACATTTGACAAAATTCAACACTCTTTCATGATAAAAACACAAAACTAGAGGTGGAAAAAAAAAAAAAACTACCTCAACATAAATACCAAACCCTCAGCTAACATCATACACAATGGTAAAAAACTGAGTTTTTTGGACATCTAGGTGTCTCAGTCAGTTAAGTGTCTGACTTCTGGTTTTGGCTCAGGTCATGATCTCAGGGTCATGAGATCAAGCTCCATGTCGGGCTCTGCGCTCAGCACAGAGTCTGCTTTGGATTCTCTACCTTTCTCTCCCCCTGCCCCTCCCCCCACATGCACACACACACTTTCTCTCTCTCTCTTCCTCTCTAAAATAAATAAATAAATCTTAAAAAAAAAAAAAAAAACTGAGAGTTTTTCCTCTAAGATCAGAAGCAAGGCAACAATGCCTACTCTCACCACTTTTATTCAATATAGTTGAAGTTGTAGCCAGAGTAATTAGGCAAGAAAAATAAAAGGCATCCAAATTGGAAAAGAAGTAAAAATATCTGTGTTCACAGACAGCATGATTTTACATACAGAAAACCCTAAAGATTCCATAGAAAAACTTATAACTAATAAGTGAATTCAGCAAAGTTGCAGGACACAACATCAATCCACAAAAATCAGCTGTGTTTCTATACACCAAAAGTGAATAATCTGAAAAGAAAATTAGGAAAATGATCCCATTTACAATAGCATCAAAAATAATAAAATACTTAGGAATAAACTTAACAAAGGAGGCAAAAGACTTGTACACTGAAAACTACAAAATATTCCTGAAGGAAATTAAAGAAAACACAAATAAATGGAAAGATATGTCATATTCATGGTTTAGAAGACTTAATATGGTTAAAATATCCATACTATACAAAGTGATCTATAGACTCAATGCAATCCCTATCAAAATCCCAGTGGCATAGTTTTGCAGAAATAGAAAACCATCCTAAAATTGATATGGAATCTCAAAGAATTCCAAAGAGCCAAATAATCATGAGAAAGAAAAAACAAAGCTAGAGGCCTCATACTTCCTGATTTTCAAATATATTTCAAATACATTACAAAGCTACAATAAACAAAACAGTATGATACTGGCATAAAGACAGATATATGGGGCAGAATAGAGAGTCTAGAAGTAAATCCTCATGTGTAAGGCCAAATGGTCTTTGATAAGGGTGCCAAGACTACATAATGGGGAAAGGACACTCTCTTCAACAAATGGTGCTGGAAAAACTGGATATCCACATTCAAAAAAAAGATGATGAACTTTTACCTTACACAATATACAAAAATTAACTCAAAGTGGATTAAAGACCTAAATGCTACACCTGAAACCACAAAACTCCTAGAAAAAAAAAAAAATAGGGTAAATGCTTCATGACATTAGATTTAGAAATGATTCCTTGGATATTACACCAAAAGCACAGGCAACAAAAGCAAAAATAGACAAATGGGACTACATCAAACTGAAAAACTTCTATGCAGCAAAGGAAACAATCAACAGAGTTAAAGGCAACCTATGGAATAGGAGCATATATTTACAAATATATATCTGCTAGAGAGATAATATCCACAATATATAAAGAACCTCTGGAACTCAACAACAAAAATAACCCAATTAAAAAATGGACAAAGGACTTGAGTAGACATTTCTCCAAAGAAGATCTACAAATGACCTACAAAGATATGAAAAGACATTCAACATCACTAATCATCAGGTAAATATAAATCAAAACCACAATGAGTTATCACCTTATACCCATTATGATGGCCATTATAAAATAATAATAATAATAATAACAAGTAGTGTTGGCAAGGATGTGGAGAAATTGGGACTCATGTCTGTTATTTTGCACTGTTGGTGAGAATGTAAAATGGTGCAGCCCTATGGAAAACAGCACAGTAGTTCCTTAAAAAAAATTGCAAATAGACTTACCAAACAAAGGAAATCCTATTATATACTACAATATGGATACACCTTGAGGACATTATGCTACATGAAATAAACCAGTTTCAAAAAGACAAAGACTGCATGATTCCACTTATAAGAGATATTTAAAGTAGCCAAACTCTTAGAATGGAAGTTGCCGGAGGCTGGGGGCAGCCAAGAAAGGTGAGCTGTCATTCAATGAGTATAGAGTTTCGGTTTCACAAGATGAAAAAGTTCTAGAGATCTTTTGCATAACTGTGTGGTTACAGTTAATACTATCGTACTGCATACCTTAAAATAATTAAGAGGATAAATTTTATGTTATCTGCTTTTTTACCACAATAAAAATCAATAAATATATGGTCCTTATTCATCTTCCTACCTCCCACGGCCATCCACTTCATAATAAAGAAAGAGCTATCTTAGCCAATGGCTTTGCCAATAAGGCTTGTTTTTAACGAGGAGAAGGGAGATGAGAAAGAAACAATGACAATAAATACACACAAGAGTTGCCTGTGTTACTCTCTGTCTCCTTTCCCAGCTAACCAAATCTGCAGGCTGCAAATGGGACCCAACAGGGTCAGACACTGAGATAAAGGGATTTTTCCCGTTCATTATTTCTAGCTCCTTATAGTCTTGATTACTAGAACTATACCTAGGGAAACAATAAAAAATAATGATTTATTGAATAATTATGTGCCAGCCACTATGCTGAGCCATTTATACATATAATTGTATTTAATATTCAAAGGTTTTTAGAGATAGGTTAAGTTACTAGCCAAAAGTCACACAGTAATAAATGGCAGAGCAAGGATTTGCACCCAGGCCTGCCTGATTCCTGGGCTGGTGCTTTTAACCACAGGGGAGAGAACTCTTTGTTGCCACAATATGGCTACTACGTGGCTAGATCATCCTGCTTGCTGGATATGGGGAGAATTCAAGAGGCAGAGCACAAATGTAGTCCTTCCTTACCTGCCTATTGCATTTCCTGGTACCCCTACTGCAAATACGAACTACTATTATCACTACTACTTACTAGTGCTACCACTAGTTACTGAGCATTAGGTTTTATTAGATACCGTGCTAGGCTTCCGTAAGAATTATCGTCCCATTTTATAGGTGAGGAAAGTTAAAATTCAGAGAAGCCAATCATTTGCCTCAGGTCACATTAGCTTATAAGGTGAAGACAAAGTTAGAGCCCAACACTGTCTGACTCAATGCAAAATATGTTATTAAAGATTTGGATGTTAGAATTAAGAACACATTAATTAAATTGACATATGACACTAACTTGTGCGTGGCCCCTAACTCATTCAAAGTGGAAAAAAAAAAAAAAGAGTGGATAATGTTCAGTAGAAATAAGACAAGACACTATGATATGACCTGGCAAAAGTGAGTGGGTCAGTGCCAAGTTCAAGAGTGTTTCGTCTCAGGGCAATTGGGGAGGTGCCTTACGTAAGCCAATGTTCAATCCAAATTAAAATGAAAATGAAAATAGGCAGGAACATCCAGAGGGGTGTCTCCTTTTGCCCCAAGAAGCTCTTCTAGGCAACATAGCATAGTTGCTAAAAGTGCCAAACATACATTAAAAAATCTATAAATATTAGATATGATTATTTCCTACGTCAAAATAGTAAGTTAAACCAAATGATTCATCTGTAATTAAATAAATCAAATGGGGAAACTGCCAACTATCCACATCCTGTTAGGTGATATAAACAAAAAATAGCATGTTAAGATGTTGAAGATTTTTCTTATTCAGTTTGATGCTCATGGGGACATAAGTGGGGTTATGCTCTCTTTCAAGAAATCCACAGATGTGCTTTGTAGAAGGTGATGTATCTACAAAGAGTTTTTTCTTTTTTAACTGAAGAATAATTTCACAACAGTTTCCAGTCTAGGAAAATCTCATCTACCTAACCTGTAACAACCTTATTTCCCATATATTTCCCACCTCCCCCTAAAGGATACAGGTACTATTGGTAGGACTCAAACAGGCTCTTGTCTTCCCAGTTCCATACTGTTTTCATAATGTTCCAATCCTAGAATGATCTTTCCCTGTCTCTATTTGTTGAATGTATTAATATAACTCTTAAATATCCCTCTTCTATAACTCCTTTTCAAATATACTCAAGAAAATATAAGCAGGTCAGGGCTTCCATTTTTTAATAATTGTGGAATATTCATATAAGAAGTTCATAAAATATTTATGTATTCACTCTTCCAAATATTCCTTCTTCCAAATAATTCTAGAGCAAACACTCCTATAACTACCACCCAGAATAAAAAATAACCTATTACAACTATCCCAAAAGACCCATGTGCCCTTCCTTTGTTACAACCCTCTCTCTTACCAACAGAAGAAACCACCAGCCCTACCGAGTATTATAATCATTTTCTTCTTTTATTTTATAATTTTCACCTAATGACATATCCTTAAGTAGTATGGTGTAGTTTTATAACATTACATAAATAGAATCATACCACATGTATTATTTCACATTTTGCTTCTTTTACTCTGTATCAGACGTGTGAGATTTAGCCATGATGTTGGGTACAGCTGTGATTCATTTACCTCAATTGCTCTATACTGTTCCATTCTGTGAATGTACCTCAATTTATTTATCTACATTGGAATATAGATAAGACTTTTGGGTCAATTTCAGTTTGGAGCTATTTTGCCACGTCAACTGTTGCCCAAGACCTGGAAAAATAACGCATGTTTTCTGTAAGATTTTTAACCTCTATGTGGTATTCACAGGGGATATATGTATGTATGTGTATATATAAACATATATATCCTGCCTATGAATTTCAAACTTATCCTCTATATATTTCAAACTTAATACATAAAGTCAAACTACTTTTCCAAATTGGGCCAATTTCACTCTCACAAGCAGTAGAGTTCCTCTTAATCTATGTTCTCACAAACACTTGGTATTAATTTGTACAAATATTTCAGCCAATCAGTGGAATATACCATGGCAACTGTTAATGGTTTTAATTTGTATTCCTCTGCTTCCTAATGAGGTTGACATCTTTTCGTATGTTTATCGGCCATTTAGATATCCCCTTCTGGAAGGGCCTTTTAAAGCCTTTTTACTAACCCATTTTACTAGAGAGTTGTCAACTTTATTCTTATTAATTTATACAAGAATATTCATTTCTTTATAAATTATGAACACTTTATATAGATACAGAGATACTATATTTTGTATATTCTGGATATATATTTCTTTTCTTAATCTTTTCTTCTCTTAAAAAGATTTATTTATTTATTTATTGAGAGAGCAAGCACACGAGTGGGAGGCGCAGAGGGAGAGGGAGAGAGAATCTCAAGCAGACTTCACGCTAAGCACAGAGCCTGACAAGAGGCTCGGTCCCAGGACCCTGAGATCAGGACCTGAGCCGAAACCAAGAGTTGGATGCTTAACTGACTGCACCACCAGGCACCCCTGGATATATATTTCTTTAAAAAATCTAAATCAGTAGGGCATGTGATGTGATGAACACTGGGTGTTAATACGCAACTGATGAGTCACTGAACACCACACCTGAAACTCATGGTGTACTATATGTTGGCTAATTGAATTTAAATTTTTTTTAAAAGTCTAAATCAGTGCTGTACAGTATGGTAGCCAGTAGGCACATGTGGCTATTGAGCACTTGAAATACAGCTAATGAAGGTAAAGAATTGCTTGGTAAATTTAATTTAATCTAACCTAATTTAATTTAATTTAAGTAGCCACATGTGGCTACTGGCTACCATATTGAACAGCACAATCAATCCTGAATATGAGTCTTTTGTCAGCTATATATCTTATAAATGTATCTACCCACTCTGTCTTTTTGTTATCTTTATGATATAACGATATAAAAACTGCAAATGTAATGTAGTTAAACGTATCAAACTTGCTTTTTATTATTAGAAATATTTTGCTTTATATAAAAAAAATTTTTCCTACTCCAAGTTCAGGAGATATTCTTCTAGCTGCTATAAGGTCTATAGTTTTACCTCTCACATTTACATCTCAAATCCACATAGAATTGGTTTTTGTATGTGCTAAGAAGTGAGGAACCTTTTACATTTTTTTTATACAGATGCCCAGTATGCCCAGCATTAATAATTAAAAAGTCCATCTTTTCTCCATCAATCTGCCATGCTGAGTTTTGGTACTGAGAATATGTAAGCCTCATTTTAAAAACCTTAACAAAACACCAAACCAAAACAAACAAACAAACAAAACTAGGGACTGTCATCTCTTTTTATATTCTCTGGAAGAGTTTATGTAAGAGTAAAAGTTTTCTTCCTTTAATGGTTGACAAACTTGCCAATGAAGTTCTCTGAGCCTGGCATTTTCCTTTTAGGAAGATTTCTTTTACTACCAATTAAATGTATTAAAGATTATCGTAATTCTTAGATTGTCTACTCACTTGTGAATCAGTATTGGTGAGTTCTATTTTCTAATAATTTTTCTATTCAACTACATTTTCAAAACCATCAGCATACAGTTTTTATAATAATTTATCTTTTTATTTTATGTAGTCTTTCTAATGTTATCCTCTTTTTCATTCCATAGAGTGATTACATGTGCCTTTTATCATTCTTTCGTGACCAGTCTTGCAGGACATTTTAAGCGTGTAAGATTTTTTTTTTCCAAAAAGACTTCAGATTTTGTGAATATGTTTATTATCAATTTCTTTCATTTATACTGTTATCTTGAGTCCTTCCTTCTGTCCACAGTCTTCTAGGTTATCTTATTTCCCTTTACCTAACTTCATGAGACAAATGTCTATTAATTTTCAGCCTTTTGAAAAATATAAGCTCTAAAGACCATAAATTTTTCTCTAAAGACTGTTTTATCTGCATCCTACATATACTAATTTGTTATTGTTCAAATCAAAATAGTTTCTGAACTTCTAGATGATTTCTCCTTTAACACGTAAGTTATTTATCCCAAATATATCAGATTTTCTGGTTATCCTTTTGCTACTTACTTCTAGCTTAATATTTACACAGCGATCAGAAAGAATAAGGTCTTCTGACCTCGATTTCACTCCTTTGAAATTCAATGAGATGTGATTTAAGTTCTAGTAAATGATCAATTTCTTAAATGTTTCATATATGCTTAAAAAACGGTTTGTATTCTGCACCCTTTTACTGCACATATCTGTTATGTCAAGTTTGTTGATCATATTGGTCAAATCTTGTATATCTATATTGGTAACTGTTGGCTTGTTTTATCTGTGACTGAGGGAAGTATTTTTTTAAATCTATCATAATTATGAATGTTTTTATTTTTCCTTCAGCAACTTAATTGTTAATTATATCATATATTTTGAGGTCATGTTACTAGGTTCATATAATCTAAAAATTTTAGATCTTCCTAGTACACTAAAATTTTTATCACTGAAGTGACTCGTCTATTAATATCTTATATTAATACAGCCAAATCAGCATTCTTTTGGTTAATATTGCATGGCATATATTTTTCCAACCTTTTATATTTAGTTTTTCAGTGTCCTTATGTTTTAGATATGTTGCTTGTAACATATCATTAACAGCATATCATTAGATTTTTTAAAATCCAATCTGAGAATTATTTATTTAAGTAGAGCATTTTTAGTTTCTGTAATTAATGGGCTTAAATTGGTTATCTTGTGTTTTCTATTTGCACTGCCTGTCATGTTTTTTTTTTTCATTCTCTCTTTCTTTTCCTTCTTTTGGATGATTGAATATTTTTCTCCCTTCTATTTCCCACCTACTAATTGTAAGTTATACTCAGTTGCTACTGTTTTAATGTTTATAGTTGAAACTAAAACATGTCTATTTAATTTACCAAACTTTAAAGTTAAAATTTGTACCCTTTTCTCAGAAAATAGAAGAAATGTCTTAAGACAGTTTAGTCCCATTAACCTCCACACCTAATTTATACATTTTTGTAATGTACTTTTCCCATTTTTAATTTTATCGGTATTATTCATTTATTTTTGTTATAAGTGGTTAATACTCATTTAGATTCAATATTTGTTCATCGTGCATCTCAGACCTTTCATCTTAAGCTCGTGTTCCTTCTGCTTAAAATATAACCTTCAGAATGTCCTTGAAGTGTTGAGACTAAAATTCAAGCTTTTATTTTCCTTAATTTTTGAACTTTTACCTCATTCTTTTTTTTCTTTTACTTCATTCTTAAAGGATATTTTTACTGATATGAAATTCTAAAGTACTAGTTACTTTCTTTCAGCACATAAAGTTTCTACTATCTTCTGGATTCTGCAGTTGCTCTTGAGAAGTCAGGAGTTAGCCTGCTGATCATTTCTTTATACTAATCTGTCATTTTTATGACTTCTTTTAAAATATTTTTTATGTAGTTGATTTTTTGCTGTAATATTATGATATATTTTAAGGCAGAAATCATCTGGAAATCTAAAGTAAAAATACATTTATTTGTGTTTCTTAGTATTCATTATAACTCTTGAATCTGGACATTTGATCTTTTCTTCTTCTAAATCTAATTTATAATGTAGATAAATATAAATATAGATAAATATAGCTACTTTAAGGTCATGTTTTCAGGTATATTCAAATTTAAAAAACTGTTACATAACTCTGGTAAAATAAAAATTTTACCCTTATGATATGATCATGGGATCTAGGTGTGTGATCTATGATCAACGGCATTATTTCTTCAAATATATTGCTTCTACCTATTTTCTCTCACTACTCCTAGAACTCTGATCATATGCAGAGAAGGTCTTTACCTTCTCACTTCTCACTCTACTCTCCATGTATTTTAACCTCTTTTCTACATTTTCTTTTTTCAAGGAGGACTCGCTGGGGAGGGTCTCTCCCTGGCTGCCTTCTGGATAATTCTTCTGATTTATCTTCTATTCCACTAATTCTCTCTTCAGTTGTATATAAATCTGCTGCTAAATCAATCATATGGTTCTTACTTCCAGTTATTTTATTTTTTGCTCCTAGAAGTTCTAGTTGGTGCTTTTTTCCCCCCCAAGTAAAAATGGTCTCTACTTTTAAAAAGTGAGTGGTTGAGCTCACAAGTCAATCACACAAGTGCTTTTCTGCAAGATAAACATGTTACTTCAGACAGCTTTATGCATACGACCCACTTCATCACAGAAAATAGTTTAAAAGCACACATATTCAGGGGTAGAGAGCTAACATCAATAACAGTTTAATACTTCATCAAGGAAACTGAGTATGACTACAGTATTTTTTTATTGTGAGTACACAGTGGTGACTAATATAAAACTACTAGTACAGCTGGTACCACTGTCTTGATTCATACTGAGCCACCAGCACTTTACCCACCACTGCTTTTGCATCCTCAGTGCAAATACCAACACGGTGAAAAAGGCAAATAGTATCTTTGTATTATTATGACAGTCTCCCAAACCCACAAGAGAGTCTCGGGGGAACCCCAGAAGATTGAAGACTACACTTTGAAAACCGCTGCCCTAAGGCAATGCTTCAATTTTTAAAAAAATATACACTGATACATAACATCTATGTATTTATTTGCATACACACATAAACTGTGAGTCAGTCTGTACTGAAATCCCAGATCTACCACTTGCTAGCTGTGTGACCTTCGGTGAATTACTGAAGCTCTGTGAGCCTCTGTTTCCTCAACTATCAAATAAGAGTAACAGGGTGCCTGGGTGGCTCAATCAATTGAGCATCCAACTGTTGGTTTCGGCTCAGGTCATGATCTCAGGGTCATGCAATCAAGCCCCACATGGGACTCCACTCTCAGCATGGAGTCTGCTTGAGATTCTCTCTCTCCCTCTCCCTGTGCCCCTCCCCCCCCCACCCACATGCAAGCACGTTCTCTCTCTCAAATAAAAAAATACATAAATCTTTTTAAATATTTTAAAAAGAAAATAAAACAATAATAATAATAGTGCTTGTTTCACAGACATTAAAAGATTTATGTAGTGCATTTAGCACAAAGCCTTACAAATATTAATAGCTCAATAAAAACTGTTAACATGAACAGTTACTTTTTAAGTTTTTTAAACTAATTAAACTATGAAGGTATGTTTTCAGAATAAAACGTTACAATAGCCTCTCAACAATTTTCTAAATTTAGAACCAAGAATACCTGGCCCAGTTTATAATCTTAAGTAGCTTGCCATTGTGCAATTTTCATTACTGATTATACTTTCATTCATGTTTTGATAGCACAGTTTTCAATACTGTACCTATTTAATGTAAGCATATTGCCTGATTTATGAACAGGTTAGGTAGTTAGTTCCTGGTTGACATTGTCTAATGTCACTTAGGCTTTCTGAACCAATTATATTGGATGACTACCCATGATAGCCCAGAAATTGTAGATATTGATAAATAATATCCAATGTATCCCTGAGATGACTATGTACTTTCAGAAACACAGGTCTAGACAAAGTCTGAACAGTAACAGAACTATCTAAAGATCTAGTTTCAGGGGGAAAATCTACTGGTGAGGCAGCCCCTGGATCTGATGTTGGGTTCACTAGTACTGACTTGTGCGCTGGGATGCAGCAGTAATACCTGAGTGCACCATTCTTTAGTCCCCTCAAATATGAGCTGAGGTCTACCCTGTTCAAAATATTTGCAGTTGCTGGTTTTGAACCTGATATCTCTCCAACAAAGATCAGCTCGTGGTCATCCTCACCCTCATCCTCAACCTCTTAGTTTCTTCTGCTATGGTTCCAGCTCTTCTTCACATTCCATACACAGTTCTGCCATTTTTGAGTAAGTTTTTGGCTGGAAAGGGTTGTGGCCCATCAATTTGCAGACCTGGGTTTCTGCAAACTGTCACCTAAGTACGTGTGACTCCAGGCAAGGCATTAAGTTATACCTGTTTTCCTTCCTTTTCTCCCCTTAATCTGTCTTGTATTGGTTTAATTTGCAGGTACTAAGAGCTGAACCCGGAGCAGAGCTGATCCCTGAGGAGGAGAAGAAGGTGGAGGAGGAGAAAGACGTGCAGGAAAACCCGCTGAAAATCGGCGAGGACAGTGGCAGGTCGCTGAGCGGTAGGTAAGGCGGGGTTCCTGTGGAACCTCCTGCGGAGGCTGGGGGTCAGCCTCCCTGGCTCGGGGCTCCCTTCCTTCCCCGCAATGTGGGAGGCACACGCAGGTCTGCACTGTGAGGCACACCCTGGATGGCTGCAAGGCCGACTCCCGCCAGCAGCGGGGTCCCCGCCCAGCTGGGCGTGCCTGCCTGGGGGTGCCCACCTGCTCCCCTCCAGCCCCGGGCAGTAGCCCCTAAATCTCTGGTGGGTTTTTTTTTGTTTTTTTTTAACAAATCTTCTAGAATATAGTCTATACTTTTCTAGTTCCCAGAGATATTTTTAAGCTTACCTTTTATTTCTTTAAATACCATAAAGATAGTTATCTGTAATATATGCCTGATGATTCCAAAGTCTGGAGTGTTTGCCGATCTGTCTCTGCACTCTGGTGTTTCTTCTGCTTCGTGTTGGTTTTGTTGTGTGCTAGTTATCTCTGAGGGTACTGCTCACTACCCTTGAAAATGGAAAGGGGAGGTAGGTCCCATAGTCTAGGATGAAGGTGTCTTCCTCCAAAGAAGTTTGCATTTGCTTCTGCCGGGTGCCTAAGACTACCAGGAACCCAGAACAACCTCAAACTAAATTCCCTGCTAGAGGGTTCTGGATCATCCATTTATGCAAATACAGGCTGTAAGTACTCTGATGGTCTGAGCCTGCTGTCCTTAACAACTTCTCAGAGACAGGTTTTCTTTCACTTCCCCACCTCCAGCCCCCTTCTGCTCAGTCTTGAGGAGACCGCTCTCTCTGTGCGCTTGCTTGGGGATGTGATGCGGGCATTTGTAGCTCAGAGATCCCAGCACAATATGGGAGGGTTTCCCTAGGCTCCCCATTTGGACCACATTCCAAGTTTTGTTTTCTGCCCTTTCCTCCCAGGCCATCAAAACTGCTTCTCAGTTTTGAGGATCAGCAAATTGCAGGGGATAAACAGAGCTCCCAGTGCTTTTCCCGGCCTTGGACTTCAGCCTCCCAATTCTTTATTCTCTTTTAGCAATTCAGTGCTTTTAAGACATCCTTTTTATCCAGTATTTTAATTTGTTTTTAGCCAGAGGGTCAGACTAATTAGCCGGATTGCCATATTCCTGGAGAAGAAATGGCATTTCTCTGTCCTTTAAACATTCCAGCTTGTGCCTGGCCTCCTAACTACAAACAACTCCACAGGCACTCCAGGCCTTACCTCCTGTCCTTCAGTATCGAAATTTAAAGTCCAAGCCCACTGAAGGGCAAAGCTTTACCACCCTTCCATCTACTCCCACTTCTTTATTATACAGCTTTGCTACAGTCAATCAATTTCAAGAACAACATTTTGAGTTTCAGGAGCAACAGGTTGTGAAGAGAGACAATCACCCATTTGATGATATAGAGATGAGTGGTCATATTCTACAAAATGTGCGGTCTTTTCGCATGGTCTGTTGTAGGTGGTGTATGTGTGCTTGTGAGTGTGTGTGTGAGTGTGCACGTGCCTACACGTGCACAAGAGGAGGAAATGGGTGTATTCAGGATTTATTCTAGTAGAAGCAATTCCAGTTTTGCTGTCTATAGGGCTTTATGACTTCTGTGAATAGGCATGATGACAATGACTTCCTTGTCTGGAAAATCACAATAAACTGTTCTAAAAATGTCATCGTCGCAATGTGTATACAACCCAAAAGCCAGTCCCATGGTGAATAGGATTAATTTATATCATAATAATTTGTAATTTTAAATAATTCACATCTTCTATGTATAATTTAGACACTATGTGCATGACTCTTACTGAGAATAATGTTTGCAATAGATCTATCTCTGTGAAGATACAGCATACCCTGTTTCTTGGCCATTCGTTATCTATGTAAATTACTTAATATCTTTAGTTCAGAGGCTTCATTTGTAAATCAAAGGACACAGACGTGAAGTTGTGTAAGACTCCTTCCAGCCTCACATTTCTTCCAAAGGTTTATTTGTAATACGGAAAGCCATTTAGAAATAAGCTTTTTGCATTAACTAGTTACATGCAACCATACGAAAGAATCTCACAGATAAGATAGGAAGCAAAAGCCACCAGACACAAGAGTACATACATACTGCTGGATTGCCTTTATATGAAGTTCAAGAACAAGCAAAACTTACTTAAGGCTGACAGAAGTCTGAGTAGACTTGGAAAGGGCATGAGGGAACTCTCTGGCTTGTTGGAAATGGTTTCTATCTTTATCTGGAGGGTGGCTGCCCAGATGTATACATATGTAAAAATTCACCCAACTGTGAACTTGATACGGTTCACTTTATTGTGTGTACGTTACGCCTCGATTTTTTTAAAGTGCATAAACAAGAACTCAAGAAATATTTAAAAATGATCCTTTATCATCTCATTATCTCAATGTTTCTTAAAATTCAGGATAAAGTAATTCACCTTTTTAAAAAAAAAAGTAAATGGCAGGGGCGCGTGGGTGGCTCAGTAGGTTAAGGGTCTGCCTTTGGCTCAGGTCATGATCCCAGGGTCCTGGGATCGAGCCCCACATCAGGCTCCCTGTTCAGCGGAGAGCCTGCTTCTCCCTCTCCCTCTCCCTCTGCCTGCCACTCGGCCTACCTGTGCTCTCTCTCTACCTCTCTGTCAAATAAATAAGTTAAAATCTTAAAAAAAAAAAAAAAAGTAAATGGCATTTTACTTATTACTGCCCATGAATGCCTTACTTGGAAATGCATACAGTATATTTTAAAATCTTTTTTTTTGTTATTTTATATTCTATTTAACGTTAGAGGTCATAATTCTTTTACTTCAGAGTAAAAATAAACAGAAAAAAATGAACGAGGTTTTCTCTTCATTAGGCATAATCTTAAAACTTCACTTCTTTATTTTAAAAAAAATCTTAATTCAACTTTCACCAAGTCAAAATGGCATCCTCATCCATTCTACCCATTCTCCAGTTCTTTAGAATTCATAACACTGTATACTTTACTTTTCCTAAACCTCACAGCAATATCTATGCCATTTAAATTACTCTGGAAGGTATGTAGTTCTCTATCAATTTCCCTCAGCCAAGGAAAACAAAAGAAAACCACACATAAATATGCCAAAGAATTCCAAATTTGAAAAAAAAGAAAGTTATGATGTTCAGTGGTCATAGGAAACGCTGGAAACTGTTGTTAGACCCAGGTACTATTTTGAGATAGCCCAGCCCGTTCATAATTGCCAGTACTATAAGCACTCACTGTGCATCATGATAAAGAGCATTTAACTGACATTATGTCCTCAGATAACCATAACAATTCATAAGATGGATACTAATATATCCCCATTTTATGGATGAAACTAAAGATTAGAAGGGTTTAAAAATTAACCCAATTTTATATGGCTAGTAACCGGCAGATGGTGGATTTCAACTCAAGAAGCTTGATTCTGCCACAAAAATTCTTAAATATCACACTCTAAAGTCCTTCCCTATGATGAACTGAACGTCTCCTTTTACCTTGCACCTAGTTCTGCTCCTTAGGGAGAGAGACGCAGAACAACTAATCCCCTGCCAGATGACAACATTTCATATACTTGAAGAAAACTCACGCCCTGCCCTGCCCTTCTCTCCTACAAATTAAAAACACCTCTTACTTCTACCATTTTTTATATGACTTACTTCAAGTCATGTCCCCTTGCTTGAGACGTCTCACAAAATGTACCCCAGTGTATTCACTGATTGCCTGGAACTGAAGAAAGGACCTTCAAACTGGTCTGATAAGAGCACGACACCAAGCACACTGCTGGACTTCTCCAAGAAAAAGACCACTTTAATGGAATCTAGCAATGCTCGGTTAGTAGCGAAAGTGATAGGAGAAGGAGCCCCAGGATTATGTGTACACGCGGTACATAGTATAAACGAGGACTGGCTCACACTTTGTAACGTGGGCAGGCTCCAGGAAAGCAGCATAAAGATACTTCCTTCTCTCCTTCTACCCTCCTTAAGCTAGGTCAAAGCCATTGATCCTTGGGCAGCACAAAGGGCGAATTTTGGAGCTCCAGATTTGGAGCCATGTTACACAGATCTGCACTGAAGTTGAGTTACTACTCTTTGTATGTGTAGAAGTCCACATGAAAACCCAAGACCGACTGTGAAACTGCCCAAGTAGATAAAGATGAACACCACCCATTCCTGAGAACTCATCTTTGATAAGGACTACCTGAGTTCAACAAAGGGAGCTCAAAAGTCTAACGTTCATATTTTAAGGGTTAGTACTAATAGTACCCTCAGGTTAATTCCACTGGGTATGTGCTGTGTCTCCTGGTGATCTACAGCCTAGATGGAGGAGGAGGGCCAGAAACAGTGACTCTTGTTCTTAAATCCACCAAAACTTTCTGATCAGGCTTATGGAAGTCTCGGGGAAAAATATGAACTGAATGTCTTATAACCAACAGGGGCATGGCGCAGTCTGGCGCCCAGCTCTGATGCACCGTAAAAATACATCGTATCCGGCGGCCTGATGGCTGACGGCTTCCTGGTCATTAAATTTCGACAGAGACTAGAAAGACTCAGGAAGAAAGAGAAAAGGCAGAGGGTCTTAAGGTAGGGAGGAACATCCCAGAGTAATAAAGATAAATGTGATAAGGAAGTGAACACAAGAGAAAAAGGAGTGTTGCAAACAAGACAAACTAATAGTAGCTGTTCTAATTTATATAAATATTAGGAAAGAGAACAGGACCTGAATTAGAAAATATCAACCATCCTGGTAAAAAAAGAAAAAAAACTCTGTTTTTAAAGACAGGTTGATTGTCAGAGATTAGTAAACAACAAAGAAATACCACCTCCTATGTTTTAGGAAACAATCACCCAATTAAGCCAACTAAAATATTTACCTAAGAAAACCAAGAGCAGAAGCCATTCAGAATATGTTTCAGGAATGGGTTTTAAGATGTTCCAAAGTTCAAATAATTGAGGTTTTTCTTATAAAACTAAACTTAGCCAAACTGCTTCCAAACCTACTTATTCCTTCACTGACAAATATAATAATGCTCCCGGGGCTCAGATCTTATTATTATTAAAGACTTATTAAGTATCCCTGGCGTGCTGAATGCCGCCCATAATAGATGGATAAATACACTGTGTGCCCTCCCTTGAAGAGCTTAGTCTTACAAAATTGATAGGACACACAAATAAACACCCCCAAATTTGTTCCAGAGAGAAGAGTAGATGCCTTTATAATGCTTTGGTGTTAGGTGCAATGATGAAAAATGAACTGGACTTGTTTGATGAAATGGGACAAATACATGGACACAATTATTCTAGCAACACACAGCCTTCTCTCCAGCCCCAGAGAAGGTACAGCCCATCCTATAGCGAATCCCTTTACCCCGGTCCTCCCTCCGCCTCATCTTCCTGCCCCCACTCCGGCTCAGACCTTCACCATTTCTGGCCTGGGTCCCCAGGAAGGCCTCTCCTCCACGAGCTCTGCCACCAGATCACCCCACTCTGAGCAATCTGGTACACTATTTCCCAAGGAATTTTTTTTAATAAAATGTAAATTTCACTGTGTCACTCCTCTGTTTAAAGATTCTTCAGTAGATTCCCACAGCTCTCAGGATAGAGTTCAAAGTAATCCCTTACCGTGACATAAGATGATCTTTGCAGTTTGCATTTCCATAAATTTTCATTCTCCTCTAATGGCATGACTCCTCAGGAGCCCATCTACTCCAAACCTACTGCCCTTTACTTGAAGATTTCCAAATCTGTCATGCTTTCTCGCATTTCCATGCCTTAACTCCTGCTGAAGGGGGCCTGGGACAGCTTGTCCTTCCCTCCTTAACTAGCTAGCCCAAGCATCACCTTCACTTAAAAGGCATTTCCAAACCCCCTGCATGTCCCTGGGCTGGCCCTCCTCCTCCAGGCCCCGATCTGCCCTCATATGAGACCCTACAGTACCTCTACTGGGACACTGTGCTGAGTCTTATCTGTCTCGTCAAGGAGACCAGGAACTCTTCTAGAAAACAACAACACCCCATACATTTTTGTATCTCTAGCAGTTTGCACAGAATTTATAAGAAAAAAAGTGAGAGATAATGAGCCTAAAACAGAATAAAATGATATTTTCAAATAAAGGAATGAATGATCACATAGTTGGTTCAGACTCTAGGGAAAGGATTGGACTCCGAGCCTCAACACCAATGTTGGTAGAAGTTGGAGGTGGGAGTGGGGGAGGGGAGAAGCCCCAGAGGTGAGCTTGAAAGGGGGCCTTGGGCGACCAGTAAAGCAAATTAGTCTCAGAAGTCTGCTCTGACCTCACAGCCCGGGAGCCAGGAACCAACGCACAACCTTTGTACAGTTTGTGTCAATATTTATTACTTTTTACACAATTCTTCTTGGCTACCTGCTCACCTCAGGCAATAAATCAAAATCCTATCTTCTGGCTTTCTGGAAGGTCCCTTCCCTTCCATGGCTTGGAGGGAGGATGATCTCTTCTCCCTCCCTTTGTCAGGACTCCTAATCTAGGCCTGAGGCTCCTCCTCCGCCCCGGGGCACACCCAGGCACCCCCACATTGACAGAAGGAGGGCAAAGACGTCGCACAGGCCGCTGGGGGTCAGTGGCGGGGTGCCTCCCTTGCCAGAGGTGGAGGGGTTTGTGGACCCGCAGAGGAAGGTATTCGAGTACCTGTTTCCTTCGGGCTCTTTGATTCTCCTTCTTGTCGGTTTTTTTCCACCTCCTCAGGAAGAAAGCTTTTAGCTGGGAAAGGGCAGGCTTGACTGCCCATGCCGTCAGCACGGTGAAGCTCTGCCACATCGTGCGGGGCCGCAGCCAGAGAAGAAACCGGCGCCCGACACGCGGGGCCGGGGCGGGGGTGTCCAGGGGGCAGGGACTCACCGAGCCCCACGTGACCCGCCGCCCACCTCTCCCTTGGGGGACTGCACCTGACGCAGGGAGGGGGCTTGCCGCGGATGGCCCCTCGGCAAGGGGGGGGGTCATTAAGATGGAGCTGATGCCGCAGCCCTTACATCACTGGCTGACATTCACTCGGGGTGCAATTCAGCAACCTTATGCAGTGAATAATAGCCAATCGGGGTCTCTTGCCACTCACAGAGAAACAGGAGAAAGAGAAAAGCAAGAGAGAAGGGAGACCATCAGGTTGGAGAAGAAAGAAGGAGGAGAGGGGTGATACATTAAGTGCGAGGGGAGAGTGAATGACTTTTCACATGTTTAGTGATTAAAGGAAACGAAGTGTGAATGACACTGTGAAGAACTAAAAGCTACAGATTTAATATGATTGGCAGGAAGCCACCTTTAAGGTGTCAGAGAGCATTATCAGGTCTGTGAGAACAACAGGCTCACCTGAGCCTCCGGCTCCGTGCTGCGTGCTTGAGGGCACAGGGTCAGGACATGTGTGATCTTGGACAATATTCTCTCTCTCTCTCCAAGCCTCAGTTTCTTCATCCACAAAATCGGGATAATAGCAGTATCTACCTCATAGGATATATGGATTAAACGAGTTACTTATGCAAAAACACTTCAGAACAGTATCTGGCACACTGAACAGTACCTGCTACATAATTAATACTAAGTTTTCATCTTTGACTCTAGATTCAGCAGATCCTCATTCCATTCATTACGCTTCCCATGGAAGAAAAATCCTCCTTAGCAACAACCCTTGACAAGAGACCCTGAGCAGGTGGTCAAGCACTAACCAGGCTCCAAGGCATGACTGGATGAAGCAAACAGGGTGATTTCTTCAAATTAATGTCTCCCCTTTTAACTAATGATCCTTTGCCCATCTGCTCCTTCCTCTCTCTCCCCACCCCTAAAGCCAGAAAAGCACTGAACTTAAGAGTAAGAAGCAGTAGGTTCCAACTCGGACCCCACTACCCCTGACTTGATCCTCTGGGTCTCAGTTTTCTCAGCTGTAAAAAGCAGACAAGTAGCCACTATCTTAGGGGCTAAAGTAAGGTAACAAAAGTGAAAGCAACCAGTGTAACTCCTGGCATGCGTTAGTCACACGATAACTTAGATTTCAGCTTGAGTCTCAACCACTCCACCTCCTCGCTCTCCACTAGCTATGTTTCAGACCTGAGAGTTGTACCCAAAGGCATCACCCAACCCCTGGCCACAGGCAAACAAACACTATTCACTGACCTCCCTCTCTATTTTAAGCTGCACCTCCCAGGACTGCTCCTGGCCATTCTGGAAAAGTCAGGCATCTTGCAGATGTAACATTATAGGCTTCCAGCTCCTTGGAGCAGCAGTGCCCAATAGCACTTTCTGCAATGATGACAATTTATATCTGCAGTGGTCAGTGAACACTTGAGATGCAGCTCAGCAATGGAGAAACTGAGTTTTTATTTCATTTCATTTTAATGAATTTAAATGTAAGTAGCCACATATGACCAGCAGCTACTATATTCTGCATTGGACAACACAGCCTTAGAACCACCACCAGTTGTTGCCAAAGTGCTAACTCCAGCCACTCTTCCGAGGAGCAAGACATTTAAACCTTCCAACCACTTGACTGGTTATCTCTATTTGGCCGCTGTTGCCTCCATCAAGGGCAGTTTGGTAGAGCAGGAGAACGAGGTCGCTCAAAGGCTATTTCCAATGCCCTTCAATCACAAGGCAACTAGAAGACTTGTTTTTAGAATGCAGGTAAATCAGCATTTCCCCTGGTTCACTGCATTTGGGAGAATCATGAGAGACTATGGACTCTGAGAAACAAACTGAGGGTTTTAGAGGGGAGGGGGGTGGGGGGATGGGTTAGCCTGGTGATGAATATTAAAGAGGGCACGCACTGCATAGAGCAGTGGGTGTTATAATACGCAAACAATGAATCATGGAACACTACATCAAAAACTAATGATGTACTGTATGGTGACTAACATAACATAATAAAATTAAATTAAAAAAAAAAAAAAGAATGTATGTAAATTGCAAATATCCTTTTAACAGTCCCTAAGGGTTTCCCTTGCCACCAAGGGATTACTCTGTGGGATATCTCACCAAAGGGCAGAGCTTTCAGGCCGGCAAGGAAAAGCCCGTGCACTGACTGAAGATGGGGGGCAAAACTCTGGGGACCTTTTTGAAAATGAGATCCCTGGCATTTCCATTTCACAGAGTCAAAATTCCACAAAAATTACTTCACAGTATTTTTTTACATGAATCTTGCCAAGATCAGATTCCAAGAAGCAATAAAGAATATTAAGTTAGCTTTTACTTTCAATCGGAAAGTTTGTTAGGTTTGAAATCATCCACAAATTATCATCTTTGCCAAACTGAGATTGGCCCTAAGGGATTGAAAGAGGGAAGACTCATCCTCTTGTTTGGAATGCGTGAGCCTCACACCGTTTCATGACCTTCATTCCAAGGTGCTAAATGTGTTGTGTGGATTGTTCTCAGCCACTTGCCCTAGACAAAAACAAAACAAAACAAAACAAAACAAAACAAAAAAACACCCTGGCCCAAGTAAGAGGAGTGAGGATGGGAGGGAAAGCACATCTGCTCACTTGATAAATATCTATCTAGTCTTTACTACATGCCAGGAGGGCACAAATGACAATGGGGCTCCAAGCTCAGTTACAGACAAATCCATAAGTAATTACCACACACAAGGTGCAGTCCACACAAGCTGTTCGGAAACACAGAAAATAGAGCAGGACGTGTCACAAGAAAGTCAAGGAAGCTCTACCAAGAGGTAGCCTTTGAGCTGGGACTGAAGAATGGATAGAAATATGCCAGGTAAGGTTGGGAATGGGGCAGCTACATTTAAGGAAAAGGATGTGGGAGAAAGTCAAAAGCACAGAGGGTGAAATGAGCCTTCTAAACTGGGGGCAAGCCCCAAAACTGGCCCCATTTCATTTTGGAGCCTCTTAGTCTTCCCAGTCTTTCCCAGCCCACTTGGCCCTCTTCCAAATTCATGCAGCCAGTCCAAGAACATCATGTTCCCTTGGGTCACACCCCATTATAAAAAGTCTCCTGCCTGTGTGGGGCCTGCAAACAAAATCCCATGATCCTACTAATTGTAGGGGCCAAGAGCAGGCCGCCCCCAAAATGTGCCACTTAACCACACAGATTATTTCAAGCTAAAATCAAAGCCCAAAAGGCTCAGGAAGAATTCCACCTAACTGCTTAAAAGGAATTTAGATAAGAGAACCTGCTCCAGGAAGAGAGCTATCACCATAGATAACTACAACATAGTATGAATTAGGGGTGATAGACGGGAAGGAATTTAATAAAGTCAGCTTGTTAAAATTCCTTTGTATGTCCCATTGTTTCTGAGGCCCCGCAAATGTTTACCAGACACTTACTCTTTTTCATCTTCCTGTGAATTGCTTCCCTTCCCTTCAAAGTCCCAAACCTCTACCCCCTTTCTCCTTTAGTTCAGGATGACAAACATATCTCATTTTGCCTGTCTTTGAAGTCTCATATCTGTGTGGATTCCCCATATGTACAATATTAAATTTGATTTTCTCCTGTTAATCTCATTGTCTCGTGTCAATTTAATTCTTAGCCCAGCTAGAAGAATCTTGAAGGGTAGAGAAAAATTTCTCCTCCCCAACATAATCAAGGCTCCTACGGCTTTTACAAAGCCCTAGCAATCCACCATATTGGTGAATGGTGGTTGCTGTTTCTTGGAAGAGACACCCTAAAACCACTGCTACAGGTAGCCAGCTCACCATAGGATGCTGATCCAAGATTTTAGAGAGAGCTGGTGACCATTAGAGTGGACTGATTATGTTGGGAAGTGTTGCAGTACTTTAAAAAGAGAACACGCCACATGACAGTGAATTTAACGAGAGGAATGTCAGGAGGCTAAAAGCGGCTGTAAAGCACAGTACAACAGAATGATGCAGGGTAAGAGGAAGGAGACAGCAATGACCAGGGTAAATGTGGGCTCGTTGGAAATTTTTCTGACATGCCATTAGAGTCTTAAAATTGATCTTCTAAGCCACATTTAGGAGGCCAAGTTTTAAGAAGGTAAATTTACCCCCCAAGTTCAGAAGGAAGCTAGATATTCTCAGGAAACTATGTAATATTACAGCTGAATATATATTCAAAACTTGCCTATAGTGGTTAGATGAAAAACATATGTCCCATTCTGTGGGAATATCTCATTTTAAGTGACAATTCCAGAATATACAAAAATGCTTCTTTTTGCTTTCTTATTATTCTATATGCTAGAAAACATCAGATTTTTTTTTGCAGGGTTTTTTGTATCCTCTTATAAATTAGGTCACCTCACCAGGCTTTTTGGACCTGCTGGGTAGATTTTCCCAAATAAAGACATCACAGTGGTCAGCTGGCAATATCAATGATAGAATTCAGGTCCCCAGAAACTGGAACCAAGTAGGCCACTGGACTGGCCATCAGATATCCATTAGATTAACTTTTGAGACCAGGTCCCCCCTTTTCTCCTTGTGTGCATTTAAACAGACATGTCTCTTAACTCCTCTGGACCTTACTTTTTTAATCTGTAAAAGGGAAATAGTAATAAACTTCATGTGATTGCTGAAGAGATTAAATACAACGATATAAGGTAAAGCATATGAAAAACAGAAGTCAGTAAATCTTAGTTCAATTGATTCTAATAAATGCCATTCATTTATCCATTAATAGGAGTTTGAGTGTGTGAAATCTGAACATGTTGAGTGAAATGTCCACAAAACTCCTGGCTTCTGATCCCTCGCCTAATTATCAATCACAAACAGGGTTGACCAACCCAGTTCCTTTTCATTTTCTATTCATTTCACATTCTGCAGTGAGACACTGATTAAGGGAAAAGAAAGTGTATGAAAGGGATTATTACTTGCTCCCTCCCCTAAAAGCCTGTGGAAATTGATTTATAGACCACCCACTATGAAGTTGGGATCTTTTCCTATAGGATTTGTAGTTCCAAAATGAATGACTTTATCAAAATAAAGCTGGAAAAGGATTCCTTAGTCCCTCCCAACTGTGATGTCTTTTAGAACAACTGACTTGAAAGTCAGCTTTCTTTCTCCAGAATCCTTCTCAATCTTTCCACACACTCAAAACTACTGGCAGTCCAACCAACTTACTTTTATTTATTTTACTTATTTTTTTAAAGATTTTATTTGTTTATTTGACAGACGCGTAGAGAGAGAGCACAGACAGGCAGAGTGACAGGCAGAGGGAGAAGCAGGCTCTCCGCTGAGCAGGGAGCCCGATGTGGGGCTCGATCCCAGGACCCTGGGATCACGACCTGAGCCGAAGGCAGCCGCTTAACTGACTGAGCCACCCAGGTGCCCCTTATTTTACTTATTTAATACCTCAGTTGTTCTCAAACAGAATAAAGACTTCTAATTCCACCTAATAATAGAGATTCACCTGCTTCCAAATCCCCCTTCTGGGGAATTCCCACAATGAGCCAAGTTCCTTTTCTTCCATATGCAGAACCCAAAAGCTCTATATTTACCTGCTCGATTTCAATGTATTAACATGCACATAACCAAACCTTCCCATAAATAGGCACGTAGACCTGGCCATCCTTATCTCCAATCTTATGAGTCACAGTGTCTAAGTTTGGTACTTGGTGACCTTCTGAATGTACCTTACAGTTTAGAGTTCTAGGAGTCCCAATATGCAACCCATATGGAAAGGAAACAAAACCAAGTTTAAGATTATAAACTCCTTTTCTTCACAGATTTTATTCCAACTATCCCAATAAATCATTTGTTTCTCTCAAAACTTTTCTAAAATTAAAACTTCTTTCTAAACTAACATTCCCTAATACCACTTATGGAATGGTCCCAACACTTTGGAAATAATGTCCTTGTCTGACATGAAAGATGCCAGGTAGAGGCCATATGACATTTTTTTTCTTACAGATTTAATGACAACTATAAAAATAACAACAACAAAAACCCACGTGATACCATCTTTCAAGATGACCTTAAACTAACTCATTTGATCAAAAAAATGGTGATATCCATTTGCAAATAGGAAGGGAAGCCTCAAAATGAGCCAAAGAAAACTTCTGACCAAGATCTTGCTTGAAAGTTGGGAGGCGAAAAAGAGAAGTCTCTTGAAAGGAATGGAAAGCCCCCTCCCCCCCAATTCTGAAGGCCAATGGGATCTCAGGGACTGAGAAAAAACAAACCTTCTTCTTTGGGTCCATATCAGAAGCATCTTGAAAATGAGATCAGTGATGTTGCAGATGAACTGGCTGGAGCATTTAACTCCCTTCACCACAGGAGAAAGATCACATTCCCACAGAGGAATACACTACAAATCCTTTCAATCAATTCAGCTTTTCACCCTGTGTCTCCCCTTAAGAGCTTATCTCTGGAGAGGCCTCGGATGATAAAAAGCCCCCAGAGGAATTCAAACACAATCCTGTGACTAACAGCCCTTCTCCTCCCTTAAAGAAGGGAGTGGGAGAACCAAGAAAGTAAAGAGCAGGAAGGTGAAATAAAAAAGGAGAATCAATAAAACTAAATTTCCCCAACTCTGGTATGCCTATCATTCAAACATCATTCCTTACCACAGTATCTTCTCAAGGAGAAAGGTTAAGGGGATAGGGCTGCAGCAGGGAAAACAGGGAAGGAGATGATATTGCTTTATCTTAGGCCAAAATGTCATATTTTAATTGCACAGCATTTGTTTGTTGGTCCCCAGCACCATTCTCATCCCTAAGCTCCCTCTTGCACCAGGACTCTAAAGCCTAGAAGCTACCTTTTCTAAATGCCCTCACTGCCAAGTTTCTGATTAGACTCCACCAGAAAGGGGCATTAGCATAAGATGGGGAAGGCAGAAGAGAAGGAGAAGCTACTACACTCTGGGGACAAGTTGAGGCAAGTACCTGGGCATTGGCACATGCCTGTGACATCAGGCATCTCCCGAGAATCACCCCCTTGGTTCACTGCAGTCCCCACACCTACATTTTTCCTGAATGGGGCTTCCCCGGCCTCCCCTCCCCCAATCTTCCAAAGGTTTTGTGAGCCTCAAATTCCCAGTGTTCAACTACTTCCTATTCAAAATATCCATGGTGGCCTCTGTGAATCCTGACTGATACATTGGTCTATCCCATGCTTCACAAATTGGAGTACCCATACCAACCCTAAGGGCACCAGAGATATATAAAAGCATGGGGAAATATGGCACATGTTCTTGAGTCTTACTTCCATAGTGTCTACTTTTAGGAACTGGTTTTTATACTAAAATAATCCCTGAAATACTATGAAAGAAAGGGCACTTTAAAATAAAATTTTAGGATAAAATACAAAGCTTAAAAGAAAATAACTCTTACAAAAGGCTACTTTGTACTCTCAGTACCTGAAGAACATATTTCCACCCTCTGCAATGATGAATATCTTGGTGCAAGACTTAGAGACACAATGTGCATCTATCTATCCTTCCTACTACCTACCTACCTACCTACCTGAGCTTCTCCTGAGTTCTGTTCCAGAAAAGATTCTAGATGGTACAACATCATCAGGCAGGTTGAGTCTATACACGCTCCATGAACTGTACATCAGAGCATGTAGCATTCAATTAACTGAATTACTATAAATATCTTAGCTTACCCACCAGAATGTAAGCTCCCTCACGATAGGGAAGGCACCATGTTTAAGCTGTGCGTTCTGTATTGTGTGCCTCCAACAGGGCCTGGCCAAGTCAATGTATATCTCACTCAGTGCACTAAGGAATCAGTGAATAGATGGAAAGGTAGCTAAATACTTAACGTGCACAAGCGGCAACACACCATAGAGGTGAAAGTTGGTAAAATATATATTATTAAATGTGTAACCTCAGACAAGTTATTTTGCCTCCAAGTCTTAGGTTCGGCATCAGGAAAATGAGGATAATAATTATACCTATTTCATAGGGTTGCTAGGATTGGGGTGAAGGCTCAAGAGAGATGATACAGGCAAAGCGCAAGGTGTCTGGCACAGAGTAAGCTCCCCCATACATATTGGCAATGATCATTACCTATTTTCCCTGGATTTGAATATCCTAAAGTAAGCTTAGATTATACAACTATACTGAGTCCAATTCAATCTTTCCTCAATGGTTCAGAGAGCACTGAAGTGCTTCAGCAGGTCATTTGAAATAGAAATTGTGTCTTCAGTTCATTAGCCAGAATGGTAGATCGCAGGGTGCCCCTGGTTGTCCCAGCTCAGGCCCTCACTCACACAACCTAAGCTGGCTAGGAAAAGCTGATGTTTTGGCCACATGGCAGTCTTCCAAATTGAACTGTTATTTGGGGTAGGATTACGAAATTAGTAGAGAGGAGCACACAGTCAATGAAATAATACATTTTGACTCTAAAAACGAAACTGATATAGCAGCTCATGAAAGTTTGTTCCTTACATGAAATTCGAATTGGCAGCTGTGTGAAGCTCATCACAGAGGCTAAAACCTGACTAAAGGCAAATGAACAATTATCAGTGATAATGTACATAGTTAGAGGAATGCCTGGTGGGGAGCCTGTGGTACCCGTGGTAAGTCTAGTTTTATTTAACATCTTAGTTAATGATCTGGAAGAGAGATAAACAGAAAACTAAAGAGAGATGCTGAAGTGGACATCTGTTGGCTTTGCCTGCCGGGCACCCACTCTCCTGCCGGTGCTAACACCCAAGTTGTGTGCTAAGAAATCCCCTCCCACAGTGAGTAAAATCTCCATGGGACTGTCAAACGAGATGGCCCATGCTGGGCCAAAAAGATGCCCTCTCCCTGGACTTGAATCTTAAGCATAGTATCAGAAAAACATCAGACACCATAGAACCACCAAGAATCATTTATTCCAATGGTTTATCTCTGGGAGAAAAGAAATTTATGCATTCCTGCTAACTTGATCCTTGGACTCTGTGGCTTTTTTCCCCTTGCCTTTCCCTTCAAGTCTAATATATGTCTTCCCCGACCTTATATTAGTCAGTATCATTTTCTGTGGACAACAACCACAAAGCCCAACAACTAGAGATGCAGCTTCTACTAAATGTAGATAGAGTACACATTCTGTTTATGTGGCCCTTCAGCAATTCTCAAGATCCTTTTTGGGCACTAGCATAAGAAATACCACTACAGACAAAGCAAACGATTTAAAAATTACAGTGTTTTGATTCAACTTGAAAAAAAAATTCACATTGACATTTTTTCTGGGAAAAAGAAATGATTCTAACATTCGCACAACAGAACAAATCACCTAACCTTAGAACTAAGGTGAAAGCAGAGAATCAGACAGGAGATTTCAATGAGACGAGGCACTTTTAAATGCTGTTAAAGTTCTATATTGCATAAAGTACAAAACATCAGACATTAGCAAAGTACAATCATGGTAAGTGACCTCTATAGTACATTGTCTGAATTATTCGGTACATGCCTTCTTATAAAGAGAGAGAGTAGGGACAGAATAAACCCAATGGAGTTTAGAGAAGTGTAATAAAAACGAATCAGGCTATCCAGGGTAAAGGGATGGATGCTAAGATAATACTAGCTTTGTTTTCCAGGAGCCCTGCTCTCCTGGGTGGAGAGCATGTAAGGAGGCCACCATCTTTGCTTGAGGCTAAGAGCTGCTCCATGATTAAGCGCCATACTTGCTGATTACCAAAAACATTCAGCCACCCAGGCTCAAAAGGGGAGATGAAGACCAAGGGGAGATGAAGACCAAGGGTGAGGCCAGCCTAACTGCAGCCCAACTGGATGTTTTATGTCACCCAAAAAACCCTACACTGCCTCCACAACAATTCACCTACACTGCTTTTGGGCCAGGGGAAGAAGCTGCCCCATCAACAACTAAAAAGTGTACTTACTTACAAGGAGAATTTGGAAGGAAAGAGAAATTTTCTTCTCATTACTGGAGAGAATCAAGACCATTTTTTAGTCTACAAGGAACAGGGATTCCTACCCCAGTTGTTCTTTCCTCCCAGAATCAATGAGCAGTGCTTCTGAGGGAACCAGACAGCTCAACATCCTGGCTGGTTCTGAGAAAGACCTAAGGTACACACTGCATACAGCATATAAAAGGAGTACATGGTAGTAAGTATATTATATAGATATAAGATAATCTAATATTGTATCAGTAGGGTCCCAAAGGAAACAGATGGCAATCCCAAATAGGGAGACTGATGCAAATTTAACAAAGAGACTATTTATAAAGGTGTGAGCAGAGTCAAGGGAAAACAACAAGGTGGCTGATTGAAACACCCTGGGTCTGGCAAGAGTGGGAGCTGTTACAACCCCTGGATGCCTACAGAAGCAAGGTAAAGGAGCTAATAAAGGAACCCTGCAAGAGCTGGCCCTGTGAGAGGGGTCACCCTCTAAGGCATCTGTGGCCTTTGGGAGAAAGAGGAAGCCATTAGCACCCCACAGCATGGTAGAAATGAAGTAAAAGGGACAAAACTGGGGAAGTGGCCCTCGAGCCTCATTGTGCTGATGCTCTGTTCCCAGGCATCCCATTGGCCAACCCTAATCTGATTTGGGTGGTCCAGTGATCAGGTAAACCAGGTTCAGCCTCACAGTGGTTAAAGCAGAGTGAAAGGATAGAAAGTAGATCCGGAGTATGTATCCATACTGACATCTGTATCTTCATCTTTCATGTCATAATGATTTGCACACATTTCTCAAAGTACACGATGCTCATACGTCAACTCTTCTATTTCTATGTAAGATTTTCTTACTCTCTTGAAGTAATCTATAGTTTCTATAGTTTCTTTAATTTCCTCAGTTATAAAATTAGGGATTAGTGTACAAAGGTGGTATTCTCTTCTTCTCCCCCATACAGACCCAGGCATAGACATGGACAAAACCTTCCCTAAGACTATAGTCATAAAGGAAAAATTAAGATAATGATAAAAATGCTAACTTCCCCCTAATAGCTCAAAGGAAAAAGGAAATCTTTGCTTTAACAACATATATAAGGCAGAATCCACATATCCCATAATGTATGTCTGAAGCAAAAACCACCCCTACACTAAGAGGGACAAGAAGTGGCTGAAAGAGCAGGCTTGCCTTTGTCTCGCATTAGAGCTCTCAGCACCTCCCAGGTCCTGACCGTAGACTAAAGTTCAAGGCGTCGTGTGTGACATGACCCATCCAGGACCCCGGTTTCTGCAAGATCCTCTTACACAGCGCGTGACGGAGCAGGAATCACAGGAAGAAATGAAGGGGTAATTCAGGACTACGGTGTTAGAAAAGGCTCGAACAAAGTGAGATCTGTTATGTCATGAAAGGACTGTAAAAGAAAGTAGGACAGCTGTCATTTTTGAGATATTTGCTGACAGCATCTTCAAAGCACGGCTTCCTTTTCTGAGTGCCACCATTTTGAAAAGGAACGTGGGCCTGGCTCGGCAGACCAGTATGTCATCCACTTTACCTCTGTCCCGACGGTGGCACCAGCAGATGTTTTATGAGAGAACTCAATTACCTGCCCTCCACAACAACCTCACATTTTGGGAAAGGACCCCAAACACCTTGCATTTCCCTTGGGGCCTTAAAACTCAAGGAGCCCAACAGTCATCTTGCTCTACTTTTAATTCCTGCCTGTTAAAATTCAAGCTTTCTGAAACAGTTTCCAAAGCTATTAAGGCTATTAATAGTGAGATTTTGATGAGCTAGTTCAAAGTCAGCACTAATGACCTGTTGATGATTTTAATGGTTCTTGCAATAAGTACTATGAGTGACCTATTGTTAGAATACAGAGTGGCTGGCTTTTCCATTAATCCATTAACTCTTCTTTTCTCATAATTCTTTCCCAACTAAAATATTTTCTTCTTTTTAATTTGAAAAAAAAAAAAAACCAAAAACCTGAGAGAATACACAAAGAATAAACTTCAGTGACTGAGAATCAGGGGAGGCAAACAAAAAGAGGCAAGAAGAAGCAAGATTCTGAATTCCTGTTTGTATGAAGCTGTGCTTTAGAGAGGAAATAAATCCAGCAGGGGCCCACCCAGACCAGGGGAGAGGGCAGGGTAGGACTGCAAATTCAGAAGGCAGATGCTTCGAAGGTGATGGGGTCAGAGAATGGCTAGAATCCAGCATTTTAAAGGAGCTGCACCTGCACACACCCAACTGCAAAAAGCAACATCCAACCCCAGTTTGTACGCATAACTTCCAGTTCATCTCTCTTGTTCTGGACCTTGCTTAATGCCCGGGCTACTGAACCTTGCCTGCTGATATACTCTCAAGCCACCATCCACACCTAAGCACTGTACCCATCCTTTCTTCCCAGGCAGCTGCTCTCCTGGCTAGTTTTTTCTCTAATTGACAGCATACACTCAGAGACCACTTGGACAATGACCCTCTTGCCCCACCTCCTCCCCAGTACCGTCCTGCCGGTTGGTTAGGTAGAACCTGGATGAGAGCAGGGAAGGATGTCCAACAACTGAACCGTAAGGAGCAGAGCAAGTCTGCAGCAAATGAACAAAGTCAAGGTCTTTATCTCCTATCTGGCTCTGCCTATATGTTTAAGAAGACAAACTGAGGGGCGCCTGGGTGGTTCAGTTGGTTAAGCGTCTGCCTTCAGCTCAGGACATGATCCCAGGGTCCCGGGATCGGGTCCCGCATCAGGCTCCCCACTCACCGGGGAGTCTGCTTCTCCCTCTGCCCCTCTCCTTGCTTGTACCCTCTCTCTCTCTCTCACCCTGCCCCCCTCTCTCAAATAAGTAAGTAAAATCTCTAGGGAAAAAAGAAGACAAACTTGTATAGAAAGCATTTAAAGAGGAATAGACTTGTGTGAAAATTCACAAAGCAGGATACATGGCTGAGAGTATTTGGATGAAAGATAAACAAGACAGAAAATAATATCACAGTTAAGAGTAGACCACCAAGCAGCGTAGCCTGACAGAGGATATTGAAAATATTTCCTGAAAGAGATCACAAAACTGGCAGAAAGGCAAGATATGTTAGCGATATGAGATTTCAATTGTTTAGACATGCTAGAAGCTTAATTCTTTTAAAAAAAACAGGGCATCTTCTTTTTCCTTCTGACAGTAGTATTTCTCAGAAGGTTAAGAAATCTTTTGAGGACAGCTGCTACAGGGGGTTTATAATCGTCCTCCTCAAGAAAGCCCTAAGAAGGAGCCAGCCAATGTTTTTCTATGAAATGACAGTAAATATTTTACACTTCGTGCGCTGCGTGGTCTCTGTCTGTCACAGCTATTCAATTTTGCCCCTGGAGTGCAAACATACCATAGATAATGTGTAAACAAATGGGTGTGGCTGTGTTCCAATAAAACTTTATCTGCAAAAACAAATAACAGACCAGATATGGCCTGTAGGTGGTAAGTTT
The DNA here is from genome assembly GCF_964656455.1 of Halichoerus grypus. Lineage (NCBI taxonomy): Eukaryota > Metazoa > Chordata > Mammalia > Carnivora > Phocidae > Halichoerus > Halichoerus grypus. Next base: position 88,626,297 of record NC_135717.1, read on the forward strand.
GTCTATCCTTATCCTAGATGGTTATGCAGAAGTAATAATATTCCTGTGAGCAAATAATCACATCCTACTGGAATTTGTGCTAGCTCAGAAAGGGATACTGTGGAAACTAAGATGTGTAATTTAGTAAGATGATTTATGAAGGAAAATTAAAATTTGGAAATAATGAATTTGAGCCTATGGACATTTCTAAGAAGGCAACGTAATTTAAAAGAGATGCAATGCTTTAAATGATTTTATTCTGGCTGTATAACAGCTAATAATCCCAATGCAAAAGATACTTACGAGAGACAATATGGATACCCAGAAAGTTCTGAGATTAAATCAGAATATATAACAAAATGTATTAAAGATATACTCATAATATATAAAAACAGGACAGTTATGAAAACATAAGGATAAACTTGTAAGAAAAGTGGCTAAAGCTTAGAAAAAATGGTAAAAAACTAATAGTTAAAGCTGTGTTCAAAAGAAAATGATCCAGGAAGTGACAGAAACAGCTTTGTGAGATGGTGGGAAGTTAAAAGATGACAGAAAGAAGGCAGCGGCACTCAACTTTTATCTTGCTTTTCATCTCTTCTACCAAGGACAATGATCTTCAAACTGAAAAGGGCAGGGCAAACATGGTTAAGATAAAACTGAAAACTTATCCGGGAAAAAGAAATAGTGAAAAAGCAATCAGTCATTAAATACATCAGGTACTGACCAGAACAATGGCAAAGCAATAATAGCTAGTGTTTATTGATTTCTTAGGAATCATAAGACTTCATATGCATTAACTAATTTAGTCCCCAAGATAATACTATATATAGTATGTACTATAATTTTTTTCCATTTTATGGATGAGTAAATAAGAGGTTAAAAACTTGTCCAAGTTTCCATTTAGTTAGTATAGAGCTAAGTATGGAACTAAGTCTAGTTCAACTGAACTAGGTCTGACTAGTACCAAAGTCTTGTTTTTAAGGACATTTATATAACTGAAGATTTATTCAGGAATCACTATCACTAATCCTTCAGAGGAGTGGACTTCTAAACTAGAGAGTGGCATATGTATGACCAGTTCTACCTTGCACAGATTCATAGAAAAGCTCTATTTAAAGAAAACCGCAGGCCCAAAATGGAGTCACTTATGCTAAGCAATAACCGCAGGCCCAAAATGGAGTCACTTTGCTAAGGTGAGCAAACCAGGGCTTAATATTTAACCTAATTGCAGCTTAAACTTCCTCCAGAAATATCATCTTAACCAGTAAGTCAGGAATTTTCTGGTCAGCACCAATAAGGTATTAGTCACATGGGCTCTCTCCATCCCCCAAAGGAAGATGAGACAATCTACCTAATAAGACCCTCTGCCTTACCCCCTAAGAGAAACCTTGCCTGAAACACTCCTTTTCCTTCTCTTTTGCTAATAACTTCCTTGTACCACCTCCTTCCTATAAAAACCTTCCATATTGTACAACTCCTTGGAGCTCTCTACTTGCTAGATGGGATACAGACTGATTCATGAATTGCTTAGTAAAGCCAATTAGATCTTCAAATTTACCCAGTTGAATTTTGTTTTTTAACAGCTCTAAAACAGAGCTGTTAAACAAGTGGATGTTTAAAAAAAAAAAAAGAAAAAAGAAAAAAGAAAGAAAAGAAAAAGAAAGATGTGACCATCAAGAATCAGCACAAGTTCACCATTGGTCCATTTCTGCCCTGGCCATCTGCCAGTAATCATAAAGTCGTAACAACATAGTCTCTGCTTACCTCCACCGTTGCATCTGGGAAAGCCAGGCCCCATGATATGCCAAAAAAGAGCTACCCCACTAGTGATGGATATCTGAAAACAGTCTCCTGTCACATACCTGAGCAAAGCCCTGAGTGTCCACAGGAGCATTAAGCTTCAGCTTTCCTCTGTCTCCTATCTCCTGAAAACACCAGACTGCCTCAGTAACCTGCCCAGAGCCCCATTTTCAGGCTCCCATGTCAATGGTTTGAATCCTGGTTCCGCCATTTATAAGCAGTCGTGAAACCTACATAAGCTACTTAACTTCTTCGATGATCAGTTTCTTCACTTGCAAAATGGAGCCTCCTAGGTAACAAAGGTTATTGTGATGGTTAAGTGAGAAAACATATATTAAAGCACTCTGAACACCACAGTACAGTAAACAAATATTAATTATTACAAGTTATTATTAACCTTATCTTTAAATAAAAGCTTATTATAAACTTTGTTGATAAGATTACCAGACTGGTGACGTAGAGAAATGTAAATATAAGGAATCTTGACTTCAGTGGGGCATCTGTCCAAGGTTCCCATAAGATCTTTGAGGCCATGAGAGAAGATGGCGGACAGAATAATGGTGCAGTCAGCAAGGTTCACAACTGGATGAGATGAATGGACCAACCCTGCTTGGAAAGAGCTTTGGGGAACTGGTCCAGACACACCCAGGTGACAACAGCAGCTACCAAATTGGCTCTGATCTACAGCAAGTAAGAAACAGACCCTCTGACTTTGTGTGGCTTCCCTCATGGCTGAATTATGTTTTCGAAAAGTCTTTGGCCTGTCTACATTCATATTTATGTATCAATAATTTATAATTTATACCCACTGACCTCCACAAAATATGTGAAGGCAAGTAACATGTTTATTAATGACCTGAAGGCATAGGAACCGCTTATAAAAACATGAGATCAATCGCTGACTGACAGAATTTGGACCCAAAATAGACCTTGGCAAGCCAAATCAAACAAGATCAAGTACAACAGTGACAACCAACAGGTCTAGCACTTAGATCCCTAAAAAAAAAAAAAGAAAAAGACTATAAAATAACAGGAAGGAGTAGTTTTGAAAGAGTATGTGTGTTAAAGATTTAGAGTTCTTAGATAAGTTGATATCAGTCAAAAGTTCAATGGGGTTGTCAAAAAGAAAAAGAAATGCAATCTATCTTAGGCTGTAATAATAGACTGTAGAATACTTAGAATGAAGGAAATCATTTTTCTGATATATTCTACATGGGACAGATCACACATGGAGTACTATATTCAGTTCTGGACTAGATGTGACTAGAAACATTTGAGCTCATTTAGAAGTGGTCTGACCAGGAAGGATTGAAAAAAATAAAAAAATCTAAAAAGTAGATCATGTTAGGAACAGCAGAAAAAACCAATATGTATAATGTGTACAAAAGAAGACAAGGACTGTGGTATTCATCTCCTAATACTCACAGAACACTATTCACTCATGTTCCATTCTCCTTTTAACCCTCTCCTGAAACTGCTTATATAAAGGTCACTCATAAACCCCCTCATACCACCAAACCCAATGGCCAATTTACCATCTTATCTTCCTCTCAAACCTACAATCAACAACGTTGACAACCCCTTATTTGTGAAATACTTTCATTGCTGGCTTCAACAACATTGCAGTATCCTGGTTTCATCCTACTTTGGTGGTCAGTCTTTGCTGTCTCCTTCCGGCCTCTCCCCCTTTTCATAACTTCCAAAAGTAGAATGCCATAGGACTCTCTCTCTGTTTTTCCCCTCAGCTACAGAGGCTCACTCCCTAAGTGATCACATCCAAATTCATAGCTCTTAATACCATCTCTATGCTGGTGGCTCCCAAATTTATAACTCCAGTCCTGACCTCTTCCAACCTGAAGGCTCATATAGATGTCTAAATCAGAAATACTTCAAAATAATTCAGACAAAAAAGTACTACATTTTTTCTGCACCAAAATCACTGCCACTGAAGTCTTCCATATCTCAGTTAATAGCAACACCATTTACCCAACTGCATAGTCACCCAAGATTCCTCTCTTTCCTCCAATCCCTTCCTTTTGCAATCCATCTGCAAGTTAAGTCAGCACTACACTATAATAAACATATATCTAGAATCCCACACCACCCACCACCTCCACAGCCTTAATCCCCATCATTTCCCACCTGGACTACACAAACCAGCCACCTGAATGTCTCTTTCCCCTTATATACTGTTCACTCTGTTGCTAGATTAAAATATAAATCAAAGCACGTCTTCCAACAACTTTCTATCACACAAAATAAAAATCCAAGCCTCTTACAATAACCTAAAAGGCTCTACATGATTTGGTCTCTATCTACCTTTCCAATCTCATTTTTTAATATTCTTATGTTCACTATACTCCAATCATATTGACCTTCTTGCTACTATCCAGACATGCCAAGCTTGTTCCTGTCTTTGGGCATTTGCCCTTGCTGTTGGTTCCCTCATGGACTACTCCCTTTGATTTAGCAGGTATCTACACCAATGCCACCTCCTCCAAGGTCTTCCATGACTACATTATCCAGAAGAGCCCTGAACCTCCTTTATTTTACTTGAGGAATTTAACATTATTTAAAATCATATCATGCTTATCATACTTTTTAAAAAAGATTTTATTTATTTATTTGGGGGGAGAGAGAGAGCACACAAGCAGGAGGAAGAGCAGAGGGAGAGGAACAAGCAGACTCCATGCTGAGCACAGAGCCTGATGCGGGGCTCCATCTCACCACCCTGGGATCATGACCTAAGCCAAAATCAAACGTTGGATGTTTAACCAACTGAGCCACCCAGGCACCCCTAAAATTATATAATGCTTTTACACGATTAATATCTGTGCCCTCCACTAGCAAAATCGGTTGTATAGAGCAGAGCTTTTGTCTGTTTTCTTTATCACTGTATCTCCAGTACCTAAAACAATACCTACCACTTAGCAGGCAATAATAAATGTCTGTTTAATGAATGATTGCCCTATAAATGGGAAATCAGACTAGCTCATAAACTCAAGAGCCAAATTCATTCATCTGCTAACATTTTATCATCTTACCCAAACTCTGAACCAATTCCTTCCTTATTTGCCTTAGTTTTGGAAAAATTTTAAAAGTCCTTTTTGGAATCTTACTGTTTATGCTTATCGAGTACATAGCACATTATATAGAATAAGCACTCAGGTAATGTTTGTTAAAGTGAACTGAACTGATTTGAATAATTCAATTAATAATAATAATAACTCTCAGAAAGAGAGGGAATAAAGAGAATTAAGGAATAGTGAAAGTTGGAAGGAGGTGTGTTTATGCTCCATATAAGAATGTTCAGGGGTACCTGGGTGGCTCAGTCTGTTAAGCGTTCAACTCTTGATTTCAGCTCAGGTCACAATCTCAGGGTTGTGAGATAGAGCCCAGCATCGGGCTCTGTGCTGAGTGTGGAGCTTACTTAGGATTCTCTCTCTCCCTTTCCCTCTGCCCCTCCCCCCCGGACTTATGCACATGCTCTCTCTCTCTCTAAAAAAAAAAAAAGAACGTTCAAACAGTTACTATTACCTCATCAAGCAATGGTCATCCTTAGAAGCCTTCGAATGGAGGCTGAATGGCTATCCATGAAAGGTATATACAAATGGCTCCTGTATCAGGAGAAAGAGGAGAGGAGATAATGTCTAACATCTAAGTTGACCACTGCTTAATTCTCTGTAGGATGGAGAGGGAGGGAAGAAAAGAAGAACTAACAAAGTGTCAATAAGATCTGGAGAAGAAGACAACAATGACAGAGATTTCAGTTTCAATAAACTGATAGCAACAGTAGTTGGGTTGTAAGTGATTAACAGATGAGTAGATACTGAGGAAATAATTCAAGCCAAATGATGATTGTTGATGTAAGTGAAGATGATGATGGCTCAAAAGGCAAGGTCAGGTTTTGGAGACGTTTTTAAAAGGAGATTGAAACATGTTCAGAAACAGCAGGATAGAAGAAACTGGTGAAAAAACCGTAAGATAGCCAGGAATAAACCTAACCAAAGAGGTAAAAGATCTGTACTCTGAAAACTACAGAACACTTATGAAAGTAATCAAGGATGACAAAAAGAAATGGAAAAGCATTCCATGCTCATGGATTAGAAGAACAAATATTGTTAAAATGTCTATGCTACCCAAAACAATCTACACATTCAATGCAATCCCTAACAAAATTCCACCAGCATTTTTCACAGAGCTGAAACAAAACAATCCTAAAATTTATGGAACCAGAAAAGACCCAAACAGCTAAAGTAACGGTGAAAAAGAAAACCAAAGCTGGAAGCATCACAATTCTGGACTTCAAGCTGTATTGCAAAGCTGTAATCATCAAGACAGTATAGTGCTTGCACAAAAACAGACACATAGATCAATGGAACAGAACAGAGACCCCAGAAATGGACCCTCAACTCTATGGTCAACTAATCTTCAACAAAGGATAGGGAAAGACTATCCAATGGGAAAAAGACAGTCACTTCAACAAATGGTGTTGAGAAAACTGGACGGCCACATGCAGAAGAATGAAACTGGACCACTTTCTTACACCATACACAAAAATAAATTCAAAATGGATGAAAGACCTAAATGTGAGACAGGAATCCATCAAAATCCTAGAGGAGAACACAGGCAGCAACCTCTTTGACCTTGGCCGCCGCAACTTCTTGCTGGACACATCTCCAAAGGCAAGAGAAACAAAAGCAAAAATGAACTATTGGGACTTCATCAGGATAAAAAGTTTTGCACAGCAGAGGAAACAATCAACAAAACTAAAAGGTAAGGGAGAAAATATTCGCAAATGACATATCAGATAAAGGGCTAGTCTCCAAAATCTATAAAGGACTTACCAAACTCAACACCCAAAAAAACAAAATCCAGTCAAGAAATGGGCAGAAGACATTAGCAGACATTTCTCCAAAGAAGACATACAAATGGCCAACAGACATGGAAAAATGTTCAACATCACTCAGCATCAGGGAAATAAATACAAATCAAAACCATGATGAGATACCACCTCACACTGGTCAGAATGGCTAAAATTAACAAGTCAGGAAACAACAGATGTTGGCAAGGATGCAGAGAAAGGGGAACCCTCTTACCCTATTGGTGGGAATGCAAACTGGTGCAGACACTCTGAAAAACAGTATGGAAGTTCCTCAAAAAGGTAAAAATAGAGTTACCACTAAGACCAGCAATTGCACTACTACATATTTATCCAAAGGATACAAACATAGTGATTTGAAGGGGCACATGCACCCAATGTTTACAGCAGCCATGTCCACAACAGCCAAACTACAGAAAGAACCCAGATGTACATTGACAAATGAATGGATAAAGAAGATGTGGTATACACACACACACACACACACACACACACACACACACACAGTAATATTACTCAGCCATCAAAAAGAATATGTAATCTTGCCATTTGCAAGGACGTGGATGGAACCAGAGGGTATCATGCTAAGTGAAACAGTCAGAGAAAGACAAATGCCATATGATTTCACTCACATGTGGAATTTAAGAAACAAAACAGATGAACACAGGGGAAGGGAAGGAAACATACAATAAGATAAAATCAGGGAGGCAAAGCATGAGAGACTCTTAACTACAGGGAACAAACTGAGGGTTGCTGGAGGGGAGGTGGGTAGGGGGATGAGGTAACTGGGTGATGGGCATTAAGGAGGGCACTTGATGTAATGAGCACTGGGTGTTGTATGCAAATGATGAATCACTAACTTCTACCCCTGAAACTAATACTACACTATATGTTACCTAAATTGATTGTAAATGAAAAAATTTTTTAAAAGGAAGGAGCTGGTGTAAAGAGATAGCCTGAAGGTACAAGGATGGAGCATGGGCTCGGGAGTCCCTGCCAGCAACAGGATTAGCCCAGAGGAGCCTGGACTCTGAGGCTAGGATTTCCAGAGAAAGGATGTGTTGAACTGAAAGGGAAAGAGAAAGCCCCAGTCATGAATCTGTGCAAAGGTTTTGTTTGCATTTCTTTCATTCATTCATTCAGTCAGTCAGTCTTTCAGTCATTCAGGTTTATTTGTTTTAATGCAAAGCCCTATTTCAGAGGTATCATGCATTCAAAAACAGGATTGTATCATGGAAGAGAAGTCCTGATGCAGGGTAGGCAGAAAAGTCTTTCTTGGATGCCTATCCTAAGCTTCCACCAGAAAGGGTAAGACTAGTTAAGGGCAATTTCCAGAACTGAGAAAGATTCAGAGAAATGCTGAGTCAAGAACAAAAGGGTTGGGGGGAACTTTGGTGTTAGACTTAGCGGTCAAAATCAGGACAAAGTAGGAAATAGTCTGGCCTTAGATTATGAAAGCCTAATTTCTGTGCTATCCTGATCCAGGTTAAAGTGAGTAAAAAGATTGCATTTAAAACTAATGACATGTGTGTGTTGGTACTCCAAGAAGATAGTAAAGTGTTGTTTGAACTCAAAGGGGCTGTGTGTGTGTGTGTGTGTGTGTGAGAGAGAGAGAGAGAGACCACAGCTCCAGCTGGGCAGCCCTTCTCCCATAGCTACAGTTCTTCTACCAGTTTCCCTCCCCTTCTTCCTTCAGCCAGGGGTGATAACGGCTTCCTGCTATTCCTAGCCCCTGGACTGTTACTCATCAGTGCAGGCTGAGTCCCTTATTTCTTCCCATACCTCTGTACATAGTCCCTTTATCAAACTCTCTTCAACGAAACCTTCTGAGTTCACCACGGTCTTCCTGCCAGGACCCTAACTGAAACACGGAGGCCTGGAAGATGGCTCCCTTCCCTGGGGCAGCACCTTCTATCCAACCAATTTCATGTGACAGCCATTTATCTCCTTTATTGGTCACTACTTGAACTCCAAGGGCAGCAGATTAATTTAACATCGATCTGTTTTTGTTTCGCTAATTACCCACTGAATCACCATTTCCCCAGGCATCTACCTGATAGAGCCCCACCCACATATCCTCGCATTTGTAATTCTAGCCTAATTTCACCCTCTACCAACCCTGGCTTCCCCAAGGCAACCATATCCATGGCATAGCTCAGGTATTGCTGCTACCTCTTCAGAGAGGGCATCACCCTACCCAAATAGCTAAGGCTCAGAGGTGGGCTCCTGTCCTGTGGAGGAACTAGAAGGTAAACCAAGAAAGCAAAGCGGAAGCCCCATGGTGGAAAGGGACAGTAAACGCTGAAGGAAAGGCTGTAGGTGCGTGACCCGAATCTACTCAGTCTGCCAGACCCCAAGCTTGGGTCGGCCTAATCTGTGCCAGATCCTTTCAGCTAAAGGGTTTAGAAGTACCTGCCCTGGAAAAGCCCAACTTGGGAGAGGAACTGATGCAAGTTGACAGAATGAGGTTCACCCTGCCTGAAGGTGAAGAGGACTGGTAAAAGTAACAGTGGGTATTTACCTCCTCCTCAAACTTCCTCCTACCCCTCAGTATCTCCTGGTCACCAACCTACTCAAATTGCTGACTTTTCTAAAGCATCTGTTACCATCATCCTGTTTTACCTTTTGAGGAGACTACATGCCCAGAGAGGATATGAACCCTTGCCTCCTAGCTCTGCTATGTTCTCCACAGCATCTGGCACAGTGCTGAGCACCAGGACTTTAGAAAATGTCTATTAACTCACCGCCTCATCACAGCAGCCCATTTCAGTTATTCTCACAGACTCAAACCCTAATACTCCTTGACAACCCATGCCTGCCTGTGTTCCTCCTCTGTGGACGTCCAAATCTCCCAGCCAAACGGTTCCACTTATATTTCCTCCAAAAATCAGAATATGCACAATAGCCAAATTGCCAGAAGTTGCATACCACTGACTCTCTTGCTCTCAGAAAATTAGGTTAGATAATATAGTTTTTATACATATTATTTCATTCTCTCACAATAGTCCTTAAGGTTGGATACAACAGGTATTAGGACTCCCATTTCAGAATCAATGAAACCAAAGCTCAGAACAGTTACCGAATTTACCCAAGATTACGATACTTGTGATTTTAAAATCAGATCAGAACCCAGGTCTCTTATCTGCCACCCTACACTGCTTCTCTGTTAGCATATCTCTTCCCCTAGGTTAACCCCCTGTCCTCCAGAGGCTATTAAATGATTATAACATGATGAGGAGACATAAGGGGGCATCTGGCCAAAATTCATAACTGTATCACTGGTGAGGAGCCAAGACCCCAATACACATGGCTGAGTCCTAAATCTTGGCTTCCCCTTGCTCAAGGGGCACACACCTGAGAGTAAGGCTTACCAGCATTTTATATGGAAAGCATGGCTCTCAGTTCAGATATACGCAAAGCCCTGTGTGCTCACACATCCCTATCCCTGGTCATCCGTCAAGGCAGCTGTGAACAGCCGCCAGAAAGCAGTGTCTGCTTTGGTATTCTCCTTAATCTCCAGCTAAAAACCCCAACCGCAGGGCAATAGCTTGACATCTTATTTCTCATGTTCTGGCCTCACCTGAATAGATGAAATGCTTACTCCCATTTACCCTCTAAAGAAAACCCAAAGCATCTAAGAATGGACAGCCGAGAACGCCTGTGATGAAGGTGACAGAAGGAACAGGTGGTCCAAAGATGAATAAAGCATATGAAAACACAAGATAAAGTTTGGGATTTTCAAGAGCCACGGCTGAGTGAGTTTGGCTCTACCTCAGCTATTCAAAAGACTAGTGTGTGTGACCTGTAAGAAATTTTAAGCCCTCTGTACCATACGAATCTTGAATATAAGCAATGGTTAGTAACTGTTATACTGACAGGACTTACAAAACTACTTGACTATATACCAACTCCAGAATATAACATGGCCACACCTTCTCTTGGGGGTTCCCATGTGAATGATCATATTTGCATTTATGAAGTACTTCATCTCATCCTTAGAGGAGAGAAAATATATCTTATGTGATAAAAACAGACACTGTGATATTCCCAGAGCACTGGCTATTGTCAAGTCAGGGAGCATGTGGTTATGTGGATTAAAAGCATGAACTCTCAAGTCAGATTGCCCAGTTTGAATCCAGACTCTTGGACACTTGCTAGCTGGATTTCTTGCCACAAGTTACTTAACCCTCTGCACATCAGTTTCCTCAGTTATAAAACTGTGGTAACAATACTACCAATGTCATGGCACTATAGTGAGAATTAAAAGAGATAATATACATAAAATAAATAGAAGAGTATCTGCTACAAGGTACATATTCAATAAGTGCTAGCCATTATTAAAGATAAAAGTAAGTAGAGGGCTTCTGCTTCTTGCAATGATGAAATACCTGGTATCAGACTAGCCCTCCTCCTGGAAACGAGTATGAATCCGGACAAAATATATGAGGCAACTGTTTCCAGGCAAGCGACAGAAAGCAGCATAGGATTTCAATTCCTGCAAAGAGGGAAACTCATGAGATCAGCCTGTGATCACTCTGGCTTTTTGCCTAGAAACAATTTTCTGCTTGGAGTACAGAGAGCTAAACTCCCAGCACAGCACAGTGGTCATACTATGCTAAGGAGGCAGAGGTGAGAGTTGCTAGCAGCTAAATCTGGAATCTGCAGGGTGGAGTAGCAGAGAGAAATGTACAGGGAGAGTCCCCATAAGCTCAAGATGAGATCCCCTATGAGTCCATGGCTGAGGACTGGGGATATATCTCAGGTCAAGACACCCACGATTTTTCTAGATAGCAGCTAAAATAGGGTTGAAAGTAAAACACAGATACTAGAGGTGGAGCACCAGTGGGAAAGGGAAGTGCTGGAGTCTCTTGGAGTTCCAGCCCTGCCAGAGTAGAGATTCTAGAAAGGCCACTCCTTAGGATAAGCACCACACCCTAAAATAAGACTTACTCTAATTTCACCCTAATAAAGACTAAATCCAAACCCCAACAAGATTCACAAAAAGGCAAAATTTAGATTGAGTTCCACCAAGTTAGAGGGGTTTAGGAAATGCCCTAGGCTTTCTACAGGTACACAATAACAAAGCATAAAACCAAGCTTGCACATGTTCAAGGTGATCAGCCAGCATTCATACTGCAAGATAAGAATTAATACTTTTCCAAAGAAAAGAACAGAATCCAGAGTCTCTATAACAAATTATCCACAATGTCCAGCATTTGTTAATAAAATTATGCACATGAACAAAGAAGATGGAAAATGTGATCCAGATTATAGACTTGGCAAGCAAAAATCTTAAAGTAGCTATTAGCAGCTATTATAAATGTGTTAAAACAAGGGAAAATATGTTCAAATAATTAAAGGAAAGAAAATGTGGTCTTAATGAGTGAACAAATAGAAAATCTCAGTAGAAAAACAGAAACCATCAAAAGATGCAAATGAAACTTAAAATGAAAATTAAAAAGTACAATAACTAAAATAAGAACAAAAATCACTGCACCGGCTTAACAGAAGACTGGAGGTGGCCGAGAGTTGGTGAACTTGAAGACAGATTAATAATATCGTTGATTTATTCTTTCCTTTTTTTCACCCTGGCTCTCTGCCTAAAGACAATTTCCTGACTGCAGTAAGGAGAACTAGAGTCCAAGCACATCACAAAAATAAAGAAGTGGGGGGGGGGGTACTCAATAAAAATGAAAGAGCTGCATATTGATATTTGGCACAATATCAAATGATCTAGCACACATATAATTGGAGTCTCAAAAGATAAAAAGCACGAGATTGAAGCAGAAAAAAATATTTGAAGAAATGACAATCAAAATCTTCCCAAATATAATGAAAAACACTGACTTATAGTTCCAAGAAGCTCAGCAAACCCCACACAGGATTAATATAAACGTGAAGCAGAATCACATGTAGGTACACCATAACCAAACTTTCAAAACTAAAGAAAGTGTTTGTTAACCAGAGACAATGGAACAATATTTCTAAAGAGCTAAAAGGAAGAGGGAGGGGCACCTGGGTGGTTCAGTTGGTTAAACGACTGCCTTCGGCTCAGGTCATGATCCTGGAGTCCTGGGATCGAGTCCTGAATCAGGCTCCCTGCTCAGCAGGGAGTCTGCTTCTCCCTCTGACCCTCCCCCCTCTCATGTGCGCCCCCTCTCATGTGCTCTCTCTCTCTCTCTCTCTCTCTCTCTCTCTCTCTCAATCTCTCTCCTTTATATAAATAAATAAAATCTTTAAAAAAAAAAAAAGGAAGAGGGAAAAACTGTCAACTCAGAATTCTATTACTAGAACAAATATCCCTCAAGAATACGGTAAGATAAAGATATTTTCAATAAATAAAAGCTAAGTGAAAGGATATAAGGGAATTAATACCAGATTTAAAAAACTTAGGTCTAGGGGCACCTATGTGGCTCAGTCGTTAAGCATCTGCCTTCAGCTCAGGTTGTGATCTCAGGGTCCTGGGATTGAGCCCTGCATCGGGCTCCCTGCTCAGCAGGAAGCCTGCTTCTCCCTCTCCCACTCCCCCTGCTTGTGTTCCCTCTCTCGCTGTCTCTCTCTCTGTTGAAAAATAAATAAAATCTTTAAAAAAAACAAAAACAAAAACTTAGATCTATGGGAAGAAGTGAAGAGCACTGAGAGTCGAAAATAAATGAGTAAATATAAATGACTGGGTGGTCATTCTTCTCATAATCTACATAAAATAACATTGTTTATTAAAGCAAAAATGATTATGATATACGGCAAGGTTTACAACATGTGTAGATGTAAAAAACAGGACAAGAGTCTTACAATGAGCAAAGTGGACAGTTAAATGAAATTTTGCCACTGTGAGAGTACATTTGTGAAGTGGGAAGCAAGAATCAGAAAACAGGAAGTGAGAGCTGGAAAGTCACTGGTGTGAGGTAGGAAGTGGGAAGAGAGAAACAGGAAATGTGCAATGTCATATGTAAAGTATGAAGAGATACAATATTGATTCTAAATAAACTAGAAAGCATTCTGTTAGTCCTAGAGCAACTACTGAAAATATAATAAACAGAGATATAAATAAGAAGTCAGTAGAAGAAATAAAATGGAAAACATTAAACAATATTTTATTAACCTTAAAGAAGGCAGCAAAGAAGCAACACAGAAAGGAAAGCGGAAGAAACAAATGAAATCCAAATTGTATGACAGTAGACAAACCCAACCACATCAATAATTACATTAAATATATATATTAAAGGGCAATTAAAGGGCAGAGATTGTCAGGCTAGATAGAAAAGCAAGACCCAACTACATGTTGTTTATAAGGAATACATTTTAAACATAAAGGCATATTCAGCTTGAAAGTAAAAGAACAAACCAAAAAAAACCTGTATCATGTAACAATATGACCCAGCATTTCTACTCCTAGACATATGTCCATAAAAAGATTTGGACATGAATATTCTTCACAGATTTATTCATGGTAACCCAAACTGGAAACAAATCCATATGTCTATAAACATGTGAATAAACAAATTATGGTATATTCATAAACAAAATAAAATACCACCCATTAAAAAGGAAGGAACTATTCATATGTGCAATAACGTGGACAAATATCACAGACATTTTGCTGAGCAAACGAAGCTGGATTCAAAAGATGACATAATGTCTAATTCCATTTATGTGAAATTCTAGAACAGGAAGAACTAATCTGTAGGGATTACGAATTAGACTGATGGTGGCCTTGGGTACGGAGTTGTGAGTAAAATGGGGTAAGAGGGAACTTTCCGAGAAGACTGAAATGTTCTTTCTTGATTAGAGTAGTGGTTATGTGGTTGTGTATATCTGTCAAATGTCACTGACCTGTACATTTTAAATATGTTAATTTTATTTATGTAAATTTTAACTCAATAAGATTTACATTTTCTTTTTAAAAAAGGTAATTAAATGTTTCTCTCCTTTTCTTGCCATCAACACCAAACATGACCAACTAATATCCATTCAGGAAAGAGAGAAGAAATTTCAAAGTAGAGAATTAGAATAAAATAAAAACCATCTCGAAACAATTGGACTATTCCTCACCCCCTGTCTATTCTGCATATAGTCTTTGTGGGGTTTTTTTTAAGTTTATTTATTTAAGTAATCTCTACACCCAATGTGGGGCTTAAAACTCACAACCCCGAGATCAAGAGTTGCATGCTTTTCCTACTGAGCCAGCCAAGCGCCCCGATTCCGTGTGTAGTCTTTGAAATGCCACCTATTAATATGATCATTACTGATCGACTTTATTGATCTGTAGTGGAGTAGTGGCCTAAAATCTAGTTTCTAAAATTTTCTGGTGCATCCAGAAAATTTTCTGGTGCAAGTTCAAAAACACAAAATGTGTTCTCAATCCCAGAAATATTTCCACCCCACAGAATATAAAATGAGAAGTGGGTGTTTCCGGATGAGCTGCAGCCTCAAGGTAGCAGCTCAAGGTCTCTGGGAAGCAGCCACCGTGACCTGAGCACCCAGGAACACAGGCTCCTGATCCACCTGCCGAACGTGCATTGCAAGCTTACGAACCTGTGCAGAGAAAGAGTTTAAAACCCACAGATTATATGACTAAATTTCACCAGTCCCCTGAGATATTTACAGTTTCGCTGTGAGAAATGACACCAAGATTTAAATCATTTGCAACAGGGCCTGCCCTTCCCAGCTGTTCCACTCTGCTCACCTCTCCTCACCCCGTGCCATTCACACCCACTGCATCGGCTGCGAGAGTGACACCGTCACTTAGGCCCACTGTGACGAGGTTTACCTTGGACTGCTTTAAGATTTATGGAAGAGCAGGATAAGGAAACCTCCTCACCTTTAAAGGACTCCATCTAGCACTGCCCGAAGGCATTTTCCCCCAGTGGTTTTATTTTTTTCTCACCTTCTCATTGGCCCTCCCATCCACCTCTCTCACCCACCACACACACACACACACACACACACACACACACGAAGAGATCAGGCTCCAAACTACCAAAATGATGAAGTGGCAAAAGAGATTGATTTATGAGGATGGTACAGGGGTATAACTAGGAGATAATGGGGTGAAATTGAGCAAAGGGGAAGTGTAGGCTGAGTATCAAGAAACATTTGAAACTCAACAGAGTGTGAAGCAAGCTCCCAGGAGAAGCCAGGGAAGCCCTATGGCTGGAAATCATTAAACACTCAACAATGGGAAAGAATGGGTTGTGGCCTGGCAAGGTGGACAGAAGGGAGTGGAGGTGAAATTCACATCTCACTAATATCCGAAAACTGCTCTGCTAAGTAAGTCATTCTGTGATGAGTGAATGTTCCCTTTCTGTATTCACATTCCCTCTCTCTCTTTCTCCCTCTCTCTCTCTCTCACACCCAAGTGCATCTTACTAATACCCATCCTCTACACACACCTTCCAACATGGTACCTGCAACGAGGTGACTCACTATGTACCTTGCTCCACCTGCAAGGTTCAAGTACACACTCATCCTTCCTCTCCTCACCTCCCACCACTCAACCCATGCACTCTCTCTCACAGATTCCCTTGGCTCCTCACAGCTGCCTTCATTAACCTCTGTACTTATGCTGGTGTCCCCTGTGGGAACCCTGCGGTGGCCCCGGAGAAGGCAGCCACACCCACAAGTAGGTGGGTGAGAGAGAGTTGAGTTAGGGGGAGAGTCACACTCTTCTGCGGCTTTCAGATAAAGCTAAGCCAAATGCCAACGAGGATCAGAACAGTTTTGCTAGCTATTGAGGATGATTTTATATTCCAATGCCTCCTCCTTGTTTTTAGTATTTTGAGACTCTGTTATGCACCCATATTGAGCCTGATTAAAAGCTAAAAATGCCCACAACTAGCACACAACTTCCCCACGACCCTGGGGTCAAAAAGTTCTCCAAGAGAAAAGCCAACAGTCCTAGCCATATGCATGACAAGGCTGAGGCAGGCCACCAAATCTTCCTGCTGTGAAGACAGACAAAGGGGAGAAAAATAATAATACTGCTCTCCTTTCAAACCCTATGTAAGGCACAGGATATGGGTGTATTTGTTTGGCTCTGTTTTGTTTCTTTTGTTTCTAAGGTATAGAGCTCTATAGTAGGATGGAGAATGTAAACTCTGGGCAGCATGATTTGCTAGCCTAAAAAAGTCGGGGATACGACAGCCACCTCAATGGCTGAGACAGAGCGGCAAAATCTGCCCTGAAACTTGATCCACCAAGAAGTAGTGACCCAGGCCTGCAGCACTCACAGCATTAGACATAAGAAAGCATCACTGCAGATTTCCCGCCTGTTCGTATCCGATGAACAGGTGGAAAATGTCACTTCCAGGTCTGTATGTGCGCAGACCATGGGAGCGAAAGGTTGCAACAACTCAATGTAAAATTGAATGTTGATGAGGGGAGAACGAAAATGAGGCTCAGCCGTGACTAATTCCGTACAGGCTCTCGCAGTGTCTATTAAGGACAACTGGAAAAGCTTCAATGTTAGCATGTTACTGCCCTCTCCTGGGCAAAAGGTCAAAGACGGTACATGTGTGAGTCACAATTGGTTCAAGTTTGTGTGCCCCAAGGCAGGCAATCTTTAATCCTCCAGTCTACAACCTTTGAAAGAGAACTGCCTTTGACCATCTTCCACCTGCGAATCCAAACCCGTCTCCCCAACTGCCGCCATTTTACCTTTCCCACTGGAACCAAAGGATTCTGAGACCACAGACTTCATTAGTCTGTTATAGGTGGCTGGGGGAAAGAACCAGAATTGTCCACTGGAAGAGTGATGTGATTGCAGGTGGGGAGGGCAGCCCTGAACTTCAGGACATCCTACTGATCCACTTTGTAAGCAGCAACCCCTATCACTGTTTAGTGCCCTGGAAGTTGCTTAACAGGGCCTGAGAAACATTCTTCTTCCAGTCCTCACCACCCCCAGCACACCCTGTCAGCTCTTCAGCCATATGCCGGAGCACTTACTGTTTTGAACCTAAACTCATACCACTGAAAAATGTAATTAAATCTAAATCACTTGTAATTTTTAAGGGCTAGAATATCTTATCAAAATTAATGAAAACTCCAATCTCTTGGAAATAATTCTTTTATGACTTTTAATGGCTGTACAAATAATATTTTAAATGAAGACACATCTGAATAATAAGTAAAATAAAATGAGGCAAATTAATTAAGACTGTCCTGATAGGCCTAAATTAAGTAATCATCTTTTTTTTATATATATATATATAAAGTCTCAAGGTAAGTCACTTATCTCTTCATTTCATACAAAGTATAAAGATCAGGTCCGAATTCATACACTGTAAAGGAATCCAAATTAATGGGATACAATACAGTATCCTTCAACAGAGACGATAATCACTTTAAAGGATTCTCATCTCAACAAATATTTATCCAGGGCCTGCTGCGCACACAGCACTGTACTTGGGGATAGAGCACAATCTCATTACCATGTGTCCCCGTGAGGATAAACCACAGAGCATCCTGAGAGTTGCTGCCATTGTCACCTTGCTTGGCTGGCACTTTGATCATGTCCCTGACCCCTCTCGTCCCCACAGAGGCCTGCCCCATCTCCATTCATGGGAAAAGCCCTTCCTCAGCGGCAGGCAGTATGGGCTGGGGCTGGAGCAAGGACTACCCCGGGGAGTGAGGGGGGCCTGGCTATTCCTCTGGGAGGAGAAGGGCAGTGGCCACCGTGCATTGAACACTGCTCCGGGGCTGTGCCCGGCCCTGTGCCATCACGTC
The DNA here is from genome assembly GCF_964656455.1 of Halichoerus grypus. Lineage (NCBI taxonomy): Eukaryota > Metazoa > Chordata > Mammalia > Carnivora > Phocidae > Halichoerus > Halichoerus grypus. The sequence continues at coordinate 88,644,682 of NC_135717.1, forward strand.
AGGGGTATTATTTCATGCCATCCTCAAAACAGCCCAGTTGGTAGCTCTTATTACGATTCCATCATTTTAAGGATGAGAACAGAGAAACGTACCACATTTAAGCACTGTGCCCAAAGTTATAAAACCACAAGAAGCAGGGTCAAGATTCAAGTGTGAGTCTGTCTGAGCCTACAGTCCAAGCCAGTAACTGCGAGACTATCCGACTTCCTTTATATCTGAAATGGAAGGAACCCAACAGGCTCGCTGTGCAAATCAAATGGTAATTTATAAGACTGGTTTCTGGATGATCATTTGCTTACCTAAAGGACCCTGGAGTCAGATGATGTTACGTCCCTACTCAAGATGCTCAACAGGGTCCCCACTGAATTTGGAATAAAATCCCAAGTTCTTGCCACCGCCCGCAAAGCCCTGTGTGAGCTGGCCCTTGACTCCCTCGTGACCTGCCTGCCCTGTTTCCACCCCACTCACTGTCCTCCCAGCACAGCCTCCTTGCTTCCTCTTAAACCAAGATGTATATTCCTGCCTCAGGGTCTTTGCCTGCGTGCTCCCTCTGCTTGAGATACTCTCAGCCCGAGTAGCTACATGACCCACCTCATTTGGTTCCTGACTCCGCTCCGTGTCACCTTACCCAAAAGGCCTGTCCTGCCCCATCTAACTAAAATAGAACCTTGTCTCCTCATCTGTCTTTGGTTTTATCGACAGCACTCATCAGTCTCTGACATCATTATATTCACATCTGTTTATTATCTCTCTCATTGCAGCAAAGGCTTCGCCCGGGCAGGGACCCGGCCTTGCCAGCTCACCGCGGTGTTGCTAGCAATTTAACAGTTCATGGCACATAGTAGACGCTCAATAAATATCTACCAAATCAATGAGTCAGTGAACGAACATAAAAGCTTTATCAATATATATGCAGATTTGCCTGCTTGAATTTGCATTCGTAAAACGAATCTAGAAAGGACAACCCCCATTTTACGCAGCGATGCCTATTCATGACCCACCTTAGCTAATTTTATTCATTCCCTCTATCTTTCCTCAAGTCCAGAACATCCTCTGAACCACCACACGCCCCCTTCCCATAAATGCCTTCAGTCATCTCCTAAAACCCTTCTCTAACCCCATGCTGCTGAGGAGAGGTGACAACAGCAAGGCCAGTCTCACGGTCACACCACCCACCGTAACACAGGTACAAAGCTTGCCCCTGGGCCCAGTCTGGCTTCCCAACAGCGGGCAAGTTGTGCCCGTCAGCGTGCCCTTCTGATAGCTGGGCGCGCCACTGCGCCCTCTTATAGGCCAGGTTCTAGCACGGCCCCCTCTGCAGGGGGTACGACCATGTCTCGGGGGAACTTGCTGAAAACTGCCCCGCCCCTACTGTGCATTTCACACTCACGTAGAGAGAACTATGAAGGCCTTTACCCAATGATTCAAGTATTTTTCATGTGGATGCTATGTGTCTCAGACGGAGAGAGAGCTGTGGGCCGGGTCATAGAACTGCTTCACTCACCTATTTTCTTATAAGCTCAGAGCTTTAATTTTTCCAAGATCTGGACTATTGAGCGCATTAATCTATGTGGTTCTTCTAACACAGGAGCTGTTTATGATACAGCACTTCACTCCTCAGAGGGCTAGGGCTAGAAAAATAAACTGTGTTTCCAGTATTATGTACTTTTCAAGAGTAGAGGGATTCGATACAAATTCCTAACCTGGCACTAATAATGAGGGGCTTAGAGGTCTACAGCCTGAAACAAATCGGGACAGGGCAAAAAAAAAAAAAAAAAAAAAAAAATCTACAAGCCCACCAAACAAAATGCAGCTAAGCACCTGCTACTCTTCTTGTTCCCGCAGCATAATCCATTGAATGCATCATTGTTATGACATCAGAAAGAGTGAGAAGTGGCAAGGCAAGCATTTTTATGAGGTGTTACAAGTTTGTAACTAACCTGCACTTCCTTTCTAAAGGCTGTGTTTTCTGCATCACTAGATTCTTGTTGCCTTCCTGGGTGTTACTGCTTCCGTCTGGCTCTGCCTGTGTGATCCGGGAGAAAGATACTGCAGGAACTGGCTACAGTTGCAAACCCCTGAGCCTCTGTCTCACCTGTTAAAACAGCGCTAAGTTCCTGGGAACACAATGACAGCAGATCTGTCACCCCCTCCTCTTCTCCCTCTCCAGAGCTCACCTTTGCACTGAGCATAGTAGACAGCACCTGTCCCTACAGGTATGACCAGCACCTACAGGTGCCTACAGGCGTAGCAAAGCTACAGAGAGGCAGGTGGTCCGAGAGTCAGCAAGGGTGAGGGCTCAGACTCCCAGGAGTGCCACCATAGCCTACTCTGCCAAAGGAACGGAATCGACAACATAACGCAGTGGGAAAACAGGTCAGTCCAACCCCAACTGAAGTCTATGAGATCAGGTCACACAAGTAACTGGTGCTTCACCTGACTTTGATTTCAGAAGCATAGTACGAAGCGTTCGTACTTGGAGGGAAACCATCTATCTGACTTAATTCCAAGGAACGGCTGTGCAGAACGATGGACTCCAGAGTACTGCCCATATTATAAAAATGCAGGATTGCAAGGAAGTGGATGAACGAGCCTAATTTAGGAACGGCGCTAGGCAGCTCTGTGGAACATTCCAGAGGATGAGGCAGACCACTCCGTGGAGATACTGAGTAAAGATACTGGTGGGTCAAAGCAGGAAACAAGGAAGGTCAGGTTTTGAAGTTAGTATAATATATAAAAAGATAGTATAAATTGAATATAATATATAAAACATAGTATATAAAATATATAAAAAGTTAACATAAAATGAAGTTAGTATAAATAAATAAAAACTCAGGGTGGAGGAATATGAATAGTATCTTCAAACTTTTTTGCTCAGTTACCCACTAAAAGGATTCTTAAAATTATGTACCCCTGTGCCCATTTTTAAATGGACATTAAAATTTTTTTCTTGGTAATCTAAATGGCTGCAAAGGATACAATTTCTGGCATATAGTAAATACTAACACTTTTAAATAAACTGTTACGTCGCTGTTTTTAATGTATTTAATGGAATATAAATACCATAGTAACTTGTTATCTACCACCATCCACTTTTAAAATATAAGATTAAGCCTTCTTGAGGTGTCATAAATTTCATATCATTCCTATTTTTCCCTAACATTGTAATTCTCTCATCATCTCCCCCACAAGATTTCATGGTAATGTGATATATATACCTTGCTTGAAAGTACTTTAATGACGACTCTCTATCATACCCCTTTGCAACCAAAATATGTATAAAAATTGAAGTTTATGATTATTTTGTATTACCTGTAATCATAGGCTCTATGTGTTTAACTGTTTTTTCTCTGGACTGAGATATTATTACAACTATTAATTGTAAGCCTTTGGTGAAAATAACATACATAGGTTATAAATTTTGGCAGATGAGTATTAAATAGTAAAATCTTATTAAATTTTATTTTATGTATATTTTACCACAATTTTTAAAATAAATGTAAAAGCTTTTATTAGAAATCTCTCTCAATAAGCTGGTTACAAGGGTAGTTTATGGTATCTTGAATAAAGGAAGTGCCCCCTAAACGAATATTTCAAATTACCCCTTTTATGCAGCCCCACTAGAAGTTCTTTCACCTTAGGGCAAAGTATATAGTAAAATTCTGAGAAAATGAGAGATAGGCTTTTCTTTTGAAAAAGTGAGAAAAGAATGATCATGAACGGCCGGGGGGTGGGAGGGTGGCACTTTCTCAAGCAGATTGGTTTTAGGAAAGAATACGCTAGAAAACTGAAGATCTGGAAATTAAGTCCCTTAAAATTCTCCATGCCTTCATACTCCCTGAAAGTCTTTACGTACTCACAAAAGTATGTGCTCTCCAGTGTGAAGGCTGCCGTGTCCGAGAACTTCTGGAATACTGCAGGCCGTTGTTTTTCCCACTGACCGTGGTCTGGTCAGTGTAGCTAATAAATCATGAACTTGAGGGCACGTGCCCCCTCGCTGTCTGTATCTCCACAGAGTAGGCAAGGGCTGAGGCTCACTACGTGAACTGTCCTAGGATTATGCCAATCTTGGCTGCTTATTGCTTTCTTTTCTTCATTATCTCCCCGCAGGGGAGAGTCAACAGCTTGGCCCAAGAAGCAGCTAAGCCCGTGAACCAGCTTTGGCCAGGGCAGTTGTAACATAGATCAAAAATCATGCATGCCCCTCGCCGAAGGGCTGTGGTCAGTGATGGGAGCAGAGACAGCCACAAGCCCACACACGTCTTCCCTGCACACCCAACAGCAATCCTATCCCCCTTCCTGCAACATAGTATCTCCACGGGGATTCTCCATCCTGTATCTTATATTTTTCAATAACCCATTTATCCTCTCCTTTTCAACTTGAAACCCTAACATAAAAAGTGATCCTACAGGACTCCACCTGTGGCTGTGGCTCATTTCCCAGATGCAGCCCAAAGCCTCTGCTGATGACACCAAAAACATCACCATGGCAACCATCACTGACATACAGTGCAAAGCTGAGGATGAAGCATGAATTCTTCTCTAAATCGCTTCCACAATGTTAAACTCATGTCATCTATCACCCTCTAGGCTTACTGGCCTGTCTTGGAACCAAGGAAGTGGCAGATTTTTTTTTTTATTCAGTGATGCTTTTTAATAACAGCTATTTTCATTAAAAAGTAAAATTAAACACATTTTAAGCCTTTAGGAAAGACGAAAGAAAAAGGTTACCTATAATCCCACTACACTGGAACATTTACTCTTAGCAATGTGGTCTTTGAAGTATCCCATTTTAAACTGAAATTGTTTTTATTCACTCTCCTTAGGACACCTCTACGAGAAAACTGTGACAAAAGTTACCACAGTTCCACCCAGACCCTTGAAAGTATGGGATCTGTTCATTCGAAAGCCAATGATCTTTCAGCTAAATGTAGACCCAGGGCTGGGAGGAAGGAGATGATACCCAGAACCAGCGCATGGGCAAATACAATACAAAATGCCAAGTGCACTTGAACAGAGACAAAAAAGAAGGTTCTGGGGCAAATACAGCCACATTGCCTCATAGCAAGAGCCTAAAGAAAGTCCCTGCCAGGGGGGATCCTTCAGGTAAACGCTTTCTTCTCATAAGGATCAATCCAACCCTGCCCCATGCGCTTAAACACTAAATTCAAAAATGTACCACGATGAAAGAACAGCAAACCTTTGTTAGCCCTCTGGGGCCACTAAAGATGCGGAAGTGTGTGCCTTGCTGAGACAGCACTGTGGATAGCAAAGAAGGCCTATTTTTTCTTTGTTCGCAGACAAAGCACAGCCCCACCGATCTGGGTCTTAGATTATGTATATATATACACACCTCGTCTCAAATTCATTTTTGCCGGAGTCACCCGGCTCTGCTCTGACGCCAAAGCCCGGAACACAGCTGGGGGTGGTGGCGCAGCCAACCTGGTGATTTAACAAAGACTGTTCATTCAAAAGCCTTGTTTCTGAAGCAAAGAGGAGCTCAGACTTAAGAGACCTGGATTCTGCAAGAAGCAACTGTACCTCTAGCTATAAAATTTGAAATCCCTCTGAATGTAGGTTACATCAATCCCGTCCGCATACCAAAGACAGTGCACCTTGATTCACGGTATAGATCAGGGCCTGTGGTCCTCAGAGAAGCAGACTGAATGTCCAAAAGGCAATCGGTGAATAATAGGAAGTCCGTGGACACGTGGACCATTTGGAGTCACCAGCCATTTGATTCCTCTAAACTGATGGGCAGCTACTCAGGAAACCCAGGAACCACAAACTCACCATCCTACTACTCTTTCTTTGAAAGAACTAAGTGTTTGGGAAAAGAGAGTTTGGCTAAATCGGCCTTTAATGGGTGCTCCCAGAGGTCGTCCTGCTTTCCCCATATCTCAGGTCCCCAGGAGGGCAGGCCATTAGTCCTTGCAGCAGGTGACAGCAGAAATATGTGTGGTTGCTGGACATTGGGGGATCCTTGCTTCAACCCCAAGAGCACTTGGGGATACAGATCAGGGTTGAGTCCACTGGTCAAAGAACACAGAACTCTTGGAGAGAAGTCAGGGGGGAGGTAGATGCTGATCTGCATGTCAGCCCGTACAGCATGCAAACCTCAGCTAGGTGAAAGAGTTGTCAGAGACTTCTCAAAAGCTCCTGGCTGCTCCGGAGAAATCCCAAAAAGAGAGTTCCCAATGGCTCTAACTCCAAAGCTCTCCCACATCCTCCAGGGCCTCTGAGATCAATGGCAGGAAATGTCCTCACCCTTTTTCCTGATTTTCTCCCGGGGCTGCCACAGATTTCCAAGACCCTCAATCTGAACACTCAGCCAGAGGGACAACAGGACCTCCTGAAATCTTCTAAGGACTGAAGCATGAAAGCTGCAGGGGCACACTGCAATCAGCTCAAAGCCGCTAACGTGGGGGCCCTCCAGCTGTGAGGAGCTCTACGGTCTCGTGATCACACCACATGTGACATCTATCCTGCCACCGGCCTCTATACTAGGGTACCAGACATTCCCTAGTGGACACAGGATTATTAGCAAACCCTTTAATTTGTGTACATGTTCAGGGATTGTTGAATAAGATCACAGACCACCATATGAAGAAGAATGTAGTACATATTGGTGAGCAAGGAAACAAGAGAGGGGTACAGCTCAAAGGAAATCCTCAGAACACTACACACCTGTCGCTATGCACCAGGCTACGCTGCAGCTGCAGCTGAGAAGGCTGCAAGATCCAAGCCAATCAAATTCATGTTTACTATGCACTTACTACAGGTAATGGAGAAGAAATTCAAGAGAGAGCCACAAAGAGTACTAAACTTTAGGAAACAGGCCCTTGAATGGTCTTTGATCGTGATGGTGATTACAGAACTTAAAAGACTGAGAGATGGTTGAAGGAAAAAGACAAGTTATCACTTTATATAGAAGATACTGATCAGTTTGCTATTTCCACTAAAACTAAGGAATGGTTTTATACTGCAAAAGAAGAACATTATATTAAAATATGGAAGAATAGCCTGTCAAAATGGGGCATCGCACAGTGGGAGAACTTATTAAAGAGGTTGTAAGGGACTCCTTCTTGTTAGAAATCATTAAAAAAGAACAGACAGATCAATCTGCAAGTGTTTACTGAGACCCCCCAGGCCAGCCTATCCCCATGCAGTGTTAGGGTTATAGTTCAAAGTGGGAGCTCTATCACCAAACTAACCTGAGTTCAAATCCCAGCGTGGCCACTGACTATGTGACCTTGGGCAAGTTATTTAACCACTTTAAGCCTGGTTCCTCACTTGGAAGATAAGGGTGGTAAGAGTACTGAGGTCCATTCAACTGTTGTGAAGATTCAAGGTGAACACGCATGGAAAGCATTTAGCATGGTGTCTAGGGTGAACAAAAGCATGCTCACTCAATTATTGTCATTGCCTTTGTTTGAGTCCTGGCCTATCTAGAAGTTACTTGCCTGGAGTTTTAGTTTACCAGATCACAGTCAACAATGAAGAAATAAACAAAAAGGATTTCTGATCTATCAGATTACATGTCTCAGATCCCTGACCAACAGTGAATGATGCCCTTTGCTTCCTGAGCCTACACTCCTGCCTCTGACTCATGCTTTGGACACCATTCCTTACAAAGAGTTTCCACTCCAAGTTTACAGAGCAAAATAAGTTGTAGGTACAGTATCACTTTGGTAGAAGCAGTTCAGTAAAAGGCCAGATTTTTAAGATCACCAGAGTCCATATCAGAAGTAAGTTAAGCACAGTTGCTCTGACAGGCCTAGCCACATACCACATAAAAAAAAAAAAAAGAAAGAAAGAGCTAAGCTTGATGAAGAAAAAGGAAAACAAAGGACAAAATCTGCACCCCAGGAGTGGTGCCTCTAGAGATAAAAGTTGCAAACACTTCCCACTCCCTTGTGAACCCTCCAAGAAGAGTGAAGCCAGGGACGGTGGTGATATGACTTTCCAGATAATATACAGGGCATGCAGTTAAATGTGAATCTCAATGATTTAAAAAAAACATATTTTTAGTGTAGGTATGCAAATATTGCAATACCTGGAACATACTTTACTAAAAAATTATTGTTGTTCATCTGAAATTCCAATTCAACTGAGTGTCCTCTGTTTTCGTTTGTTAAATCTGCCAACTCCAGACATGGTCAAAGAACCTCCCGTTATACAGAGTGCCAAGGCCAGAAATGAAGCAGAAATACTGAAAAACCAGAGTCATCCCCAAACGGTCTCTCTACTTGGTAGACAGGCTAGAGAAAAGGTATTCCAGCAGTAGACAGGAACCCGGAATACGAAAATCCAATGTGAAAAGCATTTAGCCTAAATGTAAGGGGTGAAGAGGTCCCCTTGGGGAAATTAGCTTGTCTCGTTAACAGGATATTCAAGTCAAACAATCCAGTCTGATTGTAGAGAGCACACTGATTCCAAAAGCCAAGCACATGCAATTCGTGGTTGGTAAAGCTGTATAATTGCCCCCATTTGTCGAGACTCTAGGAGACTTCATGGAAACTGAGTGTCCATCCCACCTGCTCCCACACACACTATAACTACTTCCATCACAGCACTCACCACAGGATTTAATTTTCCACTCATCTGTCTGTCTCTCCCTCCAGACTGTGAGCTCCTCCAGGGCAAGGACAGAGTCTACTTTATCTGTGAAACCACAACCCTAACTGTGGCTGGCCACCACGCAATGCAGCTGGTTGACCTGCATGATTCCTATAAGGGAATTCAGAGTGAGAAGGGGCTAAACAGATTCTATTGGGAATACATCAGAAAAGAGAGGAAAAAGAAATCCATTTTTCTAAATCTCCTCAATACTCTAAATAAATTATATATGTTATTTGTATGGGTTTTACATACGAGCACACTCTATATTAACAGTAATCTGTGTATGTATAGCAACAAGAAAGAAGAACTCCAAAGATATTTTAGTTTTTTTGAAGCAGAAGAGCAGTGAAGAAAGAGGTCTACATGTACATAATGATATAAAAATTTAAATGTACGTAAAGACCTTAAGTACGTGTCTGTATGTGCATACTGTGTGCACAGACAAAATACACCAGAGGTTCCAGGAAAAAAGGTTCAACCCAATCTTTTCCTACAAATATTCAGACCTCTGAGGCACTCAACTCTAGGATCAGCTCTCCATAATAGTTCTAGTTGTGTTAATGAAACTGTAACACATCCCTATCCACCAACCACTATATAGTATCCGCAGGAACCCACATTGGGATATGATGATGGTCCTCATGAAGAGCATCACAGAAATGAAACTAAATGTTCTAAAGCCTAATACTGCTTCAGAACAAATCTCCGCCCTATCTAGGAGCCCTGTTTTCCATCTCACAGAATCTCTCTGTCACCTATGTTTACCTCTCTTCTTTACCACATACCTTCACTGGATACCTCCCCAATATGTCCTTCCTCTCTCTATCACTGCCCCCACCAATCTCTCTTCCTCACAGATTGGAGAGGTAGTCATTGGCTATTTAGAAGACCAGAAATATCAGATATTTCTGGCCATGTACGTAATGTACAGAACCATGTGTGGCCTCCAACACCCCAAGAACTGGACAAGACCATTCAATAATATGGGAAGAAAATGTAAGAACTTCTATTTATATTTAATTTTATCTCACCCATTGTTTTTAAGATTTTATTTATTTATTTGAGAGAGAAAGAGAGAGCAAGAGAGCACAAGCAGGGGGAGCAGTAGAGGGAGAAGGAGAAGCGGGCTTCCCATTGAGCAGAGAGCCCCACGTGGGGCTCAATCCCAGGACCCCGGGATCATGACCTGAGCTGAAGGCAAACACTTAACTGACTGAGCCACCCAGGTGCCCCAATCTCACCCATTTTTAATTTCTGGTTTTGTGTGTGCTTTATAACGGATATAACATATTAATATACACATAACTATGTACTAAATAAACATCCTGGTCACTAGTGTTCCAGTTATATATGGCTATATAACAAATCTCTCCAAAATCTAGTGGTATTAAAAAAAAAAATGGGGCGCCTGGGTGGCTCAGTCATTAAGCATCTGCCTTCGGCTCGGGTCATGATCCTAGGGTCCTGGGATGGAGCCCCACATCAGGCTCCCTGCTCGGTGGGAAGCCTGCTTCTCCCTCTCCCACTCCCCCTGCTTATGTTCCCTCTCTCGCTGTGTCTCTCTCTGTCAAATAAATGAATAAAACCCTTAAAAAAAAATTTTTATTACACTCACAAATTTTGAGGGTTAGAAGTTTGGATAGAGTACAGCAGGACTGTTTGTCTCAACTCCAAGCCTTTTGGGGCCTCCGCTGGGAAGACTCAAGCAGCTGGGAGGTGACTCCAAGGGCTGAGTGCTAGAATCATCTGGAACTTCTTAATTTACATGGCTGGCACTGGGCTGAGCTGGGACTGTCAATGTGAGCACCTACATATGGCCTCTGCATGTGGCCTCTCACAGAATGGCAGCTGGGAGCTCTAAGAGTACTGAGAGAACAAAGGGGAAGCTCCCTGGCCTTTTCTGACTAGCCTCAGAAGTCACCCAGCGTCACTTTCCGCATACTCGATTGGTAGAAGCAGTCGCAGGCTGCCCAGACACGAGGGGAGGGGCCTGGGCTCCATCCGTGAAGGAGAGCGGCCAGGTCTCCCGCAGAAGAGCATAGCTACCTTTGGCAAACAATCTGCCTCAGTTTTCCTCTGTGCTCTGAGATCTGCTCCCCCATCCCCTTCCTCTGCACTGCTCTGTGTTGCAGGGGCAAAACCTGCAGGCCACATTTCTCAGGTTCTGTTGCCAAAAAGACTCTGGGCAGGTTTGTTTTGTTTCGTTTTGACGAGTCTAGTTAGGCTTAAACAATGAAGGCCCTGCCAGGAGACTGAGGGGGTCCCAAAGAGAGGAGAAGCCAGGATGTTCCGCTCTAATCAGCATCTCCCAGGGGCTGTATCTCCTCCACGGATTCCATTCTCTGCTAAGCCGCCACCACTCACTTGTCCCAGCTCCCAATGGACAACTTCCATCTTGTTCCCTGCGACCCAAAGACGGATACTGACTTTCCGCTTTGTGGATTTGAGGCTGCGTCTGGGGTTGGTCAGGCCCTGCTTAGCTTTTCAGCTCTTCCAATCCCTTTGTAACTACTGTCCAACATTAAGCTCTCCCCTTCAAACTACCTGATGTGGACTCTGTCTTCCTATGTAATAAATATACACGCACTGGGGATAAATATTCCAAAATGTCTCCCTAATCGAGATGTAAGTTCACAAAAGTATGTAGATCACTGATGTCATTTTAAAAGCCCTGCAAGGGGAGTCAGGTGGCCTGAGGTCTGGCCCTGGATGAGGCACTAGCTATAGACCTTGACATCGGCTTAGTGCATGGGCCTCAGTGTCCTCACCCACACAAAGTGGTGCCCCTTTCAGGACTAACATTCCGTGACTCCGTCTCTCAGGTACAATCTGCCCACTAGGTCCAGGCCTAACCCACACTGACTTTGATCCCGGAAGTCTCGCCTCAGCACAAGCAAACCAACACGACTGTGCTTCACAATTCAACCAAGGGAACCGGCCAAGCTAGACAGCAGCGGAGCCACGTCCCTGCAGGGACCAGACCCCGAGGGAGTACTGACGGTGAGGCAGGCAGTATGGAGCTGGGCCTCGGGTGAGTGTGAGCACTCCAGCCCCACACTCAGGGCAGCTCTGGCTCCTCTAGGTAGAAGCACGACAGTGTCTGTAATCGGGACCCCTGCAAGTAAGCCTGACCATCTGCAGACTGAGCCCCGTCCAAGGTCAGTGGAACCATTTGGGGACATTCAAAACCACATGAAAAAAAAATAACTTTTTCTTCTGTGAAGGGGAAAAAAAAAATCTTAGGGCATAAAAAAAGCACAGTTTGTTTCAAAAGTGAAGAAAAACTACAACCGAGCCCACCAATTACCCCATCACAGGGGAAAGTGTCCACTTTAGAGAAATGCCTTCATGATAGAGCTTGATAAAGGGACAAAGTCAGCTGGTGTCCTTTTTTTCCTCTCAGGGTACATATAAATGATTCTTCTTCTCAGCTCACCCATCCTGGTCTCTTTTCCATCCCGGGAGAAGAGGATTTAACAAAATTGATTATAGATTTAACAATATATCGTCAAGATATTTGAAGGAAATGAAATACTGCAATGAACTATAAGTAATTTGACCATAAGTTTTGAATCCCCAAATCCTATTCAATGGAATGTTAGTGAAACAAATGAGTCACATGTTTTAAACCTGGCATTCTTTGGTTTAGAGAGACTTTCATTTTCAAGCTACTTCCTGTAGCAGGATTTGACCCGTAAATACCATTCGGGAAACACACATTCAAAACCATGCCCTGAAAGAACGTTCAAGATGTGGGAAGGCTAGCAACAAGGACTGAGGTGTCACCACACGTCTGCAGCGGGCCTAGCGTCTGGCCTAAATTGCTACCCTGGTTCTGTCCAACAGAGTAGAACCTGTGAGGCATTCAAATCTGCAACCTTACTTTGAAGTTCTGAAAGAGTGAGAAACAAGCTGAACCAGTTCTAACTGAAGCAAACTGCATTTATCCTACTTTGCTAAAACCCGTTCTGCATCCAAATGACTTTGAGATGAACTGAGGAGAATTCATCTTGTACACTGAGGGGGGGAGGGAGGAGCAAGTGTCTTCCTTACCTCAATTTCACAAGTGGGCCCGAATGTATTGTCCAACATATATACCAGGTATATAAAAAGCAAATGAAGAGAGAAAGCTAAGCAGCCAGCAGTTTCCAGTGAGCAACCAAGAACACTTCGGTTTCACATGCCTACGGTATGCAGTGCACTTTTCTAGATTCCATGCTGAACGTGAAGATGCACAAGACACAGCCTGGCCTTCCAGGGGCCTACCATCAAGTGGTGGAGTCAGACACAGATATTAATAAACAAAATAAGACTTGGCGGTGACAAGCGCCATTGAGAATAGAGAGAGATACAGAGAAATGTCTGCCCGTTGGAAGGATGTGGGAAGACTTCTCAGAGGAAGTGGGCTTCCAGTAGGACCTTGAGGAACAGCTAGAATTCTGACAAGGCTGGAGTGGAAGGCAGGGATGCTGGACCTCCCTGAAGGGACAAGGGAATGGCTTGAGCAAAGCCAAGTCTGTCTGTCAAGGGCACATGCTGAACACACAGATGACGAGAGCGGAGGAGCGAGGACAAAGCCGTGCGGTGGGCAGGAGGCCCCACAGGCCCGTGAGAGCCAGACCTGTGAACGCCGGCAGGGGACAGCGAGGACTTCATTCTGCACGCAATAATGAGCCATTAAAGGTTTCAGAGAAGGCAGATGAGATCAGAGCCCTGATTTAAAAGGCAACTCATGGCAATTTGAGTTATGCTTTGAAATCCATATTCCTCAGAGAAAATTTTTACAAAACTCTTATCAGGGCAATAACTCTTCCCCTCTGTCACCGCTCCCCTGAATGCTCATACCCTCACTCTGTTTTAAAAGCCTCAGTCTGAAAACAAGCGGTTGTTCTCCAAGTCACTGCCCCCAAATGTTCATTCCGTATGGACTCCGGAGGCCCTGTGTGGTGTCACATCTGTCTGCCCAGCAACGAGCTGCGAAATCATGAGCAAAACCCGGAGTGTCCCCTGAGGGTTCCCCAGTAAGCCCATGATTTGCAGAGGATTCCACTTCTACTTTCCTATAAACATACATGGCAATGAAGAGCAAAGGATAAAGTTTTACATGTATAAGTAGCATCTATGTCCCTTAATTAATGTCAAGGTCATGTTATTCCACAATTTCTCTGGACTTGGGAGAATCAGAGCTCAGAACCCTCCCTCTAGTACTGTAATTAAAGGCTGAACTTCTCTTTTTTTTTTTTTTTGAGATTTTATTTATTTATTTCAGAGAGACAGAGAGACACGCAAGCATGAGCCAGGTGGAGTGGGAGAGGGAGAAGCAGGCTCCCTGCCAAGCAGGGAGCCCGATATGAGGCTCGATCCCAGGACCCTGGGATCATGACCTGAGCCGAAGGCAGACACTTAATAGATTGAGCCACCCAGGTACCCCTAAAGGCTGAATTTCTAAGGAAAGTTCTTTCTTCCTCTATCCTTCATTTCCATGTGTCAACAGACCCAATTTACCTAGGGTGAGTGCCCCAATACCTATGTCCCCTGGGTTAAAAAGAGTTCAGTATTTTTTTTTCCTTGTAGACATAAATAATGAATTAGATTAAAATCAAAGTTGAGCAGAGTATGTGAACAAGAATGGGGATAGAAATAGGCAAAGGGAGGCTCAGGTCCTCCCATGCCATACTATCAACCTATCACTTCTATTAACTATTCTCTTGGGGGTTTCTCATTTTTGGGTGCTTCCACTGGACTCGGCAGTAACAAGTGTGCCACTGGGAGCCTCTTCTGGGGGTCCAGCCTCAGTAACTAGGACCTCTTCAGCAATGCAAGATATGGGAAAGAAAGATGTGTGTATATGTACGCTGACACACACAAACACACAAGAGACAGAGAAGGAGAGCTGTGAAGAGAGGCTTCAACCACTAGGCACTTCTGAGGTGTTTCTCAGTGGAACCTAAAGACAGAAGCACCAAATGAACTCATTTACATCTATCTCCTTAATACCCTTTCACCGGACCACATAGAGAAGGCTGGCTAGCTGCCACCTCACCACGTCAGAGCCCCCTCCACCAACCTCTGAGAAACAGCTCAGCTGCCTTCCTCGACCTGTCTCCCCCAAGAGGTCCAAGGTTCCACAGGTTTGAGTCCTGAGCTCGCAGGCAGGGGGCCGCTAGGAGAGAAAAAGACCCTAGAACTGGCGATATCTCTTTCACAAACACTTCCCACCCAAGGACAAAAAGTCAGCTTTCTCAGACAAGAAACTCTCTTCTCTCCCTTGCAGATCACCCAGGCTCCCACATTCCAGTTCTTCATGGTTTAAGGTGATCTCCCAAGCAGGTGAAAGGAGAAGGGAGAGGAGGTGAAAACCCAGATTAGGCAAACTGCTAATTCTGACAAATGTAAGAAAATAATGAGTCCAGAGCTGTGGTGTCCAAGGTGGAAACCAACAGCCTGCTGTGACTACTCAGATTTCTGTTCTCCAGTCTTACCTGCCACACATGGCTAGAGGCCATCACATGGGAACGCAAAGATACAGAACACTTCCATCATGGCAGAAAGTTCTGTTGGACAATGTCGGCCTCGAGGTTGTCATGAAGAGATCTATTTGTACCTTGGATTAAGAATAAAATGTAGCGTTGACGATAAAGTGAAAAGAGCAGTAACGAGGAGTTAATCCAAGGTCCAGCTTTACTTGTCCAGAGTTCTGATGCCATCAGGGAATCACTTTTCACAGCCCAATCTGTACTATCAGAAAACTGAACTGGACAGGTGACCCTAAAGCCTTACCTCGCAGGAGATAATGGGGTACAATGGGAAGTACCCAGAATTCACAACAGTCACAAATCCCAGGGGCAAGTCACCTAATCTTTCCTGCCCTTAGTTTCCTCAGCTGCAGAATGGAATATCATCATCTCCCTCATAAATCCAATGGGAGAATATATTTAAGATTGACCCATTTGCTGGAAAACACTCCGCAGCTAGGTGTTCCCTCGTAAGTGACGACAACCAGAGTGCACGGTGTTTGAAGATTCCTACCTCTCTCCTTTATCCCTAGGAAGGCTCTCCATTAGCAAGTGCCCAGGCGGTGGCCCTAGTGTGTTTTTCTCACACCACATCCTTGCTCCCACTGGCAGCCCCTTTAGCAGAGCCATTTCATTGTGTGTGTTTGACAAACCCAGATTTTCCTCCTCCTCATCCTCCTCCCACCCACCACCAACACAACCAGCAAGGGAAGAGCCGGTTATTTTTAAAGACACCCATAAAATATGCCCTTGGAGTTCCTCCTGAGCTTTGAAGAAGAAAAAAAAATGACAGTTATAGAGACATCATTTATTGAAGCCCTACTATATCCAGTACACTTTATTTGGGCTGTGGGAATTCGCTTTAAAAAAAAAAAAAAGAAAGAAAGAAATAGTAGCAAAAAAAAAAAAAAACGGTGGGGGAATGAAACATACACATTTGGAAAAGCTTTAAAAATACTTAGGGATTCTTTATACACACCAGCAGGTGTAAATTAATGTAGGCTGAGTTTAATAAGTACTTAAGACCAAAATGAGATACTGAATAATAGGACAAGGAGAATCTGGTGGGTAATTCGGGAAGGTTTCCTAGGGGATTTCCAAATTGAGCCAGTTTTTGAAAGACATGACAGACAGGGTTTGGCAAAAAGGAGAGAAGAAGGCATTCCAGGGAGGGAAATTATAATACACCAAGGCACACAGACAAGGACAAGGGGAGCTCGGACAGGTGAGCACCCAGCAACCTGGAGGGAGTAACCCAAAGGCTGCTGGGGCGGTGGGAGGGAGCGAGTGTAGAGGGAGGTCAGGCCATAAAGGGCTTCGTGGGGAATTTCCTTTTGCTAATAAGTGGTAATGGAGAGCCACTGTGGATTCTTGAGCAGAGGAAAACAGTGTTTAATGAAGACAATTCCAGCAGCTGTGTGGAGGATGGCAGAGAGGAGGGGAGGCAGGGAAGCCAGCCAGAGTCCTGCAGTAAGCAGTAGCCATGGAAATGGAAATGAGGGTCAGAGGAAACAATGCAGAGAAAGAACTGGCAGAAATTGGTGTAGATGAGGAGAAGCAGGCGCTTTTGGAGACGCAGCCAGTGGGAACCAATGTGGGGACTGTGTGCCATTGGCATTGGTGGAAATATTGGGGAAGGACGGCCATTTGAATGGAGAAGGGAGAGGAACACGGGGTCTTTTTTCCACCTTTAACATCTTCCACTATGGAGAGAATGTGATCGGGGAGATTGTTCTAGAAAACTGCTGGAGACATACTCAGGATGCTGGAAATGTAGATTTCAGAACCATTGAAATCACTTTGTAACTGAAACCATACGATGAAGTGAGCCTTCCAAAGAGTTGAGGACCGAGGTAAAAATAAACAGAAATGGGCACTAGCTTACACCTTAAGAAGATGGTGGCAGCTTCTGGGGCCAAGATGTAGAGCACTGCTTCCCAGCCTCTACACTCCTGAGATTCGGGCTGGACGACTGTTTAGCAGGGGCCGTCCTGGGCACTGTAGGACACTTAGCGGCATCACCGGCCTCTACCCACTAAACGACAGCAGCCTCCAAGTCCCCTGGTCATGAAACTCAAAGAGGTCTCCAGACATTGCCAAATGTCCTCTGAGAGACAAAACAATCCCCAGAGAACCCCTCACGTTTAGGTAATAATAATATCCAACATTTATTTGTTGAATACTCACAATGTGCCAGGCACTGTTCTAAGTACTTCATAGCAATTAATTTATTTAAACCTCAAAACAATATTGTGAAACAGCGGTGCTATTATTATCTCCATTATATAAATGAGGAAACCAAGATTCAGAGAGGTATGTGATTTTTCAAAGGTCCCACCACTAGGAACGGACATCAGGCAGTTTGGCTCCAAGGTCCATGATTCTTCCCACAAGGCTCTGCTGCTTTTATGTGGAAAGGAGTCATATGCAAAGCACTCTGAAGACAGAGTTCATAGCATCCATCAGGGGCTGGGGAGAAGGTCTTAGGGAGACCTACAAGATCCCTGCAGGGCCAGGCCTGAGGCTCTGGGAGAACGCTAGCACTTAGCCAAGAAATAGGGACCTCAGAAAGATGGGTTAGGTTGGGGGAAAGAATGAATTTTGTTTTGAATAAATAAAGGTGTTAAGGCAACCACACTGAAAGCAGCAGTAAAGAATCAGTGGGAAGACAGAGTTTCATGATGTCAGGAAAGGTGGGGGCCCTGAGTGTGACAAGAGATCTCCAAATGATAGGATGAACTGCGTCAGAAACAAAGGCTGTCCAAGTTGCCAAAGACGCAGCAAAGGGCCCCTCCGAAGTTTCCAGCACACAAAAGGTAAGCATGAATGTTTACGTCAAAAAGAGAATGATCATGGATATTTATACCAGAGAGTACAGATTTCCTCAGCCAAGAGCCTATCCACTGTGAGCAGGAGCGTGGAAGAGAAGATGTTCAGGGAGGTGATGTTGTTTAAGATCCGGGTGAGCATGTGATTCTGGGGCTCATAAGAAAAGGCTAGGCACCCCATCTTTCGGTGATGATGGAGTTCTGGAAGGAAGGACTCTGAAGCAGGCCAGGTGAGCTCACCTCTGGGACTGTCTTCAATTGCCCACAATAGCACGAGCGACAGGACAGCAAAAGCAGATATGACTGCAGGTTGATGGCTCGGTAATGGAGAAATTAGAGTGTGATGAAACACAAAGTGGCAGAATGGGGAGGGAAGGAAGCGACAAGGGATTCTACATGGACAAGTCAAGGGTCAGTGATTCAAATGAAATAGAGGAAGCAAAGCCTGAAGGTCACGAGGAGGGTGAACCCAGGTCTTCAGGGTACAGGGTAAGAAAGACACACCGCAAGTTAGGGTAGGAACATTTTGTTTTTTTTTTAAAGATTTTATTTATTTATTTGACAGAGAGAGATAGCGAGAGCAGGAACACAAGCAGGGGGAGTGGGAGAGGGAGAAGCAGGCTTCCCGCCGAACAGGGAGCCCATGTGGGACTCAATCCCAGGACCCTGGGATCATGACCTGAGCCGAAGGCAGACGCTTAGCGACTGAGCCACCCAGGCGCCCTAGGGTAGGAACGTTCTTGAGATCTGAATGAGGTGCTGTGGAGATGACAGGGAGGATCCATCTTAGCCGGTAAGTGGCTGAGGTTCAGCGGAAAAGGGCAAGAATGCACGAATCCGACCTACACATTCTTTAGTGCCTATTTTGAAATATAGCAGAAAATAGAATAAAGAGTGAAAACGTTGACTATTTTAACTGAGTAGCTAAATAAACACTTGTTTTATTAAAATTAGAGAAAGTTCTTTCCCTCTGGGCAATCTCAACAATCCACTTACAATGAAAAATCTAAGAACAGTGATTTCCACAGCATGAGGAGCTGTGTGCATAAAATTACAAGGTTAAGAACACTTATTTAATCAATCTACTGTGTCTTCTAGAAACGTGGGTCCATTGGACTGGCAGACAAGAATAGCCAGGAATTTCAGGGAATTGGGACCGCCTTGCTCCCTTGGAGTGGACGTTGTAGGCAGCACCGCTGGAGGTGAAGCCTAACTATGCACAAATGAGACAAAGGAGCAGGTGTGGGAGAACTGGGGCAGAAGGTCTGGAATAGCAATTCTCAAGCCTGGCTGTACATTAGAACCACCTGGGCATCATTTCAAATATACTGGTGCCCGGCTAGAAAATCAGAATCGGTGCCCTTGTGAACATTCTCTAAAGTTTCTCGTACCCCGAGAAGAAATAATTGCTCATTCATATTCTCACATTCTCTGTCCCTCTCTGTCTCTTACACGCACGCACGCATGCACATGCACTAAGCCAGCTCTTCCACACCGCAAGCTGCGGGGAGCACGGCTTGACTTGGCAACACCTCCATCCTCCAGCTGCATCTGGGCTGGAGCCCATCAGCGCCGAGGAACCAGGCAGTAGCAAAGGGAGGCTCTTCTTGCCTCCACACCCCGCCTCATTCCCACCCAATTCCGATACCAAAGGGAGACCAGGACCCGAAGCTTTTAATATATACCATCCCTCCTCCGATGGAAACAAAGGGTTTCACATAAACCAACATCCCACCAGCCTGCAGCTAACTCCGATTTCCGCAACCCGCGTTCGTTTTGTGTGGAAGTGTCCCTGAACTGCCGACGCTCCTGGTTTCTCAAACCGAGAAACATTCAAAATGGGTTTCTATCTCCCATTTGAACGCTCGGCGTTCTGTAAACTCCAAAGGCTTAACTCCTTCCCAAAATGTCTGTGTGCCACCCTTTAGAGGCAGGAGGAAGACAAAGAAGTGTACACAGAGCAAGTTACACACAGCACGTGTGGGCTGCGCAGCGTGCTGGGTTATCCTAGTGCCTGTAATACCCCAGGCAAGCCCGGGGAGGGGCTGGCTGACCTCCACAAAGAGATCGCGAACACTCCCCGGAGTCCAGACAGAACTTCCTGGGGCGGCAGGGCAGCTGTCGCTTTCTGACTCTCCTCCTCAAGCGTGCCAAAGCTGCTGCCAACTCCATCTTCCGCCAGGCTGGGAAGGTGGCCGCAGGGGCGGCGGGGACCGCGTCTCTCTGGGGACTACAGTGAGACAGGCACTCTGCACCGGACCCGTCTCTGCTGGCGGCCAAGTGGAAACCTCCTTCTGGCCCCCTCGTCCTCTACCCCCCTTGCTTGCCACCTTTCCTCTTCCATTTCTCCTCTCCCAGTCTTTTTCCTCCCCCCCCCAAAAGTGGAGGAAAAGCTAAATAACTTGATTGAAGTTCATGTCCTGTATATGATGCTTTCCTCTCTTTCCTTTCGTCAAGCTCTCTTTTTTCTCTCTCTCTCTTTCCTCGTGACTGCCATTGGCTCTAAAAACTCAAGGATCTCAGCCCCCAGGTCTCCCCAAATTGCACCCCCTAGACATACCTAATTTTCAAGACTTATTTCAAAACACTCCCCATTCCCTGGGCCACTGGATTCTGTACACTTCACTCTGTCCCCCTCATAAGCAGAAAGGAACACATCTGGCTTCTGTATTTCTTCTTCTCTTTGCACTAGAGCTACAGAGGAGGATTGCTGAGAAATTAGGGTAGACATTTATGTGGGAGAAACTGAAGATGGGAAAGGCCAGCAAGGACCAATCACTCTTTCCTTCTCCTGCCCTACTGAGAACTCCCAGCCCTGCTCACTTGGGAGATGGATGGGAGAGGTAAAGGAGCTAAGTTCCAGGCACTTTATATACCTTGCCTCATCCAACCTTTACATAACCTGCATTTTACAGAAGAGGGAAGCCGAGGGCCAAAAAATGAAGTGCCTCATCCAAGATCACCTGGTGGCAAGTGGCAAATTTGGGATTCTGAACCGAAGTCCCTTTAACACCAAAGACCTGGCTCTGGAGTCCCATGGGCTGCTTCTCTGAGCGGTGGTCATGGGGCTTCAGTCTACCTCTGGACTTACACTATTCAAAATCTAGGTTTGCCTTGGTTTAAAAGCCACAGCAGTACCAGCTTAGAGATGCTGAGGACACTGGTACCCAAGGCGTCCTGAAAAGGAACTACCAGGCATCCAGTAGAAAACAAGAAACAAGGCTCCAATCGTGAGAAGGGTAAGAAGGAAATCTAAAAAGGTTATCTCCACTGAATATCAACTCCATTGGGAGGTGAGGGGGATCCTATCAGAAATCAAGAAGTCATCACTCTGGGGTCCCAAAGGAGAATTCGTCTCTGGCTAGAATTTGTTCTCAGGACCTTCGACAAGAGTCGAGGAGGCAGTTGGGGTAGATGAGGAGAGGACTATCGCAGTAGGGAGAGTCATAAAGCTACTATTCCTTTATGCCAGTTTCATCTGAATTACACTCATCCCTTCCAAAGCACTGCAACCCAACTCCCAAGTGGCCCCGCTGGCTCGCTCAAGTCTAAGCCAGATGGCCAGTATGGACCACCTTAAAGACACTTCAGTTCTGCCTCCTTCTCCAGCTACATCTGCCCAAATTTCAGTTCCTGGTCTGTCAGCTCTTAGAGGACAGGCATTATGCCTGATTCCACAGCAGAAAAGAGCCCAGAGCCCTGCACTTAGCGCAAGCCCTCATAAACATTCTGGAAATAAATCCACGAGGCTGGTTAATCCAGGAAGAACAAAGGAGTTGGGCTGCCAAGGACAATTCTTCCCCCCAAGGTCCCCACCCACCGGAGACAAATAACTGGAGGAACACCTGCTGGGGTGGGCCCTGGACACAAGATCTAGAGCAAGGGTTCTTAGTCTGGCATCCATGGATGGGCCTCAGGGATCCTCAACGCCGGAATACTTTGTGTGGAATGTTGGGAGTGTTTCCAGAAAGGTGGGTTTTTCTGAGAAGAGGATCCAGAGCGGACATTTTAGGCATCGCTGATCACAAGCAGCGTGTGGACGGGCAGCGGGAGGGGAGGCAGAGACAAAGCAGGGAAACTGGCCTGGCAGCCTGGCGCACGGAGGCTGTTTAAGTGGGGCTGTTCTTGTAGGACAGCTGCAAAGCCAACCCTGACTTAAGACCTCCTCACCCCTCAGCCAGGAGCACAGTCCCTCCTCCGTTCGGACGTGAAAGGCCAGCACAGCACTTCACGGTCCCCACCTCAATCCAAGTGCCCCCCAGCTGTGAACAAAGCCACATGGCCAGGGCATCACCTCTGCAGGCAGCCCCTGCCCATGGGGCTCCGTTCTGAGCACCAACTATTTAGCCTACCCCATTCTCTCTATTTAAAAGATAGACTCTCAGGGGAAGTCAGATCTAAAACTTTCATTACTTTTTCTTTCTCTTAATTACATATGTCAGTTTCCTACAGTAGCCTTCCAAGCCTGTCCTTCTCATAACACCACAGGCCTAATAGGGTTTGTTCTTTACAAAACCATTTGGATAGTTACTGTGCCCTGGTCTCTTCAAGGTTTTGGTTACTGACTATTACGTTTGATATTTTTTCCAATCTAACACTTAGGTTTATGAATTTCTAATGTCCAGCCATCATCTCTTTTTTTAAAAAGGTTATACGCTGGCCCTCAGGTATCTTTCCAGTCCTCTGTGATTTTCTCAAATGGCAGCCTTTGGCCCTGCAGGGGCCATTTGTTAGAGGCATTTTAGAATGTGCCATTAAGACCTGAGGTTATTTATTACACTCTTAATTCGTGTTTTAAAATCCTCTCCAACTTTACAAAAAGACATACAAATGACTAACAGACACATGAAAAAATGCTCCACATCACTTGGCATCAGGGAAATACAAATCAAAACCACAATGAAATACCACCCCACACCAGTCAGAATGGCTAAAATTAACACGTCAGGAAACAAGAAATGTTGGCGAGGATGCAGAGAAAGGGGAACCCTCTTGCCCTGTTGGTGGGAATGCAAGCTGGTGCAGCCACTGTGGAAAACAGTATGGAGGTTCCTCAAAAAGTTAAAAATAACTTGGATCTTATAAAGATAAAAATAACCTATGATCCAGCAATTGCACTACTGGGTATTTATCCAAAGGATAAAAGGATACAAAGGATACAAAAGTGCTGATTTGAAGGGGCACCTGCACTTACAGCAGCAATGTCCACAATAGCCAAACTATAAAAAAAGCCCAGATGTCCATCGACATCTGAATGGATAAAGAAGAGGTGGCATATATGTACAATGGAATATTACTCAGCCATCAAAAGGAATGAAATCTTGCCATTTGCAAGGACACGGATGGAACTACGGGGTATCATGCTAAGTGAAATAAGTCGGTCAGAGAAAGACAAATACCATATGATTTCACTCATATGGAATTTAAGAAACAAAACAGATGAACATAGGGGAGGGGAAGGAAATACAAAATAAGGTTAAAAAAAAAAGAAGAGAGGGAGGCAAAGCATAAGAGACTCTTAACTATAGAGAACAATCTGAGGGCTGCTGGAATGGGGTGGGTGGGGGGGATGGGGTAATGGGTGATGGGTATGAAGGAGGGCCTTTGTTGTGATGAGCACTGGGTGTTGTATGTAAGTGATCAATCACTAAATTCTACTGAAACCAATACTACACTATATGTTAACTAACTTGAATTTAAATGACAAAATAAAATAAAGGGGCGCCTGGGTGGCTCAGTCAGTTAGGTGTCTGACTTTGGATTTTGACTCAGGTCCTGATCTCAAGGGGTGGAGCCAGCTTAAGATTCTCTCCCTCTCCCTCTGCCCCTCCCCCCTGCTTGTGTGTGTGCATGCACTTTCTCTCTCAAAAAAACAATAAATAAAATAAATAAAAATTAAAAATTAAAAAAATAAGTAAAGTAAAATCCTCTCCAACTTTAACTGGGTTTTGTGTTCCCTAACCCATGCTAGAATCCAGATTATACACACACACCCACAAACACACAGATGTGTGACTATATTAGTAACCAGTTCCCTGTTCTATTTCTAAGAATGTAAGAATATATTTCCTGCCCTTATGCAGATGACTTTTACCCATTTCCTTTTATCTAATTCCTGATATAATTAAAGTTCTTGCTTTTGTCTCCTAGCTCATCTTTTCTGAATATGAAAATAATGTGCTGTATTGTAGAAATTCTGGAACATAAAGAAAAATATAAAGAAGTGAAATAATAATTCTCATGCTCCAAACCCTTGTATCTTTTGCATAATATGTGACCTTGCCTTTTCAGGGTTCACAACTTTTACTATTTCTGAACATCTTCACCTGCCCGTGAAAGTCATTTATTTTCTTCTTAGAATCAACTCTTTGTTTATCTAATTAGACTTCCTTCAAGCTTCTCAACCATGGTAACAAGCTGCTCTCCCCAGCTCTCTCAAGGCAGAGGCAGAGAAGGAAGGGCCCTGGATCTGGGATTCAGAAAAGTTGAAACTGAGTTCCACCTCTTTTTCTTCCTGACTGTGCAATTTTGGACAATCGCTAGAGTACCTCAGACCTCAATTTCCTCATCTGTAAAATGGAGATAATATTCCTGCCCAGAATTCCTCCTAGTGGGTTATTGGGAAGACCAAAAGACATATGAGAAAGCCCTTAGTAAACTATAAAGCACTCCAGAAATGCACACGATTCTCATTATTACATCCAAGTTGGTTTGTCTTTGCCTCTGTTACCTTCCTTCATCGAAAGCATTCCTTTCTTTCTCAAAATTTACACTTATTTGTTTGCATACTTCCTTACAGCTTTTCATTTTATCCTATGTTTGATCAGTTCATGGTCACTTTGCCCAGAGCTCACTTCAATCCTCAAATCCTTGAGTAACTGGTTCCCATCCATGGGTATCTTCTGCACTTTTTTGCACTAAGAAGTCATGTCCTCTGAACATTCTAGGAACATGTCAGCTCCTGGCCGTACTTTCTTCTCTTGCCAGTTATGATTTGATGAGATACTCAAAGAAGTCAATGCCAGTCTTGATCTGGAAGCCTCTAATTCAGACCCAACTGCCACCTACATTACACCCTTGCCACTCAAGCTGGCTCTGACTTGGTTGGGACCAGGGGCCATCAAAGTAGTTAATACTTACTGAAAACTTACTCCATAACAAGTACTGTTCAAAATGAAATAACTCACTAAACTCTCCCAGTGACTCAAAAGCCAGAATTATTAACACCTCATCTTATGATAAGAATCTGGGAGTAGAGAGAACTGAAGACATTTGCCCACTAAACTAATAGGGGCACAACAGAAACCTTGACTGTCTGACTCCTGAGTTCTGGGTCTCAGTCATTGTCTCCTGCGTCTATCACCATATTGGACTGCAGTAAGAATGGATGGAGGAGTATGCAGACCAACAGCACCACCACCACCCCAGCACCCCTAAATTGCCCCTGGAGGAGACAGTGGCCAGGAAAATGGAAGAAACCAAAAGGAAACAGCAAGCAGGTCAGAAGCACAAGCTCTGGAAATACAACCCCCTTCACTCAAAACTCAACAATAATTATACTAATCACATTCCCATGCATTTCTGGAAGTCCCAGGTATCTTTTAATTTATATATTAATATTTTATATTATTATATTTAATTAGCACATCAGGAGACTGAGGTCCACAAACATTCATACAGATCCAAGTCCTAACCACTCTTCAAATCCCACTGTGCACTGTCTTCTCTTCCTTCCACGGTCCTCATTATGTAAAACCAGACACACAGTATGTTTCTTCTAAGTCTCTGATCATTCAGGTCAACCATAAAAACTTACTACAAAGCTTCAGAGCATAAAGTCAAAGAATGTGAGCTCAAGCCAGAGAGCTGGGTTCAAATCCTGGCTCTTCCAATTGAGCTGAGCAAGTTTTAACTTCTCCGTGCCTTAGAATCCTCATGCATAAAATGTAAGTAATAATTATACCTACCTTCAAGGGTAGTTGGAACTGCTAAATTCATAAATGCATGGAAAGCCTGTCGGCCCTCACGCCTTGTTAGCAGCTGTTTATTACGTGTCCCCCATGGGCCAGCACTCTGCTAGGCACGCACAGGGTAGAGAGGAGAGGCGGTCTCTACCCTTGAGAAATTCACAGTAGAGGTGCGTGAGACAGAGACACGGCGGCGTCATCTCAAGCTGGGGGACTATGGGAGCATGAAGAGAACGGTGCCTCCAGCCTTGGGGGACAGGAAGACCTGGAGCAGAAGATCCCGAGCTGACTCCTGAAGGCAGAACAGGACTGAAACCAGGGAGGGAAGCTGGGGGAGGGACTGCAGACAGAATGAGGGGCAGGGGCAGAGGCCTGAGTGTACAACGGCCTTTTGTGGCTAAGGTTCTCCTTAGCTTGTGTCACCAGCTCCGTCTCTACTCTTCCTGGGTCATGTAAAGATAAAAAGTAAGCCTGGAAAAAGTAGTTCTATACATAAAGCTAGGAAGAGTCTCCTTGCTCTCCTTTTTGACAAGTTTTTATCTAGTTTTCTAGATAAATACTGTGACAGAGAACCTGAGGAGACATGGACCAAAGATTAAAAACCACAGGTCACAACAGGCCTGGAGCTGCTCAGCACTGGGAATACTGGTGACTTTGCCCCCACCTGCCTATCTTCTCCAACAAATATTTTCTCTTCTCTCGCCCAGCGAGAGTGGATACACTGCACTAAAGGCCACTGGAAGGCTGTTATGCTGAACAGGATGGAGTTATGAGTAATAATATTGTAGGTATGTATATTAAACTTGTAGTTTGAGGGGATTCTTTATGTTTCCTCATTTGATCCACGAGGCAATAACTGCCACCCCCCAAAGACCTCATTTTGCAGGTGAGGAAGTAAGCTCAGCAAGGTTATGTAATCTGCCTGAATCACACGGAGCTGAGGTGAGGTTGAGAAGGGGCCTGGTTTCCTGGCCCGTTGGCCAGTGTTCCCTCCTCAATACCACCGTACTCTGAGTCACTGGAAAGCAGTGTAAAAACATGCACATGGTAGGGCTAAGGTACCAGAACTCTCTGTGGCACCAACAGAGGCTGTCTTGCCTTAGATAGAAAAATAAAGACATGGAATTTAACCTTTGTATTATATGTTTATATATAAACTGCCCTCTGAATCAAAAGTTAATGCAGAGCTTTGAAACAAAACTAGCTCCCTTATATTCGTCTTAGAAGCAGGGAGGTCTAACTCACAGAGCGATAATAATGATTCCTGTTAACAATTAAAACCCAACAACAAAGCAGCATTTTTGGCTGCCATTCTCTTACTCTAACCATTTGTTTCCACCCAAAGTAGTAGTAAAATGGGTTTGAGAAAGAAACGGGCACCAGAAAATGAGCATTCTTCATAATGTCCAAATTCAAATGAGTAGGAAAGGACTGTTTCCTCTTAAAGGGAGAAGAGTTCAAGTTCGGAGGTGGAGTGTGTGTAAAGAATGGTAGAACTAGGCTGAGAAGATGGTGCCCCAGCCTCAACCATCATGTGAAATGAAAGAGATGCTGATTGCCAGTTCCATGAATCGCTCACCTGGCCCTCACCAAATTAAAGTAAGGTCCAGAGCTTGGCTATTTTGTAGGGATCCATTTTTTTCATTTGAAAACAACTTTGCTTTTTGCCAAAAGCAAAACGCAAAGAGACATGATCGAGAAGAAGTCACTTCGGCTGAGGTTTCAATGTATGTGCTACTTACAGGTTCCTCTACATACAACATAAACCCTTACGTTTTTTTGCATGGAAGCAGCTCCTTATAATTTAAAGAGCAGGGGTGGGGCGCCTGGGTGGCTCAGTCGGTTAAGTGTCTGTCTTCGGCTCAGGTCATGATCCTGGGGTCCTGGGATCGAGCCCCGCATTGGGCTCCCTGCTCAGCAGGGAGCCTGCTTCTCCATCTGCCTCTGTCCCCACCCCACCCCCCGCCGCTTATGTGCTCTCTTTCTCAAATAAATGAATAAAAATCTTTAAAAAAAATAAATAAACAAAATAAAGAGCGAGGAGTTACAATCAAGGGTGTAGTTGGAAGCCTGGCTGCTCACAGCTGTGTGACCTTGAATTCTTTAATCCTTACTCTGTTCACCTAAGAAACAAAATAACGTCAGCCTTATGGTAAGGATTAAATGTGATAACATATGTTAACATACCCCAGGCTCTCATGGGCACACTACAAATATCTATTGCTAATTCCAGGCCCAATTTCAAGAGAAGATTGTCTTCAGCAAAGGCAAGCCAATTCCGTTTGGATGACGATTATGTTTGGACCGACAGCAATAACTCTTAACATTTTCATTCCACTGTTTATCTCTAAAATGGTCTACAAATTCTGGCTATCCCATCCCAGGACCTTCTGGCTCCTTTCCCCCACCTCTGTCATAGTCACACAAATGCAGATTTATCAATAAACTAGATTCCCCACCACAGCAACTGAGAGATCACTCATACATTTCAGAGACAACCTTGAATTTTATGCTGAAATCAAAGCATCTTTGTAAATAGTGCAGAAGAGACAGGAGAGGTTGAGAAGGTGAATAACCATGGTCTTATTCGTTCTGGAAAGCCCAGTGCAGTAAAGGTGTTTGGGGGAACAGAGACGAAAAAGCCCTCAAGGGACTTGCCCCAAAAGCCAGCATAAGAAAAGGGCTACAAACAAAGGGAAAATAAAAATAGTATGTGAACCAACAACTTGGGAGAGCTTATTTCTAGTTGGGAAGATCAAGCAAGACCTCGTGGGTGAGAAAGCCTTTGAGATGGGCCGGAGGAATGGACAGTATTGACACAGAATTTGAAGGAGAGGGGAAAAGTATAATTAGTGAGGAGGAAGGGCTTTTTGAAGAAATACCCTCATTGAACACAATGTAAAATAAAGATCAAAGAGGGGAGACACGAAGAAATGGGTATATTTTCATTTTGTCGGCCTCTAGCTAGCATAAAAGATACTCTCATCCATTCAACTCTAGTAAAATTCACCCAAAGCATCAAGACGTGCTTGGATGGCAAGGAAATGGAAATATAAAAGGTATAAATATGTCAACTTTATCCTCAATGCACATTCATTTTCATCATCATCTTTATTGACAACCAGCATTCTCTGAGCACTGCCCAAGTGCGGAGAGCGTTCTGCTAAGCACTGAGGACATAAAGTGACATAAAGCATGAATCTTGTTCTCATAGAAAAATGACAAATTAATCAACAAACAAAAGTGATTTCTCTTCTATATGCAGGCTCCAAGAAAACCCATTCAGTATTTTTTCTTCAAAAATCCAAGGGACCAACATTCTCCTACCCAAGAAAGACCTTCCGTATCTGAGCACCCATATTTGGCCGGGATAGGATTTCTTCTGTAGTCCCTTCTTCCTACGGGAGTTGAAGGAAAAACCAGGAAACAGACACAGAAAGAAGCAGATAAGGGCTGAAATTTTTCCCTTTCCCCCTTTAAGCCCAGAAACAATCCTGGAATTTCTAAGGAGGTGATAAAAAAGAGAGCCGTGAACCCTGAAGATATCAGTTCTGGCCCCCAGCAGAACTCACTGATAAAGCTGATCTGCATAACAAATACAAAGGGGAAAGGCTACAGTATCTCAATGATTTGGATGTTTTGCTTACACAGGGCTAACTAATATTTATTTAAAAATTCAGATCAGTGAGTACACTTCTTGGGTTTCTCCTAAATATTTAATGCCTCCCACTTCTGCATATCCCACCGAACACCAATGAGAGTCCAAACCACACTCATGACCTTTCTCTCGCATTTCCAACCACTATTTGTAGATGTCCAAAAAAGAACTAGTGTTTTTACTCTCCTCAGGTCTGTCTTTTTTAAAGGAACACAGATCCATAAATCTGCTCTTTTCTTACCTCTACATTTAGGCTCACATTTATTTTAAAATGGGCAGGGAGGGAGCCAAAAAGGAAGGATGTGAGAAAACTATTAACCCAGCTAAGCCTAATAAGCAGTGATTAAAGTTACAGTCAAAGAAGAACGAAGCTCAGTGCCTCCTACCCTCTTCCTCCTCTTTGTGCCTTTAATATTCTACTTCAGGCGCTGAGAGGGAGGGTGACATGGCTAGCGAATTCCAACCAGCACTAAGATAATTGTACCATTCACACCCCTCACCAGTCAATCAGGGTCTGCTTATCCAGCCCCATTTATTAATAGTTTTCCTACATTGACAGTGTTATAAAGGAGTGCAATGAGGCTTTCTCCCTGAAACAAGAAATGGGGCGCCCTCAATAAGGACTAAGTGGAACAGCGGAGGTTTGCAGAACCCAGGGCCACTCGCCCTAATTTACAGCCACACCTGTTTCACGAGTGTCAGGGAAAGCAGCTCCCTAACTTTTCTAACTTTCCGCACCAGGCCTCCGTCGATGTTGAAAGAGCTCAGGAATAAATACAGCCCTGCTCTTACTTAATTCCACGCCAGGCTGCACCCCTTGTGTGCCCTCTGCACGCTAAACCCCCTCATGTTCCGGCCACCTCTTCTGCCTCTGGCTCAGGGAACCTCTGCCAGTCACGTGACAGTCTGACCGTGATGGGGTCCCCCTCTGCAGGTTAAAGTGCTAGGACAACATGATCTTTAGAGAGAGCAGGCGCCCCGCGTCAATCATCTTGCCTGGTGATTCTCAAAGATGACTGCACAGGAGAATCCCCTGGGGAATATTTTTAAATGATCCCTGCCTGGATCCCTTGCTGACAGATTTTAATTTCACGGTGTGGGGTCTGGCCTGGGCATGGACATCATTGTTTTGCTTTTGTTGTTGTTGTTTAGCCTCTTCTGTTTCTTTTTGTGGGAGCTCTCTGGGTGATTTTGTTATTGAGCTGGGATTGAGGAGGACTGCCTAGCCTGTCCCACTGATTCAGAAATGAGAAAATCGAGGCCCCGAGGCAATGGCTTGCACACAAGTGAAATAACACACACAGAAACAAAAAGAAGCTTTCGGACTCTCAAGGCCACCACCACCTCCGTTATTCATTTAGGCAGCCACCAGACACCTTGGAAAAACCTAACATCTCTGAATACACCTCAAGGAGTACCCTGGGCTCCGAAGGTATGTGGATGAGCAAATGCCCACCACCAGCTAACGGAAGAGACATGCATTCCAAAGGGACTTGAGAGGCAGGGCAGTGAACGGGAAAGCACTGGAAAGAGAGTCAGTGGATGCGGCTCTGCACCATGTGTATGTCTTCTTTACACCTTGGAGCTATTTGCACAGCTTTAAAATGGTGGTTGTGGAGGACAGATCATCTGCAAGGTGCCTATCAGCATTAATATTCTTGTTATCCCACGTCACACACACACACACACACGCGCGCGCGCGCGCACGCATTACCGCACCTAAACTCCACAGACATATTTAATGAATTTAAGATTATTTTTTACTGTTGCTATTTGGTAGGTAAATCACTATACAAATACACGCACATGCTCGCAAGCCTAGCGTGTATGGGTGCATGGGGTGTGTGCATGCTGGGACACACACAGAACACAGCTGACTTCTAACCCAAAGACACCAGTGACCGTGGCAGCTCAGTGATCAGACTGAGGTCCCTAGAAGGTGGGGGGATTGCTTCGGAACGTCTATGCATTTGCACGGAGTCCAATTAGCTTTGAGTAAAGGATAAAAGACATCACCTCATCAGCTTCAAGTTTCTTCGAAGCCTCTCTTCTCCCCTCCCTGAACAATGCAGTGCTTTTATCCACCGTTGTTTTGAAGTCCCACCTCTCAAAAAGAAACAAGATCTGATTTCCTCGGAAATTCTAGCCAGCTGAAGGCCTGATAGACTCTATATAAAGATTAATGAGAAATGGAAACTTGACATTTCTTTCTAAAGAAGGAACTTCACCGTCCTCGCAAGGCAGGGAACAAAGACATGGAGGATGGCGTGTGTGGAACACAGTCTGGTTTTTATGAGTCGAGTGAGTTAATTAGTCAAAACCTTAAATTATCCTAATCTAGGAAGCTCTCTACTCCAGACATTCCCGTCCCCGTAAAGCTGGACTCCAAGCAGGGTCAAAGCCTGTACTTCTCTTTCCTTCCACGTCTGCCGATCCCTCGGGGCCAGCCTGGAGTCTCCTCCTCTCCCCTCTCCCCGCCCCCCTCCTCACGCAGCCTTGTCACTGTGCCTCCACGGCCCTGCCCCTCAAGGTACCTTGGAATGAATGTCCCTCAAGTCAGCCAGTGCTGACACTGGCTGATCCACAAACCTCAGGCTCAGAATACTCTCTTTATATGCAGTGGATCTTTAAAAAGTCCTCAAGGGGAGCTTAGGATCCTTTTGCTAATGAAATGAATACAAATCACAATACAGAGAAAACGGGTGGAAGTTGGGTGGGGTGAAAGGGAGAGGGATGGGCAGCAGAAAAAGTGCAAATAAAATTTAGAGGAACATGCATGTCAAATCCATCTTCCCTGAGGCACCCAAGCTACTGTTCAATCAAGTGCTAAAGGTGTCTTTCCATCCCCTCTATGCCTAGGCATCTCCATGAAGAAAGCTTCTAAAACCCCAGGCCAGCTAAAAAGGCTACCAAAAAGCATTCTGTAAATTCCCTGGGAATAACTGAGCCCCTCTTCTTCCATCGCTCCCTTCTGCCATTAAAGAAAGTAGCCAGTGTCTGAATAGCATGGCAACTCTCTACCTCACTACTTTGGAAACACATGGGGCTAGGCTGGTCCTTCATTTCGAGTACCTTGGCCTGGGCTAGGATCCAGCTCTCTCCTTGGCTACAAACCAACTAACAGCTGTCCCTTTCTTTATAATGGCCATCAACAATGTTAGTTGCAATCCAGTGGTCTAAGATGAAAATTGAATCATTTGCTCATTCTAAAGGTGAGTCTAATAAACAGGAGTGGGATTCATTAACTGTAGAATAACTAAAGCAGAAATAAGAGCCTCTCCTTTTTTCCTTTTCAGAAGACCCTGACTTTATTCTCTAGCCTCATCGTTTGGAATCAGAAATTCCTAATCAAAGAACCAGCACATTTCTGTGTTGCTCTTCTCCCCAGGTTAAGGGATGTGAGGAAGAGGAGAAGGCTTGCCCTTTTATACCAGTTTGCCTCTCCATCTGCTCTCCATCCTCCTAAACTGACCATTCTCTCCTTCTACAAAACTCCTAATTACTCTTAAAGACACAGTTTAAATGTCAACCCCTCCGTGAAGCCCACCTCATTTTCCCAGACTTCCCTCCTCATAGATCTTACCTAAGTATATAATAATCTCTTTACACATGTCTCCCCCATTCAATTATGAGCTACCGGAAGGTACAAACCAGAGCTAATTCTTTCTCATGACACAATGTTCGACAAATACTGGTACTTAACAAACATTTGTTGAATAATGTGGAGCAAAAGACACAAAAATAAAGTTAAAGGAATAGAGTGTCAAAGAAAAGAGACTAAGAGACACTAATAAATACATAAACTCTATCTAGAGAAGAACACCAAGAGAAAAAGAAGACTCAGTGATGAAAAGGGCCAGAATAAGAATGCACAGAGGACGAAAGAAGAGGAGGCAAAAAAGTCACACATGGTGGGAGAGTGACAGAAGAGGGGACATGGGTGACCTTAGATACACAGGCTCCTCTTGGATCTTTTCTAAAAAAGAATCAGAAATTCTGAAAGTTCCAAAACTAGAACATATATGTGGAGCTGCCAACGTTAACCATGACACAGAATTTGGTTCAGGAAGGATGTAGACCCAGAATGCATGGGCGTGCAACTTTGGCATCACTGGAGAGTGTCGGGAATGCAGAATCTTGAGCCCTACCCCAGACCTAGGGAATCAGTGTGTCCATTTTTAACAAGACCCCCAGGTGATTCCTATAGACAAAAAAGTTTGACAAACGCCAATGTAGCCATTTGACACCCGCAGATAACCTCCGCATCTCGTTCAGTGGTGTGGCGCACAGAGCATCGCCACCAAGCTGCTGCACAACCTAAGCCAGTCACCTAGTGTCCCTGGATTTGTTTCTTCACCTGTGAAATGAGAAGGTCAGAGTAAATGTGTTCTCAACTGTCACGGAGCTCTGACCTTCTTGATCCCATCTAACATCTTACCTTCAAATCCTTCCTACAACACCCGCCAGAACAAACAACAAATAGCCTTATTTGTTAATTAATATTTCCCTTCCTCTCTCCACTTACCTAGTATTTTTTGTTTCAAGTATCTGTTATGTGCCAGGCACTGTGTTAAGGACAAATGATTCCAGGATGAATAAATATCCCTCCCTGTCCTCAAGGAGCTCACAAACTTAGGGAAACAGAGCATAAAAACACAATTAGGATAAAAGTATGGTAATGATCATGAACCAGCCCTCGTGATGGACAGAAGGCAGAGTGGCCATTCTGCTCGGGGCAGTCACGCAGGATTTCAACAAAGGGCCAACATATGCACTCTGCCAACCTTCTCTGCCAACCTCAGCTTCACGCACTAAAAGTGAAAAGACAAAAATAAGGTAGTTGGAGATCATCCACGAACCAACCAAAGGTTCCCAAACACACCTCTCTGGGTTCACAAAACTCCAAAAGCACATCCACACAATGGATTTGGTGTAAGGGCCACAGATAGACCATTAACAGCCACAGGCGCA
Source organism: Halichoerus grypus (assembly GCF_964656455.1). NCBI lineage: Eukaryota > Metazoa > Chordata > Mammalia > Carnivora > Phocidae > Halichoerus > Halichoerus grypus. Next base: position 88,679,243 of record NC_135717.1, read on the forward strand.
CCCCCAGAAACCCACCTCCTCTGAGTTAATGCCCACTCCCCCTCATCCCAACTGCATTCGGTTCTTCTAGCTTCGGCATCCTTCTGAAAGATAATATCAATTCAACCACTAATCTACTCTCCCTAGAGACTTCTTCTGTGGTTTCAAAGAGGGGATGCACTTTAATAAATGTGAACAATTCATTAGACCAGTAACTCTTTTTGATCTATATTTATTTATAGAGACGACACTCATATCCGATTGCATGCACGCTACCAGAGACTGAAAATGTAATTTACTGAAAGGAAGAAATTTCTAGAATTTCTAAGGAGGCTGGAGAATGACAGCGGGGAAAGAGGACCTAACTTTCCAGCGTATCCACTCCTGACCTCAACAAGTTACACGAGATGAGTGGTTTTGTCAGCCCCAGCCTTCCTTATTAAGGAGAAAAGGCTATCGCTCAGAACAACGGTTTGCCAACCTTTAGAATGGTGAGTTCCACCCTGGCTTCTTTCCTGCCCCTGGCTTTTATAGGCTGATTTTTCTGCTACGGTTTCTTCACATACAACCTGTCCTTTCCCCTGCCTGCTATATTTCCTACTCCATAAACATTCATGACATTTTGCTTTAACTTGTTAGCAGTCGTGAACATGTCACCTTCACCTTCGTATTGTTGAACACGAAAATAGGGGGGCAAACCCCTGCATCCGGGGCTCAACACATTCATGGAGGAGATGGGAGAATGTTTTTTACAAGGCAATGATGATATGGTCGAGGGCTGAATCAGCTCAGTCTCGTTTCTCCCTGTCCGGCTTCACTCATCCCCCCAACCGATTTCAGTCCATGTGTCCGCCGCCCAGGTGCCCACTTCCCCTCCTCACACAAGGCTGGTGCATGCACATGAAGGTCAAAGAAGATGGTCAAGGTTCTGAAGCCATCCTTCTGGAGGTGAAGAGGAATACAAAATCAACCTGCCGTTCACCCCTTCACCAGAGGGAGTCGCTCTTTGCACTCAACCTACAAGAAAGGCATTTGGTGTGCAAAGTAGTGACTAGAGAAATGTGTTGGTCCTCCTCCTTTCCCTTAATTTTGCCTCGTTACTTCTTTGCTTTCTCTGCATCCATCCCTGCCCGAAACAACACACATGCAGTGGCAAAGCAAGACTCTTCAGACAGACAGGCTTCCTAGGAATGGAACCAATGCTGAGAAGAAATGAGACGATTGAGGGGCACACCCTGCTCCTCTCTTTGCACGTGAACAGGTATCTCTGGGTGGCCACATGGCTCTGTGGTCCCAGACCCGTCATGCTTGGCTACACCTGAACACACAGGGATAGAAGGCAACCATGTTGTTCTGCTTCCCTTCAAATCACCAATCTAAACTCCTTGGCCGGGCTTGCCTGAGAAGTCTTTATTTCCCGTTAGTGTTTTTTTACTATTTTTTTTTCTTAATTGTACATCACGGAGGCTCCTCAACTGAAATTAAATTTGCTCTTCCTCCCACCAGCAGACACATTTCTTCCTCAGGTAACCCACACTGTACGGGGGGTGGCAGAAGGAGAGAAGACAAAATAGAACCCAGTCAGCTCTTTGTGCCATGAGGGGGGAAAACAGAGAGAGAGAGAACAGTGGCCCAGAGACAGCCTAGAACACCACTGAGTCACGGCCTCGACAAGACTGCTCACGGGGATAGGACACACCTGCCTCATCAGGGATCCAAAACGGCTTTGGATGTGGTAAAGGTGCAGACCAGCTATGGTGATTCCACCTTGAATCCTAATAAGCGCCTCCCCTTCTCCTTGTAGCTTTCCCACCACCCAGTCCCCACCACCCTCCCCTTTTAACCTCTTGTCCTTTGTCTAGCTTTAGGGCCAACTAAGGATGGCCTAGAACCTGGCTTAATCCCATGAGCATTCTAGGAGAATGTGGCTGAAACTCTGTCCAAAGGCCTGCTGTCAACCTGGTCACCAACCAATACGACGAAGGACCTCGTCCCTGTAGGGCACTCTCGCAGGCACCAGGAATGAGAAAAGGGGCATAGGCTCTAAGGACACCCACCTCACCTTGCTCATCTGTACGTAGGAAACCAGTGCACATGGAGCTGCTGTTCTCACCCATACCTCTGTTCTATTTTGAAGTAAAATTAAGAATACCTCCTCCCACTTGAAGGAGTAGAAGCAGATGGGAGAACCAGCTCAGGTGTCTGTAAGGTGAACACACACCAGATAACCTCAGCTATTTGTAGACATGGTGAGAACATGGTTCCAAGTGGGATCCCATTCTCCCATTCTGCCGCCAGTACAGACGGGTACAGATTACCAGTTAAATGCTCAAAAGAACGAAACCGGGGGGGGGGGGGCGGTGAGTGTGGATGATATCCATCCTTTCTGGACAATGAAGAACTATCTTCTGGTGTGATGTTGAGGGACAAAGATCTTCTCCTACTTCCCCCACATCCCCTTGGTATTTTTGGATTGCTTCAAAGTACAGTCATTAAAAATGCCAGAAAAAAAGATTTGGGGGGAGAATACTTTCAGAGAGACTATCGATACCCATGATTCTGCTACAGGATTTTGAAGATCTTTATCTCAACCCGTTTCCTGCATTTGGGCACCCTTAGAGTTTGGGGGTGTACGGTCAGTGGACCAAGGAGAAGAGCACACCAGCTCGCCATCATGGCCCTCCAGCCTGTGGATGATCTGATTGCCTCAGGAGTTGTCTTGCATTGCATGAGTGCCTAGCTGAAGAGTCATTAGCTAAGTCTTTTCCGTTTCTCCTGCTATTTCTCTTTTCAAGTACATAAAAAAAATACTGCCTAGCCACATTTCATATACTGTAAAAACTGATGAGAGGAGGAAAAAAAATAAAGTCTTCATTCTCTTTTGAAGATACAAGATGAACACATGCAAACGGCACATCTCTTTGTTTAACACAAAGACTCACGTGTCGAATTCTGCACCCCTTCCTCATGCACAGCATTTTAGAACTCTGCAAGATAGCCATTTTGCAAGAGTGTGGAAGTAACAGTTTGCTTGGAGGATGTGTGGGTATAAATAGATGTGTAGACAGAAGGAGAAATTTACAGCTCAAAAATAATAGCACAGGAAAAAAATATCAATTAAAAGGAGAATATTGACAGAATTCGTTCTTTGCAAGCATAAGACTGAAGTCCTTTTAACCTGCAGCATCCTTCAATTCCAGGTGTTCCTAGACCAGCCAGATTCCCCACCTAGACCTGTCCCTCTGCAGTAGGCCTCCTGGGATCTCTGGGCCCGGTGTCAATGCTTTAGACAGCAAGTGGACTTCAGGGCAACAACCACAGTAATCATTATTTTCATTTTTTAAAAGGGCATTAAAAAAAAAATTCCTAGGAAGGTAGAGAATAGGAGACAGACAGGCATGGAAGTGGCAACGGGGGAAAAGGCTAGCCAGAAAAAAAAAAAAAAATTTTTTTTTTCTAGATTCCCATAAAAATCAGAGCTGTAGCCCTGGGTGAATAAAATGCTATTTAACTCAAAAATCACACAAGTCTCCCATGCATGTCTACATACATAGACCCTTATGCCACCCAACATCTTCCGTCCCTACATACATCCACCCCCACTGCCTCCCAAAAACCCGAAACCTGTTTGATGAGGAAGGGAAAGATATAACATGGGAGATTTCCCCCTTTGTAATAAGCCTTTTTTCCCCAAACAGCATTATTTTCTTATCTTGTCACCTTTTCTTCCAAAAATTCCACTTGAGGGATTTGAGAGAGTGATAAACAAGGAATCCCTACCCCAGGTGAGACGAAATAAAACAGAATTTGCCCTACCTTGGTTTGTAGAAGCCAAACCTCTAGACGGACAGATTAAGGGAGTGAGCATGTTGGGAATGTCCAGTCTCCTCTTCTCGCTGGCATATCCACATAAGAAAGACGAAGGATAAATGAAAGAAAGATAATTTAAAATCCAATTTATCGTGAATTTTGTTTTAATCTTGTATCTTGAAGAGATGCAAATTCAAAGAAAAAAAGACTGAATTCAAAGGTAATTCAGGATATGGAGAGCAGCTCACAATGCAGAATCCAGAGTAATTATTCCATTTGCATGTGAGGTTAGTGGCTGGGCTATTTTTTTAATGATTCTTCTGGCAATCACGGTTTTTGATTTTTGGAGCTTTAGTGGAGGAGGATCTGTGTAGAGAGGCTGGGGGCCGGCTCTGTCCCTCCGTGGAGCATGGTCATTCCCAAAGCGTCCCCTTCCTAAGGGGGAAAAAGAGGCGGTCAGGGTTTGATTCGAGTGTCCCCCGGAGGGTGAGAAAAATGCATTCCGAAAAAGATATCAATTCGTTTTAAGGAAAAGGGGCAGGAAACCCCGCATTTCCCACAGAGTGCACACGAGAGGGATGGAAAACTGCCGGCACCGGTCTATAAATAATTCAGAAAAGGTCTGGCTATACCATTCCTGGGACAGGCATGGATGAGAGGTGGGAATGCCAACCTGAATGGAAGAGGGGAGAGGGAGGGAGCGAGCGAAGGAGGGCAGCGGGCAGGAAGGAGGAAGGGGGGGGGAGAAGCGGCACCATAGAGCAACACACACTCCACACACTCGCACACACGCAGAAGCACAATCCCCACTTAACTCGCCAGCAAGTGCGGCCCCCAGCCCCATCTGCATTGCTGCCGACATGTCTGTCTCGCTCTCCCCATCGCCTCCAGCGGTAGCGCCTCCTCCCACCCCGGGCTTGTGCTGAATGGGTTCTGATTGTGCACTGGGTGCACACTGGGCATTTCTTGGAAGGGGCACACTGACACGCGCGCGCACACACACACACGCCCCCGACGCGCACGCGCCCCCGCGCGCGCACTCACACTCACCCCCGCGCACACTCACCCCCGCGCACACTCACGCCGCCGCCGCGCTGATGTGCAGCGCACGGGGCTTCACCTGCAACGTGTCGATTGGACGGATGGTCGCGGCGCGTGGCTCCGGCCCGGGGCACCGATGCCCAACCTCTCTGTTCGGTAAGGGTATTAACACCCCCCCCCAAAAAGACCAGAGGGAGCCCTCCCCTTTCACCGTAAAAAAATAATATATTTTTTAAAAAGCCACGTCCAAATTAGCAAGTGCCGGGTTCTGCTGGATTCAAGAGCTTCACCCAACAGCAGGTTAGTTAACGGTTCCACTGCTTCGACCCTTTATCTCCCTGACACCCCCAAACCTCAACACTGAGACAGGAGACTCCAAAGCGAACATTTACGTACCGACTCCGAGCGCCTGGGCGACTGCAGAAGCTCTGGAGAGGGGTGGCGGGTGGCCAGGGATTGAGGGTTTTCCCTTCCTGCAAAGCAGGATTGATAATCCGTGTCGGGGGTTTTGAAGTTCACGACTCTTCTTGGCAAAGCCAAAGAAAATGCATTCGGACGCCAGCACTTCTGGACTGTGGTCATCAAAAATCACCCTGACGAACACTTTCGATAAGAGCAAAGCCCCGAGATTTCCTAGAGGTGAAGAAGCCGAAGGAAGTGGTTTTTGAAAAGGGGTTGGGGGGGAACCTTCCTTTCTCAAAAAAAAAAAGGGGGGGGTGGAGAGGCAGGAGCCCAGATTCCAGTTGGTGATGATCGGAGCCGGGGGAGGGGAAGCGGGCGGGGGCACGCTGTGCAAGTCAACCGCGCGGCAGCGGGAGAGGAAGACGAGGAGGGGGAGGAGGGGGAGAGTAAGAAAAATGGGTATTAATCACCGGGGACGGGGGTTGGGCGGGAGATCACAGGTTGCCTGGTCTGGATTTGGGTCTCACACCCAAAAACGTGCGCCCCCCCCCACCCGCACACACACCTACCTCTCACACACTGGCTCTGGTGGGAGGAGAAACCCACGAAGCTAGGGAGGATGTTTCTGCTCCCAGCATGTGTGTGTGTGCGTGCGTGTCCTCTTTCTCCACACCCCCCACCCCACCCCACCCCCAAACCCCGTCACCCCCTCACTCCTATTGCTAAGACTCCGGCGGAGGCAGCTTCCCACGTCACGTGCTGGGGGAAGTGGGGTAGGAAAGGGGGGAAAAGGCTTAACCCGAGTCCGTGGCGCCTCCTGCTGGCCGCAGAGAGGCACAGCAATGAGGAAGGGCAGTTAAGGGGTGTGGGGAGCGAGACAGTGCCCCCGGTGGGCGGCCGCACTCGGCTGCGGAAAGCGTCTCAAAGGCGGAGCTGCAGTTTGAAATTTAAGACCCTTGCTCTCTTTTCCACAAACCAGCCTCTGCTTCGTACGTGCAGCGCATGTGCCGGACGAGTTTAAAGCCGGGTTCTTGCCTTCAAGAAGCTTAAGGTCTATTTTGAGCCCACGAGGCTGACGGGAAAACAATGGGAAACAAAGAAAGGCAAACTCAATTAAGGGCTAAATTGTATAGTACAGATTATATGTGTGCTTTGCTGACGACTAGTGAAGGTTCCAGGAGTTTGGCATTTTTTATTAAAGTAGATCCTGTTATCTAAAGACCTTGATGAGAGAGAATGATGAGATAGGTGAATAATCCTTATATGAAACTACATCTCACGGCATTTACAAACCCACCTTCTTGTAAAACGCAAACATCCACTCGTTTCTCTCCCCCTTAAACTGTTTTCTGTTTTAATAGCACTTATCACCACCTGTATTATTATTTTTAATATTAATATCATCGTGTAAGCACCTTTTTTATTCTGATCCGTTGTCTCTTCAAAGATCCAGCATATTATAGTGGTGGACCATTTTCATACTGGTTACATCATGAACTTCTCACCAACGTTCCTGAGAAGCAGCCATATAAACACACCGGTAATACTCCTGTGTGAAGTAGTGACACCTAGTAATTTGGAGCTTTGATCTATGTAAAATACATCAGACGTGTATTAGGTCCTATAGACCAGACAGTAGTCATAATATATCTGAACCTAATTCTTTTCATGTTTCCTAGTTTTTGTTAGGTTTAATGGTTGCATCTAAGATTTTTAAAGGCACACACAAACGCATGAGCATTATATGGAAACACAAACACAAAATTATTCGTTCTCAGTAATGGTATTACTGTTTTTCTAAGACAGGATAGGGCTGAACTTCCACCTCTTTGGAGAACTATAGAACCACTCCAGAGTTGCTGTGCCCCTTGATACACAACAGCCAACCCAAACCACTCTATGTGCAGATTTCCAGTTGTTAGAACATGGATTCCAGGAGAGCAAGGACCCCATGGAGCTTTCCTGAAACACTTCCTTAAGTCTCCCAGGAATGCCATTACCTTCAGAATAAGACCCAAACTCACTGAAGGGTTGACCTTTAACCTACTTTAAAAAGCAACAACAACAAAAACAAAAACAAACAAAAAACCCTCAGGGCCCACCTTCCCCTTCCTGTCCCAATTCTCTTCACCAAAATTGGGCCATTCTTCTCTATTTTCTTTTCTTCCCTTTCTGGACCCAGGAATTCCATTCCAGCCCATTCACTTTTGCAAGTATAGAGGAAAGAATGAATTCTCAGTCTCCCTCTCCCTAATAAAGTCTACCCTCTCCTTCAATTTCTAGCTCAAGTCCCACCTCATCTGAGGATATTTTCAGTCAACCAAGCCTGAATTGATTTCTGTAACAACTGCAAGGGTTTTTAAATGAGGTATGGCCCTCACCACCATCCACCTGACTCCCACCCCCTGCTTTTGGAAATGTGTAGAGGAATTTGTATGATCAGTTATCAGATGACAAGGTGATGGTACTGACATGCGTGATGCGGGCACCAGAGATAACGACACACACCAAATTGGTCATTTGGTCTTGCATTAGGAAGAACTGGCCCAAAAGGAAAATAATAAAGCCATAAGCTCTTTATGTTGGACCATATGAAACTGCTGGTATTCAATCATATGAAACTGCCAATCACACGAAATAACCAGTATTGACCTATAATAAAAAGGCAATTTCATAAGGCTAGACTTAAAATTGTAAACGTATGTATATCTCCTAACTTTCCAATTACTTGTTTAACTACTTAAGGAGCTAGACCAGCATCTACATGATCCATCTATTCCCAGCACCTGACTGTTGGTTAGCAACCTCAGGAGTTCCCCTGGTGAAATTCTAAATTGGTCCCTGTACACGAGAGCAAGGAAAGACTGAAGAAAGAGACAGATCACTCCGGATTGGTGGGTGGCAGTTTTAATAAGCAAGACAACTTACCTATGAGGCTTCTCTTGGGCAGCCGCAAGATAAATGGATCTCAACACCTGCCCACCAGAATCTTAAGAGTTTTATAGAGGCCTTCATGGGGTTCAGTCATGTATATAGTCCAGATGGTCTCAACCCATTAGTCTCTCAAAGCTGTATCCTTGAAGTGGCTCCTAGGGTGAGAACAATGGGTAAAACGCACATTCCAAGAACAGAGCAGGGGGTAAGGAGCTTCCAGTTGCCCAGATCCAGCTTGTGGGTCAACTGGCTGGCACCTCCTCTCAATCACCTCCTCTAACAGTGGCACAATTCCAGACATGTGCTTGGGCCTCAATAAATATTAAGGTTTTGGTTTGTTTGGGGTTTTATTAATGACTATTAGAAACTGCTTTCCCAAGCAGTCTTGCTGACTCTGGCTCTGGAAGATCTAATTCGAGGAACCATGCAGCCTGTGAGTGGAAGGTGGCATCTCTTCTCCATGGTATTCATTGCCCATTGTCCATTCAATGGGAGAAGACCTCTCTCCTTATTTCTCAGACTCCCTGTCATTCCCTGGCACTTCTCATGAATGACCTGTGCCTCTAAGGACCACAAGCCTTTCAATAAAACTGTTGTCAAGGATCATCCGGATTCATGAAATTTGGAACGCTATTTCTCAACATTGCAAATATGCATTTCTTAACTCCTAGTCAGGAAGCACAAAAAGCAATGTTCTAAAAAGACAAGATGTTGGATTATATTTCACAGCGTCATTTATTGAAGGAAAAGCTCTTGCCTGAGGCTGCTAATGAAATGTGGAGGTATTCTGCCAGCTCTCTTGACCAAAAGAGAGGATCCCAAGAGATGCAAACACTCTTGTCCATGGCCCAGTCAGCAGATGCAAAGCCCATGCCTTGCCCAGCAATAAATAAATACATAAATACATAAATATAAGCAGGAGGTAAGGGGGGTATATTTATCTCACAACATCTTTCATATCAAACAACGATACCACAGGGTAAGGCCTGAAGTTTACAATTTGGGGTTCCTCTTTAAGGAAAAGAGTAGAAATTTTGATGTGAAAGTGAGTATTTACTTAAAACGAGAAAATAAATCACGAGAAATAAAAAATTATTTGATATTAATGCCACAAAAAATTTGTCATTATTAGAATTTTATTAGTTATAGCCTGAATGTTCTGTAATATTTGCTTTTCTATATTTTTTATTTATATTCTTCACATTATGATTTATAATATCATTTATATGAAAATAACAGAAAGAATCAAGTCTATCCTTTACTATGGTTCCTCAAAAATTGTTTTTCATTATGAACCATTTAGAAAAATTTCTTATTGGTAGTAGTGCAATATGTGTTTTTCAGAATCACTGTCAAATTAGGGAAAACCTTTATCAAATTTCTTTTATATAGAAGTTGCACGATTTCAAGGATTTCAAGTTTTCATGTAGAGTGGTTAATATTAAATATCCCTTGAATTGATGCTACTCATTAACCAGTTTACAGTGTATTACAAGTTTTGTATTATTTTCATCAATGTTAGTGTTTCGTCTCAAACCAGCCAGAAATTTAAATCTTTTTCCAGTGTGTTCATTTGGTTCACTCCTCTTCTATAACTGGATTATCAAACAATCCAGGAGCCTATTCATTACTCAAAATTTCTCTTTTCTTCTTACAGTTGTGGTATGATTTGAAAAAAAAAAATGTTGCAGTTTGCTTTTTAATGTCAGGTTGATTTCTATTGATGTCAATGCTAATCTTATTGTCATTTTTTATTTCATATGCATTATTATATGAATTTTCTCTTAGTTCTTCAATAAATAAGTGTATATAAAATAAAGAACTCTTCAGCTATGGCCTAAACAACAGTCTGTAATTTCTCACTTGTTTTATTAAAATGTCCCAAGGTGTCTTTCCAAACTGCAGACAAAGTGGCAACAAACTCAAGCTTTATCAACTCTTAAAGAAACTTTTTAAAATCTATGTTCAGGTTTCCCTTCCCAGCCTATGAAAAATTCTAGAACCTTAATGTTGATGTACTCTACTTACAAAGCAGGAGCAGCTTTCTAGTGGGAAGCATTACACTTTGATTCTTTAAAGAAAATTCTAAGTTGTCAAATATTCTATTTGTGAGACAAATCTGAAGGGGGGGGAAAAAAGCGTTACAGAATACAAAAGCGGGCTACAGCTTCAGGTAAGGGGGTGAGGCACTGAGCACATGTTCTCTGAGACTTCAAGTCACAGTGCGGGGTGAGAAGGCACAAGGGGCTGATGGAGTTTTCCTGGAAGCTTTTCCTTCATTGAGAAAGCTGGCAATAACTTAACTCTATAGGAAACTGATGGCAAGCCGTATAAATATATCTCACTGAACCCAAATTAAATTATTGCCAACTCAGTCTCTACTTAGCTTCATCTCAAAAATGCTCACTGCCACTCCAATGACACCCAGTATAAGAGGAAATCAGAGACAGTTGGAGTGGAAAGAGACAGCAATCTTAAATGATTGCAATTAAAATATACTACTTTTGCAAATTTTACTAAAACATTTGGACACATTATTAGGGCCTCTCCCACAGCCTTAGAAGAAAGGGCCCCAAGTGAGAGGCTGGGAATCGGAAGTTGCATTAGCTTCAAAGTCAGTCTGCCTCTGCTCGTTACCTAATGTAAAACAGTCTTCTTAGTTTCTAGAGAAAATATTCGAATTTTATCTTTGAAAAAATAATTCGTTAAAGGCTCAGTTGACAACATGCATATTAATACCTTCCGCTGAATCCAATCCATCTTCTTTTGCTTGCAACTCCTGGAGTGTACAGGAAACACAGAGCATTCAATTTTAATAACTCTCACAAGCATACTAAGATCCTGATACCACCATCATTACTTTTTTTCCCCCCATCATTACTCTTTTAAAAGAATCTCTATTTTGTTCTTATCATAATGATATTAATTATTCAACCCAGGCAGTCTTTTTTCAAAGGGATAGTTAAACAACCTTCATCCCCTCCCCCCCCCACCTGAAGACCTGCTTGTCAGCCCCAACAATTAAAAAAGTCTTCATTACCCACTGCATTTTCTTGAGCCTGTTGTGTACATTGTAACAATATACTTCTACACATTCACATTGTATATGCAGAGAAACATTTCTTTAATCCTTCCCTACCTGGTCCCTTTTCTTTTCCAAAATATACAATGGGGGCGGAAGGGAGGAGAGAAAGAAGAGAAGAATAAATAAGACTTGCAGAGAAAAGAATGATTGAATCTAGAAAGTGGATGGAAGTTGTGATAGTAAGTTCTTTGTGATAAAGAGAAGAATTTGCATGGTGGTGTTTCTAGCATCACTCAACTCCTGCAAGAACACACCCTGAGTGGAAATAACCCCCAATTAAGCACAGTTAGAGTTGGCACTGACTTACTGGGTTTTTCTCCTCCTTCAATATAGCAAGGATATGACAACACTTTTTCTGACCTACCTAGCTGTTGTTTTTTGGTTTTTTGGTTTGTTTGTTTGTTTGTTTGAAGAAATCCTTTAGAATCTTGATTTTATCTAGCTGAATAGGTTTTGTGTGGTTTTTTTCTTCTTTTTTTCCATCTAAATACTTTAAGGGGGGAAAAATGGCCTCTAGTCTCACCATTATGACGTACAGAAGAGCACTCCCGCTGTTTCATTATCAGATTGATGAAGCTTCTTGAGAAATATGCCCTAATTTCTTTTACTACAGACAATATGGATGAGAGATCCCATCCCTATCTGGAGGCATTTTCAAACATCTTATTACAGGCAGTCAGATAATGATGCAAAGGATAAAACAAAATGGAGATAAATTCTGTATCTCTCCTCTCACAGGTTCCCTTCTCTCTCATCACTTCATGTCCTTCTCTGAAATTTTCTAACAGTTTTCTTTGTGAGCCAGGTATCCATTCCCCCAATATTGCCTTTCCATTTTAGAACCTGCCGCCTTCTGTGTGGGCCTTTATTCCTGGAGCAGTCATGCCATCATCCTCTAGGGAGGTACCTCCTCTTCTTCATACCCCCTTCAGAGTCCTTTTATCTTCCAGAGTAGCTTTTATTGATGCTGACTTCTGCCCACTTCTGATGGTCCCTCTGCTCCCATCAGCCTTCCCATTCACAGCCAAGGGATCTTATGCAGAGCCCAGTTAAAGGACATCAGGACAAAGCATAGGGATCTCCTGCCTTAAGTACAAGAAAGAAGAGCCAGCAGGGAGAGACGGGCAGGCTGTTGAGAGAACACGGAGTCACAGAAGTGTCTGACGATCACTTATGGGGACATTGGTCCTGCAAAATGAATATGAAATTGTGTGAATTAAGCTGGATTCCACTGGAGAGCATGTGCACGCATGCGCACACACACACACACATACACAGTAGCATTTTGAAAGAATTCTGAGGTGCCAATCCGAGGCAAGGGGTGATTATTCCTCACATGTCCCAAATCTACACATCAGCCTGAGCAGTACATAAAGTAAGCACCACCAGGGCAGGGGGCTGGTCCATTTTGTTCACTGCAACCCTTCCGACATCCAGCACGGTGCCTGAATGAATAAATGAATGAATAACTTCTAAGCAGACCCTAAGGATGAAATCAGTAGGTATTCGAAGAAGAATTTTCTCGATCTTTATAGGAGCTGCATCACCGTGACCCTGCTTGAACACTCAACAGCCTCCCCACTAGTGGAGTTTAGTTCAAACTCCCTTTTTACGCCCAGGTTCCTTCACAGTCTGGCCCCAACCTCCCTCACCCCCGTAGCTCTTCATCACGTGCACTCATTTTTTCATTATGTCTTTAAATTGAGATTTATTTTCTTTTTAAATTTAGATTTTAGTTTTATCAAAGTTGTGTGAGCAAAGTTTAAAATAATCAAGTTGTACAATAGCAGTGTCCTCTGACCTCCCACCACCTCTCCCCCCTCCCTAAAGGCCACCACTATCAGCTTTTTTTTTTTTTTTTTAAAGCAGGCTTCTTGCCCAGCGTGGAGCCCAACACAGCACTTGAACTCAGGACCCTGAGACCATGACCTGAGATGAGATCAAGGGTCCGACCCTTAACCCACTGAGCCACACTGGTACCCCTCAGTGATCTTCATTCAAACTGTCAGCACTCACCCTCACAGTTCAAAATGACACACTTACATTGCTACTCTTCATTGTCTATTGACATCCTACTATGGAAGATAAAAGTTTGTCTCTCTTTCATAAATAAAAACAGAAACTAATGTATCACATATATGCACATTCCCTTCCTTCATATCCTCCAATACGCATTGATCATACTTACACTTAAATCAGTATTCAGAGTCTACAGTTGTCCCATAAATGTCCCTTATTAGGTTTAGTTATCCTGCCTCTTAAGTCTCCTTTAATCTAGAATAGTTCCTCCATCTTATTTTGTCTTTCGTGACACTGACATTTTTGGAGAGATTGGGCCAAAATTATCTTATAGAAATCTTCACAATCTAGAATTGTTTGATTCTTTTCCTCATGAATAAATTAAGGATAAACATTTCTGGCAAGGTAATATTGTGAATTTCTCCAATGCATTAAATTATCAGGAGATACATAATGCCAGTGTGTCCCATTATTGATAATGGCAAATTTGATCATTGATTTGGGGGTATCCACCAGATCTCTCAATTGTAAAGGTATATTTCCTCTTTGTAATTACTAAGTAATCCGCTGGGTGATAATTTGACACCGTGCTCCCACGTTCCTGTTTCCTAATAACAGAGAGTATTAAAAAGAAATCTTAAACTCTGAATAGGTTATTTGTTGTTGGTAATGGTATTAGCGCAACAATTATGGACAGAAATAAAAAATTTATATATAAGTTCTGTCCACTAAAAGGACCTAAAAGCAATGACTTCACAGTAATAATGAGCACACCCGAACATCCAGATCCTGGTTTCTAAACACTATTCTCCAGGGAAAGGAACCAGGAATCCTTGATTCTGGGTGGAGTCAGGGAAAATACAAGGTGAGCCCAGAACATCTTGTTTAGCCTGAAAGCAAGGAAGTGTTCTAAAACTAATGGGGACATGTCAAAAGAACATATGATCCAGCTTAAAGGATCTCCCACTGGCCAAATTTGGGGCTATTTTAGCTTGAAAAAGAATAATGACCATATTGATTATGAGACGTTGAATAAAAAAGACTCCATTAGTCCACAGGGACACTTGAAGGAAATGGTGGTGGGGAGAGGGAAGAAAAGCTCTTCTTTACAAATATTCTAGTTAATAAATGCTTAAGGAATAAGAGAATTAGAGGATCACCATTTTACCATCTCCAATGTAACAACCGATCATCATTGAATACTAATAAATGTTTTTTTGATGATTATTTTTGGCAAGGCACAGTTATACAATGTCCTTATTCTTAACCTGTAAAAATTATTATGCCCATTTTTAAAACTTCAAAATGTATATTCTCGGGGAAGATGGCAGACATTCAGACTGAGCGCGCCTACCAAAAGCAGCCAACCATCTTTCAAAATAAGAAGAGGGTCCTGCTTGGAGAAACTGGCAAGGAGAAGCTCCCGTGATACTACAAAAATATCGGTCTGGGCTTCAAGACGCCCAAGGAGGCCACTGAGGGCACCTACATTGACAAGAAATGCCCCTTTACTGGTAATGTCTCCATCCGAGGGCGGATTCTTTCTGGTGTGGTGACCAAGATGAAGATGCAGAGGACCATTGTCATCCGCCGAGACTACCTCCACTACATCCGAAAGTACAACCGCTTTGAGAAGTGCCACAAGAACATGTCCGTGCACCTGTCCCCCTGCTTCAGGGATGTCCAGATCGGCGACATCGTCACAGTGGGCGAGTGCCGGCCCTTGAGCAAGACTGTGCGTTTCAACGTGCTCAAAGTCACAAAGGCCGCTGGCACCAAGAAGCAGTTCCAGAAGTTCTGAGACGAGACATCTGTCCACACCCCTGAAGAAAATAAAGTTATTTTCCCAGTCAAAAAAAAAAAAAAAGTATATTCTCTCACATCTTACAAACACCTCTTCCTCTGCATCCATGTTTACTAACACATTTCATAAACCCTTCCAAATTTCCTTCTTTGCAAAATTTTTTCTTTTATCCATTGGTAGATTGCTGTGAGCACCGATTCATATATAATTAATGACTCTGTAGAGAAGAAAATCCTTTAGCCTACATTTAGGAGCAATATCTGAATTTCTTCCTTTTTGAACAAAACCGCTTCATAAATTTCTTTTTACAAAATGCTAAAGAACATCTCTAAGTTAGTTAGCTAGTTTAGTCCAAATTTTAAAATACTAATTTGAAAAACATTAACCAAACACTGATTATGTGTAAAGCAGGATGCTAAGTACTGTTGGAAAAACTAGAATAAGTCAAACACATCCCTGCTTCCCAGAAGTTTAAAGCAAGGAAAACAGTATGTAAACAAAGAAACAATCAATGCAGAACTATTTAACCCCTATAATAAAGACAGAAGTAAAGATGCTAAGACCCCAGAAGTAAGACCCATTCATTCTAATAGAGTGTGGAAGATTGCTTTAGTGGCCCCAATTCTTCATCTCTTCCCACAACCACACCCTTTGCCAGGTAACCCTGCAGTGCCCTTTCATTGTGAGAGAGGCACCTTGACTTTGGATTTGGCAATGTGACTTCCTTTAGCCAACAGAATGAGGCAAAATTGATGGAGTGTCAGCTCCATATGCAGGTCTCAAGACGCCTACATATTTTTGCTTGAGCTCTCAAACCTCTACCATTGCCATGAGAAGAACATGTCTAGGCTAACATGCTTGTCCTAATAGGAAAGAAGAGATAGGCAGAACAAAACTAGACACCCTAACTGAGCCCAGCCTACTTCCATCTTCAGCCAACCCTTAGATCTGTGGGAATGAGTGCTTGATGTTCTAAGTCACCAAGTTTTAGTGTGGCACATGGTGCAGCAATCTTATGGCAACAACTAACTGATATACAGAGGGATGAAGGGAATCTTACACCTCAGAGGATGTGGCATTAGTTCTGAACTTAGAAGGAGTAGGCTGTTTTTTAGATGTAATTGACATATAATAGGATATTAATTTCAAGTGTATAACCGGACTTGATATTTGTGTAAATTGCAAAATGTTCACCACAGTAAGTCTAGTTGACACCCATCCCCACACATAGTTATGATCTTTTTCTAGTGATGAGAACTTTAAAGATCTACTCTCTTAGCAACTTTCAAGGATACAATACAGTATTACTAACTATAATCACCAAGGAGCTAGACCATTCTAAGCTGAAGGGAAAGCACAGGCAGAATCTCAGAGTCATGTTCAAGTAATAGCAAGTGATGGAACGCAGAACCAAAGAGGAATGTACTAAAAGTATGGAGGCAGCTTCTGGAGGCTCTTGAATTCCATATTAAGGAGTCTGTATTTTATTTTACACTCTACGGTTCTGAGAAAGAGAGGAATTTGATCTGGCCTAGACTTTTGGAAAATAATATTGGCAACAATTCGGGCTAAATGCAATGGAGAAAAAGGAATCAAATTAAGAATGATTGATCCCTTATTATGTACTGAGTGCTTTACCTTAATTATCTCATATAATGTCTCAACAATCCTATGAAGTAATTATAGGTATCCCTTTGTATAGATGAAGAAAAAGACATAATGACATTAAGTAACTTTCCCCAAATCCCACAGCTGGCAAGAGATAGAACTGGGGTTCAAGGTCAGGTTGTATGACAAGAAGATCAGGTTGTATCCTCTCTCTACTATGATCATTCTGCTTCCCAAATATTGGATGCAGGCAGACAAATTAGGAGGCTATTGCTATACTCTAGGCAGTGCTAATGAATTATGGTGGTGGCAATGAGAAAAGAGGATATATTTTAAGATTTTTAAGATATTTTAAGATTATACAGTTGTATTTATTTATTTATATTGCCAAAATAAAACTGCCAGCAACTGGCTGAATATGGCCGGTGATAGAGCATGATAAGAAGATTCCACACTTTTGAGCATGACTAACTGAAGTGTTGTGATGCCCCTATGATAGGAGACAGAGGAAAAGCAGATTCCGTGGTAAGAAACCAGACACGAGAGTTGAACGATCATCTTAGGAAGTTTTCTGGCTAGTGATAATATTAATAATAACTCTCACTGAGTACTGTTCTTAGTGCTTTGCCTTAAGCAATTCACTCATCCATACAACAGCCCTATGAACTAGGTGCTGTTATTATCCCATATTATCGCTAAGAAACCTGAGGAACTGAGAAGTTCAAGAACTAGCAATGATGCTTGGATAGAAACACAGGCAATCGGGCTCTGGGGCCACACTCTTGACAACCACACTCTGGAATCGGTCAGTAACAGCTCCTCCAACATGCCCGACCCCAGTCCCAAGAACCATTCATCAGGATAGTCAAGGTTACGCTGCAGTGAAGAGCCCCAAAACAACAGATCCTTAATACAAGAAAAGATTACTTCTCACACTCTCCAAATCCTGCAGATTCTAGCCAACCTCCAAGGCATAGTTCTCCCTGTGTCAAGAGAACATTCTCTGTTGCCTCAGTCCTAGGTCACGTCCACAGCAACATGGGCTACCAGGATAGCAGCCATAAGGAAGGAGAGGGATTGCATTTCTTGAACTGGCAGTCAAATGTTTTGTCCTAAGGAAAGAGATGCATCTCATTCCTGCCCACAACCCACCAATCAGAACTAGTCCCATGGCCAAGCCCAACTGTGTGGGGCAGGGACAATTCTGTCTAGTGCAATTCTTTCTAGAGAGAGTGGAGCCATAAATATCGTACAGCAGCGATAGCTACTTCCTCAACTATACAACTTCTTATAGCATAGCAGTAATTAGACATTTGGGTCTTAAAACTCAAACTTGGGGTGAAAGCACTAGTTTGAAATGTATTTGGATAAGCATATGTACAGATCCTAATTTCTACCTCCCTTCTCAGAATCCAGGGTGTTCATGCCCTGTTCCCTGTCACCACTCCCATTCCCGTCCAAGGAGATTGGAAAGATCAAATGACATAATCCATATGCTTTGCAAGCTTTAAAGGACAACATAATAGTATCATTCTATCTGATGTGAGGCTCTTTTTTTACCCTCAATTATCTCTCAGCCAGTCGTTCAATAGCCACAGAGCACCTAGACTAAAGGCATTCTCCTAGGCACTGTGAAGATACAGAATTATTTAATACTTATCCCTGCCCTCAAGCAATTACAGTTGAATGAAGAACCCAGGCTGTGTCCATGAAATGTTAATAAACATAAGCAAAGCAGCAGAAAATACGTGGCAATGAGCACTTCTGATAGGAAATACTCTTCTAGAGAACAGTGAAGCAAGAAATGTGGAATGTTTTGAGTTGGTTTTCTGAGAGTATCTTCACAGCTAAAGTGGTGAACTCAAATGCATGAAGTAGCCAGGTGTAGGGATGGTGGGAGCTACAGTGAACTGGAAAGTGTATGTTCTATCAAAAGGCTTTCAAATTCTGAGGGGAAACACAAACACTGTTATGGATCGAACAAAACACAACTTCTTGGCAGTATCTAGACTGTGACCTCTGGTTTAGAGCATTTCCCCCAGGGATATTTTTGTGTTGGTTGATAGCAAATCCTTAGGTAAAACAGGTAAATTTCAGACAGGGACAGCTCATGTGGACACACAAGAGACAAGGAAGATTGGAGAAGAGTGGCTTCCAGAGTCTCCCTGTTGTCCTGAGGAATCCTGCCACAGGAGAGTTGGCCTGATCTAGTAAACTAGTCAGTATGATGCTAATACATAGAGAACTAAAACACATCTTGCCTAAATTATCACAAATTTCAACTTAGGTCAAAATTAATAAGGTTTTCCTCTACACTGAAATCATTTTGATGGCACGATAAATGTTAGAACTAAAACCTTAACAGCTGTCCAATGATGTCACAACTAAAAGAAGAACAGGGAAGAACAATTAACTAGCATGATTGCATACAGAACAATGGTTGGCTTAATTAAGACCTTCCAAAGACGCATGCTACCCACTATAGATTTTCTGAGTTTTTTTAAGAGTGTACATTTACCCCTTACAATAAGACCTCAGAATTTGGTTAAATATGACATTCATTTTTATGTCTTATCTTGCTCTCTGTCCCCTAAAAATGATTGACCATCCCATTTAATTTGAAAGGAACTTAAATTTAAAACAACTAATAAAGATTCAAAAATCTTTTCTTCTGTATTAGTATTTTTAGTTAATTTTGTATTTAAAGAACTCTACCCTATAACTTAATTTTAAAACACTAGCTATGTCATTTTTTCCAATCTTTTACAGGTACATACATCTATATTTAAATTTTATGTAGTTGTAAATATGTGATGGTACTTGTGTATTTTATTTACTTAAATCTACTTTTTATATAATTTCCTAAGTATCCACATAGGTCACACATTTATCAAGATAAAGGTTATAATTTGCTAATCCATCCCTTAAATTTTGTTTCCAATTTTTTAATATGATGAATAATTTGCCATAAACATCTGGAAAAAAATACTTTTTTTTCCTCTTAGAAATATTTACTTGGGCTGCATTCCTGAAAGTGGAATTATTGATCATTGAGTACTATCATATTTACTGTTTTCATTTCCAATTTTTCCTAGGAAGGTTTTACAAGTTTGTAAAATCTTACTTGTACTTCTTTCTCTACTGCCCCAAATACTTGGTTTTTATTATTTTATTCATATTTTTTATATAACATATAAGAAGGATCATCTCCTATGGTCTTGAATGTATTTTTGTATAGCTATGATCAAGCTTATTGATTTATTGTTCATTCTTTCTTGTGTGCAAATGGTTTGTTCTTCTTCTTTGGCCAATTATTCTGTGGAAAAGAAATATTAGCTTTATTCATCTATAATTTTTCTCTTTACATTTGTATATTCATCACACTTATTTTGTATATTTCCCCAGCATAATATCTTAATTTTGAAGATTTTGCTGTTAAAAATATTTTAAAATATTTATTACAGAGCACTTACAGAAATTCCTAACTATCAAACTCTAAACTCCCAAGAAACTGATTTACATTGGCCTAAGTTAGTCTTGATTCAGAGACGAAATTTTGACCAATTCCAACTTTCCTTCCAATGTGGCTTTAGCATTTTGACTTTGTGAGTTACCCAGGCAGACCAGTATTATAGATGTTGAGTAAGGTTGGGCCTGATACACAGCCAGGGTTTATGCTTTTATGAAGTTGGCAAATATAACATAGAAAAGGCATGTCTCTGGTAGCTGTTCATAAAGCAGATCATATGATTTATAGTACCCCATAGCAACCTAAATCCACACTATTATTCCAAGAATACATTAGTGGGCAATACTTTTAGAAGCCATCCCAGGAGGATGGAGGCCAAGATCTCAGCAGAAATAGAGATAAACATTCACAATAACTGATCACTGATGAGGAAAGGGCCACCTGTTCCTTTTTGCAACAATGTTAACTATCTTTCTTTTTACTGGCAACAGTAGTCATCAACCACTCCGAAGTTAAAGGGCCAAAAGCCTCATCTTCAGAAATTCCCTGTGCTTTCTGAAGCTTCATTTTTATTATGGAAAAAACACTGCATTAGGAAGTTCACTGAAGCAATACCATCACCTTTGCAATAATTTATTTCCCACTGAGCTCATCTACTCCCAAGATTCCAAACACCAACTGTATGATTTCCAAATCTATATGCCAGACCAAATCTTTCTTCTGGACTTGAGATCCACATTTCCAAATGTGCTGGAGACTGCTGCTAGATGGCACTTATGCCCTTTCAGGCATTGAACACTCAACATATCCCACACTTACCCATATTCTTTCTTCTCTTGCCAAACCTGCTTCCTCTACTATATTCCCTGTAGTGTGGGTAATATCAACAGTTGTCCAAGCCAAAATTTTGAGGAAGAATCTGACTTGTCCCTCTCACACCTCTCAGACTAATTCAGTCTTCCTTGTAATTGCCTCTTGAATCCATCTCATCTTTTGCTTCCTTACCCTCATTATTGCATTCCAAGCTTTCGGTAGCTTTTGCAATAGACTCTTGCATGTTCTTCCAACTTCCAGACTCAACTCCCTCTCATCCATCTAGCACACTATAACAGACGGCTCTTTTAAAAAAATCTACATTGATCAAGGTACCTCCCACTTTAAAATTCTTTAATATCTCTCATCCCTTACAGTATAAAATCTAAACCACTTAGTATGGCATCAACTTTATCGGATGTTTGTTACTTGCAAAATCCTAGCAGAGAGCAGATAAAGACTTGGATTGTTGATTCTAGAATAGTAATGAAATATACTATATCACTCACATCCTCACATGTTCACAGCCCTGTAGTTAATAACACAGACCTTACATGGCTAAGTGGAAATAGGAATGCAGTTGAGGACTACATCTGAAGTGTCTTTGTGCTCTCACCTTAGGAATAGAGAGTTATCATCTCTAATCCAATCTCTATGTTTTGGAGTAGAAGCTTATAAAATGTTATATATAATAATTTTTATTAACTCAATAGTGGATATGTTTATTAAAGATACTAATAAATGCATTGACTATGCCATGGTGATATATGGATTATATCCAAATCACACAACACAAAAATTACACTAACTGCAATGACAAAGCTAAATCAGTGGGTCTTTAGATGACAGTTTAAGCCCAGAAAGAATACGAAAAAAATCTTTAAAAATTGGTATCTACCATTTGCATCGACATGGATGGAACTGGAGGGTATTACGCTAAGTGAAATAAGTCAATCAGAGAAAGACAATTATCATATAGTTTCACTCATATGTGGAATATAAGGAATAGCGTGGAGAACAATAGGGGAAGGGAGGGAAAACTGAATGGGAAGAAATCAGAGAGGGAGACAAACCATGAGAGACTCTTGACTCCAGGAAACAAACTCAAGGTTGTGGAAAGGGAGGTGGGGGGGGGACGGGGTAACTGGGTGATGGTATTAAGGAGGGCATGTGTTGTGATGAGCACTGGGTGTTATACGCAACTAACGAATCATTGAACACTACATCAAAAACTAATGCTGTACTACTATGTGTTGGCTAATTGAACTTAAATTAAAAAATTTTTTTGAAAAATTAGTTGAGTGTTTTGTCAACTTCTTTGGACTTAAATATCAGTCCTCCAAAATGTATTGCCACTTACACATACACAGTTTTTCTTTTAAGATATTGTTAACTTCTGAAAATCAAAGCTGCCTTTACGTAACCTCATCAAATTTTATTCTAAGATCATTTCCAAGACTTAACTTCTGCCCCACTTAAATAATTTTCCATTTTCGTATTTATTTTCTTAAATAAAACATAGGCAAAGAGCTATCCCATTCCAGGACCAGAATATGATAAAGTTCTCCTTGTGCTTAAAATAAAAATTTGTGTTTTGGATATTCAGAGGCATCTTTCAGATGATTTGCCTCTGAATACGCCACAGAAAGACACGTAATGGAGGCTTATTCTATATTTTCTAGGGTTTTCTTTATTCTTGCCATTTTGTCTTACTTTCTTGGGCTCACTTTAACAAGGCGGGTGGCACACAGGAAGGATCTGAAAGAGATAAAAATTCAGGAAAAGCTGGCTGATCCTACCAGTGATGTTTCCCCAGCTCACTCACCCTCTGGATTCTCCTGTCCCTGTTATCTTTGAGGATGGTTTCCCTGTTTACGTTGCAGAAGGAGCCCTCTTCATTCTATCACAGAGACTTGCTCTCCCCCTTCAAGGAGTCATGTGTCCTGAGGATTCTAAGAATTTGCAGCAAACTCTTTCCACAATATTTTCTCTGAATTTCAACTCTTCTTTTACTCTCCAATTGATGACTTGAGGCTCAATTTTTTATAAAGATGTAATTTTAAATTGTATCCAGAGCTGAAGCTATCTTTGAGGCTCAAGGTCATATTTTCATTAAAAAGGATGTAAATGTGCACTTAGAGTGTTAGAACTATCCCTTGATCCTGAACATTACTCTCTGTTATTGAGAGAGTTTTCAAAGTTTTTGTCTCAGGTCTGAGGATATTATCTTTATTATTTTCCTGGTAATTCTTACTCACTACATACATGTGATGTGAAGAATAACTAATAAAGGATGTTATAAAGTCTTCTATAAACATTGCACATTCTACATACACTTAATAATTTTAGTGTCAATAATTCCTGAATGAAATTTTATAGGGAGAAATGGAACCCACACGCTTTAGCGGCATCACACAAATTTTGAAAGCCAATGGTAACTTCATTATAACCAAGCCCAACAGAAATATTAATTCACACAATAAATTTTATAAATCTACTCATCATAACATTCCTTTTTTTAAATTTCTACATTTAATAAGTAAATGTTGATCTGATATTAATTTTAAAAAGACAGAATGAAAAAACATAAGTGACAAAACTAAAACAGCAAAAAGGAAAGCTCTGGGGTTGTAAATGAAATTACAAGATTTCAACAGGGCCACAATTTAGGAGCCTTCCTTATGTTCCATTATTAAGGTCATGTTTAAAAAACAAACAAAAAATCATTTTTAATCATGGAACAGCATATGCAACTTTTCTAAACCAGTTGATAGAAAATCTGCTTCTGGCACTATCTTGGTTCATGGCTTGGGGAAAGCCATTTGGCCTACTTGTACTTTCAGGATGTTTTCAAAAGAAGAATGAGAGCCACTGGATCTTTTTCGTTCTAGAAAAATGGGGTGCCAGCAAAATTTTTTCTTTCACTCTCGTGTGCTATCTTCTGAGCCCCAAAGTTATTCAGAATTCAGAGAAGGAAAAGAAGACAAAGAGGAGACTTTTTTCACATCAGCTCAAAGGTCTTCCTCCCTTTGTGAACTAACTTCATTTTCATTCACACTTCTAAGTCCTCTCATACACTTTTCTCTTTTCCTTCTACCTTCAAAAAAGTTCCGGATGTAAGAATACCATACAGTGACCAAGAGAGACAGCTGAAAGACAGGAGCCAACAAACCCATGTTTGTGTTCATTGTTTTATCTAGCTCACTAGAAACAATAGGTACTGCTGTGTTTCTTGCTCCTCTGAGAGAAGCCTGACAACAGTTACCAAACAGTTCCAACGTGGAGCTGGGAGTTTCAGATTCCCTCCCAATGGCTAGACATGCCTCACTAGCCCATTATCTCTGTTGGCATTCCTAACTGGAGACCTAAGTAGATTGAACTGGCTCGGTCAGTTCCAGATAAGAGATGAGTTGCTTTCAACCAAATGAATGGCTCCCCAATTCTTTTTTTTTTTTAAGATTTTATTTATTTATTTGACAGAGAGAAAGTGAGAGAGCACAAGCAGGGGGAGCTGCAGAGGGAGAAGCAGGTTCCCCGCTGAGTAGGGAGCCTGATGTAGGGCTCGATCCCAGGACCCCAGGATCATGACCTGAGCGGAAGGCAGATGCTTAACCAACTGAGCTACCCAGGTGCCCCTAGTTCCCCAATTCTTGTGTTTCAGGCTAACGCTCCCAGGCATTCATCCTACCTAGAAAACATGCCTCTGGATTGCTTCCTCTCTATTCCTTAGAGAAATGGAATTAATAACAATTTTTAGAAGAATGCAGGTTAAAAATACATAAAACTCCGTATGAGCTTGTCTAAAGTAGTTTTTCCTAATATCTTATGTCTCCTTTTAGCAGAAGAAATAAAGATTTTTGTTATATTTAATCCAGAAAACTGTAAGGCAGGCTAGATTTTGTTTCTCTCTGATTTATTTCTCTATGTCTTGCTTATATTGGACAGGTCACATTAGGTTTTGGGAAGACAAAGGAAACATAGAAAAGGGTAAATCAGGCAAATTCCTTGAAATAATTGATTGTTCTAAGTAATATGTTTACCCACCCCCTCCAAAAAAACCCCACACCTATTCATTATGATTGAATATAAATAAAATTCTGACCTATAAATAAACATTTTACAATGTTTATTGGACCTTTTTCTTTTAGCTGAAAAAGCACCACTCTTGCTCAGTAGCATGCGTTTAAAAATGTTATGATTTAAGAAATTGGGGCATTCAATGGGTTGTTATCATGCCCCAGTATGTGTAAGTTACTCCTGAGCCATTAAATAGATGCTCACGGAGAGGAGTCCCATCAGCAATGGCAGCAATCACAGCAAGCTACTAGTTTAGAGTGGAAAGTACAAAAGTGGGGGCAGCAGAGAGGTTGTTTTCATTGTAATATCATTTCATAAGAGTAGAAGGGAAGCTTTAGTAGCCTTATGGTACCAAATATGTTTTAATGATCTTCTTGAACCAAGAAAAAGCTTGAAGAATATTCAAATGAGATGGGAAGGCTAAGATTATTTTAATCATAAGGAGTTTGAGAATAAGGTATTTGGTGGTCACAGGAAGTAGATTTGAACATGGAGTTCCCCATGCCTAACGTATATATCAACTTCTCATCCTCTTTTTAGGGAGATGAGTGAATGCATTGGTGCTCTTACAGCTGTTTGTTAAACACGTGTTCTTACATCACCTCTTAGATATGCATCCCTTCTTTTTCACAAGGTCTCTATTCAGGCCATATGAGGACAATGTACCGTGGTCAGCAGAATCTGGGTTGGTCCAGAAGTGTGAAAACACACAATTGTTCCTCCTTCTCTTGCTCTTCCTCCACTCCTCAGTCCTGCAGAGACATCTCAGTCTTCTGGCAGGCATGAGTAAAGGAAGGGCAATGTCTTTCCCTCCTTCCCAATTGGGACCTGGGATCCAGGATATGTGGCCAATGTGATATTAAGTTATTTCTCTTCGGGCCACTCTGCCCTTATTACATATGCACAGAGAAAAATTCATATGTATAAGTCACAGACTAATTCTTGGCAATTCCCACCAGTATAGCTGATCCTTCTTTCCACTTTCTGGTATGCAGTAATTGTGCAGAGCTGGAATTGCAGCCTGTTCATTTCAACACACATTTGAGGGGACCTTATCATTTGGCATATACCCCCATTTTTGAGTAAATACTACTGTAACTAAAATCTTTCCGGAGAGTAAAGTATTCCTAATGTTAAAACTACTCAAAGATATAAAATCACAGAAGTACATTTGTATAATGAAAAATGTACTTACACAATAACTGGAATGTAATCTCACAGGCTAATAGGTGCTTCACTCTGGCTCACTTATCAGTGAGTGCCACAGCCTGTTAACACTGTTGAAGCCAGGGCTGACTTTCCATTTCAGAAAAAACGCCAAGATTTTAAGAACTTTTACGTTTGCAGTTTTCTGAAGTGCAAAGCAACCAGATCCCCTTGTTCTGTTCAAAAAATTGTTAAGTGTTTTTAAAGTCTTCAAATGACACCTGGCACACGAAATGGTGTTACTATTGCTGTGATCATTTGAATATTTGGACAAATAAGAGTATCTCCTAAAAAACCCTGGGGAAGAATAATCTTCCTACCCTATTGAAACTTCCAGTGCTATTTCTTGAAGTAAGGAACCCCATTTTTGTACCCCTAAAGCCTGCCATGAATTTGAATTTCTAAATGGAATTATTTCACCATTTGGGAAATAGAGGGAAGACAAATGAAAAGGACTAGATAACTTTTGAACAGTGAATAGGCTAAGAGATGGCTTACTAACAATATTCAAGGGCATAAAAGTTTAAGAAAGATGAAGACAAGCTTAACTTCATTCCACTCAGGACAGGGTGGGAGAAAACGGACTTAAAACTGCACCAGAAGAATGTGTTGTGTATGCATAAATATTTACATGTACACACAAATATTGGACATGCACATATATACACATAAATACAAGCAGAGTCTTCATAAAGCCCTTGTGTATACTCTTTTTTCTTTCTCTTGTGCATCGTAAAGTCTAATAACTTACTTTGGGGTTATAATATAAATATCCTATGCAGAAGTTCAGAAGTGAATTTATTAAACTGTAGGACAACCATATTATGCAGTTATTACAATATATGCTAATTGCAGGTCCTATGACACTTAACACAAATGGCTGCCCTAAACAAAAAGATAATGGATAACCTTGGCTATAGAACTAAAGTCCACATCACTCTTTAGAGGAAAATTTCTTTTGACTTTATATGATACATAGACATTGCTCCTGTCATACCTACAAGGCAAGTTATTAAACTTTAAAAAGCTGTATGAAGACATTGTGAAGTAACTTTGCATATAAAAAAATTCTCATACAAAGGTTGAATATAAAAACAAGTAAAAGTTTGTCAACTTCTTAGAGTCCCAAGTAAATATTTTGATGTTTTATAATTTCAATCTTTTTTGAGTAACCATATTATTTCCTAAAATTATTCATGGCATGATACGTTCTCTTATATCTTCTCATGTATAATTCTTCCTCAACTTTCTTTGAAGACTCTTCCTTTCCACCATGTCCTTTAGATATTGAGTCTTAAAAGATAAGTAGGTGCCCTCCTATATGCGTGAAGGTGGAGAAACACAGTAGGAAGAAAAGAGCATTTGAAAGAGATGGAAGAACCCCATCAAAAGTACACGGATAGGAAGACTCCACCAAAGAATTGCTGAAACTGATACAGGAATTTATCAATGTCACAGGACATAAAATCAACACACAGAAATCTGTTGCATTTCGGTACACTAACAATGAAGCAGCAGAAAGAGAAATCAAGGAATCGATCCCATTTACAATTGCACCAATAACCGTAAGATACCTAGGAATAAACCTAACCAAAGAGGTAAAAGATCTGTACTCTGAAAACCATAGAACACCTATAAAAGAAATTGAGGAAGACACAAAGAAATGGAAAAATATTCCATGCTCATGGATTGGATGAACAAGTATTGTTAAAATGTCCATGCTACCCAAAGCAATCTACACATTCAATGCAATCCTTATCAAAATACCATCAACATTTTTCAGAGAGCTGAAACAAACAATCCTAAAATTTATGGAACCAGAAAAGACCCAAGTAGCCAAAGTAATGTTGAAAAAGAAAAGCAAAGCTGGTAGCATCACAATTCCGGACTTCAAGCTCTTAATAGAAAGTTGTAATCATCAAGACAGTATGGTACTGGCACAAAAACAGACACATAGATCAATGGAACAGAATAGAGAGAAATGGACCCTCAACTCTATGGTCAACTAATTTTTGACAAAGCAGGAAAGAATAACCACTGGAAAAAAGACAGTCTCTTCAACAAATTGTGTTGGGAAAATTGGATGACCACATGCAGAATAACACTGGACCATGTGCTTTCACCATACACAAAGATAAACTCAAAATGGATGAAAGACCTAAAAGTGAGACAGGAATCCATCAAAATCCTAGAGGAGAACACAGGCAACAATCTCTCTGACCTCGGTCACAGCAACTTCTTACTGGACACGTCTCCAAGGGCAAGGGAAACAAAAGCAAAAATGAACTATTGGGACTTCATCAGGATAAAAAGCTTTTGCACAGTAAAGGAAACAATCAACAAAACTAAAAGGCAAGGAAGAAGATATTTGCAAATGACTTATCAAATAAAGAGCTAGTATCCAAAATCCATAAAGAACTTATCAAACTCAACACCCCAAAATCAAAAAGCCAGTCAAGAAATGGGCAGAAGACATGAACAGACATTTCTCCAAAGAAGACATACAAATGGCTGACCTGAAAAAATGCTCAACATCACTCGGCATCAGGGAAACACAAATCAAAACCACAATGAGATCCACCTCATACTTGTCAGAATGGCTAAAATTAACAAGTCAGGAAACAACAGATGTTGGCAAGCATGCGGAGAAAGGGGAGCCCTCTTACACTGTTGGTGGGAATGCAAACTGGTGCAGCCACTCTGGAAAACAGTATGGAGGTTCCTCAAAAAGTTAAAAATAGAACTACCCTATCACCCAGCAAATGCACTACTAGGCATTTATCCAAAGGATACAAAACTAGTGATTCAAAGGGGCACATGCACCCAATGTTTATAGCAACAATGTTGACAATAGCCAAAATATGGAAAGAGCCCAGATGTCCATCAACAGATGAATGAATAAAGAAAATGTGGTGTATATATATATATATATATATATATATATATATATATAATGGAATATTACTCAGTCATCAAAAAGAATGAACTCTTGCCATTTGCAATGACATGGATGGAACTAGAGGGCATTATGCTAAGTGAAATAGAGAAAGAAAATACCATTATGATTTCATTCATGTGGAATTTTAAAAAAAACGGATGAACATAGAGGAAGGGAAGAAAAAATACAATAAGATAAAAACAGAGAGGGAGGCAAAGCATAAGAGACTCTTAACTATAGGGAACAAACTGAGGGTTGCTGGAGGGGAGGTAGATGGGGAGATGAGGTTATTGGGTGATGGGCATTAATGCGGGCACTTGATGTAATGAACATCAGGTGTTATATGCAACTGATAAATCACTAAATTCTACCCCTGAAACTAATAATACACTATATGTTAACTAAATTGAATTTAAATTTTAAAAAAGTACAGAGGTAGAGAGCAGCATAACACATTTAAGAAAATGCAAGTACTTGGGTGTAGCTGGAGTTTTGATGCTTGTTTGGTGGGGGTCAGATAGTAAAGATGAGGACATGCTATGGAGGCCTTATTTACCACACTCTGAGGTTTAGAGTTTTTTTCTCTCAGCAATGGGTTTTAAGCAGAGCATTTGGGTCATCAGATTTGGGATTTAGAAAAATCATTCTTGTAATGGTGTGGAGGATTCACTGAAGGGTAAACATGACGCTAGGCAGAAAGGACCATTTGGGACTGACTTACAGCAGTAGTGGAGGGAATGGAAAAGGAGGTTGTCTGAAAGAAACTGAGAGGAAAGAATTTATAGGATTTTAGTATTAATTGAGAAGTTAAGTGAGAGAGTAGAAACTAGGATGACTCTGAGGGTTTTGAATTCAGAGATCATGTATTTGATGATACCACACATTGAGGCGGGGACTAGAACAGAAGCAAAAATAGAGGAGGTAAAGAAAGCATGGGAGGGAGAAATTAGTTCTGTTTTGATATTTTAGATTTGAGGTGTTTGTGGGATGCTTATCAAGTCGAAGCTCAAAGAAAAGATAGATTTTAGGAAACCACCTAGAAAATCCGATGTTAGTGAAACCAAAACAGTAATGCTGCACTTCAAAGCTGAAGTCCTTGACAACACTCTTGTGAGAAAGGGAGTGCTTCTTTTTTAATCCTCTTAGGGCTCGACACCAAAGGGCTCTAAAGCATTATGGACTTTACCATTATACCTCTTTTATATCACATACATAGCCATTTTCTCTCAGAATACACCTACCTTTTAAAGAACCTGGATGTCACAGTTAATGTGTCAATCTGGCTAGGCTATACTACCCAGTTATTCAATTAAACACTAATCTAGGTATTGCTGTCCAGTTATTTTATACATGTAGTTAACATCTACAATTAGTTGACTTTAAGTAAAGGAGATTATCCCCAGTAATCTGGGCGTGGGGTGGTTATTCAATCAGTTGAAAGACCTTGAGAGCAAAGCTAAACCCCCAACTTAATGGTGGAAAACAAGATGCTTCCCCTTAATATAAACAACAAGACAGGATTTCTGATCTCCTTGTGCATATTCAACATATTAGTTCAAATTCTAGCTATCGTAATTAGGCAAGAAAAAGAAATAAATGGTATCCAAATTGGAAAGGAAGAAATAAAACTATGTCTATCTGCAGGTGACATGTATTACATGTAGAAAAATCCTAAAGAATCCACTAAAAAATTATTAGAACTAATCAATGAGTTCAGGAAGGTTGTAGGATTCAAGGTCAATATACAAAAATAAATTTTATTTCTGTACACTTGCAATGAGCAATACAACATAAAATTAAGAAAATAATTCCACTCATAATGGCATCAAAAAGAATAAAATACTAGAAATAACCTTAACAAAAGAATTCTAAAACATCTGAAAACTACAACACATTGTGAAGAAAAATTAAAGATCTAAATAAATGGAAAAACATCCCACGTTTGTGGATTGGAAGATTTAACATTGTTAAAATGGGAGTACTCCCCAAATTGAAATGCAGATTCAATGCAATCTTTATCAAAATCCCAGCTGATTCTAAAACTGATATGTAATTGCAAGGGATTCTAATTAGCAAAACCGATCTTTTTTTTTTTTATGTTATGTTAGTGACCATACAATACATCATTAGTTTTTGATGTGGTGATCCACGATCCATTGTTTAGAAAAACCAATCTTAAAAAAGAAGAATAAAAGAGAACTCACATGTCCCAATTTCAAAATGTATTTACAAAGCAGGGGTATTCAAGATTATATGGACAAAAATAAACATACATATAAATGGAAGAGAAATGGAATAGGAGTGAGAGTTCAGCAATAAACTCATATAGCTGTGATCAACTGATTTTTGACAAGGATGCCAAAACCATTCAATAGAAAAGGATAGTTTTCTCAACAAATGGTGGTGGATCAACTGGATAGTCACATGCAAAAGAACATAAGCTGGTGCCTCATCTCACACAATATACAAAAATTAACTCAAAATGAATCAAAGACCTAAATATAAGGACAAAAACATTTTCTTAGAAGAAAATGTAGGGGGAAATTTTCATGACCTTGCATTTACCAGAGAATTCTTAGATATGACACCCAAAGCACAGGCAACAAAAGAAAAAATAAATTAGACTTCATCAAAATTAAAAACTTTTGTGTTTCAAAGAACACTATCAACAAAGAGAAAAGATTGCCCACATAATGGGAGAAAATATTTGCAAATTATATATCTTATAAGATACCTTATATAATATATAAAGAGCCCTTACAACTCAATAATAAGACAAATAACCCAATAAAAAAATCAGCAAAGTATCCAAATAGTTATTCCTCCAAAGAAGATATATTGTAGCCACTAAGTACATGGAAAGATACGAAACATCATTAGTAAATTCAAATCATTATGAGATACCATTTCACACCCACTAAAATGTCTAGGAAAAAAAAGTCAGATAACCAACAAATGGTGAAAGTGCGGGAAAATGGAACAATCAAAAATGCTGGTGAGAATGTAAAATGGTCCAGCCATTTTGGAATACGGTCTTGCAGTTCTTCAAATGATTAAACACGAGTTTTTATATGATCCAGCAATTCTGCTCCTAGGTGTATACCCAAGAGAAATAAAAACATATATCCACGCAGAAAATTATACAGAAATGTTTATAGCAATATGATTCATAATAGCCAAAAGGTGGAAACAACCCAAATATCCATCAATGGATGACTGGATAATTCATTTTATAATCCATTCAGTAGAATATTACTCAGCTATGAAAAGGAGTGAACTATTTATACATGCTACAACAAAGATGAACCTTAAAAATATTGTGCTAAGTGAAAGAACCCAGCTACAAGACCACATACTATCTGATTCCAATTATATAAAAGTCCAAAATAGATAAATTTGTAGAGATAGAAAGCAGATTAGTGGGTCTTTAGGGCTGTGGGGGTGGAGGGAGTAGATGTAGGGAAGGAGGTATAGGAAAGAATATGGAGTCTCTTTCTGAGGTGATAAAAATATTCTAAAATTAACTGGTGATAATTGCATATATCTGTGAATACACTAAAAACCATTGAATTATACACTTTAAGTGGGTGAATTATATCTCAATAAAGCTGTTTCTTTAAAAAAGAGCAAAACTGATATTTCCCTGAGAAAGAAGAAAATCTGCCTGTGGACAGCAACTTCAGCTCCTGACATGTCAGAGAGTTTCCAGCCTGCTGACATGTCCTACAGATTTTGGACTAGCCAGCCCGCACAATCACATAAGCCAATTCATTGAGAGAGATGGATAAATAGATAGAAAGAATGAGATTTCTATATTTCCTTCATTTCTGTTTCCCTAGTAGAACACTGATTAATACAGATTTTGACATTCAGAAATGGGGTGCTGCTGTAAAAAAATACCTAAAAATGTGGCAGTGGCTTTGGAATTGGGTTATAGGTAGAGGCTGAAATCATTTTGAGGTGCTTGACAGAAAAATCCTAGATTGCTTTGCAGAGCTGACTGGTGGAAATATGGACGTTAAAGGTACTTCTGGTGAGATCTCAGAAGGAAATGAGGAATGTGTTATTGGACACAGGAGGAAAGGCAAACCTTGTTAAAAAGCAGCAGAACTTGGATGAACTGTGTTCTACTTTGGAAAAGCAGAACTTGTAAGAGATGAACTTGAATATTTAGCTGAGGACATTTCCAAAGTATTGAAGGTGCTGCCTGATTTTTCCTTGCTGCTTAAAGTAAAATGCAAAAGGAAGGAGATAAATTAAGGAAGTACTGTTAAGCAAAAAGGAACCAGCACTTCATGATTTGAGAGGTTCTCAGTCTATCCATATTGCAAAGGATGCTAAAATTAGGAAATTCACTGTTGAGAAAACCTGCTCTGTAGAAAAAGCCAAGAGTGTAGCTGGACAACATTTTGCTAAAGCGATTAGGTGTGTGACTCATTTTCCAATCAACCATCTCAACAGAAGCCAAGAATAGAGATGAGGTCATTTAGGAAGTATCTGCGGAGAACCCTCTTGTCCAGTGATATGGATCCCCCTTGGGATACACAGGAGGCCCATAAGGTTTTGATGATATTGTATCAGCACAAACATTGCCAGTGTGGACTGAGAGGGACAGAGACTGGACAACATGAAAGGAGGTTGTCACTCCTAGAATTCTATAGGCAGGAAGTGGGTTTCTAGAGCTACCCAGCTGCAAATATGTGCTAACCTTCAAGAAAAAGTTAGAATGACTCAGGGTGGGATTGCCATGGACCCAGAGGCCAAGGACAATGGAGCCGCCACTGAGGACTCAGGGGATAATGGAGCCACAGGCACAAAGGAAGGAACCTCAAGCCACAGAGGATTATTCTCAAGCCTTGAAACCTAATGGAATCTGCCCTGTCAGATTCCAAGCTTGCTTAGTACCAGTGACCCCTTCATTTCTTTTAATTTCCCCTTTTGTAATGCAGATGCCTATACTGTACCTGTCCCACTATTGTATTTTGGAAGCAAATAACTTGTGCTCTATGTTCACAGGTTCACAGATGGAGGGGAATTCTGTCCCAAGATAGGTGATACCCAGAGTCTCATCCATACCTGATTTAGATGATCAGATTTGGGGCTGTTGAGCTGGTGATATTTACATGAGATTTTAGACTAAGTGTTGGTGCTGTAATGGACTGAGACTTGGGGCAACGTTGGGATGGGCTGAATGTATTTTGCATGTGCAATGGGCATAAATTTTGGGGAGCTGGAGGGTGGACTCCAGAGGGATGAATAGCGGCCCCCCAAGAGGTATGACCACCCAGAACCTATATATGTGACCTTATTTGGAAAAAGGGTCTTTGTGATGTACTGAAGTAAAGATCTTGAGACAATCATCCTGGATTAGAATGGGCCTTAAATCCAATGACTAGTTCTTACAAGAGAAGAGAAAGGGACACAGACACAGAGAGGTGAAAACAAAGGCATAGATTGGAGTGTACTGCCATGGAATTCCAGGAGCCACCAAAGCCAGGGGGAGCAAGAGAGGATTCTTTCCTGGGGCCTTCAGACAGAGGATGGCCCTGCCAACACACTGTTCAGAATCTTGGCCTCCAGAGCTTCATGAGGATAAATTTCTGTTGTTTTGTTACCAAGTTTGTGGTATTTTGTTACAGCAGCCCCAGGAAATAAATACACTGGGCAAGGGTGAATTCTGTTGCCAGTCCATGCTTGCAAAACCATCATTCCTCTCTTATAACTTATGTCTAGAGACTGAGCCCAATTCTCTGCCACAGGCTTACCTCTACATTGCGGAAACTGTATTCTCAAGTGTCCCATTGTCCTGTCCTGCCACCAGCTTTAGCTAAAGCCACATCCATTCAACAGGCCTTAGTTGGAAAGTGGAGCAGTCAGGGGACCAGCCAATTTTCTCCTAAGAGAATCCTCCACTCCATAAATTTGTGAATATAAAAGAGAGCTATTGGGTAGAAGGTACCAGTTTCAGATGCCAGAGTACCCAAATCTAAATAAATGGATGCTACTCAACCCATTACAGCATCTGAATCCCAAAATGTCCTGTGAAATGATTATGAGGGTTTTTCATTTTAATTGTATTTTATCTTTGACATATGATTATGAAAATTATTATCATCATAATAGTTTTTAATAAATAAATAGACTAAAATATACTAAGCACTGAGGTAAGCACAAAAAAATTCTTTGAATAAGGTCTGAGGATCTAATGTATAACATGGTGACTATAGATAAAAATGTATACTTAAAATTTCTAAGACAGTAAAACTTAAATGTTCTCACTAAAAAAAAAAAAAGTAACCGTGAGGTGATGAATGTGTTAACTCATTGGGAGGAGTCCTTTCACAATGGATACATATATCAAGTCATCACATTGTTCACTTTAAATATCTTACAATTTTGTCAATGATACCTCAATAAAGTGGAGAAAAATTCTTAGTTAAGATCTATAGAACAGAAAGATGGAGGTTTTAGTAGTTTATTATTATTATTTTTTTAAGATTTTATTTATTTATCTGACAAAAAGAGACACAGCGAGAGAGGGAACACAAGCAGGGGGAGTGGGAGAGGGAGAAGCAGGCTTCCCGCAGAGCAGGGAGCCCGATGCGGGGCTCCATCCCAGGACCCTGGGATCATGACCTGAGCTGAAGGCAGACACTTAACGATTGAGCCACCCAGGCGCCCCAGAGGTTTTAGTAGTTTAAAAGATACCTTCTATTCTATTGTACTGTTTGAATTTCTTATTATATGGAAGCATTACTTTTTAACAAATAAATAGTCCTCCCTTAGAGGCAGAAGAATTAGAACAATTGACATATGGCAATGTGGGATCCATCTTGTGGCTCAGAAGCGGGATTTATTTAGCATTGTTTTTAACAAAATCCCCAGGGGACACAGCATGGGAAACAGAATTGTCCTCTCTGACTTCAATTTCAGAAGTTTAGTATTTAGACCAGCTTCCCTTCAGAGCCGTTTATGACTCTGCGATTCATAAGCATAAACATTTATCTCTAACTAATATTGGAAGTGCATCAGATAAAGTGGATTCTATAAGAGCTGCCCTATTGAGATGTTGTTTCATAATGGCAACCATTCCTGAATCAGGTGCTTTATTCTTCTGATATCAGGGACATTTCATCTTTCTCTTGTGCTTAGCAGATGGATACTTTAGGAATCACACTCCACTGTGTATTCCAGAAAAAACAAAGAGAGTCTTAATACAGAAATGAATTGTTTCTCCCTTAAATCTAAAAGAAGGTGTATATAGGCAGACCAGAGCCACCATGGTGACTTTTCAAAGTCTTTAGAGGCCCAGGTTCACTGTATCTTTCTTCCAACCCTCCCATCGCATAGCTTCCATTCTCAAGACTTACTCACAATCTGGCTGATAAATTCTAGCTATCAGATGCCCATGAAGAAAGGAGTAAAGAAAGAATGCTCATCCCCTCACTCCTAAGGAGTGTTCCTAAAAGTCTTCCTCCATTATATCTCATTAGCCACATCGATGGTGCAATGGAGGCTAGGATATAAAGCTTTCAGCTGGGCCCATTGCAAGGATTTGGTTACTAAGGAATAAGAGGATAATCCACTTGCAGAAGCAATTACTAGCCTGTGATACAGCAGAGTTTTATATTTGAGCCTTAGTTGGAAAGTGGAGCGGAGTTTCAGCATACACCATACGTCAATTTCTGAAACTCAGACTTAGGAGTTACAGTGATCGTGCAAAATATACCTCTCACTATGACACTTACCACTTCTGTGCTATTCATTATCTTGCTTCTGCTGCCACAATCCAGAAAAAGAGAAGAAATTCTTCCACTATCAAAATTGTAAACAATACAAGTGTTTTTATCTTTCCATGTGCTTATTAGACATTTGCATGTCATTAGTGAAATGCCTATTCAAATCTTCTGTCCATTACAAATTAATTTTATATTTTAAACTTGGTTTTTAAATAAAGATAAATTTAATAAAGTAAAAAGAAATTGTAGGTCCAGTTAAAAAAAAAGAAAAAGTCCATTGTCCCAGGTGCTGTATTTTTTATTTAAATTAATTTATCTTTGACATATGATTATGAAAATTATCATCATAATAATTTTTAATAAATAGACTAAAAACCAAAAAATTATATATTAATTAGTTTTAATTTACCATTTTTCTAAACATTTTTTATATTTATATTTTATTAGTTTCAGAGGTACAGGCCTATGATCCATCATATTTATATAATACCCAGTGCTCATTACATCACATGCCCTCCTTAATGTCCATCACCCAATTACCCCATCCCTCCACTCTTCTCCCCTCCAGCAATCCTATTTGTTTCCTATGATTGAGTCTCCTATGGTTTGTCTCCCTCTCTGGTTTCATCTTGTTTTATTTTTCCTCTTTTCCCCTATGATCCTCTGTTTTGTTTCTTATATTCCACATATTAGTGAGATCATATGATAATTGCCTTTCTCTGATTGACTTAGTTTGCTTAGTTCTTCTGTCCATTTTTTAATCGGGTTGTTTGTCTTTTTATTATTGAGTTGTAAGAGCTATATGTTCTGAATATGTCTTTTATCAGATATATGATTTACAAATATTTTCTCCTAGTCTGTGGTTTGTCTTTTCATTTTCTTGATGGTGTCTTTTGAAGAGTAAAATATTTTAATTTTGATAAAGTCCAATTTATCTGTTTTGTCATTTACAGATTGTTTTCACATCAGATCTAAAAGTGTTGCCTCGGGTGCCTGGGTGGCTCAGTGGTTGAGCGTCTGTCTTCGGCTCAGGTCCTGATCCCGGAGTCCCGGGATCGAGCCCCGCGTCGGGCTCCCTGCTCGGCGGGAAGCCTGCTTCTCCCCCTCCCTCTGCTGCTCCCCGCCGCTGGTGCACTTGTGCTGTCTCAAGTAAATAAATAAAAATCTTTAAAAATAAATAAATAAATAAAATAAAATGTGTTCCCTAACCTAAGGTCACAAAAATTTTCTCTTATTTTCTTCCAGAAGTATTGTAGTTCTCACTCTTATTCTAGGTCTTTGATCCATTTTGAATTAAGTTTTTTGTACGCAGTATAAAGTAAGGATCTAAGTTCATTTAAAAATTTTTTGCATACGGATATCCAATTGTCTCAGTACAACTTGTTAAAAGAGTATTATTTCCCTGATTGAAGTGTGTTTGCATCTTTTTTGAAAATCAATTCCCCATAAATCTTAGAAATTATTTATAAACTATATTCTGTTCCATTGACCTATATGTTTATTCTAATACCACACTGATGACTATAACCTTAGTAAGTTTGAAATCAGACAGTGTCAATCCCCCAACTTTATTTTATTTTTCAAAATTATTTTGCTAATCAGGTTCTTTGCATTTCTATATAAACTGTAGGATCAACTTGTCAAATTCTATTAGAAAAAAGCCTGCTGGAATTTTGATAGGGCTTATATTAAGTCTATAGATAATTTGGGGGAGAATTGCCATCTTAAGAAGTCTTATAATCCATGAACACAATTTATCTCTCCATGAATTTAGATTTTCTGTAATTTCTCTCAGCAATGTTTTATTCTATTTTAGTATATAGCTCCTGCACTTCTTTTGTTATGTCTATTCCTAAGAATTTTTTTCTTTTTAACATTTTTTGACTTGAATTCCTTTCTTAAATTTATTCTTAGATGGCTCATTGCTAACGTAAAGAAATAAAATTGATTTTGATTTTTTTTTTTTAAGATTTTATTTATTTGAGAGAGAGAGAGTGCAAGGGAGAGAGCATGAGCAGGGGGAGAAGCAGACTCCGGGCTGAGCAGAGAGCCTGATGTGGGGCTCAAACCTAGGACCCTGGGATTATGACCTGAGTCGAAGGCAGATGCTTAACGGACTAAGCCACCCAGGTGCCCCTAAAATTGATTTTTATATATCGATTTTGTATCTTGCAGCCTTCTTAAACTCATTTATTAGTGCTAACATATACATACATATAATTTTAGGCTGTTGTACATACAAAAGCATAAGGCCTTTAATTTATTTTCTTTGCTTTTTCACACTGGCTAAAACATTCAGTAAAACATTGCATAGAGTTGTGAAAATGGGTATTCTTGCCCTATTCCCAATCTCAGTGGGAAAGACTGTAGTTATTCACAATTAAGTATAATGTTAGCTGTAGATTTTTCATACATGCCCTTTATCAGGTAGAGGAAGTTCCTTTCTATTCATAATTTATTGAGGATTTTTATCTTAAATGGGTATTGATTTTATCAAAAGCTTTATCTGTGACTATTTAAAAAATTATGCAACTTTTGTCCTTCATTCTATTAATATGGTATATTATATTCATTGATTTTCAGATGTAAAATCATTCTTGCATTCCAGGGATGAATCTTATTTGATTGTGGTATATAATCTTTATATATATTGCTGATTTCAATTTGCTAATATTTTGTTAAGGATTTTTGCATTTATGTCATTAGAAATAATTGCTTTATAGTTTTCTTGTGCTATCTTTATCTGGCTTTGGTTTTACACTAATACTGGCCTTATAGGACAAATTGGGAGGTTTTCCCTCCTCCTTTTTCTCCTAAAAACATTTGTAAAGGATTGGTATTGTGCCTTCCCTAAATACTTAATAAAATCTAATGGTGATGTCACCTGGGCGTAGGAAGATTCTTAGTAATTCAATGTCTTATGCATTTCAGGTCTATTCAGATTTCATTTTTTCTTGAGATGGTTTTGGTAATTCATATCTTTCCAAGATATTAACCATCTCATCTTATGTTGTCCAATTTGTTTGCATAAAGTGGTTCATAATATTCCCTTTTAATACTTTTAATTTCTGTAAAGTTTGTGGTGATATTCTCACTTCCATTCCTAATTTTGTTAATTTGTCTTTTCTCATTTTTTCTCTTTGTTACTCTAGCTAAAGTTTTATTAATTTTTGTTGGTCATTTACGTGAACCAACTTTTGTTTTCACAGATTTTTCTCTATTGTTTTTCTAATTTTTATTTCACTTGTTTCTTCTCTGGTCTTTATTATTTCTTTCTTTTACTTAAGGTTTGATATGCTCATTTTTATGTAGCTTCTTGCAATGGCAGCTTAAGTTGTTGGTATGAGATCTTTTTCTTTTCTAATATAATAACTTAAAGTTTTAAGTACCCCTCTCTGCAATCTGTTAGCTATATCTCATAAATTTTTATATGTTAGGTTTTCATTTTCATCCAATTCAGCATATTCTCTAATGTACCTTGTGATTTCACCTTTCACTCATTGTTTTTCTTAAAGTATACTGTGAAATTCAAAATATTTAGGAAATCCAAAATTGCTTCCTGTTGTTGATTTCTTATTTAATTTTGTGGTAGTCAGAAAACATATTTTAAGTCTCGTTTTATGCCCTGTAGTATGGTTTATTATGAGAGTTCTATGTGTACTTGAAAAGAGTATATATTCTAAAAGGTGTTAGATGGAGTCTACTATGTTATTTATGTCAAGTTGGTTGCTACTGTTGCTCAAGTCTTGAATATCCTGACTGATATTCTATCTCATTCTTTTATCAATTACTAAGAGAGGAATACTGAAATTTTAAGCACTACAATATTGAATTGAATTATCTATTTTCCTTTAATTCTGTCAGTCTTTGCTAAGTGTATTTTGGGGTGCTGGTGTTAGGTATTCATATGTTTATAATTGCTATTTCTTCCTGATGTATCAAATATTTTATCATTATGAAATGTTTTCTTTTGTCTCTAGTAATACTTCTTGTCTTAAAGTCTATTTTTATATATTAATAAAGCCACTCCAGTTCTTCAATGGTTACTATTTGCTTTTCCAGCCTTTGACTTGGCAACTACTTATGTCTCTGAATACAAAGTAGGTCTTTATAGACAGCATATAGTTGGATCTTGCTCTTTCCTCTGTTGGCTATATTTTAAAAATTATTTTCTTAATAGTCCATCTAAGGACTATGATATATATTTTCAATTTATCACATTCTGCTTCAGGATAATAATAATTAACAATAATAATAATGGTAATAGTAATAATACTAATATACAGCCACCTTGCTTTGACATATTTCCTCTCATTTTAGTGCTAGTCATACATATTACATCTATACCTATAACCCCCCAAAATAGCATTATAATTGTTGCTTCAAATGGTCCTTGTTTTTGAAGAAATTAAGGGGGAAAAAAATAAAATAATAAATAGTCTTTTATGTTAGCTCACATATTTAACATTTTCAGAGTTCCTCATTCTTTCCTCTGGAGTTTAGTCACCATCTGCTGCCTTGTCCTTTCAGCCTGAAAGACAGTCATTAGAATTTCTTCTAAGGCAGGTCTGTTTTTATTTATCTGGGAAGGTCTTTATTCTGCCTTCATTTTTGAAAAATGGTTTTGTTGGATAGAAAAATTCTTGGTCAGTGACTTTATTTTCCTTATAAATACTTTGGATATGTTCTTCCACTGCTTTCTAGATCCCCTATTTTTATGAGAAGTCAGCCATTAGTTGTACTGTTATTCTCCAGACATGGCGAATCATTTTTCTCTTGCTGCTTCAAGACTTTGTCTTTGCCTTGATTTGTTGTAGCTTTTATTATCATGGGTCTAGGTGTAGGTCTCTTCATATTTATTGTACTTGGTAGTCATTGAGCTTCTTGGACTATAAATTAAGTTTTTTCATCAAACTTAGAAGTTCATGGTTATTATTTTTTCAAAAAAACAGTTCCTCCTTTCTTTCCACTCCTCCTGGACTACCATTACAAGTATGTTGATAGGCTTAACATTGTTCTACAGGTCTTTGAGTCTCTGTTCACTGTTCTTCAATCTTATTTTCTTCTTGTCCTTTAGATTGATTAATTTCTATTGATCTATCTTCAAATACACTAATTGTTTCTCTTATCTTCTCAAATCTTCTGTTGACCCATCTAGTAAACCTTCCATTTCAGTTATTGTATTTTTCAAATCTAGAATTTCTCTTTGTTTTTATAGATTATATCTCTATTTAGGTTTCCTATTTTTGAGTCATTTTCACCATATTTTCCTTTACTTCTTTGTACCTGGCTTTTTTAAAATTCTTCAAACACACTTCTAATACCTGCTTTGATGTCTTTATCTGTTAAATTCAAACTTTTGGCCCATTCAGATTCAGTTTCTATTCACCACTTGTCCTGTATATGAATTTCACTTTCTTATTTCCTTGAATTTCTCATATTTTTTTTGTTGAAAACTGGACATTTTAGATAAGTTAATGTAGCAATTCTGAAATTGCTTTATCTATTAGTGATTTTTCTGAAGGAATTTTTAAAGTAACTTGAATGAACTTAAACTGCAGAATCTGTCTCCCACAATGTGTATAGTTCCTAATGTTTCTACTTAGGTTTTGAAATTGTGTTTTTAACATTATTTTTCAGCTTGCCTTATTAGAGCTCACCCCTGTGTTACTAATAGCTTAGTGATCAGCTAATGATTTTTGTTGAAGTTTGCTTAAAGACTTCAAGTCCAAAAGCACTTCCAATCTCTGCCAATCAATCTGTGTGTAGACTGGGGAACATATTCATAGCTCAGAGAGTTCTTAAGTATGCCTGGGCTTTTACTTTCCACTAAATTCTTTTTGGTCTCCTTTGGCCATGTGCATAGTTCACAGTCCCAGATCAGCCAGGAATGTGTGGAAAGTGTATTAAGCCTTTTTA
Source organism: Halichoerus grypus (assembly GCF_964656455.1). Taxonomy (NCBI): domain Eukaryota; kingdom Metazoa; phylum Chordata; class Mammalia; order Carnivora; family Phocidae; genus Halichoerus; species Halichoerus grypus. The sequence goes on from NC_135717.1 coordinate 88,722,086, forward strand.
TGGCTCTCTCACTTCTAAAATCTCCCCATTAAATTATTAGCTGATCTGCTACTTGCCCCAAATAGAATCAGAGCCTCAGGCCAGCAAAGCTATAGAGTTTACCATTTGTTTCCTACAGAGCTTGCCACTTTTAAATGACAGAGCCATGGGTTTTTGTCTCCAGTCCCAAGTTGAGTCTGTCCACTCAGGAACAAAACTTCTGGTGTTCATGACCAGCACCACCCTCATAAAACTACAGCTTTGAACAACCAGCCTGGGCTAGGGGAGGCATGGAAGCAGCTCCAACCCAAAAAAAGCTGCATATTCCCACAGTTTCTTACACAAAATTCTTCAGTTATTTTTTCAATCAATACTTCTCAACTATTATCTGCCTTTGTTCAATTTCCATAGTCCTGAAGTGATTGTTATTGAAATTTTTATACAGTTATATATTTGATTTTGTTTTGCAGAGAGGTTTCATCGACCTCTTCACTCAACAAGAGCTGTAAATATCTGTACTGTGTGGCTCTGTAGTAGCTCTCCCTAGTAGCAAAACTGTATTTCTTTGCCCCATCAATGTTGGCGTTGGCCATGTGACTTACTTCATCCAGTGACATATTAGCAGGGGCTTTACAGGTACTCTCATGATTTGACTTGGGGTTCTTCCCCTCCTGATATCCATCATCAGCAGAGCATACCTTGGATAGTCACTGGTCCTAAAATAAAGAAGCATGAAGGGGATCTGTATCCAACCTTGAGCCTTAAGCCAAGCCCAGCTGAGCTCAGTCAAGTTCAGGAAAACCCCAGCTTAAACCCTGTTAACCTTCAAATGCATAAATGAGAAAATAAATATTTATTATTATAGGCAACTGAGATTTTTGGCATTGTTTGTTATGCTGCAATGGTGACTTATGTAGTCACCTAATAATAGATGGTATCCTATCTAACCTGTTCCACATCGACCATAAAAGAAAGTAGTCTCAAGCTCTGCTTTGTACATCCTTTTAAATGGATCCAGGCTGAAGGGTAATGTCTAGGTTACAAGCATTATCAAATGCCATGAAGAGATAATGAAACAAGTGGCATGGATTTATCATGAAACTCTCTACAGAGTCAAGAGAGAGCAATGGGCCAGGTGTTAGCCTGAAAGAGCCATTTGCTTCTAGGAGTTATTGACAAAGAAGTAGAGAAGTACATGAAAAATGTCACTGTGCCCTTTTTTTAATTTTATTTTATTATGTTATTTTAGTCACCATACAATACATCATTAGTTTTTGATGTGGTGATCCACGATCCATTGTTTTCGTCTAACACCCAGTGCTCCATGCAGTACGTGCCCTCCTTAATACCCATCACCGGGCTAACCCATCTCCCCGAGTCACTGTGCCTTTTATGAGCCTGACAGACCAAGCTCAGCGCTAACTCAGCATTACTCTCTTACTCTGCATTACAAACTGAGGATCCATAGAATGCATAGAATGCAAGAAAGCATTCTAAACTTCCGTTTTGCTGGAAGCTCTGTATCTTTTGCACACAGCACAGGGAGCTTCTTGAGCAGATTCATCAGTTCAGTTTAATTCACCAATATCTGCAACAGAATACCTACAACATTATAGGGCCAGCACAAGGCATCCTGCTATCCCTCACTTGAATGATAGAGCTCACCAATAAATAGATGCTATAACGTAATGTGATACGGGTCATAATAGGCATCTGTATGTTAGGGAACAACGCCACTTCCCAGATCTAAGAATGTTAACTTAAAAATCAGATCTCACACCTGCATCATAAAAAATATTGTCAGTCTTGGCATTGAAATAGTCCTCATATTGATGTACCCTTGGAATGTGTGTATGCAGAGAATAGAAGACAGCAGGACACTCCAAGAGCTATTGTATAAGAGAGCTGATGTCGGAAAAATCACAAGAAAGGAGAGCAGGATAAATGCTATCAGAACATATCAAAGCACAGCATCAAGCCATGCAACAGAGCTGTGGACTGCTGGGAAATAGCAGCAGTACACAAAACAGCCTGAGCTACAACTATAAGGAATGTGAAGAAAGCCTTCAGGTGAATAGCTAACCAACATTAAGCTAAACTGCTAAGCCAGGTTCAAATTTCACATGTGTATAGCTCATTCTCCATTAGCCTGTGTAGCCCCACTTGAACATAGCAATTGTGGCTTGGACCCCCAGCAATCTTTTAAAAAACAAAAGTCCTCAGAATAATTCTAGATACTCCCTACCAATCCCTTATATATTTTATGTATTCTTTCCAAAAATTGTATACATAAACTTTAATGTCATTTGAAAAGGCCTCACTGTAGGTAATAGATTAGTAGGAAGACTTCCAGCAGCCACAAATATCTCATTCATAACCACTAATCCAGAGGCCCAAAAAATCTCTGCCTTCCAAGAAAACAAGCTATAATAAAACCTATGATCTTCATCTACAGAAGAAGCAGAACCTACCATGGACCTAAGACCTACAATTCTGTCAAAGCTACAGACCTTATAAGCTACTTGTCTACTTTCTCTAGAAAACTGTTAGGTTTCCTTAAATGATCAGGGACATACAGGTTGGCATTGGAAAGGGCAAAAGGGTATGCCTACGAAGCAAATACAAGCATAAAGAAAAACACAGCCCAATTCCCAACTATAATCACACATCAACCAGCAGCCGTTTTATACACGACAGCAATAGCCCTATAAGCTTCACTTCCTAACTAACTCATGAAGGCATTAATAAAACACAATATTAAAAAATGTTAAGCTTCATAATGATGACATTGACTTATCAAGAAAATGCTATATTAAGTTGCTTCTCTGATTAAGAAGATGCAGAAGTATAGTTCATTTAGGAAGACTTTCACAAAAATAACTGATACGGTGAACATTTTAATATTTAAATATATCTGGAAAATATAAACATGCAAAATGTTTTATTGCACAATGGCTCTAGATCACCATTGTTCAGTAGAAATATAAATGTGAGCCGTAAATGGAAGCCACATATGTAATTTTAGGTTTTCTAGCAGACAGATTTTTAAAGTTTTTAAAAGAGTAAAATTAATTCCCCAGGCACCTAGGTGGCTCAGTCGGTTAAGCATCTGCCTTCAGCACAGGTCATGATCCCAGGGTCTGGGATCGAGTACTGCGTCAGGCTCCCCGCTCGGTGGGGAGTCTGCTTCTCCCTCTACCCCTCCCCCCAACTCATGCACTCGTTCTCTCTCTCTCACAAAAATAAATAAATAAAATATTTTTTTTAATTGAAAAAAGAGTAATTCAAGTAATAAATGTAATTTAACCCAACATAGTCACAATATTATCATTTCAATATGTAATCAACATAAAAATCATTAATGAAATTTTTGCAGATTTTATTCATACTAAGTCTATGAAATCTAGTATGCATTTACACTATGGCACATCTCAGTTCATCCTAGCCACATCAATTGCTTAATAGACACATTTGGCTGATGACTACCATATTGGAAAATATAGCTGTCAATAAATGAAGCTTTACTGAAGAACTGAAAGTAAGGCAAATGTAACCATGCTATTCCAATCCCATATGCAGGACTACTAGAAGAAATGCAGGTATCAAGACACATGTATTTCTTGAGTTTCCCCAAAAGCTCTGTAAAATTTTCTTGAGTGCTCAGAAATTAAGTACAGCCTTCTGGTGGGCATAGCCTAATGTATAGAGCTGTTGCATCACTACGTTGTACACCTGAACTAATGTAACATTGTGTGTCAACTGTACTCAGTAAAAAATTAAAATAAAATAAAATAACTTTTTAAAAAAGAAATTAAGTGTAGCCTTTGATGCCATAGTCATTTTCTAATTTGGAGAGGAGAAAGGAGAATTGTAGGCACTAAAACCATTTATATAGTCATTTCTGAGATTAATAAGAAAAGTTCAATTTTCAAAGCTGTACCTCTAAAATAACTGAATTTTCAAAGGTTAAATTTCAATCTATGTCTAGATCATGGTAAAAAACACTCTAATAAATAAATCTAATAAAAAATATTTTAAAGCACAGCATGTTTTGCACCAAATGTGTATTGATTTAGAATCATTTGACTGTACAATTTTGAAATTTTGTGAAAACTTGATATTAATATTTAATACTTACATTATAATTTGGGACTATTAAAATCACACGTAGAATTCTTTGTGTTTAATCGTACTCTTTCTAAAATAAAAATGAAAAAATCTTATTAATATAACATTAAAATTGAACTTTTTTATGCACAATAGATAGGAAATGTTAACAAAATGTTTCTTAGGGAAATATGCTTTCTCATTGATCTAATTAGATCTTGTGTCATTCCATCTTTTTCCTATAAGTCCTGGTCTTACTGAGGACTGTGCCCTGTGGAATTTCCTGTTCAACCTCCTCTTTCACCAAAAGAAAGGGAGGAGGTAGAAACTCCTTCTTTCTCATTGGATGAGAGCTAGGACAAAATTTAGCAAAGAATTAGACAAAGAGGAGCTGTAAGTGTAGGCCAGGACAGACTGGTAAGAAGGAAAATTCTCAAATGTCAGGTCCTAAGAAGCAGATGAAGAACGAATCTGCAGACTTACCCTCATAAGGTGGTAACTGGAAGATGGAGAGGTTTGGGGAGGCAGAATCTGGACGCACAGTACTGTGAAGAGGGAAATACTCTGCTTGAGTAAATTCAGGACTCAAAGGAGGAATGATAGCAAGAATGGAAACTGCAAGGCTATTCCAAGGTTTTATTTACCATGAACAAAACATCTCAGGTTTTGGGGGCTCTTGGGTGGCTCAGTCAGTTGGGCATCCAGCTCTTGATTTCAGCTCAGGTCATGATCTCAGGGTCGTGAGATCAATCGAGCCCTGTGTGGGGGCTCCATGCTCAGCAGGGAGTCTGCTTGGGATTCTATCTCTCCCTCTTCCTCTCCCTTGCTCTCTCTCTCTAAAAAAAAAAAAAAAAAAAAAAAAGATTTTAAATGTCTTAGTTTTTAATGAATTATGTATGTGTTATTTATTTCTATGATGATAATTATCTTATTTTCTAAAAAGGCTAAATTACTCTGGATCTTTCATCTTTCTCCAGGATTTTTGTAATCTAATACTTGATTACTCCTATCTGAACTTTCTCGAAGCTTTCTTTCTTTTCTGAGTTGTTCAGGATTTTAGTACAAATCACAGTATCTATTAGAGTCTAGCTACAGCTGAGTGCATTAACAGGAAAGCCTAATGGTTCTAACATTAACTCGCTCTTATAAAAGATCTTTGTGTCACAGGCTGAGTTTTAAAATTAAACTACCTGTTATTTTTGATCTACTTTTGGCCCTCCCTAACCCTGTATTCTCTCCAAGCTTTGAAGGATCATTTTATGAGAAGTAGTATGAATACACTTTATAGTAACCATATATAATAGATTAATGCTATTATCCTATTAGTTATTAGGAAGAAAAAAAAATAAACTGATTGCCTGAGGACAGAAATATGTGGTAATCTTAGGCCTTCGTTTTGATGTTTGGCTTTGAGATCCACTCATCTCCCTAAGCAGTCCAGGCAATTCCCATGAAGTCAGGCCACCAGGAAAAGTATTTGTGGAGTCCAGAACTCATTATTATTTCCCACCCTTCATTCTAGTAGTAGATAAAGTCCTGGCTACCATTCCTCTTTAGATATTGGTGAGTAGACAGGCATTTGAAAGTAAATGGAAGTTTGGATGTAAAAGCCAACGACTCACGCTAACTAACTAAAAGGCACATGAGACAAAAGTAAACATGAAATGCTGGTGTGTTGATTTACAGTGAGGAAGACACCACCACACGCACAATAAATATCACGTTGGCCTGATAAAAGCATTTTTTTTTCTAGTGGTCCAACCACACAGAAATCAAAAGGTGGTTTTGTGAGCACAGACTCAAAATGATAGGAAGTAGATAAATCAAATCTTTAATGCATCTTTTCCCAAAAGGTGTTATGTGCTGTGAGACACTTAGACAGATCTTTCAACAACAAAAGGTTCAGTAATCAAGTGAAGTTGAGAAACTCTAAATTAAACCAAGTAAAGCAGCTTTCATAACTTTACGTTTCCTTTGGTCTGCAGATGTGAATTATGACTCTACAAGGGTTCATATAGGCAAATTTTCTAGAATAAATTTGACTCTTGTTTTTATAGAATAATTATCAGTATCTCATGAAACAATATTACCCTACAGATACAGTTTAGGATTCACTGACCAAAGTCCTTAGCCTGATATACAATCTTACCATAGGGATGGACTTGCCAATGAGCCTTGTGTTCTTGAAATATAAAAACTGAAACCCTGGCTCATTCTCCCTTTAAGGACTTACTTACCACAGACTGAAACAATCAAAGTCCAGTATCTGAGTGTCTTTCCTTTTGTTTGTTTAGTTAGTACTGCCAATATGTACCTAAGTTATTTTCCTGTTTCTTTAATTTGATTTAATTCTACATTTAATTCTCACATTAAGGAGGTTACAGTGAAGGCTTGTTTGCCTACAAGTAACCCCATCCATTTCAGTTGATTTTCCGTACCTTTATTGTAAGTTATGTATTGATTTTAAATGTAACTCAAAATGACTCTATTTTCTTTATTTTCAATTTTTAGGGTCCAGCCACACTAAATGCTTATTAAAAATATGTAACCAGAAAATGATGTAACTGGCAGACAGAATAATGCCTGCACCCAAAAGTCTACATTCTAATCTCAAGAACCTGCTAATATATTATCTTATATACAAAAGGAACCTTGCAAATGTGACAAAGTTAAGGATCCTGAGATGGAGAGATTATTCTGGATAGGCCAATGTAATCACCAAGGTCCTTATAGGTGAAAGAGAGAGGCTGGAGAGCCAGAATTAGAGAAGTAAATGTGACAATGGAAGTGTAGGTCTTAGTGATGCAATTGCTAGCTAGAAAGAGGCCTGAGCCGAGGAACATGGGCAGCTTACAGAAGCTGGAAAAGGCAAGGCAAGGGATTCTCCTCTAGAGCCTCTAGAAAGAATGAAGCCCTGCTGACACCTTGATTTTAGACCCACGAGACCCATTTCAGACTTCTGACCTTCAGAACTGTAAGATAATAAATTTGTGTTATTCTAAGCCACTAACTCTGTGGTTATTTGTTAAAGCAACAAGAGGAAAGGGTTAGAATAACCAAAATTTTAGAGACATCAGTCCCCTGTCCACCTGGTGTTTTGCCACCCATTTCCAACATATAATAACCTTCTGGGTTCAAACTTGACTAATACTTGGAGCCATGATGTCCATCAGTCCCTTAAAATCTATTTGGGGAGTGTGAATCTCACTTTACAATGCTATGGAAACTTAAATCTAAGAATCTCAAGCAATTTCAATAAGCGTTAAATAAATCACTGAATGTCTCAAAAAGAGATGAATTTAGTTAGAGAGCAAGAAGATGAAAGCTTTTAACCAAAGATGACAACTGCTTGATAAATGTGAGTTTTTAGAGCCCCTAAAGTAGAATGAACTTAAGAAAACTGACCCATGCTAAATAAACTCACAAGAGACTTGACATAAGCTGCATTAATAAGAGTTCTCCAGAGAAACAGAATCAAGAGGATGTGTATCTAAACAGATTTATTTTAAGGAATTGGCTTATGTGATTATGGAAACAATCTGCAGAGTGGGTTGTCAGTCTGGAGACCCAGGGAAGAGCCAATATTGCAGTTCAAGTCCAAAGGCTGTGTGCTTGTAGAACTCCTTGCTTGGGGAAAGGTCAGTCTTTTGGTCTAGTGAGGACTTCATCTGATTAGATGAGGCCCACCCACATTATGAGGGCAATCCACTTCACTCAAAGTCCACCAATTTAAATGTAAATCTCATCCAAAACACCACTGTAGAAACATCCAGAACAATATTTGATCAAGTATCTGGGCACCAAAGCCCAGCCAAGTTGACACATAAAAATAACCATCACATACACCAAAAACTCAATTCATTAATTTAGATTTGGGACCCTTCTGGGATGCCTGGGTGGCTCAGTGGGGTAAGTGTTCAACTCCCGATTTTGGCTCAGGTCATGATCTCAGGGTCATGAGATTGAGCCCCACATCAGACTCCATGCTAGGTGTGGTACCTGCTTAAGATTCTCTCTTTCCCTCTCTCTCTGCCCTTCCCCCTGTGCTCACTTGCTCATTGACTCTCTATCTCTCTCTCTCTTTCTCTCTGTCTCTCTCAAATCAATAAATAAATAAATTTGGAACACTTCTTTTTAGCAATTAAAGTATGTATGTCCACTAGCTAGAAAACCTTAGTGACAGAGCGTCTAGTAGATTAAATTAATAAACCTTAGGCTACTTGATGAATGTGAATCAGAACAAAGATAGTAGGACAGGTGTGTGGAACAATCACTGTACTGACCAGATTCTACTAGGTGCCTGCCAATTTTATTACCCTTCAAAAAAGCCTCTGAGGTCTTACTTTTTGAAATTTTCCCTATCAATATATTTCTATTCTTTGTTACACTTGAGACTACAGAGATGGACCATCATCTAGAAGTCTAGGAGGTGTCCCTGTATTAGATGGCAACTAAGATCCTTTTCCTTTGAGATTTTAAATATAACATATATGGAGAGAGAGAAAAAATAAGGAGAAGTCTTAGGACATAAGAAACAATGTTTTTCTAGAAGCTATGATGTAGGGAAAAAATGGAAATTTTGTTAGTTTGCAAGTATATAATATGTGCAGGTAGAGAATGAAACAAAGCCAGAAGAACCAAGCTAACCACCTGGAAAACTAATGGAGTGAGAGGCCTCCAGCCATTGAAAGTCATTTCGGAGTCCTGAGTATAAACCACCTACCAGTTCTCCCAAAATCTTATAACAAATCCCATTGGTTGAAGTAAACCATGACTGTCTCCTCTTTGCCTTGTGGCCAAAAAGTCAAACACATCACCTAGGCTCTAGGAAAGCCAGATAAAATTTTACTATTCATCCAGAGAGTCCACCTCTCCCAATGACTAAAATGTTTCTATGCCCTAGAGATCCAGTGTCTAGATTCTAGATTCTTTGGACAGTGTTGGAGACTTAAAATCCCTCTGTAGGTTTTTGTCCCCCTCCCAACATACAAAATATATACCCAAACAGGGCAACCATTGGTCAGTTTAGATCTCTGACTTGTCACTACTGTAAAATATAATTCAGTTGTTCATCTGTTTCCTGGAATGATTTGGGTTGTACTTTTGAACATTGCGGTAACACCAAGACTGAACCAGGAAGAAATAAAAATAAACCAATTTTTAGTAAGGAGATTGAATCAGTAATAAAAAATCTCCCAACAAAGAAAAGCCCAAGACCAGATGACTTCACTATAAATTTTACCAAATATTTATTTGTTTGTTGTTTGTTTTTAAAGATTTTATTTCTTTATCTATTTATTTATTTATCTGAGACAGAATGCATGCAAGTGCGGGGAGGGGCACTGGGAGAGGGAGAGAATTTCAAACAGACTCTGTACTGACCGTGGAGCCTGACACAGGGCTCAATCTCATGACCCGACCTGAGCTGAAACCAAGAGTTGGACGCTTAAGCCACTGAGCCATCCAGGCACCCCAGTTTTACCAAATATTTAAAGAAGAATTAACACCAATTCTTCACATACTCTTCCAAAAAGTCAAACAGGAGGGAACACTCCCAAACTTATTTTATGAAATGTGTATTATCCTGATACCAAAAGCAGAAAAGAATGCTACTAGAAAAGAAACCTACAGGCAAATATCCCCAATGAATATAGATGCAAAAATTCTCAATAAAATACTAGCAAACTGAATTTGGCAGCACATTAAAAGGATCATTCATCATGATCAAGTGGGATTTATCCCTGGGATGCAAGATGGTTCAACATACACAAATCAATCAATGCGACACATCACATTAGTAGAATAAAAGAAAATAACCATATGACCATCTCAATAGATGCAGAAAAAGTATCTGACAAAATCCAACATCCATTCATAATTAAAACTCTTAACGTATTAGGTAACAAAGGAATATATCTCAACATAATAAAAGCCATATATGAGAAGCCCACAACTAACATTATACTCAGTGGTAAAAGACTGAAACCTTTTCTTCTAAGATTAGTAACAAGACAAGGGTGCCCACTCTCCCCACTCATATTCAACAGAGTACTAGAAATCCTGGCTAGAGCAATTAGGCAAGAAAAATAAATAGAAGGTATCAGAATTGGAAAGGAAGAAGTAAAATTGTCTCTATTTGCATGTGACATGATTTTATGTATAGAAAACCTCAACAACAACAAAAAAATGGTAGATCTAGTCAATGAATTTATAAAGTTATAGAATACAAAATTAACATACAAAAATCAATAACACTTCTATACACTAACAATGAATTTTCTGAAAAAGAAATATAAAAATCTATCCCATTCACAACAGCATCAAAAGCAATAAAATATTTAGGAATAAATTTACATAAAAAGATCCAAGATCTCTACTCTGAAAATGGTAAAATGTTGACTAAAAAAAAAAAAAAAATCAAAAAAGGCACAGATAAATGGAAAGGTATCCTATATTCATGAATTGGAAGAATAAATATTGTTAAAATGTCAATAATACCAAGAGCCATTTATAGATTTAATGAAATCTCTATCAAAATCCCAATGGCATTTTTGACAAAAACAAAACAAAAAAACCTTCTAAAATTTATACAGAACCATAAAAGACCCCCAAATAGCCAAAGAAATTCTGAAAAAGAAGAACAAAGCAGGAGGCATCACACTTCCAGATTTCAAGCTTTACTATAAAACTACAGTCATCAAAACAGTATAGTACTGGCAAATAAAAACATACAAATAGACCAATGGAACAGAATCAAGAAATCAGAAATAAACCCAAACATAAACAGTCAACTAATATTTGACAAGAGAGCCAGGAATACTCAGTGAAGAAAAGACAGTCTTCTCAATAAATAGTGCTGGGATGTTTGAGTATTCACATGTAAAAGAATGCAACTGGACCCATATCTTCTGCCACTCACAAAAATTAACTCAAAATGGATTAAAGACTTAAATAAAAGATCTGAAACCATAAAACTCCTAGAAGAAAACATAGGAACAAAGCTCCTTGACATGGGCCTTGGTAATGCCTTTTTGGATATGACTAACTAAAGCACAAGCAACAAAAGAAAAAATAAACAAGTGGGACTACGTCAAACTAAAAAGTTTCTACACAGCAAAAGAGACCATCAACAGGGTGAAAAGACAGTCTACAGAATGGGAAAAAATATTTGCAAATCCTAAATCTGATAAGGCCATACCCATATATGAGATGGCTTAATATCTTAAAATCTTAATATCTAAAAAATGTAAAGAATTCATATAACTCAAGAGCAAAAAAGCAACCCAGTTAAAAATGGGCAAAGACCTGAATAGACATTTCTCTAAAGAAGATATACAAAAAGACCAACAGAGATGTGAAAAGATGCTCAACATCACCAGTCATCAGGGAAATGCAAATTAAAGCCACAGTGAGATATCACCACATGCCTGTTAGAATGGCCATCATCAAAAAGACAAGAGATAACAAATGTTGGCATGGATGTGCACTGTCGGTGAGAATATAAACTGATATAGCCACCATGGAAAATAGTAAGGAAGAACCTCAAGAAATTAAAGATAGAAATACCATACGATACAGCAATCCCGCTTCTGGGAATACATGCAAAGGAAATGAAAACACTGCATCCCCCATGTTCATAGTAGCATTATTTACAATAGACAGGACATGGATATAATCTAAGTGTTCATTGATGAATAAATGGATAAAGAAGTTCTAGTCTGTATAGACAAACAATGAATTATTACTCAGCCATTAAAAAACAAGAAAATTCTACCAGTTGTGACAACATGGATGGACCTTGAGGGCATTACGCTGAGTGAAATAAGTCAGACAGAAAAAGACAAATACAGCATAATCTCACTTATATGTGGAATCAAAAAAGAAAAAAGAAAAAAAAACACAGAAAGAGTGGTCAGACTTGTGGATACCAGCGGCAGAGGGTGGGGGGAGGGTGATTTGGAGGAAGGTGACCAAAAGCTACAAATGTCCAGTTATAAGATTTAAAAAGTACTGGAAATGTAGTGTACAGCATGATGACTAGAGCTAACACTGCTGTGTGGTACATAGAATAAGTTGTGAAGAGAGGAAATCCTAAGAGTTTGCATCACGAAGAGAATTTTTTTTCCTTTTTTCTTTCTTTTTTCTTTTTACTGTTTTATCTGTATGAGAAGATGGATGTCAGCTGAACCATACTGTGGTAATCATTTCATAATATGTGCATATCAAACCATCATGCTGTATGCTTCAAAGTTATCCAGTATTACAGGTCAATTATTTCTCAATAAAACTGAAAGAAAGGTTGTGGTACCATTTCATCTTGCTGAAACCTTGCCTTCATCATCTTGCTCTCTATACCACAGTATTACCACACTGGTATGGCCCTCTAAGCCCCGATCTCTTGATTATTCCTCAAGATGTATCAATTTTAAAAATGCTGATCTCATCCACTACTGTTGGATTTTTTTTTTTTTTACTTTTACTCTCACAAGTTAACCTTATTTTCCAGTTCCCACACGACACACCTCATTTTCCCTTTTTTGTGCTGACTACAGCATCATGCTTATTCAGATCTATCAATGAAAAAATTAAGAGCTTTCAGATTAATTATAGCGTAAATGTTAGGCGGGGACAGAATTGTAATGTAAAAATCCAGGCTTAGTCAATCCGTTTTAGTGTATTTACATTCAAGGGAGGGACAAGGAATCCAAAAGCTGCAGTCAGGGAATTCTCCAACCTTCTTGAAAGTTCCTGGCTTTGCAACTCCGTGAGCGACAACAGAACCCAGCACGCAAGATGAGGCCCGGATTGGTGGTCACTGAGGTGAAGCTGGTAGCTTAGGACCAGTGTCAAGTCACAGAGGGAGGATGTGGCAGGTGCTGTGGGCTCCGGTGTGGAGGAGGACTCCTGCCTGAGAAGAGAATGAGAGCCAAGTGGCAGAGTGAGACAATAGGGCAGCTCTGTCAAAGGACAGGCTCTCTGGTCCCAAGGCAGGGGTCCTCTGTCCCCGGTCCTGCCTGAGGGCTGGCTCCATAGGGTACAGGAGACTCTGAACTTCTAGGGGGTGTTTGTAACTAGAAAGAAAGTGTTGGTCTACAGATGAATCCTGTTCCTGGATGATGCCTGGGCAGAGAGTTCAGCTTGCCCCACTTTCTTGTCACAGGAAGCAAGCTGCCACAAAAATCCTTTAGAACAGTGATTTTTTTCTAATCGTTAGCAAAAGAACCTTTTTCAAGCGAAATTTTTTTTTGTGGAATGTCAAAAATATAAAAATAGTTGAAAGCATATCAGCCCTGAGCAGCCTAGAGCCCAAACCCAAGGCCTCCCCACTGAGCCCCACCCCCATGGCAGCCTCTGCAGTCCCTCCATGAAACTACTGGAATTGGGGGGACACAGTGTGAAAGTCATGGCTTCAGAACGCCAGGCAGTCTCTCTATGAAAGCCTGAAAGCATGGATTCGGGCAAATGTGAACAATAAAAACCATGCCTCATGCCAACAACCTAAAAAACCTATCAAAGTCGAATCAACTGGTCCCTGGGAAACCCTAAGTGTCAAAGGCTCCTTGAATCTTACCACATCAGCAATATGCTGCTGGAAATACGCTTATTAAAAAGGCACGAAGAGGCCATGCAATGGAACAGAACATGTCATTTAGAGTCGTAAACCCTGAATTTGTGTCACAATTCTGCCACTTGCTAGCTGGGCGATCCTGAGTAAATGTCTTAAACTCTCTGAGCCCTGGGGCGCTTGGGTGGCTCAGTCGATTAAGCATCTGGCTCTTGATCTCAGTTCAGGGCTCAATCTCAGGGTTGTTGGGTTCAAGCCCCATGTTGGGCTCCATTCTGGGTGTGGAGCCTACTTAAAAACAAAAACAAAAACAAAAAAACCTCTCTGAGCCCTGACTCTTTCTCATCAGCAAAAGAAAGAGAATAGGTTTCTTACTCACTTTAAATGGATATAAGGATCAAATGAAAAACTGCATTGAAGAGGTATATAAACTGTAAATCTCTGTATGCATGAAAGTTGTTGATATTATAAAAATCTGCTCTCTGTTATGTCATTTATTCACTCTGCAAATTGTTTATTGAACAATACTCCAACCACTGTAAACCAATAAATTGAGCTAATTTGGATGTGACTTCTCTGTATCCCACTGAACAAGGCAACAGGAAAGAATAGCAACTTGCTCCCGGTGAGCAGTGATGGGATCCACACAGCCTGCGATAGCTCCTCCCCACTACCTGTCTAGCTCCCTGACATGCTATTGCGGCTTTCTTGAGAGAGAATCTATTCCTCTCTGTCACTGCTACACTCACTGCCTTCCCCCCACAGCTGGGGCCCTGAGGTTCCCTGATTCCTGGCTCTATGCTGAAAATTCAGAGCCCGCTGACCTAGTCATTTCATGAGATAGGCTGCCAAAGCTAGATGGACTAACTTTCACCACCACCAAGATTCTGGCCACATGCCCAACAGAACTTTCTACACTGATGGCAATGCTCCATATGTTCACTGTTCAGTAACTAGCCACCAGCCACAGATGGCTACTGACCTCTTGAAATGTGTATATCAAAGGAACTGATTTAAGTACTTTAAATAGCCACATGTCCCTAGTAGACAGTGTGGCTTCAGAAGAACGGAATGGAATAGAATGGAATGGGGGTCAAGCCCGATCTTTTCAATGAAATCTAGGAGCGCATGTAGTAATTGTACCCATATCATTTTGAAATACAGCAACATTGTTAAATCAATAAATAATGGTTTTACCATATCCACATGATCTGTCCTAATCCAATCTCCAATAGTGCTTCTCCTAATTATTGAAACTTGTGAGCAAAAGCCAATGTCACGCACAGAGACTGAGTATGCATGTGAGGGATTTAGCACTGTGATCAAATAAAACTTAAAATTAGTCTGACACCTATTAATGATGTGCATAATAGTTACAGTAACGCAGTAATTAGTTATAAAGGGTAAGTCATTCTCATAAATTACTAAAATTAGCATAACTTCTAGCCTGTTTGTTCTCTGGAATTAACAAAATACACCAATATTCTTAGCTTTCCTGAATTCTTTGTCAATGCCTACCCCCAGCATCATTGAAAGACCAGAATCCTGGCTCCAAAGCTATTGCTACATGTTGTTCTGTCTCAGTATTCTTTTTTTTTTTTTTTAAGATTTTATTTATTTATTTGACAGAGAGAGAGAAAGCACAAGTAGGCAGAGTGGCAGGCAGAGGGAGAGGGAGAAGCTGGCTCCTCGTTGAGCAGGGAGCCCGATGTGGAGCTCGATCCCAGGATCCCAGGAGCCGAAGGCAGCTGCTTAACCGACTGAGTCACCCAGGCGCCCCTCAGTATTCTTTCCCTACCTAATACAACCCATAGTTGAGGTCTTTGGTGCCCCTGGTCATACTGTCAAGTTCTGCTCCTCTCTGTCCCACCCTTGAGATGTCACTGTGCAGAGCAACTATACTGCTCCCCTCATGAAGTTCCTGCTCTGGAGGAGGCAAATTGTGGACAGACAGCTCTCCCTGATCACCATGCATCCAGGAAAAGGGAAGAGAGAAGAGAGGGGCAAGCAAGAAGGCCAGGAAGGAAGCTGGATGCTAGGCAAAGGCAGCCCGAGGGGATACTGAATATGGACTCAGGATGGCAGTTTGGAGGCAGAGGGAACCAGCATGGAGTAAAAGACAGCGCCGCAGTCCGAAGGCCTGCACGCTTGCGCAACGGGATCCTGGTCCTGAAGCCACACCTGACCGGAGCCGCAGGGCACATGTAGGAAGGTAACCTCCGGGCACACGTACTGTGCTGAGTAGTCCTTGATAATACGCTTCTAGTGGCTCCAGATCGGACACAGCTTTCACGGTGAAGAACAAAAATAACTAACATTGCGGTCTGGATCTCCTGGGAGACCAGAGGAAGCAGAGGGGGGCAGTAAGTACCGGAAGTAAGCAGAGAGGATAGGGCGAGGGGAAGCCTTCGAAAGCACAGGAAGAAAGTTCATGGCACCTCTTGGCTGGGAACACTGCAGAAATCGGCCATATTTGCAGAAAATAGTCATTTCCGTGGCAAGTGCTGCACCATAAATACCTCCACTTGAACTTGAGCAGGCCCTGCAGGCAGATTTCATGCTTTCCAGGTTAAGAAGGTCAGGGCTCACAGGGTAACTAAATGTGCAGCTTCCTTACAAAATTTTCTACACAAGGGCTCCAGACACCATACAGCTCTCCTGCTCAAGCTGTTGTTTTTCTATGGTGGAAACTGCCAAGTTCTGGTTTCTTCTTCCAAGGTCCAAACAATGAAGAGGAAGAGTTGGGCAACGTTTGTACTAACCACAATCCTTTTCCCTTCAAGCACCCCCTCTATCTTCACAGTTTCAGTGTGACTCTGAAACAAAATACC
This sequence comes from Halichoerus grypus, assembly GCF_964656455.1. Taxonomy (NCBI): domain Eukaryota; kingdom Metazoa; phylum Chordata; class Mammalia; order Carnivora; family Phocidae; genus Halichoerus; species Halichoerus grypus. Next base: position 88,738,568 of record NC_135717.1, read on the forward strand.
AGTGACTGGAACAACAAACTTCATTCACTGAGGGATCTGTATAAATGGCACTAAATGTTCCCACCTCTCTTCAGCCTCTCTCTTTCTCTGTCAGTCTGTCTGTTTGTCTCTGTCTCCCCCAACCACTTGCATGGCTACTAGACAATGCTTGACTTGGTATCTTCTCCATTCACAGAGCCAGCTCAGCTAGAAACTAGCATTTCTTGGTCTCAAACTCATGGGGAGGGAGAATTACCTAGCTCAGCTCAAGTTAGAAATCCGCCTTAATTGAATCAACAGATACCAGAAGCTCAGGTACTTACAGAACTCAGGTGAGTGGTGGGGCCCCACGTAAGGGAGAGAGAGAGTGACAGTCCTCAAAGCAGAGAGATGTGAGCTGAACAAGCACTTAGAAACATGTTTACTGCAGTGCAGTCCTTTAGTGGTGTCCGTATAAAATCTTTCTTTGACGTTGGAGAAGAGTAGTCATCACTGGAGGTGGGGAAAATGCTAAAATAGGGGCTAGGGTAGATTCTAGCTTCTGCATGGCTTTACCTAAGACTCAGTTACCTCCAACTAATTAAGACAAATAAAAGCTGTATACAAAGGAATTTGACTCTGCCTGATGACAGGTACACAGGAAGGTAGAGTCACAATCTCTTTTAGGTAAGAGGTTCCTTTTAATTCCTCTGAAGCCAAGAGACTCCTTGGAAGGGAGATGCTACTGACATTAAAGTCCTTGAGCTAACAGATTATTGTGCATCCTTCCTTTCAAGGAATCTGAGAAAACCTGGTGGGAGAAAGTGGCTCAGAAGGCAGTATGTGGGGCAACTGTTTTAGAAATTATATGGAGGGGGGATGAGCTTGTGATCTACCAGCAGATTTAATGTGAAAGGTTCCTGTCCTAGTGATCAAGTAACTCAAGTGTCCATTGCAATTGTATTATTAGTTGCCTTTATTAGTCTCCTGTAGAGAAAGGAAGGACCAAGAAGGTTAAGCTCACCTTTGGCAGCTGCTGATTGAAAGCAATTCTGAGCTGCATCTCTGATGGTGAACTCCTTATGACTAAGGAGAAGACACCAGTACAGAAATCGTTCTGTAGAAAGACTTCAAATAAAGAAAATCCTTATCTCCTAGGAAACCAATTCACTCCTCCTCATTCCCTGTTCAGAAAGATGGCCAGCTTTCCCTTTGCCCATCCCCAACCCCATAATCATTTCCTTCTTCAAAAGCTCACAGTCTAACAAAGCAAGAAGGCATTCTAGATGAGTATATGTATTTTTAAAGCTGAATTCTATCCAGCCAAGGTCCAACACCATTTCCAGATTCAGAATCCATTTGAAAAGATACTTGGGACATAGAAATACAGACAGCTGCCAAATAATCACTTAGATATGACAAGGAATACAGGCTGTGAATTGGAACACAGTTGGAACCTACCTATATAACCATTTTCCACAGGGTAGAATTTAACAAATGATATCTCTATTACAAGGGGTCTGGTTCCTCATATCTCTTGTAAGCAATTTCACAAATGCTATGGCCTTCAGGCACAGTGCCTTATAGAAGCTTTCATCTATTCAGTTGTTCAATGGGAGTTGAGCACCTATTATTAGCCAAACACTAGGCAGAGCACTTGGGGGGGGAGGGTGGGGGGAGGGAAAAAAAAAGAATTAAGGAGTTCAAAGTGTAGCAGAGAAGACAGACACATAGATGAATATTGTAGCTACTAAATTAAAAAGTGAGTTCAAAGCACAGGGCTGGTGCAAGAGGGTCAACTCTACTGGGGATAATCAAAAAAACTTCACAGAGGAAGAAATCTTTCCATTGGGGTCTTTTTTTTTTAAAGATTTTGTTTATTTGACAGAGAGAGACACAGCGAGAGAGGGAACACAAGCAGGGGGAGTGGGAGAGGGAGAAGCAGGCTTCCCGCGGAGCAGGGAGCCCGACGTGGGGCTCGATCCCAGGACTCTGGGACCATGACCTGAGCCGAAGGCAGATGCTCAACGACTGAGCCACCCAGGCACCCCTCCATTGGGGTCTTAAGAATAAAAAGAAGTTTGTCAAGAAGACCACTGTGGGAAGACCACTTCCAGACCTGGGAAACAGCATATGCAAAGGTATGAAACTGTAAAGTTCAGTCATGGAACTGCAAGTCAGTAATTCAGTAAGGACAGCACCGAGGAAGAAACAGGAGTGGAGAGAGATGAATGGAGAAGTAGGAAGACACCGGCTCATTAAGGATGTGGTTTGTCATGGCTGAGCAGTTTAGATTTTATCCTACCAGTGATGGAGAGTATACTGGATTACCTGTGGTCCTCAGAGCCATTCCGACTCCTTCTATGCTTTCTCCTGTATCACAGAAGTTGGAAGTCTGGGAAAACATTTCCCAGATCTCTTGTCAGTGGTATATCAATTTAAAGTTCACCAATTCAGTGTCCTCATAGGCTTTCAGAAGGTAGAAGGAAATCAAAGGCCACCATGACTCCTCCGATAGTGGTAGGCAAATGTGTGACTTCAAGAGACATTAGGTTGTTGTCAGTGTTCTGCTGTGTGTGAAGTACCCACTGTGGTGTTACAGGCAGCTATGAACATTCACAGTTTTCTGAAGTTCTTTACCAGGGCAACAATAGCTGCTTCCTCTTCCCCAGAAAGTTTGCCACCACATTGTAGGCCTGCTGGCAAGCCACAGAGCCACCGATAACCTTCTCTGACCTACAGTCCTACAACTTTTCCAATATTTTATAAGCATCATTTAGCAATACTAAATCTATCCCTGCTCAAAATACTTCATGTGGTTTCTGTTTCCCTGATCCAAACCCTGACTGGGGCATTTTAGAAGATGACGCTTGGGGCTTTGTGAAGAAAGAATTGAATGGGGAGAGACTAGAGGCAGGGATATCAAGAGATGGATTATTTCAATAATACAAAGGAGAGCTGATGCTCAAAACTAGGAAAATAAGAGAAATAGAGGAGGACAACAACTTTAAAAATATTTAGGACATATGACCATTTGGTTAGAGGAGAAAAATGAAAGGAGTTTAGGCAGGTTCTAGACTTCTGGTCTAGGTAATTGTACCAATGGTGGAAAAGACAGAATACAAGACAGGGAAGATGGGAAGAAGATTTGGTAGGCATTACAAATGAGAGTTTAATTTGGAATGTATTAAATTTGGTGTAGACACTAAGTAGGCAGTTGGGTAAATAAATCTGGGGGTGAGGGGATTTAGGCCAAAGGTATTTATTTTGTAGACCAGGAGCACAGAAATGGTCATTAAACGACAAGAGTGGGTGAAATTGATTAAGGAAAGTATGCAGCATGTAAAAAATACCCAGAAAGTTGAAAAAGGAACCCTGGAAAACATCAACAGTTAAGAGCAAATACTAGAAGAGAATCCAACAAAAGAGATCAAGAAGGAGTAATCAGAGAGGTAGGAAGAATCCACACAGTATGGTATTAAGCAGGAGGAAGTCATCTGGAATCATGGGTAAAGACATAAAGATGACATAAATTGTAACTAATGGAAAACATCAATTTTTAAATATAGGAAGGATTCAACTGATTACTTATGTTCACTCAAATGTTATTATTTGTTGCTTTTATGCACGGGTACAATTTCATGCAACGTGAAAATGAAAGGATGATTTGTAGTTCATGGCAGCTTTACATTTCCACTGGGTTTTATCTCTTCCTTGGTCTTCCTCCTTCATCCTAAGGGCATTTTTCCTGTTCCTCACTGCTTCATCCCCTCAAGCCTCTCCCCGTGTTCTTCTTAGGATGGAGCCAATGCATTTCTGCCCTTATCGGTGGAAATCTCCCAGATTTCTCCCAGATACCAAATCTGCATTTCTTTAGCCAGGCAATCTGAATTGAAGCTTTATGGACCCTATGTCAATGCAAGTTTGGCCTGTGACCACTCACTGACATATTGGTTCAAAAACTGGTAAATGGACCACTAGGCTGTGTTGAAATCAATTTAATGACCAGAATATTTTTTAAATGAAATATAAGAGAGTAACATGGAATGGAAAATATAAGTATATGTTTGTGATAAGAAAGATAAGTATTATTTAATAAATCATTTTTTGGAAATAGGTTATATGTGTGTGTTTCAATTATATGTATGTTATGTGTGATGAGTCACAAAGTAAAATATTAGAGCAAAGTCTCATAAGTGTAACATGGGAAAGAATTACCAAGGAGGATTGAGTTCTGTCTTAATTTATATTTACAAAGGGATAAGGTCTCAGGTGCAAATAGTTTACTTGGAAAGTGATCCTAGAAAACAAAAGTGAAGGAAAAGGGAAAGAGAGATAAGAAAGGGCAAAAAGCCAATAATGTGTGTATTAGTGCTGGTTACTGCTATGGGTGACTGGGTCTCCGTCTTGTTGGGGACACACTGAGAACCCATGTATAATGTGCCTCAGCATTGTCCCACTAGAGCAGAGGTTGGCTAATATTTTCTGTAAAGGGTCAGATTTTAAACATTTTTCTCTTTGTAGGCCATGCAGTACCTGTCATAACTACTCATCTCTGCCACTGCAGCATAAACGTAGCCATAGACAATATGTAAATGAATGGGCATAGCTATGTTCCAATAAAGCTTTATTTATAAAAAACAGATGGGCTGGATTTGGTCAAAGTTTGTCAATGCTGCACTAGAATGCAGGAAGGCTGAAGCATTCCTTTTCCACCAATTCCTATGCCCAATGATTGAAGATTGCCCTAGACAGTGATAACCCCGCCCCCCCCCCATTTCTGGGTGTGCATAGACACTGAGAAAACAGCACAAATGGATGGCCAGTGTGTTTTATGCAAAACACTGGCTGCCAAGGATACATGAAAGTGTGCTGGGGCCAGGTGGAAAAGGGGGTGTGGTGAAGTGCATCACAGATGCAATAAGGGACAAATGGAGGTTATGAAACACTGGAGAATATATTCACATTCTCCCATACTTGATGAAATGACCTCGCAAGGCTCTTCCAAGTGCTCACTGATCTTTCCCGTACCACCCTTTTCTCTAGAAACACTAAAACCTGGTGTTTTTATATTCATCATGACCCATTCCCTAAGGAAATTAGTTGTTGCATTGTAGAGAAGTTTTTTCTTTTACTTCTTCAAAGTTAACTGTGTTTTCAGCTCTCATACCTAGCTTGGCACACATACTACCATTTCAAATCATTTTCTCTTAAAACTGTCCACACAGAAGAATCTCACCTAATTATTCTTACACAGTCTAAAAGACACTGTCTCTCTTATGCTTTTAAGCTCATTTTCTTTACCACACAACTTCCTTTTTCCCCAAATGGATACGTCCAATTATTCTCTTCTTGGGTGTTTTAATTTCACACATTTTTGTGCACTTAGAAAGACCATAGATTGCACTACATTCACTGGCAAATCATCAAAAATCATTTAAATGAAAGAAAATTTTTGTAAAAACATATCTTTTGTAGCAACATAAGCCTGACATCATTCCTTGTTTTAAACCACATATCTAGAGGAGAGGAGAAAGACAAGATTTCATGATTTGATGTCTTTTTAATGACTTTTCACTTATATAGCATTTTTACAGCTCACAGAGCTCTTTCTCATGAAATTTGTGTGGCTTATACATTTTCTTATTCGAACCATGGGGAAACTGAGGCTTGGGGGTTAAGAGTTTTGTAAAATTCACAGAGGAAGTTGGTAACAAGACTGGATCTATAATCTAATCTCCCTTTGTCTCAATCCAGTATGCTTTTGGATATGTATTATTCACAACTACCATGTGAATTACAGATTTTAAGGGTTATTTTTTTTAGCTACTAATTTCTCACAGGAACTTTATAATACCATGTCATTCAACTTTACCCACGCCTGGATATTGGTTATAAATGCTTGGATGTTTTTTGGTTTTGTTTTAATGCAGGTAGGTCCCAAGCATGGTAGATTATTTTCAAAGATGGCTACAATAACCTCTCATCCCTGTATGCTCATGACTTTGCCATTCTTCCTATAGAAAGAAATACAGTCTATTTCCCCTGCCCTTGAGTCTCAGCCAACCTTGTGACTTGCTTTCAACAGGAGAATGCAGTGATGCGACATAGTGAAAGAGGCTTCTTGGAACACATTGATGCCATGTGAGGAAGCCTGGCTCTCCTGTTTGAGGATAAAGGGCCATGGGGAAAGGGGCCCAGCTGAAAGCCAACACCAAATGGCAGGTAAGTGAGTGAAGCCACTTTGGGCTATCCAGCCCCATTCGAACCTCTAGATAACCAAGCCACATGAGTGACTCTAGATGATACCAGTAGAAGAACTGCCCAGCTAAGCGCCTCCCAAATTACTGACCCACAAAATGATGAGCAAATAAAAATAGATATTGTTTTAAGCCACTAAGTTTTAGTGTGATTTGTTATGCAGCAATACATAACTGATACACTAGTAGTGAGGGATTTGATGGTCCATTATTTTGTGGAAATAGTGGAGATTCTCTAAAGATCTGAAGCCAACTTTAATGCCTCAGAAAATGATTAGTTTTTTTTCCATTTTTAAGGACTGCTATCTTGATTCCCCAGGTTTGTTACAGAGTAATGATGTCAATAGATAAATAGCATAAGCTTATTTCTTAACTTCTCACAGAACTGCTTGAGCTCTCCGCAGGAGTGATTTCTGGCAGCCATCTTTTTGTTACTTGACTCTGTCCCAGTGGCCGTAATTGGTCAACAATGGATACCTAGCACAGGTTGGGCAATTAGTCTCTCCGTGGTGAATATGAAATATGGAAGAGAGACCCAGAGACTGGAAATCTTTGAGAACTGAGTCTGCTTAACAGTGGGTCTCTGGATGGAAGGCTATCACTACTCTGAGACCCCCGGAACCACACTGGTCCCCACCCTTCCTGAAAAGGGGTTGTTCAACTCTTCATTAGACTCTGTGACATATTCTAATACCCATTCAATAAGTCGTCTTTCCACATAAACCACTTTAGTTGATTTTGGTTCCTTGCTGCTACAGAAATCTCAATTAACGCAGGTCCCATTCCCACCTTTGGCTGGAGAGAAGTCCAAGGTTGGCTCCTATGGGTTCCTCGGAGGGTTACTGGCCCCTGTCTGCTCCTTTACAGTTTTGGGGCCAGAAGGAAGCTGCTGCCCAGGAAGATAATCTTATTTTACAGTGGGATCAGGAAAGCTGGTCTCTTGAATTTCTTCACAGTTCCTTCACAGGAACTGCACAGATCAGTGCTAACATCAGATATAAGCAAGTCTCTGTCGATAATATTTTCACTGATGAAAGCTCTCCCTGTTCCTACTGCCCCATACTCGTATCACATGGACACCAACTCCATACTGCCAGGACCAGCCTTGGTGGTGGTGGTAGGAGGAAGAAAGTGATGATATCTATAATTGATTACTCAGGAAACTGGGTATTTGGTGGTCAGTGGCACCAAGTACAAGTTCTTATCCCCACTGCCTGCCAGGGCATCTTTGGCCATTATATAACCTTGTTCCCTGTAATACCAAAAATCTATACTCCTCTACAAATTACTATAATATCCTAATTTCAAGTTGAAGTTTGTCAGAAGAGCTGGAATCTTACATAATTACCATAATTCAGGACCCCAAAAAAAGACTGCGGGTAACAACATCATTTTCTATTATATTTGTACAGGGAAAGGTGAATGTGCCGAACGGCTCCTGAGGGTATCTTGTTTTCAGTAAGAGCTCACACAGTCACATGGCTAAATTCCACCTATTTCATTCAGGACTTGATTCAGTTTTGTTACTGAGAAGGGAAAATGATCTTAGTAAATGTCCATCAAATGAGGGTTCTAGAACTCTACAATGTCATGATAATTTTTGCAAAGGATGAATCAAAAAGTTAAGTGTCCCCACTGCCAGATGTCATTGTGCCTGGGTCACTTCTTGGTTCTCTAAAAAATATGAACGAGGCATTTGAGTGACTTTAAGTCTAAGGAAACTGGTGTCTTTTAGTAGACAATTTCAGGTTGTGGCCTACAGATTGATAGTGAATATTCCCCTTTGGATAAGATCAAAACCTCTGGTTTGGATTATACTAGAATCTCTTTCTCCATTTTCAGAGACCAAAGAGTTGAGTTTTCCACAAAAGTTATTGGTCTAAAGAAACAAAGCAATTTATTCCAATTTCTTGTGAAACAGAAAAAGAAGAGGGGCAGAATTATAAAAATGTAAAAATGGAAATGGCCTCTTAATCTCACTTCATACTTAAAGTTTACAAGAAATTTCTTTTTTTTTAACACGAAATTTCTTGAAACTGAATAAAAGCTTGTATAGGTTTTAGTTTTAGTAATCCAATCCAAGAGGCTTCTGGGTGGCTCAGTTGGCTGTTTGACTCTTGGTCTCGGCTGAGTTCTCAGTCTCAGGGTTGTGAGTTCAGGCCCCATGTTGGGCTCCACTTATACTTAAAATAATAAATAAATAAATAAATAAATAAATAAATAAATAAAATCCTAAAGAGAACACACTATAGATGTAAAATATTTATTCAAGTTAAAAAGCAAAATCAAACTAAAATCTCCAAACTAAAACTCTCCCTTTCACCACACTCATCAAAATTAGAACCATTTCCTTGAAAGGAAGCAATTGCTTGGTTTCATTGAGTTGGCTTTTTTTTTTTAAGATTTTATTTATTTATTTGACACAGAGAGAGACAGTGAGAGAGGGAACACAAGCAGGGGGAGTGGGAGAAGGAGAAGCAGGCTTCCCGCAGAGCAGGGAGCCCAATGCGGGACTCGATCCCAGGACCCTGGGATCATGACCTGAGCCAAAGGCAGACGCTTAATGACTGAGCCACCCAGGTGCCCCTAAATAAAAATCTTTAAAAAAAAAATAAAAATAAATAAAACAATGAAGAAAGTCCGTCATTAACTTTTGAATGATTATGATGCACATTCCATTCTCTTACCATGATTGGTGAAGAAAGATCATGTCGAAAGTGCTATATTGGGCGCCTGGGTGGCTCAGATGGTTAAGCGTCTGCCTTCGGCTCAGGTCATGATCCCAGGGTCCTGGGATCGAGTCCCGTATCGGGCTCTCTGCTCCTTGGGAGCCTGCTTCTCCCTCTGCCTCTCTCTCTCTGTCTCTCATGAATAAATAAATAAAATCTTAAAAAAAAAAAAAAAAAGAAAGTGCTATATTTCTCTGTCCAGCATGCCATGAAGAACAGAAACCCCCAGGGAGTTACAGGGGTTCCAAAAATCTTCCTAAGTAATCAGACCAGGGAACATTATGAAAATCCCTGCTCAGATCCTCAGTTCAAATAAGATTTATGTGGAACTTTAGCCCAGAGCCTTATCATGCTCCAGGGTGAAAATGGTGGATTTCCCAAACATCTGGCAGCAACATAGGCTAAAACTGGGTGGAATGGACACTGACAATTCCCACCTTCTCCTCAAACTGCAAGAGATGGTTTTAATTACTGCTCCAATCTAAACCACGCGGAGGCCTCTAGGGGCCACAGAGCTCCACAGCACATTGGCCGTGTCCTTCTACCACTGACTCCCATCCCCACCCAATAACATGGCAGGAAGTGATGACCACCTTACATGTCCCACCTGGAGAGACTGCCAACTGGATGGTAATCTCTAGCGGAAAAGCCTGGCTGGGGGCAAGAGGTGACCAACTGCCCTATACAGTTTTCATCTCTGCAAATTGGTGGCAGAGCAGAGTCCCTGCCTTCACTTCTTTGCTAAGAATAAAATGGCATGTGACTTGACAATGAAAAGATTCTGAGCACAGCCTCAGATGCCTTAAAGTAAGCATATGTTTTCTGAGGAATGAAAGAAACAGAGAGGCTCGAGGCATGTTGGATACACGCTCTGAAAAGGAACTGATAATATGTTACATTTGCTAGTAGCCTTTTCCATTTTTAAAGTGGTTTTATACGTTTTCATGTGACTGCAACCTCTCATCAGCCCTTGTCGACGGCTCGGGCGGCTGCAAGCATCCTCCATTTTACACATGTGGTAAGAACAGCCCGCAGCCTGGCTAGAGATCCCCCAGCTAGTGACCGGCAGCACCCGGGCTAGAACCTCTCTCTGCCTCTCGCACTTCCTCTAGAAGCAAGGCCCCTTTCTGCACACGGTTCTCTCCCCAGAGTGAAGGAACTGGAATATAAAATTGCTTGGTTTGATTGAGTTGGCTTTTTTTTTTTTTTTTTTTTGCTTCCATTCCTGTTTTGAATTCGTTCACTTTCTATCCCTTCCTTCCCACCTTCATATATTCCCTCTCCCTCCGCCTCCCACACTCTCTCTGAGCATGTTTCAGATGCTGCTTCACTCACTGCTTCGGCGGCAAACCGCCCTGCGTCACAGCCAATATTTGGAGCTCACAGATTACACAGCTGTGTCCTCAGACTGCCTGTTGCTTCTTCTTAGGGTTGGATGAATTATTATTATTATTATTATTATTATTACTATTATTTAGTGGAGGAAGGGTGTTAGGGAAAGAACTGAAAAATTACAGAATTAACAGCAGTTGGTGCTCACCTAATGACCCCCTTAGTGGGCCTGCAAATCCAAGTTAGGGACATTCCGGGGGTGGTAAATACCCCAGGGTGAAAGGCTTCCAGGGTTACAGTAGTTTTCATTTACCTGACGGGTCAATATCTTGACGTGCAATAATCAAAAAGATGATCAACGGAGTTCTCAAGTCACTCCCCTCACTTACGGCCGAGTTGTGAATGGGGGACGTTGGAGGGGGGCCCGGTGTGCTGGGGGCTGTCGGCCTGGCCTCCCCACCTCGCACTGAGTTCACACGGACACACAAGGCGCAGAGGGCCACAGAAAGGGAATAAGGGAAAATCTGAAGGCTACTTTGTCATCCTGCCCAGAGGGAAAAGAACTCGGAAACTGTCAAAGGTAAGGTTCTACTCTGGTCCTCTCTTCTTTTTTTTCCACAGCAAAATTGCTCAGTCCACTCTTGCCATGACAAACACGTGCACTGAGCTCCTCAAGGGGACACAGGGATGTGGGCCTCACGGGCTTCACCAGTAATAAAGATTTTACCAGCTACACTGGGCGTTGGTGTGGCATCCAACTATTGCTGTCAGGCTAATAAGAAAAAAGATTCACTGTGGCGAATCAAGTAAATAAACATGCCTGGGAAACACTATGGCAGCAGATAACACTGAGAGAAAAAATGAGAATTGGTACTATTTTTAGTGCTAGCTCTCTGATTATAATTGTACTTGAAGAGCAACTAGCATGAACAATATAAAGGCAAAGTTAATTTCAGATCCTGAGCTTGCTACACAGTTCTTAGATGATTCAAAATGCAATGTGATCTACAGTCATTTTTCCACTGTGTGACAAGGAAACTTGGAGCTCTCTAAGTAGCTGCTGGGAGGCTCGTGGGCAAATGGAAGTTAAGGGAAGTTGTTTATGGAAAGATTTTTTTTATTTAAAAAAAATCTTATATATATATGTATATATATATATATATATACATATATATATATATTTTTAAAAAATCTTATATGGTGTATCCCAGTCTCCCTCTCAAGCTAGCATTTACTGAAGACTTACAATGTGCCAGGTACTGTATTAAATTATCTCAATTAATTATCATATCAACCTGTGAAGTAGGTTCCGTTACTGTTTTCATCTTACGAAAGCCATATAGCTTGTAAAGATGGAGCTCGAATTTGAACCTAGTCTCTCTGATTCTAGATCCAAATTGTTGTGCTGTTGTAGATGAAGACAGGACATAACTCACGCTTCCACCTTCTGTGCTTTGATGAAAAAAGGAATCGTGCCCCTCTACCTGCACTGAGTACATACACATCCATCCCCAAGAACAGGGCCCCAAGGTTGCTGATGGGAGCAGAGCAGCCCTAGTGAGGCAGAAAACAAAACAAAACAGAAACAGTGGCTACAGCCTTCCCAACACACCTCACGTACCTTCCCCTATGGAACTGTAGAGCTGAGGACCTTCTCCCATGCTCAGTCCAGGCCTGGAAACTCTGCTGAGCCGCACGTCTCATCCCTCTTCCCAGATCAGAATACTGAGAAGCAGACGTTCAGGTCCAACATTTAACCACTACTCTTGCCATTGTCTAAGGAAGCCGAATGGCTCTGAGACTTACTCTCACAGCTTTACTCTTCTTCCTTCTCCTGCTTTTGAGCTACAAAGTAGCCAAGTTCCATCTCACTAAATGTGGGTATGAAAACAAACAACTTGCATTCATATAAACTATACCAGAGGCTGAGCATGCAGGATCAATGAGGTGAGGAACAAATCTGCTCTACATTATGTGATGCTCCAGGTGCTAATGTACTCGGTGCATATGTGCATGGCAGGATCTATGAACAGAGCTCCACTGTTAATCACTGTAAGTTTTCAGACTAAAAAAAAAAAAGAGAGAGAATCAAATCAAACTGCAAGCATAGAACTAAGGGGAAAACACACCATGCTTGCTGACTGACTATAAGGTCCTGTGATATGGTGTTGCTGATCTCATTCCCAACAGTCTGGAAACACTTTTTTTTAGACAGAACTTTCTAACTTCGTAATGGAAGTTAGTGGGACTATAGTTTTGCCTTTAAGGAAAAGTCTTATACAGATAATTAGACTGGAATACATTTGTATCCATTTAAGAGCTTTTCACTTCCAAGTGACAGAGGCTCTAACTCAAACCAGCTTAAGTACAAAGGGAATTATTAGCTTATGTAACAGGCATAGGGCTGGCTTCTGGCGCAGATTAATCCAAGGGCTCAAACTCTGTCACCGGAGTCTGTTCTGTCTCCACACCTGAGTTCTGCTCTCCTTCACGTTGCTTTCATTGTCAGTGTCCACTTGGTGGCAGAAATGATTGTCAGCCACTCCTGTCCTTCACTCTCCAGAGTTCAAGGGGAGTTTGAAGAAAAAGTGTTCTGGGTTCTACTCTGACTGGCTTACCTGGTTTCAGGGGCTCATCCTGGATCACATCCCTGTGGTCAGGGATTGAGTGGATTCTTTGGCAAAACCAAATCACATGTCCACCCCTCCACAAGGGCTAAGAGAAGAAGGGTGAGTCCTCACTGAAAATTCAAGGAATTATTTTCAAACAAAGGGGGAAAAGAGGCCTAAAATCAACAGATGTCCTCTAATGCATCTCTTCATAAAACAGAAGTACTTGTATTCACTTATTAAAATTATTCAGTGCCAAGATCTGAAACATCTAAGTGTGAGTATGCACAAGCTTTTCCCCCTAATGTAGCATCCTTAGACGAACCTAAAATATTGCCACATACGTTAAAGCTTTGGGTACCTGCTGGCATGGATATGCTTGCAAAACTTACACAGATTAAAAAAAAAATTTTTTTTTAATCACACAGATCGAAAGTTAAAAAATTTAAATCAATGACCAAGACCAAAGAATCTTATATTTTTATCTCAGATTGGCTCTTAACTCATAAAATGTTATCCTGATAAATTTATGTAACCCTTCTGCGCTCATTTTCCGTATTTCCAGATTGCTTTCCTTTCACGAAGGATGTGCCTGTGTGTCCCATCTCTTCCATGTGTCCCTCCAGATCACCTCTCCACCCTTCTCCAAACTCATCTCTGCCCTGAGAAACTAATTTCTTCGGATTGCATTCGCAGTTTCCTTTATCCTCCGCATTCTGGTTGGGTTCAGCCAGTGGGGAGACCTGGTGGGAGATCAGGAGAGAAAAGGAGAGTGGGGAGCAAGCTGTATCTCTCAGCCAAAGGTCACTAAGGTCCCAATGCCTATCAGAGGTGTCCTCTCTTCATGACACTCTCTCAAATTTCCCACATGGCCTGGGGCTGGTAAGGGAGGCCGCAGTTCCTGCACATCCATGTGGTTCACCTAGTCCCTCCCACACCTTTGTAAATAGTCCTTTTACTAAACCCTCCACCAGTGTTCCAACTTTGAGGGTATCATCTGTTTTCTCCTGGGACCCTGATTAAGACAGTCTATAAAATTTTGATGGAGAGGGGAGCAAAGAGAAATGGAAAGGGTAACCAGGGACTACAGATCAAGAAGTAGACCTAATTATCTGATAAGCAACAAAATACTACAAATGGCGCCAACCAATTTGATGTTTGGGTTAATTTACTTTTTCATTTCAATAGATCCTTTAAAACCCCCACATTAGATATGGAAACTACAAGATTAATATCAATACTCACTGAAAGTTTTCCACTTCAGAGGGAGTTTTAGCACATGCCTTAGCTATGATTTTGGTGAACTAGAGAGGTGAAAGGAATGAGAGCAGTCCAGGAAAAACTGAAGACAATCCTTTTGAACTCTTCCCTTCTAGGTGCTTCTTTCATAACAAGTATCATTCACAATTCCTCACACTCATTCCTGGCTCAGAGGAACCAGCTATTTCTATCAGAATCATTGATGTTTTTCAGAGCATTTGTTCCCTTTGCCAAAGTTCAGATGATTACGATGGCAAGAAGAGGAGCAGTGAGGGAAAGAGAAAGTCCTAGAGGGATGATAGGAGGGTGAACTGAAGTGACAGAATGAGAAGATGGGGAGTGAGACCATGCATGAGAGGTGAGCACTGAGAGAACCTGACTGCCGAGGAGAGTGAGGCACTAAAAAGATGGAACAGACAAGAGAGAGGAACAGGGGGACCAGATGGTTGGATCACTGGATATTATGCAGGGAGATTAATTTGTGGGGGAGGGGACCAGCAACTACATGGTTGCTCAGTAACCACAGAACAATAACCTGGAAGCATTTAGCCTACATTCTACGGGGAAAAAAGGGCCACTGTCCTGTATGGTTCTGCAAACACACTCTAAGGTGGGCTGACTTATCCATACTTGCCTGTTCTTTGCCAGATCAAAAGACATTTTTCTGCTTATAAATAGAGGGAGTTGGGCTGTCACCTTAGATGATCTAGTGAACAACAAAAATGGGGTGAGGGGAAAAAAATGAGATTGGCATTAAAACTCCCATGCCCTTAATTTGCATCACTTTTGCTATCAGTAGCTCACTCTCTCTTTGCTTAGGAAGAAGGAAACTGCTTAGAAAGTGGAATAGGTTATACTTTCTCTGGTCTGTAAATCCCTGCTGTTGCTGCTGTTTGTTTGTTTGCTTTTAATTACTTTTTAAAGACACTGGCAAGAGAACCAAGGAGTGAGAACATAGTCGCTTCTTCCTGGCTATTGGCCTTTCTCAAGTCTAGGATTTTTTTTTTTTTTTTTTTTTTGGTCTGCCCCCATCTGTGGCAGCTGCTTTCAGTTGCCCAATTGATTCTGCATTTTAAGGAAAAGTGTTATCCTCTTCCTATTCAGTTTAAGATAATTGTTGCCCAGGCAAAGCATTTCAATTAAATTCAATTTAAAAGTGAGAACCCACCTGCAACCATATGTTAAACCTGCCTTTGGATAAGGAAGTTAGTATTTTCACTTTGTATTAAAGCAAAAGTGTGTAATGGTAAGAGATTTTCAATGGAGATTGTTAGAGATTTGTTTCTTTTTTTAAATGATTAATTACAACTCACCTGTCTCTGAAAGGAAATTACTTGACTCTTAGAAAAACATTTTCATTAAACAGAACCACCATTGAGTAGGCTTCTATCAAGCAGGTCTGGTACTGATGCAGAGAAATAAAGTAATCAAGATAAGAAAAAAATAAGGTGCTTCCAGTAGATATGAAATGGAACTGAAACATACATAGATGTTTCCTATAGAAAATATTTGGCATTGTTTGGCTCTCCAGCATCCTTTCCATTTCCTAAAAGTGTTCTGAATTTTCTCCAAAAAATCATTTTCTCATTCTCACCCAGAGTTTGCAAGAATTAGACCCTCTCAAACCAAGGGCTGATGTGACTAAAAGCCAATCAGACTTAAGCTAATCAGCATGTCCTATGCCCCTGGCCATAGTGATCTGATTAGGAATCAGAGCCAATAAGATATGCTGGAACTTCTGAGATGAAGAAATTTCCTCTCTCTCCTTCAAAAGCCACTTAAAGAGAATTTTTTCTGGGTATTGAGGAGGGCACGTTCTGCATGGAGCACTGGGTGTTATGCACAAACAATGAATCATGGAACACTATATCTAAAACTAATGATGTAATGTATGGGGATTAACATAACAATAAAAATTTAAATTAAAAAAAAAAAAAAAGGAGAATTTTTTCTCCTAGAAAGAATACATAGTTTGAAGATGAAATATCTAGAACTGCTGCAGCCATTTTATAATCTGGAAAGAAAAGTGTCAGGGGGACCCCAAGGCATGAGGCTTTTATCTAGGAGCGCAGAGCAATGTGACATCATTTGAGCCATCAGATCAAGATTTTTTAGCCATGTGTATCCACTTTCACAGCTTAAAGTAATTTGAGTTTTCTGTCACTTGCAACCACAAGAATCCTGGAGGAGTGAATTCCATACCTGGGTTGATGCAAGGTTAGATGACCTTCTAATCTGTGGTAAAAAACGTGGTAAAAAAAAAAAAAAGCCAAAGCTTACATGATTGGGACAGTGTATTAGATTGGGGTTGCTGGGCCTACTGATCATCTAAGTCATCAGGAAACTTGGCAAAAATACATGTAAAAACTTGACAATCAATGACTTTAGGAAATTACTTTTAAAAAACAGGTGAATTGAGAAAGAGAACTAAGATAAACATAATTAATGAGCTACATCTAAAAGAGGAGGGAAAGAATGTTAAAAGATATAGGCAAATTCCATTCTCTTAATCCAAGTATTATTTATTTAGTCATTTAAGAACAAAGAACTGTGCTAGAACTTGATAGAGGTGATTACAAAGCACTGTAAGACAAAATCTATCCACTCAAGGTAATTTTTTAATCAGATAAGGAAGCTAAACATGTATGCTTATAGTCAATTGCAACTCAGTACAAGGCAAGTGCTGAGAAATTATTTCCATAATCTTTAACAGCTTACTAAGCATATTCATACTCATTATATCATTTGATTCTCACAACAGCCCTTTGAGATAGGCAGTTGCACTTCCCTATTTGGCATAGATAAAGAAACTGAGACTCAAAGTATGTAAAAATAAATATCAATAAATGTCACTGTGGCATTATTTAAAAGAAAAGAAAACTAAAAACTGCCTAAATATCCATCTATGGTGGAGTAGCTAAATACATTATGTTCCTCCATTCAAGAGAATGGTAAGAAGCTGTTAAAAAATAAGGAGGTGAAGTCCCTTTTTGGGTAGAATGGAGTAAGCCCAGTCCACCCTATCTCCTACTGAGTTAGGACTGCCAGATTTAAGAATCAAAATATAGAATATTCATTTACATTTGATTTTCAGATAAACAAATTTTTAGTATAATATTTGATAAACTTATACTAAAAAGTTATGCAGGATGTCTTGTATTTTATCTGGCGAGCCTAGACTGAATGCAACTAAAAATCTAGACAAAATGCATAGAGAAGTTATCTGAAGACTCTGAACAGTGAATGGTAGCAGGAAGATTGAGAAACAAGAACTTGAATTATGAACAATCTGTGGTGAATTTCCGGGGTTTGTTTGTTTTCTTCCTCATCTCCCAGCCTGGACTGAAAAGCAACCCAAATCCCGGAGCTGTGGATCCAGCACAGAGAGCAAGAACTCCAAGAGAATCTCTTTCTGGTCTCAGGAGTGAGAAATGGGGCCCTCTATAGTACAGAAAAAATGGGGAGGATCCTGTGGTTTCCTTCCTTCCTTCCCTCCCTCCCTCCCTTCCTCCCTCCCTTCCTCCTTCCTCCCTCCCTCCCTTCCTTCCTCCCTTCTTCCCATCTTTCTTTCTCATCCTATTGAAGATCTCAAGAAATCCACAGTCTCAAACCAGCTGGGTGGTGGCTAGACAGAGACAGCAGCAGTGGCCAGTCAGGCACCTAAAACTCAAGAGAATTCTTTCTCTCTGACAAGAAGAATGGCAATCTGTAGCATGTAGGAGAAAACCCCACTGTTTTTTCCTCTATTTATATCTTCCTACTTCTTAGATATAATGGTGGACCAAACTGCAGGAAGTGTGTCATTGGGTGGAGAGATCAAATACTCTGCTTTCTAGCCAAAGGACCAGAAAGAGGTATCTTTGGGTGCCAGAGAGTGTTGGGAGATTGAGAAGAGGAGGCTCAAAAAAGGATCCCACATAATGATGATGAAATCCTGGGCTCGCCCTTGATATATGAAATGATCCAAAATAGTACACCAAAGCTTGAGAACTGAACTATCAGGTAGACTACCACCCAGGATCCAGTTTGCCCATTGAGTGGTGAACATATGTGGACAGACTTGTATAGCATTGCAAAAAATGAGCTTAATTAGAAACACAGTCCCCAGAAAGCAAGTAGGAACCTGCAACCTAAACATAATTGGATTGAATGCCTAATGAACGTGGTAGCCAGCTTCCAAGATGACCCCAATGACCCCACATCCTGGTATTCACACCCTTGTGTTGCTCAATCCCATGCTATACAAAATTAGTCTGTGTGACCAACAGAATATGGCAGAAGTGATTATTTGCCTCTTTTGAGGTTATAAACACTTGTTTTTAATCTTGGGTTCACTCTGTCTTGGATCCTTCTATCTGAGGGAAGCTATGTCATGAGCAACCCTATGGAGTGACAAAGAACTGAAATTTCCTGTCAACATCTACATAAATGATCTTGGAAGTGGATCCTCAAGACCCAATCAAGCCTCCAATGACTATGGACCAGGCTAACACTTTGTTTGAAGCATCATGACAGCCCCTAAACCAGATCTACTCAACTAAGTCACTCCCAGATCTCTGACACCCAGAAATTGTGTAATAATAAATGTTGTCCTGTTTTAAGCTACTGGGTTTGGGGTAGTTTGTTATGTAGCAGTATATAATATGCCTACCAAAACAAACAGGTAAAGGGGCGTCTGGGTGGCTCAGTCTGTTAGGCATCCAACTCTTGATTTCAACTCAGATCATGATCTCAGGGTCATGAGATCAAGTCCTACGTCAGGCTCTGTGCTGGGCATGAAATCTGCTTAAGATTCTCTCTCTCCCTCTCCCTCTACCCCTCCCCACCTCTATAAAAACAAACAAACAAAAAACAAGCAAAAATGCTACATTCTCCATAGTATTCAAACAAGATATAGATTCTCATAACATAACACTCATATGATGCAATGTCAGTGATACAATCCAAATCACTTGACATATGAAAAACTGAGAAAAATCTCAACAATTTGCAAAGAAAAAGACAATCAACAACAAGAAATAAAAAACCCAAGTTTAAAGTGTTGGCAAGGATCTTAGATTTATACCTAAGTACTTCATTTTTTTAATAAAACTATTATAAATTGTATTTTTATTTCATTTTCCAATTGTCTGTTGCTAGTATATAAAACATAATTTTTACATCGAACTTGTATCCTGTAATTTTGCTAAATTCACATGTTAGTTCTAGAAGCTGTTTAGTAGATTCCTTAAGATTTCCTATGTGGACACAATCATGCTGAGTAAAAGAATCCAGTCTCAAAATGTCTGCATGATTCCACTTATAAGACAGTCTGGGAAAGGCAAAATTATAGGGATAGTTACAAGGTGGGGAGGAGGATTTACCTACAAATGGGCAAAGGGAGGGAATTTTTGGAGTGATGTAAATGTTCTCTATTCTAAATATGATGTTGGTTCTACAAATTAACATATGTGTTAAGACTCATAAAACTAGGGGTGCCTGGTGGCTCAGTCATTGGGTGGCTCAGTCATTAAGTGTCTGCCTTCAGCTCAGGTCATAACCCCAGAGTCCTGGAATAGAGCCCCACATCGCATTGGGCTCCCTGCTCCATGGGAAACCTGTTCTCCCTCTGCCCCTGCTTGTGTTCCCTCTCTTGCTATCTCTCTCTGTCTGTCAAATAAATAAATAAAGTCTTTAAAAAAAAAGAGAGACTTATAGAACCATACACCAAAAAATTAAGTGCATGAATTATTTAAAATTCAAAGTATAATTTGAATATAATTGAATAATTGAATATAAATAAAAACTATTTAAAATGAGGGAAGATGTATATAAATATATTACTTATAAAAAGTCACAGAAGTTGTTATATAGTAAGAATTCATTATTCTAGGGGAAATGTGTGAATGCATATGCATGCATATAACATGTGTTTGCATGTATGTATTACATGAATATAGAAATATGTTTTCTATTCTTAATAAAAATGGATATAGAAATATCTTTAAGGGTCTGAAGCAAACTCTTAAGCAGAATTGGGAAAGAGTCGGAAATTTTACTTATATAGAGTAAATTTTTAAATGATATTTGCTACAACAAACTTGTATAAGTTTGTAACATTGCTTAAATTAACATTTGTGTGATGAGAGAAACTGAGGCTCAGATAAATTAAATGTCTTGTTCAAGGTCATACAGTGACAGAATCAAAAGGATTCTAACATATGCCTAATATTATTCTCAATAAGTGACAAAAAATTAAATTCTAAAGAAAGTCAGAAAGGGGAGAGAGACTGTGAAAGACTCTATGGAGGAAGAGGCATTTGGGGTCACTCCTTAAAGGATAAAAATAATTTCGAAGGTGGAGATAATGGAAAATCATTTTTGATAAAAAGAAGATCTTGAGTATAAGAGCAGGGGCGAAAAAAGTATAGCTTGTTTAGAATGTTCCTGGTTAATTAGATCAATTATATAGGTATACATATGGTATTAGTATAAAATGATGCAGAAATGTTACAGGACACAGAACTTTGAAAGACTGTGTGGGTTTGGTAATTAGGATACATTTATAGCCTTTAGTGAAATTTCAGGGGAAAGAAGCCAGAACGCAAGACATTAAAGATGAGTGAATAATATGTAAGTAAGATACAGGAATATGTTTGGAATAAGAAAAGGACAGGAGAGTAAGTAAAGAGAAAATGCATCAATGAAAGAATCTGGGGCAGATTGAGGTTTATGATAAAGGACAAAAGGCATTTATAAGACAATCTGGAAAAGGCAAAATTATAGGGACAGTTACAAGGTGGGGAGAGGGTTTAACTACAAATTGGCAAAGGGAGGGAATTTTTGGAGTGATGTAAATGTTCTTTATTTCTCTCATTGAAATGTGGGGTCTATGGTCCTTCTCCCTTTGAGTACAGGGGAGATTTATGACTGTTTCAACTAATAGAGTGTAACATATACAAATGCTAAGATAGAGGTTAAGATAAAAGGAAATGTAGCTTCCATCTTGCTCACCAGAATACTCACACTCAGAGTTTCAAATCACCTCTTGAACAGAGGGCAGTTTTGAGTCCACCATGCTATGAGAAAGCCAGGCCAAATGGAGATGCCATGTGTAAGTGCACCAGTTGGCAGTATTTGCGTTTGATCCTCCTACACCATACATCAAACATGTAAGTAAATGAGTCTTCCAATGACCCCAGTCTCCATCCTCTCAGTCTTCTCAGGTAAGACCCCCAGCTATCATGGAGCAGTGATAAATCACATTGACTGTGATTGTGACCAAATTCCTGACTCACAGGTAATAAGATTTTTCACAAATATTGTGGTGTTTTGTTATGCCACAATAACTAGAAGAGATGACTTCCAATTAGTGGAAAACCACTGTCATATGTTTAATGGGCTATGATGCAGGTTGAGGGAGGAAGTAGTAAAAGATGAATCCCGGTCTCAAGAAATTTATAATCAGGAGGCAAAATAAGATATGTACATAATCACCCAACCACATATAACCATACATAACCACCCAAGAAGGTAGAAAGTTGGTAATGCTGCTAGTGACAATTTTTTTCAAAAGGTTTGCAGCAAAAAATCAGGGTAGGACTAGAGTTTTGAGGAGTTAAAGTGCTTGGAATTACTAAAGTCAATGTTTTAGGAGGGCAACAAGACATGCCTAAAAAGATTGTTCAACAGCAATGAGGACCCAGCCAGATTTAATAGCGTGGATTTGAAAAGGTCATATTAGCCTAGTTGGATCATGTCTTCTAGCTATATTTAACAGTTTGGAGGAAAAAG
Source organism: Halichoerus grypus (assembly GCF_964656455.1). Taxonomy (NCBI): domain Eukaryota; kingdom Metazoa; phylum Chordata; class Mammalia; order Carnivora; family Phocidae; genus Halichoerus; species Halichoerus grypus. The sequence continues at coordinate 88,760,489 of NC_135717.1, forward strand.
TTGAAACTTCAACAGTGGGAAAGATCTGGTTTTGATCTAGCATGACAACTACTTGCACATTCCTTAATTCATTTAGCAAACATGTATGGAACACCAACTATATGCCAGACCCAATGTACAAAAAGAATAAAAATTATGTGTGGTATAACTGAGTTTAGAAGTATACTAAAATATGGAGGCTTTGACGAAACTTAAGAATTTTTTTCCAGTGGAAATGAGATAGACCTGCCTTTTAGTATTTGTATTAAAATGAGCACAAATATCACGATTAAGAGAAAGTAAGCTTCAGATAAATTAAGGTCCCCTGAATTCTTGAGATTATATAATTAAGTAGGACCTGAAATGAGATCTGAGGGGTGGTAAGGATTGCAAGGAGTCATCACTAACAATACCTGAAGTTTGTTCAATTAAGTTTTAACTTCTCTTGGTCTGACTTAATCTCTTAGAATGGACGATGGCTAGCTGTGATTTCAAGAATAGGTAGTTATTTCCCCAAAAATGTATTTCAAAGTTTGGTTGGATTTATTTGCAGGGAAGCTTATGTTTAGCCCGATTTTTTTAAATTTTTTTTTTACATTTTTTAAATTTTATTATGTTATGTTAATCACCATACATTACATCATTAGTTTTTGATGTAGTGTTCCATGATTCATTGTTTGCGTATAACACCCAGTGCTCCATTCAGTACGTGCCCTCTTTAATACCCATCACCGGGCTAACCCATCCCCCACCCCCTCCCCTCTAGAACCCTCAGTTTGTTTCTCAGAGTCCATCGTCTCTCATGGTTCATCTCCCCCTCCGATTTTCCCCCTTCATTTTTCCCTTCCTACTATCTTCTTTTTTTTTAACATATAATATAATATTTGTTTCAGAGGTACAGGTCTGTGATTCAACATATCAGATAAAGGGCTAGTTTCCAAAATCTATAAAGAACATATCAAACTCAACACCCAAAGAACAAATAATCCAGTCAAGAGATGGGCAGAAGACATGAACAGACATTTTTCCAAAGAAGACATCCAAATGGCCAACAGACACATGAAAAAGTGCTCAACATTGCTTGGCATCAGGGAAATCCAAATCAAAACCTCAATGAGATACCACCTCACACCAGTCAGAATGGCTAAAATTAACCAGTCAGGAAATGATAGATGTTGGCGGGGACGCGGAGAAAGGGGAACCCTCCTACACTGTTGGTGGGAATGCAAGCTGGGTGCTGCCACTCTGGAAAACAGTATGGAAGTTCCTCAAAAAGTTGAACATAGAGCTGCCCTAGGACCCAGCAATTGCACTACTGGCTATTTACCCCAAAGATACAAATGTAGTGATCCGAAGGGGTATGTGCACCCCGATGTTTATAGCAGCAATGTCCACAATAGCCAAACTATGGAAAGAGTGCAAGACGTCCATCGACAGATGAATGGATAAAGAAGATGTGGTATATATATACAATGGAATATTATGCAGCCATCAAAAGGAATGAAATCTTGCCATTTGCAATGACGTGGATGGAACTGGAGGGTATTATGCTGAGTGAAATAAGTCAATCAGAGAAAGACATGTATCATAGGATCTCACTGATATGAGGAATTCTTAATCTCAGGAAACAAACTGAGGGTTGCTGGAGTGGTGGGGGGTGGGAGGGATGGGGTGGCTGGGTGATAGACACTGGAGAGGGTATGTGCTATGGTGAGCACTGTGAATTGTGTAAGACTGTTGAATCACAGATCTGTACCTCTGAAACAAATATGTTTAGCCCTATTAAAGACCAATGTTTCCCATGTTTAGGGTTTAAAAGAATCTTCAGTGCTCTGAAAACTGAGAAGTGTCCTGACATTATCCTTCTCAACAGTTATTGAACAATAATTTCAGCTGTTTTGGGATGCTTATTTTCAGAACTTTCTAATACATAATAGTAATCTTTGGTCCATATTTTTTAATATATTAACTAAAGATAAATGATGTTCTGTAGCCATGGGTCTATGAGTTGTTTCAGGGCAGGATGCACCAGCCTATCAGCATTGTTTACTAATTATAATTGGATTTATTATTCATACTTGGTGTTTGTTAGTGGAACCAGGTAGCTTTGTCAGTTAAGTCTGATCACATAATGTTATGGTCCTATGTGATCAGCTCACTGCAAGAGACCTGGATTAAGAGCAGTCTTTGGGCTTCCTGGTAATAATGTTCTTTGCACACACCATGGTGGTGGTTTGAGACCTAGAGACAAAGCATGCCTAATTCCACCCAGCAATGGGTAAACAAAGAAACCTAGACATCAAATCTCCAGACACTTTAAGTATGTATCTTTTTTTATATATTGTTGTACTGAATTCTTTGCCTGTAATAAAACAGCTCTTTGAGTATAAATGATTTGAGTCCTGTGAGCCTTTTCAGCAATCAGTATTGAAACTCATAAGGTGATTAGTGAACAGAGCAAGGTGGATAGGAAGGCATGAAGAAGATCTCTAAGGGGAAAACTCATCTATTTATTCAGCCTTTATTGAATGTTTACGGTTCCAAAAATCTCACTAGGCAACTGGCAGACAAAAATGACTCAAGCATGACCTTTGATCATAAGACGTTCACATTGTGAAGAAAAATATGGACACTCAAGCAAAATATCACAACCAATCGTAATAACTGCTGAAATAGGAGTGTACAAAAGCAACAAGGGAAAGAGTAAATCTTTTTGAGAGTTGTTAGGGCTTTGTATTTAAGCGTAATCATAAAGAATGGTCATGAGTTATCAAAAAGTAAAAAGAGGGCGCCTGGGTGGCTCAGTCGTTAAGCGTCTGCCTTCGGCTCAGGTCATGATCCCAGGGTCCTGGGATCGAGCCCCACATCGGGCTCCCTGCTCTGCGGGAAGCCTGCTTCTCCCTCTCCCACTCCCCCTGCTTGTGTTCCTGCTCTCGCTATGTCTCTCTCTGTAAAATAAATAAATAAAATCTTTAAAAAAAAAAAAAAGTAAAAAGAAAGAGAGAGAGAGAGAAAAAGGCAAAGAATACATTCAAAGAAATAGAGGTATGATATTGTTTATAAATTTTCATCAATAGAGATCTATTTAAGTAAATTGTAGTAATGTTTATGCAAGTGAATACTGTATAGTCATTAAAAATAATAGGAAAATTCTCTATATGCTAATTAAGAAATATATCCACAACAATGTAGAATACATCTTTATACTTTTAATTCTAGAAGAAGACTATGGCCAAGACATAAGTCTTCGTTTTTATAATCAAAACAATGAGGCAGAGAAATATTTGAAGAAACATTAGTGGTAATCTTCCAAAACAAATTAAAGACATTAAGCCACAAATTAAGAAGTCTTATGAATAGCAAGCAGAATAAATATAAAGAAAACCACACTCAGAGGTATAACAATAAAATTGATAAAAGCAAAACAAACAAAAAAATAAGGAAAAATCTAAAAAGCAGTCTTAGAAATAAGACTACCTTCAAAAGACTAACAATTTGACTTTTGCATAATATCCCAACAGAGATAATAAGAGCCAGAAGATAATGGAGTTACATTTTCAAAGTGTTGAAAGAAATAACATCTTCAAAATGTTGAAAGAAATAACATCCAAAAATTATATAGCCAGAAAAATTATCAAAAATTTAGATGCAACAAACTCATTAATAATGACTCAGAAATAGTAAAATGTAACCAAGCTAATAGAGGGAAGGAGGCAGAATAGTAAAAAGTATTCAGTACAAAATAAGTCAAGAAAGGAAAGAAAAAGGAATACAGGATAGGTGAAATAAATAGAAAAGAAATAGTAAAATGGAATATTAAAACATAACATATACCCATAATTAAATGTAAATGGCTTAATGTTTTAATTTTTCCAAAAGTACATTTTTTAGGATGGGTTTAAAAATAGTGACTGTATACTACTTATAATTACACTACTTATAACTGTATACTACTTATGATGTAAAATACAAGGTCATGTTAGCTAGCCACAAAATATATCCCCCCCCCACAATGATTCCCAACCCCCAGTATTCATGCCCGTTTGTAGTCCCCTCCCCTCGAATCTGGGGTAGATTTGTGGCTTGCTTTGGACCAAGAAAATGTAATGTAAATGATGCTTTGTGACTTTCAAGGGTAGGTCAAAAGAAGCCTGTATCATTCACCTTAATTTCTTGGAAAATGTGCTCTGAGGAAAGATAGTCACCATGTAAGAAGTACAAATACTCTAAAATTACCATGCCTTCATAGGGCAAAAGAAAAAAAGAGAAAGAGCAAGAGAGACAAACCAAGAAACAGACTCTAAACTCTAGAGAACAAACGGATGATTACCAGAGGGGAGGTGTGGGGTGCCGGGAGGGGGGGGGTTTAAATAGGTGAAGGGAATTAAGAGTAAGTATACTTATCATGATGAGCACTGAGGAATATGTGGAATTGTTGAATTACTATATTGTACAGCTGAAATTAATGTAACACTGTATGTGAACTATAAGAGAATTAAAATTAAAAACTTAATAAAAAATCACCATGCTTTCAGAAATACAGATTGAAAGGAACTGTACCCAAGTAATGTACCCAACAAACCTAATCTATACCTGGACATAATTTAGACAATGAGATCCTGGATTTTAAGATGGAGCCTAATGCCACAGTGGAATGAAACGTTGGGCGCCCTGGTGGAGGAGTACATGTGGGAGGGATGGGAACCATTGCAAGCCAGGGAGCAAGTGGTAACTAGGTCTTCAAAAATAGCCTTCTAGTGAATCACACCTCTCAGTATTTACACTCCTGTGTAGCCCCTTCCTCCCTGAATCTGAGCCAGACCTCTAATTCACTTTGGACTAATAGAATATGGCAGAGTGGCGTCATGTGACCTCCACAGCCATATCACAAGAAGCCTGTGGCTTTTGCCTTACTCTCTTCAAAGATGCATCCTGGGGGAAGCCAGTCACAGCCGTCCAAATCAAGCCCTTGCAAATTCCAGCTACCATATGACTATGACTGCAACTGCATGATGGAACCCCTTCCCAAATGAGAGCTGCTGAGCTATGCCAAACCAACCCCCAGAGCCATGAGAGATAATAACACATTGTTACTTTAAGCCACTACATTTTGGAGGGGCGCCTGGGTGGCTCAGATGGTTAAGCGTCTGCCTTCCGCCCGCGTCATGATCCCAGGATCCTGGGATCGAGCCCCACATTGGGCTCCCTGCTGAGCAGGGAGCCTGCCCCTCCCTCTCCCTCTGCCTGCTGCTTCCCCTGCTTGTACTCTCTCTCTCTCTCTCTCAAAAATAAATAAAATCTTTAAAAAAAAAAAGCCACAACATTTTTTTCCCACTTTCCTGAACTTTATTAAAGAAAAAGCAATGATGATAAATCTTGAGAACATAGTCAATTTTCTAGGATTCTTCCCTTGAAAATGTGACATTTGATTTCCAAACACATGCCAGAGCATACGTGGTTCCCAATTGTACTAAGTAGGTGAGAAGCTGAAATCCTAAGATGTTCATCTTCCAACTTTCCCCAGTCTGTGGTCTGTCTTTGGATCAGCAATAATTGCCTGAACAGCTACTATGGCTTCATTAATTTTTGTCTGTAGCTCTCTGAGCTCTTCTATATGCAGCAATCGCAGAATTTGAGCAGCTTCATTAAGAACTGCATCTCCTGTGTCAAAACCAAGAATATGTTTGTCTAAAGCAACAGGCAAGCCCTCTTCCGTTTGATCTGCTTTAGCACCTGCATCCTGGGTCAGGCGCCCCCGGACCAAAATGCGAATTGCCTTAAGCATTACCAGGTAATCGTCATGACGCTGAATCTGAAGAAGGTCCGCCAAAGCCATTACACCAGCCTTAAAATCAGGATTATTTACATCCAAGTTGATCAATGGCTCTGCATTTTTAGCTGCATTTTCAGCATTTTTTGTATTATCAGGTACCAAGTCCTTGTATTTTTCAGCATTATCTCCATATTCAAGTCTAACAGCTAAACCAAGAAGCCAGTCAATTGCTTCTTGTCGATCTTGAATCTTGAAAAGACAGTTAACATCTTTGAGATACTTTTCAAAGAACTTGGGCCAGTCACTGCTGTGGATGTTTCTTAAATTACCTCTGTCTTCAGTCTTGTAGTGTCTGATTTTCTGGTCTTCCAGCCAAACAATAAAGTTTCTAAATTCTGTTTCATCTTTGCAGTTGAAGCCAGTCGGTTGTGGTAGTGGAGGGCCATCAGCTTGCGTCGGAACATGGTCCCCGCGTCTTGCTCTGGTCCCCCAGGGCTTCGGCCGGGAGAGGACAGGCCAAAAGCCACTACATTTTGGAATGTTCTGTCATGCATTGATAGATAACTGAAACAGGATTAAAAGGCTTAAAATAAAGAGATAAAAAATAAACATACTAGACAAACCCTAAAAGAAAGTTGTAACTATAGTAATAACAAAGTAGACAAAATGTAAACAGCATTATTATAGATTAAGGCAAATTTCACAATGATAAAAGATTTAATTCTCTAGGAAGATAAAAATTTTAAATGTGTATAAACCTGATAACAAATTCTCAAAATATATAAAGCTAACAAAGTGATAAAACTCTAAGGAAGGCTCCCTGCTCAGTAGGGAGTCTGCTTCTCCCTCTGACCCTCCTCCCTCTCATGCTCTCTCTCTCAAATAAATAAAATCTTAAAAAAAAAAAAAAAAAAAAAAAAACTCTAAGGAAGACTAGACAAATCCACGATCACACTGGGCAATTTTAACAATCTCTTTCATTTACTGGTAGATTAAGCAGAGGAAAGAAATCATTAAGGACAGAAAATTTGAACAATAAAACTAACAAATATGAATACTAGATATATATAGAACACTGCACTCAACAGCTATAGAATACATATACCTTTTAACTGTCCATAAAACATTTGCAAAAAAATAGATTATAAACTGGTCCAGAAAAGAAATAACAAATTTCAAAAGAATGATATAGTACAGAGAAAAACAATTATCATATGGTTTCACTCATATGTGGAATATAAGAAATAGTACAGAGGATCATAGGGGAAGGGAGGGAAAACTGAATGGGAAGAAATCTGAGAGGGAGACAAACCACGAGAGACTCTTGACCCTGGGAAACAAACTGAGGGTTGTGGAAGGGGGAGGTGGGTGGGGTAACTGGGTGGTGGGCATTAAGGAGGGCACAGGATGTGATGAGCACTGGGTGTTATATGCAACTGATGAATTATTGAACACTACATCTGAAACTAATGATGTACTATATGTTTGCTAATTGAATTTAAATTTTAAAAAAAGAATGATATGGTATAAAATATGTCCAGTACCACAAGGCAATTAAGCTAAAAATTAACAAGAGAAAGATAACTAAAGATCATATCTTTGGAAATTAAGAAATACACTATAAATAAGATATATTTTTTTAAAAATACCATGATAGAAAATATTTGAACTAAATAACAATTAAAATATTTCACTTTGAAACTTGTAAGATGCAGTTAAACATTAAGAGATAGTCATAGCTTTAAATGTATATAAAAAAGGAAAAATACTGAAAATCAAATAAACATTTTGAGAATTAGCATTCTGAGGTTACATCACCAAAATGGCAAGATAGTAGACCCTAACTTCCATCTCCCAACAAAGATCAGCAATTAGACAGCTATCCATGAACAAAAATAGCTCTGGGAGAGCTCTAGAGTCCATTTAAGAAATTTTAACAACATAATGGAACAAAAAACCTGAGATTAACTGCAAAAAAAGAGAAGGGCAGCTTCATTTTGTCCGAATCATCCCCTCCCCCCAGCAGGCATTGCTCAGTGCCAAGAGGGAACTTCCCAGTGAGAAAGACTACCCTTCACCAGGAAGGAGAGAGTGGGTGACCAGCTTCTCCTAACGTTCAGAGTACCACACAAACGTCCCACTTTTTTACCCCATCTAGACCACCAAGGTGGAGATGTTGAGAGACAGCTAGAAATGAAGAAGAAAAGCAGCAACTATCAATAGCAACCATGCAGTAGGAGCAATTGTGGTTCATAGCAGCCTGCGTTACAGACAAGCCTAACAGCTTTCACCATCGAAGAAGGAACCAAAGGCCAGCGTAACTGCCACCTACCTACCCAATGTAGATTTCATCAGCTTTTGCTCCGCAGGTATTCGCATTCACTGAAGCCAACCACCTGAGTCCCTCCCACTCCTTACACCACTGTCCCCAGGAGAGCCCATGAACCACACTGGCAGCCAGCTCAGGCCTCTCTGGCTGTATGAGTGCACGGTGCCAGCCTACAGCCCTGTGGCTGACCCCCACCACTATGCATGCACTCAGGGCTAACCCCTCCAGCTGTGCAACTGCATGCCGCAAGCCCACCACCCATCACCAGCCTCCATGCCGTGTGCATGCCTGGGAGGAGACTGGGTAGCCACAGGAAAGCATGCCAACAGCCACAGCTGCTTGGGGGCCTGAAACAGGCCTGGTCTTCTTTGTCACTTGCCTGCACTATCATGCTCACCTGTAGCAGGCCCCTCCAGTTGTGCATCTGCATGCTGCTAGCCTGACTCCCATCACCAGCCTCCACTGCAGTGGGAAATGGGAATGGGAAACAAGAGAGCACACCCATAACCAGGGCCCCCACAGATACCAGAGCCAATAGTGGCCCTTGCTACCTGCCCTGGCCCTGGCCCTGGCCCTGGCCATTATGTGTTTGTCTGTCACTAATTAGGCACCGGCAGCTGGCCCCCACAGTTACATGTGTGTACACCACCAGCTCCAGTCCCCACCACTGCCTACACTGGTCCCTAGCTACATGGAGGCATTGCTGAGAACCCCAACAGCCCTTACAGCCACTGAAGACCTCTCACAGTGCTTGCCAAGGACCACACATGATATTGTGGACCCCAGCAGTCTGAATTGAAAGACATCGTGCCCTCCAAAGACAGTGCTACTAAATGCCCCACACTTGGTGCCCTGCACAACTAAACCCAGGATCACAATATGCTCCAACGTGCCTCCACCCACAGTGAAAGTCTTCCCTTACCAAAGCCAGTCTATAAAGTCTAGAGGAGGTGACTGTTGCTTCAAATGCACTTACACAAGGCTACAAAATCACAAAGAATCAGGGAAATGACTGCACCATAGGAATGCAGTAACCTCCAGTAACTAGCCCCAAAGAAACTGAGATCCAGGAATTGCCCAACAAATAATTAAAATAATTGTTCTGAAAATCACAGAGCTACAGGATAACACAGATAAACAATTTAATGAAATCAGGAGAGCAATAAAAGAACAAAATGAGAAATTAAACAAGAGACAGAAAACTAGAAAAGAACAAAATAGAAATTTTGGAGCTGAAGGATACAATGACTGAAATGAAGAATTTATTTTTTGTGTGTGCATTTTTTTTTAATTTAAATTCAATTAGCCACCATATAGAACATCATTAGTTTCAGATGTAGAGTTCAGTGATTTGTCAGGTGCATATAACACCCAGGGCTCATCACATCACGTGCCCTCCTTAATGCCCATGTTACCCAGTTAATACCCAGTTACCCCCTACCCCCACCCACCTCCTCTCTAGCAACCCTGTTTCTTTCCCATAGTTAAGAATCTCTCATGGTTTATCTCTCACTCTCTGATTTCTTCCCATTCCATTTTTCCCTCCCTTCCGTTATGATCCTCTGTGCTGTTTCTTATATTCCACATATGAGTGAAACCATATGATAATTGTCTTTCTGTGATTGACTTATTTATGCTCAGCATAATACCCTCCAGTTCCATCCACGTCGATGTAAATGGTAAGACGAAATGAAGAATTTAATATGGAACATCAACTGAAGATTCCTCAAGCAGAAGAAAGAATCAGTGAGCTAGAAGACAGAAAAATTGAAATCATCTAATCAGAGAAGGGAGAAAAAAGAGGGGGGAAAATGAAGAAAGCCTCCAAGATTTATGGGACACCACCAATAAAAATAATGTATGTATCATTGGATTCCCAGAAGGAAAAGAAAGGGAGAAAGGGATAGAAAGCTTATTTAAAGAAATAATGACTGACAACTTCCCAATTCTAGGGAGAGATTTAGATATTCAAGTTCATAAAGCTAATAAGTAACCCCAAAATTTCAATCCATAAAGATCTTCTCCAAGACAAATTATAATATGTCTAAAATAAAAAAAAAAAAAGCAAAGAAATTTTTTTTTTTTTTTTTTAAGATTTTATTTATTTGCGAGAGAGAGAATGAGAGACAGAGAGCATGAGAGGGAGGAGGGTCAGAGGGAGAAGCAGACTCCCTGCCGAGCAGGGAGCCCAATGTGGGACTCGATCCCGGGACTCCAGGATCATGACCTGAGCCGAAGGCAGTCGCTTAACCAACTGAGCCACCCAGGCGCCCAAAAGCAAAGAAATTTTTAAGCAGCAAGAGAAAAAGGATTTCTCACACACAAGGGAACCCTCTGATAAATTCAGAATGCTGAAAGGAAAAACTGCCAACTAATGCTTTACCCAGCAAAGCTGTCCCTCAGGAATGAAGGCAAGATAAAGACTTTCTCTAATAAACAAAAACTGAAGATATTCATCACCACTAAACCTGCCTTTTAAGAAATGCTGAAAGGAGTTCCTCAAGCTGAAACAATGAAACAAAAGGATGCTAACTAGTTAAAGAGAGAGGGAGAGAATCAAATAAACAAAATCCAAAGCTAAAGAAAAGACATTACTTCTGACAACACAGTAATACAAAGGATTACAAAAGACTACTAAGAATAATTATATGACAACAAATTGGATAATCTAGAAGAAAATCAACAAATTTCTAGAAACATACAAACTACCAAGACTGAATTATGAAGAAATAGAAAGTCCTTACAGACCAATGCAAAAATGTCCAATACTAGATGATTTCTCTGGTAAATTCCACCAAACATTTAAAGAATAATTAATGCCAAACTTCAAACTCTTCCAAAAAACTGAAAAGGAGGGAACACTCCCAAATTCATTTTACAAGGCTGGCATTAACCTGATATCAAAGCCAGATGACACTATGAGAAAAGAAAACTACAGACCAATATCCCTGATGAATATAGATGCAAAAATTCTCAACAAAATATTAGCAAACCAAATTAACAACACATTAATAGAATCATGCACAATGATCAAATGGAATTTATCCCTGGGATGCAAGGATGGTTGAACATATGGAAGTCAATTAATCTGATACACCATATTAATTAAGTGAAAGATAATAATCATACAGTTATCTTAGATGCAAAAAAAGGCATTTGACAAAAAACATTCTTTCGTGATAAAAATGCCCAACAAATTGGGTAGAGAAGAAAGTAACCTCAACACAATAAAGGCCATATATGACAAGCCCATAGCCAACATCATACAAAATAATGAAAGACTGAAAGCTTTTCCTCTAAGATCAGGAACAAAACAAGGGTGCCCACTCTCACCATTCCCATTCAACATAGTACTAGAAGTCCTAGCCAGAGCAATATACAAGAAAAATAAATAAAAGACAACCCAAATTAGAAAGAAAGAAGTAAAATTTTCTTTGTTTGCAGATGATATTATCTTACATATAAAAAAATCCTAATCAACCAAAAACTTGTTAGAATAAACTAATTCAGTATGGTTGCAGGATACAAAATGAATATACAGAAATCAGTTGTGTTTCTATAAACTAACAACACCTAAAAAAGAAATAAAACAATCCCATTCACAGTAGCATCAAAACAATAAAACACTGTGGTGCCTGGGTGGCTCAGTTGATTAAGTGTCTGCCTTTGGCTCAGGTCATGACCTCAGGGTCTTGGGATCAAGCCCCACGTCAGGCTCCCTGCTCAGCAGGGAGTCTGCTTCTCCCTTGTCCTCTGCCCCTCTCCCCACTCATGTGCTCACTCTCAATCTCTCTTTCTCTCTCTTGCTCTCAAATAAATAAAATCTTTAAACAAACAAACAAACAAACAAACAAAAACAATAGAATACTTAGGGAAGAATTTGACCAAGGAGGTAAAAGATCTGTACACTGAAAACTATAAGACTTTCATTAAGGAAATTGAAGAAGACACAAACAAATAGAAAGATATCCCATGTTCATGGATCAGAAGAATTAATATTGTTAAAATATGCATTCTAGCCATTTACAGATTCAATGCATTGCCTACCAAAATTCCAATGTGTTTTTCACAGAAATAGAAAAATAACCCTAAAATTTGTGTGGAATTATCAAAGATTCTGAACAGCCAAAGCAATCCTAAGAAAGAATAAACCTGGACACATCATACTTCCTGATTTTAAACTATATTACAAAGCTATAATAATCAAAATAGTATGGTACTGGTATAAAAAGTTAACTTAAAATGGATTAAAGACTTAAACATAAGAACGAAAACAGAAAACTCCTAGAAGAAAACACAGGAGTAAAGCTCCTTGGCACTGGTCTTGGCAGTGACTTTCTAGATCTGACACCAAAAGCACAAGCAACAAAGGCAAAAATAAATAACTGAAGCTATATCAAACTGAAAAGCTTCTGTACAGCAAAATAAACAATTAAGAAAATGAAAAGGCAACCTATGGAATGACAGAAAATATGCAAATCATATCTGATAAGGACTAAATATCCAAAATATATAAAGAACTCATACAACTCAAGAGCAAAAAACCCCCAAAATCCAATTTGAAAATGAGCAGAGGAGGGGCGTCTGGGTGGCTCAGTTGGTTAAGCATCTGACTTTGGCTCAGGTCATGATCTTGGGGTCCTGGGACCAAGCCCCAAGTGGGGCTTCCCGCTCTTATAGCTTCTAGTTATAAGATGAATAAGTTCTGGGGATCTAATGTGTAGCATGATGATTACAGTTAATAATACAGTTGTTGAACTGTATTGAACAACATGGGTTTGAACTGCATGGATCCACTTATATGTGGAGTTTTTTTGATAAGTACAGTACAGTACTGTAAATGTATTTTCCTTATAATTTTCTTTTTTTAAAAAGATTTTATTTATTTATTTGACAGAGAGAGAGAGCACAAGTAGGCAGAGTGGCAGGCAGAGGGAGAGGGAGAAGCAGGCTCCTCGCTGAGCAGAGAGCCCGATGTGGGGTTTGATCCCAGGACCCTGGGATCATGACCTGAGCTGAAGGCAGACTGACTCAGAAGACCGACTGAGCCACCCAGGTGCCCCATTTTCCTTATAATTTTCTTAATAATATTTTCTTTTCTCTAGCTTACTTTATCATAAGAATACAGTATATAATATATATAGCATACAAAAATGTGTTAATCAACTATGTAATCAATAAGGCTTCTGTTCAACAATTGGATATTAGTAGTTAAATTTTGGGGAGCCAAAAGTTGTACGTGGATTTTCTATTGCACAAGGGGCCAGCACCCTAATCCCCCATTGTTCGAGTCAACTGAACTATATTATAGACTTGTAATTTGTTATGAGAATAGATCCTAAATGTTCTCACCACAAAAACAAAATGGTAATTATGTGACATTAGGGAGGTTAGCCAATGCTATGCTAGTAATCATTTTGCAACATGTAAGTGTATCAAGTCAATACATTGTACATCTTAAACTTACACAATTTTATATGTCAGTTATATCTCAATAAAAATAGAAAAAATAAAACTAAAGCATTTCTAGAAGATATTTTTAAAAGTCTAAATAAATGGAACAATATTCCATGTTCATAGACTTGAAGATACAAAATTATGAAGATATCAACTCTCCCCAAATTGATTTACAGATTCAAAGAAATACCAATAGGGCATCTGGGTGGCTCAGTTGGTTAAGCGGCCAACTCTTGGTTTCAGCTCAGGTCATGATCTCAGGGTCATGAGATCAAGTCCCAGGTCAGGCTCTGTGCTCAGTGGGGAGTCTGCTTCTCTCCCTCTCCTGAGCCCTCTGCCCCTCCCCCCCAAAGAAATAAATAAATCTTAAAAAAAAAAAAAAAAAGAAATACCAATAAAAACCCTAACTGGTATTGTGTGTGTGTGTGTGTGTGTGTGTGTGTGTGTGTGTTAATGGGGGAGGGCGAGTTGGCAAGCCAATTTTAAGACTTCTATGGAAATGCAAATTGCTAAGAATAACCAAGATGCTCTTCAAGAAGAATCAGGTTGTAGAACTTGCTCTGTTAGATATCAAGACTTTACAAATCTGCTATGATTAGTAGTGTAAATATTAGGGCAGGGATAGAAAAAAAAAAGACCAATAGAAAAAAATGCAGAAAACAGAAATGCATCCATACTTACATGGACACTTGTTTTAAGACAAAGGTAGTATTGCTGAGCAATGAGGACAGGACTGTTTTCAAAAATTGCAGTAGAAAAAAAAAATTGCAGTAGAAAAACTGGATATCTATCCAGAAAACAATTAAATCTGATCTTGACCCACATAAAAAATAAATAAATGGGGGTGTTCATAACTAATAAGTTTTGGAGTGGTTTGTAATGGAACCATACCTAACCGCTACAATTCCCTTTCTCAGTACCACTACCTAATCTCGAGTCTCTCTGAAAAGCTATACTGATGGTGGGTACAGATTTCAGCACCATATTGTTCTGATTTGTAAAACTGCTTTGGACCAGACTAGGAGGAGGTAAGTGAAGCATCTGCCAGGGGTGCAAAATTTGAGGGGATGTCTCAAGTTCAGTAATCATGATAAATAATATTTTAAGGTAACTTTTTTTAAAAAAATCAAAGTGAAAATAATCCATAATAAAAAAAAATCAAAATTTAAAATGAAGATGAGACAATACCACAACTGCAATTTCTATTTAACATCTGAGAGAAATATAGGAGCTGGGGTGGGGGGAGGGGGCAGGATTCAAGAAATTTTAAAATGGAATTACAGGAACAATGAAAAGAACTGATCCTTTATTTCTTAGACTATTTAACGTGAAACACTTGATTTTAAACTGACTTGCTCTATAACACTAAACATGTTTCACTTAGAAATATGATTTACAGTAATAATACATAACCCTCTACACCATATGATTGATGGTGGGGGAAGGGTGGGGGAAGGGGCCAGTTAATCAGCATGCAAAGGACTTCAGAACACAAAATGAATCTCCAACCATAAGAGTACATCAGTAAAGGAACAGAAAACCCAGCTGTTGAGACTCCTCATAGATGTAGTTGGCAATGCTAGTAAAAACCAACTTAAATTTAGACAGTGCTTTCTGCTTCAAAATTACCCAGATAAGATTACATTAAAGAACCTGTTATAAGGGGCTGATAAAATATGTCTGTCATTAAGTTCTATAATCAAATATTTTTAATGGTCTCACTATACTTTTGCTAACATTAAAATAAAACCTCAAAAAACTATCCCTGATTATTTTTCCTAAATGGATTTCAAGCAAACTATTAGGGAAAATGTATTTACTTATTATATGACACATTTTTTCTTAATATAGCTTCTTATATATTTGGGCAATTGATGCAGTTTAAATTTCTACAATTATTAGTTTTGAGCCCTGCCTATAACCATGAAGGAAAAAGATTTTAACATCTGTGTCCTTAATGAGTACTTTAAATAATGAATAAGAATCTCCACACCTCAACTGAGCTGGAGTGAACTATACCATGATAGCGCAAATAAAGAAAGGAATTTTAAATATATTAAATTGGAAAAAAAAACTTTAACTTATACATACTGTGTTTTTGCAGGGAGCTGAAATAACTATAATATTAGATGCTCTACGATATGAAATTCTTACTGTTCCTCAGTCATCCTTCACCCATGTTGTAAATATGGCGTATGCCCCAATATTACAATGACTATGCCACCCATTTGATTAAAACGAGGAATATTTTCCTCTTACTAGTAAAATGCAAAAGCAAAAGACAAGTTCTACTACCTGTATATGTGAGAGAATAGCCCATCTTTGGCATAAGAAAAACGCTTACTGAGCTGACACTACACCAAACACTATACGTAACCTATTCATCAAACTTGGTCTTCACAATGCTGTGGGACAGGTAATATTAACCCCCTTTTACAGATGGGGTTTATGGAGGTTAAACCAGTTGACCCAAATTACAAAGACATGGATGAGTCTGGATTCCAACCCAATCTTCTGGTTTCAGTTCCATCATCTTCCCACCCCATGGCATAGGATCTCTAAGAGGACAAAGGAGAATTATTCCCATTTCTCTACAGTCGGATCCAACCAAGGTTCTGATCCTCTTTTTTTTT
The DNA here is from genome assembly GCF_964656455.1 of Halichoerus grypus. Taxonomy (NCBI): domain Eukaryota; kingdom Metazoa; phylum Chordata; class Mammalia; order Carnivora; family Phocidae; genus Halichoerus; species Halichoerus grypus. The sequence goes on from NC_135717.1 coordinate 88,776,660, forward strand.
ATACAGCGTGAGGGATGTGATAGTGACTGAGAGTGTTCAGTAGATTAATTGCATCAATGGTCCCGATTCTTTACCTACGTTGTATCTATGCCACTTTGCTGGGTGGCTGCATTTCTCAAGGTTTAGCCATGTGACTTGCTTAGGCTAATGGGATGTTAGCAGATGGGACATACACAGAACCATGAAAAAGTGCTTCTGCTCTCGTGCTTCTGCTGTTGCCACAAGAACATGCCGAGGCTAGCCCAGCCTGCGGGAGCACTGGATCCTGACAGTCTAGTGGCTCAGGTGCTTCCCCAGTCCCCAGTCAGCTGATTATTCTACAGGTAAGGGAACCAGCTGAAATCAGAATTGTCCAGACATGCAGACTCATGAGTTAAAAATGAATGATCGTTTTTTTTTTAAGTCCTTGAGTTTGGGGGTAGTTTGTTATTGTGACAATAGTTAACTAACACAGAAAGGCTCTCACATGGAGAAGGAATAAACACTAACTCTGGGGGAAGGAGCCAGTTAATCAGCATGCAAAGGACTTCAGAACACAAAATGAATCTCCAACCACATTTGGAAACAATCAGAAAATGTCAACCTCTACACTTAAAGCAAATTAGAACAATAAGAAACACATGAAAAATGCCTATAATTTATATCACTTCCCCACTCCCTAACACTCTCTTGAGTAACAAGGATGGCATAAGGACCAGTCTCCACTCTTGCCACCAAAACTGAGCCCCGTGATTTAGATTCCCACCCCCTCTTAAAATATTGAAAAGAAATTATCCCTTGCACAAAATTTTATGTAATTGTTTTACCACAGTTATATACGGAATTATCAGTAGCTTCTCAAAGAAAAGACGTGGGAGCATTTATCTATTTTGGTGACAACTGCTACTTTTGATAACAGCCAGAGTGCACACAGAACATACTTTTCTTCCTTCACAGTAATAATGACAAGAATCGCAAAGTGTTCAAAAGGTGTCTTAAGGAAAAGAAAACTTAGTCCACATGTTTCAATTAATGGTGAGTGAAAGTCTGCTATGGGTCAAGCATGAGGAAGACAGTATGTGGAATGAAGGGGCATAATGATTAGTGAGCTATTATTCTAAAGCACAGAGACGTGCATCTATGGGAGAAGACAGACATGTAAACCACCAACCGTAGTACAAAAGCACATATTTTATCAGGTTTCAAGCTGTGGAAGATACAGAACATTTAAGCAAATTTATACAGATATTAGAAGGAGAAAAGAAGAGAACTATTTTAAACCTTTTAAATAAAAAAGTTAAATTTTTATTAAATGACACCTGATTCTTCATGGCATTGTGTATATCCTGATTTTTATAAAAGACATAAAACATTAAGTGAATGAATTTACAAAAAGGTCTGAGTAAGGAGAAAATTCTTTTTAATTGTTCAGGAGGAGCATGACCAATCTAAGCCCTACTCTCCCCTAGATCATACACTCCTTAAGGGAGGAAATGTGCCTTTTATTTTGTATTTCCCAATTACCAAAAATGTCTAGCACACGAACAATTCTTGAGCTCCTAATGAGAGATTAATAACATATAAACAGGCCCTAACTTATAAATTAGCTGTTTTAAAGGTCCTATGTAGAGTCTATGGTTAAACTCAGAATGCATTTTCTCACAGAAGCACAACTATAATTAATAAGCTTCCTAGGTTAGAGTCCCTCAACCCCACAAAAATCCGTTAATGTAGCTGTAGCATAGGCTTGTATTAGACCAGTGGTACCATGAAAACTATCCACTTGCGTACCAATACCTTTCTCTGCTAGGATTTGGATCAGATGCCTCCCTAACCACTTTCCCACCACCAGTTTCACCTACTGAGTAGTACAAATATAAGACTTTGCTAAATCCAAGCCACTCTTAATGGGTCGAGGGGTACAGGACAAGGAGATGACATGAGAGCTAGGCATCCTCTATTTGTTCATTTATTCACTGAACAAATGTTCTTGAGCACATTTTATGTGTGATTCATTCTCATGGTTGGGGATAAAATAGTTAAGAGTTAAAATAGATAAAATAGTTCTATTGACATGGTTCTTGCTTCACAGAGCTTGCATTCTAGTAGAAACTTTTTTTAAGTAAATAAAAAATTGCAAGTCATGGTAAGAGTTATAAAGGATCCTACTAAAGGACTAGGTCTGAGGCTAAAAGTGGGGATTAGCTTGAGCCCCAGTACCCAAGAAAGGCCCTCCTGAGGAGGTGATATTTAAGGTGAGTCTTGCAAATTATCTACCAAATAAGTGTCACCTGTATGGTGAACAGATGAGACTAAAGGGTGCACTGTAAAATAAGTTCCCACTCTGCTCAAATTAGTAGACCCTGGTTCTTCCTGCCCCTTGGAGAAGTCTAGGACACACCCCCACTACTTTTCCAATCTCTCCCAAATAATTAAAATTTTTTCAGTCTCTTAAATCATTTCAAGTTATACTATACACCCATCTCAGTAATTAAAATTACTATTGCTACATTTATTGCATACTTATTTTGTGCCAAGCCCTAGGAAGGATGCTAGAAGTACTTAAATGAATAAGGAATGATCCCTTCACCCAAAAAGCTCCTATTCTGATCAACCAACACCTAACAAGCAATTGCAGTTAATGTGAGATATTTACAGATCTACATTCTTGGCTAAGTTATTTCATCTTTCTGTGCTTAATTTGTCCTCATCTGTAAAATGGGGATACTAATAGTGTCTACACTTCACAAGCTTGTGAAGATTTAAAAAAGAAAATATTTCTAAAGCCATGTAATGTAGAAAACGCTCAGAAAACAATTTTTAAAAAACTAGTCCTGTGTGATATCAAAATTCTATGTTTCTCACTCGGCATCAGGGAAATACAAATCAAAACCACAATGAGATACCACTTCCTACCAGTCAGAATGGCTAAAATTAACAAGTCAGGAAATGACAGATATTGGCAAGGATGCTGAGAAAGGGGAATCCTCTTATACTGTTGTTCGGAATGCAAGCTGGTACAGCCACTCTGAAAAACAGGATGGAGGTTCCTCAAAGGTTGAAAATAGAGCCCTATGACCCAGCAATTGCACTACTGGGTATTTACCCCAAAGATACAAATGTAGTGATCTGAAGGGGCACCTGTACCACCTAGGACTGACTTATTTTGCTTAGCATAATATCCTCTAGTTCTGCAAATGGCAAGATTTCTTTCTCTTTTTTTTTTGATGACTGAGTAATAGTCCATTGTGTGTGTGTATATCTACTTTATCCATTCATTCAGTCGATGACATCTCTGCTCTTTCCAGAGTTTAGCTATTGTGGACATTGCTGCTATAAACATTGGGGTGCAGGTGCCCCTTTGGGTCAATACATTTGTATCTTTGGGGTAAATACTTAGTATTGCAATTGCTGGGTCATAGGGTAGCCCTATTTTTAACTTCTTGAGGCATCTCCATACTGTTTTACAGAGTGGCTGCACCAGCTTGCATTCCCACCAACAGTGTAGGAGGGTTCCCCTTTCTCTGCACCCTCGCAACACTTGTTGTTTCCTGTCTTGTTAATTTTAGCCACTCGGACTGGTGTGAGGTGGTATCTCATTGTGGTTTTGATTTGTATTTCCCTGATGCCAAGTGATGTAGAGCATTTTTTATGTGTCTCTTGGCCATTTGTATGTCTTCTTTGGAGAAATGTCTGCTAATGTCTTCTGCCCATTTCTTGACTTTATTACTTGTTTTTTGGGTGTTGAGTTTGAGAAGTTCTTTATAGATCTTGGATACTAGCCCTTTATCTGATATGTCACTTGCAAATATCTTCTCCCATTCCATATGTTGCTTTTTAGTTTTGTTGAATATTTCCTTTGTTGTGCAAAAGCTTTTGATCTTGATGAAGTCCCAATAGTTCATTTTTGCTTTTGTTTCCCTTGCCTTTGGAGACATGTCTAGCAAGAAGTTCCTGTGACCCAGGTTGAAGAGGTTGCTGCCTGGGTTCTACCCTAGGATTTTTATGAATTCCTGTCTCACATTTAGGTCTTTCATCCATTTTGAGTTTATCTTTGTGTATAGTGAAAGAGCATGGTCCAGTTTCATTCTTCTAGATATGGCTGTCCAATTTTCCCATCACTATTTATTGAAGAGACTGTCCTTTTTCCATTGGATATTCTTTCCTGCTTTGTTGAAGATTAGTTGACCACAGAGTTGAGGGTCGATTTCTGGCTTCTCTGTTCTGTTCCATTGATCTATGTGTCTGTTTTTGTGCCAGTACCATACTGTCTTGATGATGACAGCTTTGTAATAGAGCTTGAAGTCCGGAATTGTGATGCCACCAGCTTTGCTTTTCTTTTTCAACATTCCTCTGGCTATTCGGGGTCTTTTCTGGTTCCATAAATTTTAGGATTATTGTTCCAGTTCTATGAAAAAAGTTGATGGTATTTTGATAGGGATTGCATTGAATGTGTAGATTGCTCCGGGTAGCATAGACATTTTAACAATATTTATTCTTCAAATCCATGAGCATTCCGGAATGTTTTTCCATTCTTTGTGTCTTCCTCAATTTCTTTCATAAGTGTTCTATAGTTTTTAGAATACATATCCTTTACCTCTTTGGTTAGGTTTATTCCTAGGTATCTTATGGTTTTTGGTGCAATTGGAAATGGGGTTAATTCCTTAATTTCCCTTTCTTCTGTCTCATTATTAGTGTATAGAAATGCAACTGATTTCTGTGCATTGATTTTATATCCTGCCACGTTGCTGAATTCCTGTATGAGTTCTAGAAATTTTGGGGTAGAGTCTTTTGGGTTTTCCACATAAAGTATCTTGTCATCTGTGAATAGTGAGAGTTTGGCTTCTTCTTTGCCAATTTGAATGCCTTTTATTTCTTTTTGTTGTCTGATTGCCGAGGCTAGGACTTCTAGTACTATGTTGAACAACAGTGGTGAGAGTGGGCATCCCTGTCATGTTCCTGACTTTGGGGGAAAATTTCTCAGTTTTTCCCCATTGAGAATGATATTCGCTGTGGGTTTTTCATAGATGGATTTTATGATACTAAGGTATGTTTCCTCTATCCCTACACTGTGGAGAGTTTTCATCGAGAAAGGATGCTGTACTTTGTCAAATGCTTTTTCTGCATCTATTGAGAGGATCATATCGTTCTTGTTCTTTCTTTTATTAATGTATTGTATCACATTGATTGATTTGCGGATGTTGAACCAGCTTTTCAGTCCAAGGATAAATCCCACTTGGTCGTGGTGAATAATCCTTTTAATGTACTGTTGGATTCTACTGGCTAGTATTTTGGTGAGAATTTTGGCATCCATGCTCATCAGGCCTATTGGTCTGTAATTCTCCTTTTTGGTGGGGTCTTTGGTTTTGGGATCAAGGTAATGCTGGCCTCATAGAACGAGTTTGGAAGTTTTCCTTCCCTTTCTATTTTTTTGAAACAGCTTCAGAAGAAAAGGTATTAGTTCTTTATGTATGGTAGAATTCATACATAAAGATTCATTCCCATGGATGGGAAGCCATCCAGCCCTGGACTCTTGTTTATTGGGAGATTTTTGATTACTGCTTCAATTCCCTTGCTGGTTATGGGTCTGTTCAGGTCTTCTATTTCTTCCTGTTTCAGTTTTGGTAGTTTATAAGCTTCTAGGAATGTATCCATTTCTTCCAGATTGCCTAATTTGTTGGCATATAGTTGCTCATGTTCTTAAAATTGTTTGCATTTCCTTGGTGTTGGTCGTGATCTCTCTTTCATTCATGATTTTAATAATTTGGGTCCTTTCTATTTTCTTTTTGATAAGTCTGGGTAAGGGTTTATCGAAATTATTAATTCTTTCAAAGAACCAGCTTCTAGTTTCATTGATCTGTTCTATTGTTCTTTTGGTTTCTATTTAATTGATTTTTGCTCTAATCTTTATTATTTCTCTTCTCCTGTTTGGTTTAGGCTTTATTTGCTCTTCTTCCTCCAGCTCCTTTGGGTGTAAGGGTCGCTTGTGTATTTAAGAATTTTCTAATTTTTTGAGAAAGGTTGTAGTGCTATGTACTTCCCTCTTAGGACCACCTTTGCTGTATCCCAAAAGTTTTGAACAGTTCTGTTTTCATTTTCATTTGTTTCCATGAATTTTTTTTTTAGTTCTTCTTTAATTTCCTGGTTGACTCATTCATTCTTTAGTAGGATGCTCTTTAACCTCCAAGTGTCTGAGTTCCTTCCAAAGTTCCTCTTGTGATTGAGTTCAAGTTTCAAAGCATTGTGGTCTGAAAATATCCCAGGAATAAGCCCAATCTTTTGGTACCAGTTGAAACCTGATTTGTGACCCAGTATGTGATCTAGTCTGGAGAATGTTCCATGTGCACTTGAGAAGAATTTGTATTCTGTTGCTTTAGGAAGGAATGCTCTGTATATATCTGTGAAGTCCAGCTTGTCCAGTTTGACATTCAAAGCCCTTGTTTCTTTGTTGATCTTCTGCTTAGATGATCTGTCCATTGCTGTGAGTGGGGTGTTGAAGTCCCCTACTATTATTGTATTATTATCAATGTGTTTCTTTAATTTGGTTATTAATTGGTTTATATAATAGGCTTCTCCCAAGTTAGGAGCATAAATATTTATAATTGTTAGATCTTCTTGTTGGATAGACCCTTTAAGTATGATATAGTGTCCCTCTTCATCTCTTACTACAGTTTTGGTTTTTAAAATCTAACCTGCCTGATATGAGGATTACTACCCCCAGCTTGCTTTTGATGTCCATTAGCATGATAAATGGTTCTCCACCCCCTCACTTTCAATCTGGAGATGTCTTTAGGTCTAAAATGAGTCTCTTGTAGACAGCATATGAATGGGTCTTGCTTTTTTATCCAATCTGATATTCTGTGTCTTTTGATTGGAGCATTTAGCCCATTTACATTTAGAGGAACTATTGAAAGATATGAATTTAGTGCCATTGTATTACCTGTAAAGTCCCTGTTTCTGTAGATTGTCTCTGTTTCTGGTCTATGTTACTTTTGAGCTCCCTCTTCACTTACAGGATCCCCTTAATATTTCTTGCAGGGCTGGTTTAGTGATCACAAATTCTTTTAGTTTCTGTTTGCCCTGGAAGCTCTTTATTTCTCCTTCCATTCTAACTGACAGCCTTGCTGGATAAAGTATTCTTGGCGGCATGTTTTTCTCATGCAGTACCCTGAATATATCATGCCATCCCTTTCTGGCCTTCCAGGTCTCTGTGGATAGGTCTCTGCCAGTCTAATGTTCCTACACCTATAGGTTAAGGAGTTCTTTTCTTGAGCTGTTTTCAGAATTTTCTCTTTATCTCTGAAATTTGCAAGCTTCATTATTATATGTCGGGGTGTTGATCTATTTTTGTTGATTTTGAGGGGGATTCTCTCTACCTCTTGGACTTGAATGCCTGTTTCCTTCCCCAGATTAGGGGAGTTCTCAGCTATGATTTGCTTAAATATACCTTCTGTCCCTCTCTCTCACTTTTTTCCTTGGGGACTCCAATAAATCTAATATTTGCTTTATGGTATCACTGATTTCTTGAAGCCTCCCCTCATGGTCCATTAATTGTTTTTCTCTTTTCCTCAGCTTCCTCCTTTTCCACCATCTTGTCTTCTATGTCACTGACTCTCTCTTCAGCTTCATTTACCCTAGCTGTTAGAGCATCCATTTTAGACTGCATTAAAGCATTTTTAATTTCAGCCTGATTAGATTTTATTTCTGCACTAAGAGATTCTCTAGTGTCTTTTACACTTTTTTCAAGCCTAGCTAGTAATTTTATAATCATTATCCTGAATTCTAGCTCTGACATTTTACTTATATCCATATTGATGAGATCTGAGGCAGAGAGTATTACCTCTTGTTCTTTTGTTGTGAATTCCTCCTTCTAGTCTTTTTGCTCAGAGAAGAACGGATGAAGAGAACAAAATCGTAAATATCAACTATGACCCAAACAAAATACCCACTAGACAAACCCAAAGAGGTCAGAAACCAAAAAGAGAAAAGAAAAAGAAAAAAAAGGGGAAAAAAAGAATATAATCTCCCAGGTTGACAAAACAGGGTGATCCACTTGGTCCTGGGTGTATTTTGGTCTGTTTGTTAGAAGACATTAAATCCCAAAATTGTAAAGAAAGCAAAACTTATATATATACAAAAATAAAATTGAATACAGTGAAAAAGAAGCCAAAAATGTAGAATATATCTATAAAATGTAAATGCAAAAATGAAAGTTAAAAAAAGGCTTAAAAACAAAGAGTTGATAAAATAAGAAACTAGTTGAAAAGGAAAAAAAGAGAAGGAAAATTTTAAACTGAAAAATTAAAGAATCACGAGAAAAAAAACCTTGAATTCCATATAATATTTTCCCCTAGTGCTGGAGTTTTGCAGTTCTGTGTGCTCTGGAAACTTGGTATTCTCCTGATATTCTAGCTGGTCTTCTGGGGGAGGGGCCTACTGCACTGATTTTCAGATGTCTTTGCCTGGGCAGTGTGGTACCACCCCTTGCCAGGGGTCCAGGCTCAGTGTAAGCTGCTTCAGGTTGCTCTATGTGGCTTTCTTTCCCTGAAGGTTTTCTGCACTGCTTTAGAGGATGAAAATTATAATGGTGGTGCCCCAATCTCCAGCCCCGGAGCTGAAAGATTGCAGTCCCTTCTCTTCAGTAAACCCTCAGGGATAAGCGGTCTTCACTTTTGTGTGCACTAAACTCTACAGACTCTTGCAGTCCACACATGCACCAATCCTCCCAGGGGAAGGAGGAGGGTCACCATATTTCTGCCCTTTGCAGGGTCCCTGAACAGAGAGCAGTCTCCAGATCCTGCTGCAGTTCATGGTTTATGGAAAACTGAGCTGAGAGCCTGCTCCCGGGTCGGCTCACTGACCGTAGCCGGTTTCCCTGCTCCAATGGTTGAGAACTCTGCCGGCTCAGGCACCCCCAGTATCTCTGTGACCCAGGGGATCCTGAGACCACACTGCCCCACCTAGGATTCTGCCCTGCTTTGCCACCTGAGCACCTTTCAGACAGGGACGTCTCTCACTGAAGCAGACTTCTAAAAGTTCCAATTTTGCGCTCCAAGGCTATATCACTTACCAGTAGCCAGCTTACAGAGGCTCCCTCCCCCCACTGTTTATCTTCTGATATATCCTCTCAGATTCACATCTCCACACTTCCTACTTTGCAAAATGTGGTCACTTTTCTTTTTGTAGAATTCCAGCGATTCTTTTCTTACATCTCAGGTTGAATACATAGGTGTTCAGAATGATTTGATAGATATCTAGCTAAATTCAAGGGACCAGATGAAATGAAGTCCCCTACTCTTCTGCCATCTTGCCTCCATAAGAGACTCTTAATCATAGGAAGCAAACTGAGGGCTGCTGGAGGGGAGCTGGTGGGGAAGGGGTAACTGGGTGATAGACATTAAGGAGGGCACATGATGTAATGAGCACTGGGTATTACATAAGACTGATGAATCACTGAACTCTATCTCTGAAACTAATAATACACTATATGTAATTAATTGGATTTTAATAAATTTTTAAAAAATAAAATTTAATTTGAAAATTCTATGTTTAAAGCATATATAAGAGTAGAAAAAAATAATATAATGACCACTTTATATCCATCACCTAGATTTTAAAGAATTTAAAAAACAATATGGCTACACTGTTGCATTTCAGCTGAATAATTGGTTCTACATCCAGATTGAAGGGTGAGGAATGGGAGGAAAGGGGGAGGAGGACAGTGGGGCAAAGGTTGTGGTCATCAAGCATTCCATGTCCTCCCTTCCTTCATTTCCAGCCTCCCTTACAGTTATGTTTGGGTCCTGAGACTTATTCTAGCCAGTGAACTATCAGTGGAAGTGACATATTACTTCTGGATCAAGGCAGTTAAGAGACTATGTGACTCCTCCATCCCTGTGTTCCCAAGTAAACCATTACTGTATTAAGCTATTGAGGTTTAGGGATAAACCTGTTGCCATGGCTAGCCTCGCTGCACCATAGACAGATAGGGAAGGTGTGATCTGACTGGCAGGGCTGTAAGCCAGTGTTGATGTTCTCTGGGACTGGCAGGTGTTTAAGATAGTACCTCTCATGGCATTTTCATGAGCACTTCAGAGATGCTGCCACACACCACTGGAAATGGCCTATCCCCAGTTCCCTTGAAACAAGAAATGCATCTCTTCAGATAAGCCACTAATGTTTCCTCCTTCGGCATTTGGACACCTGATGTCACACTTTCTGCTGTGGTTTCCTGACCCTTGCAGGCAGCCCTCAGGTGGTATAAAAGAAATACCTCAGCCAGCCTTCTCTCTCAGTGAGTCCCATATTTGGTACAGATAGGATCCATAAAAAACACTCTCTCATCCTTTTACTCTAACAAACTCTGTTTCCCTCTTCTACCAGCCAGCCCCTCAGGAGCCACCTCTCCCTGTTCTACCAACCCAGCAAGCAACTCCAGCCATAGCCCTTTCCTTTATGTTTCCCAAACAGAAGGCAGTTAGTGTCCATAGTGTTTCCACTGAAGTTCCCTAAGGAAGCTTGAATGAAGAGGGAGCCCCCTCGCTCCTCCCCACTGGCCAGCTGGGTGGTCTGCAAACTTCTTAAACCCCTTGGGTGGCTGAACACTTCATATTAAACTGTAGAGATACTTCAGGCCTATCAGACTACTTTTTTAGGCCTTAGGTAACATGGGCATTAAAAGAGTCCCATTTTTACATCTTGTTAAACTAGGACAAACAAGAATATACCTCTGTGGGTTGGTACTGGGTAAGGTAGGAAAAAGAGACCAGACCTTGTAGGGAAGAAGGCAAAGCAGCATTCATCTATTCTCAAACAATATAACCCAAAGAAACCCATACCAAGATACATCATGGTCAAACTTGTGAAAACTAAAGGGAAAAAGTCTTGAGGGTAGCTAAAGAAAACTAACATCTTACATATAGGGGAAAAACAATTTGATAGACACCAGATTTCTCACTGAAACCAGAGTCCAGAAGAAAATGACACAACATTTCGAAGTGCTAAAAGAAAAATCTGTAAATCTAGAATCCTATATCCAGCAAAAATACCTTTCAAGAATAAGGTGAAATGAAGATATTCCCAGATGAAGGAAAACTAAGAGAATTTGTTGCCAGCAAAGCTATCCTGAAGTTAGTTAGATAGTTAGTTGGTTAGTTGTTGTTGTTACAAAGGTGTTTAGTTCATTCTCCTCATCAGTGTCAGTGACATTCTCATGGTTCACATTTCCCATGGGGCTCTTCTCTTTACAGTAGTTAATGTGCAATCTCACTTACAGGCCCAGAAATAGGGGGGGCCAGGCCAGGGTGGGGAGGGCATTGGCATTTCACATGGACAGGGCAGGGGTCTGTCTGGAGGGCCTTGGCCTAGAGGCTGGTCTCTCCTGAAGGAAGTTATTTAAACCAAATGGAAATTATTAAAAATATAAACCTGGAACATCAGGAAGAATGAAAAAACACAATAAGAAAAAAAAATGAGTAAATGCAATAGACTTTCTCCTTTCGAGTTCTGTAAATTATGTTTGATGGTTAAAGCAAAAAATATGACATGGCCTGATATAGTTCTGAATATGTACAAGAAATATTTAAGAAAATTATATTATAAATGGGAAAGGATAAAAAAAAGAGAGATTAGGCTTCCATGATAGCAGTAGATTGTGATAAGTATGTATGTACAATATAATACTTAGAGTGACCACTTAAAAACTATGCAAAGATATCACTCAAAAACATTATGAATATATCAGGGTACATGGGTGGCTTAGTCAGTTAAGTGTCTGCCTTTGGCTCAGGTCATGGTCCCAGGGTCTTGGGATCGAGTCCCACATCAGGCTTCGTGCTCAGTGGGGAGTCTGTTTCTCCCTCTCCCTTTGCCCCTCCCCCTGCTTGTGTGTGAGTGCTTGTTCTCTCTCTCTGTCAAATAAATAAATAAAAAATCTTAAAAAAAAAACATTATGTATAAATCAAGCTGAAATTCTAAAAGATATTCAACTAACTCATGGGAAAGCAGAAAAAAGAAAACAGAGAAACCAAAAATAACAGAGGGAACAAACAGAAAACAAAACAAAAACATTAAATGACAAACTTATGGCCCAATTTATCAGTAATTAGTCTAAATTTATATAGTCTAAATACACCAATAAAAAGCTAGAGATGAGCAGAGTGGATTTAAAAAATGACTTAACTCTATGCTGGCTAAAAGAAACTAGCTTCAAATAAAGTTATACAGGCAGGTAGAAAGTAAAAGGACAGAAAAAGATGTATCATGCAAACATTAATCAAAGAAAAGCTGGAATACCTCTATGAAAATCAAGTAAAATATACTTTATTTTATTTTATTTTTTTTTAAAGATTTTATTTATTTATTTGACAGAGAGAGACACAGCGAGAGAGGGAACACAAGCAGGGGGAGAGGGAGAGGGAGAAGCAGGCTTCCCGCTGAGCAGAGAGCCTGATGTGGGGCTCGATCCCAGGACCCTGGGATCATGACCTGAGCCGAAGGCAGACGCTTAACGACTGAGCCACCCAGGCGCCCCTAAAATATACTTTATTTTAGCAAAGAAAATTAAAAGGGACAGAGAGAGATATTGCTTAATGATAGGAGGGTCAATCTACCAAGAAGACCTAGTAATCCTAAGTATAATATACACGCACAGAACAACAGAACTGAAAAATGTGTGAAGCAAAAACTAATAGAACTGAAAAGATAAATGGACAGTCCACAGTTATCACTGGAGACTTCAACACTCCTCTCTCAACAATTGATAGAACAATTACATAGAAACACAGCAAGGATGCAGAAGAACTCAATAACACCATCAACTAACAGGATCAATAAACATTTATAGAACACTCCACCCAACAAAAGCAGAATATATATTCCTTTCAAGAGCTCACGGAAGAAATACAAAGATAGAACAAATCCTGGGCCATAAAACAAATCTCAACAAATTTAAAAGAACTGAAATCAGAGTGTTCTTTGACCACAATGGAATTAAACTAGAAATCAATAACAGAAAAATAAAAAGAAAATTTCCAAACACTTAGGACACAAACAACACACTTCTAAATAATATATGGATCAAAGAAAAAATCTAAAGGAAATTTTATTTAAAAATACCTTGGACTGAAAGAAAATGAATATAGAAAATTCCAAAATTTGTAGGACACAGCTAAAGCCGGGCCAAAAGAGAAATTTATAGCATTAAATGCACATGTTAGAAAAGAGGGAAGTCTCAAATCAATAACCCAAGCTCTTGCCTTAAGAACTTAGAAGATGAAGAGCAAAATAAATTCAAGGCAAGTAGAAGGAGATAATAAAGATAAAAGCGAAATCAATGAAACTGAAAACAGAAAGACAATAGAGAAAATCGATGAAGAAAGAATTCTTTTTTTCTTTCAAAAATCAATAAAACTGACAAACCTCTAACAAGATTGACAAAGAAAAAAAAGAGGAAGACATAAATTACCAGAATCAGGAATGAAACTGGAGACGTTACTACAGACTACAGACAAAAGGATAATAAGGGAATACTACAAACAACTCTAGATGCATAAGTTTGACAACTTAGATGAAATGGACCAATTCCTCAAAAAAAAAAAAAAAAGGCACAGACTACCACAACTCATCCAAAGTAATAAATAATGTGAATAGTCATACAACCATTGAGAAATTTGAAATCATAATTTGAAAAATTCCCAAAATATGAATCTCCAGACCCAATGGTTTCAGTTGAGAATTCTACCAAACATTTAAAAGAGAATTAACACCAATTTCACACAATCTTTTCTAGAAAATACAAGAGAAGGAAACACTTCCCAATGCATTAACAAGCATTGCCAAAGGATGTGGAGAAAAAGGAACCCTCATGCACTGTTGGTGTGAATGTAAATTGGCATAGATATTGTTGAAAACAATATGGAGGTTCCTCAAAAAAATTAAAAATAGAAATACCATATGATCCAATAATTCCAATACTGGGTATTTACCCAAAGAAAATAAAAATACTAAGTCAAAAAGATATAGGCACCCCTATGTTTATTGCAGCATATTTACAATAGCCAAGATATGGAAGCAACCTAAGTGTCCACTGATAGACAAATGGATAAAAATGATGTGGTATATACATACAATGCAACATTATTACTCAGTCATAAAAAGAATGAGATCTTTTCACTGTGACAACATGGGTGGATATAGAGGGCATTATGCTAAATGAAATAAGTCAAACAGAGAAAGACAAATACCATATGATTTCACTTATATGTGTAATCTAAAAACAAAACAAACAAAGAAACAAACAAAAAAATAGACTCTTAAATATAGAGAAGAAACTTATGGTTGCCAGCAGGGAAGTTGGTGGGGGGATGGGTGAAATAGATAAAGGGGATTAAGGGGCACAAATTTCCAGTTATAAAATAAATAAGTTATGGAGAAGAAAAATACAACATAGGGAATATAGTCAATAATATTGTAATAACATTGTTTGGTGACAGATGGTGACACTTATTATGGTGAGCACAGAGTAATGTACAGTATTGTTGGATCAATATGTTGTACACCTGAAACTAATGTAGCATTGTACATTAATTATATTTCAATGTAATAAGTAAAAAAATAAGATAAATAAATAAATAAGAAAAATACAATTAAAAAAGAAAACCAAAAACCAATATCCCTCATGAATACAGACACAAAAATGTTTAACAAAATATTATCAAATAGAATCCAGCAATATATAAAAAGAATTATACACCATAACCAAGTGGGGTTTATTCCAGAGATGCAAGATTGGTTCAATATTTGAAAATCACTAAATATATTTCAATAAATTAAGCTAGAGAAGAAAACTCACATGACATATCGACCAATGTAGAAAAAGCATCTGACAAAATTCAACTCCCATTCATGATAAAAACTCTCAGAAATATGGAATGTAGGCTATCTTTCTCAATTGGATAAAGAACATCTCAAAAATAAACTTCAAAATTACAGCTAATGGTGAAAAACTGAATGTTTTATCCGAAGATTGAGAATAAGGCAAGGATGCCCACTCACACTGCTCTTATTCAACACAGTGTTTGAAGTCCTAGCCAGTATAATAAGACAAGAAGAAATAAAAGCCACACAAATTAGAAATAAATAAGTAAAACTGTTCTATTTGCCGATGACATGATTGTGTACATAGAAAATCCCAAGGAATTTACAAAAAATCCACCTAGAACTAATAAGTGAATACAGCAAGGTCATGGGATAAAGATAAACATACAAAATTCAATTGTATTTATATATACTAACGATGAATACATAGAAAGCAAAATTAAAATACAATATCATTTATAATTGCTTAAAAAATAAATACTTAGGTATAGATCTAACAAAACATGTACAGGGTTTGTATGCTGAAACTAAAAAACACTGATGAAAGAAATCAAAGACCCTAAATAAATGGAGAGACATATTATGTTCCTGGATGGAAAGACTCAACAAAGTAAAGATCTTCCCTAAATTAATATAAAAGCTTAACAAAATTCCTATCAAAATCTCAGCAAGATTTTTTTTAAGTATGCATGAGATTATTCTAAAATGTATATGGAAAAGCAAAAGAACTAGAATAGTTAAAAATTTTTGAAAAGGAAAATTAGGGCACCTGGGTGGCTCAATTGGTTAAGCATCTGCATTCGGCTCAGGTCATGATCCCAGGGTCCTGGGATCTAGTCCCACATCAGCTTTCTGCTCAGTGGGGAGTCTGCTTCTCCCTCTACCCCTCCCCCTGGCTCATGATCTCTCTCTCTCTCTCTCTCTCAAATAAATAAAGAAAAGGAAAAGAAAAGAAAAGAAAAGAAAAGAAAAGGAAGATTAAAGTGGACATATGAGTCTACTAAGCTCCCCATAACAAAATAGTACAGACTGGGTGGCTTAAACAACAGAAATTTATGTTCTCACCATTCTAGAGGCCTAAGAGTCCAAGATCAAGATTCTGGCAGGGTTGATGGAGGAAGATGGTGGGGGATGGGCTAAATGGATGATGGGTATTAAGGAGTGTACTTGTTATGATGAGCACTTATATGTAAGTGATGAATCACTAAATTCTACTCCTTTTTCAAAAATATTTTATTTATTTATTAGACAGAGATCACAAGCGGGGGTGGTGGGGGGGCTGCAGTAAAGGGAGAAGCAGACTCCCCGCTGAGCAGGGACCCTGATGCGGGACTTGATCCCAGGACCCCATCCCAGGACCCTGGGACCATGACCTGAGCCAAAGGCAGACATTTAACCGACTGAGCCATCCAGGCTCCCCCTAAATTTTACTCCTGAAACCAGTATTTTACTATATGTTAACTAACTAAAATTTAAATTAAAATTTGGAAAAAAAAAAAAATAAAGGATTCTGGGAGGGTTCAGTTTCCGGTGAGAGCTCTCTTCCTGGCTTGCAGATAGCCACCTTCTAGCTGTATCTTCACGTCACATAGCCCTTCCTCTGAGTGTGCATGTGGCAGGAGGGTGGGGAGAGAAACTCTAGGGTCTCTTCTTTTAAGGACACTAATCCTATTGGATCAGAGCCCCACCCTAATAACTGCATTTAACTTGAATTACCTCCTTAAAGGCCCTATCTCCAAATCCAGCCACACTGGGGATTAGGGCTTCAACATATAAATTTGGGGAGTGGGGGGACAAAAGCATTCAGTCCCAAATAGTGGGCGAAATCAGTTTACTTGGTTTTAATATTTATTACATAGTGACAGTAATCAAGACTGCGTGGTATTGGCAGAGACACACAGATCAGTGGAACAGAAAAGCGAACACAGAAATAGATCCACATAAAAATTCTCAACAAATTTTTGACAAAAGTGCAAAAGCAATGCAATGAGGAAAGACACCTTCTCCCCAAATGGTGCTGGAACAACTGGACATCCATAGGCAAAAAATCATCACAATAAAACTCAACCTCAGTCTCAGTCCTTATACAAAACTTAACTCAAATGGATCACAAACTAAAGTGTAAAACATAAAACTATAAAACTTTTATAGATGCTCGTAAGTGGTCTGTTGTTAAGGGGCTTGGTTCTATGATCACGGAAGTGTGGAGTGAGCATTAGCATAATAAAGAAAACAAAAAAATTTAAAAGCCTAATTAACTCTGAGCCATAATTTTCAAACATGGCCATGGAGTCCTTTTCCTCCCCTTTCTTTTCCACTCCCTTTCTTTTTCTTTCTTCTCTTTTCCTTTTTCTTTTTTCTTAGGGGCACCTAGCAGCACCTACTGGAATACTGGGTTCCAGAGAACCCAGTGTGAGAGAGAATGTTATTTATAAGCAATCGGTTCCTTTAACATAGGGTCCAATTTTGAGTTTTCATTTGCACTCCTCTCCCAGTTCCTCTCTGGCTGGGTATGTGCATTTTGGCCAGTCCCTGCGACTCCACCTTTCTCCGTGTGTTCTTAGTTGTTTTTCTGGCACTGAATTCAGAGCTCCCTGAGGGCAAGAACACTGTCTTCTTTCTCAGAGCCAATCAAGCATGTGCTTTGTACCTACCCCTGCCCCTCCCCAGGTACTCTTCTGAGTAACAGGCAACAGCATTCTTGTTTATTCTTCTCAAGTGAACCTCTGTTGTTTCTGCCTTCCACCAGCATTCTGCTCTCCTTTAGGGAACTCATCACCCCCCCAACACTTGAATCATGTCATTCTGGTGGCTACCCATCATAGACAGTCACCTCCCTGATGTGAGACCTGACATGGTCAATGATAGTACCCCATTCTCCCAGCCAAAGTGATTGGTTCAGGGGTGCATAAGACCCAAAGCAAGCTAGGGGCACCTGGGTAGCTCAGTCGGTAGGCATCCGACTCTTGATCTCAGCTCAGGTCTTGATCTCAGGGTCATGAGTTTGAGCCCCACATTGGGCTCCACACTGGGTGTGGATCCTATTAAAAAAAAAAAAAAAAGACCCACATCAAGCTAACCAAAGCCTTTCCCTGCAATTATCCAATTTGCAATTGAGAAAGGAGTCTTGCCTCTTAAGTCATAGAAGGTGAGAAGATATAAATCTGAGGCCATGTTACTAGTTTTGAGAAAGACTGTCTGTGGTAAGCAGAGGATAAAGCAACTCAGAGACAAGCGGAATTAGGAACAGAAAGATTTCTGATGCTAGTCGTTGAATCTCTGGAGATACCTGTGGATGACTCCACTCCTAGACTCCCCACTTACTTCAGCTAACACATCCTTTTTTGCTTAGGTGAGTTCAGTCTGGTGTTTCCATCACTGCAACTAAAAAAATAATTTCTAACTATGACACTCCCATTCAGCTTCTCATTCATTCCTGATCACCCTAATAAGCAGTAAAGATTGGAGCTTTTCATGTGCCATTTTAACACATTTGGATACATTGAACACAGTTTCACATTTTGATTTAACCTTGATTAGCTATCCAGGTACCTACTGGGCTCTTCATGAATGGGATAGAGAACAGATGTGTTTTGATGAAAAGGCGTCAGGAAAGGTCTAAAGCATGAAAGGAGGTCAGGTAAGGATATGAGGCAGCCAGGGAAGAGAACAAGGACTGTGGAAAGTTGGGTAGAAAGGGGTCTTCTAAAAGAGATACAGGAAAGAGTGACCCCTCAAATATATGTTAACTCTTCCCAAACACTACACAGGAGGGAGCCTACAATGGTCAACCAGGGCCCTACAAGAGCAGGAAGGGCAGAAGGAGGCATGGGTGGACAGGGAAATTGAGGAAGGAGTAAAAGAGATTAACATTCATTCAGTGCCAAGTACTCGCCAGCCACTGTGCTGGTGTATTACCTCTTACAACCACAAAAGGCTCAAAAATGTCAAATAGTTACTAGTCCAAGGTGGCGGGTCTAGGATTCAAACACAGATCTGTTTGCTTCCAAAGCCAGTCTCTCTATACTCTGATGTGGATCTATATCCGGATTCCAGGATCTGCTCATTGGGAGAAGGTGGAGCTTGCCATTCAGGGCGGAAGAAGCAGGTCAGCTCCAGAGTGACTTCACTGACTCAACCCACACACAGGGCTGCCTCTCTCTGCTGCAGAGCAAAAGAAAGCCCCAGTATTCTCCTGGTGGATTACTGGAGCTTGGGGCATCTGAGGACCCAATAGGATACGGGGTGGGAGATGGGGGGAGGGGAGGGATATTTCTATGGCGTCAGGTTGTCAAAAACTGGGGAAGTGTTCCAAAATGGCACTACTGGGCATGGAGATGGGTGTGATCATAATCTTTTCTCTTGGTCCCCACAAAGCCAATGGGCCGTAGGCTATTTGCAATGAGGGGAAAAGTAAAAGGGAATATGGCACTTTCATGAAGAGTGGTTGACTCCGGAAGTAAGGAATCTGGATCCTATTATATAATCTAAAAATGCCCCCACCACCTACCCCCACCCCCACGCACAGGAGAAGGAAAGGGGAAAAAACCTCCCAGAAATCACACAGTCAAGGCAAATGCAGCGAAATGGCTCATTGGTTACTGTGGCAACCGACTCTTCCCTGCTCCGGCTGCTTATCCCACGATCCCTCTGTCACCCTATTTTTAGACTGAAGACAACGAATGAAAACGGCTTTAAAATATTTTTTTTTCTTTTCTGTATGTTTAAGACATGCATAACCTTTTAAAAAAGACTCAGAAGCCCAAGCTCCAGTGTAGGAGCAAGTTCCGCTAGTGCTGATATGAGGTGACCCTCATTTCTCTGAGACTCAGACCACTGAGTGTGGAGGGTGCTAGCTTTCTTAGGAGGCAAGGGGCAACAAATAAGGGAGGAGAAACCCGAAAAGACTGGACCAGACATGAAGAGTGTAGCCACACATGCAAAGTAACATGGAGAACCAAGGTCATGGAAAATAATAATAAAATAACAAATTTTTTTAAGATTTTTATTTATTTATTTGACAGAGAGAGACACAGCAAGAGAGGGAACACAAGCAGGGGGGTGGGAGAGGGAGAAGCAGGCTTCCCGCCGAGCAGGGAGCCCAATGCGGGGCTCGATCCCAGGACCCTGGGATCATGACCTGAGCCAAAGGCAGATGCTTAACGACTGAGCCACCCAGGCACCCCAATAAAATAACAATTTTTGAGGAGTAAGAGGAGTTTTGAATTATCTGGCTAAGAGTGATTATGTAAGTCACCTCACCTCCACATTAATCTTCCTCATCTGTAAAATAAAGAGCATGATGGTCTCGCAGAATTTTGATGACCTCCAAGACTCTTGAAAGTTCCAAAATCTATGATCATATCATTTTGAATGTTGGTCTTGTCAACCTTGCAAAGCAGCCAAATTGTAAGAATCTACTAGAGTTTTCCTGAGAAACAGCCCCAAATCTTGTTACAATTTTTGTTTTGTTTCAGTTGTGATATTTGGGAAATGTTATTGTGGGCTATCTCTCTCTTTTATTCTGAAGGAAAGATACTTTTTTAAAAAAGCTTCTTGTGCTGATGAAGATGAGAAATGAAAAGATGTAAATGCCTTTTCTTCCTATAAAATACTGAATGAGCACAACATACACTTAAGATGTTTTCAAGAGAAAAGTGGCCTTCTACAATTCAATGGCGAATAAATTATCAACTAAAATGCAAAGCAATAGGCTTGCTATGTGGCAGAAAATAGAGCAGGGCTGGAGGAAGGGAAAAGTTGGAGAATGCTCACTGAAGGAGGAGAAAAATCTAAACTAGATAAAAATCACATGTTTTATTTAGTTGAATTTTGCACAGGGGTAGGAAGGTGGCTCACGTGCCTGGATGGGCAGGGAGGTTCAGTAATAAGGGGCCTCCCCACCATTTCCCAGTTCAGGGCTGAGTGGGAAAGCAGCGAGAGTCTTCCCCACAGGTGGCTGATGGGGGATATACATTTCGGGTTAGCTGAGGCCCCACAGCAGGGGTTCTCAAAGTCCATGATGCATGAGCATTACTGAAATGCTAGTTCTATGGGCAAATTCTCATACATAGCACCTTGTAGTAACCTAGCCTTTACACTGCTTACCTGGCTAATACCTATTTGCTCTTTGGGTTCAGCTTAGATGTCCCTGCTACAAGGAGGCCTTTTTAATCATCCCCACCCCATTTCATACCGTTTAGGTGCCTTCTCATTGATATCATCGCACACGGTATTTTTCCTTTTGTAATTTTTATTATACTTGCAGCCATTTGTTTAATGTCTGTCTTCTACCCTAGACTGTAAGGGCTGTAAGCTTCTCATAGGACATGTGCCATATCTGTCTTATTCATCACTTCAGCCCTAATAACTAACACATACCTAGCACGTAGTGGGCACTCAATGAGTATTTGTTGAATGAATAAACACTATAAAGCATAGTGGTGCTATGTTGAATAGTGTTTTCCTAAAATTCACGTCTATCTGGACCCTCAGAATGTGACCTTACTAAATCCAGTGACTGGAGGACATCCTTATAAGAAGGCCATATGATGACAGAGGCAGAGATTGGAGGGATGCATCTACAAGCTAAGGAACACCAAGGATTGCTGGCAACCACCAGCAGCTAGGAGGGAGGCATGGAACAGATTCTCTCTCAGACTTTCCAGAAGGGACCAACGTGGCTGACATCTTGATTTTGGACTTCTGGCTTCCAGAACTGTGAAAGTATAAATTTCTGTTATTTTAAGTCATCCAGTTTGTGGCAGCTTGTGATGGGAGCCCTGGGAAACCAATACAAGAGTCTTTCCACTCACTTACTACTCCTTGTGTCTATACTCGTACTCCCTCATACCACCAAAATTCTCATATTTCCTACCCCAGTCAGGCAGTTAGAAGTAACAGAAATCCAAATTGGCTTTAACAACAAAATATTGTTCATGACCTGCACAGTACAGAGTGAGATGAGCTTCAGTGATGACAATGAAGAATCAATTTCTTTCCAGCCCTTCTGTCTTGCCTTCCAAAATGTAAGCTTCACCTCAAGTTGGTTCCCTCCCATGATCATAAGATGCCTACTTCGACTCTCTGGAATGCAGTTTTTTTCATCTAGCATATTCATTATTTATTTCTGTGCAACAAATTACATCAAGCCTAGCTCTTTAAAACAACACTAATCACTTATCTCTCAAAGTTAACATAGATGTAGAATTCGGAAGTTATTTGTGGGATCCCGTATAGGTGTCTCTCATGAAGTCAGATGTGAGCTGAAGTTACAGACATTATAAGACCTGTCCCAGGGCGCCTGGGTGGCTCAGTTGTTAAGCATCTGCCTTCGGTTCAGGTCATGATCCCAGGGTCCTGGGATCAAGCCCCTCATCCGGCTCCCTGCTCTGCGAGAAGCCTGCTTCTCTCTCTCCCACTCCCCCCACTTGTATTCCTAGTCTCGTTATCTCTCTCTGTCAAATAAATAAATAAAATCTTTAAAAAATAATAATAAATAAATAAATAAATAAAGACCTGTCTGGAGCTGGAGGATCCACATCCTAGGTAGTTTGTTCACATGGCTGATAGACTGATATTGGCTGGCAAGTTGGTTCCTCTCTGTGTGGCCTTCTCCATGGGACTTCAAGGGTCTTCATGACATAGAGGCTGGATTTCCGCAGAGCAAGCAGTCAAAGGGAGCAGGAAGGAACTTGCAATCTTTTTAGCCTCAAAAGTCACATACCATCACTTCCACAGTATTCTGTTGTTCACACAGGTCAGCCATAATTCAATGTAAGAGGAGACTACATAAGGTCATGGATACCTCTGAGGGACTAAACGCCACATGAATGTCCTGGAGAAGCAAGTTTGATTTGCTTCTTGGAGTTTGCTCAGAACAAGTAAACTTCTTTCGCAGAAAACTTCTTCCTGCCTAATTGACCCCTCATCAAACTAGAAAGTATAGCTAGGAGTATAGCTAGGACTTGATATTGAGCTAAATTAAGCCTGAGCTACATGCCCCATTATTTGGGACTACGCAGGGTAGAGAGGCATGAACACTCAGTTGACATGAGGAGAAGGGGGGATGTGTTGGGGAAACACCATAATGTTCACTAAATCCAGTGGCTTGACCCCAGAAACTTCTATTTGAATAAATACTATGTATGTCTGAAGAAATAAGGACTTTCTAAAAAACATAACTATAATATCATTATTATAACTTTAAAAATTAACATTAATTCCTTATCAACATCAAATGCCCAGCCAGCATTAAATGTCCCTAAATATCTGATTGTTTTATATAATGCTTATGTTGTCTTGTTTGGTTTTTTAAATTTTGTTTTAATCAGGATCCAAAGTCCAAACACTGCATTTGGTTGATGTTTTCAATCTCATTTAACCTATACATTGCTCCTTTCTCTCTTCTTTCAGTGCACTTTCTTTGGTGAAGAAATCAGGTCATTAATCCTGTGGAATTTCTCACAATTTGGATTTTACTGAATGCATTCTTATGGCTTCTTCTAACATGTTCTTCTGTCCCCCATTTTCCCTGTAAACTAGTAGTTAGAGCTAGAGGCTCATCAGAATCTGGCTCTGGTTTTTTTGCCGAAAACACTTTATAGATGGCACCATGTATGAAAACCTGCATTTAACAAATTCATATTTAACACATATGCCTTTTTAAAGGAAGTTATTTCTCATTATCAATATTAATGGAATTGATATTAGATACTTCTATGGAAAAGGAAAAGCTTTACGGTGTGACTATAGAACTAGCATACATCAGAATCAACTGGGAAGACTTATTTAAAACAGATTGCCGGGCCCCATTCATAGAGTTCTTTATTCAGTAGATATGAAATAAGGCCTAAGAATCTGCATTAATAACAAGCTCCCAGATGATGCTGATGCTACTGTTCTGGGAAGCACACTTCACGAACCTTTAGAACATGATGGTTTAGAGAGAGGCTCTAACATCTGAGCGTCTAAGATGGAATTCTAGTTCTGCCACAAGCCAGCTGAACAGTCTTGAAAAACCACGTCAGGGCACCTGGGGGGCTCAGTCCATTAAGCGTCTGCCTTCAGTTCAGGTCATGATCTCCGTCCAGGTCTTGGGGTGGAGCCCCGCATCGTGCTCCCTGCTTGGTGGGGAGTCTGTCCTTCTCCCTCTGCCCCTCCTCCCACTTGTGCACTCTCTCTCTCAAATAAATAAATAATCTTTAAAAAAAAAAAAAGAAAAACTACTTCACCTCTGTAAGCCTCAATTTCCTCATCTGTAATATGGGGTTTATAATATTACCTACCTTTGGTATAGTGCTAAAAGGGTTTAAATGAGATAATACAATGTAAACCTTAGCACTGAGCCTTGTGATTGAATCATCACTATTCAATAAATGGTGGTGGTGGTGGTAGTATAAAATTATAACTATTATGATCAATATTATTGTTCCTTTGTTGGTTTTATAACCGGCAATCAGGGCATAAGAAATTATTGCAACTTAACGGTAATGAGGAATCTACCTGGGAGACCTGTGACCCTAGAGACAGGAGTCTTTGGTCAAGTATGGCCGTGAATTATTTCAAAGTGGTAAATAGGAAAGAGAATATTCCTATTTAGAGTCAGAAGGTCAGAAGTGTTCCTCCAAATGAAGCAGTGAGAAACCAGTCCTTCCTGCCACAAATGCCAGGTCTGCCTCATAGCTGGCTCAGTAAGAACCCTGTATACACACACACATATGTATACGCATTTGAAACTGAACCAGAAATGACTGTTGGGAATATAGAATAATGGCTAACAGTCAGCAGGCCCAGGGTTTCATTATGTTTCTGCTGCTTATGGGCTGTGTGGCCTTGGAAAGTCTGCACAGTCTCTCTGAGCCTCAATTTCTTCATATATAATGATGAAAATAATGTTAATTGTTGTTATTATTACTATTATCATTTTGACAGGAATAATTATGGATTGTATGTCCAACCCAGGGGCTCTTATACTGTTACAGTTTTCATTCAAACTGAAGAATATGACTCCCAATCACTGTGGTTGTAAATAAAGTAAAGGGAAAACAAGCTTGCCAGTTGCAGGAAACACTCTTAGAAGTAATGATGATAATGAATCTGCCTTAAAGAGGCAATCGAAAGCGGCAGGATGATTAAGGCATGATGACTTACAGAAGGGTTGTCAAAAGCTGTAAAGAGTCTGAGATTTCCCCCTCTGTGCAAGCAAACTAGGGAGTCCACCAGTTTCATGGACAGAAGACAAAAGATTTCTGGCTCGGAGACAAAGACTATTGCTTACAGCACATGGGCAACCTGAGCACCAGCGTATTCCCATCAGTTCCTCTTGCTCTCAAACCCAACAGGGGATGACATGATGGGACTAGATGATCCTTGCATGCACAGTGGGTCGCTTTACAGGGGGTAACCCATGGTCAAAAGCCCAGAACTTTCTGATCAAGCTGCAAACATTGCAGCAGGCATAAAATAAAGATATTTAAAAGTAATGTAAAATAAAAGGAGCCATGAGTGTTTTGAAATAAGTTAGTTAGTCCCCTTCTGCCAGGGGAGTAAGTACTTACAAGGTAGTCATACTTTGGTCACCTAGACCTACCTAGTTGTTAGTATCAGGAGATGGATAAGCCTTGCAATCTGGGACAATCGGCAAGAATGTATAGAAAGGCGCAAGGCCCATGGCAGACTGCCTTTACCAACTGAGCACTCACACTTACTGAGTGCCTCCTAAGTCCCAACCAGTCTGCTAGATGTTTTGTTAATATTTTTGCAGGTATTTTTTCATTCATGCAGAATTGGAGTGGTCCATCATCAGGATAGGAAGACAAGTCAGAGTCTTCAAAATGTATAATAAAACATCAACTTGCCACATAGCTAAAGAATATGAATACTGTTTCAAACAACACAGGATACCCTTCAATTAAGGTTCAATTAAGTAACTTCAATTAAGGTTCCCCCCTCCAGTAACCTCAATTCTGAAGTGTCTTTTATAAGTTCTTAACAAAAACCTAGTGAAGATCACTGATGCTTAAGAAAGATAGACAGAAAGATGGCTAATCTTTTCATTCTCCTTGTGTTTCTTTTCATTCTCCTTTTATTTCTTTTAGAATTTCTAAGCTCTATCACAACATCTTAACAGAAAGTTGTATACCTGAATACTGCTCGAGCTCTTTATAGGAATGGTTTCACAACTATGACTTAATACCAAGCTCTCGTTTATAAATCGAAACTTTGTATAGATAATACTAAATGAAGAACATCTTATTTAGTTAAAGACATGCCAACTATCTTGATCAACATCCCCAAAGATTCACGACATAATTTTTTTTTTTAGGATTTAGCTCCAGGAAGACATTTGTCCAATATGCTTATTCATATTAGAGAGGAGAGATATGTAACACAATGTGCTTTTCTTTTTGCCTTGGCTATGGGAAAACCTGGAATTAAGGCTTGGACTTCAAAGTAGACATTTCCCTCTGTCCAAGTTTTCTGGAATAATTATTCAATGCCCTTCATTGTTTTGTCTTCATCATTGTATTTTTATTTCAGTGGTTTTAATAAATTATGGTACATTGTCTCAAATTATTTTTTTGAAAGTAGGCAAAGTCATGAATGAATGAACAAAACTACCCAAGTTTTTTAATTTTAAAAAATTTATTATTGTTAATATTTTGCCAAAGTACCCATGAAGATTTTTCAGCTTAAGGCATAATCCTTAAATTAGTTTAAGACTTACAAAATGTAAATTGAGCTTTCAAGAGTTAATTAGCATGCCTTATATTATGAATTTCCCTGACTGTGCTTTTATTGCAGTTTAATCAGAGACCATTGTAAGAAATTCTAATCTGGGTTCTAAGCATTTGACATTATTAAACAGCTGAATGAAAGAGAACATAGGAGTTGCAAAGTAGAAAATACATTTATTTTTAAATTGAATAACATTATAAATGTAACAACACTGAAACGTTAAGAAGCATTAGGCAATTCCATCAGTTCCTGCTCCATAAGGTCTAAAGGAAACTGGAGAGCAATTTCTGAGATGCCAAGGGGTTAAGGAGCTGGTGTCCATCCGGGGCAACTCCCAGGAATAACAGCGCAGAAGTTCCAAGGTATAAGAGAAAAAGTATCCGAAGTCTATGCTACTGGCTGCCAGGTTTGCCCACGGCTCATCTATGATAATAGGTTAGCCGTGGGCCAGTCACAGCACAGACACTCTCCTCACCACGGCAAGGCCAAGAATGTGCCTGGAACTACAGAGGTGGGCCATGGAGTCCCCTGGGGAGACCACATCCAGGCCAGCACTTCTCACCTAGACTCTACCTTGAGCTAGGCTCTTCCCGAAGACCAGAGGAATGGACTATCAGGAGTATGCTCAGCCAGAGAAGACCCACATCCTCAAAGACAATACAACCTGTGTGAGAGCCCCGATCTACCCCTGCTCTGTGGGTGGCCTACATGAGAGTGAAGACTCAGCCATCAGTCTAAAGGGCAGCAAACACACCTACCTGAGACAGAAGGAGGACGGTCAACATCCAATCTTGTTTCCTGACATCACCTGAGTCGTTAACTCCATCTGAGCCACCTTGAGCAGGGAAAAATTAAATTCTTAAAAATAATTTTAATGATTTTAACCTTTAAAAAGTAAACATTTGTCATCCAGTAAACCGGTTACATTGTGTGGCGAACCAGAAAAAAAAACAAAACAAAATTTTAAAACTAGCAGCTAACTAGAATGGTTGAGAAAGAACCATTCTTTACAGTGAGGGAGGCTGTCAGCACAGCACCCTCTGCTGAGCAAAGGGGTCCCTACAAACTTTCTAGCGCTGCTAGAGCTGCAGGCAATAGAGTGACCCTCCCGGCTGATTGGGAGAGCCAAAGCAGGGTAACTGGTGACAGCCTCATGGCTAGAAAATTCTCCAGTTTGGGGTATGACTTCAAGAAATATACATGAGATAATAAAAGAAAAGAGATAAACACGAGAAAAAGAGAAGACCGTGAAGCCAGAGCAAGTGCAAGAGGACAAAAGGCATGCTTCTGCTTCCTTCCCCTCTATGCACCAGCTGCAGGCTTACAGAGCTACATTAGCGAGGAGGGCAGCCCTGCAGTTTGCATGTGCCTTCTGGCCTCCCCTCTCGTCAGCCCCTCCCCACCGGCCCTCCACACGGAGGGCTTCATTCCAAAAGGAATCTGCTGGCTCTTCTAGTTCTTTCTACTGAAACATGAATCCTGCTAGGGTGCCAGCAGGTGAGAGACAAGTTATGAAACATGTGGATTTCAAAAGGAGGCTCTTGCAAACGAAGTCTTCAATCTCCAATGAGAGAGGGTTCGCATTTATCTGGAAAAGGACTGTCCCTGTGGGGGAGAGGTTTGCCAGGCCACACCTCGAAGTTACATTGCCTTGGGTAGGCGGGCTTTGTGCAGGTAAGATTTGGGGCTCCAGAATACTCCAGGGAGATTGCTTGATGAGCTGAGGCAATAATAATGCCTGTCTCTCACTCAGAGCAGGACTAAAAGGTCTCAGGTAAGAGCAATCACTACTGGAAGGAGAATACTTTTATCTAATATTCAAAAAGACATGAAGAATTGCTTGGTTCAACTTGACAAGTAAGTATGGAGATCCTCTTAGGAGCTGTACTGTGAGATACTAGAGCATACAGAGAATTAGTAAGACAAAATGCCTACTCTCAAGGTGCCCAGTCTCACAGGAGACATGGGCATGTCAATAGCGCAATGTGGTGCATGCTACACTAGCTTTATGTACAAAGGGAAAGAGTTAAGGAGTAAGTAAAGCCATCATCAAAAGGGAAAGAGTAAAGGAGTCAGCATCCAATATCTTAAGTGTGAAAAAGACATCTTCACTCTGGAAATGCTGAGATCTCAAATAAAAAAAAATTAATGAGGCTAGTACCAGATAAGGGTGGGGGGGGATGGAAAAATGAAGCAAAAATGAGGACTGTGATTTAAATAGGACCTATTGCAACAGGATTTTTGCTTTTGCCTTTTAAACTAGAAGCCATTTCAGGCACATAATTATGAACTGTATTACAAGAATAAAAAATAAACAGAGCATGGAAGATGATAGTGCAAGTTAATATTAGAACTTAATATCCATGAAACCTTGGCCATTCAGTACATTTAGGGTTAGGGCCAGGAAAGCAGAAGGTGAACAGAAAGAGAAGATTACAAAATCAGATGAAAGCATTACTGAATATTTCAACACAAGTGGAACGAAGGCAATGGCCCAAAAGGCAGGGCTGCAGAGGTAGATGATTTATTAACAGAGCTACTAAATTCTGTGTCAAGGATAATTCCAAGTCACAAAGACTGAAGTTAAGAGAGAGTGAAGTGGAAAGTACAGAGAATGGGGAGTGTAAAGACCAGATTCTCACGTCAGCTCCACTGCTAACAAATAAGGAGACCTTTACGGACTTTGGTTTCCACATCTGTAAAGAGATGAGGTATATTAGAGACTCTCTGTTTCCTTCCATCTTATTTTTTAAAAAATGGTAGGGCTGAAACACGGATAAAGTATCGTACTCACTCATTCATTTCATTCCAGCAAATGTGGAGCACAAATAGCATGCACCAGGCACATGGAGAAATAGTGGAAAATAAGATTCGACTCTGGCAGGGAAGACAGTCAAATACGATGAGAAATGGTAGGAATAGTACTTGAAAACAGTGTTTGTCCTACTACTGAGCACTGTGGTAGCCAGCCTCTGAAATGGCCCCCAATTATCCCAGTTTTTCATATTCACACCCTTATGGAATTTGCCCCCACATTGTAGCAGGGTGGGTCTAGGTGACCAACCGTATAGAGCAGAAGTGATGGTGGGTCACTTCCAAGATTACTAGGTTATAAAAGACTGCAGCCTCAGTCTTGGGTACTGCCCTTCCTCCTCATCTGTCTGTAACTTTAGCTCCAGCTCTGACTTTCTTACATCTCTTGCTCTGGGGGAACCCAGGTGCCATGATGTGAGCAACCCTGTGGTGAAGAACTGAAGCCTCCAGGCTTCAGCCACTAGGGAACTGAAGCCTGCTGATAACCACATGAATGGGCACAGAAGTTCTCGTGTTTCCTTCCCCAATGGAACCTCGAGATGACTCTAGCCCCGGCTCAGTAGCTTGACTGCAGCCTTGTGAGAGACTCAGTCAGAACCTCCCAGAAACTGAGGACTGAGATCATAAACTTTTGCTTTTGAGCTGCTAAATTTGGGGTAATTTGTTATACAGCAATAGATAACTAAGTATCCCCCACACACACATATTTACACACTCACACATACATACATGCTTGGTTATAGTTTGAGTTATTTAAGAGTTAATATACACAGAACTGAGGCTTAAGGAGGTGAAGATGATACCACTAACAATAGACCAGGGACTAGAACCAATGTCTTTTGATTTATGCTCGATGTTCCTTTCACTGTACCATGCTGACTCTCCATAATAGATTCATTTCATAGATAAAGAAATAAGGTCCCAGTGGATTAAGTAATTTGCTCAAGATTCTACAACAAGCAAGTAGCTGAGCCTCTGCACTAACCTATTGAACATGATTCCATTCTTCATAATAATCTTTTTCCCACTCTCAAGCTTCACTGACCTTGAGATAATTAGTTGAATGAAGATTAAAAGAAACCAGAGCTCTCCTTAAAGAGTAAGCTGAGGTGCTTGCCTCAGGCCTTTTGATAGAGGTGAGCTCTATCTTGGTGTTTTGTATTTAGCAATATATTCATCCATGTAGTCAACAAGTAATTTTTTTGACACCTGCTTTAAGCATAGTATAATCTACGGGGTGTACGGAATATAAAACACTTGGACTTAAAAGTCTAACTAGGGAGAAAAGCCAAATATAATGAAAAATTACAATAAAATCAGTATATGTTTGCCTCCTGAATGAACAATGGGATACAATATGTACCATAAGCATTTGAAAAGACTTGCAGACTAAAAAAAAAAAAAAAAAAGAAAGAAAGAAAGAATAAAGGAAATCCATTGGTTCCTGGTTAAATCACACCCCAACCTCTGGCAATAGAATCTTGACCAAGAAATCCCCCTTTATTCCCTAAAAGTCTCTTTCTCCCCTGGGGAGATTCCATTAGTTACCATTACAAATACCACCAGGCCTCTGAAGAATCTGCTTCCTCCTTCATTGCTTTGGGTGTGACTTGATTGTCAGAACTAAAGAATTTGAACTCCATTTCTATAATGGTTGAAAGTTTTTGAGCTAAAATTGCATTAGGATTGAGAATTGAGGGGGTGTCAGAAGCAGGAACAGTAATGTCAACACCCCACCCACAGGTTCACACCAGGTCGGCTGGGCAGGAGTGCCACCTTGTGACAGGCATGGGCAGGGAGCCCTACGAAGTGGAGGCTGGAGACTAGAAGGAGTGGGGGGAGCCTAGCAGTGCTTGACTGGTGGGGAGCCCAAAGCTTTTTCGTGCCTGGCTTAAAGGGACTTTGTTTTAACTTGAGAGAGACAGAGCATAGAGACAAATGTGGGCCTTTTCAGAAGATCAATATGGCCCTAGGTTCTCAATATTTTTAGCTATCTGTCTCTCTTGCTACAAAGTCACAATAAAGAAACCAGAAACTACGTATTTCCTCATCCAAGCGTATGTTTATTTTCAAAGAGGATTGTCAGAAAAAGACTGGCAAAAGTAAATAGGGCAAATTCCGAGCAGCAGTGAAAAAAATATTTGAGGTATGCATGTTCTTCAAGTCAGTAGATGAGAAGGAGCCCCTCTCCACTCCTAAGAGCCCCACGGATGCCTTGAATTTATGTCCCAAAGTATACTATTTATAGTCTCCTTAATACTTGCCCATCCTTCTGTATTCTGTGATTTGGTAGATGACATGACTCAACTCAGTCCAAAGCCATCCATGAAGCCATCCTAGACTCTTCCCCATCTTCCTCCCTACCTCCCGGGCCCTTGGCACTGTCAATTCTCCTTCCTGAGTACCTCTCCAGCTCTCCAATCTGCGTCCTTCTCTTCATATTTACTATGTCAGTCTTGGTTCAAACTCCCATTCTCCCAGCCCCACATCAAGCATGTTTCTTGAAAAGGACAGGCGTTTCTCAAGGTCAGTGTTCCAAGACTGCACTAGTCAGGGTCCCACAGGAAACTGGATCACACTCCAAAGTGGCAAGTGAAGATATATGAATGAAGGACCATTTACAAAGTTGAGGGCAAACTCCAGGAAATATCAAGGGGTGCTGATGATCCTCCCCTAGGCAAGTAATAGCAGGACGTTACTGCCACTGCTGGGTTTCAAGGGACAAGAGGAACCATAGCTCTAGAACCCAGAACAAGCTGTTCCAGAAAAGGGATCTCCCAACTAGAACTGTGACCTCAGGTAGGGCCACTGGCAAGCTGAGGCTCACTGGAGGGGCTTATAAATTTCCTGTCCTGTCTCTCTGTCCACCCTCTAATCTCCTGCTGGTGCCCCCATTGATGAACCCAACAAGAAGCCAAAAGGCAAGGGACATTTTCAGAGGTCACCGTACTTGAGTCAGGGTAGAGAAAGCATGGAGAATAGATCTGGAAGGGCAAAGGGAGAATAGCCACACAAAGCCATATCACAGTATTCATTTGCACATTAAAAAAATTTTTTTTTTTTAAAGATTTTATTTATTTATTTGACAGAGAGAGACACAGTGAGAGAGGGAACACAAGCAGGGGGAGTGGGAGAGGGAGAAGCAGGCTTCCCGCCGAGCAGGGAGCCCGATGTGGGACTCGATCCCAGGACCCTGGGATCATGACCTGAGCCAAAGGCAGACGCTTAACGACTGAGCCACCCAGGCGCCCCGCACATTAAAAATTTTTTAAAAGGGCGCCTGGGTGTCTCAGTCATTAAGCGTCTGCCTTCGGCTCAGGTCATGAACCCTGGGTGCTGGGATCGAGTCCCACATCGGGCTCCCTCCTTGGAGGGAAGCCCGCTCTCCCTCTCCCACTCCCGCTGCTTGTGTTCCTGCTCTCGCTATCTCTGTCTCTGTCAAATAAATAAATAAAATCTTCAAAAAAAAGAATTTTTTTTTAAAGAACTCTGACAGAGAAATTTCTTTAAATTTATTTACTCAGTGTTCCCCTGATCTTTCTGCATCTAATCTTGCCCAGCTATATCTACTTCCTAATTGCCACCAGATATTACTCCCCTGCTTATAAATCTGTCAATGGTTCCCATCATCCATAGAATGAATGCCCCTCCCTAACCTTATACCGTATCTCCATCCACAGCATACACAGAGACCCCAGCACCACTGACTCCTACCTATTCTCTAAGGTCATCTCCCTCCCAACAACTTATACTCCAGGCTTCCTGGACTGCTTGTGGTTTCATGATCCCATGTTGTCCTTCCACCTAGAATGCCCCAGAGATCCTAAGACCTGCATTAACATGATTAAGTGGATCCTCTTCCAACAAAAACCTTTTCGGATGCACCAGACTAGATGACACCTATTTTTGGGCCCCTGCTAGGTTTTAAGCCTAATTTGTTATAATATTCATCTCTCACACAGTATTAACCTTTGTATAGTATTTGTCTCTTCAATTAGGTTGAAGAATTTCTTGAGGTCAAGGATCATGATAATACAGTATCCCGTTACTCAGCACAATGACCAGCACACAATAGGTGCCCAGAAACATTTGTTGCAGAAATTCCTCCTCTGTATAAGAACCAAAGGAGTGGTCAGCAATCAGAGGTGGGATCTTTCCATGACACACCCCCAAGTCATAAGCAGAAGGGGTTTCAAAAATGTCTGTAGCTTGGGTTCCTTGCATTTGTCATTCTTGCTTATAGACACCATTATTCTTGCTTATAGATACTGAAGCAATTACTAAGAAAAGACAGAAGATTAAAGTAAATATCTCAATTCATAGGGAACTTACTTCTTGAACAACTCCTAAATACCTGCCTGCAAATGCCAATACCAGGAATTGTGGTCGGGAGTCCCCTCAAACAGGTCAGAACACAAGGGCCCTGAAGAGAGATGAGTTTCTTCCATAGACTGATGATAAACTCAGATTTTCTCAGGTAAATCTGTATATGAAACAGCACAGGGTCAGCCATGGTTCCAAATTTTTCCAGACGTTCTTCTGAAAATATTACTAGCCTGTTATAGCCACAATCCCAGATACCTTCTGAAGGGTTGGTTCCTGCCACAACCAGCCACAGACCTCACTGTAGCATAGGGTGATGGGAAAAGCACTGGATTACGAGTTAGGCAGGAAAAGGATGGGGGGTACGTTTCAAATCCTAACTCTGCGTCTTATTGGCTGTTATGACCTTGGCCAAGTTACCCCATGTCCTGTTTCCCCATCTGCAGAATGGGAGTAAGACCTGCCTCACGTGGTTATTGTCAGGATTAAATGAGATAAAAAAAAAATGATTAGTAAGGACCCAATAAATTTTTGTTTCCCTTTTTACTATCTTAATTATCTCCCCCCCCTTTGAGAGGCTGCCTTTCTAATTTTGGAAGGGAGCAGGTGACTTGGATGGGTGCGGTGAGGTATGCTACCTTGTTTGTTTAAATTTCTAAAAAATACTTAATTTCAAAGCTTCCTTATGGCAATTCTGTGACAGAAATAAAACCAGGCAGTTGTTGCTATGCAACATCAGTGGTTTGCCGAGGGACTGGATAGATCTTTGCTGTTACTTATCTTTAGTTGAATTTTGAGCAACATTCTCCTGACTACCCAGCGTTATCCTCTTCTTATTACGTAAGGGGAAGCTGCTGGGATGGAGATGGGGGGAGCAAGGGCTGCACTGAGCTCACTGAATAATGGCTGGTCCCTGGCCACCTCGGCACTGGACGTTTTGTGTCCTCTTTTCATTTTTTGTTACTTTTTCTTAATCTTGCCTTCCATTTTCCTCCCTTTAATAAAAGAAGATAATGTTTCTTTTAGCCCTTTTCTTGACAGCAGCTCAGTTTGGGTTTGGTGCTGGACTTTGTCCCTTTTGCAGCAATAAATATTAGGATTTATTTAAAAATTTATTCAGAGCCAGTCCATCCAATAAGGGTCTCTACTTTTCAGTTAATAAAAGACATATCAGGGGCGCCTGGGTGGCTCGGTCAGTTAAGCGTCTGCCTTCGGCTCACGTCATGATCTCAGGGTCCTGGGATCGAGCCCCACATCGGGCTCCCTGCTCAGCATGGAGTTTGCTTCTCCTCCTCCCTCTCCCTCTGTTCTCTCTCTTTCTCAAATAACTAAATAAAATCTTAAAAAAAAAAAAAGACATATCAAAATTTGGGGCACCTGGATGGCTCAGTTGGTTAAGTGTCTTACTCTTGATTTTGGCTCAGATCATGATCTCATGGTCATGAGATAGAGCCCCACATCAGACTCCAGGCTCAGTGTGGAAGAGATTCTCTCTCTTCCTCTCCCTCTGCCCCTCCCCACCACCGTCTGCATTCTCGAAACAAAACAATTAATATAAGGACTTTGGTAAAATATTTAACTTTATGTTCTTGAATCACTCTTATCCTCACCCTATGCGCTGATGTACAATCCTCATGCTTTTTATTTTCTTTCAGAATTCTCATTCCTAAAATCAAAACAAACAAAAACAGGAAAAAAACTGCAGCACAACAGATCCGCAGTAAAACTTCTAAACGTGTCTTATTCC
Organism: Halichoerus grypus; assembly: GCF_964656455.1. Taxonomy (NCBI): domain Eukaryota; kingdom Metazoa; phylum Chordata; class Mammalia; order Carnivora; family Phocidae; genus Halichoerus; species Halichoerus grypus. Next base: position 88,812,139 of record NC_135717.1, read on the forward strand.
TAAGCCCTCCCTTCCATCACTGACTCTTCCTCTTTTTCCACATCCGCTTTTCAATCCAGAGTCTCACTGACCCTTGTGTTCCTATTCCTCTTTGCTGGCTCCTCTGCTCTCGTTCAAGTATATGCTTGGATTTGCCTGACGCGTCTGCTATTTCCCATTCTGATCTCACCGGCCGTAACTTGTTGAAATTCTGGGGAGGTGCAGAAAAAGAGTGCACAAGAATTCGAAGGGGGTATATTCTAAAGGATTCTGTGACCAGCTTTGAGGAAAAATGTCTAGGGTTAGGGAGCATCATGAGGAAGGGGTAAGCATGCTGAAGATGTGTTTCAAGCTGGAAGGACTTACTCTTTGCTGGGAGAAATGAGGAAGCAACAACAGAACACTCTAATTTTGAATGAACGTCAGGATTTCAGGCTGATTCCTGGCCTACCCCTCTCCCACCCCCTCTCCTCCCAGTGTGTCTAAGGGCTGTCTTTCTGCCCCAGCTGAAATATAGTTGCCTCATTCAGCTTTTCTAGGATGTACTATGTAGAAGATAAACGGTCAGGGTTGAGAGAAACCTCTGAGAATATATAGGCTAACTCCCTGATTCCAAACCTAAAGCCCAGAGACCAGGAGAGATTGGATAAAGTCACACAGCTTATTAGTGATACAAGGAGAGAGGGGCCTGGTGTCCCAAGACCCGGCTCTCCAACTAATAGACTGACTGGCCAAAAGAGAGGCCTGGAGGGTGGAACTTTAAAGCAAGCTCTTGTTTTATTGTCTAGTTCATGTCGAATTAGAGAATGTTGAAATCTTTTTAGTCTTGGACAGAGGAAATGGGAGACTCAAAGTAAAATGGGCATCATTCTGGGCCATAGAGATGTTGGTGGGTTTTAAGTCACACAGTACGAACGGGTTCCTGTTTTTCTTACTGGTGTATCTTGCCCTATGGGTTTCAACAAACATTCATGTAGCAAACATGTATTAAGTACCTGCTGTTCCCAGGTACAGCACTGAGCACTGGGATACAGAGATGCAAAGAACATGATTCTGGCCTCCCAGCCCTCAAAATGCCTGTGGACTAATGGCTAGGCAAAATCTCAAATGAAATGACAAAACAAAAGAATCATGTGGGAAATTCTTCTCCCCCCGCCCCCTCCCCACACACAAAAGGAATGATTAATCCTCCCTGGGAGGAAGAGCAGGTCAGAGATGGCTTCACAGAGGAGGTGGCTTTTGAGCAGGGTCTTCAAGGATAAATATGAAAGTGGCAAAGAGGCAGAGAGGGAGAAAGGCACTCCATGCGGCTGAGGTGGCTCATCGGACAAAGAGGCCGTGACAAAGAGAGAGACAGCAGTTCTGGGCGAGAGGGCAGCAGCACAAAGGGCGTGTGCAAAGGGAGGTAGGAGATGAGGCGGAAAGCACACAGGGGCGGGACCAGCGTGCGCCTTGTACACCCACGACAGGGGTTTGAGAAATAAATTCATTTACATATTTATAGTCCACTCGGGTAGAAAAAAAGATTTGCCATTATGGCATTTGGACTTTATCCTGTGAGCCACAGGGAGTTAAAAGGTTTTAATAATAGGAGCGTCGTGACTGGATTTCTGTGTTGGAAAGATTTTCAGATTTTCACAACTGACCTTTCAAATGCTAGGTGAAATGAGCAAACGTTGCATCTTTCTGCTGGTAAGAGAACTGTAAAAGCAAAGCTGTATTTACAAAGTGGGGGATATTTCAAGAAAACTTAGCTTGTTATGTCTGTTGAATTCTAAATAACAATGGTTATGGGTTATGATAAGACCTGAGGATGAAGGGAACATCCTCTTGTACGCGGCAGGAGCCGTCTGAAGCTTCCAATGCCATTCAACCTTACAAAGTCTTATTTCTAATACACGAAGTGACCCTCTACCCAGATGGCCAGATAATAGCAATCTCTAATATCTGTACGGTTCTCTATATTCACAAAAGACTTTTGTTCCATTTTCTGTGTTGATTCCCACAACAATTGGATGGATATGTGTTATTTTTGTCTCTGTTTACACAGGAGGAGACCGAGAATCAGAAAGGTAAAGTGATTACCTAAGGTCACAGTCGGTGAGGGACAGGGCTGGGTTCTCGAACCCCACATTCTGATGTTCTTTCCACTTCAGCTTGCTGGTAATCAGTAGGCTGGCAGCTAGATCACTTTCATAGAGATGAGGGACCGTGATCTGCTCCAAACCCTGCCACCAGTTTACTGATGGTCTTGGTCATGTCCTCACCCATCTAATAGTAGTAACACCTGCTCACTGACAGAATGTTCTAAGAATAAGATACCACTTTGCAGAGTGTAGAGTGCTAGACAAGTGCTCTGCTCATCTATATTCACTTAGAATAATGGTCTGATCCCAAGAAGCCTAGCAACCATTCATATATTAGAGTTGATGGCAAAATATTTTCACCTTGCATTCTTCTTCTTTCACTTGGCAAAGGGAAAACAAAAATAGGTCGTCTCTCGAATGTGTCCTCTTCCAGTGAAAAAACACTTTTTCAGCCAATCGTAGTGACACATAAACCAGGCATTTAAAAAATCAGTTTTAAACTAGCAAAATAATGGAGAAAGTTATCTCACCTTTCAGGACCTGGACCTTATCTATAAAATAATGGAGTTGGACCCAATGAACTCTAAGGTCTCTTCCTATTCTAAGAATGAATTATTTTATGCATAAATGAAACAGGTTCATGTAAGATCTGATTAAGATCTTTTTGATCCTCCAGAGGTGATCCCTGGGAACACAGTTTTTAAACTGTGAGCCTCCCATTACCCACCCCCTTTCTCCACTACAGGGACAAGAAAGCCTGAACTGATTCACCAACAAACTGCCATAAGAAGAAGACTTCTTGGCAAATGTAGCATCATGAAAAGTTCTCCTCTTTCTTCTCCCCTGAGGCAGCTAAGAGAAGGGAGGAAGCCCCAAACAAAAAGACAAACAACCCAGTTTAAAACAATGCGTTAAGGGACTTGAATAAGCATTTCTCCAAGAAGAAATACAAATGGCCCATAAGCATGGGAAAAAATGCTTTACATCCTTAGTCATCAGAGAAATGTAAATGAAAACCACAATGAAGGGGATAGAAGGATGGGCAAAATGGGTGAAGGGGAGTGGGAGGTACAGGCTTCCAGTTATGGAATGAATAAGTCACGGGGATGAAAGGTACAACATAGGGAATACAGTCAGTGGTATCGTAATAACGTTGTATGGTGACAGAGGGTGGCTCTGCTGTGGTGAGCGCAGCATAATGTATAGACTTGTCCAATCACTGTGCTGTACACCTGAAACTAATGTCACAGTGTGCACCAACTATATTTAAATTAAAGAAAAACCCACAATGAACTATGACTTCAAATCTATTAGGATGACTATATCAAAAAAAGATATGCACAAGTGTTGGTGAGATATAGAGAAAGTGGGAAATTGGTACGCTGCTGGTGCAGATGTTGTGGAAAATGGTTTGGTGATTCCTCAGAAAGATAAACATTGATGACGAGGATGCAGAGAAAGAGGAGCCCTCTTACACTGTTCTGGGGATGCAAACTAGTGTAGCCACTCTGGAAAACGGTATGGAGATTCCTCAAAAAGTGAGAAATAGAACTACACTATGACCCAGTAATTGGTCATAAATACTAGGTATTTACCCAAAGGATACAAAATGCTGATTCAAAGGGGCACCTGCACCCGAATGTTTATAGCAGCAATGTCCACAACAGCCAGACTATGGAAAGAGCCCAGATGTCCATCGACAGATGAATGGATAAAGAAGATGTGGTATATATATATACAATGGAATATTACTCAGCCATCAAAATGGATGAAACCTTGCCACTTGCAATGACATGGATGGAACTAGAGGGTATTATGCTAAGTGAAATAAGTCAGTCAGAGAAAGATAGGTACCATATGATTTCACTCATATGTGGAATTTAAGAAACAAAACAGATGAACACAGGGGAAGAGTGGGAAAAATAAAATAAGATGAAACCAGAGAGGGAGGCAAACCATAAGAGACTCTTAACTACAGGAAACACATTGAGGGTTGCTGGAGGGGAGGTAGGTGGGGGAATGGGGTAACTGGGTGCCGGGCATTAAGGAGGACACTTGATGTAATGAGCACTGGGTGTTATATGCAAGTGATGAATCACTAGATTTACCTCTGAAACTAATAACACACTATATGTTAACTAAATTGAACTTAAATTTAAAAAATTTTTAAATAAAAATAAAATAGCTCAGGTCATGATGCTGGAGTCCCTGGATCGAGTCCCACATCGGGCTCCCTGCTCGGCAGGGAGTCTGCTTCTCCCTCTGACCCTCCCGACTCTCCCCCCTCTCATGTGCTCTCTCTCTCAGTCTCTCTCTCTCATATAAATAAATAAAATCTTTAAAAAATAAATAAATAAAAATAAAATAAATAAAATAAAAAATAAAAATAAAAATAAAATAAAATAAATGTTAAAAACAAATAAACATCGAATTACCTTATGACCCAGCACCGCCACTCCTAAATATACACTCAAAAGAACTGAAAACAAGAACTCAGAGAGATGCCAATGTTCTTTGCAGCATTATTTACAATAGCCACAAAGTGTGGATGAGCAAAATGGGGCATATACACATAATGGAATATTAGCCATAAAAAAAGAAAGGACTTCAGATATGTGCTACAACATGGGTGAACCATGAAAACATTATGCTAACTGAAAAAGCCAAACAGAAAGGACAAATACTGTATTGTTTCACTTATTTGAAATACCAGTAATAGGCAAATTCATGGAGATGCAAAGTGGTTTGAGGTTTACCAGGGCCTGGGAGGAGGAGAAATGGGGAGGTTTTTTTTAATGTATACAGAATTCCTGTTTGGGTGATGAAAACATTTTGGAAATAGTGATGATTACATAACATTGTAAATGTAATTCAGGCCACTCAGAAAGGGTTAAAATGGCAAGTTTATATATATATATATATATAAACATAATCAGAACAAGGAAAAAAGAAGGGCAGGGGTCAGAGCTTGCCCCAGTTGAATGTCTAAGCAGCCGAAGGCCCCTGGGCTTGTTGACCTGCCCCCAGAGCAGGAAGAAAGAGCCTCACAGAAAGGGCACAGGGATACAGCCAGGCAAGGAGGGACAGACGGTCCCCTTGGGTTCTTGTTTCCTGAAGCATGCAGAAAATAAATTCCACAACCAGCTGCAGATCCTGAGTAGGGGGCCGTGGAGGGCAGGTGGCTTTGGGAAACTCACAAAGGACTACTAATGTCAATGGAGCACATGGGGCAGAGCTTCATCTGCAGAGCCTAAAGCAATGTCCACTGCTACCACTGGACCTTCAAGCACACAGCCAAGCAGAGAATGGCCAAATGAAAGGTAGGAAGATGCCACCAGCCGTGTCCCTCCGTCTGTCCCTGACTCACTCTGAGAGAGATAAGCAGGAAGAAGAAGGAGGGAGATGAAAAAGAGCACGTGATGCCCCTTCCCTCTAGAACCCTGGAACTAGTAGTCTAATCGGAATACGAGGGAGGAAGGGGAAAGCTTTTAATCAAATATCAGATACATGGGGGCTTTAAATTTTATTTTAATTTTTTTATTTTAGTATACTTGGCACACAATGTTACATTACTTCCAGGTGTACAACTCAGTGATTCAGCATCTCTATACATATGCTATATTCACAAGTGAAGCTACCATCTGTCACCATATGCTATTAGAGTATCATTGACTATATTCCCTATGCTGTGCCTTTTATTCCCATGACTTATTCCATAACCAGGAGCCTGTATCTCTTGCTCCCATTCACCCACTTTGCCCGTCCTCCTATCCCCCTTTCCTCTGGCAACCATCCGTTTGTCCTATATTTATAGGTCTGATCAGACAGATGTTTTTAAATGAAGAGACTGGGGCTCACAAATTGAAACAAGACTGTTCTGCATGGCCTAAAGTGGCCAAAGTACAAGGACCCAGACTGAAATATCATTAGGGGAGCTGGTTCCCAGGAGGAAATGGTGATTTGGCAAAGTTGGTAGAATTTATTTATACCACTTGGGTTTAGTGAGTCAGTTTTGACAAATTCACGAGTTGATTTAATACACAAGTTACATGTTGTGGGAGATATGTGCCCGTGTCCCAGTATCCATGCTCCCCATTTCTTCATAGTAAGAGGACTTCCAATTCTAAGCCAAGCAAAGAGAATACATTTTCTAATCTTCCATTGTATCTAGGTTTGAACATGTGCCTACATTATGGACAACAGAATAAACATGGAAATATGTGGCAGCTTTTGGAGACCTCCCTTGAAAGGCCACTACTTTGTGCCCTTTGCTGCCCTCGGCCACTTTCTTTTTCAAGCATTGTCCCACTCTGGTTCTCAAGCTGGAGACTGGGGCTATAGCTAGCATTCTGTATCATGAGGATAATGGCCACAGCCTCAAGATGACAAAGGGGTAAACTCTAAGGATTCTGGATTCCAGGGAACTTTTTGGAAGAGAACTACTACACCAGCCCTGGACAGCCTAACTTTTATATGAAAAGGGGCACGGGGGGATTCTATTTTTTAAGCTGCTGTCACTTTAGGCCTCTCTAACTCACAGCTGAACCTAATTTTACATGAAATACATGCAAAATACACTATTACAAAAATAATCTATAAATTCAAATATAGAAAAAATAAGACTATGTGATACCTCTTCACCTCAACTTAGTCAAAATAACATAGATACTGGGGCACCTGGGTGGCTCAGTCATTAAGCGTCTGCCTTCAGCTCAGGTCATGATCCCAGGGTCCTGGGATCGAACCCCGCATTGGGCTCCCTGCTCAGCGAGAAGCCTGCTTCTCCCTCTCCCACTCCCCCTGTTTGTGTTCTTGTTCTCATTATCTCTCTCTGTCAAATAAATAAATAAAATCTTAAAAAAAAAAACATAGATACTAAAAACCAACATTTATGGAGACCTTATGCAAGTAATAGTACCAAAAGCTTCATAAGCATTGGTTCTCTAGTAACAACTCCATAAATAGGTATTATTGTTCACATCGTAGAGACAGAGAAGCTGACATTTAAAGAAGTTAAATAACTTGTCCAAGGTCACACAGCTAGTATCTGTAGAGCCATTATAAAAACCTAGTCTGTCTTATCCAGAGTCATGCTCTTAACCACTATATAGCACACCAGCCTAAAAGTTCTTCTGGCAAAGATGTATTTGTGTAGAGATCTAGCACATACTGAGCTGCAATAAAATGTCTTTAAATTTTTATAATGTATAAAGAAGGGATTTGTTTGGTGTTAGGTGTAGATAATATTTGGTAATTAATAAAATAACAAAAAATTGTTTTAAGATTTTCCATCTTAGCTACCATAACTCACACCACAGGTCTACAGTACTGTTGTTTAAATAAAATATAAATAATTATTTCTCAATTCACTTATAAACTGAGTAATGTCGTACTATAATGTGAACCCCAAAATAGGTTGGAAAACAGCCACTGAAAGATGTACAACATTGAAAAGATGCTGTGATAACAAACCCACAATTCCAGCCAAATAGAGTACATAGTTGTTATTTGTGGTAAATCTAATAAAGCAGATTATTTGAGCATATTTGTATTGTTATAGTAGAAACAGAATTTCTTTGAAAATGTATTCAAGGGGTGCCTGGGTGGCTCAGATGGTTAAGCGTCTGCCTTCGGCTCAGGTCATGATCCCAGAGTCCTGGGATCGAGCCCCACATCAGGCTCCCTGCTCAGAAGGGAGCCCACTTCTCCCTCTCCCTCTGCCTGCTGCTTCCCCTTCCCCTAAGGGGAAGCACTCTGCACTCTCTACGTTGTCTCTCTCTCTGTCAAAAATAAATAAAATTTTAAGAAAAAGAAAATGTATTCAAGAAAAGGTTTTTAAATATCACTACCTTTGATAAAGAAGCCAAAATAAACATTAAATTTGAACATAAAAATTGAAAATAGGGGCACCTGGGTGGCTCAGTTGTTAAGCGTCTGCCTTCTGCTCAGGTCATGATCCCAGGGTCCTGGGATCAAGCCCCGCATCAGGCTCCCTGCTCGGCCGGAAGCCTGCTTCTCCCCCTCCCACTGCCCCTGCTTGTGTTCCCTCTCTCGCTGTCTCTCTCTCTGTCAAATAAATAAAAAATCTTTAAAAAAAAAAAATTGAAAATAAAAGTTACCTTTGGTGACCAATTAGTTTACATATACCAGTTAAATATTTTTGCTAAAGTGGTGGTTCTAATTCACTGGCATTGCTTCAGGAAATGGTATTTAGGACTATTCATCAGAGAACTAATAATTGCTTACCCTGTGTCTATGCCATAGTACAGGAATGGTATATTGTAGATGTTTAATAAATATTTAATAAATGAAAGAATGGATGGATCAAGGTGGATTGATAGTGGTTGGGTGGATGAATGGATAGATAGTTGAATAAATGAATATGAATGTGCCTTACCAGTTTCCAATAGTTTGACCATCAGAAGCATCCTATGAACAAGATGGCTGAAAAAGACATCCCTCACTTGTATCTTCCCTGTCCAATGATTTTGTACTTTGTATACAATGGACAAAAATGCCTTTGTGGATCAGCAGCATATGCCGAGGGACTCGAGAGGAGTCTCACCCACCCATGTGTCAGGTCATAGGCATACAGACCTTGTCCTGGCTGTGGACCTTCCAATGGCCCATGAACTGGTTCCAGCCCTGCTCAGCCATGGTCCAGGAGATTCTGGAGAACACTATCTTAGACAATCACCCACAGATGAGAGAGCCTTTGTGGAAGTCCAGAGAGTCTTTGTGGAAGCAAAGAAGTTCCAGCATACTGTTGGAGCAAAAAGATAGTTTAGATGCAGTGGAGAGTGTAAGAGGACAATGTAACTTGACCCACATTGCCTCTCTCCCAAGGTGGCACAGGCTCAGTGCCAAGAGAGGCCTTCTCCTCCTACTGTGGGGAGAAAAAGAGAGTGTGAGTGAGCACATAGGTTCCCCAGATATGCAAGACTCTTCCAAAGAGGCCCATTTCTCTCTCACCCCATCCAGAGTACTCAGTCATGAAATCTGCATGACTGAGAGGGCAGGAGAGACTGGGAGACTGAGGAAGGACTCTGGGAGGGCATTAAAGGAATGCAGATCCTACTAACAGCATCATGGACTCCATGAAGAAACCTGCCCATGAGCTGCTGGGATGCCTTGCCTTTGAATTCCCTCCCAACTGGCCCATGGGTACCGCCAAGGCTCCACATAATTCACCCCCACACATACCACCACCCTGTGGCCAGTTCAACCTGTGCAGACCCCTCATGGCAGCAAGAGCAAGCTTTGGTAGACAACTAGTCAGCACATGCAGAAAGTCAACCTGAATCTGTGGGCCAGGGACAGACCACAAACTTCAGCTTTAACATCACTTTTGGTAAGCCAAAAGGGATACTGTCAGTACCCAGCCTGCAGCATGGCAGGATCAAGAGAAGGTATACAAGCTTAAGAATTCTGCCACAAGAGGGAGTAAGAAGTATGGAGCAGACATGTCCACAGAAGATCTGAGAAAAACTCGAAGTTCCTAGCAGGGCTGACAGAAGGTATTTCTCTCCTGAAGATAGTCAGTAAAGACTGGAGGAGGTGACCTACCTGATGTGAAGACAGCCACGCAGGACCTCAAGAAACATGAAAAGCCAGGAAACATGACACCACAAAAGGATCACAATATCTTCTAATAATCCACCTCCAAAGACTGGGAGAATTGCAACTTACCTGATAAAAAATTCTAAATAGCTCTTTTAAAGGAGCTCAGTGAGCTACGAGGAAACATAGGGAGACAATTGGACAAATCAGGAAAACAATACATGAACAAATTAAGAAGTTTAACAGAGAGAATCATTTTTTAAAAAAAAGAGTTTTGGAGCAGAAGGATACAATAAATGAAATGAAAAATGCAGGGCACCTGGGTGGCTCAGTTGGTTAAGTGTCTGCCTTCAGCTCAGGTCATGATCCCAGGATCCTGGGATGGAGCGCTGCACTGGGCTCCCTGCTCAGCAGGGAGCCTGCTTCTCCCTCTCTCTCTGATGCTCCCCCTTGCTTGTGCTCTCTCCCCCTCTCTCTCTCTCTCTCTGTCAAATAAATAAATAAAATCTTAAAAAAAAGAAAGAAAGAAAAAGAAAAATGCAACAAAGAACATAATGGCAGGAGAGAGGAACTTTGAGATTCTCCAGTCAGAGGAGAACAAAGCAAAAATAATGAAAACGAGTAAAGAAAGCCTACATGATCTATGGGATACATCAAAAGAAACCATCTACAAATTATTGAAGTCTTAGAAGAAGAAAAAAAAAAGGAGAAGAAGCAAAAAAATTATTTCAAGAGATAATGACTGAAAACTTCCCAAATCTTGGGAGAGATTTGGAAATCCAAGTTCATGAAGCTCATAGGTCCACAACAAACTCAACATAAAGAAATCTCCAAGAAACATTATAATAAAACTGTCAAAAATAAAAGACAAAGAGAGTCTTAAAAGCAGCAAGAGAAAAGACACTTGTAACTTACAAGGGAACTCCAATGAGGCTAATAGTGAATTTCTCAGCAGAAACCTTACAGGCCAGGAGAGAGAGGATGTATTAAAGTGCTGAAAGAAAAAACTGCCAACCAAAAATATCCTATCTGAAAAAGCCATTCTTCAGAAATAAGGGAGAGATCAAGACTTTCCCACACAAAAGCTAAGGGAGTTCATCACCACTAGACCTGCCTTACAGGAAATGCTGAAGGCTTCTTTAAGCTGAAATGAAAAAACACCAATTAGTAATATGAAAATATATAGCACACTGGTAAAAGTATATAGTCAAACTCAGAATATACTAATACTATAACATAGTGTGGTGTGTGTTAACCACTTAACTCTAGTATACTAGTATATAAGGTATTAAAATATCTATAACTATGGGCGCCTGGGTGGCTCAGTTGGTTAAGCATCTGCCTTTGACTCAGGTCATGATCCCAGGGTCCTGGGATTGAGCCCCATATTGGGCTACCTACTCCGCGGGGGTCCTGCTTCTCCCTCTCCCTCTGCCTGCCACTCCCCCTGCTTGTTCTCTCTCTCTCTCTGTCAAATAAATTTTTTTTAAAAATCTTTTAAAAAATAAAAATATATCTATAACTACAATAATTTGTTAGTGAATACACAATACAAAAAGAGGTAAATTATGACATCAAAAACACAAAAGGGGGAGGAGCAAAAGAATAGAGTTTTTGTATATATTTGAAGTTAAGTCATCATCAGAATAAACTAGAGTGTTGGCGGAGCAAGATGGCAGAGGAGTAGGAGACCTGGATTTTGTCTCTGGTCCCAGGAATTCAGCTGAATAGGGATCAAACCATTCTGAACACCTACAAACTCAACAGGAGATCGAAGAAGAGAATAGCAGCAACTCTCTGAACAGAAACGTGACCACTTTATGGAAGGTAGGATGTGTGGAGAAGTGAATCCGAGGTGATATTCGGGAGGATAGACGGCGGGGGAGGGGGCCTCCATTGGCCACTTCTGGCAAGTGATAGAGCCACGGAGCACAAAATCAGAACTTTTAGAAGTCGGCTCCGCTGAGGGACGTCGCTCCAGTGGCTAAGCGGGGGGTGGAACTCTCGGTGGGACAGTGTGGTCTCAGGATCCTCGGGGTCACAGAAAGACCGGGGGTGCCTGAGTGTGGCAGAGCTCCCAGGTATCGGAGCGGGGAAGCCGGCTGCAGAGACGGAGCCGAGGAGTGAGCTCTCAGCTCCGGGTCGCCATAAACCGTGATCCGCAGCACAGTCAGGCCACTGCTCTTCCAGCAGGGACCCAACAAGTGGCAGATCCGGGGAGACTCCCCTTCCTCCCCCAGGAGGAGCGGCACAGGAGTGCACCGCAGGAATCTGCTGGGTTTGGAGACTCCACACGGGGTCGTGCGCCAGAGATAGAAACGCTCAGTCACAGGCCGGGTGAGCACGGAGTTCGGCCAGTGACCGGGGAGACGGGAGTGATTGACTGCTTTTCTCTGGGGGCTCACTGAGAAGTGGGGCCTCGAGTTCTCAGCTCCCCTGGGTCGGAGACTGGGAGGCCGCCATTTTCACTCTCGTCCTCCAAAGCTGTACAGAAAGCTTGCAGGGAACAAAAGCTCCCAAGAGCAAACCCAGCTGGGAACCACAGCAACAGGTCCCTCCCCCAGAAGATCAGCAAGAACAGCTAGCCAAGACCAAGTTTACCAATCAATGAGAACGGCAGAACTCCAGCACTAGGGGAATACTCCACACAGAATTCATGGCTTTTTTTGCCATGATTCTTTAGTCTTTCAAAGTTAACTTTTTTTTTAACTGACTTTTTTTTTTTAATTTTTCTTTTTCCCTTTTTCAACCAACGTCTTATCAATCCCTTTTTTAAAGAATATTTTTTATTTTTCATTTTTAGAGTCATATTCTATCCCTTCATTGTAGTTACCCTTATTTTTGGTATATATATATATAAGTTGTTCTCTCTTTAAAATTTTAAGATACAGTTTCTTCTAACAGATCAAAATATACCCTAAATCTCTAGTGTATGGCTTTGTTCTAGTCTCCTGCCTGATCACATTCTCTCCCTTTTTTTTTTTTAAATCGTCTTCTTTCTTTTTTCAACCAACTTCTTATCTTAGCAATTCCTTTTATAAAATCTTTTACAATTTTCATCTTTACAGTCATATACCATCCCTTCATTGTATTAACCCTTATTTTTGTACATATATAAGTTTTTCTTTCTTTAAAATTTTGGGAGGCACTTTCTTCTAACTGACCAAAATATGCCCAAAATCTAGTGTGTGGCACTGATCTATGCACCAGCCTGATCATATTTGATCATATTCTGGTTTTTTTTGTTTTGTTTTGTTTTTGTTTGTTTTTATCTTTTTCTTTTTCTTTTTTTTTTCTTTTTTCTTTCTTTCCCTTTCTTTACCCCAGTTTCAGGTCCTTTCTGATTTGTTTAGTGTATATTTTCTGGGGACGTTGTTACCCTGTTAGCATTTTGTTCTCTCATTCATCTATTCTCCTCTGGACAAAATGACAAGATGGAAAAAATCACCTCAACAAAAAGAACAAGAGGCAGTACCGACTGCCAGGGACCTAATCAATACTGACATTAGTAAGATGTCTTTTTTTTTTTTTAAAGATTTTATTTATTTATTTGACAGAGAGAGACACAGCGAGAGAGGGAACACCAGCAGGGGGAGTGGGAGAGGGAGAAGCAGGCTTCCCGCCGAGCAGGAAGCCCGATGCGGGGCTCGATCCCAGGATTCTGGGATCATGACCTGAGCCGAAGGCAGACGCTTAAGGACTGAGCCACCCAGGCACCCCGACAGTAGTAAGATGTCTTAACTAGATTTCAGAATGATGATTTTAAAGACACTAGCTGGGCTTGAAAAAAGCATGGACGTTATTAGAGAAACCCTTTCTGGAGAAAAAAAAGAACTAAAATCTAACCAAGTCGAAATCAAAAAGGCTATTAATGAGGTGCAATCAAAAATGGAGGCTCTAACTGCTAGGATAAATGAGGCAGAAGAAAGAATCAGTGAGATAGAAGACCAAATAATGGAAAATAAAGAAGCTGAGAAAAAGAGAGATAAACAACTACTGGATCATGAGGGCAGAATTCGAGAGATAAGCGATACCATAAGATGAAACAATATTAGAATAATTGGGATCCCAGAGAAGAAGAAAGAGAGAGACGGGGCAGAAAGTATATTGGAGCAAATTATAGCAGAGAACTTCCCTAATTTGGGGAAGGAAACAGGCATCAAAATCCAGGAGGCACAGAGAACCCTTCTCAAAATCAATAAAAATAGGTCAACACCCCGACATCTAATAGTAAAACTTATGAGTCTCAGAGACAAAGAGAAAATCCTGAAAGCAGCTCAGGAGAAGAGATTTGTAACCTACAATGGTAGAAACATTAGATTGGCAACAGACCTATCCACAGAGACCTGGCAGGCCAGGAAGGACTGGCAGGACATATTCAGAGCACTAAATGAGAAAAATATGCAGCCAAGAATACTATATCCAGCTAGGCTGTCATTGAAAATAGAAGGAGAGATGAAAAGCTTCCAGGACAAACAAAAACTAAAGGAATTTGCAAACACGAAACCAGCCCTACAACAAATATTGAAAGGGGTCCTCTAAGCAAAGAGAGAGACTAAAAGTAACATAGACCAGAAAGGAACACAGACAATACACAGTAACAGTCACTTTACAGGCAATACAAAGGCACTAAATACGTATCTTTCAAGAGTTAACCTGAATGTAAATGGGCTAAATGCCCCAATCAAAAGACACAGGGTATTGGATTGGATAAAAAAACAAGACCCATCAATATGCTGTCTGCAAGAGACTCATTTTAGACCCAAAGACACCCCCAGATTGAAAGTGAGGGGGTGGAAAACCATTTACCATGCTAATGGACACCAAAAGAAAGCTGGGTGGCAATCCTTATATCAGACAAATTAGATTTTAAACCAAAGACTATAATAAGAGATGAGGAAGGACACTATATCCTACTTAAAGGGTCTATCCAACAAGATCTAACAATTGTAAATATCTATGCCCCTAACATGGGAGCAGCCAATTATATAAGGCAATTAATAACAAAAGCAAAGAAACACATCAACAACAATACAATAATAGTGGGGGACTTTCACACTCCCCCTCACTTAACCAACTGAGCCACCCAGGCGCCCACACACTCCCCCTCACTGAAATGGACAGATCATCTAAACAAAAGATCAACAAGGAAGTAAAGACTTTAAATGACACACTGGACCAAATGGAGTTCACAGATATATTCAAAACATTCCACCCAAAGCATCAGAATACACATTCTTCTCTAGTGCCCATGGAACATTCTCCAGAATAGATCACATCCTGGGTCACAAATCAGGTGTCAACCAGTACCAAAAGACTGGGATCATTCCCTGCATATTTTCAGACCACAATGCCTTGAAACTAGAACTCAATCACGAGAGGAAAGTTGGAAAGAACTCAAATACATGGAGGCTAAAAAGCATCCTACTAAAGAATGAATGGGTCAACCAGGAAATTAAAGAAGACATTAAAAAATTCATGGAAACAAATGAAAATGAAAACACAACTGTTCAAAATCTTTGGGATACAGCAAAGGCAGTCCTAAGAGGAAAGTATATAGCAATACAAGCCTTTCTCAAGAAACAGGAAAGGTCTCAAATACACAACTTAACCCTACACCTAAAGGAGCTGGAGAAAGAACAGCAAAGAAAGCCTAACCCCAGCAGGAGAAGAGAAATAATAAAGATCAGAGCAGAAATCAATGAAATAGAAACCAAAAGAACAGTAGAACAGATCAATGAAACTAGGAGCTGGTTCTTTGAAAGAATTAATAAGATGGATAAACCCCTGGCCAGGCTTATCAAAAAGAAAAGAGAAATGACCCAAATAAATAAAATGAATGAAAGAGGAGACATCACAACCAACACCAAAGAAATACAAACAATTATAAGAACATATTATGAGCAACTATATGCCAGCAAATTAGATAATCTGGAAGAAATGGATGCATTCCTAGAGACGTATAAACTACCAAAACTGAGCCAGGAAGAAATAGAAAACCCAAACAGACTCATAATCAGTAAGGAAATTGAAGCAGTAATCAAAAATCTCCCAACAAACAAGAGCCCAGGGCCAGATGGCTTCCCATGGGTATTCTACCAAACATTTAAAGAAGAATTAATACCTATTCTTCTGAAACTGTTCCAAAAAAATAGAAATGGAAGGAAAACTTCCAAACTCGTTTTATGAGGCCACCATTACCTTGATCCCCAAACCAGACAAAGACCCCATCAAAATGGAGAATTACCAACCAATATCCTTGATGAACATGGATGCCAAAATTCTCACCAAAATACTAGCCAATAGGATCCAACAGTATATTAAAAGGATTATTCACCACAACCAAGTGGGATTTATCCCTGGGCTGCAAGGTTGGTTCAACATCCACAAATCAATCAATGCGATACAATACATTAATAAAAGAAAGAACAAGAACCATATGATCCTCTCAATAGACGCAGAAAAAGCATTTGACAAAGTACAGCATCCTTTCTTGATCAAAACTCTTCAGAGTATAGGGATAGAGGGTACATACCTCAATATCATAAAAGCCATCTATGAAAAACCTACAGCGAATATCATTCTCAATGGGGAAAAACTGAGAGCTTTCCCACTAAGGTCAGGAATGCGGCAGGGATGTCCACTATCACCACTGCTATTCAACATAGTATTAGAAGTCCTAGCCACAGCAATCAGACAACAAAAAGAAATAAAAGGCATCCGAATAGGCAAAGAACAAGTCAAACTCTCACTCTTTGCAGATGATATGATACTTTATGTGGGAAACCCAAAAGACTCCACCCCAAAACTGCTAGAACTCATACAGGAATTCAGTCAAGTGGCAGGATATAAAATCAATGCACAGAAATCAGTGGCATTCCTATACACCAACAACAAGACAGAAGAAAGAGAAATTAAGGAGTCGACCCCATTTACAATTGCACCCAAAACCATAAGATACCTAGGAATAAATCTAACCAAAGAGGCAAAGAATCTGTACTCAGAAAACTATAAAATACTCATGAAAGAAATTGAGGAAGACACAAAGAAATGGAAAAACATTCCATGCTCATGGATTGGAAGAACAAATATTGTGAAGATGTCAATGCTACCTAGAGCAATCTACACATTCAATGCAATCCCCATCAAAATATCATCCACTTTTTTCAAAGAAATGGAAAAAATTATCCTAAAATTTGTATGGAACCAGAAAAGACCCCGAATAGCCAGTGGAATGTTGAAAAAGAAAAACAAAGCTGGCGGCATCACAATTCCAGACCTCAAGGTCTATTACAAAGCTGTCATCATCAAGACAGTATGGTACTGGCACAAAAACAGACACATAGATCAATGGAACAGAATAGAGAGCCCAGAAATGGACCCTCAACTCTATGGTCAACTAATCTTTGACAAAGCAGGAAAGAATGTCCAATGGAAAAAAGACAGTCTCTTCAACAAATGGGCAACAAAACAATAACAGTGGGGGACTTTAACAGTGGGGGAAAATTGGACAGCTACATGCAGAATGAAACTGGACCATTTCCTTACACCACACACAAAAACAGACTCAAAATGGTTGAAAGACCTAAATGTGAGACAGGAGTCCATCAAAATCCTAAAGGAGAACACAGGCAGCAACCTCTTCAACCTCAGCCGCAGCAACTTCTTCCTAGAAACATTGCCAAAGGCAAGGGAAGCAAGGGCAAAAATGAACTATTGGGACCTCATCAAGAGAAAAAGCTTTTGCACAGCAAAAGAAACAGTCAACAAAACCAAAAGACAACTGACAGAATGGGAGAAGATGTTTGCAAATGACATATCAGATAAAGGGCTAGTATCCAAAATCTATAAAGAACTTCTTAAACTCAACACCCAAAGAACAAATGATCCAATCAAGAAATGAGAGAAGACATGAACAGACATTTTTCCAAAGAAGACATCCAAATGGCCAACAGACACATGAAAAAGTGCTCAACATCCCTCGGCATCAGGACCTCAATGAGATATCACCTCACACCAGTCAGAATGGCTAAAATGAACAAGTCAGGAAACGACAGAGGTTGGCAGGGATGCGGAGAAAGGGGAACCCTCCTACACTGTTGGTGGGAATGCAAGCTGGTGCAGCCACTCTGGAAAACAGTATGGAGGTTCTTCAAAAAGTTGAAAATAGAGCTACTATACGACCCAGCAATTGCACCACTGGGTATTTACCCCAAAGATACAAATGTAGGGATCTGAAGGGGTACATGCACCCTGATGTTTATAGCAGCAATGTCCACAATAGCCAAACTGTGGAAAGAGCCAAGATGTCCATCAACAGATGAATGGATAAAGAAGATGTGGTGTATATATACAATGGAATATTATGCAGCCATCAAAAGGAATATAATCTTGCCATTTGCAACAATGTGGATGGAACTGGAGAGTGTTATGTTGAGCGAAATAAGTCAATCAGAGAAAGATATGTATCATATGACCTCACTGATATGAGGAATTCTTAATCTCAGGAAACAAACTGAGGGTTGCTGGAGTGGTGGGGGGTGGGAGGGATGGGGTGGCTGGGTGATAGACATTGGGGAGGGTATGTGCTATGGTGAGCACTGTGAATTGTGCAAGACTGTTGAATCACAGATCTGTACCTCTGAAACAAATAATACATTATATGTTTAAAAAAAAGAAAAAGAAGATAGCAGGAGGGGAAGAATGAAGGGGGGGGAATCGGAGGGGGAGATGAACCATGAGAGACGATGGACTCTGAAAAACAAACTGAGGGTTCTAGAGGCGAGGGGGTGGGAGGATGGGTTAGCCTGGTGATGGGTATTAGGGAGTGCATGTTCTGCATGGAGCACTGGGTGTTATACACAAACAATGAATCATGGAACACTACATCAAAAACTAATGATGTAATGTCTGGTGATTAACATAACATAATAATAATAAAAAAAGAAAGAATAAAATAGAGTGTTATATCTGTAAGGTATTTTATGTGAACCTCATTGTAACCACATAGCAAAAAACAACAGTAGATTCACAAAAGATAAGCAGAAGGGAATCAAAGCATACCACTATAGAAAATCATCAATTCACAAAGGAAAACAGCAAGAGAGAAAGAAAGGAATGAGGAATCTAGAAAAAGCCAGAAAACAGTAAGATGGCATTAGTAAGTCCTTAATATCAATAATTACTCTAAATGTAAATGTATTAAATTCTCCATTCATAGACCAGCTGGATGGATAGAGAAACAAGACCCAACTAAATGCTGCTTACTAAGACTCATATCAGCTTTAAGGAAACATATACATAGGCTCAAAGTGAAAAAATGAAAAAAGATACTCTACAGAAATGGAAACCAAAAGAGAGGGGGGGTAGCTACACTTATAGAAGACAAAAGATTTTTAACTCAAAGCCATAACAAGAGACAAAGTTTTTACATAATAATAACAATAAAGGGGTCAATTCATCAAGAGGATATAACAATTGTAAATATATATGCACCCAATGTCAGACCACCTAAATATATTAGGCAAATATTAACAGATCTGAAGGAAGAAATAGACAACAATGCAATAATAGTAGAGGAGGTCAGTACCCCTTTTCAACTATGTATAGACCATCTGGACAGAAAATCAGTAAAGAAACATTGCACTTAAGCCATACTTTAGACCAGATGGACCTAATAGACACATACAAAACATTGCATCCAACAGCACCAGAATACAAACACATTCTTCTCAAGCACACATGGGACATTCTCCAGGATAAATTATTGATCAGTCACAAAATAAGTATTAGCAAAGGAAGACTGAAATCATAGCAAGTATCTTTTCTGACCACAATGGTATGAAACTAAAAATCAATTACAGGAGGAAAGCTGAAAATTCATGGAGTTGTGGAAATTAAATAACACTCTCCAGAACAACCAATGAATCAAGAAGTCAAAAAGTAAATTAAAAAAAATCTCAAAACAAATGAAAATGGAAACACAACATTCCAAAAATTATAGTGCAGCAAAAGCAGTTCCAAGAGAGAAGTTTATAATGATAAATGCCTAAACTAAGAAAAAAAGAAAGATCTCAAATCAGCAACCTAAATTTCACTTCAAGGAATTAGAAAAAGAAGAAGGAATTAATCCAAAGTTAGCAGAAGGAAGGAAATAACAAAAAGCAGAGTAGAAGTGAATGAAGTAAAGACCTGGGGAATATACATGGAAAAGTTCTCAAGAGTCTATTAAAAGTATCATACACCATGATCAAATGGTATTTATCCCTGGGGTGCAAGGATAGTTCAACATATACAAATTAATAAATGTGATAAACCACATTAATAAAATAAAAGATAAAAATCATATGATCACCTCAATAGATGCAGAAAAAGTACCTTACAAAATACAATATCCCTTCATGACAAAAACTCTCAATAATATGGGTATAAAAGGAACATACTTCAACATAATAAAGGCCATATATGACAAACCCACAGCTAACATCATACTCAAAGATAAAGGGTTGAAAGCTTTTCCTCTAAGATCAAGAACAAGACTAGGGTACTCAATCTCACCACTCCTATTCAATATAATACTAGAAGTCCTAGTCAGAACAATCAGACAAGAAAAAGAAATAAAAATAATCTAAATTGGAAAGAGTAAAACGGTCTCTGTTGTAAATGATATTATCTTATATATAGAAAACCCTAATGACTCCATCAAAAAACTGTTAGAACTAATCAATGAACCCAGTAAAGTTACAGGATACAATATCAAAATACTGAAATCAGTTGTGTTTCTAGACACCAACTAAATATCTGAAAAAGAAATAAAGAGAAACAATAAAATACTTAAGAATAAATTTAATGAAGAAGGTGAAAGATCTGTGCATTGAAGACTGTAAGGCCTTGATGAAAGAAATTGAAGATGACACAAATGGAGATATCCCATATTCATGGATTGGAAGAATTAATATTGATAAAATGTCCATACCACCCAAAGAGATCTACAGATTCAGTGCAATCCTTATCAAAATTCCAATGGCATTTTTCACAGAAATAGAAAAAATAATGACGAAGTTCATATGGAACCACAAAATACCCCAAATAGTCAAAGCAATTCTGAGAAAGAAGAAGTTGAAGGCATCATACTTTCTGGTTTCAAACCATATACAAAGCTATAGTTATCAAATCATAGTGGTGGCATAAAAATAGACATCTGAATCATGGAACAGAATTGAGAACCTAGAAATAAAATTGACTGCATATACAGTCAATTACTGTTTGATAAGGAAGCCAAGAATACTCAATGAGAAAAGGATAGTCTCTTCAATAAATGGTGTTGGAAAAACTGGATAACCATGTGCAGAAGAATGATATTGGATCCTTATCCTACACCACTCATAGAAATTAACTTGAAATGGATTAAAGACTTCAATAAAAAGATTAAGACCATAAAATTCCTAAAATAAAAATAAGGAAAAATCTCCTTGGCATTGGTCTTGGCAATTATGTTTGGATATCACACCAAAAGCACAAGAAAAGCAAGCAACAATTAATAAATGGGACTGCATCAAACTAAAAAGCTTTACCCAGTAAAAGAAACAATCAAAAAAATGAAAAGTCAACCTACAGAATGGTAGAAAATATTTACAAACAATCTAACTGATAAGGGATTAGTATCCAAAATATATAAGGAGCTCATACAACTCAATAGCAAAAAAAAATTTTAATCCAATTTAAAAATGAACAGAGGGGGGCACCTGGGTGACTCAGTCAGTTAAGCGTCTGCCTTTGGATCAGGTCATGATCCAAGGGTCCTGGGATCGAGGCCCACATTGGGCTCCCTGCTCAGTGGGGAGTCTGTTTCTCCCTCTCCCTCTGTTCTCTCTCTCTCTCTCAAATAAATAAAATATTAAAAAAGAAACATTAAAAAAAATGAACAGAGGAACTAAATAGACATTCTTTCAAAGAAGGCATCAAATGACCAACAGATACATGAAAAGGTGTTCAACATCACTAATCATCAGAAAAATGCAAATCAAAGCCACAGTGAGCTATCACCTCATACCTGTTAAAATGGCTATAATCAAAAGTACAAGAGTTAAGAAGTGTTGTCAAGGATGTGGAGAAAGAGAGCCCTTTAGCACTGTTAGTGGGAATGTAAACTGGTATAGCCACTATAGAAAACAATATGGAAGTTCCTCAAAAATTAAAAATATAACTACCGTATGATCCAGCAAGCCCACTTCTGGGTGTATATATCCAAATGAAATTAAATCAGGATCTCAAAGAGATATTTGAATTCCCATGTTCATTGTAGCATTGCTCACAATAGCCAAGATATGGACACAACCTAAGTGTCCATCAATGGATGAATGGATAGAGAAGATGTAAGATAAATAGACAGATATACATATGTACAATGGAATATTAGTTAGCCATGGGAAAGAAGGAAATCCTGTCATTTGCAACAACATGGATGTATCTTGAAGGCATTATGCTAAGTGAAATAAGTCCGTCAGACAGAGAAAGGCAAATACTACACGTGTACTCCACTTGTATGTGGAATCTAAAAATCCTGAACTTACTGAAACAAAGTAAATTGATGGTTGCCAGGGGGCTATGGGGTGTGGGAAATAGGGTGATATCAGTCAAAAGTTATAATATTCCAATCAAGATGAATAAATCTTGGAAATCCAATGCACAGCACAGTGATTGGAGTTAACAATACTGTATTATATACCAGAAATTTGCTAAGACAGTAGATATCAAATGTTCTCACAGCAAAAAAAAAAAAACACAAAATAATGATTATGTGAGGGGATGAGATGTTAACAACTCTACTAGGATAATCATTTCACCATATATAAGTGTATCAAATCATCACGTTGTATACCTTACACCTATACAATGTTATATGTCAATTATATTTCAATGTAGCTGGGAGTGAAGGGAGAGCATTCTGATAGTAGGCAAAGGAAGTATGATTATATTTGTTTGAAAAATAAAATATTAAGGCCCAAATATTTTTATATTTGCCTAGCTGGACTTAATATGGGAATCCTTCTCCTCCATAAACAAATAAAAGTCTTTATTGCTTACTGTTTTAGAAAGGAAGAAATGCCTGTGTTATGAACTATTCCTTGAATAAGCCATGGTGTTTCATTCTTCGGTGCCCAAAGCAAATTGTATTTTCCAAAGGCATTCACAGTAATATTTTCTTACATGTGGTTTAACACACTTCCAGTTGATATGTGGAGTCTACGTTCTCCACTCTCGAATCTGGATTAGTTTAAGATTATGGTAGAAGTGAGCTATAGGACTTCTTAGGCTAGGTCATAAAAGGTAACATAACTTCTTGATGTGCTCTGAATAATCTCTTGAAACCAGCCACGAGGCTGTCATACTTCGAAGAACTCCAAGCAGCTAGGTCAAAACCCCCAGACTGCCTGAGCTTCGACCCTAGAGCTAGGACCAATTTGTGAGTCCGCCATTATGAAAGTGGATTCCCAGCCCCGGGTGCAGCTGCTTCATTGGAGCTAAGCCATCCTTGACTAGCTCTGAGCAAATTAGATTCACAATCAAAATAAATTATTGCCATCATCTTTGGCCGTTAAGTTTGGGATGGTGCGTTAACACAACAATACCGATCTGAAAAATGCCTTCCCTGTGTCCTTGGTTTCAAACGTCCTTCTTTTCCTTATGTACTTGGAAAATATTCTTTCTTTCTTGAAGAAAACATGCATTCTTCAAAACCCCAATCAGTAAGATGTCTTCTGGTTTGTCTTCTCTTACATATTCCCTCTCTCCAATAAACTTCATCTCTTGTCTCTGTGTAGCTTCTGTCGATCCTAAGTATCTCTCTAGGATTACACCGGAACTGTTGCATGCTACACCTGGCCCATCACCGGAGCACAGTAAATGCTTTCCAACTGAATGGAGTTGGATTTCATTGAGCAGAAACCTGCAGCTGCCGTTGTACTTACCAGTCCTACTGATATTTTATGGCCCCACCATTAGCGCTGCCATTCATGCTATTGCTCCATTCCACAGCTCCTGCACGGTTCTACTCACTAGCCTGAAGTCGGCTCTCCCTTCTGTCCTACCAACGATGTTTGGCTACCCTTTCCCCACTATTACCACAGCTCTGTTAGAAGTGTCTCTTTTCTCTAAGTTTCCCTTCAAGTTTCTCACATATGGCACTTTTTGAAAAAGTTCTCTTGGGGCTACCTTGTGGATACTCAAATGGCACCACATTTTTCCCAAGAGTCCACATATTAATTCCAGACTCAGCCTTACTATTTCCCCAAGCTGACACAACAGGCTAAATAGGGTTTCTGGTGTCCAGCCTGGAGTGCCAAAATCCCCTGGCTGGATACACTGATCCAGCTCCCATTGCCTCCCATCTGTCAGCCTCCGTTAGATGTACTGGTAGAATTATTTACAGACATTGCTTCATTATTTTGTATATTTCATTTTTGTAGTGGTGTATACCTGGGCTATCTCAGATTGCAGAAGGGAGAAAGCCACGAGCTAGGACTTGACAGGATTACACTCAGAGGGTGCGGTACCATTCCTAAACCTAACGCTCACTGGGAGCTTAGGGCCCAATTATTTTCTTCCCACTCTGCCACACTGTCTAGAAGGGATTTATTCAAGTTAGCATCTCTACTTTAGTGGGAAGGATGAGGCCTCAACATTTTCATATTTTTCTTTCTTTAACCATTGCCCCACTCAGGACTGCCAATTCCTTATTTTGTTGGACCTATTTAGACACATGTTACCCAGCACAACCGGGTGGGCATTTCTAGTCCTAGTGATTATGACTGCACATTTGTGCGGTGGCTATATGATGCCGTATGAAGAACCATGATATTGCAGGCACAAGACCTGGGTTCTCTCATTAAATACCTGTGTGACCTTGAGTAAGTCATTTTGTATATATAAAAAAATACATTAGTGTATTAATATAACTAGTTATATATAAAACCAGCCATTGCTGACTTCAAAAATGGAAGCGATTCAATGAGGTACACTCAGTTTTATGTAATGTGAAAGGCTGGAATCTCTAAGGCAGATCACACAGAGAAGGGTAATATCATGCTGTGCTTCCACAACCCACCAGCCCAGCCACACATCAGATTATTAAAACCACTCCTGGGAAAGAACAGAATTCGTTGATTATGCATTCATCCCACATAGCTCTTGGCTCTAGCAATTCTCTACACCTCCAGAGACCTCTCATCTTCCTCTTCATCTACATTATCCAGAAAGGAAAAAAAGCCAGCTGTCAGAGGGAGTGATCTTTTTAGCACTTTTCCAATCAAAACCAGCCTTTGCTGACTTCCTAGAATAAATCGGGTGTGCTGGTCGCCAAAAAGACTGATAGCTTTTCAGTGAACTGGCTCCATCTAGTGACTGTTGAAGAGAATGCATCCAAACTTCTCATTTTGGATCAAGTTTATAGCATTGACAGCTAAACATCAGACAATGTATTTAGAATGGCCAGACCTAGATTTCAGTTCCAGAGATTCCCAGGGAAAATTGTACATTGCTCATTTTAGTAGTAACTTGCATGATCATGGACATTGGGTTCAGACTCTGAGTTCAAATCCCTGTTCTATTTCCTACTGAGTTTTGCCTGTGTGACTTTGGTCATTTACCTTATTTAAACTTTTTTTTTTTTTTTTTTTGTAAAAACTAGGGCAATTCTTATTAAAACTTTATTTTTTTAAATGTTAATTTTTAATACCTAATAAGAATTTCCTAATAATTTATATAGATAGATAGTAGACAGAGGGCTTAGTAAACTACTTTGCCCTTAATAAACAATAATAAATCATAGTTCTTTCTATTATTTACTTGGAGGACTTCCATAGAATATCCATTTCTCTGTGGGTTGCTACTCCCTACTCTTCTAACTAAACTAAACAAAAGATGATGATCAATTTTTAAATGCTTACATTAGCATAGATTGGGTCAGATAATTACAGATTCCCCTGCAGAAATTACACACTCATTATTATGTGGCTGACTAGAATAAATATTCTAATGATTCAAGAAAGGCACTAAATTTTTTATTAAATGTGTGTCACATCTGTTTCCTTCCTTGGTACTGGAATAGAAGTTTGAAGTTCATCCTTAGATCTACAACCTTCAGAATGTAACCTTTTCATTTGCCTCTAATATCCATTCTCAAAATAAATCTTCAACAGCATAATTTTCAGTCTGTCTTGAATGCAAAAGAAAAGCACTTTTTAATGAGTGGGGAGTATTTTTTTAAGCATAAATATTTATGGTTAGTTGGCCATAATGTACCTTTGTTCAATTTCTTAATTAAATCATACTTCCAGAATCCCTTAGTTTGCGATACCACTGTTACGCAGAAGAACCCAGCCTTGGACCCAGCCCTGTTCTTCCTTTTCTTTGATTCTTTAGAAGTATGTATTTTATATCTGGTCCCATCTTTCTCAATTCTTGGTTTTGGATTTCCTCCCCCTTCCCCACCTTCTGCACAGAGACCTCTTTATAATGTAGATATGAAAGCAGAAGACCAAGAGCCATGGAATTTGCAATTTATCTTAACTGAATCAAATTCATGAAACCAAATACAAGTCACATCTGAAACGCTGGAGATACCCATCATACTATCCTACAGAGTTATGGTGAATATCATAAATTTGTGCAGGTAAAAAATTCTTGTATATTATAAGGTGCTACACAAATACAAAATTAGTGCTTACAGCCCAGGATGAGAACTACTAGTTTACCGAGATCTGTTCCCAATCTTTTAAGCATAGAAACCTTCATATGCCAGGAATTGTATTTTTACTATCTGATGATTGAGAAAATACAAGTTTTCGCTTGGACTTCAAGTCCTTTTCAGTAATTCCAAGGCCTCCCAGGGGGTCACAGTCATATGTTTAGGTACCTGACTCGATAAAGAAGTCAACCAAGGGTGACCTCAACACACGGAGCTGATTTTTTCTTGTGTTCAGATTCGTCTAAACTAACTATTCTTTCCTAAATGTCCTCAAGCGGTGAGGACATCACCACCTGCTCTGACTCCTGGACCATCTTCTCTGCTGGATCCCGGGAGCCTACACCCATCTGTCATTTCTTCCGTAGCTAACAAGTAACTATCAATTCTTAACAGTTGCTCACAACTAAACCTATAGAGGCACCCACCTCAATAGAAGAAAATAAAATTGTTCTCACACATGGAAAGGGAAAGATTTGAGTCCGAAGTACTGGTAAAAAAAAAAAAAAAAGAAGTATAAAAATACTCCCCTCCCCCAATCCTTGAGTTATTAATCATCTTGAGGTTGCAGTACTCAGACATCTGTTGGATTAAAGAACAGATTAGAGGGAGGTAAGGAAATCTGCAAAGGCTGAGGCAGATGCTTCCTTTTAGATTTGGACCTATTAGCAATGCTACATGTTCTGACTCTTTTCCACAGAATTAAGTTTTAACATCACATTTCTCTAATGTATTAAAACAACTCCACTAGAGGTAGAACTTGAGCATAAGGAGTCCCAGGCATCACTGGACCACTTCACTCATTCACTCAGAAGCAATAGTTGAGAGCCTACTCAATTAGCCCGAAGCTATTCTGGGGCTGGGGATTTAGAGCTAAAAGACACAGCTCCTACTCTCAAAGTGTTCGCTGTCCACTGAGGGACTCGGTTTACACAACAGCAGCCTCAATTCAATGGTACAAGGTACCCAAGGTGTCCTGCAGTACATGGGTCAGCACCTAAACTGGAGTGAGAGGGAATCCCAAATGATTTCCGGGGAAGGTGAGGCCTGAAGTAAGATTTGAAATTGAAACATAAGCTTATGGGGTGATAAAGGGATAACATATTCCAAGTTAACCAGCAAGGTTCAGAAAATTAAAGAGAGCTTGAGCAGAAGATGCAAACTGGGGGAGCTGGGAGACAGAAGAAAGAGTAGCTAAAGGCCCTCTGAAGAAGGGCTTGCTGTGCCCAGCCAATGAGCTTCTATCATGGTTGAAGGCAATGGGAGCTTCTAAAGGATTTTAAATGGGAGAGTAGCTTAGATCCCCCTTTCACGGTTTTCAGTATGTTCTATACAGAAAGTAAAGTGATTTCAAGGTTTGAAGAAAGTTGGATTGGGGCGCCTGGGTGGCTCAGTCGGTTAAGTGGTGGGCTCTTGATTTCAGCTCAGGTCATGATCTCAGGGTCGTGAGATCGAGCCCTCCCTCCCCCACTGGGCTCCACACTCAGCGCAGAGTCTGCTTAAGATTCTCTCCCTCTGCCCTCCCCCCCACCTCCCCCACCACCACGCGTGCACGCACTCGCACACTCTCTCTTTAAAAAAAAAAAAAGTTGGATTTAGTTGAGTTGATGGGGATCAGAATGGGGCAATGCAAGGAAAAAAAGGGAGAAAGGGAATGTGTGCTGCAATGAGTTTGCCATCTATGTATTTTTAACAATCCACCTCCCTTCCCCTCTGTTTTTCTCCTTCCCCACCCCCACCCAATACCATTTCTAAATTTCACCTCATTATCGTCCACAATATGTCAATCATTGATTCAACTACTTAGGATAAACACGTTTACAAAGAAGATAAGGTGATAGAAATACTGTAATACAAAAGATTTTCTCACAATGTGGGAAGAAGCGTATATTTTTTCCAAATTTCATGTAGTCCAAGAAACACTGTAAGTATAAGCTCATGTTGCCATGGAAACTAGATGTCATCATTAGCATCATCAACATTCACTAAATGCCTGTGAGGGATTGTTCCGAGTGACTTCCCACTTACACTAGAAAAGAAAGATGATGTTTGCTATGAAGGAATTTCTAATTCAAATGACTTCTGGAATAATACATGCTTGGTAAGAAAATAATTTTTATCATTCATCACTGCTAGGTGTTGGGGATACAGAGATTAATAAGACTCCATTTCTGTCCACAAAAATCTCACTCTGGTGTGGGGAGCAGCATAAATGATTATAAGACAACGTGGGAAAGCAGTGAGAGCGATGTTCATGGGATATTATGCATAACCCCTAAAGAAATCAAATGCTGACACGAGAAGAAGCACATGCTTACTCAAGAAAAAACAATCTGTTTATCTATTTCCTGCCTCATTATTTATCCCTGAGCATAATGTTTTAAGTTTTACAATGCACAAGGGAGGAGATTCACTTTGTCCTTTCCCTAAGTTCTTCTCACTCTTTCCTCGTTTTAGACTTAATCAGTGAGATCCTCTGTTCAAATGCAGAACTCCTCTAAAGACTGTAAAGACTGGAATTGTGGTTTCTACAAGCTGTTAAGAGAAAGAATGCATGAATAATTTAGACTTCACCAATGCCAATAATCTTGTGTTCCAAAACTCTGTATCCAAGGAGCCAATGACAGGCAGGGCACCTGGGAGAGAGAATGCGGTGCCCAGGAGGGTGATAAATCTTTATTCCCTCCGTGTAGTCAGCAAGCCCTGATGCAGGCCGCTGACGGCTTGTTCAGATCTGTAATACTCTTGCATTGCCCTCAGGGCCCCACTTTTTGCCAATGCTCCACTTGTTACTTCTTGCTGGACCTCCACGTCATGGTCAACTGCTTAATCTTCTACACTCCATCTGCATCATCCACCGAAAACTATGCTTTTCCTCTCAGCCTTTTCCCTCTCCCCTGCAATAGAATCTGCCCTCAAGTACCTATATCCAGGAGGATAGAAAGTTCTAATATTCCAGTATAAAAGCAGGATTCTCTAGAGAAGTCAAAAACAAGAGGAATCAGGCTTGCCACATACAGTAGCCAAAAACATGGAGTATAGCCTCCTAACCAATTCCAGAGGGCTCTGGAGTTCTTACAGGAGCTTCGGTCCTAAGTGGATCCGGGGTCCTCTGAAGCCTTCACGCTTGTCTCCTTCCCAAGCAATAGTGTAGTGATGGCTAATGGGTCTCTAACAGTCACTCTCAATTTCATGAGGATGAGAGTGATTAAAAGGAAGATGCTTCATCTGTAAATTGCATGGAGTGAATTTAGGGACAAAACCATGATTGGGCTGGCGGAAAGATTGCCGGCATGTCAGCCTGGGCAGCCAGCACTAGGGTCAATACATGTTCATTTCTCTTCCTTTCCCAGCTTCTCATCATTGGCCTCTTTTTGTAAGGTTTTTATACCCGATTCACTCTCCCTCCCTCAAATAACTGTCCCTAGACCATGCAACGTCCCCCTCAGTCCACTGTACCTCTCACTTGCATGTCCCACCCATCCTCATAGTCTCTGCCAGACAGCTCTCCCAACTTCAGCTGAGTGTGAGCATTGCTTCCTGTTCACCGAGAGCCTTCTGTTTTCAGGCTACTGCATAGGAAGGGGAAAGCCAGGCAGAGCCTAGTAGTCTTCCTGAGCTGGGGAGATGCTGCTGGGTGTCCAAGAAGGCCCAGGTGGCTAGAGTTTGTGTGGCAGGGTCCTGGAGAGGAACCAGCTTGAGCATGGGAGAACTGCAGACATCTGTAGAAGGTCCTGGCAAGTACTCAGCTGGGTTTTGAAAGGTGCATACATGTGAGGAAACTACCCAAGGCTAGGGAAAGAACCAAAAGGAAGGATTAGTAGATTAAAGGAGTAATTCACCATATTAACAGGTTGTAAAAGAAAAACTCATAAGATCATCTCAACAGGGACAGGCACGGGAAGAAGGAGAGATTACAAAGGAGCATGGGGAACTTTTGGAGGTGATGAATATGTTTATTACCTTGACTGTAGTATTGGTCTCACAGACATGCTTACGTAAAAAATTAGCAAATTATATGCTTTAAATATGGAGATTTTATGCCAATTATATTTCAGTAAAGTTGTTAAAAAAGGATAAGTAACTATAGCAAGAATAACTATATTTATATTTATACAGTAAGAATATAAATGTATTAAGTATTAAACATATTTTATACAGTAAAAATAACAATTATTGTGGCTATATAGCATATGTAGAAGTAAAACATAATAGCACAAAGGAAAGGGGGAGAAAGGTAAACAAATATTGTAAATTTTTATGCTATATGTAAAATGTTATGATATTATTTGTAAGGGGACTGCAAAAAGTTTTAAAGTATATGTATGTCCTAGAGCAATCATTAAAATTTAAAAATTAAGTGCTATAAGCCTAATGGAGATAAAATGAAATCAGGAAAAAAATTCAATCTAAAGTAAGTCAGGAAAATTTAAAAAAGGAAAAAAGCAGTTGAGACAAATAGAACACAACTAGCAAGACGGTACACTTAAACCTAGCCATATAAATAATTACATTAAATGTAAATGGTTTGAACACTTAAAAAGCAGAGAATGTCAGATGGATTTTTTTAATTATTATTTTTTTATTAGAGAGAGAGAACATGCACATGCAAGGGGGAAGGAGGGGCAGGAGCAGAGGGAGAGGGCAAGAAAGAATCTTAAGCAGGCTCCACACCCAGCACAGAGCCCACTCTGGGCTGGGTCTCATGACCCTGAGATCATGACCGGAGCTGAAATCCAAAGATGGTCACTTAACAAACTGAGCCACCCAGGTGCCCCAGGTTGAATTTTTTTTAAAGGCTCAATGATATACTATATACAGTGAGAAACCCACATTAAATATAAAGACACAGATGGTTAAAATAAAAAAGGAAAAAAGATATAACATGCAAATGTGAATCATTAGAAAGTTGAAGTGCCTTTATTAGCATCAGATTAAGTGGATTTCATTTATTTTTTTATTTTTTTATTTTTTTTAAAAGATTTTATTTATCCATTTGACAGAGAGAGAGACAGAGAGAGAGCGGCAGGCAAAGGAGGAGGGAGAATCAGTCTCCCCGCTGAGCAGAGAGCCCTATGTGGGACTTGATCCCAGGACCCTGAGATCACGACCTGAGCTAAAATCAAGAGTCAAATGCTTAACCAACTGAGCTTCCCAGGTGTCCCCAGATTAAGCAGATTTTAGAACAAGAAGTGGGCGCCTGGGTGGCTCAGTCGGTTAAGCATTTGCCTTCAGCTCAGGTCATGAAAGCAGGGTCCTGGGATCTAGTCCTGCATCGGGCTTGCTACTGGGGGGCAGGGTGGAGTCTGCTTCTCCCTTGCCATCTGCCCCTCCCCCTGCTCATGTTCTCTCTCTCTCAAATAAATAAATAAAATCTTAAAAAAAAAAAAAAGAACAAGAAGTATTACCAGAATAAAGAGGAACATTTCCTAAGGATAAAGAGGCCAATTCATTAAGAAAATATAATAATTGTAAATATATATTAATAATGATAGAGCCTGACAATACATAAATCAAGAACTGATATAATTAATAGGAAAAATAGAAAAGCCTACAAACATACTGGGAATTGAAGCATTCCTCTCTTAGTAAGTAGTAGCACAAGTAGGCAGAAATAGATGTAGGAGACTCAGACAACTCTATCAGCCAGTCTGACCTGATTGACATTTATAGAACACTGCACCCAACAGCAGAAGACACATTCTTCTTGAGTATATATGGAACATTCACCAAGATGAGCTATACTTTTGGCCATAAGGCAAATTTCAATATAAATACAGAATTTAAATTATATATCTAGCATGTTCTCTGACCACAACCAAATAAAACTAGAAATCAATAACAGAATGGTATCTGGAAAATCCCCAAATATTTGGAAATTAAACAACATAATTCTAAATAATCCAAGGGTCAAAGGATAAAACCCAAGAGAAATTAGAAAAAAATTTTTATTTTGAAGTAAATAAAGACAAAAACACAACATATCAGAATTGTGAGATGCAGCTAAAACAGTTCTTAAAGAGAAATATATATATCATAGTGTGCTTATATTAAAAAAGAAAGTCTAAATCAATGATCTAAACTTCTACTGTAAGAAACTAGAAAAAGAAAAGAAAATCAAACCCAAAGCAAACAGAAGAAAGTAAATTATAAATAAAAGTGTAGGAAATGAATGAAATAGAAAGTAGAAAAATACAGAAAACCAATAAAATCAACACCTGTTTCTTTTAAAACTTTAATAAAATTGATAAGCCTCTAGCCAGACTTAAGAAAAAAAATTACACAACTTGTAAATACCAGGAATGAAAAGGGGAGGGGAGACATCACCACAGATTCTAAAGACATCATAAAGATTATGAATAACTTACCTATAAATTTAATAACTTACATGAAAATCCTTGAAAAATGAAAACTTCCAAAGCTCATTCAAGAAGTTGATAACCTGAATATCCCTATATCCATTAAAGATATTAAATTTGTAGCTACAAATCTGCCCACAGAAAAGTGTCTAGGCCCAGATGGATTCAATGGTGAAGGCTATGAAACTTTCAAACAAAAATAATTCCAATTCTACACAAACTCTTACAGAAAGTATAAACACTTCCCAACTGACTTTATCAGGCTATCATTCCTCTGATAGTAAAACTAGATAAAGATATTACAAGAAGAATATATGTCATTATTCCTCATGAACATAGATGCAAAATCCTTAACAATATATTTAAACATCAGACTTGCATACACACACACACACACACACACACAGACACACACAAGTAGTTTATCTTGGAATCCAGAGTTAGTTCAACATTTGAAAATCAATCCATATAAAAAGTAAAACCAGGGGCGCCTGGGTGGCTCAGTCAGTTAAGCCTGTGACTCTTAATTTCAGCTCAGGTCATGTTCTCCACCGAGCCCCACCTCAAGTTCTGCCTCAGCAGGGAGTCTGCTTGAGATTCTCTCTCTCCCTCTGCCCCTCCCTTCCCCATGCTCTCTCTCTTTCTCCCTCAAATAAATAAATAAATCTTTTAAAAAAAAAAGGTAAAACCATATAACTATATTAATAGTGTCAGAAAAAGCATTTCACAAAATTCAACATTCATTCATGGTTGTTTTTTAAAGATTTTATTTAGGGGCACCTGGGTGGTTCAGTGGTTAAGCATCTGCCTTCAGCTCAGGTCATGGTACCAGGGTCCTGGGATCAAGTCCTGCATTGGGCTCCCTGCTCAGCAGGGAGTCTGCTTTACCCTCTCCCACTCCTCCTGCTTGTGTTCCCTCTCTGTGTCTCTCTCTGTCAAATAAATAAATAAAATCTTTAAAAAAATCTTTTAAAAAAATAAAATAAAGATTTTATTTATTTATTCGTCAGAGAGAGAGAGAGAGCACAAGCAGGGGGAGCGGCAGGCAGAGGGAGAAGCAGACTCCCCACTGAGCAAGGAGCCCATGCAGGACTCGATCCCAGGACCCTGGGATCATGACCTGAGCTGAAGGCAGATGCTTAACCGACTGAGCCACCCAGGCGTCTCAACACTCATTCATGACTTAAAAAAAAAAAAACTTTCCAACAAACTAAGAATAAAACAGAATTTTCTCAACTTAATGAAAGGCATCTATGAAAAATATACAGTTAACATCACTTAAAGGTGAAAGATTGAATCTTTTCCCCCTAAGATCAGGAAGAACGTCCACTCTCTCCACCTTTATTTAACACTGTACTGAAGATTCTAGGTAAGACAATAAAACAGGAAAAAGAAGGAAATTTCTACTGTTTAGAAAGAAGTAGAACTGTTTTTATTTGCAGATAACATGATTATTTATATGGAAAAATCCCATGGAATCTTTAAATATAATAGCCATAAAAATATGGGGCGCCTGGGTAGCTCAGTCATTAAGTGTCTGCCTTCAGCTCAGGTCATGATCCCAGGGTCCTGGGATCGAGTTGAGCATTGGGCTCCCTGCTCTGCGGGAAGCCTGCTTCTCCCTCTCCCCCGCTTGTGTTCCCTCTCTCGCTGTGGCTCTCTCTGTCAAATAAATAAATAAAATCTTTAAAAAAAAATTTAAATAAATAAATATAATAGCAATAAAAATAAGCTTAACAATGTATCAGAAGGCCAATATTCACAAATAAATCGTATTTCTATATGTCAACAGCAAACAATTTAAAAGTTTTAAAAGTTTTAAGTACCATTTATTATAACATTTAAAAATATGAAATATTTAGGGACAAATTTAACAAAATATGTAAATATGTGCAAGACACATACATGAAAAACTACAAAGCATTACCGAGAAGAAGCAAAGACTTAAATAAGTGGAGAGAAATACATGTCTATAATTGAAAGGTTCACTATTAAGATGTTAGTTTTCCCCAGATTGAACGATAGATTCGATTCAATCCAAATCAAAAATTCCTACAGACATCTTAGAAATTAACAAGCTGATTCTAAAATGTATATGGAAGTGCAAAGACCTAGAAAAGCCAAAATAATTTTCAGAAAAAGAACAAGTCTGTAAGTCTTATACTACCTGATTTCAAGATTTAAAATAAAGTCATAGAAACCCAGACAATGTGATATTGGCATAAGTATAGACACACAGGTCTAGAGAACAGAATAGAGATACAGAAAAAAGCCCACTCAATTAACTTTCAACAGAATACCATAATCCAATGAGGATAATGATCTTTTCAACAAATGGTGCTAGAACAATTGGATGCCTATATACAAAAAGTGAACCCCAAAGTGGTTCCTCAAAAGTTAAACATAGAATTATATGATTATGCTCAAATGGTAATAGGACTCAGCAATTCCAGTAGGTATATTCCCAAAGGATTGAAAGCAGGGATTCAAACAGATACTTGCATACAAATGTTCATAGCAGCATTATTCACAATAGCCAAAACATGGCAACAAACCAAGTGTCCATCAACAAATGAATGGATAAATAAAATATTGTATAGACATACAATGAAATATTATTCAACTTTAAAAAGTAATGAAATTCTGATACACACTACAATATAGAGGAACCTTGAAAATATTATGCTAAGAGAAAGAAAGCATGCACAAAAGTGCAAATATGATATGAATCCATTTATATGAGATACCTAGAATAGGCAAATTCATAGAGACAGAAAGTAGAGTAGAGGATAAGGGAAGGGGGAATGGGGAGTTACTGATTAATAGGTACAGAGTTTCTGAAAATTGAGAATTGATTTCTCAAAATCTTGTTGGAATCAAGAATTGAGTCAGGAGACTAATACATGAGCTACAACAGACTAGGCAAAAGATGAGAGTGGTAGATACAGTACAGAGAGAAAGAAATGGATGAATTAGTAACATATTTTAGTGGGAGGACCAAATAAACTTGCTGGTACAGTAGAAAGCAAGATGGAAAGAGAGGAATCAAGAACATCAAATAAGTCTTTGAATGGAGCATTTGAATGGAATATGGAGGTAGCTGTGATTACAGAGAAAAATCAGGAGTTCAATTTCAGCCTTATTCAAGTTTAAGATACTAATAAGACATATCTAACTGAAGTGTTCGAAGGTCACTGCAGATACAAATCTGGAGGTCCCCGCTCCCATGATGCTTTTAAATCTGTGGTGACTACTTTATATGTCAACTTGACTAGGCCATGGGCTGCCCAGACATTTGATCAAACATTATCCTGTATCTGTGAGCGTGTTTCTGGATGAGATTAACATTAACATTTGAATTCATAGACTGAGTAAAGCAGGCTGCCCTCCCTAATGTGATTGGGCATCATCCAATCAGTTGAAGACTTGAACAAAAAGGCTGAGTAAGAGGAAACTCCTTCTGCTTGACTACCTTGAGCTGGGACATGGATCTTTGTCCTGCCTTCACTCTTCTTAGGTCTCAAGCCTGCTGGTTTGGTGGCTAGAATTTATACCATTAGCTCTTCTGGTTCTCAGGCATTCAGACTAGAACTACCCCCATCAGCTCTCCTAAGTCTCCAGCTTGCCAACTACAGATCGTGGGACTTCTCAGCCTCCATAATCATGTGATTCCCTAACAAAGAATATAAAAGTAATGCATAAAATTATAATTGTGATAAGTGCTACAAAGCATATATGTAGGTATTCTGGGAGCATATCAGGAGGAAGGTCTAATTTAGATAAGGAAAGAAGAAAAGACTTTCCTGAACTTAAAAATATTTTATTCCAAACTTGGAAATAAGGCAAAATGATGATTGTTTGATAATTTTATTTATTTCATTTTATTTATTTGTTTTTTGAGAGCGAGCAAGTGCCTGCACACAAGCAGGGTGGGGGGAGGGGGGACAGAGGGAGAGAGAGAATCTTAAGCAGGCTCCACACCCAGTGCAGAGCCAGAGCCCAGGGCTCAATCTCATTACCCTGAGATCCCATGACCTGAGCTGAAATCAAGAGTCAGATTCTTAACAGATTGAGCCACCCAGGCACCTCTGCTTGACACTTTTATATCATACCAATGTGTGCACATGTACCTAATTGTAGTGTAGTCGACACACAATGTTACATTAGTTTGGGACATACAACATAGGTGCAACAACTCCACACATTATGCTATCTATGCTCACCACAAGTGTAGCTACCATCTACCACCATCTACCACTATTACAATACCATTGATTATATTCCCTGTGCTGTACCTTTACACCAGAGTATATTTTTAATAATCCTGCATGACTTTCATGTGACTCTCTCAGAAAATGTCACTTAAAAAAAAAATAATCCACCACTCACAAGGGACGTTTTACAGCCCTGAAATAGAGATGATCCTGTAAAGTGTCATTGGTTTATAGTAAATAGGAAAGAACAGTTATGGTTTTATTACCCTGTAGGACATTAACCAGTTTTGCATAAAACTTAACATTGTTACTTTGTCATTCCTTTCTTATCAGAATATATAAACCCCTCATCTTCAATACATCTTGGAACCAGCATCATTCCTGCTGATTCCCTCATCAGTGAGTTAAATATAGCTTAAACTCTTACTCACATATGATTCTTTGAGAATTGTACTGGGGGGAAATTTTTTTTTTTTAAGATTTTATTTATCTAACAGAGAGAGACACAGCGAGAAAAGGAACACAAGCAGGGGGAGTGGGAGAAGGAGAAGCAGGCTTCCCACTGATGAGGGAGCCCAATGTGGGGCTCAAGGCAGACGCTTAAAGACCGAGCCTATTTTTTATAAAAAAAAAATATTTAAGCTAAGACCAGAAGAGTGAAGAGGAGGGGGCTGGATGTCACCTGCTGGTTGTGTCCGGGAACAGGGAGCAAATAAAGATCTGTTCTAGACAGAGTGAAACTGCCCTGCAAAAGCACTAACTTTTAAAAAACAAAAGGCTATTAATGAGGTGCAATCAAAAATGGAGGCTCTAACTGCTAGGATAAATGAGGCAGAAGAGAGAATTCGTGATATAGAAGACCAAATGATGGAAAATAAAGAAGCTGAGAAAAAGAGAGATGAACAACTACTGGATCACGAGGGCAGAATTCGAGAAATAAGAGATACCATAAGACGAAACAATATTAGAATAATTGGGATCCCAGAAGAAGAAGAGAGAGAGGGGCAGAAGGTATATTGGAGCAAATTATAGCAGAGAACTTCCTTAATTTGGGGAAGGAAACAGGCATCAAAATCCAGGAGGCACAGAGAACCCCCTTCAAAATCAATGAAAATAAGTCAACACCCTGACATCTAATAGTAAAACTTAATGAGTCTCAGAGACAAAGAAAAAATCCTGAAAGCAGCTTGGGATAAGAGATCTGTAACCTACAATGGTAGAAACATTAGATTGGCAATAGACCTATCCACAGAGACCTGGCAGGCCAGGAAGGACTGGCATGATATATTCAGAGCACTAAATGAGAAAAATATGCAGCCAAGAATACTATATCCAGCTAAGCTGTCATTGAAAATAGAAGGAGAGATCAAAAGTTTCCAGGACAAACAAAACCAAGGAATTTGCAAACACAAAACCAGCCCTACAAGAAATATTGAAAGGGGTCCTCTAAGCAAAGAGAGAGCCTAAAAGTAACAGACCAGAAAGGAACACAGACAATATACAGTAACAGTCACCTTACAGGCAATACAATGGCACTAAATTCATATCTTTCAATAGTTACCCTGAATGTAAATGGGCTAAATGCCCCAATCAAAAGACATAGGCTATCAGATTGGATAAAAAAACAAGACCCATCGATATGCTGTCTGCAAGAGACTCATTTTAGACCCAAAGACACCCCCAGATTGAAAGTGAGGGGGTGGAGGGCGCCTGGGTGGCTCAGTTGGTTAAGCGACTGCCTTCAGCTCAGGTCATGATCCTGGAGTCCCTGGATCGAGTCCCGCATCGGGCTCCCTGCTCAGCAAGGAGCCTGCTTCTCCCTCTGACCCTCCCCGCTCTCATGTGCTCTCTCTCTCTCATTCTCTCTGTCTCAAATAAATAAATAAAATCTTTAAAAAAAAAAAAAAAAGTGAGGGGGTGGAAAACCATTTACCACGCTAATGGACACCAAAGGAAAGCTGGGTGGCAATCCTTATATCAGACAAATTAGATTTTAAACCAAAGACTATAATAAGAGATGAGGAAGGACACTATATCCTACTTAAAGGGTCTATCCAACAAGAAGATCTAACAATTGTAAATATCTATGCCCCTAACATGGGAGCAGCCAATTATATCAGGCAATGAATAACAAAAGCAAAGAAACACATCAACAAAAATACAATAATAGTGGGGGACTTTCACACCCCCCTCACTGAAATGGACAGATCATCTAAGCAAAAGATCAACAAGGAAGTAAAGACTTTAAATGACACACTGGACCAAATGGAGTTCACAGATATATTCAGAACATTCCATCCCAAAGCATCAGAATACACATTCTTCTCTAGTGCCCAGGAACATTCTCCAGAATAGATCACATCCTAGGTCACAAATCAGGTGTCAACTGGTACCAAAAGATTGGGATCATTCCCTGCATATTTTCAGACCACAATGCTTTGAAACTAGAACTCAATTGCAAGAGGAAAATCTGAAAGAACTCAAATATATGGAGGCTAAAAAGCATCCTACTAAAGAATGAATGGGTCAACCAGGAAATTAAAGAAGACATTAAAAAATTCATGGAAACAAATGAAAATGAAAACACAACTGTTCAAAATCTTTGGGATACAGCAAAGGCAGTCCTAAGAGGAAAGTATATAGCAATATAAGCCTTTCTCAAGAAACAAGAAAGGTCTCAAATACACAACTTAACCCTACACCTAAAGGAGCTGGAGAAAGAACAGCAAAGAAAGCCAAACCCCAGCAGGAGAAGAGAAATAATAAAGATCAGAGCAGAAATCAATGAAATAGAAACCAAAAGAACAGTAGAACAGATCAACGAAACTAGGAGCTGGTTCTTTGAAAGAATTAACAAGATGGATAAACCCCTGGCCAGACTTATCAAAAAGAAAAGAGAAATGACCCAAATAAATAAAATGAATGAAAGAGGAGAGATCACAACCAACACCAAAGAAATACAAACAATTATAAGAACATATTATGAGCAACTATATGCCAGCAAATTAGATAATCTGGAAGAAATGGATGCATTCCTAGAGACGTATAAACTACCAAAACTGAGCCAGGAAGAAATAGAAAACCCGAACAGACCCATAATCAGTAAGGAAATTGAAGCAGTAATCAAAAATCTCCCAACAAACAAGAGCCCAGGGCCAGATGGCTTCCCATGGGTATTCTACCAAACATTTAAAGAAGAATTAATACCTATTCTTCTGAAACTGTTCCAAAAAATAGAAATGGAAGGAAAACTTCCAAACTTGTTTTATGAGGCCACCATTACCTTGATCCCCAAACCAGACAAAGACCCCATCAAAAAGGAGAATTACAGAACAATATCCTTGATGAACATGGATGCCAAAATTCTCACCAAAATACTAGCCAATAGGATCCAACAGTACATTAAAAGGATTATTCACCACAACCAAGTGGGATTTATCCCTGGGCTGCAAGCTTAGTTCAACATCCACAAATCAATCAATGTGATACAATACATTAATAAAAGAAAGAACAAGAACCATATGATCCTCTCAATAGACGCAGAAAAAGCATTTGACAAAGTACAGCATCCTTTCTTGATCAAAACTCTTCAGAGTATAGGGATAGAGGGTACATACCTCAATATCATAAAAGCCATCTATGAAAAACCTACAGCGAATATCATTCTCAATGGGGAAAAACTGAGAGCTTTCCTACTAAGGTCAGGAACACGGCAGGGATGTCCACTATCACCACTGCTATTCAACATAGTATCAGAAGTCCTAGCCACAGCAATCAGACAACAAAAAGAAATAAAAGGCATCCGAATAGGCAAAGAACAAGTCAAACTCTCACTCTTTGCAGATGATATGATACTTTATGTGGGAAACCCAAAAGACTCCACCCCAAAACTGCTAGAACTCATACAGGAATTCAGTCAAGTGGCAGGATATAAAATCAATGCACAGAAATCAGTGGCATTCCTATACACCAACAACAAGACAGAAGAAAGAGAAATTAAGGAGTCGACCCCATTTACAATTGCACCCAAAACCATAAGATACCTAGGAATAAATCTAACCAAAGAGGCAAAGAATCTGTACTCAGAAAACTATAAAATACTCATGAAAGAAATTGAGGAAGACACAAAGAAATGGAAAAACGTTCCATGCTCATGGATTGGAAGAACAAATATTGTGAAGATGTCAATGCTACCTAGAGCAATCTACACATTCAATGCAATCCCCATCAAAATATCATCCACTGTTTTCAAAGAAATGGAACAAATTATCCTAAAATTTGTATGGAACCAGAAAAGACCCCGAATAGCCAGTGGAATGTTGAAAAAGAAAAGCAAAGCTGGTGACATCACAATTCCAGACTTCAAGCTCTATTACAAAGCTGTCATCATCAAGACAGTATGGTACTGGCACAAAAACAGACACATAGATCAATGGAACAGAATAGAGAGTCCAGAAATGGACCCTCAACTCTATGGTCAACTCATCTTCGACAAAGCAGGAAAGAATGTCCAATGGAAAAAAGACAGTCTCTTCAACAAATGGTGTTGGGAAAATTGGACAGCCACATGCAGAAGAATGAAACTGGACCATTTCCTTACACCACACACAAAAATAGACTCAAAATGGTTGAAAGACCTAAATGTGAGACAGGAGTCCATCAAAATCCTAAAGGAGAACACAGGCAGCAACCTCTTCAACCTCAGCCGCAGCAACTTCTTCCTAGAAACATCGCCAAAGGCAAGGGAAGCAAGGGCAAAAATGAACTATTGGGACTTCATCAAGAGAAAAAGCTTTTGCACAGCAAAAGAAACAGTCAATAAAACCGAAAGACAACCGATAGAATGGGAGAAGATATTTGCAAATGACATATCAGATAAAGGGCTAGTATCCAAAATCTATAAAGAACTTCTTAAACTCAACACCCAAAGAACAAATGATCCAATCAAGAAATGGGCAGAAGACATGGACATTTTTCCAAAGAAGACATCCAAATGGCCAACAGACACATGAAAAAGTGCTCAACATTGCTCGGCATCAAGGAAATCCAAATCAAAACCTCAATGAGATACCACCTCACACCAGTCAGAATGGCTAAAATTAACAAGTCAGGAAACAATAGATGTTGGTGGGGATGCGGAGAAAGGGGAACCCTCCTACACTGTTGCTGGGAATGCAAGCTGGTGCAGCCACTCTGGAAAACAGTATGGAAGTTCCTCAAAAAGTTGAAAATAGAGCTTCCATATGACCCAGCAATTGCACTACTGGGTATTTACCCCAAATATACAAATGTAGGGATCTGAAGGGGTACATGCACCCCAATGTTTATAGCAGCAATGTCCACAATAGCCAAACTATGGAAAGAGCCAAGATGTCCATTGACAGATGAATGGATAAAGAAGATGTGGCATATGTATGCAATGGAATATTATGCAGCCATCAAAAGGAATGAAATCTTGCCATTTGCAACGATGTGGATGGAACTGGAGGGTATTATGCTGAGCGAAATAAGTCAATCAGAGAAAGACATGTATCATATGATCTCACTGATATGAGGAATTCTTAATCTCAGGAAACAAACTGAGGGTTGCTGGAGTGGTGGGGGGTGGGAGGGATGGGGTGGCTGGGTGATAGACATTGGGGAGGGTATGTGCTATGGTGAGCGCTGTGAATTGTGTAAGACTGCTGAATCACAGACCTGTACCTCTGAAACAAATAATACATTATGTGTTAAAAAAAAAAAAAAAAGAAGATGAAGAAGATAGCAGGAAGGGAAAATGAAGGGCAGGGAATCAGAGGGGGAGACGAACCATGAGAGACTATGGACTCTGAGAAACAAACTGAGGGTTCTAGAGGGGAGGGCGGTGGGGGGATGGGTTAGCTGGGTGATGGGTATTAAAGAGAGCACGTTCTGCATGGAGCACGGGGTGCTATACGCAAACAATGAATCATGGAACACTACGTCAAAAACTAATGATGTAATGTATGGTGATTAATATAACATAATAAAATTTTAAAAAATTAAAAAAAAAATAAAAAAGCAGGGGCACCTGGGTGGCTCAGTCGTTAAGCATCTGCCTTGGGCTCAGGTCATGATCTCAGGGTCCTGGGATCAAGCCCTGCATCGGGCTCCCTGCTCAGCGGGAAGCCTGCTTCTCCCTCTCCCACTCCCCCTGCTTGTGTTCCTTCTCTCCCTGTGTCTCTCTCTGTCAAATAAATAAATAAAATCTTTAAAAAAAAAAAGGCACAAGAAGTTCTAGGAACTGGAACAAATAAGGAATAACCTTCAGTATCGAGAGGCAGGGGGAAGTTGTAATGAGGTGAGACTAAGAAGAAAGGTAAGGATCACTGAATGGCAGAGCAATGGAAGGATCCATTGAAGAATTTAATCCGGGGAGGGGCTTGCTTCAGATCTGCTGACTGAAATGTGAAAAGTAAAACAGAAGAAATCAAATTTTATTTGGAAGAAACTCTCAGGAGGACTCTTGAAGATGATAGTTCGGTCTCAGGCCAGGGAGGAGAAAGCAAAACACAGTCAAGAGATAGTTTGGGGATGGGATCAAGGGAACTGGCTACTGACAAATGTGGAAGGTAAGGGCAGGGGAGCGCGGGGTTGCTCCTAGATTGCTGGCTGCAGCAGTGCGTGCTAGCGCCCTGCGGAGGGGCGGCTGCAGCCTCTGACCCGAGAAACACCCCAGGGAAAGAGCAGGTGTTGGCTGCAACCATAAAGTG
The DNA here is from genome assembly GCF_964656455.1 of Halichoerus grypus. NCBI lineage: Eukaryota > Metazoa > Chordata > Mammalia > Carnivora > Phocidae > Halichoerus > Halichoerus grypus. The sequence goes on from NC_135717.1 coordinate 88,855,813, forward strand.
GCGTGCTGTGACCAGAGCGGCAGCCTGCCTGGGCCCGTTTACAATGTGGTACTTACGAGGTCCTCCACGCCAGCCACAGCCCTGGGCACGGGCACGGTGCTCATTTGCAACAATCATTTCCCTTGATCACTTGCCCAGACCCCTTCTGGGCCACAAAAATAATCCTCAAATTAGACAACAGACTCCACGAAGACCATGTGGACCCCTGAATCGTGACCATTTTCCCTCCCCCTGTCTTCCCTTGGGGTTGCATTAGTTCTCTTTTTGTGTTTTCAAGCACAGGAGGGTGACTCATCCCCTTCTTGGAAAAAGGAACTATCTGCTGTAATAACCCTATCCTCACCCCTCAGCTACCTGAATTCTCCTGGGGACCTCCCCCCCCACCACCCCACCCATCAGCTCTCCTTTTATGAGGCTTGAACATCTCAAGCTGAAAATAGTCCTCCTTCCTGAACAGCGAAATAGAATCACCTCTACAGGACTTCAAATTTCTCAGATAAAAAAAGTCAAATGGGGGACGCCTGGGTGGCTCAGTCGGTTAAGCGTCTGCCTTCGGCTCGGGTCATGATCTCAGGGTCCTGGGATTGAGCCCTGCATCAGACTCTCTGCTCAGTGGTGAGTTTGCTGCTGCCTCTCCCTCTGTGATCTCTCTCGCTTTCACTCTCTCTCAAACAAATTTAAAAAATCTCTAACAAAAAGACAAAACAAAACAAAACAAAAGCCAAATGGAAGGGAAGCTGTAATTGTGTCCATGCTTCAATAGGGATTCATCATCTAAGCATACCCAAGGGTCTTTCTAGTGCCTTTTTCCTTACTGAGCAGAGATTTTAATTTTTTTTATTTCTCTTTAAGATTTTATTTATTTATTTGTTAGAGAGAGAGAGAGAGTACAAGCAGGGGGAGGTGCCGGCAGAGGGAGAAACAGGCCTCCCTGCTGAGCAAGGAGCCCGATGCAGGACTCAATCCCAGAACCCTGGGATCATGACCCAAGCCGAAGGCAGACGCTTAACTGACTGAGCCACCCAGGCGCCCGAGCAGAGATTTTTAAAACACCCACTATATGCCATCTTGTATGCTAGGCATTGGGGATATAATAATAAATGAAAGTATAAGGCTCCTGGCCTTGTGGATCTCACATTTCCATAGGGAAGACAATTAGTAAGTAAACAAACAAATAAATAATACCATATGATCCAGCAAACCCACCTGGGGAGTATATACCCAAAGAAAATAAAAACAGGATCTTAAAGAGATACCTGCACTCCCAGCTTCATTCCAGCAGTATTCACTATAGCCAAGATATCCAAGCAACATAAGTGTCCCTCTATAGATAAATGGGTAAAGGTGGTATATGAAGTAGCTAAAAGTGCTAAGAGAATAGATCTTTAATGTTCTCAGCACAAAAATGAAATGGTAATTATGTGACATGATGGAGATGTTATCTAACTCTATGGTGATAATCATTTTTGTAGCATATATATAATCGTATCAACTCAACACATTGTATACCTTAAACTTATACAATGTTATATGTCAATTATATCTCAATAAGGCTGGAAAAGAGGCACCTGGGTGGCTTAGTCAGTTGAGCGTCGGACTCTTGATTTTGGCTCAGGTCATGATCTCAGGGTTGTGGGATCAAGCCCCATGTCCGGCTCCACACTCAGTGGGGAGTCTGCTTGAGATTCTCTCTCTCCCTCTGCCCCACCCTCCACTTGTGCATGCACACTTTCTCTCTCTCTCTCTCCCAATAAATAAATAAATCTTAAAAAAAAAAAAAATAAGGCTGGAAAAAATGCTCAAGATAAAAATAAAATAAATAAATTAGAGCTTATCAAAAAAAGAAAAACAACATAATACACTGTGATAAAAGTTATGAATTTAAAATAAGCAGAATGATGAGGGGAAGGCACTCATCAAGAAAGGTGTTTCTCAGGAGATGGCATTTAGTCTGAGACTTGAAAGAAGAATGAGCCTGCCTTGTGTTCACTACAAGTGATGGGAAAAAAAATAATAATAATAGATATTGAGAGCTCTTTTTGTTATTAGGCTGCAGTGGTGGTTGTGTGAGGGCAAGAGTGATGTTGTTGCCACAATTTCTTAACACTGTGTAAGAGGAGACAATATTTTGAAAAAATACTAATGTGATTTTCACCTTTTTGGAAACATAACTTTCTCCCTAGTAAACCCAAAGTATCCTGGGGGAGAAGAAGTTGCAGATTGGATCAAGATTGTCAAAGAAGGAATGAAAAGACCAGACGTTATTATTCAACTTGTACATTCAAGAGAATTCGGCAGTGTGACAACAGACTAGAGAACAGGCACATTGAGAAAGAACGGATCCTCCAAATGTTTAACTTGCATTAAATATACCAAGGACCAGACGTGATGGACAATATTATATTTAGGTAGAATGGCAGTTAAAGAAACATCCTTTCCTGACCCAAGGGATTGTGGACCCAGAAGGGAGAGAGGAGGCTGAAGTGGATGGCAGTCCCCCTGATGTGTTTCCAGTTCTTGAGGAGTGTGTTGGACAGACTGGGGGGGGGAACCCAGGGACTGGAGGGTCCTTGCTCCTTTCCTTATTTGCGACTCTGGGAAGAGACCTCCGTGGGGGGCAGCCCTGCATCAACATGGGGAAGACAGAGTGGGGGGCCTGCAGGACAGAACAGTGCTCCTCAAAATGCCTGTGGGCGAGCTGTGGGGGTTTTTTATTTTTCCTTTCAGCCTGGTACTTTTATAAAACAAACTAAAAATAAGTCAATAACAAAAAGAAATGAAAAATAAAATAAGCTAAGACATAGGGAAAGCAAGCCCAATTTTTTATTAGATTCAGCAGACATAAAATGACTGTCAGTTGTTTTAAAAGTTTCTACATGCTTCAACCAAACCTCATTGGGACGACGGAGCGGAAAATTGAGTTCAGCTTTTAAAAGGCAAGGGCGTCTGACACCCAGACAGTTTGCTTGGCTGAGCAGGTGACCTCCATGTGTCATCATCTAAAAGTGTTTCTGGGGATGTCTGTGTGGCTCAGTTGATTAAGCACCTCCCTTTAGCTTGGGTCACGATCCCAGGGTCTTGGGATTGAGTCCCGCATCGGGCTCCTTGCTCAGTGAGGAGCCCGCTTCGCCCTCTGCCTACCGCTCTCCCTGCTTGTGTTCACTCTTTCTCAATCTCTCTCTCTCTCTGACACATAAATTAAAAAAAAAAAAATCTTTAAGAAGTAAATAAAATAAGAGTGTTTCTGAAAACACTGGATGGGACCTCAGGACAGACAGGGGTAAGAGGAAAAAGGGACAAGAAGGGCAGATAACAGCTCCCAAGGAGAGTGCAATTACTTTTCACATCTGGAAGAGCCCCGCACTCCTGCAGCCTCCCAAATTACCCTGTGAGATTATGTTATGAGCACATACCTTCATGATCCCCTATTAGAACCCTAACGGTGGTCCTGCAAAAATCAGCTGGCCGCATGCACAGAGCCAGCAGCAAAGACTGGCTTTTATTATTTTATTTCCTCGTAGTATATGGGCCTTCTGGCCTGAAGTAAGCAGGAATGAGAAAAATATGTATAATAGAATGTGGGAAGTTTCCAACTCTCCAGAGCCTACAACTAGAACTAGCTCAACGTGAGAGTATTTTATATTTAGCACTGTTACTTTGTGGGAAAGAAGAAAGGAGAGAGAACAAAGAAGAGGGCAGTGTGGCATCAGGAAACCGTGCACAAAGTGAACCACTGCTTACCCCCTTTCAGGCTGCCTGATTCTGCTTCCTTCCTCTCTTTCCCTGCCGTAGACCCCAGGGTTCTGAAGGCTGTCTGCAGTCACAGCTGCCAACACTGGAATTTCCACACCCACCAGGCATGGTTATAGCGGAGGATGCAGCTACCTCCCATAGCCCCTCTCTCTCTACCCACAAAGTCAAGCAGCAGACCCTCTGTGAATGGAGAAATAAAGAACAAACATAAGGCAGTCACAAAGACAACAGGTTCTAATGGACCTTCATCTCATTCAGCTGTTGCTGCTTAATGGGCTCTTGCTCTCAATTAGAATAGCATCCATTGAGATTTGTCTTGCCTCCAACTCTTTTCTAATAGAGCTTCCTTTCCACCTTGTAATAATAGAGTTCTCCAAAGAAATGGAACCAATAAGATATCCACCTATTTATCTATCTATCTCTGTCTCTCTGTCTCTGTCTCTCTCCCTTTCTCTCTCTGTAGAAGTGTAGGTGTGGGTGTAGATGTAGATATAGATATAGAGATACAGATATATAGAAAGATATTTATTATGAGAAATTGGCTCACATGATTATGGAAGCTGAGAAGTCCCACAGTGTGCAGTCTGCAAACTGGAGACCAGAGAAGCCAGTTGTGTAGGCCCAGTCCAGACCCAAGGCCTGAAAACCAGGAGAATTTCAATCCAAGTTCAAAGGCCCAAGAACCAGGAGTGCCAGTGTCTGGCAGACGATGGATGCCCCAGTTTTAACAAGAGAGCAAATTTTCCCTTCCTCTGCCTGTTTGTCAATCAAGAGCCAACCAAGAGCCACTCAAACAATGCAACAGTGTTCTTTGGTCCTAAATGTATTGCTTATGTACCTGAGGATGATAGACTAGGTCATTACTAACCAAATAGGCCACTGACAAGTCCAGGACTTAGTGCCTCCGGCCTTTACCAACACTACTTCAAACCCCAGCTGTTTCCCAGCAGTTCTGAGCAAGGATGACCTAAAAAAAGTCTGGAAGAACTTCCCCTACTTTAGATGGCCCTCCAGAGGACTTTGTAGAAACAAATTAGGCCCTGGAAGTTGGTGTACAGATAAGTGTTTTGGAGAGGGACATCATACCAAGTGAGTAGTTCATTCTTTTTTTTTAGATTTTATTTATTTATTTGAGAGAGAGTGAGAGAGAGCATGAGCAGGGGGAGAGGAAGATGGAGAGGGAGAAGGAGACTTCCAACCGCTGAGCAGGGAGCCCGATGCGGGACTTGATCCCAGGACCCCAGGATCATGACCTGAGCCGAAGGCAGATGCTTAACCGACTGAGCCACCCAGATGCCCTGTGAGTAGTTCCTTCTTTAAAAACCTGCCTTTTGTGACTTCCTACTATTAAACCATTCTGTCATGTTCATTTGGACAGAGCAGGCTGGACTGGTGATCACTGACTAAACTAGAGGTCACCGGTGTTTGAAAAAGGAAAGAAAGAAAGGAAAAGTTAGTACAAGGAAAGTAAATTAAAATTGTGTGTTGGGGGCACCTGGGTGGCTCAGTCGCTAAGTGTCTGCCTTCGGCTCAGGTCATGATCCCAGGGTCCTGGGATCAAGTCCCACATTGGGCTCCCTGCTTGGCGGGAAGCCTGCTTCTCCCTCTCCCACTCCCCCTGCTTGTATTCCTTCTCTCGCTGTGTCTCTGTCAAATAAATAAATAAAATCTTTAAAAAAAAATAAAAATAAAAATAAAATAAAATAAAATTGTGTGTTAACCACTGAAACCATTCCTACTTCTTTTCATACTGTCTATATAATGGAGAATGAATTTTCAAGGCTTCCTATTATTATTCCTGTTTGATCTCAGAAAGAATGTTACACCTTCTTCCAAGTTGGAAAAAAGTTGTGAACTAAGGATGGTTGTGATTTATTTAAAGCCCGAACCTATGGCTTTTCATTCTTGGTATCCAAGGCAATAAACATGGGAGAAAGTTAAAATTATGAATATATCTCTTGGGGCACCTGGGTGGCTCAGTTGGTTAAGCATCTGCCTTCAGCTTAGATCATAATCCCGGGGTCCTGGGATCCAGTCCCGCATCGGGCTCCCTGCTCAGCTTGGAGCCTGCTTCTCCATCTCTCTCTCTGCTGCCCACTCATGCTCTCTCTCTCTCTACCTCTATCTCAAATAAATAAAATCTTAAAAAAAATAAAAAAATAATAAAACAAGATATTTGTTTAAAAATGGTATTAGTTGGAGGAGGAAAAAACCTTTTGCTGTCAGCGTCATAAAGTTACTCCTCTCAAAATACATTCTGAATTAGGTAGTACCTTTTTTTTTTTTTTTTTAAAGTAGGCTCTAGGACCAGCATGGAGCCCAGTGCACGGCTTGAACTCACAACCCTGAAATCAAGACCTGGGCTGAGACCAAGAGTCAGATGCTTAAAGGACTGAGCCATCCAGGGACCCCTAGGTAGTACTTTCTACTGGACTTAGTAAAACTGTTCTCTGAGGAGATCAAGGAAGGTCTAGCTTAGATATACAAATTAAAAAGAACCAGCGCTGCCAATACTGAAAAGTACTATCATAAGGAACATTTCTTTTTTTTTTTTAATTTTATTTATCCATTTGAGAGAGAGAGAGGGCACGAGCAGAGGGAGGGACAGAGAGAGAGGGACAAACAGACTCCCCGCTGAGTGGGGAGCCCAATTTGGGGCTCGATCCTGGGACCCCAAGACCACGACCTGAGCCAGAGGCAGACGCCCAACCGACTGAGCTACCCAGGAGCCCTCCAAGGAACATTTCTGCCCAACTCTTTAAATCTAGGCAGGTAGACATCCACATCAAACACTAAAATAACATTGAATCATTTCGACAATTTCCATAACCTAAATGTGAGATGTGGGTATTTTGCTTCTCTTCTTCCTCTTGCAAATTGAGGATTAAAATAGGAGGCAGAAAAACATATAACAAAATAAATAAAATGCAATAGAAGGAATAAAAAAAGGAAGAAAGGAAAAGATAGAAACTTAAGTGCATTTGTTCAATGCAAAGCAACATAAAATACTTTGGGTTTTTTGGGGGGTGGGGGGTGGGAAATACTTTGAAACACCTTCTTGTTTAATCAGAATAGTTATGGGAAACTTTAGACAATTTACATTATTTCTCTAATCTCAACTTCCTCGTCAATAATATGAGGAAAAGAGGGTTTTGCTAACATACAGATGAACTTGACCCAGTGTACGTGCTTGGCCCAACCCACCCCATTCCCTTGGCTGCTTGATCAAGTGAGAACTGCTGACCAGCCACTGCCATTGCTTCCTCTCCTCCCTCTGGGTCTCAGCCTCCCTGAGGGATGAGGGCTGGGCCTCCACACAGCCTCCATCATGTCTGCCCCAGCAGGAACCACAGCACCCAAGCTCGACCCAACCTGTCCCACCACAGCTATGGCTTCCCCAACAGCTGTGCCAAGGGGCCCGTAACACAATCTGAAAGTCAAGGAAACTTTTAAATAATGGGGTGAATTTCGGCCAGTGAGAAGCAGGAAATAAGCCACTGACAAAGGACGCCTAGGTGGCTCAGGCGTTAAGCGTCTGCCCTCGGCTCGGGTCATGATCCCAGGGTCCTGGGACCGAGTCCTGTGTCAGGCTCCTTGCTCCGTGGGGAGCCTGCTTCTCCCTCTGCCTGCCGCTCCCCCTGCTTGTGTGTTCTCTCTCTCTCTCTGACAAATAAATAAAATCTTTAAAAAAAAAGAAGCCAGTGATAAATAAATTCCTTAGTTTCCTTACTTCCCAAACCTAATGGAATTTTCTGAGGCATAGTGGATCTATCCTGCCTCTTAGGAGATGTCCCACATAATGAGCCACTGTCTATGTCTCTTTGTGAAGCAGTCCCCAGCTTGTACACCACCTTATATTTTCTCATCTTCTTTCCCTGCTCTACTTCCCTTCTTCCCTCACTCTTGCTATTCTGGGATTCTACTCTAAATAAAGCATTACTATATCAACTTTGTCTCAGGCTCTTTTTTTACACAATTCAAAGACAAAAGGAGTGCTGGGATGATCAAATTAAATAGAAAATGGGAAAGCCATTTGTAAGTGCTAAAGTAATCATTATGCTTATTAAAAGTCCACTGGATCTTGAACAAAAACATAGAGAAATACAAAATTATGTGGCCAGGGCTTGTTGCTGAGATATTTATAAGGGGTCATGGTATCGAAAGGAAGAAGCACTTAACTTAGCTGGAGTGGGAATCAGGGTAGAAGAGGGAAAAGCCCCAAATAAAAGGGGTCCTTTAAAATAGAAATAGCGTCCAGGAAGACAGGAGAGGCACTTCAGGCAAAGGCAGAGATGTGACATTCCATGGGGGCTTGAGAAAGCAGGTGAAGTCTCAAGAACTTAGTAGAATAAGCAGATCAGGCAAAGAACCTCACACACTAGACTTAAGAGCTCACTTTTTTTTCAAGGCCATGAGAATCGAAGAGAAACAATGTAACCAAGGATGACATTATAAAAGATAGCTCAGACCCTGGTGTGAAGGATGTAAAGGAAGAGAGTGAGAAAGGAAGTAAGGAAAACAATGAGGAGGCTATTGTATCAGTACAGGGAAAGATGGTGAAGGGCTGACCCTAAGGCCGTGGTCAGGCAATGTAAAGAACAGGCAGACTGGATACATGCTTAGGAAGTAAAATCAGTCTTCTAGAATGTGGAGGTCTAAACAAGAAGACCACATCTAAGAGGGTCTCAGATGTCGGATGGGACCAGTTAGATAGAAAGCAGTTAGGTACCATTAAGCAGGATGGGAAATGAAAAGGAACAGAGATTTGTTTATTTTTGGTGGCCAGGGATAGAAGGTGATGCTGAATTTTTGCAGTCTCAGAGATTTCCAGGTGGAGATTAATAAGCAGATGGAAATGTGTATCTAAAATTCAGTTAAGAATCTCTGGACTGCTGTGAGAACTTTTGGAACTTAGACTGGAGGAGTGTGCAGAGTTCGAGTGAAGGAGGAAATTCTGATTTACCAGCAACTAAGGCACACATGGGGACAACACACACACAACATACACACAGACTGAAAAGGAAAAGGGGCCATCTAAAAGGTAGAAGGGAGGGGCACCTGGGTGGCTCCGTTGGTGGTTAAGCATCTGCCTTCGGCTCAGGTCATGATCCCAGGGTCCTGGGATGGAGCCCCACGTCGGGCTCCCTGCTCAGCAGGGGATCTGCTTCTCCCTCTCCCTCTGTGCTCTCTCTCTCTCTCTTAAATAAATAAAATTAAGAAAGCATTTTTGTTATTAACCCAAGCAGCCAAGCTTAGTGGGCTCTCTTTAAAAATGCAAATCAATTTCACATGAAAAACCTGAAATTGTTTCCTTGACCAATCCATACTGACAAAAGATCAAAATCAACCGTTGGAATCTGATGATAAAGCTTATTAAATCAACTAAATTTTGTTGTCCTCAAGTCACTAGATTTTGATACATTTCCAAAACCTGAAGCCCTCTTATTTCTGTATTCATTGTAGCTGGTTCTCAAAATATACCACTAAGTAAAGAAAAGTAACCTTAAAAATGCCTTCCACTGAACTCAAAATGGTTTCCATGGTGAGAAATCTTATTTAAAAAAAAAAAAGCAAAACCTGCTTATTAATGTCGTTATTTTAACAAAACAATATAATGACCAAATCCAGTACAAATCCACCAAGCAAAGAAACAGAAATAAAACAAATAAGACAACTTCCAACTCTGTTCCCTATAAAAATTTATGAGATAAGCCAGTAGATACCCTTAAGAACACACAAATAGGCATTCTGTTTGAAAGTCGTACCTAAGGAAATTTAAAATTAAATGCTAATCTCACAGAAAGCACTCTGCAATCCTTGATGCCAAATACTGATAATTACTGGAGTTTTTCATCAAAAAGGCAGTCTGAGTAAGTAATTTTAGAGATGGAGATACATTAACTCTACTTTGGGCTGACCGTATTTACTCACATATTTTTCTCTCTCCTTATCCCTTCCCTTGATCCTCTGGGAAGAAAAACCTTTTTTTCCTGCCTAATTTTCCTCTGATGAATTGTAGTGGCATTGAAAGCTGGAAAAAAGAAATAGAACTGCAGCCTAAATGTGGGATTTTTACTAGGCAGTACTTTGTAAAATCAACTACGTTATTTGTTTTATTTAGGCATTTACTATTTCTGTTGTTTGGAGAGAAAAATCAGATGTGAGAGGATTCACATTAAAATACTTAACAATTGGGCTCCTGGGTGGCTCAGATGGTTAAGCGTCTGCCTTCGGCTCAGGTCATGATCCCAGGGTCCTGGGATCGAGTCCCGCATCGGGCTCTCTGCTCCTTGGGAGCCTGCTTCTCCCTCTGCATCTCTCTCTCTGTCTCTCATGAATAAATAAATAAAATCTTTAAAAAAAAAAAAAATACTTGACAATTTTTTAAGAATCAGCATCTAACAAAAATTCTGGTTTCTGGTACAATTTAGGTGTAAGACAGAGGGACATTTTCTGTGTAACATCTAGACTGAATGAGGCACTGGGGAAGGACAGATTGACACAGAGAATCTTCCTGCCTTCTACTAGGAAGAATTCTATTTGATCTCTTCTGAAGAAATAAAAATTGAATCTTAACCACCCTGGCTCTCTAACTCTGGGAGTTACTGGGGGAGATAAATAGCCTTAACCCCTCCCCCCAAGTATAATCCTATTACAGTTAAATGTTTGTGTTCCGTTTTAAACTTTGATTAGCTACAGATTGCTTGTGCTAACAGCTATGTAGCCAGCCTGCCACGGGGAAAATATTTTTCTGTTGTTACTTCTACTTGGTTCAAGGAGTGTTACAGGATTTCTTTTCCTTCGGTGCCCACGGTTCTTGGTCACACCGCTTCGAGAAATGAAGAGGTAGACCAGACTGGGGGGAAGGGGGGGACAGCAAAACAAAGTTTATTGAGCGATAGTACAAAGCTCCCGAGGAGGGAGGGGACCCGAGAGGGTTGCCACCAGGAGTTTCTAAGTCTAGGGGTTTTTATGGGCTTGTTGGTGGGCTATTTTAATCTGATTAACCCTCCATGCCTGTCACCCAATCAGGTTTTTGTCATCTATCTATCACATGGGAAAGGGTGGAGGGCTCCTTCCAGGGTGGTACAAAATCCTTTTATGGGTGGTTTCCTCTTAGGGCCTGCCTGCCTTTCTTCCAACTATCCTTCATCAGGAGCAATGTAATGACATAACACCTACCTCCTTGTTAGTAAATTATTTGAATATGGGCGTGAGACTTGTAAACAGGGTGTCATGCCAACATACATACTCAACTTTAATTCAAAGTTTCCAGGCAGGGGTGCCTGGGTGGCTCAGTCGGTTAAGCGTCTGCCTTTGGCTCGGGTCATGATCCCAGGGTCCTGGGATCGAGTCCGGCATTGGGCTCCCTGCTCAGGGGGCAGCCTGCTTCTCCCTCTGCCTGCTACTCCCCCTGCTCATGTTCTCTCTCTCAAAGAAATAAGTAAAGTCTTTAAAAAACAACGTTTCCAGCCAAATGTCACAAATCCTATGTATCAGACTGCAAACTCTACAGCAGAGATTTTGCTTACCACCATATTTCCAGATCCAAGTTCAATGCCTAACAGAAACCATTCAGGACCTTTTTGATGAATGAATGAGTGAGTGTATTTATAATGAGTAGGAAACTTAGTCAACAAACTCTGGCAAACAAGAATATCTTATATTCTATTCATTATTTTAATTCTCACCCTCAATTATGATGGACTAGGGGAAACTTCAGCCTTAATTGTTTTTGTTGCTTTCACTCAACCCAGAGTTCTAGAGGCCTATACAGTCCCAATCTGCAAGAGAGGGAGTTCAATGCCGTAGTGGCTGAGGACTAAATTAGTCCACAAGTTTGTCCTACACAGGATACAGCTCAATGGTACATAGCTACAGTCACATTGGCCCCACAGGAAATTAATAGCCAACCCCACTATAGGGTCTCACTCCCTGGAAGCATGATGCATCCAAGATCCTGAGATCTTGAGGCGCCTCTCAGGAGGCTACCAGGGAGGCTGACACCGCACTATTCCCAAGACCTAGAGATGTCTTTCTTCTCCTCAATCCTACTAGCCATTTAGGGGAACTACTCAACTAATCCTCGAACTGCATTTACCCCAGTCCACTTTTCTCTGTGGCTTTTTTCTTTTCCATTAACCTTCCTGGACATAACTGAAGAGAGCAATGGAGAATACGTTCTCCATGACTTTTGGTAGATGAGCACCCTTTTCAGCCTGCTTGAGGATAGAGCTGCCACCACACGTTAATACACTGTCAAAGATGTGTAAAATTCAGTATATAGGGGCATTGGGCTGGCTCAGTCAGAAGAGCATGCAACACTTGATCTCAGGGTCATGAGTTCGAGCCCCACATTGGGTGTAGAGAGTACTAAAAAAAATAAACTTTTTTTATAAAAAAATTCAATATATAACACATTTACATTTCTGTGTTCATGGTTTTTCAATAGTTATTGTTGGCTTTAGTGCTTTTAAAATGGTTAAAATAATCTTTTAAAAATGAAATTCAAATTGAATATTTATAATGAAGCAGCCCCACAGAAGGGCTCCTTGGAATACTGTTTGAGAGCCACTGCAGCTTTACGCCAAGAGTAAGAAGGCAATTACAGGTTTCCTGGGAACTAGACCAGGGTTTGGAAAGATGTACTCAGGTCGTCGTAGATTGGGTTCCCTGTAAAGCAAACTCTAAGACAGAGACTGAGCGTGGAGTGTGTATTAGGGAGTACTCTCAAGGACAAGTAAAAGTGAGCAGAGAGAGAAGTTGGCGTGTACTGCAGTCACTGCAAAACCCTCAGCTAATCCTAAAGGAAACTCTGAAGACAGGATGACATTCCAGAGTTGTTCTAAACTGGAGCAAGAGGACTGGGCCCTGATACCCCCACAACAACTAGACATTGGATGTGAACTGCTCCTGGAAAGGGGCAAGACCTTGGCCAAAGCACAACTCTTCGGCCAAGGCCAAGTCCCGGAGAAGGACTCAGCTGACAACTGTTGTCTTACAATGCTCCCGGCAGCTGGGGGAATAAGGGCCTCAGTCCTGCAACTGGGGCGGGGGGGTCGCTGGGTGGTGCACTGCAGCATCCATAGTCCATCCCTGAGCCTCCTGGATCAATCTGCTTCTCTTAAGTTCTAAGAGCAGCCCCTCTAGGATTTTGTAGGATCTTATGGAGGTGGGGAGGTGAGGGATGGGGAAAGACTTGTCAGAGAAAAAGGTTAATGAAATGAACTATAGCACCTTCGGCGCAGCTACTGTCAAGACCATAACTGAGCACCATATTCTCCTCTACCACCACTTTTAGATTCCCTTTACCTCTTTTGGTGACCCAGAACTTCATCCCTGAGGGGTCTAAAATCCTATTCATCATTCCCTTCTCAGAATGCCCATCGTACTTGTCCATTTACCATCAAAATTGGGCAAGGGAGTATTAAGAAGCCAAAGGCATCACAGGGGTGCCAAACATATTCTTTCCTGATGACCACAGTGAATTACTTCTCCCAGGATGGTGAATCCTTTTCTTGACTGCTGGTCTTTGGGCATAGTGAGTTCTAAGTAACTGAGTGATAGCCATTGCTTAGGGTTAAATGAAACACTTGCTATGTCCCATAGTGGAAGTGTCCCCACTTTGGGAACCAGGATCTCTGAATCTGCAGTTTTAGAAATGAAACACCACTTCCCCAGTAAGTTACAGGGATGGTTCGAAGCCAATCCTGCCTTTATCCATTGGTTCCTGGATCCATATAATTTATTGCAAAGATTTCCCAAGTTCAGATATTTGAAAGGACTTACCAGACTCACTTGAGGGTTTTATTTAAAAACAATACATTGAGGCAAGAGATTGAAAGTATAGGCAAGTATTAGAGGTCTGAGAGATGTTTCATACATAACTTCCCATGGCCCTTATTCAAACAGAATTACACTCTGAATCTGGGATAAACTGCCAATATCTGTGCAAGGAATCTTAGCTTTGGGAAAGCTAAATGTAAAGGTTCCCAGTGGAGTTTTGATGCACTCTGGGCCAAGCTTGTCAGACTGGTTAGACCACCAGTCAAAGATCATCAGTAAAGAAATTAACCTTGGTGGTCACCACGGGAGCTTCCGACTTTTAATAGCACCTCATAAATCCCACTGCCTTTATCTTGGCTAAGATTCAAAAACTATACAGCCAGGAGTCTCCAGAGATAGAGGAGAGTTTTTCCAGTCTAGCTATAAATCAACTCTATCTATCATATCTACTTCTTGCAGACCCAACATTGTACAATGTTAGTTGATGTAAGATATATACTGCCCTGGAGAATGGTACCCACATCTTCTCAGAGTGCTCTCTCCAAGTTGGCACCTCAACAAATTTCATTAGATCTGTTTTCATCAAAGCTGTTCCAACATTTTACCAAACCAGAAGCCTCTGTGTAGAATGGTATGTGATAAGACTAGTGGGCCTTGGGGCTCCTGGGTGGCTCAGTCGGTTAAGCATCTGCCTTCAGCTCAGGTCATGATCTCGGGCTCCTGGGATCGAGCCCCGCATTGGGCTCCCCGCTTAGTGGGGAGCCTGCTTGTCCCTCTCCTTCTCCCCCTCCCCCTGCTTCTACTCTCTCTATCTCTGTCTCTCTCTCAAATAAATAAATAAAATCTTTAAAAAAAAAAAAAAGACCAGTGGATTTTAAGATCATGTATGAACCACTAGATTTCCTATGCTAAGCGGGTCCCTCGGTCCAATGAGATGTCATCCAGAATCCCATGTCAGTAACTAAACACTTTGTATGCTCTCAGATAGTGATACTGGATAAGGCCCTGTAGGTAGGAAAGGTAAACTCATACCCAGAATATATGTCAAGTCCAGTCAAGATAAATTGCTAAGATGGATCCACTGTAGTTAATTTGCCACCAAGTGACATATCAGAGGCTCGGGATTGGTCCCGGCAGCATTTGGCAGCAACAATTGCTAGATCAGTCTTGGTGCAAGGCAACCCATTCTGTTGAGCGAGCATATTGGCTCTATCCTCATCATCATGACTATTCTCTTCAAGTGCTCCATAAGCCAGCCCTGGGGTGAGTGATGATGGAGACGGCTGCCCTCAACTGGTCCAGTCAGTGTCTACTTGCTTACTTGGGGAGAGCATTGTCTATTGACCTGAATGGAAAGAATTCATTTTCAACAGGGAGTAGGTCAAGTGCATCAACCCAGATGTCTCCATCCCCCTGTTTCAGGATCCCATTCCTTCCCCCAACAGAGCCCTGACTTTGGCAAAGTACATTTGCTATAGTTGAGAATTTAGCTTTCTCTGGAGTTCTGCTACTGTCATTACCTTCAGCGTTTGGGGGGGGAGGGGACCTTCTACTACAGGAGATAAGAGTCTCCATACTATCAAGGAGGTTCTCCGGCTTTCACATTTAGACTTGAACTGATAATTAATCCCCCTTTCATTGTCTTTCTACAGAGCTCCAACGGCCCTTAGCAATAGCCATCCAATTCCATAGTCCTAATATTTACTATGTCCTTTGTTGTTCTCAAATGAGTGACACATTGCACTTACACTGGTAAATGCATTCCCTCCACTGATATACCATCCAAGTTCACTGCTGACAAGAAAGTTTTAAAAATTGTACTGCTACTCATGCCATGGACCATCTGTTATTTCTACTACCATTGATGGGGCTTTCATTGGTATCTGGCCTGTAAGTGATGCTTTTCCAAATTCTTCTGTTAGAGTCTACTTTCTCAGACACTCCTGGTACTAACTGTTGTAGGTTGGATTATAACCATGAACAAATCCTGAGATAAAGATTGCAACCAGGAGCTTTATTGGCAATTGCTCTTCAAATCAACTTCTGTAGGGAAATAAACAAGATTGTGCAGAAAAAGGCTGAACTATGATTCAGTTGAAACAAAGGCCAGGTTTTGGATTACTGACCCTCATTTCCTCTGGGGGTCAGTTCAGTTCTCTCTATTTAACTATACTCCTTCTCATCATTGGTTGTATGTAGACCAGACTCCTGATTTTAGGAAAACAGTCAGTCTAAACCCAGCTTTTCCTCTCCCTTGAAGAGGCAGTTGTTCAACAACTAACAGTATTTTTACACTGAAAATATTAACATATAAAATCAGGCTCCCCACCTGAGGTCACATATCACTTGATATAGAAATTTTTTTCTCTTTCTTTCTGGGTGAAAATTTCAATAATCCCTGAATTTGCATATATGTGAGAATTTCCCACATTGTTTCCAGGCATTGACTAAAGATTAACTTTTCAGATTACTTTTGAATCAAGGCAGACTAAAGGGCTTTGTCTTTTCTGAACATTTGTGGCTATAAAATGTGTACTTTGTGTATTTTATAGGGTGTAAATGGAAGGCGAGCTCTACAGCAGGTGTGAATTTGAAAATGTCTGAGATGACATTGCTGTGTGCTGGGAGCATGGGTGTGGGTTTGTGGGGAACCAAGATAAATATGAGTCTGGATGTAAATGGAAAAATTAGGGCAGGTGGCTTTAAACAGGGGCAAGTACACGTGTCTTCATTCTTAAGAAGGAGGCAAGTTGATTTTCAGTTTCCCAGTGACCTCGATACTGCCTGTTGAAAAGCTATTTGGCTTCTCATACAGCGGTCTCTGATTTCTAACCTAGGATCTCCTTTCTTTCAGCTTCCTTTGCCTGAGAATTCCCTGCCTCCTCCTTTTACTTCCACCATAGTGAGGCCAAAACCCTGCTCTGCTTCTCACAAGGCCCCAGAGCAGGCTTTGCTATTTAGACACTAGTGGGGATTATCGGAAAAGGGAGGAAGATGGGATGTGTGACCCTTTCCTCTCTGCTCCTGACCCACATCTACCATGAACCAAATCCCCATGATATTACCTAACCACCATACACTGTGCAGAACCCACGCCCAGCTCTGAAATGCCCAGGGGAATCCCTAGGTCTGACTCACCTCTAAATGCAAATGAATGTTATTGCAGTCCTTTCTGTACCCAAAGATTCACTCTTAAAACTCCCCTATTCAAACTAAGTAAAAAAGAAGGAAGTGAGAATATAGGGAAAATGTGTGTGTGTGTGCGTGTGTGTGTGTGTTGGGGGCAGGAGTCTTAACTTACCATTTGCTTTTCATTGTTACCAACCTTAAAATAAAATAAAATAATCAAAATCAAAATGAAGAAACCCCAAAAGTGCTTCAGGATCAGGTGAGTAGGAAAATGTTTTTAAATTTTTGGTTTTGCCATGAGAGACTATGGACTCTGAAAAACAAACTGAGGTTCTAGAGGGGAGGGGAGGTGGGGAGATGGGTTAGCCTAGTGATGGGTATTAAAGAGGGCACGTACTGAATGGAGCACTGGGTGTTATACGCGAACAACGAATCATGGAACACTACATCAAAAACTAATGATGTAATGTATGGTGACTAACATAACATAATAAAAAAAAATTTTGGTTTTGGTTCTGTACCTTTCTGTGCAGTAATGGGCAAGTGAAAGATGTGTGTGTGTGTGTGTGTCTGTGTGTGTGTGTAATTGGTTGAGTGAGCCACACAACAATCTCTCCTACTTATAGGCACCACTCTCCTGGGGTAGGGACAGCACAGGCAGAGAAGGAAAGGATTTTTCTACCTGGTTCTAAGGATATGTCTAAGATTCATACACGTAATTAGCCCGTATACATCTCTTTTATCATATCAGTACTAGGAGATGGACCCTCAACAGGGTACAGGTTGTCTTTTGTGATTCCTCAATATTTAAGACATGTTCTTTCTAACCTAATTTTGCCTGAATAACAGAACAGGCGTGAAGGGGGACACCTCAGATTGACCTCCGCCTCCTCTCCTTCCCAGCCCCTTCCCTCGCATGCACACACACACACACACACACACACACACACACACACACACACTGGGACAAGTGAACCTCTGCCTTGGGAATGGTATGGAGCCAAATCTGTGTTTCCTAGAATCCCTGATAGTAGCATAATAATCCCCAAATGTCCATGTCAGGCCAGGTTATTCTTTATTTAAGGATTTCAATTAATACTAGAACACATATACAATCTCAAATTTACCATGGGTTTTATTCTCTAAATCAGTCATTTCAAAGTGAAAATACATTTTTCATGGAAAACATGTCATACAATAGCAATAAAAAATTTGTTTTGTTGATAGTGTACTTGACATATAGTTTTGCATTATTGCTACACAGCTGAACTTGGTTTTATGTATAACCCTTGGTTCCCTGAGGTAGTCCTAGGATTCCCAGTGACTTAGTCATTTTAATAAGGACCCAGATGCTCAGTTTTTATGCTCAGGTATTAACTTCAGGTATTAACTTCATTTCCAAGCTGGACAAAGGAACAATCTTCCAGAATTCCCACAGCAAACTTCCCCTCATGTCTCATTGGCCAGAATTTGATCATTAGTCTATTTTCAAACCAAGCAGTAACAAAAAGGAAAGAATTACCATGATTTATAATATTAAAATCTGGTAGATGATGGCTGTTGGGGAGTCAATCCCCAAAATAATGTGTATTTTAGGCCATTTGCTGGTGTAACTAGTGATAACTTTTAATCTGCTTTTAATCTGTAACTTTCTTCTGGCCTCAGGATTGGCCCACTTGCTTTCCTCTTCCACTGGTATATAATGTAATGTAATATACTATATTATAGATGCATCTAGGCTAATTGCATGTGTATGTATCTTAGATTTATCTTTACAACTGTTCTGTCCCTACCCAAGGATAGCAGTGCTGATGAGTGGGAGGGACAGTTTGCCTAGCTGATTCAACCAGTTATCAATCTACAAAGAGTGGACCAAGGGGGAAATAACCTAATTTTCCCATAGCTCTCATGACAAGGATTTCCCTCCCCCTGACTAAATCCCTAGGCAATGGAGAATATTTTTTCCTTTTTTCTTTTTTTGACTGGTAAAGCAGATGATTAGACAGTGGAGAATATGTCTTAATAATCTTTGTATTCCTACACCCTTTACCCCAATGTGATAACAATAGCTACCTTTAACTAAACACATGCTAGGCGCATTTCTTACATTATCTCATTTAATCCTCATACCAACACTGTAACATAGATGTTATTGTGCTAGTTTCAATTATGCAGAAATAAATTGGCAATGTGATTGACCAGCTTGATCAAGATCACACAGCATATGTTAATGTTGAGTTTGAAACCCATCCAAGCAATCTCAAAGTCCATGCCTTTACTAAGCAGCTATGACCAGGGTCTTCAAGAACACCTTCAGTTTCAATGATTCACTGAAAGGATTCATACAACTCAGAAAAACTCATGGTTACTGTTTATTATAGTGAATAAACCAACTGGTGTGGGGGCACCTGGGTGGCTCAGTCAGTTAAGCGTCTACTTTGGGCTCAGGTCATGATCCCAGGGTCCTGGGATGGAGCCCGGAGTAGGGCTCCCTGCTCAGTGGGGGGCCTGCTTCTCCTTCTCCCTCTCCCTCTGCCGCTCCCCCTGCTTGTGCTCTCTCTCTCTCACTGTCAAATAAATAAATAAAAATCTCTTAAATAAATAAATTAATAAATATATAAATAAACTATCTGGTGTGGCTCAAATATTTGATAATTGGCTTGAACATCAATTTGGGATCAGTTCACATTCCCAGGGCCATCGTCAACAGGCTGGACAATTATATTTCAGGGTCACAGCATTTCTTTGTCATTTACAAGTCAGAAGGCATAAGTGAATTTTAAAGGGATACTAGAGTCTTCTGAGTTCCAAGTAATTGAGAAGAAAATGAGACTCTGATCTTGATCAAGAACAATAAGAATGTTTTAATACATGGATAATACAAAAGAGAAAAGAAAATGTATTTAAATATTCATAAAACACATGTGCTTTTTTCTTTCTTTTTTTTTTTTGTGGGCAGCAAAGCAAGGTTTACTGAGCGATAGCAAAGTGATAGTACAAAGCTCCTGAGGAGGGAGGAGACCCGAGAGGATTGCCCAAAACAAATGTGCTTTTTAATAATTGTAAGATACTCTGGATCTATAAGCGGTATGACTTGGAACTTAAATGAGCTTCAGTTCCTCATTTATTAAAAAATATTAATAATAAAAGTATATGCATACACATTCACACACCTGGGTTTTTTGCTGACTATCATGCACCCTGAGAAACCATGCAATATATACTGGCTGCCTATGATCCAATCATTGGACTAGGCTATGAGAATTCAGTAACCCAGCTTCCTGCTCTCGTGGAACTTAGTCTTGCAGGAAAGACAGAAATCAATTAATTGATCACACTGATGCTTAATTATAAATTTATCTAAGTGCCCCAAAGTGAAGGAATACAGTTGTCTGACAGTATATACCAATGACTTAAATTGGAGGAAGGGAAGGCAGTTCAGAGAAGGCTTTCCTCGGCTGAGCTCTAAAGGAGGAGAAGTAGCTAACTAACCAAGGGAAAGGGATGGGCAGGAATGGAACATTCCAGGCAGTGGGAACCACAGAATGACATGACAAATACTGGGGGGGGTGTGGAAGGGGAGTGCTAAAAGAAGGCAAAAGAGGCTGTAGCAGAGACAATGAAGGAAGGCAGACATATAAGAGATGAATCTGGAGAGGTAAATAAGACCAAAACATTCTAGTTGTTAGAAGCCTAAGTAAGAAGTGTGGTGTTTATCTTAAGAGCAATAGGAAGTGGGGCACCTGGGTGGCTCAGTCGTTAAGCGTCTGCCTTCGGCTCAGGTCATGATCCCAGCGTCCGGGGATTGAGCCCCACATCGGGCTCCCTGCTCGGTGGGAAGCCTGCTTCTCCCCCTCTCACTCCCCCTGCTTGTGTTCCCTCTCTCGCTGTATCTCCCTCTGTCAAATAAATAAATAAAATCTTAAAGAAAAAAAAAAGAGCAATAGGAAGTCTCAGGATTTTAAGCAGAGAAGAGACTAATCAGATTTTCATTTTAAAAAGATCATTTTGACTATCATTTGACTATCAGTTTGGAATAAGTGGTTGAAGAAGGGAAGAGATGTTGGCTGGAAAGAACGGATGCAAGGAGATGAAATATCATAAAGGTGCCAGCAGAATTAGCAAGATATAATATAGAAAAAAATTAATCATTAACTAAATATTTGCCACGTGGTAGGTGTTTTATATATACATTAGCTGGGACATTAACACTCAGTCTGACGCCAGTACCCACATTCTTTCTGTTCTATCATGCTCCCTGAGCAAGTATTACATGGATCCAATTTTTAAACAATAGAAGGATCAAGTGCTTGGCGTACTCATCAATAAAATTTATAAGATAGTAAATTTTGACATAACACAGGGAAAGGACAGAAGAGAAAAATTTTCTAGATGAGGTTTCCTAAAGTAAATGGTTCTTAACCCAATTTATTCAAGTGAGGTAATAGGTCAAAAATACTTTGTAGATTCATAATTATTATTCATTAATTTTTAATGATTTGATTCCAACTTTAAAAGACAGAAAAATTAAATAAAAAATCCTAGCTCGGTTTCTCAAATGGAAGCTGAAATGCCCATCAGAGCTATCTCACATTGGGCCTAGATAGCCCGACCTTGATCGGTCACTCAGTGTGGGCTACCCTGGGAACGCTGTGACCTTGGCAGCTCGTTACAGCTTAAGTGATCCCAGGAGACACTGCCACCTGGAGCTGGAAGGGGCCTTCACTGAAGGGGGATCTGAGCAATACAGCATCACGAAAGAGTATCATATCCTTTTAGATCTCCTTCATGTTACTCCTCTCCATTTGGAGGAGAAGGAAATCCCTTAAGTAGTTTAAAGAAGATTTAGGGATAAATTTGAAAGGGAAAGATGATAGATTTATTCAACAAGAGCTTATTGAACATCAACTTGCTACACGGTGTCAGAATCGGAAGACACGGAGCCAGAGTCAAATCAGATACACAAACATTTACAATAGAAGGCAGGATAACAATGCTTGGTGAGTGGTATAAACTGACTACTACAAAAATGCAAAGGCAGAATTGAGGATGGGGGATCATGGAGGAAGAGATATACTGGGGAAAGAAAAAAAAAATTTTTTAAAGCCCTTAATGGTAAAATACACTAAATATAGCCTGCCACCCCCTCTCTCCCCTGTATCAATCCCCTTTCTAAAGCTGTTTACATGAAGAGTAGAAATAAGGACTCTGATGAAGTAAGCTTTACATAAATAGTATCTCAAAAAAGCTCTTTCCAGTCCAAACATTCCTGGGGTCTATTTTCATAAAACTGTTGCAATAATCTTATTCTACAGAGACCGTGCTACCAATTATTACCACTACAGGCATATTAGAGTGAAAGCCCAGGTTATGAAGTTAAGAGAAACCTGGGGGTCGTATTCCAGAATTGGCCACTTGCTGAGGCAAATTACACACTCTATGCACGGTGAAACTGTCGTAATTATACCTATATCGCATCTTAGATGTATGAAATACAAATATTTAATTAATAAATGTAGGAGCTCAGGAAATATTTGTTCCCTTTCTTCCTCTTATCCCAAGAACACCCACTACTCAGGAAGATGAAGCCTATGTCGGGAGTACTCCCCGACTGCAGTCTTCACAAATGGATCACTGATACAGGTCGTGTTTTTACATGCCCCACTCCTGCCAGTTATTGAATGCTGGGAATACAACAAAGTTGAATAAGACATGGTCCTGATCTCAAACAGCTTACCGTTTGGTGAACAGGTGGGGAGGGCAAGGTGCAAGTGCCAACCAGTTTATCAGTAATTAGGACCCAGCATGGTGAGTGTTAGAGAGAGGTAAGCCCAGGAGGCCAGAGAATAGAGGTGCTAAACCTTAGACAGCACTAGAGAGCACATAATTCATCATACCTTTGGAACATAAAAAAGCTGAGACAAAAAGAAATTGAGCAATAACTCAAGGTCATACATCTACTTATTATTAGAGTATTAGTAGAATTTGACTAAAACCAAGAACTCCTACACCCGGCCCAATGCTCCCTTCCTGTTTCTACAGACTTTCTCCTCCAAACATAAGCGATTGTGGAAGGGTTTTGCTACTTCAGATAACTTGTCTAAGGGTCTAAGGCCTTGTCATCCATCTGCAGGTGGTCAAAGTCTTTCCCTGAACTTATCTGCTATGACAATACCTTGCTTTCATTCCCACTGTGAGCACCAGTCAATACACCCAAGCGAGAAAAGCCTAGAAAGGCATTATTGAAAAGCACATGCTGGAAGTCTTTATACTTTTAGTTCTATGTTCCTTACACTGATCAGCACTAAAGTCACTGGGACTCCAGGAATGAGCTATGATTTCCAACCCTAGAATTTTTAAAGCCTCAGAAAACAGAGGAAAACTTATGGAAACAATAAAGAAGAAAAAGAAATCATGCTCTTTTCTTCCTCTTTCTCCAATGAACTCTAAATAGGGGTAGTGCTAAGGTCTGCAGTAGTGACTGCATCCATACACATTCTGCCCACCACAGCAAACCAGAACAAACCATCTTCATTTATAGCACAGTGCTTGAACACAGCATTCCTGAATTGTCCAGTTAGTTTAATGTTACATATTTCACACATCGTTAATACTAGTTTGGGAAGCATTTACAAAGAGGTTCCATTAATTAATTTGCTTTTACTTGGAAGTTAGAGCTTTAGAATTCTCTTTGCAAATATATATATATATATATACACACACACACACACACATATATATGCAAATATATATATGTTAATATATATATCAACAAAGAAACATGTAGACTGGATGTGCATTAATTCAAATATTTAATTAAATAATAAAATAAGAATACTGAGCTAACTGAAATTTTTTGAAATTAGTAAAGTGACTTATAACTCAAATACTTACATTTGCTGAGGTTAGTGCTGGTATCAACTATTCTCAGGCTTAAGTTCATATGCCTCATATACCTCATTATCTAGATAAATTTAGTACTGACTGACTTTAACAGTGATCCTCACAAAAACAAACTAGATTTTTTTTCTGGCTGTAAGGGAATATATTTTCACTGTAAATAATGAAAAATATTAAAAAGTATACAGAAGTGAAAAAAATTACCCATAAACACACAACCAAGTAATAACCATTTCAACAGTGTAATAATATATATTTGTATGTATATTATACACATATAAACCTACATATACATTGAAAGTATTATTCTTCTATGAATAATCATTTCTAAGTAAATATTTTCCTTATTATATTTTGAAATACCCTGGGGAAATATCAGAGATTAGTGCTATCATCAAAATACTAGAAAGGCTCTAGGGTAAGGATTCCTATTCTATTACCACTGAACTTGCCTCTATGGCATATTCAGAAGACATAAGTATCTTAGTGAATGACCATGGATTATCATAACATTAATTAGGTGGTGATTTCAATTGCACGTACTGTTTCAGACTTGGCTTCTTTAATGGAGTGAGTCAATACAGCCCCTGCCATCTAGTATGCAGCACTGATATGTCATACTCCTATTTCTGTATATCCTGTGTGTGGAAGGATAACCAGGGGCAATCTGCTTTCATTTGATAGGGTCAGCAGGATACTTACATGGTTTTGCCTTAGTTGTCTATGTCAATTTTGTGGCTCTGCCATAATCTAATTCAGCTATCAGCAAATTGCAACTCACAGGCCAAATCCAGCCTGCCACTTATTTTTGTATGGCCCACAAGCTAAGAATGGTATTTATATTTTTAAATCACTGACAAAAATCCAAAAATGAATAATATTTCATGACATGTAAAAATTTTATGAAATTCAAATTTTAGTGTTTATAAATAAAGTGTTGTTGAAACATAGCCACACTTGGGTGCCAGCTACGTGTTCTCTACAGCTGTGCTCAGACTACAACCACAAAGCTGAAGAGTTGCAACAAAGATCATACGGCTCACAAAGCCTAAAATATCCACTGTCTGGCACTTTACAGAAAATGTCAACCTCTGATCTAATTCACAGAGACCTTGATTACCTTGATATACCACAGAATTTCATGTTAGTCTACAACATGGATGATATCACGCTGAGTGGAACTGATGAGCAAAAAAAATAGTAAGTATCCTATTTGCCAAAGTGACACACATGTGTAGCATGGAATGGGAGATAAACCCCACTAAATTCAAGGCCCTGACACCTTAGTGAAGTTTCTAGAGATTGACTGGTCTGGGTCATATTAGGACAGCTCCTGTAAAATAAAGGAAAAGTTGCTGAATGCTGCACTTCCCACCAAGAAAAAGGAGACACATTTGGAGTCTCTCTCTCTCTTTGTTTAGAGTGGGGGAAGGGCAGAGGGAGAAGGAGAGAGATCTTTTTTTTTTGGGGGGAGAGAGGGAATCTTAAGCAGGATCCACACCCAGTGCCAAACTCAACATGGGGCTTGATCTCACAACCCTGAGATCACGATCGGAGCTGAAATCAAGAGTCAGTTGCTTAACTGACTGAGCTACCCAGGCACCCATAGGTTCTCTCCTGATTTGAAGAGCAATAAGCACATATTTGAGTGCACTGCCAGTTTGAAGGGGCCCACAAGCAACAAAAAGCTCTGCAACAGGTCTTGGATGCAATGAAGAAGCTCTTATGTCACTTGGGCCTTATGAACTCGTGGATCCAGGGACATATGGAGCCACTAGAAAGTGGCCATAGGAGAAGTACCATGTAGCAATCTAAAGTGGTAGAGTAAAGCTATGTTTTCCTCTGCAGATAACGTATCTTTGGAGAAACATACCCTGGAGTTCTACTGAGTCTTGGTAGAGATTAAATGCCTGACCATCAGCCTTCAAATGACCAAGGGAACTGAGCTGCCCATCATAAATACTGTGTTGAGCAGACACAAGAGTCATCATAGTATATATAATATCCATCTCAAAGATGTACTGAAGGAGGAAGCTAGTTGCTTAAACAAGTAGTGGCAGATGTCCAAGGCACCTACTCCCGCTTTGTTGCCTATACCTTGACATCATCTTTCCTCTGAACAGGTCTGTGTCCAGATGTCCTCTTCTTATAAGGACACCAGTCATTCTGATTAGGGTGCACCCTAATAACTTCATTTTAACTTAATTATCCCTTTAAAGACTCTGTCTCCAAATACAGTCATATTCTGAGGTACTGGAAGTTAGGACTTTAACATGTGAATTTTGGGGGGAGGGCACAGTTCAGCCCCTAACAGCTGACTATAATTTTCTCTGTGTACTCCTATTTATTTGGGTCCACAATAACATACTATATAATGAAAATATATGAGCATAAACAAGCAGAGGTAAAAATACACCATGTAAATTGGGGGGTATTTTTTTTTTATCATGACCAAGGATGATATCCCTGACAAAAGGTTGAAGTCACTAAAGGTTGATAAAAGGGGGTGCATGCCTTCAAATACATGGTTTAGTTTACAAGTTATGGCCATTTTGTCATTTTACCAGGTATTTTCTAAAAACGTGTCTATAACTTGTTTAATGGATAAACTTTTCCCATTATGGTAAAATATTCGCTGGTGACCACAGGTAAAAGTAAGACTCCCTTAGGGATGACTACTGTGAAATAAAATAGTCTAGGCCTTTTTAAACCAAGGAAATCCCTGATAGTAATTAAGGAAGTCTGTTGTATTTGACTATAATCTTGTATTACATTCCTTTCCCTTAGAACTCTGTAAACCTTGATGTCTTCAGGAATTAAGTATTGGTATAAGGCCAATCTTTTCTTTTCCCTCCTCTTAGAGAACTTTTCTTAGGGGGAGCTGGTTGCTTAAAGAATTATTCTTTTTGTCACCTCTTATTGTTGATCATTCTCTATCAGTTTTCGTGGTATAATGTAAAATTTTGATCTGCTAATTCAGCTACTCCTTTATATCAGGAAAGTTTTCTTCTTTTTATCTCTGAATCCTTTCTAGAAAGATATTTCAGTACAAGTATTCCATTTGGGGAGGGGCATCTAACTACTAAAGGAATAGCAATTATCCTAGTATTGGATCATCTTTGTCCTCTATCACTATCATTTTCTTTCCAATTGCTTTCATCTTTGTCTCTTTTCTCAGACATTGTTTAAGTATTAGTCAGGTCTTAATTTATTTAACCCTAATAACACACCTGTGAGCTAACTGCTATCTTTATTTCCATTGTTTTAGTCAGGGGCCCAAAAGGAAATAGACTCAAGCTGAGTGCTTTAAGGAATATGTAATGTAATAAAAGGATCATTTACAAAGGTGTGAGCAGAATGGAGTGTAACAGCAGGGGATAGAAGTGGCTCTAGGTTTCATAACACTCAGACACCATTAACATCCTTCGCCCTGAAGGATACTGGGAGGAAGAGATTACTATTTCCCCAAAATAGAGTGAGCAATTTAGATAAGGGACTTTGCCAGGAGATATGACCTTCAGTTAAGGGATAGAGACCTGTGACCTCATAGGAAAGAAGTGGGGTGGGGTGGAGGGGGGGGGGAATAAATACTCCAGCTCTACTCTATTCTCTCCCTTTGATTTCCTTTGAATGCTTCCTATTGCCCATATCCAATGAGAAGTTAAAAGTCAAGGAAGCTTGTTGATAGTCCATATAGATCAGCCTCTGCCTGCTAGAACACAAAGCAGAATAGAGAAGGGTGAATAATAGAGCTAGAGGGGCAAAATCAAGATATTTAGCATATCTATTGCACACCCGATTACTAGTATATCATTCTGACTCCAGCAGTAGATGGTTAGGAAGACAGGCAGATAGTCAAATATTTTAGGTGGGGAAAAAAAAATAAAAAATAAATAAAAAAATAAAAAATAAAAATAAAAAAATATATATATATATATCCGGACCTTTTTCAAACGAAACCAAAAAAAAAAAAAAAGAAGAAGAAGAAGAGAAAAGAAAATGATAGCTTTTTATAACCACGTATCACATTACTTTTGGAAATCACTATGAACTATAAGCTTCTTTGATTATTACAGTGCTTAATAGCATCCAGAAGATGGCAGCATTGGTAAAGTATAGCATCACAGAAATCTTCAAAATATTTTTTACTTATGACTGATAACAAACTTCCTAAATAAAAAGAAAAAAAAAACCTTTTAAAGCATGGTTGGTCCTAAATAACAAAATGTAAAAATACTAAATCACTGTCAAATAAGTGTATGGCTCTATGAAGTTGGTTATTCAATAGTACATATATCCCAGTACTTTCCTGATAAAATCCTCAAATCCAAAAGAGACACATATTTATAAATATACATAGTATTACATAGTATCTTTATAAGATTTGCATGAACTGTTAAGTTTTAAAAGCTTGGGTTGTAAATACACAAGATATAATCTATAAATTGTATTCAAAAGCAAGTTTAAGAACTTCACAAACTACATTCAAAGAATCCTATTTCAGATGCAGCAGCAAATTAAAACCTAGATATCACAGATACCACATCAGCTATGGGAAAAAATTAATTTGCCTTTAAATGTCATTTCTAAACTGCTTTAATCATCCCCCACATTCAAACTTGTAAAGTTCTAAAGATGCACACAGATATCATCAATATTTCAGGCCAGGTACTTATTAGCTAGGTGCAGAGGACAAAATATTAAAAATAGTCTTGCCTTCTAAACCCTCATTCTGATACAGAGACAGGCAAACCCAATGAATCAGAATAGAATTGGATCTTGCTCTTGGAAAACCAGGTGCTAACTGAAGGGCCAGCTCACCTAACTCCACCTTTGGAGTCATGGAAGACTTCACCACAGGAGTGACTGAATAGATACTCTGTGAGATGAGCAGGTGTTTGCCAGGACTATAACAAGAAGTCTACTCCATGCAGAAAGAATACCAAGTAGAAAGGAAGGTCAGAGGTCAGACCTAAAACAACATGATCTATCCCAGTGTTTAACCAAAGGCAATTCTATCTCCCAGGAGATATTAGGCAACATCTGGACGTATTTCTGGTTGTCACAGCTGGGTAGGTGTTACCAGTATCTCATGAGTAAAGGTCAGGTATGTAGGTAACATCCTGCAGTGCACAAGACAGCCTCCCTCAACAAATTGTCTGACCCAGGATACTGCTGAGAAACTACTTTAGGCAAATTGCATCTCTTGGAAGGGCTAGGTTGTAGGGAGGAATAAGAAGGAGGCAAGAGATGAAGCCAAAATGATAAAGAGAGCATAAAAGTAGATAAGTCTCATTGGGGGAAAAAAAAAATAGACGTTATCCTAAAAGTGAGAGCAAGCTGAACATGATCAGATTTGCATAGTAGAAAAAATCGCAGGGAGAGAATAGATTGGAGATGGCTGGGTTAAGAAATGACAATGAAAATGAAGTTTTAACAATTTTGCTTCCATTTATCAATGGACATATCTTCAGAATGAAAAAAAAAAATAGAAGATTGGTAAAAGGAAACTGAAACCCAAGATTGATGGCAAGATTGTGAGAGAGCAAGTAGCTGCGCTAAATGATTTCAAGATTTCTGACCCAGACAAACTGAACAGCCACATCTGCACCTCATTTCCTGAATCCTCTCCCCCTGGCCAGCGCTGCTGCCCCTTGTTCCCTTGGCTCCGTATTTTGACTTCCTTTTTTTTCTGTATTCTATTAGACTGTCAACCCAGATCAGACTTGTTCTTCCAGTTCTGACTTGGAAACCGTGCACTGGGTCCTTTGTGCCACTAATGAAGGTCAGAGATACTCCACTCTTTGGCCTCAAGCACAGCGAGAATGACTCAGGAGGGTGGTGGAGAAAAGGAAGGGGAAGGTTTGACGAATTATCTCCTAAGTGATAAGAGAATTTGCAGATGAAATTCGTAAAATGATTTTGTCAGTTCAGAAATCAAAATAAGAGCCAAAATCCTTTCGATTTCTTAGACTATCTCACATTACCTACCGCACGCCTACCTCTCATCTCTGCTTCTACTACCCTGCCCCTCAGTCACTCAAATCCAACCACCTTGGCCTCCTGCCTAGAAGAGTTTGCAAAGGCTGTTCCATCTAGATGAGAAACAGAATTCCCTATGGAGCTTCAACAAAATGTCCAGACCTGAGCTTTAGATTTTTTTTTTTTCCTTAAGGGCAGATATATTTTTCCTCCTATGTTTGGCTCCCTCACCCTCTTTCCTTCCCTTTCACCTGTATCAGCACCTCTACTCTACTCCACCTCCACCATGTCAACCACCTAGACCATATCTGCCCTATCTTCTCCGTGCTTATGTAGAATACTTAAGTTAAATAAGAAAACACCAAGCAAAATAGAAACATGAGGAAAACACCTAAGTTTACTCTTCTCCCACCCTCTGATCCCCTTTGGATACTCTCCACTAGCTGGACCCAATGGGAAGCCAGAGAGAAAGAAGCTCATTGATTACAGTTCATTTGGGTCAGCCTCTGTTTCTTGAGGCACCCAAAAGGCTAGAGAAGGAGACCCTGGATCGAGGGGAGCAAAATAAAGATATTCAGCACAATCTTTTTTTCACCACTATACCTGTACTCCACCTCACCACTTAAGATATAAAGCATTACAGATTATCACTGAAGCTCCCAACAGACTCCATTCAGATCTCATTTCCCTTCCTCCCTCTCCAAAGGCAGCTACAGATCTTCCTTGACTTAAAATGAGGTTACATCCCTAGAAACCCATCATGGTTGACAGTATCATAAGTTGAAGATTCATTTAGTACACCTGACCTACCAACCATCATAGCTTGGCCTAGCCTACCTTAAACATGCCCAGAACACTCAAACAGTAGCCTATAGTTGGACAAAGTCATCTAACACAAAGCCCATTTTACAACAAGTACTGAATATCTCATGTCGTTTATTGAATACTATCCTGGAAGTGAAAAGCAGAATGCTTGTAAGTGTTATCAGTCATTTACCCTTGTGATCTCGTGGCTAAACAGAAGCTGCAGCTTACTGCCACTGCCCACCATCACTACAGAGTATCACACCACATATTGCTAGGCAGGGAAAGGACCAGAATTCGACGTTTCAGGTACGGTTTCTACTGAAAGCAAATCACTTTCACACCATCACAAAGTCAAAAAAATCAAACCACCACAAGTCAGTAACAGTCTGTACTATGTTGAAGTGTGTGCTTCTCATTCCCAAAAATATTTTTCTATTTCTACTACAAATGCACATATCTAGAAAGATACATGATATTGTCTTTATATGTTTGTAAGCTTTATAAAAATGGTTGTATACAGTACGAGATTCTCTGCTACTACTTTTTTTGCTCTACTGTATGACTTCAAGAACCAGCCATGTTACACATGCAGCCCCAGTTCCTTTAGTTTCAGTGGGGTATGTTATCCCTTTGTATAAATCACCAGAGTAACAGCCAACTGTTTATAAATTTACACTATTATAAACAAGGCTGTCATTAATATAGATACCTCCCTATGCACATATGTTAAGAGTCTATAGTTTGGAACCCAACAGTAAGTATTGTTAAGTATCTTAGCCTGAGTCCTTCAGAAAACAGAACCGGGGGCAAGGATTAAGATATTACTCCTTTATTTAGAAAGGACAAACTTATACCAGTGAGAAAAGGAAAAAAGGGAATAAAACAAGGAAAGATACGAAGCAATTCATTATCATGCTTGCTCCTGCATCACAAGCCACAAAAAGAGAGTGGATCACCTGGCAAATGTATTCACACAGCATATGAATCCCTTTTCAGAACGTTTGAAAGAGAAAGCTCAGCACAACATAATCTACAGAATGAGAAGGGGGGTGGCGCCTGGGTGGCTCAATCGTTGAGCTTCTGCCTTCAGCTCAGGCGGGATTGAGCCCCACATCACGCATCACATCGAGCTCCCTGCTCAGCGGGAAGCCTGCTTCTCCCTCTCCCACTCCCCCTGCTTGTGTTCTTTCTCTACTATTCAAATCAAGCTCATTGATTACAGTTCATACAGGTCAGCCTCTGTGATTGAGCTCTATTCAAATAAATAAATAAATAAAATCTTTAAAAAAAAGAGAGAAAGGGAGAGGGGATTTATCTGCCCATCTCTCTTCCCCCTTCTTCTTCCCGTAGGTCAAGCTTCACCTTGCAAGGAGCTGACTTGCCATTCCTACCCAGGCATTTCAGGGTTGCATCATCTGGCTTGTTGGCAACCCCTCAGAAAGCCAAATCCCATACGCTGTGTGTAATATTACATCCACATCTGGAAGTGGAGAGACTATTCATTGTGAATAGGGCTTGACATGAGCAGTATGAGAGCTATGAAAGTCTCGGCTTTCAACTCAGATTGCAGCCATCTGTAGGAGCTTGACAAGGTCACCGGCCAAGGTAGCAATCAGTGAAAACTAGAAGGAGACAGTGTCTTTAGAAAGAAGGATGTGGTCACAAGAACTTGAGGTTTGTGCCCAACATAATATGCACATTTTCAGCTTTATCTGGTATTGCAAAATTGTTCTCCAAAGTGTTTGTACCAATTTATGCTGCCACCAGCAGTCTGTAAGAATTCTAGTTGTTCTATATCCTTGCCAACACTTAGTATTATCAAACTGCAGAAATTTATCTAATCTGATGGCTCTGTAATGGTATTTCATACTGTTCTAATTTGCAGTTAATTTATTAACAGTGGGACTAAGTATCTTTTCATTCAGTGCATTATCTGTTCAAATTTTTTTCCAATCTTTCTTTCAGGTTATCTTTTACACACTGATTTGTAGAAGTTCTTTAAATTTTCTGAATAAGAATCCTTTTTCCTATACAGGTGTTTTGTCCCAGTCTGTAGATTATATTTTCACCTTATATGTGCTTATCTTCTGATGAAGAGAAGTTTCCATTTTAATATAGTCAGATATATAAATCCTTTCCTTTACTTCAGAGTTTTGTTAGGAACAGCTACTGAAATTTATCAACTATCTCTTTTAAATCTATTGATATCAATAGATAGCTTACCAAATGGTAAGCTGTTTGAGATCAGGACCATGTCTTATTCAACTTTGTTGTATTCCCAGCATTCAATAACTGTCTGCCTTTGGCTCAGGTCATGATCCCAGGGTCCTGGGATTGAGTCTTGCATCAGGCTCCCTGCTCAGCAGGGAGTCTGCTTCTCCCTCTGCCTCTCACGTGTTCTCTCTCTCTCTCTCAAATAAATAAATAAAATCTTAAAAAAAAAGGAAAGAAAGAAAGAAAGAAGGAACGAAGGAAGGAAAGAAAGAAAGGCCCACAGTTAGCTCTTGGCAGCCAGTGAGAACCACTGAATTAAGGTCCTTTCTCCACACCTGCTAGAGAACTATGCCAGATTGTGGAGGAATTAAAATGTTAAACAAAGAAAGTTGGACTTCGCCTTGTAGATAATAGGGAGACCAGTACTGCCCTTTGACCCCAGCAAGTAGAGCTCCTTTCTTGGGTCCTAAGCCTCAGAGCCTCCTCTCCCCACCCTCCATGCTTTAGAGTGGCTTTTCAAAATTTTCCAAGTCCCTCCATATTCAGTGCCTGGGATCAACTAATGTTACAGGGCCCCCGTGCCCATTCCTTCAGAGCACTCTCCAACACCCAGCTGTCATGTTTCCCCACTCTGCCCCTTCCCTAAATTGAGGTGCCCAGATATCTAAAGGAGCTCTGGGACTCACATCTGTGGGATTACACAGGGTGCTCCCTCACTGTGCCTATAGCCAGCTCAGTTCCAGAAAGGTGCTTGTTGAGAGAAGTATTATCTTGTGGGATCCCAACAAGGTTGAGCTGCCAGATTGAGGTGGACATGCTGATTTTAGGTGACTCCAACAGTTTATATGGACAGGGACTCTTGCATAAAAAAAATTCTTGCTTTTCACAATTAAGCCAGGTATAGAGCCATTGGGTTAGTGCTGGAATGGTATAAAAGAGAGGAAGGAAGGGGCGCCTGGGTAGTTCAGTCGTTAAGCGTCTGCCTTCAGCTCAGGTCATGATCCCAGGGTCCTGGAATTGAGCCCTGCATCAGGCTCCCTGCTCAGGGGGAAGCCTGCTTCTCCCTCTCCCACTCCCCCTGCTTGTGTTCTCTCTCTCGCTGTCTCTCTCTCTGTCAAATAAATAAATAAAATCTTAAAAAAAAAAAAAAGGAAAGAAAAGAGAGGAAGGAAGATGATTAAAATAAGATGTAGGGCTTATGGGGCTGACTAATGAATGAGTATTAGGGTGGGATGGGGGAAGAGACACTGATTTAAACCTTCTACCTAAAATTAACATGAGAAGCCCTCACAGCAAACAATTCTCTAAAGGAGCTAGTGTAGAAAAAGAAAAGCAGAGGTTAAGGCTCAACCTTAAAGTTTAAATAAATTTGGGAAGTGGAAGAAAAAGAGAAATTGGGAAAGTATATGAAGAATAGACAGTCAAAAGGCTAAGATTGTTAAGGATATGGAGCAATCTTCAACAAGTACTGTTTGTTTTGTTTTTTTAAAAAAGATTTTATTTATTTATTTGACAGAGAGTGAGAGCACAAGCAGAGGAAGGGGCGGAGGGAGAGGAAGAAACAGACTCCCCCGCTGAGCAAGGAGCCCAATATGGGACTCGATCCCAGGACCCTGGGATCATGACCTAAGCTGAAGGCAGATGCTTATTAAACAACTGAGCCACCCAGGGGCCCCACTGTTTGTTTTGTTTTAATTTGTTTTAACTAAGTCATGCGAAAGAAAGAAAGAAAGAAAGAAAGAAAGAAAGAAAGAAAGAAAAAAAAAAACAAAGGAAGAAAGAAAAGGAAGGAAGGGATTAATAAAGAAGTTTATAAGATAAAATGATGAAAAACTGTTTCTAGGAACATTGCTTATAAAAACAAAACACTGGAAACATTCAAAAAATAAGTTGTGGTTACAATATAAAACTATATAGCAATGAATATGTGAGTATATGCAACAAAATACATCTATTCTCACAAATAGAATGTTGAGTGGAAAATACCAGACCCAAAGAATAAAATTCACATAGAATGTTCCCAAACAGGCAAATTCATCTATACTTTTAATATTCAGGATAGTTCGAATGCTATTCAGTAATAAAAAGTCATGAAGCATTGACGCATGCTACATCATGGACGAACATTGAAGACATGATGTTCAGTGAAAGGAGCCAGGCACAAAAGGACACACCTTGTATAATTCCATTTAAATGAAATACCCAGAATAAGCAAATTCATAGAGAGAAAGTAGATTAGTAGTTACCAAGGCCTGGGGAAAGATAGGGGAGGTGGGGAATGACTGCTAATGGGTATAGGGCTAATTTTGGAATGATGAAAATGTTCTAAAATTGATTGTGGTGATGGTTGCACAACTCTGAGAATATACTAAAAACCACTGAGTTATAGACTTTAAACGGGTGACTCATATGGTATGTGAATTATATCTCAATAAAGTTGTCACATAAAAAAAAATAAGTGGTAGAGATTGGGAAAAAAAAATATTCAGGATAGTTGTTGGCCTTTGGGAGGAGGGAGTATGACTGGGAGGAGAACAAGAAGAGCTTGTAATGTTGTTGCTGTCCTATTTTCTGGCTTGGGGGTGGTCAGAGAAGTGTGTTCCTCTTGTGAAAATTCATAAAAGCATTGTTCTGTATACTTAAAATGTGTGTACTTTGGTGAATATAAATAATACTTTAATCTGGAAGTTTATTTTTTAATGTAAAACATAACACCAACTTTCCAGGCCACCCTAAACTTAATCCCTAGAGGGAAACGGTATTAACAGTATGTCGTCCATTTCGCTTCACAGATTATTCTAGACAGTGCCATGCCAAATTTCATTTCTGTCCAGTTGAAGTTAACCATCTTGTAGTATAGATAAAGAAAATGAGAAAAAATAATAATAACCCCCAAAATAAGGCCGCTAGTTCATTCCCTAAAATTTAATTAAGGGTGCATCTCTTGGTGGAATACATTTTGCTCAAGAGAGAGACTTCTTATCCCTGCTCACATAGAGAAGAGAAATGCAGTAACCACATATAAATGAATGATAACATTAGAGATGGAATTCACAACTAAGGAAAAGGAGATATTACATGAAACTTACATCTCACACCAAAGGACAGAAAGTAGAATATCCTACATGTATAAACATTTGCCAATACGGGACCCTCCATATAACCTATAGTCCTCTACCTAATCGTTTACCCTAGGGACAACATAAGTAGTAAAAAGAATAACTATATCCTAATGGGATGGTTCCTGGATTTTGATAACATTGGTGATATTGCTATGAACAGCAGGAAAACAAAAACATCATGTTATAGGGAATAGTTTTGCAAAACAAAGAAGTAGAATGGCAAATATCCACAGAATTTCTAATAGGATGCTGGAGCTGAGAAGGAAAAGAATAAATTAACATTTACCTGTACAAGTGAGTGCAGAGATTTTTTTAGAAAAACAGAGAAATAATTATTGATAGGCTATTTCTCAATACAGAAGATATCAACGTCAATATATTCTAATTAATAAATAAGTTCGTTGTTCTTCCCTTTGTGAAAATTAGTGCTCTTTTTAGGTGAGCATTTGTATGTTTATAGAATTCTATTTTTATGGCTACCAGCAGAGGACCATCTTAGATAACAAATCTCAGAATGAGGATCCTTTACAGTGACGATCACCTTTGTATTTCTTAAGATGACAGCTGGTGCCTGGTTCCTCTGAGGGTCCAATTTAACATTTTTAGTAGAGGAAGATACTTCAGTACACGAAGACTTCTGTGCTTCAAAATTAATTGCATGTTTCCTTTACACTTCAAAGGCTTATGAAAAGAACTCTGAATTTTATAAATAATGCCAGCACTGTCCTATAAAACAATGGATCAGCATGGTTCAAAATATTCAGTGACTCAGGATCAAGTAATAGCATCTTAGCATTAGAAGAAAATTCAAATGTCATGGAGTAGTATTTGTTAGGTTTTGCCTGCCATCATCTGTTCCCCATTCTCTTGACAGCAACATCTTAATTTTCCTTTGGAGAAACACCTTCTTCCCTACTCAGTTCCTATGGTTCAAGTTGGGGCACTTCACCTCCATCCTTTGTCCAGGAATGGGCATATGACTCAGGTTTGGAGAATCACATATCCTATGGTCCTGGCCCTAGTGATTGTTCCAAGGATATACACGTGTCCCATTCCAGGCCAGTAGGAGGCAACTGCAGAATTTCTTATTAAAATCATTGAGAAAAAGATGTTATCTTTCCCCTGGAGTTATTAAATCATAAGAGCATAATCGAGCGTTGTCAAATGGCCAGCACATGAGGCTGACTGAACATAAAACCAGCAGAGAAGAAAGTAAAGAGAATTAGAGAATCCTGATGATCTCATTTGGCTCTCAGTCCAAATGCATGTGAAAACAGTAGTTATAGCCTAAATCGTGTATCATCAAAATTCGTATGTTGAAGCGTTAACCATCAATGTGACTGTATTTGGAGATAGGGCTTTAAAGAGGTAATTAAGGTTAAATGAGGTCATAAGGGTGGGCCCTAACTGTTCTTTTAAGAAGAGAGACACCAGGAATGCATGTGCACAGACAAAAGGCCAAGTAAGGACATAGAGAGAAGATGACCATCTGCAAGCCAAGGAGAGAGGAGAAACCAACACCTTGATCTTAGACTCCTAGCCTGCAGAACTGTGAGAAATAAATTTGGGTTTTTTTTTTTAAGATTTTATTTATTTATTTGATAGAGAGAGAGAGACAGCGAGAGAGGGAACACAAGCAGGGGGAGTGGGAGAGGGAGAAGCAGGCTTCCCCCTGAGTGGGGTGCCCGATGCGGGGCTCGATCCCAGGACCCTGGGATCATGACCTGAGCCAAAGGCAGACCCTTAATGACTGAGCCACCCAGGAGCCCCAATAAATTTGTTTTTTAAGCTGCCCATTCTGTGATATTTTGTTACCACAGCCCTAGCATACTGAAACAAATGCTGTCCCTGGACTTTTCACTTACAAAAGTTAATATATTACCTTTTTGGTGTAACACAATTTAAGGTGGAGTTTTGATTCTTATAATAGAGACATAATTGTTTATTTTATCTTAGGACTCCCCATGTATCAAACAAAGCTGGATATTTAGAGGCTTGATAGAAAATATGTTCAGAGGACCCCACAGAAAATTCATTATGTTAGAATGTTTACTTTTTGGTAAGGTCCAACAAGAAAGAGCCAAGCTTTGTTTGAAGCTCGTCTGTTTAAAAGCAAGAAAAGATAAAAGATACAGCTTTTCCTATGGTTAATACTCCAAGATGGCTGACAGTCTTGGCTTTCCAGGCTCAGAATATCCAAATTCTATACACTAAGCTAAAGTAAATGCTAATGAAGCCAGGATACTGATACTCACATATCACTCCCAGTCACTTCCTATTATTCATTCCCCGCTTGACAAAGGGGACAATTGTTCTAATTGCAAAGAGCCAGTCACTGGAATGTTGCCAGAAAAAAAAGGGTTTATTAGCTCTGTCTCCCCACCTCAGGGCCATGATAGAGGTCCACAGGCTACAAGCTAATCGGTGGCCAAGGACCAATGTTTGTTTCTAAGAGAGAAGAAAAAAAGAATTCTGGTTTTGATCAAAAGCTCAGGGAATACGAGTAGAAAAAAAAAAAGAGTACCAATTATATAAAGGAGTCATATTACCTTAAAAGTCCAGGCCTGGGAAAGAAAACCCTATGATTACCCAATTCCTAAGGCAATTAATAATCAAGTCCCCCAAACCTTCCCCAAAGGAATCTGACTGGCAAGAAATAAATAAATAAATAAATAAATAAATAAATAAATAAATAAAAGAATCTTACCTAATGACCACCTCAACTGTAACCACATAAGGTAACTAGTAAAGGAAAGGCTTTTCAGATAGCAGAACCCATGACAGACTAGCTGACCAAGGAACTCACACCACTGTTAAGACAAGAATTTCTGCTAATCCTGTTTTTCAGGATATTATATATGCCACAGACCAGTAGCCATTATAGATGGTCTCCCTTTCTTCTCTGAAAATGGTAGGGGGGTTTTTTTGGTGTTCTTTTGGTTTTTTTTGTTTTGTTTTGTTGTTTTATTTTGTTTTTGAGAGAGAGCGGTGGGGAGGGGCAGAGGGAGAGAGAATCTTAAGCAGGCTCCATGCCCGCAGTGTGGAACCCGTCGCAGGGCTCAATATCATGACCCTGAGATCGTGACCTGAGCTGAAATCAAGAGTGGGACGCTCAACCAATTGAACCATCCAGGCACCCCCAAAATGGTAGTTTTTAATTAGGGTACGCCTCTTTTCCTTTCATAATTGTGCAACAGATGTGTCAGGAGGGTCAAATATACTATTTTGCTAGATTCCAAAATCACGAGAAGATACCTCTAAGACCAGACGAAAGGAATTTGTGACATCCAGATGCCGTGAACTTTGAACTGAACGGGTTATTAAATGGCAATCTGAGTCACTGTCCCTTGGAGACGACTGTTTTTTATTTATGTAAATGGCTGCATCACGTTAAATGGGCGAACTAGGGTCTGCACAATGCTGAGCAGTCAAGAGGTTGACTGTTGTGAGCACCGGGTTCTTCTTTGCCCGTCTAGGATGTACGCCCCCAATCCCACTTTCAGTGCATGTACTTCAAAATGAGGCCACCTCTACTTCCAGTCCTAGCTCACAGCAGACGCTGGACCTAAGTCTAGCCAAGCAGATATTCCATCCTCCTAGTCAAGTCAATTCAAATTTGAGGTATGTCTAGACTGGAATGCTGTAACCATATGGAAAGTCAAGTCCTTCTTCTGCTGTGGTTGTTGAAGCTGTTAGAATGTAAGTCTAGAGCTGAGCTGCAAGGGGTCGGTATGTGCAAATAACCTCCTTCAGAATGAAGCCACAAAAAGGAAAGCAGGGCCAAGAATTGGAAGAAGGACTTGAGTCCCACTGAAATCATTTCAGCTCAAAACCCCAGCTGTGCTTGCTTGAAGCAATTCTATTCTGAACTTTTCAACTATGCTTACCCATGTATTCTCTAAGTCAGTTTGAGGAGTTTCTGATACTCACAACTAAATAATAGTCATTTAGGTAAAGCTCCCACCCAAGGGAGAATACCTTGTTTTTACCACATTCTTGTCAGTGCTGCTAATGTGAGGTGGCTTTGATTTTGTTTCTCAGAAGAAAAGACTGATAAGAAAAAAGAGATAAAACCAATATAATCTCAAGTTTGCTTTTCATCCTTCTAGTGCCTTTCGGCCCCTACAAAAACTGCTATAGGGCGCCTGGGTGGCTCAGTTGGTTAAGCGACTGCCTTCGGCTCAGGTCATGATCCTGGAGTCCCGGGATCGAGTCCCGCATCGGGCTCCCTGCTCGGCAGGGAGTCTGCTTCTCCCTCTGACCCTCCTCCCTCTCATGCTCTCTGTCTCTCATTCTCTCTCTCAAATAAATAAATAAAATCTTAAAAAAAAAAAAAAAAAAAACTGCTATAATTCTCATTTCTAACAGTATTGAAGCCCTCAGAACTGATTTAAAATAAATGATGCTTGAATGTGTTTAGCAGAATTGTGTACCACAATGCAAGTGGGGTGAGATTGTAATATTGGAGGGAAAATAATCCAAAGTCTGGTACAAAAATGTATTTTACTGTCCAGACATGAGGAAAGTGACATAATTATGCTCTTTTCAAAATCTCGAGCAATTCTTTGTGAAAACAAGATTTTGTAAGGATGTGAGAAATTGCTGTCAGTTGCTTCTCTATTTCCGCAGGCAGAGTAATCTGTTTATAACTATAGCTATTTGATATAGTCAGGACAGTGTTGCAGACTAGGGGGAAAGCTATGAAGATGTGATTTGTGGATCCAACCTCATTAAAAATCTAATTATAGATACGAATGTGACGACACGTGAAGATTAAAAAAAAAAAAACAGTTTTGGCGGTCTTAACATCCTTTGTTCTATCCCACCTTAAGGCCACCTCCACTCTTGCACTTCCTGCGGTTCGGTTATATGAACCAATAAAAATCCATTTTTCTCTTACGCTGCTTTGATTTGTATTTCTGTGCCTTGCAACCAGAGAATCTTAGCTATTAAAAAATGGCTTTCCATTACTCCCGGGACTAATTCCAGAATCCCTGACTGACCACGGAATTTTCTTTGGCAGTCGTGCTTCAGGTCACTCTCTCTCTTACCAGACTCCACCTGCTCGGGCATCTTGCAGTTCCCAGGACACCTGGGACTCTTTTCTACTTCAGGGCCATTCCTTTTTCCTAAAATGATCTTCTCAAATCCTATTTATCCTTCAGATTTCAACTTACACATCACAATGGAGAAATGCTTCCCCGATCTCCCAGTCTAAACAATATATCCCTTCTGTGTTCATCTTAGTATTCTGTTGTCATCGGGGAAGGGGAGGTGTTTTGTGTTTTGCCTTTAGAGCATTCATACCGTTTGTAATATATATTTGATTGCTTACTTTTTCATCATCTGTCTCCCTATCTAGACTATAGTCTCCTATCCATATCAGTTTTGTTCATCACTATATTCTCTGAACCAAGCACAGGCCCATAACAGGGGCTCAGGAGGTATTTATCATATGACTACCATACGTTTCCAGAGAGTAATTTACACTTGCTGCTTCCTTTTCCACATCTCTTACTGTACCAGCCAGTTCAACCAAAAAAAGTAAAACCACCACAAGGCATATACACTAATATGTATATATACATATATGTGTGATACCTGCACACACACAACATGGATCATCTGTAATCGTAAGATCTAGGTGAACATTCTCTGTAAAGTTGTTGGCTTTGGTCTGACGCTGGTGTGTGACAACTGCAGGTCACGCAGTTGGAAGGAGAAGATGGATGCCAAGTGGGACGGAGCAAGGACAGACTGGAATCCATGAGCGCAAACTAGAAGCCTCGTCAGTTCTCACGGCCTTCAGTCTCGGTGATGCGGGTGTCCTGCAGGAGAAGCTGGTACCCTTTGTCGTGGAGTTAAACACAGAGTGGCCCAGGAGTCAGAGAAGCTGAGGGACCTTCAGAGGAAGGTGGAGCAGGTGCAGGCCTGGCAGGGGTCCCACACCAAGGAGGTGAGGCAGCAGCAAAGAGACAACTTACGCGAGCTACAAAAGCACCTGCCCCCACCTTCTGAAATAAAAAACAAAAGGACCGCTCTTTCTCTCCAGTCATCAGTCTTCCACATTAATATCTCTTGTGGCCCACCCTTCACATGAAACATACAAGGAACGAAAATCTGAGAAACAACATTACAAAGCTACCACACTTAGTCCAAAGTGCCTTCTGCCTGAAACAGTGCATTAACAACTTTCTAAAATTAATTCCAGTGACTTTTCCACAGTTCTCCTTGTCCTCAGCTTCTACCATATTTGACACTCAGGACCATCCTTTCCTTTGTCAAATCACCTTTCCCATTTTCTTTAATCAAACTATACTCTTCTGGCTTCTTTCTCTCTCTCTCTCTTTGCATCATATGGGATATGGCTCCTTTTTCTCTTCCCATCCCTAAATAAAGACATTCACTACTATTCTGTGTTTTCCCCCTCTTCATCCTCCACATTTTCATTTGCCTTATCATTTTTACTTTTTTTTTTTTTTAAGATTTTATCTATTTATTTGACAGAGAGAGAGACAGCGAGATAGGGAACACAGGCAAGGGGAGTGGGAGAGGGAGAAGCAGGCTTCCCGCGGAGCAGGGAGCCCAGTGTGGGACTGGATCCCAGGACCCTGGGATCATGACGTGGGCCGAAGGCAGATGCTTAATGACTGAGCCACCCAGACACCCCTCATTTT
Source organism: Halichoerus grypus (assembly GCF_964656455.1). Lineage (NCBI taxonomy): Eukaryota > Metazoa > Chordata > Mammalia > Carnivora > Phocidae > Halichoerus > Halichoerus grypus. The sequence continues at coordinate 88,898,183 of NC_135717.1, forward strand.
TACAGTTTTAAGTAGTAGTCTCTCCCTGCCTTCAGGGACATCCCCTTGGATATAATGAATAGGGCTTGGGGCACTGGATTCAAACAGTGCTAGATCCAAATCCCAGTGGTGTCACTTACTGCCACATGACCTTGGACAAATTAAACTTTCTGAGTTTCAGTTTCTCTGTTAGTAAAGTAATATAAACAGTGTCTAGCTATAATACTGGGAGGGCATGGAGTATCCCTCTGGAACACAGTATTACCCAATAACTATTAGTTTTCTCGCATTTCTTCCCTTTGCTTCCCCATTCCATCCTCCAAACAGCTACTAGAGCCATTTTCATGCTAGCCGTTACATTCCGGCTTAGAACTAGAGTGACCCATTCACCCAGAGACTTTCCCTTAGTCCTGAGCAAACCCCCAATTCTTCAGTGGCTCCACAGTGTGTACCGTAACAATAGCACTATGTTCATCAAACCTCCAGGGTGCTGTGAAGATGCTTCAGGGGCTTCTGTAAATAAATGTATTGGAGTTCCACAAAATGTCCATTTTTTAGAAGGAGTGCTCGGCCAAAACCCCCAGGCCTGGAGGAGATGAGTTCAAACACCATCACATAGCACCCAAGACCCTTAGCATGCATGCCTCTCCAAGCTCACTTCCCACTGCTCTCCTCCTTTTTACTCTATACTCTTCTCACATGGCTTTTATATTCCCCAGTACAACACTGCATTTCACATCTCTGTGCCTGTAATAGTCCATTCCCTCTGATTGATGTGTCCCTCCCCACCGCGGCACTAGTGCGAAAGCCTACTTCTTCAATACCCAGCTCTAGCAACACTGCTGTTATCTTCCTCAAGATTGCCTCTCCTCTTCTGCCTTCTTAGCTCCTTGTCAGAGATAATCATCCCCTGCATTGCAACACCCTACAGTTTGACCGGATCTCTATTACAGCCCTGAGAACAATGAGTTACAATTTTAGGTCTCTTTCTGTCTCTCTTTGTAGACTATGAATTCCTAGAAAGGAACTGTGCCTTATCTGCGAGGACTCAGGCAATTTGCCTAGTCTCAGTTTCCCCATCTTTCAGATTGTGTGTGATGATGACAGTACTTAGCATATGCCAAAACACAAAATAAGACCAAAAATCCTAGCACATTGGAGAAACTCAATAAATTTCTTTTTTTTTTAAGTATTGTTAAAATCAGGAACTTCTAGTATCAGAACCTAACCTATATTTTCGAACTTATTTCTCACTACTACTCATCATCCCATCAGGTAGTCCAGCCCGAAGCTCCCTTTATTGTTCTCTTTACTTCAAGGTCCAATTCAAAGAAAACTGCTAAGGAGAAGAAGAAGAAGAGAAAAAAAAAAAAAAAAAAAAAAATATATATATATATATATATGTATAAATTTCCTCTTCCATGATAGCAAAAGCATAAATTTCCTTTGAAATGTATATTCTCTGCACTTACAGCATAACACTACATATTGTGACCTTTTAAAACAGTGCTGTTCAAAAACTGTAAAGACATGTTGCACTTTTGCAACTACAGACATATATGTGATACTTAGAAATTTTATTTTAAGCTGAACAAAATAAACCAAAACACTGTGGTCTCCTGAGCTTTATCACAGTACTTCTTCATGGCCAAGCCAAGATTCCCTGTGAGAAAACAACAAGGAAGATAGTATTTCATAGAAAGGTGAGAAAATTATAGCCAGCACAGGTTAACTAAATCACGGAAAGGCAGGTATTGAGATCATGGCGCAATGGAGACGGGAATTCAGGGTGTTCTCTACTGTTCTCATCCAGGGAGGAAAAAAAAGACTAGGCAGCTACTGACAACCTAGCTTACTACTCCTATCTCTGTTCAGGGTTGACTTTTTATTAGTGTGGGCACCAGCAGGAGTCTGATCCTCATAATCCAGGAAGGGAACAGAGAGCTGGAGCCAGAAACAAGTAGGAAATGGATCAAGAGGGAAAAGAGTGAGAGAGAACAGAGGAGTGCTGACTAATTTTCCTCTCTCCTGGCTTTGCCAGTGGCAAAATCTAGCTCACTCCCTCTGTGTGCTCTGGCAGAGAAGCAGCACATTCCATCTCGCTAAGCTAGTGCAGCATGTGTTCTTTAATTGCAGAAAACAAGGTGGGGGTGGGAGAGAGAGATTCAAAAAAGGAATTTTTTTCCCCTTTCTTTTCAGAAAGGGTAAGAGGAAGGAAATAGAACACATTAATATGGAGAACCATTATTCTCTCACGGATGAGTCAGGAAAGCCAAGATCTAGTCCCATCCAGCCACACAATACAAATATTTCAAGCTCTTTGGGCTTCTACTTCCTTATCTGAAAAAGCAGGGGACTGTGTTGGTTCTAAATTTCTATGGTTTTGTACTAAAATACTTTGAGGAAATAATGATCATTTTCATGGAAATAAGGAAGGAGATAGAAACTAATATTTAGTTAACACTCACTTGTGCCAGGTAAATGGGACTAGGGTTTTAAAAGTGTAGATTTGGAACCCAAATAGCCTGGGTTTGTGTACGTGTTCTGCCACCTACTACTGTGTTACCTAGAGCAAGTTCCCTAACCTCTCTGTGCCTCCATGTCCTCAACAGTGAAACAGGAAAATGGTACCTACAAAGGGTAGCTGGGATTATACGTGCGTGCGTGCATCTGTGTGTGTGTGTGTGTGTGTGTGTGTGGATTATATATATATAAATATACACACACAGAGTAGTAGTATATATATAGAACAGTAATTAGCATAAAGAATTGCTCTATAAATGCCATTATAGTGATTATTACAACTCTGTAAAGTGGGCATGCCCTGCAGATGAAAAACAAAATGGATGAGAAAACCATAACTTCGGAGCGTTGAGCTTTTCTGACCTTCGTGTTTAGTCTCTTAACTCTTACCCTGTGCCAGTTAGAAGGAAGCAGCTAGGGAAATTCCACCAGTTATACAACCATCAGTCAGTCAAAACCAGCCAATGAATACAGAATAAAGCCACATGTCACAAAAGTCCTCCAACCCCTAGTACAGCTTTCAGAACAGGGTAATGATGGCCAATTCGCCTCGGTGAAGAAACGCCCCAAAGGGATTCCTGTAGGGTTGGGCCAGAGTCCAATGAAACGACTGACATCTAGTCTGACAGTTCTCAGAGATAAAAACTGTCCACTTGCAATTCCAGAGAATTTAAATCTCCGCACGGATGAGCCTGTCTCTTTCTCGCCTGGCTTTGCCAAGTGGCAAAATCTAGCTCACTCCCCGGACAGGAGAAGGAGATTATTTTGAAGAAAAAACTAGTAGGCCCTTTCCTCCCGGTGGTAGGGGAGGGGAACACCATGTGGAAAACTCCAGATTCAGAAATCAAAACCCAGGGAAGCCCCACCCCAGAGTAAAATCAAGTACTACAGATGAGAAAACACAGCCGATAAGAATTTGGATTAGTCAGTTTCTTTTGGGGGCGGTGGGGGAATAAAATCAAGAAACTGTAAAGATTCCATTCCGCTCAGTAGCTCTCACATTATGGGAAGAGGAATCGTAAAATAAATCCATAGTTATGAGAGTCCGCAAAAGAAAAAGAACACGGGCCAAGGCTCGAAAAAGCTACAAGGTATAAAAGAAGAAACCAGAAAGTAGTGGACTAAGGCTAGAGATACAGTATTTGAATTTAACTTATCGGTTCAACAAATATTTATTCCTTGTTACTTTTCTGCCAGGTACTATTCCAAAAGCTGGTTATGCCGCTCTGATCAGACAGACAGACGTGGCCCTGAGGGACTTAGAAAGTAGTGAGGGAGGAACAAGAAAACAAATAGAACTGTAAGTAAGGCAGTGCTGTAACAGAAAAAGTCTGTAACAAAAAAGAGAGAACATGTGAGAAGGTAACGGCGTAAGGAATCTGCTTTTGACTAGGCGTTCTGGAAGGCTGCTCTGAGGAAGCGACCAAGGAGGTAAGGCTCACCGGAAAGGAGGAAGAGCTCAGGGAGGAGAAACACTTCAAGCATGTGAAACAAAAGGTGTCAAAATACCAAGTAAGAGTTAATCTAACAAGGAGAAGGCCCATGTGGATTACCTGGCCTCCGATACACTACATACTTCCGGTCTTCCCACAATAATTACTTATGATTTGTAAATCCCCTAAGAACACATTCAGACGCTGGATTCACCTTTTTTCACAGACATTTCAAAGGCTACCTTGGCCCCAACCTAAGTCTTTCTCAGAGGAGTGAGTCACAAGACAAAGCCAGCCCCTCCCCTCTCGTATGTAAAAATAGCTTTTCCAGAGCTACTGTTAGAATTGGCCTTTTTCCAGCGCTTTATGCTCTATTGAAACGAAACACTTAAATGAGCAACTTACTCAGGTTTGTAGTCTAGGAGAAATGACAATATGTTTGGTTCTGCTTTGAGATTCAGGGGTGAATTTTAAATGGCTAATTTATAATTAATACCTGTGACACCAGAGAAGCAAGACATCTGTGATCCTAGTTCAGTAAAATAGCCCTGAACCATGCACATGAGTAAGACAAAATGCACGCGAAACAAGGGACGGAGAGGACGATGCTTAGCACGGCAGCCGGTATTTGCTCTTCGACATATAATTGAGACAGGCTCAAAGGCCTTCCGACATCTTGACATGTTGCTTCATTTGGCCACCAGAGGGAGACCCGGGAGTCGTCAAGCACCAAAAGGAACCACACCCAGATTATGGTTACTTATTATCTGTTTCTTCTCTGACTTTTCAGAAGAAGCAAAAGGAAAATGAAAAATTCTTGTTAAGAAAACACTTGACTTTTAAAAAACGAGGTAAGACTCACGTGACATGAAATTAACCATTTTAAAGTGTACAATTTGGTGGCATTTAGTACATCCACACTGTGGTGCAACCATCCTCTCTAGTTCTAAAACGTAAGAAGTGCTTAAATTTCATAGAAAGAAATTTTATACAAAAGCCCAGCCCTGTTCTAGCCTTATTCTGTCACATTCCCGGTTTTGCCTCCACCTGCATCATGTTAGGAATGGTTCCCGCGCATTCTCCGAACAGACTTCTTCACTAAAGTCACCGAATCTGATCTAGGGTTAAAATTACACGTTCGAAAACCAAAACCACTTCAATTCTTCACTTCTTTCTCTGGGAATCGCGAAGTTGCAATAGAGAGCCAGTATGGGTGACTGTTTAAAAATTCTATACATAATATGTTTTGTCAGTTCTCAGCAAAGAAATGAATTATTTAAATTAAATATAGCTACAAAACGGAAATTAACAAGGTACTGCACCAACACCCTTCAGCATTTGGTGTAGAATTTAAAGTTATTTCCATCCAGAGTGAAAATCAGAAGCTTTCTAGGTTAGAATGAGAGCCAAGATTTTAAGGGCACCATGTCAGTTGGTTAGATAACAAATTTGAGAAAAGCAGAACTAAATGGTTAAAGTAATAGAAGCTGAAGGTTTGCAACCTAAATCCTCTATTTTATTAAAGAATTTAATCTTCTTCATGGGGCCCTGGCCCAGGGAAGGGTAAAAAAAAATGCCAAACTGGAGAGGCAGGGGGAGGGGAATTGCTGTTGGTGACTCTGGGAAAACAGGAGGGAGGGAAACCGAAGAGCGAATGAGGCCGGATCCGCCCTAACAAAGAGGCAGAAACTGTGTCTCAACAGCCACCAAATCCAGTTCAGGGCGGTTTGAGCCAGTTTCTGAGCTGGATTGAGAACAACAGCCTCGGCTGAGACTTGACTAGGGTGAAATGGAAAATACAGAATGGACTTCCAGAAAGAAGTGGATTTGGCCTGGACTCGCAGGAGCCTAAAGCTGTTTCCCGGAGTAGCAGAGTCAGATAAAATATAAGGCCTGGAGCCGGAACAGGGGCCTGTTACGGGAGGAAAAATTACAGAGCACTGCCTCTGTGCCATGATCCGGTCCGCATTTTCTCTCCTACTGCCCCTAATTGTGGCTGGTGAGGGAAAAGGGCCTCAGGGTATCAGTTTTCAGAGCAAGCTGGCTGCAGTGTTGGGGGAGGGGAGGATTATGTGTCTTGGGTAGTTTAAAGTGTGTGCTGGGGGGGGGGCGGAATGTGTGAGAGGGTCTTTAGGAGAGGGAACAACACTTCACACCCTGCAGTTCACACCACCTCTCCGCACCTTTGCTGCATTATTGCACAGCCTCAAACTACACCGCACATCGGTGTTGTGGGAGCACCTTACATACAATTGGCACTTACACGTGTCATGACCAGGCTTCTTCAGCCCTATGCATTAATGACAACGAACGTACTCCGTAACTGTCAATGTGCTCTTTTCGTTCGTGTCCTAAAATACAAACAAGCTGTACATACCTTCTCAACCAAGAGACGCAGCAGTATTAGGTAACAGTGGAATGATAATCCTGTCCTCGCCTCTCCTCCCCCAGGTGCCAGAACCCCCGGGGACCTAGGATCAGTCCCAACCTGAAGTGGCTCCTCTGGGAGGCTAATCGTCTGAGATGTGGTCTGCAGCTGTTGAGGGTGTGCACATCCTGCGGCCAGGTTTGGCTCGGAGCCTTTCCCGACCAGTTAGGTCTCCTGACTCCCCCCAAAACTCCAAAGGCTGCCTTGGAATTCTAGACAAAGTCTGGGCCTGCCTTGGGAGGGAGAGCGGAGCAGAGGAAATTTGGGGGGTGGGAGGTGCTAAATTCACTCTCCCTTGAGTGTCCAAAGATTAGTTAAGAATCTTCCTGCCGCACCAGTTTTAAGTGCCTCCAGACCCCAGGGGCTTCTGTGATTTGGAAGGCAGCCCTGGTGTAGAAGGCTCGTGGGGGACCCCTATGGAGTTTACAGATTTCAAATACACACACTCAATTACAACCAGGTCTGTAGGTTTCAGAAATCCCCTAAGAGATTGGGGGAGGGGAGAGGGAGATGGTCAAGCTGAAAGATGTCACAATCCTTTTATTGTAGAGATACAACTGGAACACACTCACTTTGCATTACTTTTGTGCAGCAACCTACCAGAAGTCCAACTTGTTACTAGCATGTTCTATTTGACGCTTATTCCACAAATAAATAACTTATGCTGCTCTTATACGTTCATTTAATTAACTTTTAGACCTGGGTTGCTATCCATTCTGCTAGAAGGGTTTTTTTGTCGTCTGAGGGGTTTTTGTTTTTTAGTAGGGGACGGTGTTTCTCCCCACACGAACATGAAGGAGGCTACAGAAGACAGAATAGTAATAATCACTATAATACTGAGAGCTTGCTATAAGCCTGACATAGTACCAAATGTTTCACATATTAAATTATCTCCTTCAACGCCCATCATATACTTCTGAGTTAGATATTATCATCCCCATTTCAGAGATGAGGAAAGTGAAGCCTGCAAAGAGTAGGTCTTTTATCGATTGAAGTGGCAGGCCAGGATTCTGGCTCGAGTCCCTGTTAAACTGCAAACTCACTGGCTAATGGTTATAAACTTTTTCCTAGATCCTACTATGCATCGACCTACTTTGGGCTGGGGAGAAAGATGGTCATAGTGACAGGAGGAGAAGAATTGGTTCAGCGATGAGAACATGGTTCCTGCCTTCAAGGAGCTTTCAATCTAATAGCTGTTTTTTTCAAGGACAATTCAGGACTGCCTGACAAGGGCTTTTTTTTTTCTTTTTTTTTTTTTCTGCCTCTGGGCCTCAGAGGCCATCTGGGGGAAATAGTTTGGAATTTCCTTACCATTTCCGTGCTGTGGGGAGGAATATTTGAAGTAAGGACTGCCCTAGTACTAGCAGACAGCACAGGCAGGCGGGGTGGAAAGGGGCAGGGCGAGGCCGCTGGGGAGCCGTAGCTATGGCAACCCAGCCTGCTTTCCAGAACAATGTCTCTAACCAGGAAAACAGCTCGAGAGCGCTTTCTCTTCATAATCCCCATGGCCAGTCCGGCCAGGGAATGCACAAAGGGGATTCTTTTTTTGTAGAGAAATGACTCTTTACAAGGCCCAGAACAAAGGAAAACATTTGTTGTATAGGGTCTGTCTTTGTATTTGGCTGGAATAAAATCAACAAAGCGCAGTTACTTAGTTCCTCTTTACTATTCACAGGAAATGAACACAGTTTTGTTACACAAGCTTCCTATTTTTGGAAAACATTTGTTTAATTTTTATTTTATCCCCATTTTACAGATGAGAGATTAGTAAGCATGAATGGATATGCTGTCTCTAAAACTGTAATTAAAACACCTGGGCGTCCTTTCGGAAGGTTTTGTGAAGCTAGTCCTGCCTTCTACTACAGATAATGTGAAGAGGGTTCGTGTCCACGTGCTCAGGGGCCTGGGTGCTACCAGGGCTCCCTGGACTCGGATCCTCCCACTCTCGGTTTCCAGCCACTCGCCACTCACCCCTCCCCCCCCCCCCCCCCCCCGCACCAGCACCCGGTAGCCTGGAGGAGGAGGTAGAGGAAGGGGGGCAGGAATGGGGGGGAGGAAGGGCGGGGGAGACCTAGGAAGTGGAAGGAGAGGGGAGTGAGCTGAGGAGGGGGAAGGAGGAGGAGTGGGGGAGGGGAGTGGGAGGAGGAGAAGGAGGAGGAATGCGGAAGACATTCCAGCCCCACCCCTTGCAAGTCTCCACTCAAGCGAGTTTGGAAACTCCTGCTCAGAGGGCTAAAAGGCGGTAGTGTGCGCTGGAAGGCTGCACGCCTCCAGGCTTTCAAGTCATGTACAGCCAGACTACACCCTGCACGTTGAAGGCTCTCTCTAGCTTGCTGAGGCAGGGTATGACCTCCCTAAAGGTGAGAACGGGAATGCGGTTGACAATCCCCACCCACAAGACCAAGAACAAAGGCTGTTACTATAAGCTGAAAAAACCAGCGATCTTCCATAAATACCCACACCGATAAATAATGTAATTCTTTAACAGTTAGATGAACCCGAAAGAGTAAGAGCTCAACTACCTCATGATAATAAAAGCCCTGCTCCCTGAGTCTCGTGCTCTGGGGGAGCCCAATCCTTTACGAAATCGACAAGACCAAAATCAGCTTGGCCTATACGTTAGTCCCTTTGTGCTGTATTAAGGGAGGAAGGGAAATCCCATTTTCCTGGGGGTGAATTTATAGGCATTGCCTGAGGGTCTTCTTCAAACTACACTTTTCATCCCATCCCTGGAGATTCTGTTGCCGTAGGATTACTTAATGATAGGAACTGTCCTCCCCCCTCTCCCAACCCCAAAGTTGAAAACCACTGCCAGTGCCACCCTTATAAGGAGTTAATTGGATGAAGTGTCAATACTATATTAAGGCCTAAATTTATTGTGCTTCCCACAGTTCTTTATATTTAAGTAGGTATTGTTAGCTTACCCTGCCTTAGGAAGTGAAAACAATGGATCTTTATAGTGAATTTTTTTTAAGATTTATTTATTTATTATTTGAGAGAGCGAGAGAGACGGGGGAGGGGGCAGAGGGAGAGGGAGAATCTCAAGCAAACTCACCGCTGATCGTGGAACCTGACACGGGGTTCAATCTCAGGACCCTGAGATCATGGCCTGAGCAGAAATCAAGAGTCTGACACTCAACCAACTGAGCCACCCAGGTGCCCATAGTGAATTTTTAAAGACACTTTTAGAGTATTGGAAATGCCTACAATGCAGGGATATATAATCCCCTTCCCAGAGTTTAAACTTTATAATATTCATTATTCATCCAACATTGATTGAACACTCCCTAACAATCAGGTACTATGGTACTATTCACTACAGTAGACGTGTGAGTTTTGAAAATCACATTAAACAGGGAACTCACTTTCAAAGAGCTTACAGGTTGGGAAGGAAGATACTCAGGACATCAGCTATTGCAGAGTGGTATGACATATGCTTTATAAAGATAGGAACAGGAAGGTGTGCTATGAAAGAAGAAAGGAAAGACATGAAAAACAGAGTATGGATGGGTGGAGCAGTGAGATAAAGAGCTTCTTGGAGAGAGCTGAAAAACAAGATGGAGTTAGCCAAATGATACCCGAACCAGGAGTCAGAAAAACTGAGTTTTAGTTCCAGATTTATCAATAGATCAGCTTTTAGACAGATGTAGAAGAACTCAAAAGGTAAAGGCAAAGCAGGGAATCTGAAATCCAGTAGGTCAGGAGCTTTGCAGGACCGAAACTGGGGAACTAGCCTAGTGAAAGAATTGATCTGTTTCTTTGACCAGGAGGTTTCCATGCATCCTTTTAGAATAATATCCACTCCACAAGTGTGAAGAATCTTTAGCAAAGGTGAGCTATTGGTGCAGATATCAACATCGAAGCCCTTTAAAATTTCAGCATGTTATTTGTAGGTTTAGGGTTATTAGCAAAATTACACATTATTGGACCTTTTCTCAGACTGCAATGGAATACCTGATGCTGAGTCAATACTGCTTTCACTGAAATTTTCAAGTAGCCTGCTAAGACCTGTTCACACATGCGAGGCTAGGCTCAAGCACCAGCAGTTAAGCTAGGGTCTCTCCCTATGCCATGTGCCTGACATTCCATCTGTTTAAGCACTTCATCTCTTAAAAACAAGCACAAGAAGAGAGAGATTCCTTGAGAGGTCTGAGGAATGAATGGTAAGGACCGGAGTGTGAAAAAAGTCTTTTCCTACTACAACCCCAATTTCTGGTCCCTCAGGAAGCAGGTATTACAGACCCTGCTTTTCTCTGCTGGTAACTCAGCAGTGAGTTCACCAAATATTTCTCTGTCTCCAGTTTCTGAGCACATCGTCAAATTCTATACTCTTTGCAATTAAGTATAATCACCTTAGTCAATAAGATAGCAGAGGAAGTGTTATGTGTCACTTCCAGGAAAACAGTTTAGGACCTGGTAAACAACTTGCTACTTTCCTATCCCACCTTTGGGGAGACCACAGAAGCAAGTGTTGAGCTGAAACCTCTTTCAGGCAGGGTCTCCTTGCCAAACCACAATAGACAGGTACTATGAGAGAGAAAGGAATTTTTGGTATGTTACACCATTGAGAATTGGTGGATACTGGATACACAGCACAATTTGGACTATCTTAAGTCACCTCAATATCCATTCTTCCACCCTACTTCCTTTCCAGCAGAAGTCACCATTCCCTACACAGTCTTCCTGTTTCAGAGAACCAACTCCAGCTCTAGCTCCAGGCGATGGATCTTGTTCAGTGTAAGCCAATCATGGTAATATTCTCTTACCAGTCATTGACTAAGAAATTGGAATGTGACTCACATCTGCCCAGCAAAATGTGAAAAAGTCCGCTGGGGAGTCTCCAGAAAGTTTCTCGGGGGTAAAACAGAGAGAGAGAGAGAGAGAGAGTGAAAGACAGAGAGGAGTTGCTTCTTTCCTTCCCTGGCTGTTGTCATATACAGATATTACACTCACATTGAGGAAAACAAAAATATAGGAAAATGACCTTAGTTACAAACTAAGCCAACAATTTACCCTGGACTACTATTACTACTATTATGTGCAAAAAAATAATTTTTTTTATTTAGTTAGGGTTTTTTTTGTTTTTTTGTTTTGTTTTGTTTTACCATTTCAGCCTATTTAAGATGGGGTTGCTTGATGTTTATAGCCAGGGTTGATATTCAACATATTTGATCATCAATATGTATTATAAATTAACAACCTATATATCAATATATAAATGTAAAAATGTTAAAACACATTTTCCTTAATTTCTAAATTATAAAAGTTGTATGTATGTATAAAGCTGTTTATTCAATATTTTACGTACATATGCAGGTATATATGTGTATAGAACTGTTTATGAGATGATAAAAGCTTGGTACACATTGTTCTTCAAATTATTCTAATAATTTCCAAATAATTTATGATTTTTAAAAATATTTGGCATTACCTTTTTGATGCAGCCCTCACTAGATATATGATGCTCCAGTATGAACCGTGATTTCATGGAAAGAACTGCATAAAACTTCCAACATTTCAATTGAATTGATAGTCATATTAAGTGGCTTGTAATCTAGATAAGTTTTCAGTTTGTCTTAACACCAGCAGTGTTACTCATGGTACTGATTTCTCAGTTTCCACTGAACTGGATGATTCCACGCAAAATTTTTCTAGTAAAAATTTTTTAATAATAATTAGATTTTTATATGATCTCTCTATATATTAACAATCAAATAGAAAATGCCATTTAAAAATAAGACAAAGAAGGGGCACCTGAGTGGTTCAGTCGGTTAAGTGACTGCCTTCGGCGCAGGTCATGATCCTGGAGTCCTGGGATGGAGCCCCACATTGGGCTCCCTGCTTGGCTGGGAGTCTGCTCCTCCCTCTGACCCTCCCCTCTCTCATGCTCTCTCTCTCTCATTTTCTCTCTCTCTCAAAAAAAAAAAATAAAAAATCTTTAAAAAAAATAAAAAAATAAAAATAAAAATAAGACAAAGATCATCCTTCAGGCCAGATGAAAGATGGCAATTAATATGTGCTCATGTGCCAGGTTGCCTGGGTTCAAATACTGGCTTGCCAGGTAAATTTTAAATAATTTTCTGTACTGAGCTCAGTTTTCTCATTTGTCAAATATGGTTGATGATGATGTCTTAAATGAGTAATAAACAAATAAAATGAGTAGAACCCGACATAGAGAAAATGCTAACTATTAGTATTTTTATTACTAAAATAAATGTTAATATCCTTGATCAATGGGAATTCAGTGTATTTTTCTTTTTTTTTTTAATTTTTTTTTTTTTTAAAGATTATTTATTTATTTATTTATTTGACAGAGAGAGACACAGCGAGAGAGGGAACACAAGCAGGGGGAGCGGGAGGGGGAGAAGCAGGCTTCCCGCTGAGCAGGGAGCCCGATGCGGGGCTCCATCCCAGGACCCTGGGACCATGACCTGAGCCGAAAGCAGACGCTTAACGACTGAGCCACCCAGGCGCCCTGTATTTTTCTTTTGAAGTGCAGTTGACATGCAATACTGTATTAGTTTCAGGTGTACAACATAGTGATTCAACATTTATATACATTAGGAAGTGATCACAACAATAAATCTAGCTACCATCTGTCACCATACAAAGTTGTTACAAATTATTACTATATTCCCTATGCTGTATCCCCATGCCTTGTTTTATAACTGGAAGTTTGTACCTTTTAATCCCCTTCCTCTATTTTTGTCCATCCTCCTACTCCCCTCCCCTCTATTAAAGATTATTCTCTGTATCTATGAGTCAGTTTCTGTTTGATTTGTGTGTGTGTGTGTGTGTATGTTTCTTTGTTTTGTCTTTGAGATTCCACATATACATGAAATCACATTGTATTTGTCTTTCTCTGACTTCTTGCACTTAAGATAATTCCCTCTAGGTCCATCCATGTTGTCACGAATGGCAACATTTCATTCTTTTTATGGCTGAGTAATATTCAATTATATATATACACCACATCTTCTTTATCCATTCATCTATCAGTGGACACTTAGGTTGCTTCCATATCTTGACTATTGTGAATAATGCTCCGATGGAACATAGAGTTGCATACATCTTTTCAAAGTGCTTTCATTTTCTTCAGATAAATACTCTCAGGGAGTTTTAATGAATTCATCACATTAAATGGAGGTGAAATTCAACAAGAATATCGAAGAGTGGTACCTATACCTCAGGTAACACTTGACTCCAAATTGCCCTCCCCCCCCCAAAGCCTTGCATTTTCCTGCAACCTCCCTTCTGTTTTGGGAGTGTTTGCGACACCAGCAAAGAGTACAGAGCTCTCTCTCTCCATCACTGCGTTTACCTCTACTATGACCTGCCCAGTGGCACTTTTCTCTCCTTGTTTTGCTCAGAGTCAAAATTCTACAGAGACTGCAGCTCCCAGAAGCGGTCATGTAAGGGTCACTCGGTGGGACCATCAGCAGGGGTCCCTCAGGTGGACCCTAGGTCTTTGATGCTGGAGTGCCAGCACCTCACGAGAGGCCCTGTCTCCCCCTCTGGGCTTCTGATCCAACTCTCACGGAGCCTGGGGTCCCTGGAGGAAAAACGGCCTAAACAGTGGCTGCTGGAGCTAGGTCCAGGAGTGACTGGTATGGACATCAACAAATGAGAAAGAACACTGGTCACAATTCTGAAGCAGGGTCATTGACCGTTTAGTTGCTTGACCTTAGGAAGGCCTGGAAGGTTCCCGGGAAGGGGCCAGGATAAGGTTCCAGGGCTGCAAGGATAAGAAGAGACTCATGGGCTTGGGGCGGTGGTTCTTTACTTATTGCCAAGGAAGCATTTAAAAAACAAATAGGGGAGCCTAGGTGGCTCAGGCAGTTAAGTGCCCAACTCTTGACCTCAGCTCAGTCTAGATCTCATGGTCATAGTTCAAGCCCTGCGTTGGCTCCATGCTAGGCATGGTGCCTACTTAAAAAACAAAACCAACCAACACACAAACAAAACAAACTGAATGACAACCAGGGCGCCTGGCTGGTTGAGTCGATGGAGCATGTGACTCTTGATCTCCTGGTCATGAGTTAGAGTCCCACATTGGGCATAGAGTTTACTTAACAACAACAAAATTATAAAAATAATAAAAACAAAACAAAACAAAACAAAAACCCCACCAACAAACACAACAACAACAACAAAAAAACAACCAGTGCTTCCACACCAGTGCATAACTGGGCTTTATACAGAGGGAAACTTGTGTTTAAAAATGACAGGTACATTAATTTACCTTCACAAGACATACCTCACACTGCTGCTTGGGAAAAACCTATATCATGGGAGATATTCTGGAAGATCTCCACATGGGGTTAGGCCCTGGCCATTAAATGATTTTTAAAAATATTTACTATAGGTTACTTATTTGTATCTTTAAAATTTATAAACAAAGAATACTAAAATATGACTGTTCTTAAGTAGCTCAAGGTCACAGAGTCCTTTCTTGGAATATCTTTGCATATCTGCAACTGAGAGAGAATAAATAATCTATGCAAATCCACTGCCTAAGGTTCTTTCTCTAAGACAAATATCTTCCTGAAGAGATAAAACAGAAACTTGTCCCTTTATTCTCCAAATAGAATACAAGAGAGATGCACTGAGATTTCAGGATGGGTGGAATTCTAATTGGATGTTGCCACTGAGGATCTGTATCATTCAATATGCAATTAGAAAACAAAAACCACTCTAGTCATTTCAACTAGGAGAGATTTAAATAAAGGAATTGGTTAAGCCTGTTGGGAAGTCTGGCCACGAAGGGAAGGTTACTGGATGAGTAATAATAACACCCATTCCTAGGTTGAGGGAGCAAAATCATTAAGCGGAAGCCCAGAGTGTGCGCAGCAAAGGCTTCTGTTACTGGAGCCCCGCTCCCCGAACTGCAGCCCAGGAGCCTGCAAGCCTGGCCTGCTGCTGGAATCACTGTAGCTTCCCTGGCCCAGACAAGGCTACTATTGTGGCCTCTGCCATCTCCTTTCTGTCATCATCCTTCTATAGTCTTTGTTGTTTCAACTGCTACTGGAAACTGGAAAAAGAGAGTCACATCTCCCCTCCTCTTGTCTTTTAATTTCCATCGGCAGAATCTGGCCCCAAACCAGCTGGTAAATGTAGATTATGGAATCTAAACACCTTACAATGTAGAGCAGAGCACGCAAGTGTGAGAATAACAGTTGAAAACAAGTAAGTAAATTACCAGCCTGAGAGGTTGTAAGGCAGTTACATCGCAAGGACCCTAACAAGGTCAAGACACTCCTTTACCTCCCTTGGAAGGTTTTCTGAAGATACTCAATAGTAAAACTGTCAATAGCCACTCAAGAATCTTCAGCTCTCAGACGCTGAGGGTACAGGACTACATAAGGGGACTAAGAAAATTCAGATAATTGAAGATTTCCATCTTCGGGCAAAGAACAAGAGACAAAAACTGTACTGGTAATATCTAAATATTGTGTTTTTGAGTGAATTTGATAGCGGTTTAAAAGGACAAGCGAAATCCTATGGCTTTTTTCTTTTGGTATCCTAAAGTTTCTGTCTCGCTGAGATTAAAATACAATCTTATCCAGGGATGAAAAGCATCATTATATTTGGAACTCTGTAACCACATGCCATTCATATTAGGACAGTCTAGATAGAGAGAATAAGGTATAATTTCAAATACTAGCCTCCAGTAGAAAGTTACAAGGATGAACACTGTGGAAATAAACAAAGACCATCCAAATGAGAACAAGCAGAAGCTATTTATTCAGAGTTTGCAATGGCAAGGAAGTCAGCTACCATCACTTATATTTTGGCAGAGACTCAAAGGCATGCAGAGGATTGGGAAGGCTTCATAACGGAAAAAAGGTAAGCCTTCAAAAATGCCCTGAATAAAGGGTGTTGCATAGGGAAAGTGTAGGTGGCCTAACTTGAAGTGGGGTATCTTATGTGATTGATTAGGGGTGCAAATATTGCTTTCTCTGGTTGGTCTTAAGGTGGAAGCGGGAAGTTATTAATCAAGTCTTAGCCATTGGGGGTGGTTGTCACAGGGGTTACTGTTTGGTTTCCTGGACTATCACTAGAGGATAGCAGTCTGACTTACAGCATACTGGCTTTCTGTGCTGGTTATTGTGAATACTAGATTGGTTTCCCCCGTAGGTTGTTTCAGATTGTGTTTATAGGGGAGGAAAAACTTTTCCCTACCCTCTTAGGTTTAGTGAGAATTAAGCTGATAAAAGGCTGATTAAGAGAAGGAAAACAGGGGCACCTGGCTCAGTTGGAAGAGCATTCGACTCTCCATCTCAGGGTTGTGAGTTTGAGCCCCATATTGGGTGTAGAGATTACTTAAATGAATAAACTTAAAAAAGAGAGAGAGAGGGGGGCACCTGAGTGGCTCAGTCAGTTAAGGAGCTGCCTTCGGCTCGGGTCATGATCCCACGGTCTGGGATCGAGCCCCCAGTTGGCTCCTTGCTCAGCAGAGAGCCTGCTTCTCCCCCTCCCTCTGCTGCTCCGCCTGTTTATGCTCTTTCTCTCTCTCTCTGTCAAATAAATTAATTAAAAAAAAAAAAATCTTAAAAAAAAGAGAGAGAGAGAAGAAAAGCATGTAAATCTTACTTAATGTTATGTTTTTACATGGCAGGGGTGGGAAGGAGAGCTTCATGGAAAAGAAGTGAAAACCCCAAAGAAGTGGTTAGACTCCAAGGCTAATCTACCATTTTAACCAAGAACTATACATTGTGATGAAATGACTAGACAAAGGAAAGGGGTTTGGGCTTCTATGGGCAGTAAATTGTGGGAAAGTGACTACGAAATATATGGGGGAAACTAATGGAAGATAAGGGTTATTTTAGCAAGGTTTGTTTGAGCAGACTCATCTTGGAGTCAACTCCCTGTCTCTGTTGATAAGAATGTTCTTTTCTTCCTGGTACCAGGAGGGCACCTTTCTCATGGGAAATTTATGACCTGCTTTTAGGAAGAAAGAGGAGGTCAGAGAGTCCTTCCTGCATCTGCTGTTTCTCAATTGCCTTCAGTTCAAATTTATCAATATGCCAAAATGGCATATTTTAGGTGGCATGTTCTGATCCCCTCCATGGGTCAGAATTCTATTTTTATATATGGTCTGGCCATGGTCCACTTGTATATTCAGTCTCTCAATGCCAAATTGCAGATGTAGAGTTGAGATTGTACTCCTTCTGACATAGACAACTCTATTTAGCCTGCTCCAGTTTAAGGCTGTAGGAATTTATTTACTTCACGATGGTTAATGATTCTTCTGAGCTAATACTAAGGCCAGGTTGAATATTAATAAAAGGAAAGCAATGTAACCAACTAATTTCCCCTAAAATATGAAACAAAAAATGATAGCTACTTTTTAATCCTGCAAGGGGCATTTGAGTTTCCCAAGTTAATACCTGACATCCCATATGCATCTCTAAGGGGTAGAATTTCAAGCTTGATAAAATGGGGAATTTTAGCCAATTATTTTGGGACTGCCCTGTAACTGAGTTTAGGGCAAATTCTTTAGAATCAGACCCTAACTAAAAGATTTCAATCCAGGTAGTTTGAAAGGTGATCCTAGGAAGCACTGGCAGGGGAGTGGGGAAGTAAGATGAGGGAGGGAAGGAGGGAGGAAGCCTAGACCAGTTACATTAATTAGCAATTGCACTGGGGCAATTGAGGCTCAGTCTTGCTGGGAGTCTCTGGGAGTTGTCCCACCCAGGAGAGAGGAAGCTGGGGTGGTTATCCTCTAATTCTTATCAGTCATTAGCTGAAGGTTGCTCCCAGGGTTATTAACTCCCCAGCACTTAGAACCTACCCTGCACCTGGGCTGAGAGAAAACCCTCAGGCAGAGTCATCTGCTAGCATTTGGACAACTGTCTGCATGTATTGAAACAGTAAGTATTGTAGGGATGTGAGCACAGAACTGACAGTTTCTTCCACATTGGACAAGAAAATGAGGACTGCTCCCTACAAAGTACTGAGATCTAAGAGAATTCAAAAGTACTTTATAGCAACTTTCCATGTTGCCGACCTTCCTTCTTCCTTCCCTGTAAATCCCCAAATGTGCCAGAGGTCTGACCTTGTTTTTTATGTATACCCCAGTATCAGGGTCTGACCTGTTATTTTATTCTTTCAGAATTGATTGTAGCTGGGTTTGGGGTTGGGGGGGCAGATTTATATGTGCCACAATGGAAAATAACAAAAACAAAACCAAGCATAATATTGTAATAACTTTGTATGGTGACAGATGGTAACTACACTTACCGTGGTAAACATTGTGTAATGTATATAATTGCTAAATCACTATGTTGTACACCTGAAACTAATATAATATTGTATGTCAACTATACTTCAAATATAAAAATGGATCACAGAAATTCACTAGACTTAAATTCAAACTTGGTATTTGTAAGTAAAGGATATAAATTTAAGAAAAAACTTGATTTTTAAAATATGTAACTTTAGTGATTAAAATGTATTTTTTAAAAGGGGAAAAAAAATCAGACAAGTATTAGATAGTGTTTCCACCGGTTCTGATATCCTGAGAAGGGCTCATCACTTTTGTTATTTTTTAGTCAGGAAGGCATAACCTGAATCAAATCATGAGGAAACATCAGACAAATCCAAATTGAGGAACATTCTATAAAATAGAATGGATTATTCAAAAATGTCAGTGTTATGAAAAGCAAAGAAAGACTAACAAATTTTTCCAGATTGAAAGAGACTAAAGAAACATAATAACTAGATGCGACATGTGATCCTGGACCCTGCCCTTGAAGAAAAAAAAGTACAATAAAGGAATTACTGGGATAAAAGCAGAGTATGATTCATAAAATAAAGTAACAACATTACATTTTTGAGTTGGGTAACTGTACAGAGGTTATATAAGAGTATAAACTTGTTCCTAGGAAATACACACTAAAATTTTGAGACAAAAGGACATAATGTATGCAAATGTGTCTACACTCAAATGTGTCTTCTTTCTTTATTTTTTTTTAAAGATTTTACCTATTTATTTGTCAGAGAGAGAGAGAGCACAAGCAGGGGGAGTGGCAGGCAGAGGGAGAAGCAGGCTCCCTTCTGAAGGAGCCTGATGCAGGACTCGATCCCAGGACCCTGGGATCATGAACTGAGCCAAAGGCAGAAGCTTAACCAACTGAGCCACCCAGGCGTCCCTATTTATTTATTTTAAAAGATTTATTTATTTATTTGAGAGAGAGAGCATGAGTAGGAGGGGCAGAAGGAGAGGGAGAGTGAATCTGAAACAGACTCTGCACTGAGTGTGGAGCCCAGTGTGGGGCTCGATCTAATGACCCTGAGATCACGACCTGAGCCGAAAACAAGAGTCAGACATTTAACCAATTGTGCCACCGAGGTGCCCCACAAATGTGTCTTCTTTAAAGAGTTGTTTTGAGGGGCGCCTGGGTGGCTCAGTCATTAAGCGTCTGCCTTCGGCTCAAGTCATGATCCCAGGGTCCTGGGATCGAGTCCCACATCGGGCTCCCTGCTCGGCGGGAAGCCTGCTTCTCCCTCTCCCACTCCCCCTGCTTGTGTTCCCTCTCTCGCTATGTATCTCTCTGTCAAATAAATAAATAAAATATTGAAAAAAAAAACCTAAAGAGTTGTTTTGAAACTCTTGAATTCAGGATGATTTTATAAACATTTTGAGAATTAATGCCTCTTTAGGTACACACACACATACACACGTATGAGAATTGATTGTGGCAAATTAACCTAAGGTTTCTGCTTCAGTAGGCCATATGTCATAGGTATGGCATTAATCTTTCCTCAGCTTTTGAATATTAAACAAAACCAAAAAATGGATCCTAGTCCTTGTGTGGAATGGAACTCTATTTAATCAGGGATTTTGTTTTTCTGGGGAACTGCAGTGTAAATAAACAAATAGACTTTCAATAAAACTGATTTTTTCCCAAGGTATTTACTAAACTCTGATGACATACTGGCAATCTTTATTGCTTGTTGCTCATGTGTCTGGTCAGGTAGCACGACAACTCTCAACATAAAAACACTAAAGCCAGAAGGGATAAGAATCAGAGTAGAACTCTTGGATAGTAGGTGTATGTGTATTAAAGTGTAGTGGTTAAGCTCCTGGGCTCTAGTTGGTAGACCAGGTTACAAACCTAGCTTTATCACTTACTTGCTGCGTGATAATGAAAATGTTATTTAACTTCTCCAAACCCGTTTCCACATCTATAAAATAGAGATAATAACCGTGCCACCTTCCTAAGATTCTTAGGAAGATTTAACGAGTTCATGTACGTGACTCCCTTGGGATAAAAGTTGTCTTTACATGTATTTTTTTTTAAGATTTTACTTATTTATTTGAGCGAGAGAGAGTGAATGAGAGGGAGAGGGAGAGAGAATCGGAAGCAGACTCCACACTGAGCACAGAGCCCGATGTGGGGCTTGATCCCACAACCTCGAGATCACGACCTGAGCCAAAACCAAGAGTCAGACACTTAACCGCTGAGCCACCCAGGCACCCCTAAAAGTTGTCCACATATGTCTTAAAACCTAATATATCAGTGTGTTATTAGGAAAGGGACTTATTACAGGAATTAGAGCTTACACACTTTGGGAGGAACTGAGGAAGCAAAGACCTAGAAGGGGAAGTTGGAGGAATAGTCACTAAGCAATCCCTCCAAAGCCCTGGGGTCACTGGGCAAGTTGAAGCTTGCAAGGAAATCTGAGAAGCCAAGCACCTCTATCAGCCAAAGTGGGACTGGGAAGGGGGTCCTCACTGAGCACTCTGTGGGAAGCTATACCTCTCTGTAGATACAACCTCTATGTGTCTATTGCTAAGTGTCTGTGCTGGGCCTGCAGCTGATATTCATTGCCTGGCCTAGAAGTTAGAAAGAAGAGCCTGGTGTAGAACAGAGCAGAGTGAACAAGTTGGATCCACTGAGCACCTTGACATTGGCTCATCACCACGTGGGATGATGGAGACCTTCAGAGAGACATGGCTACCATTTCACTTCTGCCTCTGAAATCATGAGCAAATTCTTCTTGTGGTGAATTCAAACCTGGAATCATACAGGGGAAAGGACTCTGGGAAACATACTTCCCAGATTAGCCAAACTGACAACAGAACAATCTAGCATACCCCAAATAACAGTGGCTTTATTTATTTTTTTTTTTAGAGACTTTATTATTATTATTATTATTTTTTTAAGATTTTATTTATTTATTCATGAGAGACAGAGAGAGAGAGAGACAGAGGCAGAGTTTGGAGAAGCAGGCTCCCCGCGGAGCAGGGAGCCCGATGCGGGACTCAATCCCAGGACCCTGGGATCATGACCTGAGCCGAAGGCAGACACTTAACCAACTGAGCCACCCAGGCGTCCCTAACAGTGGCTTTAAAAGTAGAGTTTATTTCTGTCTCCTGTAACAGAAGCCTAGAGGTGGTCATTCCACAGTGACAAGGATCTAGCTCTTTAAGATCTTTTTGCACTGCTATCCATAGCAGGCAGCTTTACTCCACAGTCTAAGAGGGGTAATGAAGCTCCAAAATCCATGTCCTCATTCCAGTCAGAAGGAAGGAGAAAAAAGTAAAATGCTTTTTTAAATAACTTCCTGGAAAAGTCACACAGCTGCAAGGGATGCTGGGAAATATGACCTTTATTTCAGGAACTCATATCTAGCTAAAACTTGAGAGAAGGAGAAAATAAATATCAGGGGACAGATAGCTGTTTTTGCCACAATCCACTCATCAACCTGTTCCTTCTTTCCACATAGAGACTCTGTCCCTTTGAGACATAGCACCAAAATGCCATCTGGTCACTGCATTAAGCTCAAAGTCCAGAAACTCTGGATGACATTCAGTCATCTCCATCGTGGCAGGAGTAGCTGCTTAGAGCCCAGAAATCCATAAACTGAAAGTTTTTTGCCCTGCTCCCTCACTCAAGCTCAATATATAACGGTGAAACAGGTATAGGATAACCTTAATTAAAATTCCAATTGGATAAGGGAAAGATGGGAAACTTTCACACAACACCCTACTGGTACTCGTCTATAGAAGTTATCAAATTCTGCTGGGCAGGAATGACAAAGACTCCCTGGCCTAAAAATAGAGTTCCTTCATCAGCTTACCATGCATCCCTTGGTTCTGTTCTCTGTGGTAAACTCCTTCACTTACTGCTCTTGTTATGGACTGAATTGTATCTCCCCCAAAATCATATGTTGAAGCACTAATGCCCCAATGTGGCTGTATTTGGAGAAAGGAACTTTAAGGAGGTAATTAAGGCTAAATGAGGTCAAAAGGGTGGTGCCCTAATCCAATATAACTGGTGTTCTTAAAAGAAGAGAGAGAGAGAGACCAGAGGAAAGGCCATGTGAGGACACAGAGAGCTGTGCACACTCTAGGGAGAGATGCCTGAGGAGAAGTCAAACCTGCTAACACCTTGATCCTGGACTTCTAGCCTCCAGAACTTGGAGAAAATAAATTTCTGTTGTCTAAGCCACCCAGTCAGTGATTAGACTACTTACGGTCCCTAGCTTTGCTAGCTCAGAAGTTCCTCCTTGCAGGCAATAGAATTCTTTCAAATGGGAATTTCTTTTTACTTACTTTCAGTTATTCCTTGTCCTTATAATCATAGCGAAAGACCTATCTAGGTATCTTTTTTTTTTTTTTTTTAAGCCTGAAGACTGGTCTTTTACTCATTGGTTAGAGTATTCTGCCCATCCATTTCCTCCTTCAGTTTAATGGAACTACCTTAAAGTCATTTAAAACAGACTTGAGTGGGAAGAAAGAACCCTTAATCTACTCTTTGCCAGCTGGTTGATGCTTTTGTACGATGACGTACTAGTTTTATTTCCTGCTAAAGTTGCAGGTTTTTAGCCACTGCTGATAATTGGTTCAGTTTGGGGTGCAGAAGCAGTTGCCCTTTTCATCCTGCAAAGGCCCAAATTATCAACTTAAATAGCAGGCCTTGGGCAGATAGCAGCTCTTTTAACAATCTTGTAGTCCCTTCCATCTCTGGTTCTGTACTGTCTGTCTCTAGCTGTAAGGCTTTGCTAAAAGTGTCAAGAAGCTGTCAATACACACAAAAATCATTATTTTTTCCTATCATTTCCCCTAAAGCTACAGTCAGCACATGGTGTCCTTTTCAAGTGAAAGCAAGGAAATGTTTATCACCAACTGATTATCCTGCAATACTGAGTCTATGCCACCTGCTGCCCAACTTCTAAGCCCATGCCATGCCATATTTTCAGTTTTTGTTAGGTGCAGTACCCCACTTCCAAATACTTAATCCTGTGTCTCTTGGGAATCCATTTAGCATGAAACATAGAAACCTAAAAACAGGGGTGCCTGGGTGGCTCAGTCAGTTAAGCGTCTGCCTTGGGCTCAGGTCATGATACTGGGGTCCTAGGATTGAGTCCCCAGGACCCCCCTTCCCCACAAGGAGCCTGCTTCTCCCTCTGCCTGCCTGCTCTGCCTCTTTGTGCTTTCTCTCTCTCTCTGTCAAATAAATAAATAAAATCTTTAAAAAAAAAAAAAAAGAAAAAGGAAAAGAAAGAAACCTAAAAACAACACATAGTTCAGTCAGATAGAAGTTTCTTCTCTTTTATGTAGATTATGTTGGAAGTGAATGGGACAGGGCCTGACAGCAGTGTCAATCCTCAAGGACTCATTCTTTTATCTTTTATATTGTTACTTTTCCACCCTCAAACCTTTTCAAAACCCGAAACTTCTAGCTAGTGGAAAGAAGAAAGATGTGAAGAAGACCATGCCTTTTCTCTTTAAAGACAATTTTTCAGAGGTGTCCAGAATACTGCTTTTGCTTACACCTATTGGTTAGAACTCAGTTCTATGACAACACCTAGCTGAAAGAAATGCTTTCTGCTAGGAGTGGGAATACATTGAATTGCCAAGCTATTAAAAAGAAGAGGCAAAAAAGGTATTCTCTCTCTCTTTAGGTATACTGCCCAGAAAAAGTACTCACCAATTTCAGTTCTGTCCTATGGGTAGAAATTTAGTTATTTGGCATACCTACTTGCAAGGACAGCTAGAAAATAAATGAGTTTTATTACTAAGGGGAAGACAAGAACAGATATCTGGTGACAAAGAGCAGTCTTGGCTATGGCATGTGAATTATATAGCACAGTGACAATCATAAAGTTAAGAATTGGATAAATGTTAACTATTATGTGTGTCAAGGTGTGACCCATGGAAGATCCTACACAAGTGCCTTGTTTCACTCCTACTCATATAACTTCTTTTTTTAATGACTTTTTTAGAGCAGTTTTAGGTTTGCAGCAAAATTGAGTGGAAAGTACAGAGAGTTCCCATGTACCTCCTGCCCCCATACATGCATAGCTTCCCCCACCTTCAGTGAATAACATTTTATGTTTAGTATGTAGAAGTGAAACCTAACCATCCATTCTTCAGTTCTCATCATCAGCACAAAAAACTCAGCTGATATTGTGATTATGAAGCTCCTTCATGACAACTTGAAGAAATCTTAGGGTATAAACTATATACATAAAGAAAACTGGAGTGGAATTTTAAGGAAGAAAGCCCACGTTCTCTATAAGTTCTTAAGTTTATATTATTAGCATATTTCATGAATATTAAACAACAAATGTAAAGCAAAGATCAATGATATATTTATTGTACCTCTGACGATATAATGTTTGGTATGAATTAGTATATTTCATAGTATAATTTTCTATTTGGAGAGCAAATAAAAATTAATATTGCTTTAATAACACAAAGAGCAGCATTTTAAATCTGACAAATTCTTTGCTAATGGTAAAATGGAAGATCTAGTGGTTCTCAACTGCATACAATCATGGGGTCAGATAAGTAACATTTCGGGGGCCATGGAAAGGTTACCCTACTCACTAACTCCACTCCTTAAATACTCTTCTCTCCGACCCTTGATACCTGAAATTCCTTTGAAAAGAGATAAAACCTTTTATTTCACAAAGGTGTTAAAGAAAAAAAAAATTAGAGAACAAAAATTGAGAATTTAGTGAAAAAATGTTACTGCTAAGTGCAGAACCCATTTGGGTACTCTAAGTAGGCCCTTGGAAATGAAGTTTAGGGAGGAAAAATGGGATAATCTTTGACATCAAAAGATCATAAACTATATCTACCCATATTAGGAAAGCAAATTCTCAGAGTGGTATCATTGGCTACTGATTCCTGGGTTAATCAGCTGTGTAAGCACTGAGCAGATTGGAAGTGATCTACTGTGCATTTGGTGCCCATCTCAGGATTATGGCGTCCAGCTCCCTCAGCTAAGTATGTGAGGTCCTCCTTTGGGATTAGAGTGTCTAGTTTTATTTGTCGTTAATCAGGATTATTTTACTAAATCAAGTCTGCATCAGGGTCACAGGCTAGGTGTCCAGGTCTGTTAGATGAAGGTTTATGACAAGTAAAAGATAAATGCAGTTAAGTCTGAGAGTGGTAGAATAATGTGAACAGGCTTCAGTCAAGGTATAAATAACTGATGATAAATCCTGTCATATTTTGTTTGAAAGAGAGAAAAAGAAAATAAGAATTTAATAAAAGTCCGATACTTTAAATAGTAAGTGAGCCAATCACAATTGTAGACAAGTGGCAGTGGAAGATCACTCACACACTAGAATACGGGGCATTCAGATAGAGCTCTCTCTCTTTCGCAGGTTGCCATGTTGCCTGAATTCCACCACTAGTCTTTCCTTTACCTCTTTGAGTATTTTTGGTGTTTAAAAATTCACTTTTAATTTATTAATAAGTGAGAAAGAAAGAACATTACTAAAAATTAGCTAAGAAGGACTTGGAAAATAAAAGATGTTGTCTAATAAAGAAACTTGAAAGGGATAAAAGCATTAGAAAGGAGAAGATGCCAAATGTAAGCTTCACCTATTTCATGATCCAAATCACTGCTCTCCTGGTAATTAAGTTGCAGTCTTGATATTAAATTCACTTTGCTATAGAATCACACAAAATATTGTTTTCATGTAGTTCAGGTATCAGGTAGTACCCCTAATTTGATATCAGAATAATTTCTTTTTTTTAAGTTTATTTATTTACTTTTTTGTAATCTCTACACCCAACATGGGGCTCAAACTCACAACCCTGAGACCAAGAGTCTCATCTTCCATCTGAGCCAGCCAGGCATCCCTTAATATCAGAATAATTTCTTTAGTCACAGAAGAACAAGGTATTTTTTTACTCCAAAACACGGAGATTCCTTTGTCTCAAAAGGAACTGCTCTTCTGGTTAGATACTCAGAACCCAACGTCACCTGAATTTGTGAGGAATTTCTTAAACCGAGTTCTCGTATCACTGGGTAAAATTTTCCAAAATCAGTATTCTTTAGCTCCTCTTTTTTTTTTAAAAGATTTTATTTATTTATTTGATAAAGAGAGAGAGCGAGAGAGGGAACACAAGCATGGGGGAGCTGGAGAGGGAGAAGCAGGCTTCCTGTTGAGCAGGGAGCCTGATGTGGGGCTCAATCTCAGGACGCTGGGATCATGACCTAATGCAAAGGCAGACGCTTAACGACTGAGCCACCTAGGCACCCCTCTTTAGCTCCTCTTAATTTCAGTTTTTTTTCTTTCAAAATTTGCACTTCAAATTTCAACTGCAACTGAGATTTTTTTTCTTCCATTCTTTCCAAAAGGAGGTAACTAATTCCCTTGAGATTATATTCTCTCCATTTTGCAAAAGGATTCTGCCTGGGTAAGGAAAAGTTCTGGGGGTTCTAAAAAATGTAAATTGCCGCTTGCACCAAAGAGATACCTACTCTTGCACCAGGATTTTATCATCAGGTCTCATTTACATCTAAAATGGAGTAAGGAGGTAGAGTAGGAGGAAAACCACCCTCCCCACTCCTCTCACCGGCACTGCAGAGATAGAAGCAGAGCGAAAGAAATCCTGTAATTGTTTTCCACTGGTCATTTACTAAGTTTGAAACTAGTCTACTGTAGGAACATTGTAGCTTCCTTTTTTTCTGTCATGTTTTTTTATGCTAATTTAGTTCCTGGTAGTGATTAACAACAGAACTCCTAAAGAGGAAAATCCCCTGTCTTAGGTTTGTCTTCAGAGACTGAAAAAAAAGGGAGACATGACAGCATCTGAATGTGAGAAAGAAGGCTACAGCCTACT
Organism: Halichoerus grypus; assembly: GCF_964656455.1. Classification (NCBI taxonomy): domain Eukaryota; kingdom Metazoa; phylum Chordata; class Mammalia; order Carnivora; family Phocidae; genus Halichoerus; species Halichoerus grypus. The sequence goes on from NC_135717.1 coordinate 88,925,643, forward strand.
TAGCCAAGAAAAAGAGAACACAGGCTGGCACTAAGACAGGGCCCTGTGGCTGAGCAGTCCTACAGCCCATGTGTGTGTTCTCAACTAGCTGTCATAACATTCTGAACTGATTGCCTGTGATCTTTGGTCTTACATTAGTTTTTTCTCATCAGTTCACTCAGTTCTATGTACATCTTGTTCCACAGGATCTTGGGTTAGTAGGTTTTCACAAAGTCATGGCTTCTGATCTAAAAATAATCTGAAAATCACAATTTAGTCCTGGAGTACAGTCTGACAGTGTGTAAACAATGCTAGCTCAGAAGCCTGTACTGATGAGTCTATTCAGTGCAGCATTAATAATTAGAGTACCTGGTACAGGAATGCCTCGGTGGCTCAGTTGGTTAAGCAGTTAAGCGTCTGCCTTTGGCTCAGGTCATGATCTCAGGGTCCTGGGAATCCAGTCCCACACTGGTCTCCTTGCTTGGTGGGGAGCCTGCTTCTCCCTCTGCCTCTCCCCTCCCCCCACCCTGGCTTGCTCTTCCTCTCTCTCTCTGACAAATTAAAAAAATTAATTAATTAATTAATTTAATTTAATTTAATTTAAAAAAAAAGAGTACCTGGTACAATCCTATTCATGAGGCTCTGAGCCTGTCTGCCAAAGACCCAATTTGTACTTGCAGCATATGGCAAATGCCTTAGGCAAGCATGAGAGAAAAGCAGAAACCACCATGTTTTGTTTTGTTTTTGTTTTGTATTTTTTAATGTTTTTTTTTTTAAGATTTTTATTTATCTATTTGACAGAGACAGTGAGTGAGAGAGAGAGAGAGAGAGAGAGCACAAGCAGGGGGAGAGGGAGTGGGAGAAGCAGACTCTCCACTGAGCAGGGAGCCCGATGCGGCGCTCGATCCCAGGACCCTGGGATCATGACCTGAGCAGAAGGCAGATGCTTAACCGACTGAGCCACCCAGGCACCCCAGAAATACCATGTTGATGATGAGGCTGAATGGCTCTGACTAATTAATAATATTAGCCAATAATATCAGAATGGAGAATAAAATTCTTTATAAGATAAACTATATAACAATTTCATTAAGTATTGATCAATGTTTTCCTGAAGGCAAGAACATACTAGGGGCAGTGAGAACATTGACAAATCTTCTTCCAGATAAAGTGTACATAGTATCTGAAACATATTTATATCAATAATATTTTACTTCAAAATTAGTCAAAGGAAAAGTACTAAACATCACTACTCATTAGGGAAGTGCAAACCAAAACCGCAATGATAACAGAAAGATCACAAGTGTTGGCAAGGATGTGGAGAAAAGAAAACCCTTGTACACTATTGGTGGGAATATAACTTGGGACAGCCATTATAGAAAACAGTATGGAGGTTCCTCAAATAAAATAAAATAAAGTAAAATAAAATAAAATAAAAATAAAAAATATAACTACCATATGCTCTAGCAATCTTTCTTCTAGGTATATATATAAAGGAAATAAAATTAGTATCTCAAAGAGATATGTGTGCCCCCATGTTCACTGAAGCATTATCCACAAAAGCCAAAATATGGAAACAACCTAAGTGTCCATCAACAGATGAATAGATAAAGAAATATACACAATGACTATTATTCAGCCTTTAAAAAGAAGGAAATCTTGCCATTTCCACAGTATTGTGACAACATGGATAAACCTGGAGGATATTATGCTAAGACACAGAAAGAAGCCAGACACAGAAAGAAAAATGCTGCATGATCTCACTAAATGTAGAATCTTAAAGTCCAATTCATAGAAGCAGAGAGAAGAATGGTGGTTACCCCCAGTGGGGGAAATGGGGAGATGTTGGCCAAGAGTTACAAATTTTAGTTATGTAGGATGAATTAGTTCTAGAGAGATATAATGTATTATTGGTGACTATAGTTAATAATAGTGTACTGTACACCTGAAATTTGCTAGGAAAGTAGATCTCAGGTTTTCCTAACACAAATGCACACACAAAAAAGGTAACTAACTATGTGAAGAGATTATGTATATGCATATGAAACATCATGTTGTACACCTTAAACATGCATATACTTTTTATTTAAAAAATTAAAAATAAAATTAACAAGAAAAAGTTACACTTCTGTATCATTGGGAGGTTTTTCCTAGGCATGTCTTAAAATAGTGTTGAAATAATTACAAACTACAGCATACAAAACATTTTTAGGTTTCTCTTCGAATAAGGTAAAAGAACAAATCTTTGTGCTTGCCAAGGGACACTTTGGGAAGCCCCTGATACAATGTAAGTGTAAAAGACATCTTGAGTTTTTTCCCTGAATTTAGGCTCTAATCTTGGAAGAAAAAATAAAAATAAAGAACTATTAGAGATATGGTCACTTGATTAAGGTAGGATTGTAGGTGCCACAAAACAATGAAAGATTATAGCTATTAGTTAAATCATCAGTAAGGTAATTTAGAATAAAGTAGCAGAGGGTAACAATTGCATGCAACCTCAGCTTTTTCAGAAGTGAGACACTAAAAAATAATTAAATACAGCACAAAGCACAGTACATTATTTTGATGAGATAATAAATCTTTTCTATCTGGCAGAAGGTAAAAAATAACATTTTATTTTTGTAGAAATAGAAAAATGCATCCAAAAATTCACATGGAATTTTAAGGGACCTCAAATGGCTAAAACAATCTTGAAAAAGAAGAACAAAGTTGGAGGACTCACACTTCCTGATTTCAAAACTTATTACAAAACTATGGTAATCAAAACAGTATGGCACTAGCATAAAGACAGGCACATAGACCAATGGAATAGATAGAGATCCTAAAAATAAACCCTCACACATATGCTCAAATGATTTTTTTGACAAAGATGCCAAGCCTAGGGAAAGGACAGTCTTTTCCACAAACGTGTTGAGAAAACTGATTATCCACATGAAAAAGAATGAAGTTTGATGCTTACCCTACACCATACAGAAAAAAACTCAAAAAAGATAAAAAATCAGAGAGCTGAAACTATAAAACTCTTAGAAGAAAATATAGGAGAGAAGTTTCATGACATTGGATTTGGCAATAACTTCATGGATATACACGAAAAGCACAGATAACAAAAGAAAAAATAAATTGTACTATATCAAAATTTAACACTTCCGTGTACCAAAGGAAACAATCAACAGAATGAAAAGGCAACCAATGGAATGGGAGAAAATATTTGCAAATCATATTATTTGATAAGTGGTAAATATCCAGACTGTATAAAGAATACCTACAACTCAACAAACAACAACAAAACAAATAACCCAATTAAAAAATAGGCAAAGGACTTCTTTCTCCAAAGAAGATATACAAATGGCCAACAAATGTATGAAGAAATGCTCAACATCACTAATCATTAGAAAAATGAGAATAAAAAATGAAAACCACTGAGATATCATTTTACACCCATTAGGATGGTTGCTATTAAAGACAAACAAAAACCAGAAAATAACCAGCCTTGGCAAAGGATTTGAAGAAATCAGAACTCTTGTGTACTGTTGGTGGGGATGTAAAATGGTGTGGGTGCAATGGAAAACAATATGGTGGTTCCTTAGAAAATTAAAAATAGAGTTGCTCTATGACTCAGCAACACCACTTCTAGGTATACATCCAAAAGAATTGAAAGCAGGGTCTCAAAGAGGTATTTGTACACCCATGTTCATAGCAGCATTATTTACAATAGCCAAAAGGTAGAAGCAACCTAAATGTTTGTCAATGAAGGAATTTATAAACAAAATGTGGTATGTGTGTGTATAATAAACATATACACATTATTATGTATTATTTTTTACATATATATATATATATACACATACACACATATATATAATGAAATATTATTCAGTTTGAAAAAGGAAGGGAATTCTGACATATGTTACAACATGGATGAACCTTGAGAACATTATGCTAAGTGGAATAAGCCAGTTACAAAAAGACAAATACTTATATGAGGTCAAACTTGTGGAAACAGTAATTAGAATGGTGGTTGACAGGAGCTGGGAAGAAGGGGGAATGAATGTGTAGAGTTTCAGTTTTGCATGATGAAAAAGTTCTGGAGATTGTGACTATAAATATATTTAACATTACTGAACTATACACTTATAAATTGTTAAGATAGTAAATTTTATGTGTCACAATTTGTGACAATTAAAAAAATTTTTTTAATTTATGGGGCACCTGACTGGCTCAGTTGGTAGAGCCTATAACTTTCGATCTCAGGGTTGTAAGCTCAAGCCCCATACTTAAAAATAAAATCTTTAAGGGTTGCTTGGGTGGCTCAGTTGGTTTAGCATCTGAGTCTTTTTTTTAAAAAAAGATTTATTTATTTGAGAGAGAGTGAATGAAGTGGGGGCGGGGAGGGCAGAGGGAGAGAATCTTCAAGCAGCCTCTAGCTGAGTGCAGCGCCTGATCCCACGACCCATGAGATCATGGCCTGAGCCAAAACCAAGAGTTGCAGGCTTAATGACTGAGCCACCCATGGGCCCCAGGTGTCTGACTCTTGATCTCAGCTCATGTCTTGACCTCACAGTTGTGAGTTGGAGACCCGCGTTGGGCTCTGTGCTGGGCATGGAGCCTAATTTAAAAAATTGTAATAATAAAATAAAATCTTAAAAATTTTTTTTTAAAATTTAAATAACACCTGCCAAGGATAATCTTTGTCATTTTAATAGAAAGAAAGCCAAATTCTGTTTTCATTAATATTTGGCAGGAAATGATTTAACAAGCTCCTTTTAAAATTTTACTTATGATAAGTCAATCGAAACTGAGCAAACTTTGCAGAACTTTTTCTTCAATATATTTATTACCATTTTTCAGACTCATTCCTTATTTTCAGATATTGCAGTTTTAGAAACTACATCAAATAAAGTTCCCATCCTGCATAGCATTTACCATTTTTTGTAACCATGTAAGTTTCATCATTAGATCTCTTTTCACATTCTTGATCAACCAGAGACATTAGGACAAAACAATTATCAATTTCCCGTGATAAATAAAACACATCCCAGGCGCCTGGGTGGCTCAGTCATTAAGCAGCTGCCTTCGGCTCAGGTCATGATCCCAGGGTCCTGGGATCGAGCCCCACATCGGGCTCCCTGCTCAGCAGGAAGCCTGCTTCTCCCTCTCCCGCTCCCCCTGCTTGTGTTCCTTCTCTCACTTTGTCTCTCTCTGTCAAATAAATAAATAAAATCTTTAAAAATAAAATTAAAAAAAAAAACACATCGCATTACCTTGAATATCTGGTTCTATTTCTCTGCCACTATTGCTCCTTGAATAGCATGCCAGTTATTAAGTTATTGTATTCCAGTCCCAAACCTTTCTATATTTTGCTTTGTGGATGCTAAAGCCAGGATTCTTTAAACATCTTGCTTTGCCAGATGGCTCCATTTTAGGCTCTGTTAATAGAGGATGTTAGAAGGAAACTGCAAATCTAGAGGAAGAAAAAAGGATTTGCCCCTTCCCGTCTGCTTCCTGTCTAATTGCGGTTCTTAGATCACCCCAGCAATGCTTCTTCATACTAGCAGCAGCAGTTCCTTCTCATAGTAGCAAATGAATCTGGTGTGCAGTTTTCCCAACAGTGGCAGGATGAATTTTAACGTGCTTCCAGTATCCTCGGAGACACCAGCACAAACTGAGTGGTACCCCTTCAGCAACTCTGGCTAGATTTTAGCTCCATAGGACCTCTCCTCTAAATTTCTAGGTTTTATCAATTCCAATCTCTTCCCTTTGTTGCTTTAGTACTAGGGGTGTTAGGTGTTTACCACAATTGCTTCTGTGATAGGCATGCTGATCGATCGCCAACAGACTTTAAAAGAAGTGACGTGACCAGAGCCTACTGATCATGATGTATATCTGCTATTTACACAGTGATTTTTGTACTGAAGACTATTAAAAGATAAACTGAGGCATTTTACACATTTTGAGTTTATCTGAGCAAAAATCAATTCGTATTGAGCAGCATTCAATCTAGCAGATAGAAAGGAGCTCCAAGGGGCTGTACAAAAATGAAAGACTTATAGACATAAGGGAGAGGAATAAGGAAGTTATACTAGGCAAAAAAGTGGGTTGGTTATGACAAGGTTACTTTCGTTTAGGGGATGGTAGGAGTCAACCAGGCAGATTATTTAACTAGTGTTAATCAGGTCCTTCCTGACCAACTGGTTTAAAATTCCATTTCTGGGAAAGCAGAAAACTGTAATTCAGTCTCAGTTTGGTGACCTGGGGCTTAGCATAAGTGACTCCATGTTGGACCTGTTGTTGTCTTGTTTTTAACAAGACCTATCAGCAAAGTTTTTACTCTATGCAACTACTCACAGTTAATATACCACGGTAAGTGAAATTTGAAACATGTTGTTGGGGAACTGGTGCTATTTAATTAACCCATGGTGTTTGGGCTTGAATGGTGACCCTGAAAAACAATTTGAAGTCAAACCCTCATACCTTAGAATTTGACCTTATTTGGAAATAGAGTTATTGCAGACATAATTAGTTAAGATGAGGTTATACTGGAATAGGGTGGGCCATTAATTCAATATGACTGGTATTCTTTTTTTTTTTTAAAGATTTTATTTATTTATTTGAGGGGGGGAGAGAGAGAGAGAGAGCGCACAAGCAGGGGGAGAGGCAGAGGGAAAGGAAGAAGCAGACTCCCTGCCAAGCCCAACGTGGGGCTTGATCCCAGGACCCTGGGATCATGACCTGAGCCAAAGGCAGATGTTTAACCCACTGAGCCACCCAGATGCCACAATATGACTGGTGTTCTTATAAGAAGACAATGAAGATAGGATAACAACAACATGTGAAATGGAGGCAGAGATTGGAGTTATGTAGCTATAAGCCAAAGAATACCTGGGGTTACCAGAAGCAGGAAGAGACAAGGAACCTCTGCCAAGACCAGATTTCTAGCCTCCAGAACTCTGAGAAAATAAATTTCTGTTGTTTTAAGCCACTTAGTTTATAGTTCTTTGTTACAGTAGACCTATGACACCAATACACATGGCAACTATTTTGGAAAAACCTACGTTTTTCCTACTGTGTCTTTCTCCTCTCCTTTCTTAGAGAACACTTCATTTCTGACACTTCTGATCACCAGATGTATGAGTTTTTTCCCCATACTAAGCAAATCTGCCACACCAGCTAGCTGTCTGACAATTTAATTCAATTCTGACACTATCTGCCTGGAGATGGCGTAACATCCCACAGGCTAAGGGCAGAGTCCCACAAGACTGCTCCCAACTTCAGATGCTAATAGCAAGTAGTAGGTTCCCAGGTTATCCACAACTTTTGTCTGACTTGGATACAAATCAGAGGTTTCCATGACCTCATTCCCCTTGGATTTGATTATTTGCTACAACAGTTCTCAAGAACTCATGGAAATACTTAATGTTTACCAACGTTATTTTTTTTAATTATTAAAGGATATGATAAGAAATACAGATGAACAGCCAGATGAAGAGATACATAGGGCAAGATCTGAAGGGGTGGGAACACAGTAGCTTCTGTCCCCAGAGAGTTGGGGTGTGTTACCCTCCTAGTACATGGAAATGTTCATCAACCTGGAAGCTCTCCATCATACTACTGTGATTTTTATGGAGGCTTCATCACATGGGCATTATTGATCACTAACTCCATTTTCAGCCCTTTTCCCTTCTTAAGAGCATTGGGGGCGGGGGAGGGAGCAAGGCTGAAGTTCCAAGCTTCTAACCATAGCTTGGTCTTTCCAGTGACCAACCTTCATCCAGGGGCCATCCAGGAGCCCACCAATTAGAACGAAAGACATTCTTCTTACTCAGGAAATTACAAGAGTTTCAGAAGACCTGTGCCAGGAACTGGGAGGCAGAGACCAATATATATTTTCTATTATCTCACAGTAAGTAGAATTATAAAATGATATGTATGATAAAATGAAATAACTAAAATTCATGCATGTCAGACCTGTTTAAAGTAAGGACTACCTGTAGTCTTAATTCCCCATATTACATATGCATTTTAAACAAATCAACTAACTGCTATTTCACAGAGAGAACCAAGAGGTAGGATATTAATACCTGTTACATGTAAGCATTTTAGCACATCAGTGAAGCATATTTATGATGACCTTCATAATCACATACACACATTATTTTAGCACTTTCTTAAGATGGCAAAAATGAACATTTCTATCTGTTTAATTACATATAAATCTAAGAAGCAAAAGTATAGATTATATTTAATGACCAATGCTTCAGTATTCTATCACATTTGGGAATTATTCAGGTAATCAAGGATGAACCATTAATCAAATAATACTAAGTTAACTAAGGGTCTTGGGGATTTTGTTTAAGTTGACATGCTATGGAATACAATTACTGTTGATATGAAAGAGTTTGTCAGAATTATAATTCAATTTAGTTAAATATCTAATTTTACATATTTCATAATCTTAAATGTTTTACTATGCTCTCCACTGACTAAATAAAAAAACCAAAGTTCTTTTAAAACTAAAACTGTTGGGCACATGGGTGGTTCAGTTGGTTGGTCATCCATCTCTTGATTTTGGCTCAGGTCATGATCTCAGGATCCTGGGATCTAGCCCTGTGTCGGGCTCCCTGCTGAATGGGGAGTCTGCTTGTCTCCCTCTCCCTAGGCCCCTCCCCCTGCTCGCTTTCTCTCTCTTAAATAAATAAATAAATCTTTTTAAAAAAACACACAGGGCGCCTGGGTGGCTCAGATGGTTAAGCGTCTGCCTTCAGCTCAGGTCATGATCTCAGGGTCCTGGGATCGAGTCCCACATCGGGCTTCCTGCTCCTTGGGAGCCTGCTTCTCCCTCTGCCTCTCTCTCTCTCTCTCTGTCTCTCATGAATAAATAAATAAAATCTTAAAAAAAAAAAATAAAAAAAATAAAAAAAATAAAAAAACACACAAAAACTAAAAAGCAAAACTGTCAAACTGGTCCCATTTGTCCAAGGATTCACTATAGTTTCATGAACTTGGATTTTTATATAAAAGTGCATCTGAGCTAGGAGTTTTATGAGAAGATTTGTTTCTTCTTAGAAGACCAGCACATTTAGAGTATTAGAAATTCAGGGGTTTTCCCCTATAATTCTTGGGTTTCTTTATGGATTGCAAGCTTTTTTTAGTCTCTATAAACCAACCAAATTGGAGCTCCTTTACCTTGAGAGATTTTATAATCAAATTCATTCATATACTCTGAAGGTAGAATATTATTTCCTACTCAAGCAGTGGAACGTATAGGCTATTTTAAATTACAGACACAAAGATATACTGAGAGCTTGCAGATTTAGTTCTACAACCTTACCTATGGGTAAAAAGTAAACCCAGACATAAAAACTCACCAGCCCAAAGACAAGTTTTCTTTCTACTGGACACAGTATATTTGCTTAATTCATCTGAATTCACAAATTGTTAGATAAATGAGCCAAGGAAAAAAGATCAATAAACCAAATTCTCTGCCATATCCAATTCAACAGAGAATAGATTCTTATCAAGTCAATAGAGATCACCAAATGGTCAGATCATAAAACCAGATTTCCAATCATTGCTTCTACCAAAGGGAAATAATTTATCAGCTAATATGCAAACCAGAACTGAAACCAAACTTGGCCAAGAACCAGAAACAAAAACAAATCACAGAGTAAGAGAAAAAAAGGAAAAACAGAGGGAGATGCAGGTGAGTTAGTGAAGGTAAAATTATATTGCTGCTTGGAATTCACTCTGAAGATCAAAAAGGGAAATGCCTTAAATAACCCATGAGGTACGCTTCTTAAGCAGGGTAGTTTTCACTGGCTCTAATGTGTGAGTCCACCTTGGCATCTAGGTGGAATAATTTTTGTAACAAAGTATAATTTTATTTCTAAAATCTTAAAAATCACTCAAACATACATAGAATGATACCATCAACAATTTGTTTGTTTCATCAATGAAGGAAATAGCAGAACTGTAAAGTTGATTTAGAGGAGAATTAGAGAAATTAAGGACTATATAATAAAATCAGGAAAGACATACTGAAATAAATTTGAGACAAAAGTGGTTAAAATCTTACTGGTCAATAATACTATAATTATAATACTATTATAGTATTATAATATTATATATTCTCATATATAATACAACTTCTTTTCTATAGAACATTAATTATTTGCATCTCTTCCAGAAAAAAATAATCTACAAGGCGATATGTACCTTTACGGTCTTAAGCTGTGGTAGTTAAAAAATCCTAGAACTAGAGAGAACCTGTTAACAGGATGAAGTGTAACACTGAAAGGACATGCAATCAACCTTTCGCTTTAGTTCCAAGTTTGGGATAATTTTTTCTTAACAGGAAAGAAAATCAAAGTGAAGTATGAAAAAAAATTAGTTCAAATTTAGTTCCTCTGTAGATTTTTGTTTATTTCTTAGTAACTTCTGCCACATTTTTGCAGATTGCTGAGATCCCAAGACAGGTGGAGCCTGTAGGTCATCTAAAATTACTTTCACTGAGAATTTTCCCTTAATTAATTCTTTTCAAATATTTTTATTTATTTATTTATTTATTTATTTATTTATTTATTTATTTATTTATTTAGAGTGTGCAAGAGGGTAGAGGGGAGAGAAAATCTTAAGCAGACTCCACACTGAGCATGGAGCCTGACGCAGAGGTTGATCTCACGACCCTGAGATCATGACCTGAGCTGAAATCAAGAGTCTAGCACTTAACTGACTAAGCCACCCAGGTGCCCCTTTTCCCTTAATATATTAGCAAAGACAAGAATTCTAGCACCTTTAATTTCCTTTTAAGCAGATAAATGCTAATGTTTCTTCAATAGAAACACTTCTAGCTAAGTTTCTAAAAATGGAAAAATGGAGTTTGAAGCAGATCAGGTTCTAATACAACTCCTACACTCCATGCCTCTCCACAAATAAACATGAATAATTTTTTACATCTACTTATACCTGTATCATATGCAAAACTTACTTTTAGCTCTTTCTTTCAATTACAACTTAGTTAAATGTCTTGAGGTATTTACTCTCTGGTCTATCCCAAGACCCTATGTCTTTCAGCATAGAATAGTGGTTAAGAGGGCAGCTCCTTCTAACTCTGTGATCTTGTACATTGACACTTTTTATTTATTTATTTATTTAAAGATTTTATTTATTCATTTGACAGAGAGAAACACAGTGAGAGAGGGAACACAAGCAGGGTGAGTGGGAGAGGGAGAAGAAGGCTTCCCGCTGAGCAGGGAGCCTGATGCAGGGCTTGATCTCAAGACCCTGGGATCATGACCTGAGCCGAAGGCAGCTGCTTAACGACTGAGCCACCCAGGCGCCCCGACCCTTTTTTTTTTAAGATTTTATTTATTTGTGAGAGACAGCGCGCGAGACCAAGTGCGCGAGAGCAAGTGCACACACAAGCAGGGGAAGTGGTGGGCAGAGGGAGAAGCAGGCTCCCTGCTGAGCAGGGAGCCCGATGTGGGACTCGATCCCAGGGCCCTAGGATCATGACCTGAGCTGAAGGCAGATGCTTAACTGGCTGAGCCACCAGGCGTCCCTACATTAACCCTTTTTGCCTCACTTTCTTTCCCAGTGGTTGTTATTTTACATAAGACTTACTCAAGAAACTTATTAAAATGAAGATTCCTGGATTTGTACTCAGATACTCTGAACTAGTCTATAGAACTGAGATTAGCTCAAGAATCTGTACTTTTACCTACACCTCTCAAGGAATTCTTACGCATGTGGTCATTAGCACATATTTTGAGAATAGGGATTGAAAGCTAGTTTTCCACACCAACTGGTATGAAGGTAGAAACCAAAATAGAATTATTGGTAACTATAGTATTGAAAGGGTATGGGGCTGGCTTAGCCCACGTGGCAACTATTAAGAGAATAAAATGAGTGTAGTGATCCATTCACAGAAGTTGCAGAGATTAAAAGAAAAGCAGCAGGTAATTAGGCACTGTAATATGAGTGCTGCCAAAAGATGCCTCATTCTGGGTATCAATGGTTTTAGCTTCAGTACAGTGGGATTTGCGAGAAAAATTCAACAACCAGCTTACTAAGATGTTGCTTAACATATATTTCAGAAAAACAGTGGACTTAACAGAGAATGGTTTAAACTACAATAATAGAATAACAGATTCTTAGGCATTTCTCTGACTTAAATAAGTTCATAAAAGTAGACTATCTGAATGAATGGGGGATGAGAAACCCCATAGAAAGGATGATATAACATCACACACTGGGAGAAAGCAAATAGCAAAACTTTTTGTGGATAATTTGATGCTGATTGTGACCTAACATAAGTCCTTAGGATCCAGAATATAACTAATTCCACTGGTCAGAATATGGGCTTAGAGATATTATATGAGAGTTGGAATTCTGCTATGAATTTATTGCACAGTTGGCCCAACCCGATTCTGAATTCATCCTGAGGTTTCATATAGTCCTTGCTTAAAACATGATGGCTCATTAGTTAGATGGATGGTATGACCCATATTGTGGTTGTCGATTATCCTTGGCCTTGTTCTTTCTCAGTGGACCCATGAGCAACGCAGCAATGGTGGCAGTGAAGGAAGCCATCATGAGTTTATCATCTGGACTTTGCTTCACCAAGGCTAACTCATTTACAAACATTGCTAAATTCTAACTGGCAAGCCATAGTGATCATTAACAAGAGGAAAACACAGAGAGCTCATCCATACTGAAAGGGGAAAGCTATCTACCTGACTGTAAATCATCTTCACTGGGCTCTTCCTGACTTGTAGATGACAATGTTTTATTCTTACCTAGAATCCCCTTGGTTGTGTACTCATTTTCATGGTTATAGTGCCATAATCTATAAACTTATTGGATGTGTTATACATCACTATGACATTCCATCCCCATTACCTCAGACCATTCTTTATAGAAAAAGAAATGAAGCTGAAGCCTAGAGTATTGTCATTATCATACTTTCCTGTGCCAACAAGTTGTCCTTTAAAAAAGTGGAATATTTTATTGAAAATCCAAACAGGGTATCAGACTGGGAACCTCATTTTGCAAAGTTAGAGTCCTGTCTTGCAGACTGTGATGTATGTTCTGAACCAGTGACCAGCAATGATACTTTCTCTCTCATAGTAAAGAATAGGATTTTAGGAAACTGGCAGTGTACTTGAGAGTGGCACTTCTCATGATCGGACCTAATAATCCACTTTCAGAATTTTTGTATACTGAACTGGAAATGATAGACTTTTCAGCCCCAAGGCTTAGAAACCAAGGAGAAGATGGGATATGGTAATTGTGGAAATAAGTTTGAAGTAAAAAGCCTCCTTATGCCACCGAAGCAAGAGGCAGGAAAGGAGGTAATTAATGACTATAGCTGGGTGATGGATCATGATTATAAAGGAGAAATGAAGAGTACAGCAAGAATCCTAGAGAACTCCTTTTACTATTATCTAGAAGTACCAGAGTACCAGAGACATGTACAGGAAGGATCACAAATGATTCTTTGCCCTCAAAATTGAAGGTTTGAGCACTCCACTGGGGGTTGGATGACTAGGCAAGGGAGGGAAGGGATGGGAGGAGTAGAATTGTATAAGCTTAAGTGCTGCAGAAGGCAAGGAACACAGTCTAGGTAAAGAGAGAGGTAAGTCATATATCGTAAATACTAGCTACTGCCTCATGATCAGTTGCCGACATGAGGGCTTTAGCCATAGTCTCTACATTAAATTTATTATTATTGCTATTTTGGTTTTTTACTAATTGTCATAGAAGTTACTGATTGTCCCCTATCATCTGTTTCTCCTTTCTTCCTTTGTAATAAAACACTCAGTTTTTCTAGGCACAGGACTACTCAAAATAAAGACTGCTTTTCCTTATCTCTTTTTAAGCTAGGTATGTTCATGTGATTAAGTTCTAACCAGTAGAACAGAAGCAGAAACATTATATTAGTGAAAGTCCTTAAGCGGGGTACAGGAGGGACATAATATTTTCACTTCCTTCTTTTTCTTGCTGACTGAAATAATATTATGTTCCACTGAATTATTTGAGAATATTCAATTCTTCTGTACAGGATAAAACATATGAATGAAACATTTGAAACTCATAAGAAGTAGTAAGCCTAGATACCAGGTAAGGTAGTAACTTATGAAATATTAATGAAACTCACAGAATGTGTTAACTATAGATAAGGTGCAAGCAAATAGCTTGTGAGACACAAGCAGAATTCATACAGTATAGATTTTAAGTAAGTTAATAACTTGTAAGACATGTTAAAGTTATACATAATAAATGGAGTATATGATAGGACAAACAAGAATGTTTTTTATAGGTAGAAAGGGGTAGAAAGATCAAGTCACAAGGTACAGATACTTGTCCTAGGCTGCAGCTATGCCATCCCCAAGTTGGCTACTGTGGTAGGCAGAACTGTAAAATGGCCCTCCAAATTTTCGGCCCCTAGTATATACACATTTTCTTTTCGTTGTGCATCAAATTTTAATTTAGGTAGTGCTGTGATGGGATTTTGCAGACATATTTAAGGTCCCTAATCAGCTGACCTTAATATAGGGAGACTATCCAGGTGGGCCTGACCAAACTACAAAAGCACTTTAAACCTGGGTCTAGAAATCAGAGACAGAAAGCCAGAGATTCAAAGCAAGAGGAGTTGATGCCCCATTCCTGCCTTGAAGATGGAGGAGGCCACATGGCAAAGAATATGAGCAACCTCTAGGAGCCAAGAGCAACTCTAGCTGATAACCAGTGAGGAAATGGAGACTTCATCCCGCAGCTTCAAGGAACTGAATTCTGTCAAGAAGAATGAAGCTGGAAGTGGATTTTTCCATGAAGGCTCAGATAAGAACTCAACCCACCTGAACCTTGATGTCAACATTGTGATACCTTGAGCAGAGAACTTAGTCAAGCAATGCCAGACTTCAAACCTACAGAACTATGAGTAGAAAATGGGTATTGTTTATGCTGCCAAATTTGTGGTAATTTGTAATGCAATAATAGGAAACTAACATAGCAACTCAATGGTGATATTCATCATGGTCCCATTCTGGCCTCACACATGTTCTATCCTGAAAACAGATAATACCCATAGTTGTTCAGAAGACTAATTAGGGAGCTACATTTGTAGCCAGGCATACTCACCCTTGCCTCTTGCGGATAGAGCAAATGAGTGTGTTGGTCCTGCCTGCTTTGTTCCCTTGCTCAAATCCCAGTTCCACTCCACATAATCACATCATTAAAGAGGAAGACATGTGGCAGAGAGAAAGGTTATATTTAGGTAGTGTGGTCCTTCCATCCCATTTGCATCCTACCCTAAATGTGTTAATGTGTTATCCCATCTTTTTTTTCTTGTTTCTCATTCTGTGTTTTAAATTGACTTACTAAACCACATAATTCAAGCATCTTATTTGGTCTGCAGGTTTTTTTGTTCTATGACCTCTGTGATAGCTTACATAGTAGTGTATTTAGAAGTTACTGTTGCATCAAGGTAATTCCTACAAGACGAATGTGGACATAATGGCTGGCATTCAAGCAGCCATCTTAGATTCACAAGGATGGAGCAACAGTAAGATAGAAGGAGAAACAATTTAGAAGAAGCCTGAATTACTTACATAATGGAGGGCTATGAGAGCCTTAGATTGCCTACCTCTGATTATTTTTTATGTATGAGAGAAATAAACTTCGAACTTTAAAAAAAATATTTTAAAAAAATTATTTGGGGGAGAGAGAGAGAGGGAGAGAGAGAGGAGAGAGAGAGCACAAGTCGGGAGGAGGAGCAGAGGGAGAAGGAGAAGCAGACTCCCTGCTGAGCAGGGCGCCCAACTCGGGGCTCGATCCCAGGACTCGGGGCTCAATTCCAGGACGCTGGGATCATGACCTGAGCCGAAGGCAGATGCTTAACCATCTGAGCCACCCAGGCACCCCTAAACTTCTAACTTTTAAAAGGGGTCTATATTTGTGATTTTCTGTCAATCACAGCTAAACCTAACTTGATGCACTAATGTTTCGTGTTTCCTCCCCTGTTATACATAATTGGTTTTCAAAATGTAGACCAAGGCCCATCAAAATGATCTGAGCTACTTGTCAAAATTTAGTTTTTTAGATTCTACCCTAACTTCTTTGGTGGGACCCAAGAATCTATACAAGTTATAAGCCTCTTTGGATATTCTGCCACTAATATTTGTAAACCATTGATCAATAGGAAATGGTATTTGTGGTACTTACACTTAGAATTTAGTCCAAAGACTAAAGAATGGCAAGGAAGACCTGAATAGGTCCCCAAAGGACTAGAGGGCTAATATAAAATACCTGGAGATTTTGAACTGAAAGGAAAAAAACAAATTTGAAAATTACCCGTATATTAGTTTAGTGTGGCTGCTGTAACAAATCCTCACAACTTTGGTAGCTTAAAACAACATACATTTAGTCTCTCAAGGTTCTGGAGACCAGAAATGCAAAATCAAGGTGTCGGCAGGGTCATACTCCCTCCAGAAGCTCTGGGGGAGAACTGATTCTTTGCTTCTTTTAGCTTCTGGTGGCTGCCTGCCATTCCTTGGCTGGTGGCCACATCACTCCAAACTGACTGTCTTCAAATTGCCTTCTCCTCTGTGTTTTTCTAATCTCCCTCTGCCTTTCCCTCATAAGAATACATGGTGTTATAGTTAGGGCTCATTCACATAATCCAGGAAAATCTCATCCCCTGAAGTTCCTTAACTAAATCATATCTTTTGCCATATAAGGTAATATTCACTCTTTGGCCATATAAAATAGTAGTTACAGGTTCTGGGGATTAGAAAGTGAATATATCTTTTGCAGGGGTGGGGGACATTTTTTCTTCTACTAAACACTTTAATATCACTTTTGGATAGAGTAGTTATTCCTGTCTATTAAGGACAGTTTGAATACATTTATAGTTTTTCATGTGATAGATCATCTTTGGAATTATAAGGAGATGTTTCATGCATGACACCCAAGAAGTGAAATATATTGGACATAAAATCATACTGGTTGCCATACCTGCTTGTCCTCTTTTAACTCAAGCCCTGCTCAGGGAAGCTGCTTTGAATTGCATTCTAGTATTACTGATCACATGAGGGTAGGTACATAATTCAAGGGAAGCTACCTTACAACCTATGAGATTACCTGTAGAAATGATTGAAAATATCTAAGACAAACACACTAGCTTCCACTGTAATTTGGACTACAGAGTTTGAAATGTGGAAAAGATTGATAGTCAGTAGAGAGATTTAGATTTAATAGGTCTAGGGTAAGACCTGAGTTCTCTCCTTTTTTTAACTAGCTTTCCACTAGTTCTATGTACTCCATAGATCTCTGTGGCATTAAAAAGATTATGGCATATTGAATCAAGTATTTAAGTCTTGTCCCTACCACTTAGTAGCTCCGTGACTGTCAGTCTCTCTGATCTTTATTTTCCTCCATGATGAAGACTATGTATACCTATTGGGATTATGAAAATTACATGACACAATATATTTAAAACACCTAGCACAGTGGTAGGCACACCGAAAAGCCTCAGTAAGTGGATATAGTAAGGGTTTTACTGCCATTTCTAAGATAACCAGATAAGGTGATTAAAACTGCAAACAGACAAGTCACCAAGCTTAAGAAGTTTGACAAAGTTCTTATAGTTTTTTGTACCTCTTTTTAGTAAATGTTATCATATATTGGATTCCTGTCTTCCAGATTCAGTCTAATTCAACATGCAATTTTGTTAAAATTTCTCTATCAGGTGTGATTACACTATATTAAGGGATAACTAACTTTTGTTAAGGAACCTCCTTATTTCTGGTTAGAAATCTGCATTTCTAAAAAAAAAGAAATCAGCATTTCTGACCATCTGTAGATTGTAGGCCCTTTGTGACTATGTCCTGGTCCTATTGGGGCATTTCTTGGTTATATATGGTAGTGATATTATATCTCGACATTAACAAGACTATTCTCATGTAGTGGAAGAGGGAATTCATAAGAGTCTAGTATCACAGAACTCTTCAAAGACACGCAGAGCTAAATCTGGATCAGGAAGCTCTGGATTAGTCCTTACTGCCTCATGAATACTATACTTGGATTTCTGCTACAACTATATACATCCATTCTTGAAAAACTTCTCGTTTTGCAAAATTATGCACTAAAAATACTCAGAACTTGTGCAACATTTTAACAAAAGCAGTAGCAAAATAATGCTAAGAAAAATAATAGCACAGTTAAACTGATATGTTAAATTCTTAATGAATAAATAAATATTACAGAAGATATAAGGGGAAAAAACATGAGAAGGGAGCATGAAAGAAGAAGCTAAAAAGAAGGAACATAAGAATTCAAATTATGATGACATAGGCAGAGTTACATTGTCATCTGAACTGCCAGGTAGAGAAGCTATTGCAGACTTTGCACAGAATGTAGTGATGCCAGAGACTTTGGCTTCTTTTGTTGTGTTTATTTGTACAGACCCTGGGGAGAACTGTACATTAGCACTTTTGAGACAGAGTCTGGGCCAAATAGAACTAAACAGAAAAACTTGTGAGGTATGGACATCTTGCATGTTACTCTTCCCCAGTGGCTTGCTGTGTTCCACTAAGTTAGTGTACTATGCATCCAGCTGTTACCTGATTGTCCAAAGTTGGGGTTGAATCAAACTCGACTCAAGGAAAATGAGAGCCAACCTGGAACAAATGTTTCTCTCACCTTCATACACAAGTGGTAATTGAAGTGAAATATAAATAGGAAGTAATTTACAGTTATACCAACATTTAGAGAGAAATCACTTTTAAATCACCATAGAACTTCATTCCAGTACTTTGAAACCTAACATTTTAACCCTAATTTCTCTTTTATGAACTTCTTTAGATCTCTCTTCACTTATTTGTTCTCAAAGGCTTTTTCCTTAAGTAATCTAGCACCTCAGTTCTAAGTGTGTCTAATGATAGGCTTATTCATCTTTTTGCACACAGTGACATATTTTACAGAGGTATGGTTTATGAAATAAAATAAATTTCCATATACACACTGCTTTCTTATATTTGATACAGCTGAACTGTGATAAAATCTCATACATAATCTGTTTATTTTAAACTCTAAGCCTGGAAGTGGTCTTAGTATTAATGATATATATATATATATATTTTTAAGATTATTTGTTTATTTATTTATTTGACAAAGAGAGACACAGCGAGAGAGGGAACACAAGCAGGGGGAGTGGGAGAGGGAGAAGCAGGCTTCCCACCGAGCAAGGAGCCCAATGCAAAATCCTGGGATCATGACCTGAGCTGAAGGCAGACGCTTAACAACTCACCCACCCAGGTGCCCCAGTATTAATGATTTCTTGCCAGCTAGCAACTTTTCTTTACCTCAGTTTACTTTCCTTCCCTCTAGATACTTGATGTAAGCTATAGTGATGGAAGGGTTATTTTGCTAATACACCCATTCTTTAGTCAACTATTTGGTTAGGTACCAGAAAAAAAATTGAATACACGAGTAAAATTATTTTTCTTACAAGAAAAGCAAAAGATATATTCATTACATTGAAAAAATGTTTGCATCCTTTTTCTTTTTTAAATATCAAAACACATTTAAAAACTTTATGGAATTAAGTAAAAATATAGTTTTTAATTTACCAAACCAATAAATTCTGATAATGTTAGTCAAGGCTCTAAAAAGTTACGCTATAAACACTGTCTATATTATTTTCCCTTTTCCTCCATTATCAGAATATTTGGAGAAAAAATATTTTGCCAGACTTCTAAGGGGACATATGTAGCTTATGTCAAGGATCTCTTTTTTTTTCCAATTGGCATATGATCTCTGTTTGACTCCAATGGAAATAATAGCTTATTTCTTCATCTGTCAGCCTCCCTTTGATATTAATTGAATTTTTCCAGTTCTTATTCCACTTCACACACACACACACACACACACACACACACACACACACACGGAGTACACCAGAAATGTAAGAGTTCTAAACTCAGACACACACATAGCAACTAGGAAAATGAATGCTTCTATAAATCTTTTAGTAGGAGACCAAAGAATTTGGTCAGAAATAACAAATCAAACCTTTTTCAAAATCAGTAGTTTTTACATGGTGTGTTACTTTACTCATCATTTTATGTATGTATGTATGTATGTATGTATGTATGTATGTATGTATTTACTTATGGTAAAAAAAAAACCTATAAATGTAACGATTTTAAGCCATCTTAATAATTTTTAAGTGCACAGTTCAGTAGTGTTTATTTACATTGTTCTGAAACAGATTTCTAGAATTTTCATATCCTGCAAAACTGAAACTCTATGCTCATTGAACAATTCCTCATTTTCCCTCCTCCAGCCCCTGGCAACTACCACTCTACTTTCTGTTTCTATGAGTTTGCCTGCTTTACGTACCTCATATAAGTGAGATCATCATATAGTATTTGTCTTTTTTTGACTGTTTTTTTTTTTTTTTTACTTAGTGTAATTCTCAAGGTTCATGCATGCTGTAGCATGTGACAAGATTTCCTTCTTTTTTAAGACTGAATAGCATTCCATCTATGTATATACTACCTTTCTTTAGCCATTTATCTGTCAATGAACATTTGGGTTGCTTCTACCTCTTTTCTGTTGAGAATAATGCTGCAATGAACATGTTTGTGCAAGTATTTCCTTGAGATCTTTTTTCCAATTCTTTTGGATATATACCCAGAAAGAGAGATTGCTAGGTCGTATAGGAATTCTATTTTTATTTTTTGAGGAATCTCCCATACTGTTTTCCATAGCAGCCATACCATTTTACTTTCCCACTAACAGTGCCCAACTATTGCAATTTCTCCAAATTCTTGCTAACGCTTATTTTTTTTACCGTTTTGATAGTGGCCATCCTAATGGGTATGAGGTAGTTTTGATTTACATTTCTCTAAGGATTAATGATGTTGCATGTCTTTTCATATGCTTGTTCGCTATTCATCATCTTATTTTAAAAATCAGTAAAATATGTGTAAGTCAAAAAGTAAGTATTCCCTAACTTCCTTTGTCCTCTGACTTCTTGTGAACTCACTTGACAAAAACCGGCAAGAACTCCGTATCCCATTCTCTGTGTTTGCAACTTGGGCAAATGATTGCTGGAGAAAAATCATGTAGTCGGAAAGATTGTATTGCTCCAAATTAATGATTACTTGCCTCAGTTGTGCCTTCAACATAGCTCAACAATCTTACAATATTTTTCTAGTCAACTTCCTCACCCTCAGTTGTTACCATACTTCCATACTTCCATAATTCTCTAAGACATCATCATTGATGCTTCTTCCAATAATAAAATGTTTGGAAGAGAAAACATAATCATACTAAACATATACAATTATAAGAAATAATTTTCTTCTCCAAATTTCATTAATATTAATTTTTAAAAAAAGTATCTCAGACTTCAAGAAATATATTCCAAACCTTCTCCCATCTCCTCAATCCTCATACTCCCACTACTCTCTCCCCTCATGCGAAATTTAGTGTCTGTTACATAGTCAAAATAGAAAACAAGATATAGGAGTCTTTGTATTTCCTGCCACCAAATCAACAAACCTACTAAAATGGTCTTCTTCTCTATGTAATTAAGGAGGAGGCAGGGCTGGGACTAGGGTGCAAATTTAAGGAGGCACTCATTCCCATTCTGGTCCTGAACTTGAATGAACCTGTGAGTGTGTACTTAAATTTTGCACCCTAGGGTTCCTGCTTGTCTTGTTCTAGGTCTGGCCCTGGGAAGAGTTAGCCCTTCTTTTATCCAAAGCCAATTCTTACTCTGGCTTCCAATTCTTTCCATCACCCATCTTCTTCTCAGGAATTGTGATCCCACTATTTCCTCTCTCCTGGATTTTCAGCTTCTTGCTCTATACTGAAATCCTTCCCTTTGGCATTCTCCCATTTTTTGAAAAGACAAGCAAAAAAGCTTCTTCTGACCATATCTCCCTTCAGTGAGAACTCATTTCCCATTCTCTTTTTGCCAACTGTTTACTACAAGCATTGATTTAAAAAATCTCAAAGTTTTACATGCGTGCCATCAATTCCTTAAGCATTTGATTTCTATCTACTCCTACCCCCACCTTTCCACTGAAATTGCTATTGCTTAGATCAGCGGTTCCTGAAGTGTAGTCTGGGAACTGGTGGACTTTGCTAAGGCTCTTTCAGGGGTTGCATGAGGTCAACACCATCTTCCTATAAAATTAAGATTCTATTTGCCTTTTTCACTCTCACTCTCTCACAAAAGGACAGAAAATTTCTCCAGAGACTACATGATGTGTTAAATCACAACAGATGGAATGCAGAAGCAGATAGGAGAATCCAGCTCTTGTTTGTTAAGCCAGATAGTTAAGAGATTTGCAGAAATGTAGAATAATGCCATTTCTTTCACTCATTTTGTTTGTTTGTTTTGGAAATATAGTTATTTATCCTACTTGGTCATAAAGTATTGTTCATTTTATATATTGCTAGATTTGATTTGGTAATTTTAATTAAGGAATTTTTCTATCTATATTCTTTAATTTGTCCAATTTTTTAAATTTTTATTTTTTGCAATGTCTTTAGCAGGTTTTGGTATTAAGGTTATTCCGACCTCACAAAATGAATTAGAAAGTGTTCCTTCCTCTCCTGCTTTATGAAAGAATTTGTGTAGTATTGGTATTATTTTCTCAAGTGTATTAAAGAATTCATCTGTGATGGGGTGTCTGGGTGGCTCAGTCATTAAGCGTCTGCCTTCGGCTCAGGTCATGATCCCAAAGTCCTGGGATCAAGCCCCGCGTCAGGCTCCCCGCTCCGCGGGAAGCCTGCTTCTCCCTCTCCCACTCCCCTTGCTTGTATTCCCTCTCTCACTGTCTCTCTCTCTGTCAAATAAATAAAATCTTTAAAAAATAAAATAAAATAAAGAATTCATCTGTGGTACCATCTGGGTTTAGGGTTCTCTAAATTGTGGTCTATTCAGATTTTCCATTTAAAAAATTGTATTTTTCTGATTATTGGTGATGTAGAACATTTCTACTTCTGTGTTCATATCCTTTACTCATTTGGTCATTGGGTTTCTGTCATTTTTTTTCACTGATTACTAGAAGTTTCTTGTGTATCCTTAATATTAATCCTTTATCAGTTGTAATCATTGATAAACACCTTATCCATCTGCCCAGGATCTAACTTTTTTTTAGTATCCTTTGTCATATAATTTTGATATAAAAACCCCCATCATTCCCTCCCTTCAAAATGTATGGTTTTGGGGGTCTTAAGAATCCTCTCCTCCCTGCCAATACCCCTAACATCATGTAGTCTTTCAGCAACATTTGTTTATTCTGATAGGTTTAATATTTTAACTATCATGATTTTATTTTTTAATGAAAAAAGATATTTTTCCCAGCTTTATTAAAATATAATTGACACATAACACTGTTAAAGTTTAAGGTGAACAGTGTGTTGATTTGGTTCTCTTACATATTGCAAAATAATTACCACCATATTATTAGCTAATACTTCTATCATGTGACATAATTCACATTTCTTTTTTGTGATGAGAACATATAAGGTCTACTCACTTAGCAACTTTCAAGTATATAATACAGTGTTGTGAATCATAATCACAATGCTATGCATTAGATACCCCAAACTCTCATCTTCTAACTGAAAATTTGTACCCTTTAACCAGCACCGTCCCCCAGCCTATGGTAACCACCATTCTACTGTTTTTATGAATTTGGCTTTTATAGATTATACGTATAAATGATATCATACAGTATTTGTAATGACACAGCTGTTGATTTAACTCTTTTTAATCTTTGTAATGAGTCATTTTCATAAAAAAATATATCTTTAAATCTCCCCCCTCCCTCCACCAGTTGAGTCATGATGCAGTCTTTATTATATACCAACTTGTTTTTATTTTGAACTATGTATATATCAGCCTGTTCCTGTGTCAGTACAGCATTGTTTTTGTTACTCCGACTTTGTAGTATATCTTAGTGTCTGGGAAGCCTGTCTCTTTTCTTTGCTATTCTTTTTCAAAATTGACTTAGCTCTTTTTAGATATTGTTAATTTTCCTATATTTATTTTATAATTACTTTATTCAAAATCCTTAATCTTGATTGTTTTTACACTTTATCAAGGAAAATTTTAAAGATATATCAAAGTAGGGAGAATGGGAAAAATAGTCTAATGAACTCCCATGGACTTCATCACCAAACTTCAAAAATTATCAACACATGGTCATTTTTGTCTTATCTATTGTCCCCCCCACTTTTCTTTACTCCACCAGACTACCTTAAAGCACAGATA
Organism: Halichoerus grypus; assembly: GCF_964656455.1. Lineage (NCBI taxonomy): Eukaryota > Metazoa > Chordata > Mammalia > Carnivora > Phocidae > Halichoerus > Halichoerus grypus. The sequence continues at coordinate 88,949,917 of NC_135717.1, forward strand.
TAATATCATGTCTTTGTATCAACAAATGTTAAATCACTATTCAAATTTTCCTGTGTCACTTTTTTGAGATGGAATGTCTATTTTTTTCAACTGAGGTGTAATTGACATAAACATTATACAAGTTTCAGGTGTACAGCATAATGATTCACTATTTGTATATTGCAAAATGATCACAGTAAGTCTATATAACATCTGTCACTATATGTAGTTACAAAAATTATTTTTCTTGTGATGAGAACGTTAAAGATTTCAGGGATTTTCAAATAGAGTTTACAGTACTATTAACTATAGTCACCATACTATATATTACATCCCCATGACTTATTTATTTTATAACTGGATGTTTGTACTTTTTGACCCCTTTAACCCATTTTGCCCACCCCTAACTCCCACCTCTGGCAACCATCTATCTGTTCTGTGTATCTGTAAGTTTGGTTTTTCAAGTTACAACATATAAATGAGATCATACAGTATTTATCTTTCTCTGTCTGACTTATTTCACTTACTATAAGGCCCTCAATGTTCATCCATGTTGTCAAAAATGACACAATTTCATTCCTTTTTAATGGCTGAATAATATTTTACTGTATATACACATCACATTTTCTCTATCCATTCATCCATTGATTGATACTCAAGTTGTTTTCGTGTCATGGCTATTGTAAATAATGTGACTAATATGGGGGTGCACATGTTTTTGAATTAGTGTTTTTGTTTTTCTTTGTATAAATACCTAGAAGTGGAATTCCTGGATCATATGGCAGTTCTATTTCTAATTTTTTGAGGAATGTCCACAGTGTCTTCCATAGTGGCTGCACCAACTTTTTTCCCCCTCTATTCATATTAAATTTTAATTAATAGAAAATTGAGACAATATTTAAACTAAATTATCATGACAATTATCACAAAAGCTGAAAATTACTTTATACAACCATAAAAGACAGTCATCTGGCTTTGATAAGTTATTTAAACCATTAGTAACTGTTACAAATTAAGTGCTTGACTTCAAAATGTCAAAGGCAAAAAACAGTTCTGAGACTTCATAATAAAGAAAAAAATTTTTTAAGCTAAGTATGGCTAACTCTAGATCTAAATCTATGCAGTAACATTCTAAAAAGACTTTAAAAAATATATAGATAATTAAGAGTCTTAGTTAGCCTAATGAAAATAATGTAATATAATAAAAAACTCAGAAACTATAGTTCAACATGCAACATCTAGTAATAATGGCATATCTTTTCTTCCTGTTTCTTGTGCAGGGACAGAAGATGTGGGTGTAGGTAGTTCTGATAAAGTAGGTGCTCCATTAGCATCAGATTTATTTGGCTCGTGCTCAGACTGTAGCGTAAATGGATTAGAAGGAAGAGTGCTTGGGGTAGCAGTTGCATGAACCACTGGTTTGATGGGGTGCTGTACTGGTGTAGAACTACTGTAAATCTCTGCTCTTGGCAGTCTGTAGCCTGTGTAATTATTTCTGCTTCTTTGAAATAAAATATTTCTGTGGGAGCAAACTACTGGCATCACTGGAATACTTGTCTTCCATCCTATTGGCAAACCCACTACTGTCTGTTGCTTGCATCACCTCCCTTCTGTAATCCGTACCTTTTGGGAAGCTATTAACTGCCATCTTCTTTGCTTCTTTTTATCTCTTTTCATATTCAAGCCATTCTGTTGTTTTTTTCCCATTGTGAAACTTCTGTTTGACAATTGTAGTCATATTTTTTCCCCAGAAGAGCTAATATGCTCAGACCAGTGATCTTCTGAATTGTAAGGTGCATCTGAAGTTTTGCTTGGATTATTGTTTGGATTAGAAGAATGTGAATTTGAACTATGAATAGCAGCGCGGTTGTGTGAATTATCTTGTGGAGAGTAACTGGTCCCACCATCCCTCTTTCCAATTATGAATATGTACATTTTTGGCATTACTGTGACCTGTGCTGTCACTATATTTTTTTCAAGACTATCAGATCTCTGCAACATTTTAATTGGTGGTGAAGGACTTTCAGTGGTGCATTGTTTCATTTCTCTGATCCCTGCTCATGGGGTGACTCTTCAATGAATACTGAAGTGCCTGTTAAGGAAGGCTGCCAGGACCACCCCAGCCCCCACCCCTCCCGCAGTGACAGCTCAGCTTGTCCAAGCCTTCCTTTTCCTCTGAGGCCTGGCTTGCTCCCTTGGAACCTGTCAGCTCTTTCCATTTGCTGCTTTTTTTCCACCACCCTTTCAGTTTAGGGATAGTCCTCATCCAGGACCTGCTGGATGCTGCTCCCAGGGCCCCTGGAAGCGTTCAGGAGAGACCCCCTTCAGGAGGAGGATGGTGGGGCCACACCAACTTAAAGAAAAAAAATTAGAGTTGGTTTGCTTAAAACAGGATTGATCCAGATAAAGCCCCCAGATTTCCTGTGGTTTATATGATCATAATTTTAAAAAAAGAAGAACAACAATAATCCCTGCCTCCCTTTTTCTCCTCCTGCCATTTTTTTTTTTTTTTGTTTAAAAAGCTGGGCTGTCTTGTGGAATTTCCCATATTATGGATTTTGCTAATTGCAAACATGTTTTTTTATTCCTTGTATTTCCTGTAACTTGTTAAATCTAGAGATTTGATTTAAGTTCAATTTTCTTTGGCAAGAACATTTCAAGAGATGATGCTGTATACTTCATATTGTATTACATCATGAATCAAGTAATTGACTTTCTTTTTGTGTGGACAGGATTGACTTTCAGTTCAAGGTATGTTGTTAGCCTAATCCAGTCATCATCAAGTTTCCCAACAATGTTTCAGCTAATGCCATAGTTTTTAAACTATAGCCTATGACCATGGGGATATCTCTGAAATTCTTCCAGGGAGTCGGCAAGGCCCCAAATACTTCAAATAGTAATAGATATCATTTGCCTTTTCTCTTCATTTTCTCACAAGTATACAGCAGAACTTTTCAGAGGCTTTGTGACATTTTTGTTCTAAATTTTTATCAGTTTTAATTTCTAATATGATATTCAGAGATATCACCCCCATAAAGAAAACCTCTCTGCAGTCCTCAGTAATTTCAAAAATGTGAAGCACGAAAAGTTGGAGAACAACAGAGCTAATGAATTTAGCAGTTAGTGCAGCCAGTGATGATTATTCCCTGAATTTATTATTTCATTAGGGGTTATGAATAGTAATATTAATATTTTTTAAAGATTTATTTATTTATTTTAGAGATAGAGAGAGTGAGAGACAGAGAGAGAGAGAGAGAGAGCAGGTGCATGCAAGTAGGGGGTAAGGCCAGAGGGAGAGAACCTTCAAGCAGACTCCCTGCTGAGCATGAGATCTCGACCTGAGTTAAAACCAAGAGTCTGATGCTCAACCGACTGGAGCCACCCAGGCGCCCCAATAGTAATATTATTAAAGTATAAATCTGATCTTGTCACCCTTCCACTTAAATAGCTTCTTATTATTCTTATCTTGGGTATTGTACAATATCTAAAGAACATGATAGAGTATCTTACTAAAGATAATGATACTCTATTGATGCTTTTGTGCTGAGGGAATTTTCCACTTCTGGATAAAAGGAAGAGGTTGATATTCCAGAATTTATCCAGAGAGCTATTTCTGGGGAACAGAGAAACTACAGAAAAGAGCATAAGAGAATGAAAAATTCAAAAAAGAGCATAAAAGAAATGTAAGCACAATAAACAAAAGTCTTACATGCATCCTAATGGTATTCCAGAAGAAGAGGAGAAAGAGTATGTGGCAGAAGAAACATTTAAAGAGAAAATGGCAAAGAAGTTACCAAAATTCTTTCAATTGCTCTCTTCTCCTCCCACCATCCCATCTCTTTTTTCTTGTTCCTTTCCCTGTGCTTTAGTTTGGATAATATATATTGATTTTTCTTCAAATTCACTAATCTTTTTTCCTATGTCCAACTTGCTGTTAGGTCTCTACAATGAATTCTTAATTTCAGTTATTGTATCTCTCAGTGTTAGAATATCTATTTGCTCTTTTTAATTTTTTTATTATTATTGTTTTTGGTGAGTTCTATGCCCATTGTGGGGCTTGAACTCATGACCCTGAAATCAAGAGCTGAATGCTCTACCAACTGAGCCAGCCAGTTGCCCCTATTTGCTCTTTTTAGAGATTAATTTTTATTATTTAAGTACTATATATTTTCACCTGTTTTATATATCTTTTCCTTTGTTTTCCTTAACACAGTTAAAATATTAATTTAAAAGTCCTTGTCTGCCAATTCCCGTATCTGGATCACTCTATGGGTCTGCTTCTTCTTTTTTTTTTTTTTAAGATTTTATTTATTTATTTGACAGAGAGAGACACAGTGATAGAGGGAACACAAGCAGGGGGAGTGGGAGAGGGAGAAGCAGGCTTCCCACAGAGCAAGGAGCCTGATGTGGGGCTTGATCCCAGGACCCTGGGATCACGACCTGAGCCGAAGGCAGACGCTTAACGACTGAGCCACGCAGGTGCCCCTCTATGGGTCTGCTTCTAATGGCTATATTTTCTCTTGATTACAAGTCACATTTTCTTTCATATTTGCATGTCTTGTACTTTTTTACTATATGTTGAACATTTTATATCCAAAAGCTTATGGGAACTGAAATACTATTTTGTCCTAAAGGGTGCATGTTTTTTCCACTGTCAGGAAGCTAGAATGAGAGACATTGCTTTGATCTGATCAGGCATTATGCTCTGTTGGATTTGGATTGCAAATTTACTTTGTTTGAGTTCACCTCAGGTTTCAAACATCTTGAGGGTGAGATTTGGAGTTCTCTGCTGTGTGTTTAAATACTTATGCCTCTAGCAGGACTTTGAGACTAGGCATTGTGAGACCAACCACATCTTACTTGGAAGCAGAACTGCTACAATTAACAAATTTATAATCTGTTCATGAAAGACAACTTGAAAAATAATCCCAAATAAAAAAAAGACAAATATTCAGTCAAAATGCTATCATTTTAATAAAGCAACGTCATAATTTTATTTTATTTTTTTTAAAGATTTTTTTTTTTTTAATTTGACAGAGAGAGACAGCAAGAGAGGGAACACAAGCAGGGGGCGTGGGAGAGAGAGAAGCAGGCTCTCCTCTGAGCAGGGAGCCCGATGTGGGGCTTGATCCTAGGACCCTGGGATCATGACCTGAGCCGAAGGCAGATGCTTAACGACTGAGCCACCCAGGCGCCCCAACATCATAATTTTAATGTACTTTCTTATAGAAGTTGTCCCGGGACTAGATGGCTTATAATTGTTTCATTATTTAATTGAAATTCTGAAATTAACTATATACTTTGATTGGGGGTGAAGCTATTCTCAAGAAGCATTTTCTGCCAGATCCTAAAGGAAGATAATATTCATTTTTTTTTTTTTTAAAGATTTTATTTATTTATTTTGACAGAGAGAGACACAGCGAGAGAGGGAACACAAGCGGGGGAGTGGGAGAGGGAGAAGCAGGCTTCCCGCCGAGCAGGGAGCCCGATGCGGGGCTCAATCCCAGGACCTGGGGACCATGACCTGAGCCGAAGGCAGACGCTTAATGACTGAGCCACCCAGGCACCCCGGAAGATAATATTCATAATGAGACTGCTTGTTTTAAAATTTTGTCCAAATATCACTGGAAAGGAAGCATCTATACTTTTGCATTCTTGCAAGATGATTAGTGTGGTAATGTCAATCTGGTGTGGCTTCTTGAATTATTATTCTCATAATTCTCACTGGGACTTGTGTACTGTGCCTACACAGTTCTTTTAAATAAGTATTTTTTTTTTTAATTTTTTTTAAAGATTTTATTTATTTTTGAGAGAGTGAGAGAGAGAAAGAGTGCACAAGTGGGGAAGGGGAGGGGCAGAGGGAGAGCAGACTCCCTGCTGAGTGGGGAGCCTGATGCAGGACTCAACCCCAGGACCCTGGGATCATGACCCGAGCTGAAGGCAGATGCTTGACTGACTGAGCCACCTAGGTGCCCTTAAATAAGTCTTTTAAATTAATACCCCAAAATTTCTAATTCTGAAGGTATTAATTTTGGTTAATCTCTTAGTTAAGTATGTCTAAAGCTATCAGTAGCTTTTCTTAAGGGATAAGTAAGTCAGATATTTTCCAAACCTTTGAGTATCTAAGAATAAATTTGTTACTTTTCTACATGAAAGACAATTTAAACATAAATTCTAATGTCCCATCCTTTCCCCCTCAAAACTCTAATGATATTGCTTCATTTAGTAGTTGATATTTAATATAACAGAGGAGAAGTCTGATGTCAATGTTTTTTGTTTGTTTGTTTGTTTCTTCAAATATTGCATGTTGCGTCTCCATCTTTCACCCACCCACCAAATATCCAGCTATGGTATACACAATCTCTTAACCCAATCCTCAACTCAAAGCACATAGGATTTTTCTTTACTTTGCCTATTACTCAAACATGCTACCAAAATATTTTAAAATATAGGTCTTTTTTGGGGGTGTTTGGGTGGTTCAGTTGGTTAAGCATCTGATTCTTGATATCAGCTCTGGTCTTGATCTCAGGGTCATGAGTTCAAGCCCCACACTGAGCTCTAAGCTGGGCATGGAGCCTACTTAAAAAAATAAAAATAAAATAAAACAAAATAATATATAAGTCTCTTTTTTATGATTTGAAATGTATTTCAGAAGGCTGAAGTGAAATACTGGCCATTACTCTCTGAGGGTCATCCTAGTCAGATGTGATTTAAAAAAAAAAACAAAAACAAAAACTTGGCAAGTTCCAGATTGTCCTTGCTCTCTTCTACTTCACCTCCACCTTGTCTTCCTATCTGCCAAACTTGATGATGAGAAACAAACACTTGATTTGGATCCACAGTGGCAATAACGACATCGAAGAAATAGCTTTCCTTTTGCCGTCCCACTTAGGCAGCTATATATGATTGACTTTTCAGATTAATTAATTGGTGACTCCTCTGTTCCTCTAACTACCTCTCCTGAGTTGTTACTTCCCTGGCTCCTACTACAGGTATAGAAGGTTCAAATCCTATAATAAATCTCTTATTTCAGAAGACTCATTAGGGTCTCTGCTTCTCTTACTAAACTGTAGCTGATACTGTTATTGGTATTGGAAATTGGTCCAGGGGAACAGAAATATGATGATGGGACTTTAGAACTGATTCTCCAATCTACCTAAATTTAGAATTAGTGACACTGTTGCCAGTAGTAAAATGGTAGCCTATGACATGAAGTGACAAAATAGTTGCTTAATTAATGCTTGCACCATTGCAAGCATTAATGCTTCACCTCATCACCAGCAATCAAGTGCCTATAAATATAGCTCTTGCCACAGATTATCTTAGAGGAAAAATAATATTGTTGGCTGCTTGCTTCTAGGTGCACTGTAGAACTCCAAGAAAAAAAAAATGAGTTCAGAACGTTAAATTTCTAGCTTTAGATCCAGGTAAGGAACCAAATGGCTCCTATGACTGCCCTAAAACAAACCTTCATCTCTTTTAGTTGCAGAGTAACAAGATTCCTGACCAAGCCCAAAGTCTTACCATGTGGATAGCTAAGCTACAATGCAAATTGAATTTATAATATAATATGGTCTCTTATAGTAATGTTAGGGTATTGATTGGGAAGTAGTGGGAGAATTCGGGGTGGAAACATAGGGAAGACTACAATGAGGCTAAGGACCCAAATTTTGCTAAGCACCTTCTGCATTAGAAAGACTTTTGTGTTTATTAGTCGTTTAGTCTAATTAAATTAGTCTTAATTAGTAAATTAGTTTTCTCTGTCTCTTAATTAGAACCAGTAATGACCTTCCCGAGTTGGTTACTTTATAGGGTCCAGTATCCAGGTATGGACTTGGAAGGTATCTCTTCCAAGATAAAGGACAAGTTGCTCCATCTGATCCCACCTACCAGGAAGAAAGAGACACAGTGCCTATTGGGCCTCTTTGGATTTTAGAAGCAACATAAACTATAGTTGTATAGACTACTCTGATCCATTTACTGGGTAACCCATAAGGTTACTGGTTTGGTGTGGATCCTGGAGGAATCTCAGCATCAGATGTAGGCTGCTGCACAATTTGCTCTGCCATTTGAGCCATATAACCCAGCTGATATGATTGTGCTTGTGCTATCTGCGGTAGATAAGGACACTGTCTTATTCTATAGGAGTCTTTGGCAGGCTCCTATAGGATTTTGAAGCAAAGCTACACCATCTTCTGCAGATGACTACTGTCCTTTGGGGAAAAGGTTTTTATCCTTTTATTGGCCCTAATACAGACTGGTGACTTGACCACAAGCCACCAAGTTACCATGTGACCCAAGCTGCCCATCATGAGCTGAGGGTTGTATGACTTATCAACCATAAAATAAAGTATGCACAACAGCACTCTATCATCAATCTAGATGGGCCTTGAGAACCTCCTATAGGAAAAAGTAAGTTATAGGAGTCCCAGCTCCAACTCCTGTTACACTGCCTCCTTTCTTTTCAATTTATATCTATGAATGCATTGGGAATTCCTATAGCTTAAAAAAAAAAATTGGGCCTGGTTTAAAGACGATTCTGAAGTATATGCTGACACCACCTGAAATTGAATTACTGCAGTACTGCAGCCCTACTCTGGGGTAAACTTGAAGAATACTGATGAAGGAAAATTCTCTAATTGGGCAGAATTTCAAGCGGTGCATTTAGCTGTCTACTGTATCTAGACCAGAGTTCACCAGAAGTATGGATCTGTATCAATTCATGGGCAATTGCTGACATATGGCTGGATGGTCAGGGACAAAGAACAGATTGGTGACATGGCAGTCTGGGGTAGAGGTAGTGGATAGACCTCTCCAAATGAGCAGAGTGTAGAGATATTTGTGTATCATGTGAATATTATCAAAGAGGAACCTCACAAGTAAAAGTTATTCACAATAAGGTGGAAAAGATGACCCACTCTGTAGATATCAGATATCATTTTTCCTCAGGTGTCCCTGTCCTTACCAAATGGGCTTTTGCTCAAAGTGATTGTGTAAGCCAGAACGGAGATTATGCATGGACTTAGCAACACGGATCTTCACTGACTAAAACCACGACAATGAACCCAAGCTACAACAGCAGAGACCAAAAATAAACCCTTGATTTGGGACCATTCCCTGGAGGATAAGTCAACCTTGGTAGCAGGTTATTTACATTAGATCAGTTCCATCAAAGGGTACACTTCATTCTCACTGGAAGAGACTTTCACTGTTTTGTTTTGTTTTAAGATTTTATCTATTTGTTTGTTAGGAGAGAGAGAGGGCACAAGCAGGGGAAGTAGTAGGCTGAGGGAGAAGCAGGCTCCCAACTGAGCAAGGAGCCTGATGCAGGACTTGATCACAGGGCCCTGGGATCATGACCTGAGCTGAAGGCAGTTGCTTAACCAACTGAGCCACCCAGGTGTCCCGAGACTTTTACTTTGGAAGCATATTTACCTTTCCTGCCTGTGATGCTTCAGCCCAAACCACCATAGCCCATGGATTTACAGAATGCCTTACTCATAATATTATAAAATTCTTTTTAACCAAAAAATTCATTTTACAGCAAATGAAGTGTGGTGATCTGCTCGTCTCATAAAATTCACTAGTCTTGGGCGCCTGGGTGGCTAAGTCGGTTAAGCGGCTGCCTTCGGCTCAGGTCATGATCCCAGGGTCCTGGGATCGAGTCCCACATCGGGCTCCCTGCTCAGTGGAGAGCCTGCTTCTCCCTCTCCCTCTCCCTCTGCCTGCCTCTCTGCCTACTTGTACTCTCTATCTCTATGTCAAATAAATAAATAAAATCTTAAAAAAAAAAAAATTAAATTAAAAAAAAATTCACTAGTCTTACTATGTCCCTATCATCTAATATAACTATCCTCATGGAATGGTACAATGGCCTTTTGCTTTAAGCACTAAGTTATCTTTTAGAGCAATTAAAAATATTTTATTTTACTTTCATTTATTCCATTTCTGACATTCTTCATTTCTTTATTTTGATCTATGTTTCTGACCTATATAATGCTTTTTTCTCTCTGAAGAATGTTATTTAACCTTTCTTCTAGTTTTACTGACAATGGATTCCTTTAGTTTTTATTTGAGAACATTTTTATTTCATCTTCATTTTTTTAGATTATTATTATTATTTTTTTAAAGTAATCTCCACACTTTATATGGGGCTCGAACTCACAACCCTGAGATCAAGAATCGTATGCTCCACTGACTGAGCAAGCCAGGCGCAGTCATCTTCATTTTTAAGGATACTTTTGCTGAGCATAGAATTATGGTTGATTTTTTTTTCCTTTCAGCACTTGAAAAATGTCACTTTATTGTTTTCTTGCTTGCATAATTTTTGGTGAGACGTGTTATAATTCTTAGTCTTATCTCTCTATGGGTAATGTATCTTTTTCTTTAGATACCTTTAAGATTTTTGTTTGTCCTTGGTTTGCTGCTATTTGAATACGATATGCCTAAAAAGTGGGGTTTTGGTATTTATCCCACTTGGTGTTCTCTGAGCTCTATGGCTCTGTGACTTAGTGTTTGTTAGTAATTCTAGAAAAATTTTGGCTATTACTTATTCATATATTCTGCCCTGTTTTTTCTTCTCCTCTGGGATTCTAATTATGCGTATATCAGACCATTTGATATTGTCTCACATCTCTTGGATAGTCTGTTCTGTTTTTCTTTTTTTTTTTTTTTTTTCTTTTTGCATTTCATTTAGGTAATTTTTATTGACCTATCTTCAAGTTTATTGATTCTTTGCTTCCCTGTGTTGAGTTTACTAATGAGTTCATCTAAACATTGTCCATCTCCATTACTGTGTTTTTTATTTTGATCATATGGGTCTTCTTTTGCACTGCTCCCCGGGGAGAATCTGTCTCTTGTAGCTCTCCCAATCATATTGTACTATTATTTTATTTTATTTTATTTATTTTTTAAAAGATTTTATTTATTTATTTGCCAAAGAGAGAGAGGGGGAGAGTATAAGCAGGGGGAGTGGCAGGCAGAGGGAGAAGCAGGCTCCTCGCTAAGCAAGGAGCCCGATGTGGGACTTGATCCTAGGACCCTGAGATCATGACCTGAGCCGAAGGCAGACACTTAACCATCTGAGCCACCCAGGCGCCCTGTACTATTATTCAAATCATTTTGGCATGAGGTGGTGGGTAAGGGAGGGGAGTATTCTGTGATGTTCAGATTAAGTAATACCTGTAAATAGCCATTGTAAACTTAGGTCTTGTGGTATGGACTTCATAAGTGTTTTTGTCTCTCCTGAAGATGTAGTATGAGCCCTAGCATGTCCTCCTGCTCCTCCTCCAAGGATAGAGCATTCTTTCTGCCCTACAGTTTTTGGTACCTTTTCCAATGCAAATTAAGTTCTATAGGAGAGATAGAAAAGATGGTTTTCAGCAGTGGCTGTTGTTCCCCTCTCACACCCAGCATGGTGAAGGAATCTTTCTCAGGATTCTACCCATTCTTCTTTGTGAAAGTCTGGTTGGATTCCAGAAGGAAAATCCTGCAAGAGTGTGCAATCTCCTGCATGTCTTTTGGTGTCAAATCCAAAAGATGATCTCTAAGACAGATGTCAAGAAGCTTACCACCTACATTTTCTTCTAGTAATTTCATGGTTTCAGGTCTTTCATTCAAATCTTTAATCCGTTTTGAGTTAATTTTTGTGTATGGTAGAAGATAGTTGTCCAATTTCATTTCTTTGCATGTAGCTGGTTCAGATTTCCTAACACCATTTACTGAAGAGACTGTCCCTTCCTCATTGTATATTCCTGGTTCCTTTGTCATAAATTTATTGTCCACACATGTGTGGGTTTATTTCTGGGCTCTCTTGTTCCATTGATCTATGTGTCTGTTTTTATGCCAATACCACACTGTTTTGATTACTATAGCTTTGTAATATAATTTGAAATCAGGGAGCATGATGCCTCCAGTTTTGTTCTTCTTTCTTAAGATTGCTTTGGCTATTTGTGTTTTTTTGATGGTTCCATACAAATTTTAGGAATTTTGTTCTATTTCTGTGAAAAATGTTATTGGAATTTTGATAGGGAGTACATTAATCTATAGATTATTTCAGGTTGTCTGGACATTTTAATGATATCAAGTCTTCCAGTCCATGGACATGGAATATTTTCCATTTATTCATATCTTTCTTAATTTTTTTCATCAATGTCTTACAGTTTTCAGTGTAAAATCTTTCACCCCCTTGGTTAAATTTATTCCTAGGTATTTTATCCTTTTTGATGCAATTGTAAATGAGATTCTTTTTAAATTTCTCATTCTAATAGTTTGTTACTAGTGTATAGAAATGCAACATTTTTCTATATTGATTTTGTATCCTGCAACTTTATTGAATTCATTTATTCTAACAGTTCTTTGGAGGAGTCTTCAGGGTTTTCTATATATATAATATTATGTCATCTACAAATAGTAACAGTTTTATTTCCTTCCTGATTTGGATGACTTTATTTCTTTATCTTACCTTATTGTTTTGGCTAGGACTTCCAATACTATGTTGAATAAAAGTGGCAAGAGTGGGCATCTTTGTCTTTTTCCTAATCTTAAAGGAGAAGCTTTCAGCTGTGCACTGTTGAGGATGACGTTAACTGTGGACTTGTCATAGATGGCCATTATTATGTTGAGATAAATTTCCTCTATACCTACTTTATTGAGAGTTTTTTTTTAATCATAAATGGATGATGAATTCGTCAAATGCTTTTTCTGCATCTATTGAGATGATCATATGATTTTTGCCATAGAAAATATTAATGAAATATCTCATTTCATTTTAATGTGGTATATCTCATTGATGGATTTACAGATATTGAACCATCCTTGCATCCCTGGAATAAATCCCATTTGATCATGGTGTGTGATCTTTTTAATGTATTGTTGAATTTGGTTTGCTAATATTTTGTTGAGGACTTTTGCAATCTTTGTTCATTAGGGGTATTAGCCTGTTAATTTTCTTTTCTTGTGGTGTCTCTCTCTCTGGTTTTGTTATCAAGGTAATACTAGCCTTGTAAAACGAGTTTGGTAAGTGTTCCCTCCTGGGGCGCCTGGGTGGCTCAGGTGGTTAAGCATCTGCCTTCAGCTCGGGTCACAATCTCAGGGTCCTGGGATCGACCCCATGTTGGGCTCCCTGCTCAGTGGGGAGTCTGCTTCTCCCTCTGCCTCTCCTGCTCCCCCTGCTCATGCTCTCTCTGTCTCTCCCTCTCAAATGAATAAATAAAATCTTAAAAAAAAAAAATAAAAAAGAAAGTGTTCCCTCCTGTTTTTTGGAAGATTTTGATAATGATTGATATTAATTCATTTTTATTTATTTATTTTCTAAAGATTTATTTATTTGAGAGAGAGAGCACACATGTGAATGAGGGAAGGGACAGAGGGAGAGGGAGAGGGACAGAATCTCAAGCAGACTTCCTGCTGAGCGTGGAGCTTGATGCAGGGCTTGATCTCACGACCCTGAGATCATGACCTATGGTGAAATCAAGAGTTGGATGCTTAACTGACTGAGCCACCCAGGTACCCCTTAATTCATTTTTAAATGTTTGGCAGAATTAATGAATGAAGCTATCTTGTCCTGGGTTTTATTGTCAGATGGTTTTTGATTACTAATTCTCTTTACTAGTAATCAGTGTGTTCAGATTTTCTATTTCCTCATGCTTCATTCTTGATAGCTTGTATATTTTTAGGAGTTTATCCATTTCTTCTAGGTTGTCCAACTTCTTGGTGTATAATTGTTCACAGTAGTGTCTTATGATCCTTTGTATTTCTGTGGTATCAGTTGTGACATCTCTTTCATTTCTGATATTATTTATTTATTTTCTTAGTGAGTCTAGATAAAGTTTTGTCAGTTCTGTTTATCTTCTGAAAACCAGCTCTCAGTTTCATTAATATTTTCTATTGTGTTTTCAATCTCTATTTCATTTATTTCCACTCCGATCTTTGCTATTTCCTTCCTTCTGTTAACTTTGGGCTTTGTTTATTCAACTCTTTTGAGTTCCTTGACGTGTAAAGTTAGGTTGTTTGAGATTTTTCTTGTTTCTTTTTTTTTTTAATTTTATTTTAATTTATTGTTATGTTAGTCCCCATACAATACATCATTAGTTTTTGATGTAGTGTTCCATGATTCATTGTTTTCGTATAACACCCAGTGCTGGGGTGCCTGGGTGGCTCAGTCGTTCAGCATCTGCCTTCGGCTCAGGTCATGATCCCAGCGTCCTGGGATTGAGCCCCACGTTGGGCACCCTGCTCCGCGGGAAGCCTGCTTCTCCCTCTCCCACTCCCCCTGCTTGTGTTCCCTCTCTTGCTGTGACTCTCTCTGTCAAATAAATAAAATCTTTAAAAAATAAATAAATAAAAATAACACCCAGTTCTCCATGTAGTACGTGCCCTCCTTAATACCCATTACCAGGCTAACCCATCCCCCCACCCTCCTCCCCTCTAAAACCCTCAGTTTGTTTCTCGGAGTCCACAGTCTCTCATGGTTCATCTCCTCCTCCGATTTCCCCCCTTCATTTTTCCCTTCCTTCTCCTAATGTCCTCCATGCTATTCCTTATGTTCCACAAATAAGTGAAACCATATGATAATTGACTTTCTCATCCTGTTTCTTGATGTAGACATTTATTGCTATGAACTTCTCTCATAGAACTGCTTTTGCTGCATCAGATAAGTTTTGGTATGTTGTATTTCCATTTTTGTTTGTCTCAAGGTATTTTTTTCTCTTTTGATTTCATCTTTGACCCACTGGTTGTTCAGGATCGAAATAATTTTATTAAAATGAAATCATTTATAGTTCTAGAACTCGATGTAATTTAGTTGCTAATTTAAAAATTGAATATCATGTTTCATTTATCTTACATCAACATCTACATGTATGGTGTACAAATATAAAATTAATATGGATTATTTAATATTTCAAAGTTTTTCAGAAGCTAAGTACAAATGTTGAAAATACTGTAATAAGTTCTGAGTACCTACAGAACCACAAACTGGAACATGAAAAAAAGCAAGAAAATGGAGGCTTGACACTACTGGCAAATGATTGTTAAGGAAAAATCTATTGAAACTGTACTAACGAGAGGAAGGATCTGAAAAGTTAATTTTTAAAATTTATCTTGCTGCTCAAATCATTACATACTCTGAAGTTGTGTGTGTGTCTCAATCCACTGACCTCCATAGTATTCTGATAATTGCCTTTTGTTTTGAAGACATGGAGCAAAAAATATGGAGAAGCATTCACCTGAGGCCTTTGGTAATATTAACAGAGCAGATGTTTTAAGGTCACAGTTACCATTATGGTACTGCTGAGTGTCAGATTCTGAGCGACAAAGGCATCCGTCTGTTCTTGTAAGTCTGTGTGTGTATGTTTATGATATATAGGGGGCCCACTAAAATATGGGGACCAGAAAAGAGGCCCCTCTTGTTGAGATATAATTATAGTACTGGTTCTATTCTTTTTATTGAGTGCCAGTTAAATATTTTCTAATAGAACCCATTTCATTCATTTAGATCACGTATGTACCTTGGAAAATGGTTTAGATACCCCTTCCCTTCTCTGATGACTTCCTGTATTAGTTTTCTATTGCCAAGTAACAAATTACCACAAATTTAGTAACTTAAAGAAATATGCATCTATTATCTTGGTTTCTGTGGGTCAGGATTTTCGGTATGACTTAGATGGATCTTCTGCTCATAGTCTCACAAGGCTTCCAAGCTCATTTAGTTTATTTATAGAATTTATTTCCTTATCGCTATATGATTGAGGGTCCTGGCTTTTTCCTGCCTGTTGGCTGAAGCCCACTCTCAGGCTACCCACAGATTCTATAAGCCAATTTAGTAAATTTCCATGTTGGTTTCTTCAACATAGTTGCTTACTGTGTCAAGCCAGCAAAGAGAAACTCTCTCCTCAGGGAAGGTCTAGCTCCTTTTCAAAGGGCTTTTTCCAGATTCAGTCAGGTCTTCCCAAGGTAATCTCCCTTTTGGTTGGTTAACTTGAAATCAATTTATTTGAGACTTTAATTACATCTGCAAAATTCATTCACCTTTGCCATACTCTATTGCCTAGAAGTAAGTCATGGGTTCTGCCCATACTTAAGGGGAGAGGATTATACATGGTATGAACACAAAGAAGTGGAAATCATCCTAGAATCCTGTTTCCCACATTTCCTATTCCCAAAATTGCTTCCTGAGTTTTCCCAGGGTTGTCTACTTAACACTTCAGTAAAGTTCTCTGCAAATTGGAGGACAATAATAAAAATTATCAGGTTAATTCATATTTTTTCTTAATGATAGTATAGCATGTGCAGATAGAAACCACTCAAGCTGGGGCATCTGGGTGGCTCAGTCATTAAGCATCTGCCTTCGGCTCAGGTCATGGTCCCAGGGTCCTGGGATCGAGTCCCACATCGGGCTCCCTGCTCGGCGGGAAGCCTGCTTCTCCCCCTCCCACTCCCACTGCTTGTGTTCCTTCTCTCACTGTATCTCTCTCTGTCAAATAAATAAATAAAATCTTTAACAAAAAGAAAAAAGAAAGAAACCGCTCGAGCTGAGCTATGTCTGCACTTTTACCATTTTGACAAGTACTATCATTATTCTACTACTACTACCACTAGGATGATTACTATTAGCTGACCACTTATCAACATATTAGTATATATTCAGTATTGTTTGAAATGTTTTATCAGAATTTAATCTTCATAAAAACCTCATCAGACAGAGGCTATTTTTTGTCATCCCCATTTCATATTTCTGGAACCATTTGTATAGAGAAGTTTAGAATGTGCAGCAGTAAAGAAGTAGCGACAAGATTCCAATTCAGGGGGCACCTGGGTGGCTCAGTCGTTAAGCGTTTGCCTTCGGCTCAGGTCATGATCTCAGGGTCTTGGGATTGAGCCCCGCATCGGGCTCCCTGCACTGTGGGAGGCCTGCTTCTCCCTCTCCCACTCCCCCTGCTTGTGTTCCCTCTCTTACTGTGTCTCTCTCTGTCAAATAAATAAATAAAATCTTAAAAAAATAAAAAAGGATCCCAATTCAGGTAGTAAGCTTTCAAAGCCCATTTTTGTAATCACTACATTAGGTGGTCTCATTTTGTAGTACTTAGAAACTTCAATTTTACTCATTAGCTATTCCTTTTTCAAGTTTATGCTGTTTTTCAAAAGTTCTGTCTTCCTTGTTCAATTGCTGCTCAATAGCTACAAATGAAATTCATTTATGTTTATTATTTTACGGTTTTGTTTTTTGGATTTTTTTTTTTTTTTGAGAAGCTCTGTGGTTTACTAAAGCTTTTTTTTTTTCTAGAATTTTCAGTGTTTGTATAAATAAGGCCAAAATGGTGGATAAAATCTAGAAATCCTTAGGTACTGATTGGCAAGTAGTTGCCCCACCTCTGAATACTCCTCCTACCATCCAGTCTGCCTAGGTCCCCAGCTGAAGAAGCCCTGGACCTCTTCACAATCCTATAACTAAAGGATAAACATCTGACAAAGTAGAAGTTCTTCAAGTCGGCTTCCACTCTGACTGGCCAGTGCCTAGTGCCATAGGGAATGAGAAACATTTTGCATTTCTGTTTTACCTGACTTGAATTCTCTTTCTTTTATATTATTCTGACAGCCACTTTAAGCTCTTCATTATGAGTCAGGTCAAGCCTCACACTTATTACAAGAAACAGGCAAGAAATTTTCCTATATTCTATGAGGAAGATTTAGGTCCTCTTGTTCTGTATTTCTTTTATATTTAGAGTATATCTTCATTGTAGTAATGATTTCTTTGTTTTTTTAAAAAGATTTTATGTATTTATTTGAGAGAGAGAGCACAACGAAAGAGAGGGCACATGAGTGGGGGGAAAAGGGGGTGGGCAGGCAGAGGGAGGGGAAGAAGAAGACTCTCCGCTGAGCAGGGAGCCCGATGTGGGGCTCGATCCCAGGACCCTGTGATCATGACCTGAGCTGAAGGCAGAAGTTTAACCACCTGAGCCACCCAGGTGCCCTGATAGTAATGATTTAATAATGTTCATCTGTATATATGTTTCTTTCCCCATTAGAGGGAGTGTCATTTCCTCTGGGCATCTTTAGGGCCTAGAATAGTGTGTGGGTATATAATAAATACTGTACTTGTGGAATGAAACAAATAAATGATTGGTTAGGTCAACCAGCAGGTGGAATGGCTGAAGAGACTATAAAGGTGTGGTTGAGTATATTTGGGGAGATTCAAATACAATAAAGCTGTCTAGTTAGAGTCTTAGGGAGGCAAGTCTAGAATATGAGCATATCTATGAAAATTGACTAACTGGTGAGTTAATGCTGAATTATTTTTCCCTTTGGCATTAGTCTAAACAATTGAGAGTGAACTATTATAAACATGATTCTTTTTTATTTGTTTATAGAAAACATACAAAGTGAAACCTGATGGGCTCTATTATTCCAATCCCATTTGTCTTATTATTATAGAGTGAAGCTTTTAATATCTATATTAATATTTACAATTTGAGTATTTTATAACTGAGCACCTATGTACTAAATAAATTATAATATATAATGTTATCGTTGAGCCTGTATTTATAATTCTTTTGAACAATCATGTACAATGTTCTGTGCAAAGTACTTTATAAAGCTTAGCAATAAAGCAATGCAAATCTGTGTTATTTCCTGACTTATTACCTTTCAAGTGATCCCTCATTGTTCTACAATGAAGTTCAGTTTTTAGGCAAAAAATCTTTTAAATCAGTTCTCATTTTAGAGTTCACCTTTTCTAGGAAGGCATTACTGATTCTCCAACTCTGGATTAGGTGATTCTCCTAAAGGCACCCAGTGTTTCAACTAAGTTGAAAGACCCAAATTCTAAAAATAAGTATTAATCACCCTCCACTAATTTCTTATTACTTACAAAAATGTCCTGTTTACTCTTATTTCCTCTAGTATAGATTTCTTGAGGACAGGTGCCTAATATAGTTCTAGAACAGTGATTGCTAAATAAAAACTGAATGAATAGATTAAGGGAAAATTACATTAAAAAACAAGATAACCAAATCTTACCTATTTGTCATGCTCTTCTTGCTTTGCAAAACACCTTTACATTTATCCTGTCATTGAGTTCTCTTAACCGATTTGAATCATAGGCATTATCACCATTTTAGAGATGAGAAAATTGTGTCAACACACGTGTTCCAAGAAACAGGCAAGAAGGCAGGAGTACTTGGACGTGAGCCCAGATCTCCCAACAAACTGAGTAGCACCTTCTCCACTACATCTCATGGCCTTCATTAAGGATTGGCTCCTAATATAAAATTGCATATAAGGGATATAACTTCCGGTGGAAGGGTATGATTGGAAGTGCTAGCTCTGGCACAAAACTGAAAGAAAAGATGTGTTTTCGCCATTCTCTCATTACTTACAGTTTAAAACATACTTTGTGAATTTTTAATATAAATGATGAACAAATACACTTCAGCCTTTTCCGAAAATCTTTCTCTCAGCTCTAACTCTCACCTACCTATTTCCTTCCTTCTTTCCTAAAGCTCATAGAGGGCGCTAACAAAGTGCTACTCACTGGTTGAGCGAAGCTCCACTCAAAACACACCTCACACTGCAACTGAAAGGCGCAGCGCCACCACCTCAGACTTCCTTCTCCTTTCCAAGGCAGGAGGCGTGGTCAATTTCCCTCATTCAAATAAAAAACCAGGAGATTTGCATGGGGAACGGCTGAGCCGTGAGCCTATTGGCTGTTAGTACCATGGGCGTGGCCAATATTACGACCATGTAGCCCCGCCCACATTAATTTGCATAACGGCCCGGCGCGTGCAAGGGAGAAGCGGGTTTGTTTTTGAATCTGCGGAGGCGGCGGCGGCAGCGGCGGCGCGGCGACTGAAGCGCGCGATACTGAAGCGGCCGCGTTGAGGACGGTTGCGCGGGACGGCTCTGTAGGAAGGAACTTGGTTCCCCCTCCCTCATCTCCCGCCCCGAAAGGTATATGTGACTCCTAGGGGCTGTTATAACCACATTTTCTTAAATTAGTATTGTATTTATGAAGAGTCAAGACCGCATTATGGCGGCTGCGGGAGTTGTGTGTGCGCCTGCGCGGTTGCGGAGCTGCGGGCGGGCGCTGCATGGGAGCACGTGATCTTGCGGGGTCGGGCTCTAGCTGCAGTTGTGCAGCTGGCGGGGCGGTGGCTGCGCAAGCGCAATATTCATTTTCAAGATCTAATGTTCTTGTTGGACGCCATTTGGGTTCTAGATTTAATTTTCCTCATTCTTGAGGAGTTTCATTTTCATATCCTCAAATTCCCACATTTTTCAAGGAAAACGTTTCTCTTGTGTTTTACTCTTATACCGACCTCAAACTCTTTTTATATTTTTCCGATTCTCTGAGAAGCTGTGAACTTAATTTTCTGTAAAAATGATTGTCACTTGTGGTTCTCGATTATAATTTCATTTTTAGGGTATTGCTGGTTTCAAGTTTATATTTAGGGAGATAAAGATCAGCACCTAGTGGTGGTCTCAGGGGAAGTACATTTAATTGAACTGCATATTTGCAAATACATTTTTAACCCTATTTTTACCAGTTCTCTTATCAGGGAATGTTTACAAAATAGAAACAATTTGAGTTTTGGAAATATGAGGGGGAAAGGGTATTGGAAAAATCAAATCTCAATCTAAGTTAACGAAGTCTTAATTTTATCAGTTTGTGTGCTTCTGATACTACTTGCATTTGAGTTTTAGATTTTTTCAGTCTCTGAGCTCTTGGCCATAACTGCTTCAGTTTGGACATTTTTGTTACTCTGACTTTTAAAATTAAGTCTTTTTTTTTTTTTAGCATTTTATTTGTTATGTGAAATAAAATTTGGTTGGTAAATTTTTCTTATAAAGGATTCTGCAAAGAACTAAGTAAACTGAGGCCTTTATGAAGAATTAAAAAGTTAACCATCAATGAAAAAAAATCAGTTGATACTTTAAAAAAACGCCCCATATACGTGTGTATGAGATACAGTTGTGTTTGATTTCTTAGTGTTCCTAGTTTTCATTTCTTAAAGAAGGTAGTTGTAAGTATGCTACTGATTTATTTTAGTTTACAATGGTTGTGTCACTATATTTAAATCTTATATAACACCCCTGGAATAAGTGTTACACAATTTGATACAATTCTGTTGTGCAAATTATTTCTTACTGGACTAAAAACTTGTAACTGGTTTTCATAAACTTCACCTGTGGTTTGTGTGTACAGTAATTGGTTTCTTGGTTGGTTATATAACACTAAGTTTAAATCAGTCATCTGCCAAATGAAGAAGTGGCTAGTACTTTATAATGGTTGGTTAGGGACGTTTTTCTTGCCCAAAGCAAGTACTGTTAGTATTAAGTAGATGTTATTGAAAGGAATAGTTTTGGTTGGTGGATTTCTTAAAAATGACGTCACATATGAGATAGAATGGAGTGATAGGAAAGAGAATTCTTTTTTCTCAACAGAAAATTAGCCGTTCATATAATTCCTGGACCTCTGGACTCTTATACACAGAAATATATTTAGAGGGCAGTTGTGTAATCTCTTCCCTTTTTATACTTCTGGGGTGGATTACCCAGCACACCCTTCCCCCACTTCCTGGGACATTATTTCAGATATTTAGAGTTGAAAATATGTTGTATTGTCTATAGCTCTATTTTTGTGTATTTATATACACATAACATATTTAAGTTAAGAAAAGAACTTTGATCTTAGGGCATGCATGGTACACTTTGCACTTCCAGAAAAGTGAAATATTTTGGTTTGTATATTTAAGCTTATGTTTTCATTTGAATGTACAAATGATTGCCTCTTAGGTTAATGCTGAAGATTGTAGTACTTGAAAACACTGAGGAACGTAATGTATAATGTAAATATTTCTTAGTAAGATAATTTTGCTGTTTGTTAGAAAGGCAAATACACTTCTATAAACTTAAAACCAAGACCAATGAATTGTCTGACTGTCCACTATTTGTTTATTATTGTTCTTTCAATAACAAGGGTGTTTTGAAATTTTAGTTTGGTAGTTATGATACCACAAAATTTTGGCACATATGCAACATATATAACATTAAGACTAGATTACTTATGGAACAAATACTAAGTTACTGGGGTCATTTAAAACCTTTTTAGTTTTGTAGATTTTAAATATCACAAAATGTATTTTAGACAAAAGGTTTGTTTAAGCCATAAACCATTAAAATTGTCTTTTTTTCTTTAAATTATGATCTGAATATATGATACATATATTTAAATACTTTTTTTTTTTTTTACTTATTATAGCACATTTGGAAAGTATTGAAAATTAGCAACATTTAGAAATAAACACTCTAAATGTTTTGGTGATTTTTTTTTTCCATCATTGATCAATCAATAAATATGGATTGCTCAATAAATATTGATCAGTTAGTTTTTCATTTGGACCATAATTTCATTCCTATTCTTTTAATTCAGTGTCATATATGGACATTTTCCCATTTCCTTATTCTTTTAAAAATACTTTGATTTTTTTTGATATATAATATTCTCTTGAAAATGTTTAATGGCTACATAATACTGTGTTTTGAAAATATCCCAAATCATGAAATATTTTTCGAATGTTTTTAAGTGGTTACATAATATTGTTATCTCTAATAAGAATGTACTGTGACTTACTAAACATTTCTTTTATTGACCATTTGTTTGTTGTCTTTTTCTCTGTTATAAATAATGCTACAGTGAACATCCTTGCGCATGAGTCATGAACTGCGTCTCATAATATTTCTTTGAAATTACTGCTTCAAAGGGCTTTTAAAGTAATTTACACAGTTAATAAAAACTTAGTTTTTTTGAAAAGCATTTTCCATACCACCATCAATTTGGTGGCTGAAAAATAGTAGCTCATTAGTTGTTTTTTTTTTTTCTGATAACTAGTGAAGTTGAACTTTTTAATGTTTATAAATGCAGTTTTCTCATTTTTGTGAATTAGCTGTTTGAGGCTTTTTAATGTATTTTTCTATGGTGGATGTTAATGTTTTTCCTATTGGTAACAGCTATTTATGTATCTAGCCCTTTGCTATTCATATTTTTGGCAGTTTTTTGTTTGTTTTTATTACTATTAAAATTGCTTACGGTTTTATATATTCAGAAGTTTTCCATTTTTATGTAGTCTAACGTACTGCTTTTTCTTTTTCTTATTTGTGATTTCTTCCAGGACTTCTTTGCCTAGAAAATATGACCTGTTGTGGGATGAACTAAATATTCACCTATTTTGCTTATTTTTTCTACATATTGTAATGATCTTAAAAAATATGGTTTTAATCTGTATGGTGTTTATTTTGCCCTATTGTATGAAGATGGGTTGCTAGTTTCCAGTTTTTCCAAATACCTAGTTTTCTTAGAATTTTATTTTGGTGATCTCTTTTCTTACTGCTTTGAGTTGCTAATTTTGGTCATAAGTTACTAGGTTTGAGCTATAGTTCTGCTTCATTTACTAGGGATATTTAAATTGGAGTCCATTGGCCTCAGGAGTTCCTATAGATAGGCTTTAAGAGGAATCCTTGATCGTTCCATGGATTCCTTGATGTATACAACTTTATGTGAGTGTGCATATGTGCATTTTTCTGGGGAAAGAGTTACAGTTTTCATCAGCTTTTGACAGGAATCATGTAATATAAAATCTAAAAGCAGGTTAACAAGCACTGGACCTTATTCATATAGCAGTACTGTATTGTTTCATTTGCTCTAGTGCTGTAGACTATATAAATATGTGGAGGGGCAATACTCATAATTCCTTTTCAATTTTCTTAGCTAGTCTTCCCTGATTTTGCAGATGAACTTTAGATTCATTTGGTTAAATTTTTAAAAAGCCAGTTATTTGAAGTTTTGTTTAGAATTGCATTAAACCTAAATTGGGGTGAGTTTACATCTTTATACTGTTCGTTTTTTTTACTCATGAATAGAATACACTTCCTGCAGATTCCACAAAATCTCCTTTTTTAAAGAACACTGGGAAAATTTGTGGTATCTGTTACTTTTCATTAAGGTGTTATTTTACTTGTTTCCTAGTGCTGATATAATGTTAATAGGGATAAATTGTTAGAGGATATAGGACTGCATTTCTATTTTTAATCTGCTTTAGGACATGGTGATATGAAAATAGTGCAAGTATGAAGTTAGAAGTGGGAAAATAGGTTGGCAAGTTAAAGAGTTCTACAACATTTGAAACCAAAATTTTTCTTTAACATAGCCTTTTTTTTTTTTTTTTTTAAATAGAGGAATGTTGAAAAATTATTCATTTTTCTGGCCAGGATGGAGCCTAATCACATCTTCATTTTTAGTCTCTTTGGTAACTGTAAGTTATTCTCTCATAAGGATGTTTTCCTAATTACTAGTATAAGTTCACTGTCCACTAAATCTGTTCTTTGTGCTGATTGGTTTCATGAAAATAAATCTAGGAAATAGGCAGAAATCAATTGTTAAGATATTATTGGCTCTTATCAAACTTTTTAAATGAAAAATTCCCATATTTGGGTCTTTTCCAAGCAAAACCATTTACAGAAATTTGCATATTTTATTTTTTTTATGAGACCTTTGCTCTTACTTGAAAACTTTTTCTAGTTCTGACAAAGTATGATACTTGGTTTTTTAGACTATAATAGGAGAGGAAGAGCAAAATAGGGACAGGAGAAGTGCTACTAGAGAAACATATGGATAGGAGCAAGAAGTGCTGGCTAGCATCTTGATAGTGAAGAGGGGTCAGGTTTCAGGTGTTAGAAGCAAAAATTTAAAAACCTTTTTTTTTTTTTAAGATTTTATTTATTTATTTGACAGAGAGAGACACAGCGAAAGAGGGAACACAAGAAGGGGGAGTGGGAGAGGGAGAAGCAGGCTTCCCATGGAGCAGGGAGCCCGATGTGGGGCTCGATCCCAGGACCCTGGGATCATGACCTGAGCCGAAGGCAGACGCTTAACAACTGAGCCACCCAGGCGCCCCTAAAAACTTAGTTTTGAGGTCATTTAGTTTGGGAATTAGTATTCCGAGAGCTGAATCAGTCTTTGTAACATGTTCATTATGGTAATTGATGATCTTATTAAGGATTTTGGGTCATAGAGAATGTTTAACTTGTTCAAGAAGGCAAAGAACTGTATGATTTAGTTTAGAAAGGCTTCTATTGTAATTTTTAAGATTCATACATGGGCATATGTACTTTCTCAAGGGAGTCGCATGTGGGGTCTATTATGGGTAAAAATTAGGTGATGTTTTAACATACTGTAAATGCTAGAGTACAAAAAATCATCAAGTAGCTCTGGGAAGCCATAGCCCCTGTAAGTTCCCTAGGGTATCTAGAAATTACCCATCCATTAGTGGAGCTTCTCTTGAAATTCTTGCCCATTTGACCTCATTATGTTCTTTACAGAGCACAAAACTTCAAAAGTGATTTTGCAGTGTTCTTTCTCAGATTGTCTTGAAATCTAAAGAGTAAGTCAGTGGTTTATCCAGTCATTTTAGCTTGTTTAAAACAGAAATGTGAATTCCAAAATATTAAACTTTGTTTATATATCCTTCAAGTTACATGGTGGAAACCCATTTTGTATTGGAAATAGAGAGTATGAGTGCTGCGCAGCATTTTCATTTTTTTAATGCCTGCAAAATGAGAAGGCCAGGGCACCAGTGCTTGTTTGTACAATGTGAATGTCTTCAGTTTTGAATTTTGATCATTTGCATTTTTGAGTCTTTAAGAGAATGACTCAGGCATCTCCTTGGCCACTTTCCAAAAAAATGTGATAGGCCTAAGGGTACAGTTGACAGTACTTTCCTTGGACACTTTCTAATTGGACCTATGTAAATATGAAAGTCTGAGAAATGAAGATGACTTATTAACTTTATCATGAAAAATACTCATTTACTCATGTCTGTAGTTTTTCATTGCTCAGAATATTATAAAAATATTTTGTCACTTTGTATCTAAATAACTAGGAATAACTAGCTGTATACCCTTTAATTTGGGAGGGAGGGCCCCTTTGTATGATGTGAGGTTGTATTGTCATAATGTCTTACTGTACAGTTCTTTGTCCCTTTCTTTGTTGTTTGTATAGCCCTGTGCTCTTTGGGGAATTACTGTCTTGGTGGGTGGGTACCTAGGAATTATGTGTCCAGTACTCTATGGCACTTTTACATTCTAATGAGAATTTGACTCGAATGTTAGAGTAGTGATTCTCGGAACTGACAGAGCCATTAAAGGATTTCTCCTTGAGTCAGTAATTGTCAAAGATAATGCCGTCCAGTTTGTAAAAAGGTAAACCTAGAAGGTGAGAATAGAATCTGCCATTTTGCGAACCAGGAGAAAGTTTGGTGAAACAGTGAATGATGTGACTGCTTCAGCTCATTCTCAACTAAGGCTTTGGAGTTTAGTAGGAATGTATCTGCCCTGTTACCCTTATTAGATTAAGTGATTTAAAAGGAAGAAGTAGTGAAACATACGGAAGAGGAAAGAGACTATCTTTGAAATTTTCTCTTATTTCCTATTAGGTGTTAAATGTCAGGAGCTAATTGGATTAGAATAAAGGCTGAACTGCTCTGTGAGACTATTACCATGGTTTAAGGATGATAAATGTTTATTTCTCTCCTGTAACAATACAGAAAAAGACTGTTTAGGGTTTAAGGTGGCTTTGACTTAACATATGGTTCCAGGTTGAACATGGCTACTCCCTAGTTTAACCAACCAGGGGCAAGAGAGAAAGGGCAATGGGAGTATACACCTCATTCTTTTGAGAACATGATCTGGAAATGGCACGTATCACTTTGACTCATGTTTTATGGGTGAGAACTTAGTCATTGGAACATACTTAGTTGGGAAAGGAAGGCTTGGGTTAATGTAGTATCTAGGTGGGCAACCCTGTGCTCACCTAAGGAATTTTATAAACCAAAAGAAATGGGTGTTAGGGAACAACTAGCCCTTTCTGCTATAAAAGTAAGCTGGAGAAGTAGTCTCTCAAAGTAATTCATAATTTGATATTGAAAACTAGTTTTTTGTTTTAAGAGTTATAGTTAAAATTCTATGTCTTCCTTGGTTTCTTCTTTTTTTTTGAGAGAGAGAGAGAGAACAGGGGAGAGGCAGAGGGCAAGGGAGAGCAAGAATCCTAAGCAGGCTCCCTGCCCAGTGTGGAGCCCAATGTGGGGCCTGATCTCATGACACTGAGATCATGACCTGAGCTAAAATCAAGAGTCAGACGCTTAACTGACTGAGCCACCCATGCACCCCTCTATATCTTCCTTTGAAGTGGAATTTTGAGAGCTTTGTATTCATGATTTGTGGTTGAGATTCTAGTTATTATATTTACCTTATTTGGTGGAATACTTCCCCTTTCTGCTTGACTTTGCAAACATATTAAAGTCATGTTTAGCTTTGCAAGATTGGAATTTTAATTTAATATTAAAATTTCACTGTAATATTTTTGTTATTTATTCAGTTTAATGTTTTTAAACTTTGCCAGTTAACTTGCTTATTTTAAAAGGATGAAAGATTGTGGGTAAGGACTGTGGGTAATGACAATTGTGAATGACAATTGTTTGAACTACTTGTTTTAATCTCAAAGTTGAGTTTATATTTAAAAAATTTTTTTTATTTTTAAGTAATTTCTACACCCAACTTGGGGCTCAAACTCATGACCCAGAGATCAAGAGTTGCATTCTCCACTGACTGAGCCAGCCAGGGGCCCTGAAGTTAAGTTTTTATCATCTTTTCCAGATCCTATTTTTTTTTGTAACTATATATGTGAAATATACATATTGAAGATAGAAAATGTGATTTTTGAGGACCTTGTAATGTACACAGGTAAAAAGATCGTGGTTGTAAATTCTTTGCATATAGGTAAAACTTACTTGATTAATAAGTAATTAAAAGCAGCTTTCTATGTAAGTAAAAAAATAGTATTCATGTAAGGCACAGAAAGTGAAACTGTAATGGGGGAGATCAAGGAAATCTTAGGGGAATTGTATTTTAAGGGATGAATTAGAAGGATATTCTCAGTAAAGGAAATAAATAGGGTGTTCAGAGTATCAGAAATGAGAAAGCAGGTAATGTGTTAGGAGAACTCTGAATAGCTCCCTGGTATATGACAGACATAAGACCCTTGATTTTTGTAAGAGTCAGTGCTGCCATGGTGCCTACATAATATAACTAATAAAGGATGTTGTTATTCTTAGCTGGAAGTTACCTAATTTTTTTTTTTTTTAACAGTCTGGTTTACTTCCTATCTCACTTAAAGGCATTTATTCCTTTCTATTTCTATGTTTATAATTGTGTAGTGCTTCATAAGCTTTCTGCAGTTAGGAATTATATCTTATTGATGTGTCTGGCAAATGTCACATTTTAAAGAAAAACCCCATCTAATTTGGAATGATAAGGCCACTATTAAAAGTATAAGATTGCTTTCCACATTGCCTTCCTTAATATTCAATAAATATTTGCTTATTGAAAGACTAGAACCCTTTTGTTTTAGGTGGAGGTGCAAGAAAGGGAAGTAAGATATGTTAGTTGCTTTTTTTCATTTAACTCATGATTATCCACAGATGTCAGACTTTTTTTCTAAATAATTAAATACGTAATTTACTTAAGCACCCACTGGATAAATTGTCAAAAGATTTGACAGGCACTTCGCATATGAAAAATTACAAATTGTGAGTCCAGTTTTAGAAAAAAACTCTTCCATTCGTTCATTAAAAAATAGAAGAAAACAAGGAAACACCATTGCTGATTACCTATTATTAAGTTTCTAAGATATAACTCTGCAGGACATAATGTATGCAACTTAATAAGGTTTTGATGAAAAGATGGAATGACATAATTATTTTGTGTTTTAAGTTTGTGTAATTCTTTCCTTTCCCACCAAACTTAAGTGATTTAAAAGTTGGAAGATAGCAAAAATGAAGAAAGAAAAACGCAGAGAATTTTCCTGAAATCAGTAATCTGGTGACCTGGAAAGAGTAGTAATTTTATATTGGGATCAGGGCATTTAGAATCTCCCAGTTGTATTAATATAAAATGGTGGTACCACCTACCTGGTAGGGTGGTTGTGAGGGTTAAATGAAATGAGATATAAAAAATGGTTAGCAATTTTTCTTGGCACATTTTTCTTCTCTGTCTTCAGTCAATTGATGAATCAATTAGTCAGGCATGACTATTTAAGAGGCAGGTAGGTGCAGCTGTAGAGAGCCCTTTAATGCAGGAGATTTATAGAAGATGACAATTCTTGATTACTGGAGCTAGAATTAAAAAGTTTAAAAAGTAATTTAGAAAAGTAGTTTTATGATACCACTCACTAGTAGGGCAAAATAAACATTTAAAGAAGTAGTGTATTTGCAAAGGTGAAGGAGTCTAGATTTAGGACTGTTTTATTTTAGAAGGTGTTTAACAAAAGCCCTGTGAAGTTACAAAATTTACTAAGTTTACCGTAAGCTTCTTCATGGTAAAGAAGCAGCCATTTTCTCACATAAATTATTTATCTTCAAAGTTTGTCAGTTTTTTTCAGATAATCACTATTGCCAAAGTTAGAGATGAAATCATTTATTCTGGGGATTAGATCCACATATGCTTTTTTTTTTCCCCCCCAGTGTGCAAAGTGCTCCCTCCCCCTTTATTTACTTTACAGGTATGGAACTTGCTGGACATGCTCACTCAAAGTTGAGGCAAAACAAAGTGTCAGTTTTCTTCCATAACCATTCCTGTGGCCAGTCTCCTGCCCCTTAAGACACAGATTTGACCACATAAATTTGTTTAATGATCTTATTCTTTATTTTTTTCTTTTTTTGATACTTTATTTACACAGGTCTAACGAGAAGTTGTTTAATACCAAAAGACTTCCTTATTGTCTGGTTAGCAAAACTACATACATTTGACAAGAGGTTTAAGAGTTAACTTCTGTCTAGACGTTTTGTGAAGTGTAATAATTTATTTATCTGCTTGATTACAAGATCAGGAACCAAGAGCCGTCTAATTCATCTCAATGAGTTTTCATCTGCAGTACTTAAAACTAGGGTCTTATGGTTCTGAGATTTCCATATTTGTCAATATCATTGTCAGTTGGGAAGTGATATTCTTTCTTCCTATTAAACCTGGGAATCTATAAATTAAAGAAGACCTACTAAATTAGGTTCTGGGAGGACTTACTAGGAATCATTTCTACATTTGAAGTGCAGTCATTTCTACATTTGAGGAGCAGTCCTTTTTCCCTGTCATACCTAATTATAAGCTTTCTCTTTTTAAATGTCACATTTCTCTTGTAGTCATGGTTACCAATTTGATTTATCCAGTTTTATCCTGATGGGAAGGAAAACATTCTTATTGGAACTATGTAAACTGCTTTATAAAAAAGTAAAAAGATTCAGTTTAGATAAGGCCAATCAATATATTCAGTATTTTTCTACAGAATTGCTCTTTAATTGTTCTGGTGGCTTCTTATAACCCATATTAAGATCTTTCACAGGTTATTTTTTCCCCTGGAATTCTGAGGATATTGGATCAAGATATTATTTAAATTATTAATTATACAAAGTATATTTTAAATTGAAGGTTAAAGAAGATTAAGAAGAGTTTTCCCTATATAACCATTAAAAATATTACCCATAGTTAAGTCCGTTCATTTAGTCCTAGGTAATTCTTGTTTTACTCAATTAGGGTTAAGTAATCTACTTACACAAAGTTGTCTGCACTGGACCAACAGAATCATAGAAATCCTGACCCATTCTCTCGGTATAGTTATGACAGATGTTGATTCATGAAGGTAATGTCAACTTTATACCAGGAGGCCTGTATCCTGGAGTCTTTTCTACATAATAGTAATAGTTAAGATGATTTGGTATGGTCCTTTACCTAAGGATCTTTTGATGTTTATTTAGTAGACAAACCTCCCTCAGGTACAGTGGCAGCAAGGATCTTGACTCATTTTTGTTTGAGTTTCATTGCTACAGTTGGCCTAGTTGCCCTCTACATGTGGACACTGCTGTGATCAGAATTATATTTACCATGTAGGGAATTCCTTTATTCTTTGTGTAGCACCTTTGTTTTCCATGTATCATGTCTTATTGGTTTATTCTGTCATTAGGGGAAGGAGACCCTATTGTCTAGTAACTTTTTGAGAAAGAGTAAATGGGAAGTATATTCTTTGAAACCAGGAGTGTGTGAACATTGTCACTATATTTTTAGATACTTGATTGATAATTTGGCTAGGTATAGAAATCTAGGTTGGAAAATATTTTTCTTCAGAATTTTAAAGGCACTGTTTCATTATCTTTTTGCTTCTATTACTGCTGAGAAATCGGAAGCCATTCTTATTTCTGATTTTCCCCTCACTGGAAGTGTTAATCTGTTAATAGTCTTTAGTGTTTTGCAGTTTCACTGTAATTCTTTGATGTGGATCTGTTTATCATTGTTTGCTGGCATTCATCAGGCCCTTTCAGTTTGCCAACTCTTGTTTTTCAGTCTTGGAACTTTTTCTTAAATGATTTCATTGGTGATACCTTTCTTCTGCCATTCTGTCATCCAATGTGAATTATTGGAGGGGTACTCCACTTTTCTTAGATTTTATTTCCCTCTTACTTACAAC
This sequence comes from Halichoerus grypus, assembly GCF_964656455.1. Taxonomy (NCBI): domain Eukaryota; kingdom Metazoa; phylum Chordata; class Mammalia; order Carnivora; family Phocidae; genus Halichoerus; species Halichoerus grypus. The sequence goes on from NC_135717.1 coordinate 88,981,457, forward strand.
TTTGTATTTTTGTTCAATTGGATTTCTTCAACTTTATCATCCAGTTCTTCTACTGAGTTCTGCATTTTTTCTATCATGTTCATCATTTCTACTTTTTGGTCCTTGCCTGTAGTATTCTACTTTTTTTTTTTTTTTTTTAAGTAAACTCTATGCCCAATGTGGGTCTAGAACTCATGACCCTGAGATCAGGTTTCATCCTTTACTGACTGAGCCAGCCAGGTGCTGCTAATATTCTGTTCTTTTTTTTAAAGATTTTATTTATTTATTTGACAGAGAGAGAGAGAGACAGCGAGAGAGGGAACACAAGCAGGGGGAGTGGGAGAGGGAGAAGTAGGCTTCCTGCAGAGCAGGGAGCCCGATGCAGGGCTCGATACCAGGACCCTGGGATCATGACCTGAGCCGAAGGCAGATGCTTAACGACTGATCCACCCAGGCACCCCAACTAATATTCTATTCTTGACACATGACTGCAACATCTTTTCTTATCTGTGGATATTAATTTTTTTGAAGTTTTTTTTTTTGCATAGTTTTTGTGTTTTTTTGTTTTTGTTTTGGCTTGTTTTTGGTGTCTATCTTCCATGTTAGACTTTAATCAGGTGCCTTTTTCTTCCTTGCCTGACTATATTATATGTTGTGGAAGATTAAAAAGTTGATTAGAGGGGCACCTAGGTGGCTCAGTTAAGCGTCTGACTCTTGATTTCAGCTCAGGTCGTGATCTCAAGGTCATGAGATTGAGCCCCACATGGGGGTCTGCGCTGGGTGTGGGGCCTGCTTAAGATTCTTTCCCTCTCCCCCTGACCCCAGAACACCCTCACCCCCCCAGCTTGTGCACATTCTCTCTCTCTTAAAAAATTTTTTTTAAAAAAGTTGATTAGAGGGATGCCTGGGTGGCTCAGTTGGTTAAGCATCTGCCTTCAGCTCAGGTCATGATCCTGCGATCAAGTCCCGCATTGGGCTTCTTGCTCAGTGGGGAGCCTGCTTCTCCCTCTGCCTGCCTCTCCCCCTGCTTGTGCATGTGTGTGAGCGTGCTCTCTCTGACAAATAAATAAAATCTTTTAAAAATTTTGAAAAAAAGAGTTGATTAGAATATCTACATTTGTCAGCTTTTAACTTCTCTTTGGTTTATCTGGGTGGGCAGTTTTTTGAGAGCTCCCAAGACCTTAAGATCTTGGGTCTTGTGCTTTTTAGATACCCCCAGAGAATAGTTTTCCATTATCTTGAGCAAAGTTTATTGAGTGACAGTACAAAGCTCCCAAAGAGGGAGGGGATCAGAGAGCGTTGCTCTAGTTTTCCATTTTCATACATGGGGAATAAAGATCTGATTGCCAGCATTTTGGAAGATTAATGGAAGAAGACGACTAGGGGTCTCTGCAGTAAGCACTCAATCTGTCTCTTTTTGGTATGCTACTCTGATTTTTAACTGTGGATGTTGTCTTCATATTTTTGCTAGGATTGGGGAGAGGAGGTATTCAGTGGAATGTGGTGAGGATATCTAGTGTATCTTATTGATTCACAAAATGCTTTCACTAGTATTCCCTTTTTTAGTTACACCATCCTACTATTTGCTCCCTTCACCTCAGTTGGCCTAGTTCTTTTAGTTGCTATGTCTTTTGAAGTTGCTGTCATGTAATTTAAATTGGTACTTGTCCCCAGTGAAGCATGGAATATGATATTTGGGGAACTGCTAAATTAGTTACCAATGGTTCTGCTTATTTTCCAGCTCCCAAAATCTTTTAGCTCTTTTCTCTTTTACTTTTCTCCTTATTCTTTAGGATTTATGCTTTCAAAATTACTAAGTTTTAGTGGGATTTGAGGGAGTGAGATTAGGTGTTTTCATTTCATTATCTTAACATCCTTTTAATGTTGGTTTTCTTTGTATGTATAAGGTTGGTAATAATATGTAACTAAAGTGTATTAACTAAATAAAAGTATTTACTTTCTGTAATACAGTGAAACCTTTTATTTAGGTTCCATGGAATTTTTAATATTTTGTATATGCAAAGTATTTTAATAGTATGATATATGTGTATAAAAGGTTATAGTAGTTGATTATAGTTAATTCTCTTCCAATTCTCATTGTCACTTGCGCGACCCCTAGCAAATGGTTACATTCTCTGCTCATAAAACTTTGAAATTGTAACACTCTTATTTTACAGGATCATTGTAAGACTAAAATGAAAAAAATATGTGAAAAGTGCTAGTTTATATTTAGGAAGAGCTAAAACATTGGAAAATCATGGAAATGTTTACGTGACATTAGAAATAGCTTCCAAATGTGTTTGCTTTTACAAATAAACAGTGATTCAGTTTATTAAGACTGATCCTATCTAAAATAAGTTTCTTATATGATATATAATCAAACAATATTCTTTCTTAGTAAAATTTAAGAATTTAAAAGTAAATAATATGCTTACATTCCATAATTTTTTATAGACACTTTTTAGAGTTCAGCTCTTCTAAGCACATAGTAGTTTCTGGGTATTGCCTGTAAAAACTCTCTAAAAGCGGAAAAATGCTCTACAAAAGGTATTTTTTCCATCTTGGATTTTAAAGATTTTATTTATTTTAGAGAGAGAGAGTGAGAGATGGAGAGCATGAGCAGGGGGAGGGGCGGAGGGAGAGGCAGAGAATCTCAAGCAGACTCTGAGCTGAGCATGGGAGCCCTATGCGGGGCTCGATCCCACAACCCTGAGATCATGACCTAAGCCCAAACCAAGAGCAAGACACTTAACTGACTGAGCCACCCAGGTGTCCCTACACCCTGGGTTTTAAAGTACAGAGGCTTTTTAGACCAAGGCTAAAAACTTAGTTAAGTCATTAGTTGACAACTTTTTCCTAGAAAGTAAGAGTTGAAATCCTGAAAATGAAGGTTCTTAATGATGTAGAATTTTCTGAGATTTTTTGTGGTAGAAATGAAAACACTGGGAATTAATTTCAACTCACCATCTATTGAGCAAATACTGTGTTTTGCACTATGGAAGTGAATGGAAAATGAATTAAGACGTGATTTCTGTCCTTGGGGACTCATATATAAAGATAGAAGTAATGAAATATGGTAAGTATAATGATGGTATGCACAAAAGATCTTGAGAGTGAAATTATACCTGGCTTGGGGGATGGGTATAATAAAGGGAAAAGAGAGTAAGGAAAAGATTGTTTACTGATGAGATAATTTAGGTTGAGTCCTAAATAGGATTTATCTGTTGAACTAGGATTGTTTCTTTGGGATAGAGAGTGAAACATGTTGGCAGTGGCACCAGTTACCTGAATAACAGCCTAACCATTTTCCTTTTCTAAACCATTTTCATGATGTGTAGAAACAGAACCAGTGTGGGAAGGGATGGGTGAAGGAAGCTCTATGGGCCCAGACTGAGTGTAGTCTAGCATGTATTTCAGCTCCTAGTACTTTTGTGAAGTTATTTAATCTTTGAGCCTGTTTCCTTCACTCATGAATTGGAGGTAATACCTACCTTGTAGGATTACTGTGAGAATTAATTGAAGTAATGCATGTAAAACTTACCTGAAGGCTTGATCTATATTAATATATCTCCCTACTACTTTGTCTTCTAAGTGCCGTATGTAAAGTAGATAATCAGTATAGTTACTGTTTTATGTCTTTGCCTTGGGATGTTAGAGAAAATCTAGTAAATTGGTAGTAAAATGATTGTAGTGGCTGGGGGTAATTGGTACAATGAGGGAATGTATGTCTTTTACTTTGATATCTAAAGTGGGTGAAAAGTAGTTCTTATAGCCAATAGTAGTAGCCAGCAACTTAGCTTGCTCAGGAAAACTTAGACTGAGAAAAAAGTAGTTAGGATTTACATTGGGCAGGTATTTGGCAAGGCAGGGGAGGCTTAGGGTGAGGAGAATGGGACAAGGTACATTTGAAGGTGTGTTACATAATTTAAATTTTTGTAGAACAGACATCCAAAAGAATCTACTATCTGAATATCGGAAGCTGCTCACTTGGCAGCTTTAAAAGTTTTGGTTATTTGTCTCCCCAATAACCTTAGTCCCATTTCAGTGCTACAATAATGTCTATCTTGTTTGAATCTTTTCCAGTTTACCGACCTCTTGCTTTTAAGGAATAAATTTGAGTGACCCTCAGAGAGTGTTATTTTTTTGAAGAATTAATGTGGTTTGGTTAAGTGTAACTTTTTTTTTTATCTAGTGTAGTACTTGAATAGTCTTTACATACATTATATTATCCAGTTTGCCCCTTGGAGAATAAGTAAGGATCTTTTAAAAAGCTGAGTTAGTTAATTAATTGAATTTAAATTAAAAAAAAAAAAAAGCTGAGTTATTTTTGTTTCATTTTAAAATTTTTATTATGGAAAAATTTAAATGTATACAGAAATAATCAACTCCATGTGCCCATCACTCAGCTTGAACAGTTATCAACTTATGGGGCCAATCTCCTTTTGGCTATACCCCTCCCATCTCCCTATACTCTTAACGAATTTTAGTAAATATCTACATTGTGTGGTGGATAGACACGAGATCACATAGGGCAGCTAGATTTTAGGAAGGTAAACCAAGGAAAAGAGAAGGAAAAGGTGGATTTCCTAGATGATTATGAGGTATCAAGCAAACAGGTTTTTTCTGTGCGCTTGTCCTTGTCTTCTCTTGATGGGTGGGTTACTGCCACGGACAGATTTGTTGGGATCTCTCTCAAATTTGTTTTGTTAATATACCCACTTTTAGACTGAATTTTACTCTGTTGTTCTCCCTATTTGCTTTTTTTCCCCCAGGGGTGTCTACATTCTTTATTTTTATTTGTTTTTCGCTCACGTTAAAATGTTGGGAGGTCTGTGGCAGGGCATGAAATTTAATTTGCCTTGGGACCAAACCACTCACCTAGAGATGTCTTTGTGGCCATCTGGACTATGAAAGAGAAGAAATTGTTTTTAGCTTTATGGCAGATTACTCAAAATAAGCTTTGTTGCCATCATAGCTCTAATGACTCTAGTCTCTTCCCCACAGTTATTTAAATTATTGTCAAGATTCAAAAATTTGACTGCAAGCTTTAACCATTTTGCTAGATTTTAGTACTTTGGGGCTTAGACTCTGTGGGGAAAAAGATCTTTAATTAGCCTTCTATAAATGGAAATTGACTATCAGGATTTAAATAACTTAATTTTCCAGAAATTATAAAAATTGGCACTCTTTTCATGATAAAAGTACTATAAAAGGCAAAAAAAAAAAAAAGGGCCTTGAGCAGACTTTTTTTTTTCTGGACTGAAATGGAGGCTTTCTTTCAAGCGAATTCCCTGGTGTTTGCTGTGTGTGATTTGGCTCTATCTCTGTAACTGCTAATATGTGGCATGGACTTTAGGCTGTCTGGGATCTGGATGTGCCCAAAGTCTGTATTGCAAGTCCGGATTCACAGGCATTGTGTTACAAAACTGGCTTGCTGCCTTCTCTGGTTTCTGTGTCCTAAGCAGCTGCATTGTTTGTTGCAGTATATGCATTAGCTGTTGTCTGTGTTCAGTTTCCTGCAGACTGACAAAGTGGGAGGGGCTTTGTTTGATACATAGCTGAGTTTTCACTGTGTGAGTTCTTGAGTGCACGTTGCAGCCATCTTAATTACACTTTAGTGCAACTGAGACAGTGCAGCTGTCTCAAAATGGCTGCTGACCTAGTCTTTGTAGCTGCTTAGGCAGCAACTATGCCAGTGAGGAGACTTGGCACATGCACCAGGACCAGAGGTAAGAACCAATTACTCTTTATCTTTGAACATTTTAATTAAAAAAAATATTTGAATTCTACTGAGTTTACATAGCAAGGTTAACTTAGAGCTTGCTTGCTAAGAAGTTGAAGTGTTTGCTTTAAGCTTCTTTTATGGAAAGAGTACATAGGATGGTGAGGTCAAAGGTTAAATTCCTGTAATTTCTCCCCATCTTATGTTCTGTCATTGCCAGAGCATTTGATCACTACAATAGTGTTTTCTGGTCCTAATTAACTTAATATTCTTTTTGTGTTGGATATTTTAGTTTGCTTGATATTTTTTAGTATAAATTAAAAACAGTACATGTACTGAATAGATTTTTTTTTTTTTTTTTTGGGAAAGAAGCCATAAATAAGCCTTGTTTTGCATGAAAAGAGATTTTTCTGTTTGTGTGTGTGTGTGTGTGTGTGTGTGTGTGTGTGTGTGTGTGTTTTGGAGCTGTTGTTTGGTAGCTTTCTGGGAAGAATGTTAATTCTCTGAATATAAGTCGTAGTTAGAGAAAGAAAAAAATTTTTTAACACTGTTATTTTTTTGTAGTGGGTTCTAATTCTTTCTCGTTATGCTGCCTCCTCTTGGCCATTCAGTTCTTTCACATTTTTAAGGGTGTTAACTTTCTATTCTAATTATTTTTTTCTTAAATTGTCATTCAGATTCAGATTTTGAATTTAGAAACAAGTTCACATCTAGGTCTGGATACCCCTTTTCTTTCTAGCTAATGAATTTTAATGTAACAGAGCTGAAATAAATATTCAAGTTGTTTTGATTAATTGATATTGTTGATGTCCACTTTAGTCTTAGTTTAAACCTGTGGTATACTTAAAAATAATGTAATTCAATGATTTTGTAAATTTAGTTTCACAATTTTCAAAAAGCTTTCTTAACATTCTTCTGAAGTTGAAACACTTACTGAGATATGGTAAGTCCATAGTGACCCAGAGAGTTAGGAGAATGAAATTCTTATTCACATAGTATTTCAGATAGCAGAAAGTTTAAGCTCTAATGTTTAAATTGTGGTATTTACTAAAATTTTTTAATAAATGGTATAGTACATTTCTACAGTTTTGTTAAGAGTATTATGAATATATCCCTGACTAATATGACATAGAACAGTAAGTCTGAACTTTAGAAAACAGCAACTTTTGCACATTAAATTCTTATGAAGGACCCCTGTATTTAAAAGGGATACGTATGGTATTTTATTGTTTTGTATTTACTTTATAATTTAAAGTATTACATTTACTTAATATAAGCTTACTTAATAAAATGAGAACAATTAGGCTGTTATGATGAAAACAAAAGTTTGAAACCAGATCATATATCACAATTATAATCTTGTATTAGTGTCAGGATCTAGGTTGCTTAGTTGTAGAACTTCAGGTGGTAAGGGACTGTAGAATTCATTTTGACAGGTATTCTAGAATGTGAATTCTTTATGTTCTTTTTTAATTTCATGAAGTTAGAGTATAAGATCTATAGTTACACGATTTAACAGTTATTTGAAATTGCTGCCTTGCCACAAAATTGCATTTATATTTGTTCTAATTTTTTTTAACAAAATAATTTTTTTCTTAACTTAATCATTGGTCATTTATTCAGTGGCTTCACATGTATTTGGGATCACTAGTTCAGTTTCATCAACAGCTTTAGCATGTTTATTTCTCTTTCATTAGCTTACTACTTTGTGAAGTTGTTAGGACTCTTTTTATGCGATATAATGGATTCTAATAACCTGAACATTACTTTATATAAATCCAATAATACGAGCTTGCCCCCAAAAGAGAAGAACAAGTTCAGTGTTGTGTGAGAGAGAGATTTTATCCATTGTGCCTTTCAGTAAGGTTTTGCCTTAGAGTGAGTATGACATAGGAAGTGAACGTGCTGTGCCCTTAATCATTATTATTTTCATGCTTCTCATAGTAATTAGCTTACTGTATTCAAATATTTCATACAGTGTAAGCCAGCTACTCAGTTTGTTCTTTATTGCTAGAGAAAAATTGGCTAGGTTGAAATTATTGAACCAATTTATGTTGATCTTCAGAGTAAGACCTTGGGGAAATTTTAATGATCCATTCTTTTTGTCTTCTGTTGTGGATTATAAAATTTACCTTCACCCTCTACAAGGTGACTCTATTGATTTTACTTATACACGGGGAAACACCAACAATGTGGTTACTCGGGATATTATTGCTAATTCTTTCAGTGCCATGTTGTATTTTTGCAACTATAAGCATAAACTGCACCTCAGTGGGATTATTACTTTTGGGACTGGTGACAGTTTTCAAATTGTCCATGCTGAATTTCAGGTTAGCTATTAGGCTGAGTAATTGAAGGCATGATAAATCTGGGAGCTGGATAATTAAGGTTTAATGTTATTATTTTGTCACTTTTTGTGCTCCCTATTTGTTTATCCTTTCTCCTGAGCCATTTCATTAAGCATAAGCCTTTAAGGAAAATGTTGAGATAGTGAAAGAAATTGACTAAGAGTTTAAACCTAAATTTGAGTTGTTTTTACTACTTTCTTCTTATATTGGTCATCTCATTCCATTTTCTGACTCTTGTTTCCTCATCTGTAAAATGGGAAAAAATTCCTATCTATATGGCGAAGATATACTGAGAATAATGTTTCTGAAGAGTACCATGAAATATTCTGCATGCTGATTTTCCAGTAATAATTTGAATGCTTTTCAGTTTTTTTTGTTTCTCAGATGTCGTGTACTTTATCAAATGTGATTGGATTAGGGAATGTGGTATATTTAAACAGTATGGGAAATTTCTTATATAACTCATGCTCAGAAGCAAGTACTGACTTGATAGTAGTACATCCATATCCACTTGGTAATATGTAGTATTCATGTTTGTACTACTGATCCCATTCTGTTACATAGATTAGCCACCTTTTGCTGTATGTGGATATGGTAGATATGTTTATTAAGTAAAGCCAATATAGAATGTTGGTATTACAGAATTAAGGGAGTAAATGGGAGAAATGTTTCAATTCTAGTCTGACTGAGTCCTCCAAATATACAGTGAGAAAATAATTTCTCTAAAGAGAAGACTTGAATTCAGGGCCTAGAGTTTTCTGTGTTTCAGTACAAATGAGAATCTTAAGAACAGTAGTTTTCTTTCAGTAGCCACAAATTGGCAGCCAACAGACTATATTCTTTAGCCACTGGTCTATGACTCTGGTTGTTAGAGCTAAATTGTTCCTTTTAAATCCCTCTTCTACTTGACAGATTGTTGGCAGCCTTTTATATTTAGAATATAGCTTCTAACCTAGAAGAAAGTAAGCATAAGTAAAGTCTAGCCTACTTTACTTGGTAGGAGAGACTGCACGTGTAAAGACCATTTATTTAGAAGATATGGCGCCTTTGCTAATCTTCAGCTTTGTCCTGATTTCTCTATATTAGAGTACTATGGTGCTGATTGAAGGAGATTCAGTGACATCAGCAAAAAGTGACAATAGAATGAAAGTGAAGAGATTAAAGAAATAGTAATTAGAAACACGAATACCTTGAGGTCTTTTAATGTGATAATAGGTTCTCTTTTCTTTAAATGTTATGACAGCATTAAAGATACCACTGTTTATCATATTGATGTTTTTAATGATGATATTGCATAAGAAAAAGTTAAAATATATTCAAGATACACAGTTTACCAACAGGTAAATGAAATACATTTTATAAAAGATTTGTGTCTAAATTGGTTGAGTTGAGAAGTCTTAGCACTAAAAATGAGAAAGTTGCTAGTAGAAAGTTTTCTTAACTTTACTAGACTAATTTTAGAGACCATTATAAACTTATTTTTCTTAAAAGTTTGCTTTTGTTTACATAACATTCACTGTCTTAACTATGTTGAGACTACTTTGATGATGCAGGAAAACATGGTAGTTTATGATCATGATGTGATGTGATTTTCCACATTTTCCAGAGTGAAAGCCAGCTTCTTAGCATTCATGTAATACCATGACATTGCTAACTCCAGGGAAATGTTACTCTTTTTTGGAAAATGGCTTTAAGTTAGAGGAAACTTCAGTGGAAATTGAAAAAGCGTTTAACTTGCACAGGAAACACTGACTCTCCTGTTTTCCAAACTCGTCACACTCCCAAAAGAGAGTGATTTGGGAGAAAGCTTAAAGTCTGTTCAAATAAGGGATTTTTTTTTTTTTTTAATTGCTCAAGTTAGAACTTTCACAGAATTCTCTATTAGTAATTTGTAGCAGTCTGTTCTTAGTCATTAATGTGTGAATATGGAAACGATGAAAAAAGTGCTTATTGACTCAGTGAATCCTTTGAGTTTAATGTAAAAGGAGTTTAACACCATATCTGAGGAGTTGCTTCTCCACCTGCCTAAGGACTTCTGCCTTTCTTATAGTAAACCAGGTGCTACTACCCAGGAGAGTTGTATGACCTGTTGCTTTTCTTTGCTGACATGGAAGTATCATGGCATGCATTGTGGAAACTATTAGTATAGAAGTCAGGAAATGATTATTTTTGTCTCGTACTGCTATTAAGTAATTGTATAGTTTTGAGTAAATTACTTAAGCTCTTAATGCCATTCTGCAACCATTAAAAGAGAGAGGTGGTTGGATTTGGGAGAAGACAAACTTTGGAATCAGTCAAGGTGAACTCATTTTCTTTCACTGACTAGTTAGACATTTATATGAGAAATGTATATATCATGCTGAAAGTATAATGCCTATCGTAAGTAAGTGCTCAGTAAGTCTAGGCATTATTTTTTATGGGAAGAATCTAGTTGCTTATTTTCAGACTTTAGTTTTCTTTAAAATGGGGATAAAGTCTACCATACAGAGTTGATAATTGGGATTTAAATGAGCATAGTATATATAAAGCATTTAATGCAGTGTGGGACACAAATTAAGTATTAGTAAATATTGGTTGCTTTTTCCTCACAAGTTTCCCTCTGGCACAAATTTTTTTTCTGTTTTTTTTTTTTTTTTCAATCATTATGGTATTGGGGAGAATTCTGGGCTACTTGGATACTTTAGAAAAGGATCTTTAGGGTGAGGGGTTGTTAGGGGTCTGGCTGATTTATAGTAAAAATGCCAGAAAGCAAGGTGCTTTAATCTCAAAGTGAAGACTTTAAAGAGCTTGAAGGGGACACAGTAAGAATTCTTCCTGGTGCTAAGGCAGTATGATAGAGTGAGAACAAAAATGGATTGTGAATTGATCAATTGATTCAACAATTTTAGCAAACATTTATTATGTACCTGTTATTTGCCAGGCACTGTTTTTTTTTTTTTTTTTTTAAAGATTTTATTTATTTATTTGACAGAGAGAGAGACAGCGAGAGAGGGAACACAAGCAGGGGGAGTGGGAGAGGGAGAAGCAGGCTTCCCGCGGAGCAGGGAGCCTGATGTGGGGCTCTATCCCAGGACCCTGGGATCATGACCTGAGCCGAAGGCAGACGCTTAACGACTGAGCCATCCAGGCGCCCCTGCCAGGCACTGTTTTAGTGTCTGGCATACAAGATCCCTGCCCTCGAGGAGTTTACACTGGGGCAGGGGAAACAGGAGGATAGATACTAAATATGAGAAGGTTAAATTACCCAAGGGATTGAGAATCCTGGCTAGGTGAACACTTACCAAAATGTGGTCTGTGGATCAGTTTCAAGGTCAGTTCAGATTAGTTTGTCTGTTTATTCCTGGTCTTCCATGAGATAAGAACTGAAATTAAGAGGGTCTAGAAATTTTTATATCAATCCAATAAAGTAACTTTATGTCAGTTGGGTCAAATAATAAAAATAATTGACGCATACACATTTTATATGCTTTCACTTTATTTCACTTTCCAAGTAATTCTTTTTCGTTGAATTTACAAAAGTGTTGATCTTTGATGGATTAGAGATAAAACATTGGCTCTTTACCATTATTTGCAAAGCATTGAGCTAGATTAATAACATTGTTGGCACTTCAGTAAACAGGTTATAGAGAATTTAAGCTTCTTATGATTAATTCACTGTCAGGTGATTGTTTTACTTATTCAGCTTAACAGATAGTTATATACATTATATTTTATGATGGATTAAATGATTTTAGGTCCTTTGATTTTCAAGTACTTTTATTCAAAGAGCTGGCTACATAAAGTAGGAAGAGAGAGGGTGGACACAGCTAACAAAATTAAAACCGGAAGGAATACAATACTTGGATGATTTCCAACTCTGAGATGTTATGATCAATAGCCAAATATTACTTAAACAGTGTACACTATGTGGAATGACACCATATTATATATATTTGTTTCTTTCCTCCTTTTGCTGCTGGTGGAGTACAGATTCTGAAAAGAATATATAGTTGTTTGAGGAAATCCATTATTGCTTATCAAAGAAAACCGAGGTAACACTTAGGATTATGCACACATTAGAAGTCTACTAATTACTGTTGATGTGTGATAACTTTATTTTTCCTCTAATTTAGAGCCCCATTGTCTTTATTGTGTAATAGGGGTAGTTTAAGACTGATGTTTTAGAACAGCTGAAAATACAGGTGCCCTAGGTGGCTTAGTTGGTTAAGCATCTTCCTTCAGCTTAGGTCCTGATTCTGGTGGCTTGGGTTCAAGCCCCGCATTGGGCTCCCTGCTCAGCGGGGAGCCTGCTTCTCCCTCTCTCTCTGCAGCTGCCCCTGCTTGTGCGCTCTCTCTCTCTCATAAAATAAGTTAAAAATCTTAAAAAAAAAAAAAAAAACACAGCAGAAAATAAGATTAAAAAATAAGGAACAGGGGCACCTGAGTGGCTCAGTCGGTTGGGGGTCCAACTCTTGATCTTGGCTCAGGTCTTGATCTTGGGGTTGTGAATTCGAGCCTCGCGTTGGGCTCCATGCTGGATGGGGAGCCTACTTTAAAAATAAGGAACATATTTTGGATAACCCCTGGTTAGCATATTAAGTACTTTTCATTTTATTGCCATAAAATATGTGGCACTAAACTAGTTTCTAGGCTATTTGAAAATGAAATTTAGTATAGTTAGACTCACTAAAATAAATGGAAAAATAGAAGTGAAGAGATAGAATTATGTATTAGGTGATAAAGTAATTGAAAAAAATTTAAACAAAGGACTTCATAGACAGTGACTCAACTCTTAGATCTAGCCAATTAAAACAGCACAAGAATGATTTAGGTTAAATGAGAATGTGCCACTGACAAAATACGTTCTTGTGTAGATATTTGTAACTTAACGTGAGCTTTTTGAAAAGTTTAGTAATATTAACTAGTGGTAAATATGTTGAATTACTTAATCATTGTACTAATGTTACTTGAATATGCATTAAGTCTTATTTGGTGACACATAAAGCCGTGTGGTTCTAAGAGCAAATCTATTTAATGATCATTTACTATTTAAATGATTAACAAAGTTTGAAAGGTGGCTGTACAGTCGAATGAGGACAGCTTTTGGCTAATGTGAATTATAATTTATATTTTTAATGATTGTTAAAAATAGTAGTTACTGGATTTATGTAATATATTGGTCTATGTCACAGAAAACTAAGGCTTTTGAATATCTCTGGGTGTTAAACATATTTTTGGTGTGGTGAGGGTAAAATGTCAGTTACATAAGAATTATAAATTGATTTTGTCTTATTACCTGGATTTGAATCATTGGTAAATAGATAACTAGATATATTCTAAAACCAGTCGGTGCCTGTTGGGGAACGAATGGGGGAGGGTTTACTCAGCAGTATTTTCCTTTAGTTTGGTCATGAAATGAGGACTGCTTTATGTAAATTGTTCTTACTGGTGCCAGCTAGCTGTAACTGCAGTCTGGCTGTGCTAGGGCAGCAAATAATATGTGTCATGGATTTTCTGTTTGGAATGTATAAGAATTCAGCCTTTAGGACTGAAAGGACAGAGTTGATGCTTTAGAATAAGAGTACTGAGACCTCCACAACTGACAATATGTGGAATAATGAGAAGCTATAAGCCTTTGAAGCTTTTAGTTTTGTTTTTATAGATTTATGCCTATTGATACTATTGGGTAATATGTGGGAGGTACTTAACTGCACACAGTTGCTGCAGTCCTAATAGTTGGCAGAATAGAAAGCAGTACAAAAGAATTCTGATTCTAGGCATCTTCACTTGCAACAGTCCTTTGGAAGATGTACTTTGTGTGTTCTGTGAGCTTCATTGGCATACTGGCTGACGTTTTTTGGCTTTTGTGGTTATTGGGTTGTTTGCTGCACAAACTACACAACAGATGTGAATCACTGTTTGCAAGGAATTTTAATATGTAGCCAATCTACTGTATTCCTGTTTTTTTATGAATATGAACCAAGCAAGGAATTTAGGCTCAAGAAGGCTGTTCTAGAAGTCTGCATTAGCTTTTACTGTTTATACAAATGAACTAAGTTGCAGTGGTTTACAGAAGAGGAAGTCCTTTCCACAATATCAAGCTACCCACAGGTAAGAGATTCAGGTCCTTTTTTTTGTGACCACCCCCACCACCCACCCCCCGACCCCTCAGGCCTTATATCTGTCTCTCACCTTTGGAAGGTTTTTTGTTTGTTTTTAATTTTAGTCATACCAGGATTGGTAGATTGTTTAATGTAAATTTTCAGGAGATTGTGAATACCATATTTGGATTTTTTCTTTTAAAAAATGATTTTTTTAAACAATTTTCCTCAGGTTTATATTGAAATGAACTAACAGTGGGCTTCATATATGAACATTACTCATGCATGCAATATGTTCATATTACATAGAAATCAGTTTTAGACCTCTTTTCATTATAGTCCTGTTACTGTGTTTTCAGTTGTAGTGACACCAACTGGTACATACAGAGAAATGACGTTTTGTAACCTTACTAAACTATAAAGTTTTAGAGTAAATGTACCACTTTGAGTTCATCATCAAAATCTGACTGCTTCTGTTTTCACAAATGGTTCACTGACATATGTTAGATAATGTATATTTATACATATAACATGGTCAAGTTTTCCAGTTCCACCCTTATGCTTCCATTTCCACATATTTAAACTTATCACCGTCTTAACAAAGTGAAATTAAGTCTAAAACTAAAATGAATATTAGAAATTTTAATATTTTATTAAGTTAGGTGAAGGTGACAGAGGCATTTGTTATATTATTTTTTTTTTGGTATGCTTGAAAAATTGCATACAGAAAACCATTATCTCATTGAAATAAAAAGTATATAATATAAAGAATATATAACCATACTATAAAGATATAAAGATTTATGTTTATACAGAAGTGCAGATATGTGCGTCTGCTAATTATCAGTATGGCCAGTGATAAAATATATTACTGATTGATATAATTTTGGGGGATGAGTGTGAGTAGGTGACAAAGCAAAGGGTGATAGTGAGGCTAGCTTTGAGAAATAGAGGAGGAAGAAAGGTATTAGGCAGTTCTTTGGTCTTCACTTCCTTTTCTAGAAGTTGAACAGCAGGATCTTTCTGCAACTTTGAAGTGTTAGTTTTAGATGGGACTTTCAATTCTCTAGACTCTGAAAGGCCATTGGTCATTTATTACTACATGGTTGGGTACTTAAAAGCTAGAGGCCAGCTAGATTGAGCATGATAGAAGCCACACTCATGTTTCAGGGGTACAAACTGTTTCCTCTTGCCTTTTGAAAATGTTGCTTAGGCTTTTGAAAATTATTGTTCTAATATATGTTTTGTTGAAGTATAAAAATTTATATGTTTGTGGATGTTTCATTTGAGTAAGCAACTTCACTAGGATTAGAGAAATGTTGGTACTAGAAAGATACCAATTTTTATTAATTTACTAAAGGTTGGATTGGGAGAAAGGCATGCTTCTCTTAGTGTGGAGAACACATATATCTAAAACAATTGGGAAGTTTTCACACTTATCTAGAGCAATAATTGTTAGGGAGAATGTTAGATCGGGAAGATAGTTGAGACATACTGAGGGGGTTTTATTAATAGGTAAAGAGGCAAGGAGTTAGACCAAAATAGCATTCAATAAATATTCAAATGGGGGTCATAGCAAAGCAAGAGGAGGGAAAGTTGCACAGAGGAGTTTTTGTATAGACACAAATAAACCTAAAGGGAATCATGTAAGACAAAGATAAATGTCTTGAGGATAAAGATGTATAGTTTTTGAGACTGTTTAAGTTGAGTATGAATGATCCAAAAATCTGAGGGATAAATTTTGAGTTTTCAGTTTTTGTGTTCCTCTTAGGCAACAAAATTTATTAGCAAGCAATGTCAAATAACAAAATCTTGAAAGTGGAATAGACCTAGGTGGTCAAGTAGTTGTAACATCACACTTTCTACAGGAGCCTACTGTTTATTATTCCTGACAGATAATTATCTAGTTTCTGCTTCAACATTTCTAATGACAGAGATCTCTAATTTCATAAGGCAATTAATTCCTTTTTTTGTTGGATATCTGAACAAATCAGTATTTGTTGATTTTTAGGAGAAATTGGCCTTTCATTGTTTCTGTTTCTGTACTCGTCTGTCTGTCTGCCTGCCTGTTTTTCTATCTGTATCTGTTATACACACATAATAGATCTGCACTACTTAAAGAAAGCCATTAAAATTCCTGTGTTTTCTAGGCTAAATATCCTCCATTTTCCCAACTATTTCTCATATAACACGTTGTTCTAGGTCATTCTTTAGCCTGGTCATCCTGTTTGTCCTACTGTTTCTTTAAGAGTCCCTCTTTATCTGGGCCACTCAGAACTAAATGTAATACTAAAAAACGTCTCCCTTTCCTTAGACTGTGTGCTTCTGTTCTGAAGCTTAACTTTGTGTTGACATTTCTGGCAGCCACCTAGCACTGTTGAACTTTATTGAGTTTGCAATAAGTTCAAATCCCTCAGTATTTTTCACACATACCATTGGTAACCTTAAATATACTTGAATATTTGAACCAAGTGTATTGCTTTATATTTGTAGTTATGTCTTTAGTATTTCTAATATTGTTTATTATGCTTTTTTTTCAGTTTTCCTTGATGTATTTTCCACTTTTTAATAGTTTTTTTTTTTTTCAAAGAACTGGCTATTGGTTTTATTGTTGCTTGCTGTTTTATTGAGTTTTCCCTCATAATTTTTGCTTTTATTATAATTCCTTGCTTTGGGTTTGTACTTTTCCTCCTTTACTAGCATTTTTGAGTTTGTGGGTTTTTTTATTAATATGTGCAGCTTAAGGCTATCACTTTTCCTCAGAGTTATTATTTCACCACTGATTTCTTCCTTAATCCAAAATACATATTTTTTTAATTTATAAGGCAATCCTTTTCCTCTTATTTCATTGTTGCTCATCTAACTTTGTTATCTTATGGCCAGAGGATGTGGTTTTGTGTGATTTTTTTTGTTTGTTTTTTTGTCTTTGAATTTATTTCCTTGTTACCACATATGTGGTCAATATTTATGTTGGATGTGTTCATGAAAAATGCATATTCTGGGTTTGTTGGATATACGGTTCTATTTTTCTATTAAGAAATACATGCATTGTTTATATTACTTTCATTTTCTTCATCTGTAGATTTTATAATGAGGTATGTTTATCTTTTGTGGATTTATTAGTTTCTTCCTGAAATTTTTAAACCTGTTTTGTTTTATGTGATTTGAAGTGTTGTAATTTTATCTATAGGAAATATGTTTTTTTTGTCCAGTAACTTGATCTTCAATTTGAATTGTTTTTAATATACATTACTTACCCTCTTTTGGTTAACATTTGCTTAGTGTATCTTTTTTTTTTTTTTTTTAAGATTTTATTTATTTATTCATTTGACAGAAAGAGAGCACAAGCAGGGGGAGCAGTGGAGGGAGAGGGAGAAGCAGATTCTCTGCTGAGCAGGGAGCCCAATGCGGGACTCGATCCCAGGACCCTGAGATCAGGACCTGAGCTAAAGGCAGTCGCTTAACCAACTGAGCCACCCACGTGTCCCTAGTGTATCATTTTCTATCCTTTAAAATTTTTAACCTTTCTATGCTATTTTGTTATAAGGTGTGTCTCTTGTTTATAATGCATATCTGATATTTTTGTCACTTTACCCAGTTTGAAACCTGGTAAGTTATTTTTAGACTGACAGTTTTCTTTATTTTTGCCCCACATTTCACAGCCCCTAAGTTGGCTATCTCCCATCATACAATTATCTGAGATTTTAATTCCAGACTATTTATTTTAAAGATGATGGATCCTCAACAGCCAGCCCATGAGTTCTACTTGTTTTTTGGAGCATTGATGTTTCCTTTTGGAGCATTATCTGAGTTCCCTAATTTGAATTCCTCCCCCATTTCTTAGGGTCTTTTGATGTCTTGAATCTGTACTGTATTTTTATGTAATTGTTTTAGCAAGGGTCCATATCCTCAGTCTTTGCTCAGAAATAATATCTTTATTTTTTCGTCCTGTTGATTGCTAGTTTTTCTGGCAATAGAATTCTAGGCTAAAAATAACTTTTCCCTTGAACTTTGAGGATATTGTTGTTTATTTTAGCATTCAGTATTGCTGATGACAAGTCTGATGTCGGTTTAATTCTTATTCCTTTGTAGTTAAGTGATCTTTTACTCTAAGTTATTAATATTTCCTCATACTGGTTTTCTGAAGTCTTAACACAATATGTCTAGGTGTTAGGGTTTTTTTTTGTTTTTGGCTTGTTTTAATTTAGTCTGTTTTGGTATAATTAGCAGGCCTGTTCTATGGAAAACATATATATATATTTTTAATTTTAACTCTGTGAATTGTTTCTTTTATTTTCTTTCCTTCTTAGTTCTTTTTTCTAAAACTCATCTTCAGTGAAAGTTGTTGCTTCTGTGTATGTTCCCCATCAATTAGCTTTTCTGTTTTTCCTTTGTGTAATATTTTAAGAGGACATCTGGTCTTGATTACCTATGTCTTACTTCAGCTGTGTCCATGCAGCTCTTGTTTTGAATTTCTAAGGTTTCAGATTGATTTCTTTTCATATCTGCTTGTTCTTGTGGGTACAATACCTTTTCAGAATATTTAATATACTATTTTAAAATGTTTTCTGTTCATTTTACTAAGTAGTTCTTTTGTTTGAGGGGTTTGGCATCTATTTGTGATTATACTCATTTTTGTATTCGAGATTTCCTGTTTTACTCTGGGTTGATGCTGACTGAAATGATTGTGAGGGGGTGGGAAGTGGTACTTGTACTTGCTGCTCATGGGAAATGCTGGCAATTTAGCTTTTGGATTGTAACTTCCCTTCTCTGTCTCTTCTGGAGTTTAGTGTCTGGGTGGGTCAACTAATTACATTTATAAATGTCATTGCTGCTCTGGCTTATTATTAGCATGGAAGAGATTGGGGAAAGTGGAATGAGTTTAAGATACAAATTACGTGACTGTGTCTTCATTGTGAAAATTCAAACTGGCACATCTAAGTGAAACTTGGTATTTATATTCCTTTGTCTAGTTAGGCATTTATCCTTCCAGACTTTAAAATACCACTTGTGTGCCTATATTAATGTTTAGAAATATATTATTTGTGTGTGTGTGTTTTAATACAATGACATAAAACCTGGAAACAATTTATTGACTACTTAGGCATCTAAGTACTTTCTATTTTATTATCCCATTTAACCCCTTTAACATTTTTATGAGGAGAGGCATTGTTAGAATTTTAGTTTCATAGTTGAGGATACTGAGGCAAAGAAGGAATATATTACTGAACAGGTAACTTAGCTAGGAAATGATAGTACCAGTATTCAAAAAGGTATGTCTGGCTCCAGATTTTGTGTTCAAGTGTTAAGAATTCTGCAGCTCCTTTGTTGTACACTTTATATTCATGCCCATGAAAGAAACCTACTGCATTCTTAACTTTTTAGTGTTCTTTAGTGAGGATTCTTCACAGTATTTCTTAAAAGCTATTATCTTAGTGATGGATGTTATATTTCTTTGTAGTTTTTTAATTTAAGGTCGACAAATTGTTATTTAAGGAATTTCACATGTGACTCCTACCACTGTCAATCACCCTAGTTCCTCCGAAGTCAGAATCATAATCTTCAAAATAGCCCAAGGACTTTTGTTCAATCCACAGTTGTCACTGTCAGTCAGTCCACAGTTTTGTTTTGTTTGGTTTGGTTTGGTTGGGCTTCTTTGATTTCCACTTGAATATGGACATACTTCAAAAATTCCCCACTTGTAATTTTTTGGATCCAATTTCTTTAAGCCATGTTTAGGATCTGCATAGTTCTCAATTTCAGACACCCTCGAACATGACTAAGTTCAAATCCTATTCACCTCTAAATTATCACACCCTAGAGTTGTACAGATTGTTGGGATATGCCAATACTTTTAAGTCCAGACATTGTGCTCTCAATTGAAAAGCCTAAAGACAGAAAACATCTTTGTTTCAAGTCAACATTAAAATTAGAATACTAATTCAGTATAGCTGAGATTTCCCTTATATGCTGTGCTTTTAGTAATTCTGTAGTCCTGGAGCCAACCTTCATGTTTATGAATGCTCTCATCACTTTAATCTTTTTTAGGTATCATATTCCTTCTTATCTGTATCAAAACTCATACTTGAACAGTGAGTTCTGGATTACAAAAAAAGATTTATTTTTCCCACTTGTCTAGGTCTTTGTGCACAAACTAAACAAAAACAATTTGTATTTTTGCTATTTTGGTGCAGCAGTAGGAATCCTGATATGTTCCTTTTAAAAAAAGTTAGTGTATCTTTTTTTAAAAAAACTTTTTATTTTTATTTTTTAGAGAAGAGGGTAGTGGCAGAGGGAGAGGGAGAGAGAGAAATTTAAGCAGAGAGAAGTTTAAGCAGGCTCCACACCCAGTGCAGAGGCCGATGAGGAGCTTGATCTCACAACCCTGAGATCATGACCTGAGCTAAAATCAGAGTTGGACGCTTAACTGACTGAGCTACCAGGTGCCCCAGTATGTTAGTATATCTTAAGATATCTCAATGTCTTTGGTGTGTCAAAATGGTGCATAGTTTTTGCCTGTTTGTTTTTAAAAATGGTTATGATAGTGATGTCTTTTACCATCTGTGTGTGAGACTACTCACTGCTGTATATTATTGCTAACTGTAAATAGTTGCCAGATATGTAAAAATGTATCTTCTTTTTGTTTAGTCTTTCTGTGATTATTAGTGAAGTTGAACATCTTATGTTTGTTGTTTTATGATTCCCTATTTATGATTTTTAATTTTTATTTTGAATTGTTTATCCTTTTTATTCATTAATAGGTGTTCTTTTTTATTCTGGATACTAATTCCATATCACTATGTTTTTTAGTTTTCAAGTATTTCTTTTTTTTTTTAATTTTTTTATTACTTATTTATTTATTTATTTGACAGAGATAAAGAGCACAAGTAGGCAGAGTGGCAGGCAGAGGGAGAGGGAGAAGCAGGCTCCTTACTGAGCAAGGAGCCTGGTGTGGGACTCGATACCAGGACCCTGGGATCATGACCCGAGCCGAAGGCAGATGCTTAACCGACTGAGCCACCCAGGTGTCCCTCAAGTATTTCTCAAAATTTGTGGTTACTTGTAGTGCTTTCTGCGCCTTTGAAATTTTATTTCATATCTAATCTGTTTGCTATTGTACTGGTATGCTCAACTGCTATTTTGATCCATTTTCAACCATTTATTTCAAAATCCACTTAATCCCTGTTAATTTGTGATGCTGTTTCTGTCAGATATTGTCTTGCTTTTGTCTGTCTTCTAGATAATTTATTGTACTCATCTCTTAATACTTAAGATAATTACTGCTTTGTCATATTCTCTCACATCTGAGAGGGCAAGCATCATTTTTTTTCTTTTGACTTTCAATTTTCTTCCTGTTTTGCCATTTTTTTTACAGATTAATTTAAAAAGTTTGATATAAAATGATATAAAATGATAAATGATATAAAAATAATTAGGTGACATTTGGTTTGGAATTACTTCTAATAAGTTGCATCCAGGAAGAATTGATAGTTTTCTACATCAAGCCTTATGTCCAACATAGTTCTAATATTTCACATATTTTTATAACTGAATTTTTTCATATATGTTAATGTTTCTAGATATCTTTTTCTTGCTATTCTGAAATAAATGTTTTCTTCATTGTATCTTCTTACTGTGTTTGAGCTCTTACTGCTTTGGTAGGATTTCTAGAACAATATTGAGTATATTATCACACTTTTTATTTTTGCCTTGAATGGAAATAGCTGTTTTTTTTTTTTAAGATTTTATTTATTTATTCATTAGAGACAGAGAGAGAGAGGCAGAGGGAGAAGCAGGCTCTCAAGGAGCAGGGAGCCCGATGCGGGGCTCGATCCCAGGACCCTGAGATCATGACCTGAGCCGAAGGCAGATGCTTAACCATCTGAGCCACCCAGGCGCCCAGCTTTTTTTTTTTTTTTTAAAGATTTTATTTATTTGACAGAGGGAGACAGCAAGAGAGAGAAACAAGCAGGGAGAATGGGAGAGGGAGAAGCAGGCTTCCTGCCGGGCAGGGAACCCGATGCGGGGCTCGATCCCAGGACCCTGAGATCATGACCTGAACCGAAGGCAGACGCTTAACGACTGAGCCACCCAGGCGCCCCCCCCTTTTTTTTTAAAGATTTTATTTATTTATTTGACAGAGAGATAGCGAGAGCAGGAACCCAAGCAGGGGGAGTGGGAAAGGGAGAATCAGGTTTCCCGCTGAGCAGAGAGCCTGATGCAGGGCTCCATCCCAGGACCCTGGGATCATGACCTGAGCCCAAGGCAGACAACTTAACGACTGAGCCACCCAGGCGCCCCTAGCTGTGGTGTTTTACTACTAAATATAAAGTTTTCCATTGGTTTGAAGTAGCCTTTATCGGCATAAGGAGCAATCTTTATGTTCTTAATTTTTATTTTTATCAATGAATGAGTGTTGAAACATATTCAATGCCTTTTCAATATCTGTTGAAAAGTGAGTTAATTTTTGTAACCATTTTGAGTTGTGAATAAATTTCTGGATATGCTTAATTTTTTAATTATTAGACATCCTTAAAATTAAAACAGCACAGTTTTGGGTAAAATTATCTCTTCTTTCAGTAGTTGACCAGGCATATGAGGATAAAGGAATTTGAAGAAAATGTATAGTTTCTTGTCTCCTGGCCTTAAAAACCCAACATAGAAAGTCTCAGTCATGTCCCACAGAATGTTGTTGTAGTCTCTTCGAGGGCTATTCTTTGCACATTATATTTTTTAAGTTAGTTGTTATGCCTTTAACGCGATACGACTAATCATATTTCTTCTCTTCCCCACGAGAATAACTTGTCTTAATTTCAACATTAAAAAGCTGATATAAAATATTTAAGAGAGAGATATAATAAATATTTAGAAATACCAAAATGAAGTTCTTGATCTGAATATGTGAATCTTTTAAAAGAGTTTGGCAACTTACTCTATTTATTATTCTGTCTCTTTGGAATTTTTCTTTCTTTTTCTTTTCTTCTTCATTTTGTAAATTCTGGAGGCTCTAGGCTCTGTTAAATATTTTCATGTGGCAGAGAGCCAGATTTCAATGGCTCTGAACTCAGCATGTTCTGTTGCTTAGCAACTACTTGTGAAGTCTTGTGGATGTAACTGAATTATAAATAGGGTTATGAGCAGAAGTGAAATTGAAATTGTAAAGACAGGCATACTCTTCCCCCCTCTCAGCTGAATTTGAGTAATTCTTTATGCAGAGTCAGTTTTTAGAAATCTGGTTTATAAAAATTAGTACTAACCCTATCAGGAAGACTTAAAAAGCGTTCTGTAGAGGTTTTGTTTATAATGACATATTTGAAAGCATGATTTTGATTATTAAAAATAATCTGTTTCGGAGAGATGATAGTTAATGGAAAATAGAGAACTTCTAATTTTCGTGGTCATTCATATAGAAAGATATCCATGCATTGTATTACTGCCTGCATTTCTCTTCCACATTTCTATTAAAATCTACTTGAGGTAACACTTTAATCTTATGGGATGTTTTTGTACTTTTAAACACATTGTTTCTTTAGAGTATCTTAAAAATTGTCCTGTAATAGTGACCATGGTAGGCATTTGATAAATACTGAATACATGAAAAAATCCAATCTACTTTTATAATTTCTCAGAACAGGACATTTTGGAGTGGAATTTATTAAAATTTTATTTAAGAATCAAAACTTAAAGGATCCTTTCAGGTCTTCTAATTTAATTTCTATTTATTCCAGATGGAAAACTTCAGACTTAAAGGTGTTATTAAATGATTTATCTAAGCCAGCAGTCCCTGCACATGTGTTTTTTCTGCATTAGTCTCTCTTACTGATGCGTATCTACCAGCTCTTTTTTTTTGCACTCATATTTCATTAGTTTATACAAAATTCAGTTGTATTCTATAACATAATAAAAATGTACAGCTAAATTCAGTAACAAGCACAACCAGTGTGAACAGGTTTAGGTGAGAACATGAGATCTCAGTGTATTTGTGGTCATCAGTAAACCAGAGAGAACATTGGTTCATTTGCTATGATGGTTAGGAGGAGAGAGGTTGAGAGAATTTCCAAAGTATAGTGTTTTTTGGTTAGATTCTGCAGATTTTTTTTAGGTTCTAAAAGATAAACACAGTGATAATTCATGGTTCGGGGTGAAGGAACTCTGTATTTTCTTAAATTACGTCATGAACTGTTGATAGTAACTTCTGACACTCCAACCTGTGAAAGTAAGCTTCTTAGGAATATTTGCTAGAAACAAGTAGATTGTATTTTTATGCATCATTAGTGAGAACAATTTTAGATTGGGAATGTAATTTTTCTTTGTTTGCTCCATGGGGGTGTGCTAGTCCATTCTGAGTTGTATGCCCAGGAGAGGTCTTGCCATCAAAAGCATAACTTTTTTCTTAAATTCTAACTGAAGAAAGATAGATTTGTAAAGATAGAGATTTGATCTTTTTCTGATCAGCCAAAAAAGGTGTGGTAAATATAATTCTAATTAGATCTGCAAGGAGGGATAACATATCAACAATATTGCTTTGATATAGAAAAGAAAAATAATAGGTACAAAGAGGAATTTCAGTTTGCCTCAGGATATGAAAGAAGATTAGGGTTCTTCCTTTAGTTATGTTTGTTATTAAAACTACACTTTTGTACACATAGGCTAGGGCCCCACATCATCTGGCTCTCAGCTGACATTTTAAACTTCTTGAGGGAGAGGGCCAAGAGAAGGAGAAGAAAATGGAGAAGTGAAAGGTAAAGTTTCTGGAACTGTCTAAACTTCTCCAGGGCATTTTAGTTGCTGTACTAATTAATTAAAACTGAGGGGTCATTGACTATTCAGTATCCCCCAAAATTCAGATTGGTATGTGATAATATGTATGGCTATTTTGAATAATATCCTGCAGACATCATGCTTTTTCTGTTCTCTTGAAATAAAACTGGCGAATATAATAGTGCATTTTTAAAAAAAGTATTTTAGCTGCTTTAAGTAATATTTAAGAAAATATGAAGTGCTGAGATTTATATTTAAAATATTTGATTTATGTATCTAGAATTATAAAATAAATTTTCCCACTTTTTAGTGCCTTCATACCACATTTGACCCATTTGTTATGTTATGTTCTCCCACACTAATTGCAACTCACATTGCTTTCCTTTGTGATGAGGATTATAGTTTATTCAGATAAGTAAGCAAGATCTATCTACATAAAAGATTTAAATTATCTTGAAGATGTGAATACAGTGTAGTTAGATTTTGGATATCCAAGTCACATATGAGTACAACAGTAAGAAAAATAAATAAGTCAATAAGCTCAGTTACTTTTCTACTCAGACCAGTGTTTAAAAGAACAGTATTAATGCTTTCAAAAGCTTGGTTAAACTTTATTTTAAAATCTAGCTATGTTTAAATGTTTAGATTAAAAGGATGTATTACTCAGTTTGCTCATTTGATTTTATATTGCTCATGTTTCTCCATCCTTCTCTGGAGTTCTTTTTGTTCTTAAAACTGTTCTATGTTCTGATATGTTTTCAAAGGATCCTTTCTAGGCTTTATTTATGATTAAAATAAGTCCTTTACAAATAATTCTCAAAATTAAATTTTTAGTATAGTATAAACTAAATTTTCTGGTATCAAATACATGAATTCACTTTTTATTTTGGATAACAAATAGTGACCAAAGAAAACATTTTAAAAAGTAACTTGCCATTTCATTAAAATACATTGATGGAAAGTTTGATGTTAAGAAATGCATAAAACATGCACTTTGGTAAATAGCATTTGTTTTAATGTGGCTGTCTAACCAGCCTTTTATTTCAGCAGGTATAATTTAATTTCTGGAAATTAAAAAGCTTTTTTTTTTTTTTTTTCTTTTTCTCCCCCCTCCCTCCCCCTTTATGACTTGGTTATTTCTTACTAGCCAACAGTCTTTGTAGTTACTACATTAGACTGCATATTGTTTGTGACCTTTAGGAATTAAAATGTACTACAGAGTAAATTTGTAATGTACAAAGAAACATGTATATTAAACACTATTAGCTTGGAAAGTTTAGAATGATGAAATAGGTTTTGTTATCTGGAATAACAATAAGAAATGTTGGGCATTGTCAACTTCAACATTATCCCACTTTAGGCAAAATTGAAAAATCAAAGATAGCAGTATTATATAGACTATAATATTACATGTTAATTTAACTTTTACTTGACAGGAAAAATAAGATAATTTGTTTTTCTCACAGAAATTAATTTAAGAAAAACAATTATTGAATGACTACTGTATGAAAGGCACTACTGTATGTTAGAACAAGTTTGTTTTAAAAAAGAATAAGGCGCAATCCCCACTCTATTTAGAGATCTGCTTTGATAAATTATTTAATCTTTGTATTTTTAATACACAGTAAATGGTTTTTTACCCGTAACTCAGAGTCCCAAATTATTTCAGGGAAAAAGTGATAGGAAAAAATGCAGTGCTGTTCAGACTTTGATAGATTTTATAGAGCCTTGAATGTTTTAGAGCTGTGATTAAAATGCCTCATCATTCTCCTGAAGAAGAAAAGTGCTTAAACATGTACGTACATATACACACACATACACCTATATGTAAATAAAATAATACGAACAATGACATGTAATTTGACGTAGCCCGTAGTTTAGTGTTTATTTTTTCTTTAATTGCCATCTAGTAAGAAAAGATGCCAAGTTACTATTTTAGATGATGAAATGCAAGACACATCTTTCCCCCCAAGAAAATAAAGTTTTTGCTGATAGTTTTGCTTTTATAGTCACATCTATTCTGGGATTTATACTAGTGTATTCTATTTTTAGGCTGTTGCCAGGCAGATTTAAAATTTCTCCTTTTATGGTTGTCTAATTTCTAGCTTTCTGACTGGTTACATGAACCTGCTTTCTTTAGCCAACCACAGTGACTATGCAAACTGTATTTCAGTTTCTGTTGCTATGAGAGAACTGATAAGATGGCTGCAGGGGGCTCCCTTTGGGTATGTTCAGTATTGTAAAGAAGAAGCAAAAGTAAATTCCTTTCAAAATGATACTTTATTTTTTGAAATATGAAATCAAACTAAACAAATATTATAAGGCTTGAAAAATGCCTCTCATGTCAGATTTGATTAATTTTAATGATGCTGTGTTTTGCATTTTTTCTGACGCAGCATTGTGTGTAGGTGGGTATATATTGTTACTTTTTGTTAGTAAATAAGCATCCTGAGTCCCCAAAGAAAGGTTGTCCTCTCTATGTACACCTGCTGTATGTGAACCTGCTAGCATGTTAGTCTACAATTATGTCAAAAATATTGTAGGTTACTATTTTTGCTTCCTAAAAGGGTAATTCAGTTTTTTTCCCCTTAATTCTACTTATTGATTTGAGATAGAGAACACAGAGAGAGAAAGAACAAGCAGGGAGAGGGAGAGGGAGCAGGGAGCCCTACGCGGGGCTCGATCTCAGGACCCCTGAGGTCATGACCTGAGCTGAAGGCAGACGCTTAACCAACTGAGCCACCCAGACACCCTGTAATTTAGTTTTTAATTTAAGAATTATTTTAGATATTAGTTATATGTATATAGTTCGTCATTCTTTTAGCCAATATTTACTAAGTGTATACTATGTGCCAGACACTATAAACTTATTAATATTGTATCAGAATACTTACTTTATTTCTCATTCTTTTGTTAAATTACCTCTGAAGCACATCATAATGATACCAGCATATTTTAAAATGTTTTCTGACAACAAAATTGTGGACACTTAAAATGTTTTAATCTTATACTAGACACATGAGATATGCCAAAGTGTTTTGTTAAACAATATATAAATATAGATATTAAAGTCCATTTTAATAATTATTTCTAAAAAAGTGCATTTAAAGTATTGGAAAATGCAGTAATGGTGGCAAGACCATCATTTTGAATAAAGACAGTGTTGATAAAATCTGACAAAGCTTTATGTAACTCCAGAAAGTTCACTAAGTACACCTCATTTTAAAACAAATCTGTCAACGTTCATTACATATACATTTTTGGTTATAGTTCCAGTTTGTAACAGAAGCAAATGCTTCTGTTTTACTTAAGACTTTCTAGTTCTTTTGTTAACTTTCCATGTGTAGAAGATTTTATTAATTTACATACATGGAGTGTTTATCCACACCATGCTCAGTACTGCTTGATTTTTTTTTTTGCTGATAAATTTTTATTTATTATTATTTTTTACCATATACGAGTATCTCATACCCATTATTATCATCCTCTGAGATAAGCATACTAAAGAATTGTTCCATTTAGGACAGGGAAAAAGAATAACTCATTTATTTAAGCTTAGTGCAGGAGAATAAGGCTGCCGTTATTTTATGTATATTGCCTTTCATCACTGGTATGATTATAGATAATACTTCTTGGCCCAGAAATGTAAACTCCCTAAAGTATAACCCAACATTCAGTTCTCTTGGTATCGTTGTTTTGTCTGTATAGAAAGTGTGACCTAGTAAAGGAAAGTTAGGTAAAAAAAAAAAAAACAACAAAAAATTAACTGTAGTTCTGCTATTTCTTTTTTTAAAGAACAGATTTGAGATGTAAATCATATACCATACAATTCACCTGTTTAAAGTGTACAACCCAGTGGTTTTAAAAATATTTACATAGTTGGGGGCCTGGGTGGCTCAGTCATTTGGGTGTTGGGCTTTGATTTTGGCTTAGGTCATGATCTCAGGGTCATGGGATGGAGCGCTCCGCACTTGGCGTGGAGTCTGAGATTCTCTCCCTCTCCCATTGTCCCTCTCCCCACTTGCGCACCTGCTCTCTTTCTCTTTCTTTCAAATAAAAAAAATCTTTTTTAAAATAAAGCTTTATTAAAAAATATTACTTATTTGAGAGAGAGAGAGAGAGACAGAGATGGTGAGAGACAGCATGAGCGGGGAGCAGGGAGCCTGACGCCGGGCTTGGTCCTAGGACCCAAATATCATGACGTGAGCTGAAGGCAGAAGCTTTGCGACTGAGCCACCCAGGAGTCCCTAAATAAATAAAATCTTAAAAAAATATTTTCAGAGTTTGCATCTATTACCACAGTTAATTTTAGAACATTTTTATTGTCCTATAAAGAAACTCTGTACCCTTTAGCAGCCAGTTTTCATTTCCTCCCCAACTTCCCAACCCTAGGCAATCACTAATGTGCTTTCTGTCTTTACACATTTGCCTATTCTGGACATTTCATATAAATGGAATCATTCAATATGTAGCCTTTTGTGACAGGCTTCTTTTACTCAGCATATTTTCAAGGTTCATTCATATTGTAACATTTATCAGTACTTTATTTCTTTTTATAGCCAAATAATATTCCATTGTATGGATATACCACATTTCATTTACCTATTAGTTTTTGGACATTTGGGTTATTTTGGCTATTCTGAATGGTCATTTTGGCTATTATGAATAGTGTTCCGGTGAACATTTGTGTACAGGTTTTTGCATGGACATATGTTTTTTTTTTTTTTTTTTTTTTTTTTAAAATTTATTTATTAGAGAGCGAGCGAGAGAGAAACAGCATGAGAGGGGAGAGGGTCAGAGGGAGAAGCAGGCTCCCTGCTGAGCAGGGAGCCCGATGTGGGACTCGATCCCGGGACTCCAGGATCATGACCCGAGCCGAAGGCAGTCGCTTAACCAACTGAGCCACCCAGGCGCCCCTGGACATATGTTTTTATTTCTTTTGGGTATATAGCTAGGAGTGGAATTGTTAGATCTTACGCCAACTCTATGTTTAACATGTCAGGGAACTGCTAGACTGTTTCCCAAAGCAGCTGCTTCATTTTACAGTTCCACTAGCATTGTATGAGGTTTCCAATTTCTCTGCATCCTTGCTAACACTTGTTATATTCTCTCTTTGATCATAGCCATCTCTCTGTGTATATAGTGTTCATTGTGGTTTTGATTTGCATTTCTCTGATGACTAATGATAATAAACATCTTTTCATGTTTATTTTTTATTGGTATATCTTGGAGAAATATCAAGTACTTTGCTCATTGTTAAATTGGGTTTTTTTTTTATTAATGAGTTGTAAGAGTTTGTATGTTCTAGTAGTTACAAGTCTCTTATAAGGTACCTTATTTGCAGATATTTTCTCCCATTGCATGAGTTGTTTCACTTTTTTGATGTGTCATTTGCAGCATAAAAGTTTTTAAGTTTTGATGGAAGTCCAGTTAATCTTTTTTTTTTTCTTTCATTGCTTGTTCTCTTTGGGTCATATATAAGAAACTATTGCCTATTCTAAGATTTATATCTATGTTTTCTTTTAAGATTTAAAACTTTTAGTTCTTAAATTTAGGTCTTTGAACCATTTGAAGTGAATTTTTATATATGGTATGAGAGGAAGGGTCTGAATTCATTCTTTTGCATGTGGCTATCTAGTAGTCCCAACAGTATTTGTTGAAAATACTATTCTTTCTTCATTGAATGGTCTTGGCACCCTTGTCAGATATTAGTTGACTGCAAATAAATATGAGGATTTATTTCTTGACTGAGAGATCTATTCCATTGATTTATATGTCTGTCCTTTTTGCTAGGAGTACCACACTGACAGGATTACTGTAGCTTTGTAGTAAGTTTTGAAAATATGAAGAATGAGTTTTTCGTTTTGGCTATTTTGGGTCCCTTGCATTTCCATATGAATTTTAGGATCAGTTTGTCAATTTCTGCAAAGAAGAAAGCTAGCATTTTAATAGGGATTACCGTGAATCAGTAGATCAATTTTCAGTGTTGGCATCTTAATATTAAGCCTTTTGGTTTAGGAGTATGAATTGTCTTTGTGTTTATTTAGGTCTTCTTTAATTTCCTCAACAATATTTTATAGTTTTTCAGAGAATGAAGTTTTATACTTCTTTTTGTTAAATTTGTTATTTTTGATGCTATTGTAAATATAATTGTTTTTTAAATTTCACTTTTGAATTGTTCATTGCATCTGTATAGAAATGCAATAGATTTTATATATTGATCTTGTATCTTGCAACCTCCTAAACTCATTTACCAGTTCTCATGATTTTTTAGTGGATTCTTAACAATTTTCCATATACGAGATTTTGTCACTGAACATAGAGATAGCTTTACTTTGTTCTTTTCAAGTTAGATGCCTTTATTTCATTTTCTTGCCTAATTGCCAGCGCTAGAACCTCTAGTCAGTGCTGAGTAGAAGTGGTAAGAGCAAGCATTTTGTCTTGTTCCTGATCTTAGGGCAAAAGCTTTCCATCTTTCACTATTAAGTATGATGTTAGTTGTGGGCTTTTCCTAAATCCCCTTTATAGTTTGTTGAGTGAATTCTATTATTTGCTAAGATGACTTACGGATAGGTTACTTTTAAAAGATAATTGAATATTTAGGATCCTGCTGGTAGTATTGTTGTGGCTAATATATGAACTAGTGTGCAGGTTGGGTAAAATTAAGAGTCTACTCTCAGACTGCATTTACTCTGTGGATAGTCTTTAGGAATTATATTGAATGATTTCCCCATTTTCAAAGAGATAGAGAAGAAAATTGTGGCAAATACCATATACAGTTTACTCTTGAACAATGTGGTTGATAGGGTGCCGATCCCTAATGCAGTAAAAAATCTGCATATAACTTTTGACTTCCCCAAAACTTAAATATTAATAGTCTGTTTATTGACTGGAAGCTTTTCTGATAACATAAACAGTCAATGACCACGTGTTTTATATGTTATGTATATCATATACTGTATTTTTATAGTAAAGCTAGAGAAAAGGAAATAAAATCATAAGGAAAAGAAAATAAATTTATAGTACTATACTCTAAAAAATTTGCATGTGAGTGAACCCGTGCAGTTCACACCTATGTTATTCAAGGATCATCTGTTGTTTGTTTATTGCTTAACATTCTGAGAAAATAGAACACCCCTTGGTAGCAAAATTTAAAGGATGAAATGTATAAGAAGGGCAATCAATGCTAATGAAAACAGCTTTGTACTGAATTGGGTGTCCGGTTGACCTTACCAAGCTAAAATTACTGTGTAAAGAAATGCGTGATAGCAGCATGGTTATTGATGTATTCGTTCAGATCATATGTAAACATGAATTGATGTAAGTTGTCACTTAAATAAATGAGAAAAGAATATGACTTCGTATAGTGTCTGACATGTAATTGCCCTTTGATAAGTGTCAGTGTCTTTTTCTCCCTTTATGTTGTTTAGTTAACAAACGGGAATTTATAATGTAGAAAATGTATAAGGCATGCCTAAAAATAATAAACGTCAAATTCAAGATTATGCTTAATTTTGTGTTAAGGAGTTGGGGATGGGGAAGGAGGAGCATGCTGGCTGGTAGTGTTATACTGAGGGCTTTGTTTTTTATTTCTAGTTGTTTATCTGGGTGATGGGTACACACATGGTCATTATATTTTGCATGTTCACAGTATTTTATAATAAAAACTGAATTATAAAAGAGCATCAGTATAGCTAGACATTTGTAAAATAATATAAACTTTGAGCTAGAATGGAATTTAGCAAGCATCTGATCTCCTCAGTTTTACACTTGAGATGAAATGTAGAGAGTTAGGGTGATTTATCCTATCTCGACTGTTAGCTAATGTTAGAACAGACATTGAGTAGACCCAGTTTTGTTAGTTTAGAAATCCTTGGTAGGCCAAGCTTTTTATAATTATGTATTTTTAAAGCATGGTAGATTATATGATATTTCACCATTTTTCTTTCTTCCTGTAAGAAGACTACATATTTATGCCTTTTGCCATGCAACATGAAGTGTTTTCCAATGGTTGCTTTTTACTTCTCCACCCCCTTAATGTCTAATGTGGCTTTAACCAATAGACTGTGAGTGAAAGTGGTGTATACTGTGTCTAAGAGATAGCTTTAAAACCCTGGTATATTGTATCGTTCTGTCATTGTGGTCTTTTCCCTTTGCCACAAGACCTAAATTTGGGGTGAGGGTGCTGCTCCTTCAGCCAATGACCTAGAAAGAAGAAGAATATTATTAGCCAGTAAGATTTTGAGGATGTGGGTTGCTGCCCCAATATTATTTAGTGAAAGCTGGCTAATAAACAGAAAGTAAACTTTCACTCTTTCTCCTTAGGTTGGGTCACTAAGAAAAGTTAGAGCTGTTTCCTAGCGTTTGAAGGATTTACATCTTTCAACTTCTTATAAATCATTCTGGGTGTTTTAATTCACCCAAGCCAATTGTGAAAAATACATTTAGACAACTGGTTTAAATTCCTAAAGAAGTTAATACATGGACTTCTGTAACTTCACTATTACCTGCATAGGTGGTAGAGTTTGGTAAGTGGGCCAAGCTAGTGGATAGGGCCCTGATGAATAAGGTAACTGGCTAATTTTCTAAGGGGGTGTAATTTGATAAATGTATTTTAAAATTGCAGTTGTTGGATCAGGTCAATTAGTTTTAATTTGCCTATATAACAGAATGATCCCCAAAATATACTTGGAAAAGGGATTTTGGGGCATCTTGCATTTTTTCATGTAGACTACCCTAGAATTTCTCAAAAATAGCCGTGAATGTAACAAGTTAGACTGTAGTGACCATTCTGGTTTTGATATAACCAAAATTGCAAGAGAATGATTTGATCCTACTTTGTCCAAGGAATTGTTGATAAAGCAAACTCCCTGTTTCCTTTGTTGATTATTTTTTTAAAATTTAGTTGGGAGATACTTCATTTTGATACTCCAGCTGGTATCTGTAGGTTAATGACAGGTAGAAGGGATTCTTTGTTGAGGTGTCAAATATTATGATCACTTAATACTTTACTGAATGAGTGTTAGATAACAGATTTCACCAATTAATATTTTTTTAAAGATATCAGGATAGCTGTTGAAGGTGTTTTTAGGCAATTGAGAGAAGAACGATAACATTAGTAGAACTGAAGAATTGTGAACTACAGGGGATTCTGGATCCTAAAGTAAATATTGTGCTTTGGAAGTGACTGGGAGAGAAAACCTATAGAAAGCAAGAGAATATGGGAACATGATGAAAATCTTTGTGGGATTTTAAACAGAAGTAGTGAGAGTAGTGATTATATTTTACTGAAATTTTAGAAAAATAATTATTAGCAGAGATGTATCCAGTATTTAAGATAAAAATTTAGAAAGTCTTTATAGTAAATTTGTGCAGATAAGTATCAAAGTGGATGGACCATTGCATTATCAGGTTTACCAGTCTCAATGGGTAGTGAACAGTAAAGCAGATGTAAATATTAATTGTGCAACACACTGCATATTCTTATTGATTTTATTTTCAGGACTGTTACAGAATTCTCAAGTAAAATTTGGGTGTGTGAAATAAAATCACACTTCTCAATGGAGAATGGGTTCTTAAAGAATCAAGTAGCAGAGTTGTGTTTCTAAAGAGGTTAGGAATCGTGAGCATAAAGTGATTATTTAAGAGTAAGCTATTATTAGTCCTATTGACCAATATTTATTTAAGCCATTTAATGAAAACTCAAATTTGAGTAAAAATTATTTCCAGCATCCCATTATTCAGAATAATGTTATACTAATGCCAGTTAACAGCATGAGTGTACTTGGAATGCTTGTGTCAAAGATAGAAATATCAAGTCCACTTAAATGGCTTTGCTTCCTATTTTGCAAGTTTGTGCTAAGTTTCATTTTTAAGTACACTTCATCAGGTATTCATAACTTTGAATTAGGGTAGTGTTTGTACGTGTCTGTGTTATGTTTTGACTTAACAACCCAGGTACTTCCTATTGTTTTGTTCACTGTTCTTGGAAAGCAGTAGTACAAACCCTTGTTTATTCATCAGAGAAACCCTACAGTAGACTTACTCAAACTATAAATCTGGGAGTATATTGTATGTTTCCGTTTCATCAAATATGTTTCAGTATAATCCTTCACCTGTATTTTCACACTGTTTGGATTCTTGGTAGAGTACTTGCCCTCATCTGCTTCCCTTGTTGCTGGGCAAGGTTTGTGATGCTGATATCTGATTGGTTTCAGACAACTACGGCTTTGAGCCAATCAGACAGTGAATTTCAGTTCTCTCACAGGACGAAGCACTGAAGCAGCTGCTGATTTATTTTTCCTATGGGGAGATTATATAAACTAAGAGTATGGCTGCAGCAAGCTCCCTCTTGGGTATGTTCGAAAAATTACAAGGTTCATCTGTAACTGAAGGAGAAAAAAATGAGGTTTATTTTTAAAACTTGTTTACTAAGAAAATCTGATAGGTAGTGAATTTGAGAAAAAAATACTCAGATGACAGATTTCCTATTTTTTTAAATAATTTTATGTTTAAAGGACTGCAGAATGATGTAGTATAGGAAAAATTTCCCTTCAATTTACATGAATATTTACTGTTGTAATCCACACATTAGCTTTATTGCTTCAAAAGGGGAGAGCTCATAACCTGCTGTGAAAGGCAGTTAGGGAGAAAAAGATGTAATAATTGTACTTACAACACTTAATATAGATTGTCAAGAGTCAGGCATTTTAATTTCATTAGATGAATCAAATAAGTCAGTTCGGTGCAGTAGACAACAGAACACTTTATGATGCTATCTGTAGTAAACTTTGGGTCCAGAATACTATTAATTTTTGGAATCAGAAATCTATAACAATAGTGATAGGTGGGTATGAAAATCTTATTATTTGGATTTAAGGTATTGCTGAATTTTTAGTTACAAATGTTTTATAAATGTTAAGCATTGTGGATTTTTTAAAAAAGAAATATACATTTGAATTTTGCGGATTCTTACCCATGGGGAGAGAAGTGTATTCTTAACTATGTATTGTCCATGTTTGACTCATTCTCCAGTTAGGAAATTCATTTATATTTTTGGACACATTCATGGACATTTAAAGGAAGATAAATTGAAATAGCATAAAAGGTGTTATTTTTATTTATTTATTTACGTGATATATTAAATGTGTATCATATGGATTTAGATTTTATGCGTTTATGTTCTAGATTACTTATATTAGACAAAGAACCTCACTAATGTATTGCGGATCCAGGTTTTAACTATGTTTCCCTGACCTTATTGTCTGTCTCCTGTTGCTGGGCAGGAATCAGAATGCTGGCTACTGATTGGCTGAGTTTGTGAGCAGCTCTTGAACAGCCACTTAAATTCTTGAGCTTTTTGAGCAGGCAGATTGTAGGCTAAGACATTACAGCTTTTGGTAATACTTCCTTTGTTGTTTCATAGCTATGATCTCTTTGCTAGAAAAAAAGAATAAAAGTTGTAGGCGGAGGGGGGATGAAGCAGAGAAGAAAATAATGTTTTCACTTAAAAAAGGAAGAGGTTCATTGGGCTTTCCTTAAAAATAATTTACCAAAAATTTGAAAAAAAT
Source organism: Halichoerus grypus (assembly GCF_964656455.1). Classification (NCBI taxonomy): domain Eukaryota; kingdom Metazoa; phylum Chordata; class Mammalia; order Carnivora; family Phocidae; genus Halichoerus; species Halichoerus grypus. Next base: position 89,017,917 of record NC_135717.1, read on the forward strand.
TCTAAGCTATAGATACTTACTAGCAGGTATCTGTATCCTTCTTGGTTATTTAAATATAAATTTCTATAGTAAAGGTGAAAAACCCTTTTTAATAAATGCTGTAGAAAAAAGATTTTATTAGTGATGGTATTGTCTCAGAGTCCTTGAATCTGAATATATAGAATAGGGACCTAAAAACAGTTTTTGACTATCTTCTTCATGAAAAAATATTTTCTAGAGAAAGTACATCACGTTTTACACATTTACTTCTAGATATGGCAGACATTTTCTACTATAAATTAGAAATTTTTTTTCCTATAAAAATGAATTACAGTCATACGAAAGCTTCATGATTCTAGTGTTGCAACCTAAAAAAGTAGTTTTTCTTTTGTAGAATAGTTTTGTGAATGGCATCTCAGTTTCAGATGACGTATTTAAAATGATCCTTAGAAATGTATTGTTCCGGTAGTACAGCCATGGAGACTTGTTTGCAGGTAACACACCCTCTTCTAATGTGTATCTTTCTTAAATATACTTTCCTTATGCAAAATAGATTTTTAAAAAGTTACTGCTGATTGGTTTGCACAGATATGGCTGAACTAGTTTGAACTGGTTATTCATGTTACTTCCTTATGCTTTGTCTGTTTTTCATTATACTTAGAACCCATAAAAAATGTGGTAAATGGCTGTAGTGTGCTCCCTTGTGGGTATAGATGGTAGTTATTTTGTAATTCTTTGTACAGTACTTTATCATTACCGAATTGAATGGCAATTTAATTTGTAAAACCAGCTTGCTTGGATAATATTTATTTTTATTAAATGTTATTTGGTGGTGGCAATTTAACTTTAAATGTGATGTTTGCATGTTGGATTTTCTAACTTATCTACAAAATACCAGAAGTAAAGAGAAATTTGTCTCAAGATTCTCTAATTTATGTCTAAAAACATTCTTAATATACGTAGACAATTATGATAACATTATTGAGTGTTTACTAGGTTCTGAGTACTTAATGTATAGAATCTCATTTAATCATGACTGCAACTTCTGTGGCAGGTACTAATAATGATACTCCCTTTTTAAGATAGCTGAAACTAATGTTAGGAAACTTGCCCAGTGTTATATATATAGTAAATACATGGGAGAGCTGGAATTTGAATCCATGTTTCTGTCTGCAGAATTTATGTTCTTTTTTTTTTTTTTTTTAAAGATTTTATTTATTTATTTGTCAGAGAGAGAGAGAGAGCGCGCGTGTACAAGCAGAGGGAAAAGGAGGCAGAGGGAGTTGAGCAAGGAGCTCGATGCTGGACTCGATCTCAGGACCCTGGGATCAACCTGAGCCAAAGGCAGATGTTTAACTGACTGAGCCACCCAGGTGTCCTGCAGGATATATGTTCTTAAAAGGGTTACTGAAAATTATGAAAATATACTTTTTTTTAGAGGAATGCTTCCTATTAATGCAACTGTCAGTAACTGTCAGCTTCCATGTAACAGCTGAGAAATGGGGACATTATGAGGTCAGAGTCCAAAAGAATTACAGTTCAGTATTTAAAAATATTTAAAAGGTAATCATATTCCTTATGCTATAAATTTAATTATTTTCTGTCTTTGGAGTCAGCAAGAAAATGTGACTACAAAATTTGCATTTCATCTTCTTAAAAATTTTCACTTAGTATGAGTTTGGAATGGATAGTGGGTGGGAAAAAACTTGAAGGTTAAATGGTAGACTATAATGAATAACCCTTAAAATAGTGCCTATGATAATTCTGCATTGAAGTTTCTGTTCAATTGAAAGATAATTTTTCTGAATAGTTTTACTGAGTTCCATAATTAAAAGGCTAGGAAGAATAAGAAATACAAGTATTTGGCTTAAAATGAGCAAATGAATGCAGAATGTACCACAGTCTAGAAGTACTGTAACAAAGTGGTAGGTTTTCAAGCTGTATTGGCCTCTAGCAAATAGGCTAGGCCATTGTTTTATGTCTTTTGGTCAAAAAGAACAATGGAACACCAGAATCAGACCTCTAATTGAACACGTTGGGTTTATTACTTGTTGCACTGAGGAAGAATGCTCACCATGGGTAAACTCTGAAGCACATCAGTCAGTAAGAGGATATTAGAAAAAAACATAACATAGGATTTGGGTTTAGTATAGTAGACATTGGGTTATTTGTGGGAGGGTTTGAGGAAATAGAGCCTTACTTTGGATTGGGTGCTCTCAGAAAGTGGGGGCAATTCTGTGCTTGGTTATCTCAGTAAATCTTATCTGTAGGGAGGACAGACTACTGTGATTTATTTTCTTTAAAAATGTAGCCATCACTCATTTAGTCAGAGAGAGAGGTTTGATATTTCATGGTTGCACAGTGACCTTGTCTAATTTGAATGTGGAGGTGATTTTATGTTCAGGAGAACAACATGGCTTAGCTGTAAGCATCAAGTCGATTTATAACAACGAGGTCTAGCTGTGAGCCTGAGATTAAGTTCCCAGGTGTCTGAGGCTGTTTTTTTCCCCCCCTCTCCAGCTACAGCAAGTGTATCCAACCATCATTCCTACAGGTAATGGTGATGATGAGTAAATATCCAGTGTGAAAACAATTTTCTTGCTTCCTGTATATCTTTGTCCGTAAAAGACTTCTGTTTTATTCCATTATAGACTGGTGACATTGTTTTCTCCAGGACGAAGTCCTTGCATCTTTTGCTTGCCTTACTGCACTGGCTAGGTAATGGTAATAGGGAACATCTTTGTCTTGGTTCTGATCTTACTTCACCATTAAGTATGACATCTGTAGTTCTCTTTGTAGATAACTTTTATTACATTTGTTCTCAGTTTTCTGAGAGTTTTAATTATGAGTCAGTGTTGAATTTTGTCAAATGAATGTTCTGTAATCTGTTGAGATGATCTCATGTTTATTTTCACCCTTTATTCTGTTTATGCAGTGAATTTTGAATTCATTGCTTATATTTTATTTATGTATGTATGTATTTAAATAGGGAATTTACTGTCTCGTAGTTCTCTATGCTAGAAGTCTGAAATCAAGGTGATCTAGGGCCATGCAGGAACTAAGGAAGGGCCTGTTTCAGACCTCTTTGCTAGCTGTGACTTGTGACAGCCAAACTCCAGTTTTTACATGGCTCTCTGTGTGCATATCTGTATCCAAATTTTCCCCTTTTTGGGCAACCCTGTCGGGACCCCTCTTACTCTTGAGAGCTTTTTCTGTATCTTCGCTTAATAGACTTCTATTGCTTTACTAAAAAGAAATTTTTTCCCCCTTTTTATAAGGATACCAATCATAGTGGGTTAGGGCCCACCCTAATGACGTTATTTTATCTTTATCTCTGCAAAGACTCTAATTAAATACGGTGACATTCTGAGGTGTTGGGGCTTAGGGTTCTAATATATTTTTATCACATGGACACCTTGATTCAACCTGAAGTAAAGCCATTATGATTCATGACTCACTTATAATCTGCATTGCTTGATTTTTTTTTTTTTAGTATGAAACCAACCTTGTATTTTTTTAATGAGCTTCACACAGTCATAATGTATACCTTTTTAAGGAACTTTAAAATAACTGACATGTGAAAGAATAAGTCATAATGGAAATTACTAAATATTTTAAGAGCAACAATGAAGATATAACACATCAAAATATGAGATGCAGCTAAAGCAACCTTCAAAGGGAAATTTATAGCTTTATGTGTATTGCAGAAGAGGAAAGATAGAAAATTAATGATTAATGTTTAGCATGATGCAGAACTGCCAGACTTTTCCAGAGCAGCTGCACCATTTTATAATCCCACCAGCATTGATTGTGTGATTGTCTCCTTACCAGTACTCATTATTCTCTTTGATTATAGCCATCCTGATGTGTATGAAGTGTTATCTCATTGCAGTTTAATTTACATCTCTCTGATGACTAGTAATGTGAGCATCTTTTCATTTTTAGTGCTTATTGGCATTGGTTTATTGGCAATTTATATATCTTTTAGAGAAATGTCTATTCAATTCTTTGTCCATTTTTTAAAAAAGATTTATTTATTTTAGAGAGCGAGCGAGTCTGTGCTCCCTTGAGCAGGGGTGGGTGGGGAGAAGTGGAGGGAAAGGGAGAGGGAGAGAATCTCAAGCAGACTCTCCGCTGAGCACAGACTCCCTGCCAAGTGTGGAGCCTGCCATTGGGCTCGATCCTACAACCCTGAGATCATGACCTGAGCTGAAATCAAGAGTCAGATTGAGCCACCCAGGTACCCCAATTACTTTGTCCACTTATAATGGGGGTTATTTTTGTTATTATTCAGTTGTAATAGTATTTTATTTTTTAGATGCATGTCTCTTAGATAAATTACTTGCAAATATATGATTTGCAACTATATCCTGTCATGTGAATTGTCTTAGCAATTTTTTGATGGTAATCTTTTGTAAATATGTTACAGTAAGGTTAATCTAGATATGCCTGGTTGCAAATGTAATCTTATGTGTTTCTTAATTTTCCTTATCTGTATACCTCTTTTCCATTCCTCTACTGTTTTTGGTCTCTCATAGTTTTATTTTTCTTTGTCAACTTTTTTGCTGCATATGCTTATGTGTCTCCTCCAGATTCTGACTTCATTAGTTTGCTGAGAATTAAAACTAGAAACTACTCACTTTTTCCTTTTTTTCTCTTCCTTCCTTCCTTCCTTCTTTCCTTCCTTCCTTTCCTTCCTTTCTTCAGCTCCCTCCCTCCCTCTCCCTCCCTCTTTCTTTCTTTTTTCTTTCTTTCTTTCTTTCAATGAATGGTCTTAATTGTTTGCAATGGGAAGTGGAAGAAGAGGGGATATGACAGTTCCAGCACCAAGGGTAGCTCTAAAGACCTACTCTTGCTGTCTCCGCCCCAAAAGCTAGTCACTTTTTTTCCTAATCTTCCTGATAATTGATCTTCTCTGGTTTGTACCTGTCATCAATTTTGTATTACACAAATCCAATTAATATGAAAATTAACACATAGCAAGGATTGTTATGCTTTCTATATGTTATTATTTCAAAATTACGTAAAGGGCTGCTTACCTATAAGATCAGTTTGCAGTTCATCTATGATTAGGTGGCTTCTGTTTCAATTATTAAACTCTCTCTCTTTCTCTTTTTAAAGATTCAAAATGGATAGTATAGAAGAACCTCAGAAAAAAGTCTTTAAGGCTCGAAAAACAATGAGAGTGAGTGACCGTCAGCAACTTGAAGCAGTGTACAAGGTCAAAGAAGAACTGTTGAAAGCTGATGTCAAGCTGTTAAATGGCAACCATGAAAATGGAGATTTGGACCCAACCTCACCTTTGGAAAATATGGATTATATTAATGACAAGGAAGAGGTGAATGGCATTGAAGAGCTTTGTTTTGATCCTGAAAAAAGTAAATCAGAATGGAAAGAAACCTCTTGTACCTTAAATGTTAATATAAAAAACAAGCAGGATGATGATTTAAAGCATGAACCTTTGTCTCCTAATAGTATAGCTCCTGAACTAGTCTGTAAACTGACTGCTGAACCAGCTTCTGATGAGCCAGCCTCTGTTGAGCTGGCTATGGGAGATCCAGCTTCTGGAGATTCAGCCCCTGAAGATCTGGCCTCTGAAGTATTAACCTCTGGTGATCCTGCCTCTGGTGATCCTGCCTCTAGTGATCCCGCCTCTGGTGATCCCACCTCTGGTGATCCCACCTCTGGTGATATCACCTCTGGTGAAATAGTTTCTAGTGAAACAGTCTCCAGTGAACCTTTCTCTGGTGAATTGGTCTCTGGTGAATCGGTCCCTGATGAATCAGTCTCTGGTGAACCAGTCTCCAGTGATCCAGCCTCTGGTGATTCAGCTTCTGCTGATCTGTCCTCTGGAGCACTGGCCTCTGATGATCCAGCCTCTGGTGATCCGGCTTCTGGTGATCCAGCCTCTGGTGATCAAACCCCTGGTGATCTGGCCTCTGATGAACCCACTTCTGATGAACTGACTTCTGAATCAGCTTTTCATCCCGCCTTTGAACCAAGTTCTGTACCAGTCTGTGAACCTGTTCCTGAAACTGACAGTACAGAGCCTAGTAGCAATAAAGGTGATGCTTTTCTTGAAAAAAATGGGGATGATGAAAAGTTAGACCGGATTTTCTCATTTGATGAGAAAAATAAAGCTGATAGTAATATCGATGCTGATGAAGAAACCCTGGAAACAGATGATACAGTTATTTGTTCAGATCTACCTCCTGAAAATGAAAAGAAGGCAAAGGAAGATGCTGTCACAGAACCTGCTCTTGGAGAGGAGGCTATATCTAGCAGTATGGAAATTGACCAAAGTGAAAAGAATGAAGATGAAAATTCTGCAGACCTTGCAGAAACCATTAGTGAAAATGTTATGAAAGACGACAAAAATGAGATTATCTTGGAAAATACAGATTCTATGGAGACAGATGAAATTATTCCTATTTTGGAAAAGCTTGCGCCTGCTGAAGATGAACTTACTTGCTTTTCTAAAACTTCTCTCCTTCCAATTGATGAGACAAATCCAGATTTGGAAGAGAAGATGGAAGGTTCTTTTGGTTCACCATCTAAACAAGAAAGCAGTGAGAGTTTGCCAAAAGAAGCCTTTTTGGTCCTCTCTGATGAAGAGGATCTTTCTGGTGAAAAAGACGAATCTGAAGTTATATCACAAAATGAAACATGCTCTCCAGGTTAGCATATTACTTAAGTTTTAAAGATTTTGTTTAGGTTTAATAAACTGCTTAATAAAGCATTCTTATAATGTTTAAATTTTTTTTAGTTGCTGAGAAAGTTGAGAATGATGTGACTGGAATGATCTCTAAACTTCATAAATTCTTAACAGAATTTAGCAACATTGTGTGAGCAACATTGTGTGAATTGATAAGAAGGGAGTTAAAATAATTGGAAAATATGGCCTTTGCCCTTAAGGGGCTTATGGTCTAGGCATAGAGAGATAAGCTGGACCATTGATCAAAGTCCTAACAATTGTTCTTGCTATCACTTAGCAACCAAATAACTTAGAATGTAAAAGCCTACTGGTTTAAATTATTTGCTTCAAGTGTTAACAAATCACATTTTACAATTAATTTTCCCAGTGAAATATGATTCCTTTAATATTCTTTGTTAGAGAATGACACCACTATTGCTAGAATCCAGAAACCCTGAAGACTGATAATCTATTTGATAAAGACTTCATCCATTTGCTTCCTCAGGCTTCTTGATTCTCTTCCCCCCGCATCTTCTGAATGATCTCTCTGTAACTTAAATCTGTTTTGATTGTGTTCTTCTCTTTTGTTGGATCCCTATTACTTTTAGATTAATTCCAAACTCTTTAAATAAAAGGAATATAAACTTCTTAGTCTGTTCAAAAGCCTGTCTTTCCATCTCTTCTGTTATTCCTGGAGAAAAAGGAAAGAATGAGAAAAATCCTATTTTGCTTTCATGGTCAAACTCAAACATGATTTCTATTTGAAATTTTCTGAACTCTTTTCAGAGTGGCATTAATACCTTTATGTTCTTACTGTATCACCATTCCCTTAGCCTTAGAACTCTGAGAGGAGTGACCTTGTAGTATGAAACACAGCATTTGGTTTCTAATTTGTTCAAAAGAAATAAGAGACAGGCCTAGGAGACACAGGGATGCTTTTTCCCACAATATATTGGAGGCAAAGATTTTTTTTCTTATTAGATTTTCAGAGAGCATTTATTCATTATTAAAGCTATATTGAGAGACAGGCTAAGCTGTTTTGGTTCTGGGGATTTAAAGATAAAATTTAGTACTTGCCCTCAGGATGCAGACAGTTGCAGGACATTAAATACAAGGCTGTGAACACACTAGTAATGTTAAATTGATATTCTGGGAGTGTAGAGAAGGGTAACTTTATAAAAACATAGATGTATTTATATAACGTAGGGTTTTAATGAGGATAATCCCTCTTAATTGTAGCTCCGTCCTACTTGCTCAGGCCAAAATCTTGGAGCCATTCTTATTTTTTTCTTTATATCGCATATCTTACCAGTTTATCAGGAAATCCTCTTGGCTCTGCCTTCAGAGTAGATTTAGAATCCAGTCTCTCTTATCATCCACTATCATCACCCTTGTTCTGAGCCACCATCATCAGGCCAAAATAATGCTTGGCTTACAGTCAGTGCTTAGTAAATATTTGTAGAATGAGTGAATAATTGATAATATAAGAGAAGTATATCATGAAGGACCTTGGTTACCATGCCATTGAATGTTTCAAGCAGAGGAGAATGACATAATGAAGTTACATTTTGGAAAGATAATAGGTAACCATATTTAAGGTGACCTTAACTCTTTCATTGAATAAGTATTTATAGAGAAAGTGGTATTGGAGTAAGTCCTTAAAAAACCTTTTGGTAGTCATAACACATTTCAGATTATTATTTAATGAGTTTATACATTTTACCTTTATGTGAGGGTTTTGATCTTAGGGACCATCCTTCCCACTTAATGCTATTAAATGCCATGAGATGACTATTAAGCCACCCATGTTGCATACTTTGAAAATTCAAACTTGCGTTTATTTTTGGTTACTCACTTTTATTTATTTATTTAAAAGATTATTTATTTATTTATTTGAGAGAGGAGTGAGTGAGAGAGTGAGCATGAGTGGGGGGAGGAGCAGAGGGAGAGGGAGAAGCAGACTCCCCGCTAAACAGGGAGCCCGATGCTGGGGCTCGATCCTGGGACTCTGGGATCCTGACCTGAGCCAAAGGCAGACGCTTAACTGTCTGAGCCACCCAGGCGCCCCAGTTACTTACTTTTACTTTTATCTGATTGTATGGTATTAGCAGAGTAAGTGTAGTGATAGATTTAATTTCTTAGCTGATAACTAAACTTTTATTTCCTGCCCTCCCTTCCCCAACCCCCAAGGAAATTTTGTGTATAATACGTTAAAGTATAGTTTCTTCATTGGTCTTAAAACTGTACTGTGTTCTCTTTACATGGGAGCAGAATCTGTTACAGTTGTCTTCTTTTATCAATGGTTTCACTTTCCATGGTTTCAGTTTTTGCAGTTTTATCTTTTTTTTTTTTTTTTAAAGATTTAATTTATTTGAGAGAGAATGAGATAGAGAGAGAGCATGAGAGGGGCAGGGTCAGAGGGAGAAGCAGACTCCCTGCTGAGCAGGGAGCCCGATGCGGGACTCGATCCCGGGACTCCAGGATCATGACCTGAGCCAAAGGCAGTCGCTTAACCAACTGAGCCACCCAGGCGCCCCAGTTTTTGCAGTTTTAGTTAGCCACAGTCAGCCATGGTCTGGAAGCAGATTATTCTCCTCCTAACTTATTCTCAGTAGTATTAACTTTCAAGGTCAGTAGTATCCTAATGCTGCATCACAATACCTATGTCATTCATCTCACTTCATCTTATCATGTACGCATTTTAACATTTCACATCATCATAAGAACTGTGAGTATATAGTACAATAAGATGATTTGAGAGAGAGACCATATTTATATAACTTTTATTGTAGTATGTTGTTACAATTATTTTTAGTTATTGTTGTTCATCTCCTGTGCCTAATTTATAAATTAAATTTTATCATAGGTATATATGTATAGGAAAAAACATACAGGGTTCAGTACTGTCCATGGTTTCAGGCACCCACTGGGAGTCTGGGAACATAGCCCCTGCAGATAAAGGGGGACTATAGTACATGTCATTTTTATTGCTGTGTACCTTCTGAGATATTACTTTCATCATTTTTTTATTCTGGACTAATTTTTTTTTTAGATTATTTATTTGAGAGAGAGCGGGAGGAGGGGTAGAGGGGCAGAAGGAGAGGGAGAAGCAGACTTCCCACTGAGCAGGGAGCCCTACGGGCTCGATCCCAGGACCCCGGTATTCTTGACTAATTTTTAATGTTTTCAGAACACAGAATTATAAACTGAAGTACTGAGGACCACTTCTTCCCTCTAGCTACTAACATTTATGTGCTGTACTAATAGGAAAACATAAACCTCTGTCATTTCAGGTACTTCTTTAGCAAATGTGTTTTAAATATAACAGTTATGATAGCTATGAGCAGCAACAAAAAATAATGAAGGATATCAGAAAGCAAATAAAAAAGCCATTTTAATTTTACAATAGTAAGAGAAAGGCCTAAGAAAGTATTGCAGATATGCTGAGTAGGCCTGAAGATACTGTCATATTCTTGCACAGTACTATATGATAACTGATATTCATTAGATGATTAAAATGATAATCTGTTTATTAAGAAGGCTAGGAAAATAAAGATTTCTGTCTGGAAAAGTTTAAACAGCAGTAGAAGAGGTACATCCATTAGTTTATCTTCATTCACTTTCCAGGCCATGTACTCTTTATCTAGCTCCTGTTCCATCTCTTTACTCTCTTTCATAGTCATTCTTAAATTCTGTTAATAGGCTAGCACTATTTTTTCTCCTCCTCTTATTCTTTAACTGGATTTTGATTTTCATCTTGCCAGTCCCCCCTCCTTATTGTTTTCAGTGAAGTGACATTGATGCTCATATTGTTAAAAACCAGGGATTTAAATCCAAAATTTTGTCTTTATTCTCTCACACTTGGATGCTCTCTTTAATAGTCCCTCCCTTTTGAGACTCTCTAGCTTTTGGGCTATGGCATTCTCCATTTTTCATCCTTCTTGGCCCTTCTCATTTTGTTTCTTAATGGAGAAATAGGAGGGAGAGCTCTTCTCCACCTGCTTTTTTGTTTTATAAACATTGCTATTTCTTAATATTTTTGAGGAGAAAAATATGTTTTAGATTAAACCAGATTTTACACTAAATTCTGATACAGTTTCCTTCCAAATTTTATTTCAAATGAAAAATGTATCTGTGGTTGATTTGTTTTTCCCTATTCGCTCTCTGAGGTAAATATGATGAGTGTAAGTGCTTATGAGGATAATTGCATAGGAATAGAATTTCATGGGTTTTGTCTATTTTTGCTTTAGATTAGTAGTGGTAGAATTACTGTGGTTTAGTTAATTAAAATTTATTGATATTTTATTGTCACTGTTTATTGTGTTCAGCTAAAGTTCTTTATTTTCTCAATCCATTTATATTCAGTTATTTCTTACTGTTTGGTTTTTCTTTGTGGAACCTCTTATTCCTATACATTGGTGGAAATTGCAGATTTTTCTTTTCAGAGTTGAGGAAGATCAAAGAAGCAGGTTTTGGAAAGGGAAGTATAGGAGGAACATCAGTTTCAAATGACTGTTTCTGTCCAAATTAGATATGTGTATTTCAGGGCAGGGGTTTGGACTGTTTAGAAAAATTTAGGAGTAGATAGCATATAGACCTTAGTTGAAGGTGAGTGACAAGATGAGATCACCTCAGTGAGTATAAATGGAGATGAGAGGAGGTATAAGAACTAAGCTCTTGACATTCCAGTGTTTAGAGGTTGGGAGATGAAGAAGAGAGACCAAAGAAAGAGCAGCTCTTATATGTCAACTATACTTCAATAATAAGAAAAACAATAAATAAGTATATGAAACAAAAAGAAAAGAAAGAGCAGCTTTTCTGGTAGAAAGTCAGGAGATTCTGTTATCTTAGATGTCAAGTAAAGAGGATTTTGCAAGGAGGGAGTAATCAACCCAATTCTGTTTATGTATCAGATGCTGCTATTTTGTTCAAGTAAGATGGGAGACAAATATTTAATAACCTGAAGATTATTTGTGACCTTGACATGGGGTGGTGGAATTGAAAACCTAATTGAGATTGGGTTTCAGAGAAAATGGGAGGAGAATTGGAAATAATAAAATAGAACTTTTCCCCCAAGTTTGCTTTAAAAGGGAGCACAAAAATTCACTGTAGAAGATATTATTTGGAAGTTTGTATTAAATAAAACTTTTAAGAATTTTTCTGGAAATGTCTTATTAATCATGACACATTTTCCTGATATGCCTTGTGAGGTTGAGAATTTTTATATGTTTATTGGTCATTTGTATTTCCTTATCTATAAATTGCCTGTTCATCTACTTTGCTCATTTTGCTAATGGATATATTGTCTTTAATTAATCTGTAGGAATTTTTGTTTTGTTTTAAATATTCTTATAGAGCCAGTAATTTCAGACAGGGAATGGGCAAACTATAACCTATAGGCTCTGTTTTTGCCAATAGAGTTTTATTGGAATAGAGCCACATCTGTTTGTTTACATACTACATATTGTTTATCACTGATTCCCACTACAAGGACAGAGTTAAGTAGTTGCAACAGAGACCATATGGCCCACAAAACCGAAAATATTTTTTGGGTCTTAACAAAAAATGTTTGTCAGCGTCTAATCTAAGGTGACACTTTATTTTTGTCCATATTTCATTGGAATAATGAAAATGGGAAACTAACTCCCTATTGTCCTCTACAATACACTTTTTCCACCTTTATTTTATGAAATCTTATTTAAGATAGTAGTCATCAGATAGATATTAAACATCTACTTTGTCTCAGCTCTTTCCCCAAGTTTTTAGGATTACCAAAGTTACAAGATATGGTATCTGTTCTTAGTGAGCTTATTGTCTAGTCTGGTTGAAAGGAAAGAATGCCACACATAGAACTGTATATGAAAATGGGCTAATTTGCGATAAGTCTATACTCAAGACTAGAGAAATTAAAGCAGAAACTGTGAATGAAGACAGATTCTAAAAAAGACAGTCTTAACCTAAGTATTTGGATGAGTTTCAGGTGTCCCATGAACTACTTGAAATTATATATAAAAATGTCTATGTGCGTGGGCCTTTCATTACTATTCTGGGTTTAAGCAGGTCCACTCTCAGATTCTCTAGAGGCTTTTTGTAAAACAAAAAATTAAATATAGGACCTTGTTCCTTTCTGTAGAATCTGTTAATAATACCATTTTTCTTATTCCAAAGTTCTCTCCATTGAATAAAACTCACGTATAAAGTTTAATCCAATGTGTCTATTTTAAAATTCCAATAAGTGTTTTAAAGTGTTGAGAATCTAGCCATATCTTCCAGGCATATCTGGAAAATAGGAATTGGGTGATAGGAGGAGGTTTTTAAGAAAATGGAGGAAGCTCAAGCTAAGTTTGACATATCTGTAAGAGGAGAGGGAGCTAACATATGCGTAAAAGAGACAGCTCAAACCAAATTGGCAGGCCAGTTGCTCTGCTGTATTATGGCTGATCTGGCTTGTAGTTACCCTAATTGGAGCCATAGCTAATTTTGTTCTTTGGGTGGTATCATAATTTGCCAAATAAAGACTATTAAACCTTCATCTCAAGCAACCCAGTTATTCTATGACTCTGGAGACTCTGGGGACTAGGAAACTCAGGAGTCACCACCCTCAGTATTAAAATCAGGAGGATTTATAAAATTATATGTAGAGGGGCGCCTGGGTGGCTCAGTCGTTAAGCGTCTATCTTTGGCTCAGGTCATGATCCCGGGGTCCTGGGATTGAGCCCTGCATCGGGCTCCCTGCTCAGCGGGAAGTCTGCTTCTCCCTCTTCCACTCCCCCTGCTTGTGTTCCCTCTCTCTCTGTGTCTCTTTCTGTCAAATAAATAAAATCTTAAAAAAAAAAAAACTGTATGTAGAAAAAAATGGTTTGTAATGAGTTTGTGATCTACAAGGGAGCGAAACATTTTCATTTCATTGAAACTGAAGTTGAGGGATGGGATCTTAAAATATTTCTAATGAGCATAGTAAATGGAAAGTTAATTTTCTGATACTCATTTATTTTTATTTATTTTTAATACTTCTTTATTTTAAAGCTTAAAAATAGTTTTAGTAGGGGTGCCTGGCTGGCTCAGTCTGTAGAGCATGTGAACTTCTGATCTCATGAGTTTCAAGCCCCACATTGGGCGTGGAGCTAACTTAAAAAAAAAAAAGTTTTAGTAATCTTTATGTGCTGTTTTGTTTTGACTGTTGTCATGTTTTACAGCTTTATTGTTTTACCTTAGTGTAAAGAAAAAAAACTTTTTTTTAAAAAGATTTTATTTATCTATTTGACACAGGGAGAGAGACAGCTAGAGAGGGAACACAAGCAGAGGGAGCGGGAGAGGGAGAAGCAGGCTCCTGGCCGAGCAGGGAGCCCGATGCGGGGCTTGATCCCAGGACCCTGGGATCATGACTTGAGCCAAAGGCAGACGCTTAATGACTGAGCCACCCAGGTGTCCTGAAAATATTTTTAAGAACCTTAATAGTTTCATCAATGATCCTGGTAATCTGCCTGTTTTCACCTAAAAGGTCTTTCCAGTTATTTTAGCCTTGACTTCTACCATCAGGGCTGTTGGGATTAAACCTTGTTGTTTGGAGAAGAAATGCCATATCAAAATCTTTATATAATGTTTATTCCTTGTGATTACGTATTTAATTTTGGTTGTAGAATATAATGAAACAGCATGCCTTATTGAAACCCCTGGAAAAAAAAAATTTAAAAAGAAACCCCTGGGGAGCCAGTTGCAGTGATGTAAGGGGAAAAAATAGAAACCCAAACATACTAGTGATTTGTTCTTCTCCCCCAGTTAATGATTAGGTTAGTTGAGGAGGTAATAGATTGACTATTCTGGTACATGTGGGGTTTTATTTATTGTAACAATGCAATTATATAGACATTTTTAGCAGTATTTTTTTGGTAGCACTCTGTTATATTTTATATGCCTTGTGAAAATTACTTAAATGTTTTTGAACATTGGACTTTCCTCATGTATGTGATGGCAGAAATAATGTTTATAGTGTAGGATTATGCTAAGGATATAAAGTAATGTATGTCATGCGCTTAACTCTTGTTGGCACTGGCATCAGTTAACTATTAAGTTAAACTTTTGTTATCTTTATGATAGTTTTTACATTTCTGTTATGAATTATCTCATAACCATTAAAGTAACATAATGATTTAATGTGGCTAAAATGTTAGATGTTTCAAATTTGGCAGTACTTTGTAATTTTTTTTGTAATTGTCAAAACCACTACAGTATTTTAGGTTTTTGGGGTTTTTTTAAGATTTTATTTATTTGTCAGAGAGAGAGAGCACAAGCAGGGGGAGCTGCAGGTAGAGGGAGAAGCAGGCTCCTCACTGAGCAAGGAGCCGGATGCGGAACTCGATCCCAGGACCCCGGGATTATGACCTGAGCTGAAGGCAGATGCTTAACGACTGAGCCACCCAGGCACCCCAGTATTTTAGTTTTAATAATTGAATGTAATGGAATCCAAATGCTTTACAATAGGTTTTATTAATCTACTGTTGGCAGTAAATTACTAAGTAAGATTCTTTGTTTTAAAATTTATACTATTAATTTTTTTCCATGTTTAAGAGCTTTTTATGAATTTGGAGGAACATTTGAAAGTGGATTTGGTCATTCATTTCTACCAGTCCATGCTATGTTCCCTTCTTATTCCTAAAATTTCACGTTTTGGGACTGATTTTATAAAAGTTTATTCACTGGATTGTTAACACCAAAATTGTAAATTATAATGAACTGCAGTGAATTCTGATGGAAGTAAGATTTCCTTTTCTTTGTTACAGCAGAAGTAGAAACTCATGGAAAGGATAGCAAACCTGAGGAAGAAGAGCAAGTAGTAAATGAAGATGAAAGACCTTCTGAGAAAAGTAAGCATGTACAAAAAACCTGAACTAGTTTAGAAAAATAGTTATTCATTGTTTATTCTTTTAAGGCTGTGAAATATATTTCCTTTCCTGAGATGATTTTAAAATTTTGCAGTTTATGTAAAACACAGTTAAATCATTTTGTTGATAACTAACCTAAGGATTTTTGAAAGTATTATTTCATATACTTCAGTATTTTGTTTATTTATACTTTTCATTGTTTTATAAGAAAGATTTATGCTTAATATTTAATAAGGTACTGTCTGAATGTCTTGAGATAAATGGTTTTCGATTTATGTTGAGAGCATGGTGCTATAAGAATTTTGTCAGGGGTGATATAAGTTAATGAAAATTACGTGTCTGTCTCCTTAGGTTCCTAAGCTTCATGGGAAAGGGGACTTGATGGGCCTGGGTGTTGTTAGGTTTATAAGATTATCATTGGACTAGAAGTCAGGAAACCTAGGTTCTGTATCTCTCCTTGTCATTCTGGTTTCCGTGTATGACTATAAGTCATGATTATAAGAGAAGTCATGGAGTAGAACTGGATTTTAAAAGTAGGCACATAGATATATGGGTATAGAGAAAAGCAAAGAGGGATACTTATGGTTACATAAGGGCATTTCCCTTTAATAAGTGGAGATTTTAGTATTTTTACATTTTATATATTGAAAAAGAAACCAGATAAAATTTGCTTATGATCTCATGAATGTTACCAGTATTTGAAATACAAATTTTCTAAGTGAAGATCTTTGAATATCTTTACCAAATTTACTTTTATAATGACATAAATTTTATTATTTTTATTTGAAATTCATTAGGATATGTTAAGAAAAACTAGCCTTGGGTGCCTGGGTGGCTCAATCAGTAAAGTGTCTGACTTGTGATTTTGGCTCCAGTCCTAATTTGAGGGTCATAATCCAAGGGTTTTGGGATAGAGCCCTATGTCGGGCTCTGAGCTCAGTGGGGAGTTGTCATGAGATTCTCTTACTCTCCCTCCGCCCCTCCCCTGTGCAGACTCATGAGTTTTTCTCTCTCCCAAATAAATAAATCTTTAAAAAAAAAAAAAGAATAACTAGTCTTATGTTATTTTCCTAAGGCTAATGATTAAGACTTTTTTCTAAATTCTGAAAAAAATGTATTTAGAGGAAGAATTAATTAAAACCATGTACAGTTGTTAGATATCTGTGACATTAGAATGAATATTATATTTTGTCAGAGGATTCATGTGCACTATAAAATTTAGCAAAGGGAATGAACATGAGATGATCTCTTCTCATCTCATGTTCATATTTTAGGTGATTCTCCATCTTAATATGATTTCAAAGAAGGAATGTTTTATGTTCACATTATACATTGCTTAGCCATGAGGGAGTTCTTGTTTAGCATTTGAAAATCATTTCAAGATCAAAGTTTAAAAGCTACCTATCCATTTTTCTAATCTCAAAAACAATCATTAAATAACTGATTGAGAATGATATTGGGTAGCTAGGAATAATATTTTGCTGAGAATGGAACACAGGCATTAGGGTCTGTGATAAAAACCTGACTAATCATTATTCTTTTTATCCTCAGGTGAATTTTCCAGAAGAAAACGTTCTAAATCAGAGGATATGGACAATGTACAGTCCAAACGTCGTCGATACATGGAAGAAGAATATGAAGCAGAATTTCAAGTGAAGATTACAGCCAAAGGAGATATTAACCAGAAGCTACAAAAGGTGTTACAAATTATAAGTTAAAAACCATATTAAATAAAAAACTGA
The DNA here is from genome assembly GCF_964656455.1 of Halichoerus grypus. Lineage (NCBI taxonomy): Eukaryota > Metazoa > Chordata > Mammalia > Carnivora > Phocidae > Halichoerus > Halichoerus grypus. Next base: position 89,035,214 of record NC_135717.1, read on the forward strand.
CCATCTTTGTTCTTCTAGGTTTTTGACATTATTCTGTATTTTACTGACATATTTAGGTTTTTCATAGGGAGAACTTGAAGGAAGTGGGCGAGCTTATTATTCTTAATAATTTAATTTTTAGAACTTTCTGATTCTTTTTAAAAGAGTTTTCAGATTTTATTTTTTCTTTTATATTGAACTTTATTCCATGGAAATATTAGAGTCTTGTATTTTAACTTTTTTTTAATATGTTAACATTTTAATCTTTATTATAAGCTGGTTTCATGATTGTAAGTTCCTACATTGTAAATCTTTGTTATGTTGTTTAGGCTTACTATTAAAAATAGTAGGGACAGGGCTTTAGGATGACTAGGGAAGGGGAGTATTTAAAATACAGACTTTGGAAACATCTGCCTATATCTATTAAACTAGAGTTAGAAATATTGAAAATATGTAGTATTTAATATATTTTTCAAAATGTGTTAACAGATGTGTATGGCAGATGCCTTTTTAAGAGGAATATGAAAGGCGAGTGAAATTAATTTTTTAAGGTCTTATAGATTTAATAATGAAATTATAAATAATCTAGGTTTTAGATTATTCCACTAAGATACAGTATAAATACATTAGAAAAAGGCAATTAATTAGGCAATAAAAAAGTGTCATTTTTCTTTCCCAGCTTTTTTTATTTGTCATATGGAGGTAATAATGTTTATTTAGTCCTTTTTATAGAGCTGTTATAAATATGAAGATAGGTATGTGAGTTTTTTAACTCCTGTGTGTACTCAGAATGTATTCCTCTGGAACAGTGTTACTCAAGTATGGACTGTGGACATGTACCATGTATTCTATTTGTTATAGATCCATAATAAGATAAATAATGTAAATTGTAAGTAGGCATTTAGAAATTTTTTTTTTTTTAAGATTTTATTTATTTATTTGACAGAGACAGACACAGCGAGAGGGAATACAGGCGGGGGAGTGGAGAGGGAAAAACAGTCTTCCTGTGGAGCAGGGAGCCCGATACGGGGCTCTATCTCAGGACCCTGGCTGGGATCATGACCTGAGCCAAAGGCAGACGCTTAACGACTGAGCCACCCAGGCGCCCCAGCATTTAGAAGTATTTTATAGAAATTTCATAGTGCAGTGATATTCTTAGTGTCTCACAAAAATATCATTTGCAACAGATTAGAAATTTTAAAAACTGATCCTTTAACTAGTTTCCTTTGAATCACAGTAGAAGGTATGAGAAATAAATATTAAAACTTGAATATAAAATTATTTATGAAATTTTCTGTTTTTAGTATAATTCTATCATAGTAGACATATATGTAGAAGTAGAGGCTTTCAGCAGATACTGTGTTATGAATGCCAGCTTGTTTTCTCATTAAACTAATCAATATGTTGGTACTGTCTTATTAGTCCTTAAGAATATTTACTCTTTGCTGCTTGCTGAAATGCCTTCTTTGACTGTAACAAAGAAATATATATCTCCTTAGGTTGTACAGTGGTTGCTGGAAGAAAAATTGTGTGCACTACAATGTGCTGTATTTGATAAGACTTTGGCAGAATTGAAAACACGAGTGGAAAAGATTGAATGTAACAAGAGGCATAAAACAGTTATTACTGAACTACAGGTTCGTATACTGATTTGAATTGTATACCCATGTGTCATTATTTTTATTACTTATTTTTGGGGATACATTTTCAAAGTTGATAATAAATTACATTTAACTTCTAAATATTAGAAGTAGAAGGAGTCACGATTAGTTTGCTAGGGCTGTCATAAAAAAAGTACCATAAGCTGGTAGCTTAAACAACAGGGAAGTACTGTCTCATAGTTCTGGAGGCTAAAAGTCTAAGACGAAGGTGTTGGAAAGATTGGTTCTATTTGAAGTCTGTAAGAAGGAAACTTTCCCATGTGTCTCCTCTAGCTTCTGATGGTTTACTGACAGTCTTGGCCATTCCTTGTCTTGTGGAAGCATCTACTGCTTTGTCTTCATATGGCACTATACGTGTGTGTGTGCGCGCGCACGCCCAGATTTCCCCTTTTTACAAAGATACCAGTCATATTGGATTGGGGCCCACCCTACTCCAGTATAACCTCATCTTAACTAATTACATTTGTAAAGACACTATTTCCAAATTGAATCACATTCTGAGAATACTTGGGGTTCAGACTTCAATATATGAACTTTTCATATAGTTCAGCCCATAATAGAGCCTTAGTCACTGAAGAAAGGCTGGTATTTTCTAGCATGTCATAAGTACCAAATAATATTTATTATAAGTGATTCTTTTTATATTAACCCACTTCCTGCTGTGGATCTTATGATGTGAAGATATTAGTTTGTTAATTTGTATTTGTTAATAATCACTACTTTTCATTTTTTGTTAAATATAACTATACATACACATATAGTGCCAGAGCTTCTAAATGACTGAAATGAACGCATGATAATATGCTGTAGTAAATCATTTTATTCCAAGGCTAAGAAACTGGAAATTTTTATCAGTACATTCATTCTGTCATAAGTAAATGTGTGGTTTCTATTAGGCTACCTGAAATATGAGCCTAGTCTACAGATGCTGAGTTTGCAAACCACTTATAGAGCCTTACTTTACAAATGAGGGAAAAGTGGTCCATGAAAATAAGGTCTCACTGTTTTCTAGTTATAAAGCAAATTGCAACCAAAAGTGACTAGAATTTATATATTTCTTAGCCTAGAAGTTATTTTCTTGGTTTCATATTGTTAATTTTGTTTGAAGTGAGACTTTTTAATAATACCTAAATAATATCTTTGTAGTAATTTTGTAATGTACCATTTAGGACATTACTAGTCCTCTTTTTTACCTTTAGCAGGTCTTTCTAATAGTGATAGTGTTGTTTAATTATTAAACTTTATTTTACTAATACTGTTGAGAATTTTGAATTAGAATTTTAAAATGTTTGATGAGTTAAAAAGAGTGATTTCATTAATTGTTTCTCATTTTGTGTTTTGAAAATCTGAGACTTTGACTTCCATATTCTCATGTAACATGCAAGTCCAAATCTCTTAACACTTAATAAACTTTTTACTTTGATATTTCACTTTGATATATTTCTTGGTAGCCTCAGAATCTGAATCCTTTAAATGCCAATCCAGTCTCTTCTTCACAAATAAATCCCCCATGCCATTGTTCCTCTTACTTGTAATTCTTGAATTCTTAGAAAAATCTTTAAGCACTATCTTCCCATTTTTCTTCTCATTGATAGTTTTTGAGTTCTTGGAAATTGATTTCTCTCAATCATTTCACATATACAGTGGGTTGCCAAATTATGACTGTTTTATTTCTTATTAAAGTCTATCTTTTGCTTCCTCTCACTTTTCGCAAGGCACAGGTCCACTTACATGTGGATTTTTTTCAGTAGGTACAGTACTGTAAATATATTTTCTTTTTCTAATTCCTTGATTATAGCAATAGCCTTTTATGTGATTACTCTGGTTCTACTTTTTAAGTTCTTGCTGGTCCTTCCCAACCATTGTACTCATCTTTCTAAAATACTGTTTGTTTCATTCTCTTCCATATAGTCCAGATTCCTCAACCAAGTGCCATTATTCATTTTTTATTTTTAATTTCTGGATCTCCTAGTTTTTGATCCACTTTTCCTAATACCTGCTACTTTGCTACACTGTCCTACAGAGTATCAACGTTCATAGTATTTTTATTTTAGGCTTTCAACTTCATACTATTTCTCCCATTCAGTTACCTATAATGATCTGCCCTTACCATGCTATTTAAGTTTTACTAAGCTCAGTTTAGTCCCTGTCTCTTTCTGTGTTGTTCTGATATTTAGTATTTTATGGAAGTAAAATTCAGGTAACAAAATAACTTTTAGTTTACAATTCAGTGGCATTTAGTTCATTCACGTTGTGTGACTGTCATCTCTATCCAGTTACAAAACATTTTCATGAACCCAAAAGAAAACCTATGTCCATTAAATAGTCACTCCCCATTTTCCTCTCCCCTAGTCCTTGGCAACTGCTAATCTGCTTTCTGTCTCTGTTGATTTACCTATTCTGCATATTTCTTTTGAACAGAATCCTACCAATATATGACTTTTTGTGTTTGGCTTCTTTCTCTTGGCATAACATTTTCAAGATTCATACACAACGTAGCATGTATCAGTACTGCATTCCTTTTTATGGCTAAGTAATAATTATATTTGTATGCTATTGAAAGTATTTGTATACTATTGAAAATAAGTAGGTATTCAAGATGTTAAGTGTAATTTGCAGAGTAATCACTAAGGAAAAAACTAAAGTATATAGAGCTATATAATATATAATATAATGGGTCTGTGTTATATAAATGACCCTTGAATAATGCAGGGGTTGGGTGCTGACCCCCTCCCCTGGTGTAGTCAAAAATCCATGTATAACTTTTTTTTTTTTTTAAGAGAGGTGGGGGAGGTGCGGTGGGAGAGGGGGAGAGAGACTTAAGCTGGTTCATGCCCAGTACAGAGCCTGATACAGGGCTCGATCTCACAATCCTGAGATCATGACCTGAGCCAAAATCAAGAGTCGGATGTTTAACCACTGAGCCAGCCAGGTGCCCTGCTGCTGAATTTTTTATTTCAATTATTATACTTTCTGCTCTAGATTTTCTATGTTTTCTTTACACAACTTCTATCTCTGATATTCTGTTTGGTGAGACATTGTTTTCCAGTTTCTTGTGTGTGTGTGTGTGTGTGTGTGTGTGTAAGTTCTTTGTCCATTGTTTTAGCTCTAGGAACAGATTTTTAATCCATTTATTTAAAGTCTTTGTCTAGTAAGTCCAATACCTTAGCTATCTTTCTTTTCATTATTTTCTTTCTGTGAATGGCCCATACTTTCTTATTTATTGTTTCTTTGTATGCCTCCTAATTTTTTGTTGTTGAAATTTGAGTATTTTGAATATTATAATGTGGCAGTTCTGGGAATCAGATTTATTCTCCACTACCGAGAGCTTGTTGATGTTTCTTGTTGTGGTTTGTTGTTTGTTTATTTGATGACTTCTAAACTGTTTTTGGAAAGTATAGATTCTTTGTTGTGTGTGGCCACTGAAGTTTGTGTTTCATTAGCTTAGTGGTCAGGTGATGTTCTGACAGTTAAATGGAGCATAAAAAAAAAAGGAAGAAAGAAAAAAATACTCTCCTAATCTTTGCAGATTGGCTCTGTTGGGGCACTCCTTCAGTGCTTATTAACCAGGCCATTTACAACTTGCCCTATCCAACTTGCCTTATCCTTTACTTCCTGCTTGCATAAATGAGAGCTTAAGGTCTTTTCAGGCCATTTCGTGCTTTTTTTTTTTTTCCTGGGCATTTGCATAGTTTTCTCAATTCAAGAGCTTTTAGAGTCCCTTTTATGTCATGTGTCACCTTTCCCAACCTTTTCTTACCCAGGCTTTTCTATTTATTGCTTGTCCAAATTGTAGTTCTTTGCCCCAGACTGCTGTGCCAATACCTGTGCCTTCAAATCTTTTTAGGAAAAGCAGTCTGTGATGCTACCCCAGCCTTGGAATTACTTGAGTTGTGTGAAACAAAGGCTGGCCTGTGTGCTGATCCTTAAGTTGCCAGTGAAAATAAGGTCCATATGCTTCCTGTGGCACTAGAAGCCTGTACCAGGCATTCTAACTGTCATCTTCACAGCCACTGCTAATCTGGGTGTGGGGAATAATGAATGGACAACCTAAAAGACCATAGTGCTCGCTTACTGCAAAGTAGCAGCTTTATTCTTCCCTAAGTCTTCCGTTGGCTGTTCTGAGTTTTTTTAAGTAGGCTACACACCCAGTGTAGAGCCCATCATGGGGCTTGAACTCATAACCCTGAGAACAAAATGTGAGCTGAGATTAGGATTTGGACACCAACTGAGCCACCCACACACCCCACTGTTCTGAGTTTTTGAATAGATTCCAGAGTTGTGCAAAAGTTGATTCTAACAGTGCATGTCAGCTCATTGGTTGCTTTTGGGAAGGGACTGAACCCTGAAGTTCCCTACTCAGCCATTTTTGGTGATACCACTCTGTTCCAGTATCTTTATTATGATTACTTTCGAGTTCTCCAGTATTTAAAGCTTATATATCACATAGTTCCGCAAATAATTACATACTTTGCTAAATTATTTACTGTTTCTTAGTTACAGCTGACAGCAAATGTTTTGAAAATACGACCATATATATTTTCTATATCTCATTCCATAGCAGTTGATGAGTACATATCCCTGATTAGCATATGTATATTCATTTATTATATCTGACTGACTTCGGCAAAATCTAATATTGAGTTCAATAAAATTCAAAGTTAAAACATTTAAAAACAAATACATAAATTGGGTTCAGATATTTTGCTGTAAGGAATAAATTAATATAATAACAAATTTTAATATTAGTGCCTTCTTTTTTTAAACACAGCAGTTATTAGAAAAAATACTTTTAAGAGACTCATGATCCTTTTGCAGTAGTATAAAAATTTACTATACATTGAAAAATTTGGTGAGAGAATAGAATTGAATCATGTAGACTTTAGAGGAAAGTTCATGAAGTTCTCTTTTCTGCTAAAATTTTTAAGATATAAATTTCTCTAGATATAGGAAAGTAGATTTTTATTGATTTTCATATTGTCATTCTTATATATTTTTAAAATGGGCTACTTTGGGATTATTTAAAATAATTTTTAAGGTTTTAATAATTGGTTTGTTGTGTGATATGACTTTTGTCCACATCCTTTTACTAAAGCCTATTTTAAATTATTAAATCCTTTTCTGTGTACTAAACATATTTTATAAGAGCTGAAAATAATTTTCAGCATTGGGATATCTTGTATATTTTTTTAGGGTTGTTGCTTTTTTTTTTTTAAGATTTTTTATTTATTTAATTGACAGAGAAAGAGAGAGTGGGGGGAGGGGCAGAGGGAGAGGGAAAGCAGATTCCCCACTGAGCAGGGAGTGCGATATCCAGGGACCTCCGATATCCAGGGATCCCTGGATCATGACCTGAGCTGAAGGCAGACACTTAACCGACTGAGCCACCCAGGTGCCTGAGGGATTGGTTGCTTCCTGAATCATGAAAAAGTTTTGTGTATTTTTGCTTTTTCAGAGATGTCAGATGGTAAAGTAAATCTCAACAGTTATTTCCTTGATTTTAATTATTATTATTATTTTTTTTTAAAGATTTTATTTATTTATTTATTTGACAGAGAGAGACACAGCGAGAGAGGAACACGAGCAGGGGGAGTGGGAGAGGGAGAAGCAGGCTTCCTGCTGAGCAGGGAGCCCGATGTGGGGCTCGATCCCAGGACCCTGGGGTCATGACCCGAGCTGAAGGCAGCCGCTTAACCAACTGAGCCGCCCAGGCACCCCGATTTTAATTATTTTTTAAGTGTAAAATGTCGTATAATTTTTAGATTTATATATCTTTGATGCTCTGTCAAGATGAGCATTATAGTAACTTAGAAGAAAGTCTTAAAATGCAGATAGTTGTCATTTGCTGTGGAGTCAGTAGCAAATGTGTAATAAAAATAGAAATTATCAACAAATATTTAGCTTTTCTACCCCTCCCAGACCATAACCACCCCCCCAAACATACTTCCAGATAATTGCAAAGAGGAAGTAAAAATGGAAATTCTCCGCTCTTTATTTTTTTTTTAAGATTTTATTTATTTGAGAGAGCGCGAGAGGGGGGAGGGTCAGAGGGAGAGGTAGACTCCCTGCTCAGCAGGGAGCCCAATATGGGACTCGATCCTGGGACTCCAGGATCATGACCTGAGCCGAAGGCAGTTGCTTAACCAACTGAGCCACCCAGGCGCCCCAATTCTCCACTCTTTAGATCAGAAATGTAATTAAAGTACTACATATCGAAACCTGTAAGTGAAAGACACAGCAGTATTCAAAGGGAATTTTACAATTTTAAATTCATTACTACTAAACAGGAAAACAGAACATTATGTGTTCATGTCCTGTGCTAGGAAAAAACAATTACAAACTAAACTCCCAGAAGGCAGAAAGAGTTAATAAATTAATAAAATGTAAAAAACCCAACCCTTTTTGAATATTGAGCAATGAAGACAAAACCTTATTCTTTTGTGAAGACTTTAAAAATAGATTAATTTTTTATTTATAAATAATGAGTACAAATAAGCTACATAAGGATTCAAAAAGGAGACAAAGATCCAGAGGAGATTCTTTAAGTAAGAGGACATTATTATATACAACTTTATACCTATTATGTCCATTTTATTTAGTAAGGAAGTAGAAAGCCTAAAATTATAAGGAACTCTGTTCAGATTATAACCCATATCATATTTACTAGTGGATCATGGAAGTATTTCTGTTGAAGTTGCGACTAGGACAAAGATGTCTATTATCTATGCTGCTATTTAGAGTTTTGATGGCAGTCTTAGCAATAAAATAATGACAGGAAAAAGAAATTAAGAGTAATGATTGGGAACACAATAGAATTAACTTGGCAAACTGTTGAAAAAGTAGTAAATTTAGAAACTACCTGATTGAGGAAGAACTTTCTAGTAGTTTTTCTATATATCAACAATAAACAATGAGAAAATATGAGATAAAGGTTGTACATTTGGTAGATATTTAAAAATGAATAAGTAGTTAAGAATAAACCAAAAAGAAAATTTCAAGACCGTTGTGAAGAAAAAGGACAGAAAAAGAAAATCTGAGTCAACAGGTTCAACTGTAAATGTAACATGTTCCTAGATAGGAAGACTTGATTCCTTTCAAATTATTGTACAGATTCAGAATACTCAAAATTTCAAGTGGATTTTTTTATGGAAATGGAAAAGCTGTCAACACACCCTGGAATACAATATTTCATTGGTTATAATTTATAAAATGCTGTCCTAAGTAGTTTTAACTGAAAATAGCCACCCCCCCAACAAGTAAATCTGTGGCTGCCTAATCCAAGAGACAGTTTTGAATAACGGATATATGTGTCCATTTATTCAGTAGCTTTTTTTGAATGCTAATATTTTAAGTGAGACTTAATACATGATTAGCTCTTTTCTCAGATGATTATTTCCTAAGAGGTTCCTTGGTACATGAGCAAGGAAATCCCTGGTTTGCCTAGCTTGCTAAATAAGGCTCAATGTGTCCAAATCTCAACAATTTATGTGACTTATATTTAAATAGCTACCCTTATGCCATTATACAAGAAATGGTAGATATGCCTAAGGAAGAAACAAAGAAATAAAAGTAGTAAAGACATAATAATAGAATATGACTTTCCTAGACTAAAAAAGTGACTTGTTTATATAGTTTCTTAAAAATCTCATGTAATACTTCCCAAAAGAGACCTAATCTTAGACACATTATGACAGATATTTTGAATTATAATTTTAAAAAATTGCACAATTTCCTAGATTAAAATAACAAAAAAGCTGGTCTTTGATTTCTTTTTTTTTAAATAATATTAAATGGCAGACAGTGAGTCAGTGTCCAGATTTTGATTTTATTTCTCTGCTAATAGTTTAATTTTTTAAGTGATAAAATTCTTTTTAAAAAGCATTTAAATATTACAGCTGCGTATGACTTGAAAATGAAGTCCTCTTTACATTCTCCCTCACTGCCTGCCAGTTCTAGCCTTTAGACGTAACCACTTTTTAATTTTGGTATTTATTCCTTCTAGACCTTTCCCCATATACATTATATACAAAATGATTTTTTAATTTAAGTAAAAGTAGTATAATAATACTCTACAAACTATGCAACTTACAGAATACCCACCACATAGACTCAAGAATGAAAGACATTCTTGCATAAATTGTGGTACAGAAAACACCTTCCCATATAGCTTTCTTGAAAAAAATTATTTGAAATATTTTAATCACAGGAAGGTAAATCCATATTAAGAATATAAAATTATGCTGTATGTCTTTGGTATTAATAAATATGCATAAATACTCAAGTCCTAAGGAAAATCTTTGTCCTCAGGGTCATATGTGATCGATTGCATAGGCTCTGACAGTGGACTTAAATACTTTCTTAGGTTTCGGGTCTCCTTCAGAAGTGACTACTTTCTGAAAGAAACTTTAAAAGTAAATAATACCATTTTCTTGGTATTAAAAAATTAAAATTAAATTAAAATTAAATTAAAATTAAAAATTAAAATGAAAAAAATTTTTCTGGAGGAATTCCTCCTTAGGCGGGCCTCCTGAACACGTTCAGAAGTTTAATTTAAATTTCTTGAAAATATATTTAACATAAAATGACAGCAGCAGTGGGGTGCCTGGGTGGCTCAGTCTTGATTTCAGCTCAGGTCATGATCTCAAGAGTTGTGAGATCCAGCCCCAGTGTCAGGATTTGCGCTCAGCGGGGAGTTTGTTTTTTCCCTCTACTCCTCCCTCTGCTTGCACATGTGCTCATGCTCTCTCTCTCTCTCTCAAAAAATAAATAAAAACAAAAACTTAAAACTGGCAGCAGCAGTTAACAGCAACAAAAACAGTTGAGTATTACATCTGTACTTTAGTAAAAGACTTAAATACAAAATAAATCATGTAGTAATGAGATTTTTTTTTTCTTTTCTGTTTTTTTTTTCCTTAAAGTTTCTGTGAATATGTATTTGGGCAAATATGTGATTAATCAGTTTATATAGCAGTACAAATGATTAATAAAATAATTTCACTGAAATGTTAATAGTAGCAAGGTAACATTTTTGACAGATTATTAAAATTAACATGAAAGTAAATGTTTTAAAGAGTAATATTAAATGAGCACACATATACACTGCTGTTGAATGTAAAATTAGCAAAGCCTTTCTGAAAAATTGTCATTTAGATATTTGATAATTATTAGATAATTTAGATATAAATTAGCATTTAAATAAGAATCATTTAGACAAGAGCTTTAAAAATATATTCTGTCTTAGAAGTTACATCTATGTGAGTGCTACCCAAGGAAATAATCTGAAAGAACAATATTGTTAATTGCATTATTTGGCTATAGCAGTACATTGAGAAACACTGAACATTTCCACTGGGAAACAGAGTGTATAAATAATGATTCAGTATATTATACATACATCCATAAGCCATGGCATTGGATCTTTTATGACTTACAGATGTGTTTAGTTCAGAATTCTCAGAAAATTGTGTGGTTACAACATATTAAAAAATAACAACAACAAAAATCCCCACAGTTATACATACCCAGAAATGTCTTGGTCTGTGAATTCTAGGAGGGAAAAAGCTAACCTTCTAAAATTAAGAGTCTTTACCTCTGGGTATTGAGTTCAAAGGTCATTTTAGTTTCCATTATGATTTTCTGTATTTTCCAAATATATATTTTATAATCAGCTTGCCTTATTTTCTTTGCTGTTGGTGATCTCAGGGTCCTTTTATTTGTGGGTTTCTTGTAATATATGCGTGAGTTCCTTTTTAATACCATAATGTTACTTGATTTCTGTTTCATTTTTGCTTTCTTTTTTTTTTTTTTAGGCCAAGATAGCCAGGTTAACCAAACGCTTTGGAGCAGCCAAAGAAGATCTTAAGAAAAGACAAGAAGTAAGGATTTCTATTCTTGCATAATTAATATTTAGCTCTAGGTGGTAATCTTAGGAAGTGGTGAGTTAGGAAGAAAGTCTTCCTTTATTACAGGTCTGAAATTTGCTTTCATACTGTGTACTTCTTCTGTGTTCTTCCTGGAGCTGCAGCTCTAGAATTAATTATTAACCCTTTTCTAATCCTCAGTTAGTGTTTTCCATATATCAGTACTTATATTAATCTATTTTATGGCATTCTGGAAGTTATATTTTCATTTCATTTTTAAAATTACCTTTTTGGGATTTGTCTTACCATGTTTTTTTCTTTTTAAATTCTTGCCAGTGTCTTAGTCTAGTCTCTTATTTCCTCCAAAGTATGTTAGTGTTCCATTACCTGGAGTAGCCCTCTTCTCTTCTTTGCTTCCCTGATATAATTAAGTCCAAACATGGTAGCATAACATAAACTACAATGTATAGTCTCCCTTTTGCTTTTGTTGTTTCCTTAGTTACTCTGTAATACATATTTTTAATATAGCACTTGTATATTGCATTATAGTTTTTAGTTTAATTTCTTTCATTTCCTCTTGACTTTTTTTCTATTTAGGCAAGTTACATTTCTTTGTCTTGAGAGCTCCATTGTCTGGCACTTACTAATTGCCAATAACAATTATTTTAGTAATAATCATTATTACCATTGGATTTTTCTGTTTTCATTCATTTTGACATCTTCTTTACTTGACTTTAAATAAAGTTATTTTGAAATAATTATAGATGTACAGGAAGTTGCAACAGTAGTACATAGGCTCCTGTGAACTTTTCACCTAGCTTTCCCCAGTGGTGAAATCTTATATAACTGCCGTACTGTATTAAAATCAAGATACTGATAAATTCTGTTAAGTAGGCTGTAGACCTTACCACTTCTCACCAGATTTTATATGAATTCATTATGTGTATATGTGTGTGCACACATGCGCAGTTCTATGCAATTTGATCCCATGTATGGATTTATGTAACCTCCACCACATTCAAGATCTAGAACTGTTCCATTTCATTACTATGAAGGGACTCCCTCAGTGCTGCCTTTTTACAGTTTAAACCTACCTTATTTCCCCCCACATCCACCTACTCCTATCCCCTGGCAACTGCTAATCTGTTCTCCATCTTTGTATTGTTTTTACTTAACTTTTAAAGCTCTGGTTGCTCTCTTTTCATGAGCAACTGATAGGTTTTTTTGGGGTTGTTTTTTTTTTTTTTGAAGATTTTATTTATTTATTTGACAGAGCGATAGAGAGAGAGCACAAGTAGGCATAGCAGCAGGCAGAGGGAGAGGGAGAAACAGGTCTCTGCCAAGTGGGGAGCCCGACGTGGGGCTCGATCCCAGGACCCAGGCTCCCCGCAACTGATAGTTTTTATCTTTGTTCTACACAGACTAATCTTATCAAACCTTCTTTTGGCCATTCCCAAAGGTTTTTTTATTATAGTCTTCTTCAATTATATAATTTCCTGATTCTGAACACTTTTCCAGCTTTGTTTTTTTTTTTTTTAAGATTTTATTTATTTATTTGACAGACAGCGAGAGAGGGAACACAAGCAGGGGGAGTGGGTAGAGGGAGAAGCAGGCTTCCCACCTAGCAGGGAGCCCCATTCAGGACTCGATCCCAGGACCCTGGGACCATATGACCTGAGCTGAAGGCAGATGCTTAACAACTGAGCCACCCAAGCCGCCCCCATTTGTTTGTCATAATATAAAAATTGTGGTATTTTATTTCTTAGATTAGAAAATTGATGTAAACTTTTTTTTTTAAAGCTTTTATTTATTTATTTGACAGACAGTAGCGCACAAGCAGGGGGAGCGGGAGAGGGAGAAGCAGGCTCCCCGCAGAGCAGGGAGCCCGATGTGGGGCTTGATCCTAGGATGCTGGGATCATGACCTGAGCCAAGGGCAGACACTTAAGCGACTGAGCCACCTAGGTGCCCCGATGGAAACCTTTTTTATTTGCTGTGCTTGAACCAAAGAAAGGGCTTTGCAATTTTTCCTTTGTTTTTGTACAGTGTGAATTTCCACTTTTATCCTTATGTTTGAACCAAGCAGCATGCTGCCCCACCATATACTTTCCAGTGTTTATGTATGTCTGTTTTGTTTTCAAAACTAATTCTAGTTCTTGTTTATTTATTCAAAAGTGACAGAGACAGAGACAGAGACAAACTTTAAGAAATGAAGATGAAAATAGTACAATCCCTGAAGGGTTTGTTATGGATAGCTATAAGTATTATGGAAACAATAAATACTGTATGATTCCTAAAGATTAGAAAAGATTAATTTGAACAATTAGGGTATGTGGTGCTTGAAGAAAAATATTCAGGTGGTCTTCAAGCTTTCAAATTTTGTTCCATCCTTAATTAGCTTTTGGGTAAGGCCACCTTTACATGCCCAAACTGGGACATCTTTCTACCCATTCTTGTTAATATTTTCTTTTTGTGAGAGGGATTTCTAGAAATCTCAAGAATTTGTTCATTAATGTCCTAATTCCCCTTAATTATAGTATCCAATATAATTTTACATCAGTGTCATGCTAGGTTTTAAAAACAGGAGAGATATAGAATGAAAGTTTAAAACTTTAGTTCTCCCCCTTATTAAAATAAATAAGGAAACAATAATAATGCTTTTCTTCTATTTAGATTTGCTCCTTGATCCTCTGATATTAACCAGTTAAAAACAAACCCCACCATGCAGGTTTGTCTTAAAACATTTTCTATTTTAATTTTTAAGAGAGCACAAAACCCTCATAGGCAGTTTGCTATTAAGTCCACATTTATAATCTAGTCTGTTACTGCCTTATGACTGATATCTCTAACTTATATCCTTTCTAGTTCTTACTATAAAAGAAATGTAAAGATATTTCTTAACTTTTCTGAAAAATCAATGATGTAGTTGAGTAAAATTTTAGATTACATTCTACATTTTAATTTTTTAAATTAAATTCTTAAAATTGTTTTAATTGTGCTACAAACACATAACCTAAAATGTATCATTTTTAACTTCACAATTCAGAAGTATTAACTATATTAACACTGCGTAATAGATCTTTAGGTGTTTTTCATCTTGCAAAACTGAAGCTCCACTACCATCGAACATCTCCCATTTCCTCTCCCCTCAGCACTCAGCTACTTTTTGTTTCTATGATTTGACTACTCTAGATATCTCGTAAGTGAAATCATATAGTATTTGGGTTTTGTTTGGTTTTTTGTTTTTGTTTTTGATGACTGGTTCATCTGTATTATAGCATGTAACAAGATTTCCTTTTCAAGGGTGAATAATATCCACTGTATGTATGTATATATATATGTATATACATATATATATATATACATATATATATATACACACATGTATATATACATATATATATGTATACATATATATATGTATATATATAGTATATACTGCATTTTCATTCATTCATTTATTGATGGATATTTGGGCTGCTTTCATCTTCTGGCTTTTGTGAATAATGCTACAGTGAACATTTGTGTGCAGATAACTCTTTAAGATCCTGGTTTCAAGTCTTTTGGATATCTATCCAAAAGTGAAATTGCTGGATCATTTGGTAATTCTGGTTTTAGTTTTTTGAGGAGTTTCCATACTATTTTCTAAAGAGGTCGCACAGGGTTCCAATTTCTTCACATTCTTGCCAACACTTGTTATTTTCTATTTTGTGATAGTGGCCATGCTAATGGATGTGAGGTGGCATTGCATTGTGGTTTTGATTTGAATTTCTCTAACAAATAGTGATGTTGAGCATTTTTTCATATGTTTGTTGACTGTTTTGCATATCTTTGGCAGAGTGTCTGTTTAGGTCCTTTGCCCATTTTTTAATCAGGTTGCTTGTTTTTTAATTGTTAAGTTGTGGGCCCTTTATGATATTCTGGATGGATATTAACCCCTTATCAGATATATGATTTGCAGCTATTTTCTCCTGTTCCGTAGGTTTCTTTTTCATTCTGTTCATTGTTTCCTTTGATGTGCAGAGGTTTTTAAGTTTGATGTAACCTCCTTTGTTTTGCTTCTGTTGCCTGTGCTTTTGATGGCATATCCAAGAAATCCTTGCAAAATTCGATGTCATGAAACTTTCCTCTTATATTTTCTTCTAGGAATTTTTAGTTTTGGTGTTATATTTAAGTCTTCGATTTATTTTGAATTAATTTTTGTATATGGTGTAAAGGCCCAGCTTTATTCTTTTGTGTTTGGATATCCAGTTTTCATACCATTTGTTGAAAGACTGTCTTTTCCCCATTGTGTAGCCTTGGCATCCTTGTTGAAGACTGATTGACCATATATGTGAGAGTTTATTTCTGGGCTGTCTATTCTGTTCTGTTGGTCTATGTGCCTGTCTTTATGCCAGCACCACACTGTTTTGATTTACTGTATCTTTGTAACATGTTTTGAAATCAGGAAGTATGAAGCCTCCAACTTTGTTCTTCTGTTCCAGGATTGTTTTGGCAATTCAGGGGCCCAGGAATTTCCGTATGGATTATAGAATGCTTTTCTCTATTTCTGCAAAAAATGACAGTGGATTTTGATAGAAATTCCATGGAAGCTTTTGATCACTTTGGGTAGTATGGACATTTGAACAATATTAAGTGTTCCAGTCCACGAACATGGAATATCTCCATTTATTTGTGTCTTTTGTTTCATTTCACAGTGTTTGTAGTTTTCAGTGTAAAGGTCTTTTGCCTTCTTGGTTAAGTTTACTTCTAAATATTTTATTCTCTCTAATGATATTATAATGGGATTATTTTCTTAATTTCTCTCTCAGATTGTTTATTGTTGGTATCTAGAAATATGATTGATGTTTGCTTAGGGATGATGATGATGATGATGATTTTTAATCCTGCACCATTGCTGAATTCATTTGTTTGAATTCTTTTTTTTTTTGTGGACTCTTGAGAGCTTTTTTTTTTTTTAAAGATTTTATTTATTTATTTGAGAGAGAGAGAATGAGAGAGAACACATGAGAGGGGGGAGGGTCAGAGGGAGAAGCAGACTCCCTGCCGAGCAGGGAGCCCGATGTAGGACTCGATCCAGGGACTCCAGGATCATGACCTGAGCCGAAGGCAGTCGCTTAACCAACTGAGCCACCCAGGCGCCCTATTGAGAGCTTTCTGACTATAAGATCATGTCATCTGCAAACAGAAAATTTCTCTTCTTCCTTTCTAGTATGGCTGCCTTTTATTTCTTTTTCTTGTTTAATTGCTCTGGTGAGATACTTCCAGTACCATGTTGAACAGAAGTTGGTGAGTGTGGGCATCCTTGCCTTGTTCTTGATCTTAGAGGTAAAGCTTTATTGATTCACCATTGAGTATGAGGTTAGCTGTGGGCTTTTGACATACAATTTTGTGTTTTTTTTTATGTTGAGGTAATTTCCTTCCATTCCTAATTTGTTGAGTGTTTTTTCTATCATGAAAGGGTGTTGAATTATATGAAATGCTTTTTCTACAACAATTGAGAAGATCATGTAGTTTTTTTCCCTTCGTTTTGTTAATGTGTTTGGTTGATTGATTTATACATTGATTGATTTTCATGTCAAGCTCTCCTTGCGTTCCAGGGATAAATCTCACCTGGTCATGTTGTATAATTCTTTCAGTGTGCTGGTGAATTTGGTTTGCTAATATTTCGTTGAGGATTTTTGTATCTATGTTCATCAGGGATATTAGGCTGTAGTTTTCTTTTATTGTGGTGTCTGGTTTTGGTATCAGGATATACTGGCTTCATAAAATGTGTTTGAAAGTGTTTTCTCCTCATCAGTTGTTTGGAAGAGTTGGAAGACTGTTGTTAATTCTTCTTTAAGTGTCTGGTAGAATTCTGCGTTGAAGCCATCTGGTCCTTGGTGTTTTTTGTTATTAGAATGTTTTTGATTACTGATTCAGTCTCACTACTTGTATAGATCTTGTTCAAATTTTTATTTTCTTCTTGATTCACTCTTGGTTGTATATTTCTGGAAAGCTGTCCATTTTTTCTAGGTTATCCAGTTTGTTGCCTTATAATTGTTTATGGTAGTCTTTTGTGATCCCTTTTTTATTCTGTGGCATCAGTTGTAATGCCTCCTCTTCCATTTATTTTATTTATTTATGTCTTCTTTGTTTTTTCACAGGTAATCTAGGTAAAGTTTTGCCAATTTGTTGATCCTTTAAAAGGCCAACTCTTAGTTGATCTTTTTTTTCCTATTGACTTTGTTTCTCTGTTTTATTTCTGCTATAATCTTTATTATTTCCTTCCCTCTCCTGAGCTTACTTTTTCTTTTTTCTAGTCCTTTGAAGTGTAAAGTTAGGTTGTTGATTTGAGATCTTCCTTCTTTTTTAATGGAAGCATTTACCACTATAAATTTTCCTCTTAGTACTACATTTGCTGCCTAAATTTTCCCATAAATTTCGTATGTTGTGTTTTTGTTTTTATTTGTCTTAAGATATTTTCTAATATCTCTTGTGATTTCTTCTTTTATCCATTAGATTTTATAAGTGTGTTTTAATTTCTCCATATATGTGACTTTTCCATTTTTCCTTCTGCTGTTGATTTCTACTTTTGGTCTATTGTGGTTGGTAAAGATACTTGGTATGAGTTTCATCTTTATAAATTTGGTAAGGCTCATTTTGTGACCTAATATGTGATCTATCCTGGAGAATGTTCTGTGTGCACTTGAGAAAAATTTGTATTTTTCTGCTGTTGGGTAAAAATTTCTACAAACGTCTGGTCCATTTGGTCTTTGGTATTAGTTCAGTTTTGCTATTTCCTTATTGAATTTTTCTCTGGATCATCTACCTATTATATAGAATGATGGACTGAAGACTCCTATACTGTGTTGGCTGTCTGTTTCTTTTTCAATTCTGTCAATATTCCATCATTTGGTGGCTTTGATGTTATGTGCATATAAATGTATAAATATTTTATTTGGTCAGTTGATGCTTTTGTCATTATATAATGTCCTTTTTGTCTCTTGTGACAGTTTTTTACTTCAGCTCTATTTTGTCTTATTTATAAGTATGGTCACTCCTTCTCCCTTTTGGTTACCATTTGAATGGAGTATCTTTTCTCATCCTTATAATTTTGGCCTGTGTGTGTCTTTAGATCTAAAGTGTGTTCATTGTAAACAGCCTGTAACAGGATCTTGTTTTATTCATTAAGCGAATGTAGGTATTTCTATGAGAATTTAATCCATTGGGATTTAAAGTAATTTCTGTAGGGAGGGACTAATCATTAGCATTTTGTTAATTATTACCTATTTGTCTTGGAGCTGTTTTGTCTTTTTCTTTTTTTGCTTGCTTGCTTCCTGTGTATTTATTTATTTATTTATTGTAGTGACAATCATTAATTCCTTTCTTATTTCCTTTTGTGTATCTTCTATAGGTATTGTATCTGTGGTTACCATGGGGATTATGTAAACTGTTTTAAACTGGTAACAACTTAACTTCAATCACATTTAAGAACCTCACTCTTTATACCTTGCTCCCACAACTTGGTTGTTATTAGTTTTATGATATCTTTTTACATTCTGTATCCTTTAACATAAATTTACAGTTATTTTTATGCTTAAATTGTATACAGTTAAATGTGATTTAATGCACCCACTTTATAGTAATGCAGGATTCTGTATTTGTTTGTGTATTTACCTTTACCAGAGAGCATTTCATCTGTTTGTATGCTTTCAAGTTGCCATCTTGTATCCTTTCATTTTCACTTGATTGACTCGTTTTAGCAATTTTTTTTTGTATTGTATTGCAGATCTAATAGTGATAAACTTCCCCAGCTTTTTTGTTATCTAGGAAAATCTTAATTTTGCCTTCATTTTTGAATAAAAGTTTGCTGGATATAGTTATTTTTGCTTGGTAGTTTTCTCGTTCTGTACTTAGAATCTATCATCCCACTCCCTTGTAGCCTTCTAGGTATCTGCTGAGAAAACTACTGATAATCTTGTGGGAGCTACCTTGAATGTAATGGGTTGCTTTTCTCTTGTTACTTTCAGAATTCTTTATCTGTGACTTTTGACACCTTGTCTGTGCTTTTCAGTATAGATCTCTTGAGTTATTCTAGTTGGAGGTTTCCAAGCGTTTTGAATTTGAGAACCCTCAAATTTGGGGAGTTTGGGGCCATTATTTGCAGAGGCTTTCTGCTCATTTTCTCTCTCTTCTATTCTTAGATTCCCATATTCATGTATTGGTCTTTTCAGTGGTGCCTCATAAATCCCTTGGGCTCTGTTCACTTTTTTCCTTCTTTTTTCTTTTGCTCCTATAACTTGATAATTTCAAATGATTTGTCATCAAGTCCACTAAGTATTCTGCTTGATACAGTCTGGTGTTGATCCCATGTAGTGAATTTTTCAATTCATTTATTCTTAAGATCCAGAATTCCTTCGGTTCTATTTTAGAGCCTCTATTTCTTTGTTAATATTTTTATTTCTTCACGCACAATTTTTCTAATTTCATTTAGTTTTCTTTCTGTGTTCTCTTTTACCTCATCGAACATCTTGATGTTGGTTATTTTGAATTCTTTAATGGGTAATTCACAGATCCCCATTTCTTTAGGGTCAATTTCTGGAGATTTATTTCTTTGTTGGGGCTGTATTTCCCTGTTTCCTTGTATGTTTAGTTTTCTTATGTTGAAATTTGGGCATTTGAAAAAACAACCACCTTTCCCTATCTTTTCACAGTATCTGTACAGAGTAAGACCTTTACTATTCAGTTCAGGTATATACTCTGGGAACCTCTCAAACCTTTTCTAGAAATGCATTTTCTCTGAGCTTGTGTGTATAATCTTTTATCTGAAGAGGCCTGTCTCTTTGTACTCAGAAGCTCCCCACTGACATCTGTCTTCCATATTACAGTTTTGGTTTTATAAACCATGCTTTTGGAGGTCTCCCTGCTGTCTGTGTTAGTATGATTTTTCTGGTGCTGAACCAAGCTAATAGGCTTACCTTTGTTCTCATCTGGCCCCTAGATATTCAACATGTGCTACTTCCTCCAAGTCAGGTGAGACAGAAACCAGTGCCTTGGACAGCCCCCTGAAAAGCCAGAATATTGCATGAAAGTTCCACTCTTCTCTTTCCTTTTTGAAGGAGAAGCCACAGTGAGGAATTTTGATTGTGCCTTACTGTATCAGGAGGGGTTTAGGATATGGTGGATAAGTGCAACAGACTTTCCTACCCATTACAAAAAACCTCTTCTTTGCCTTGCTGTTGCTTGGGGTCCTATAACCTCTTGACTGGCTTCTGGAATTCTGACAAAGGAAATTTGATCCATCCCATGAGTGATGAGGGTGTTGGTCTTCCTATTCTGCCATCTGCTGGTGTCACCACACTGTAGTACTTAAGGTCTTCCATCCAGTGACCATACCATGTTCTAAACCAGTTTTATTTGTTTATTTATTATGCTTTTACTCCTTCTTTTTCTGTTTTTCTCCCTGAAATGTTGTTTATCTTCATCTTAGCTATTTTGAATGTACTAACCTATATGAAGATGCATTTTCCTCAAAAACTTTTTTAAAAACTTTTTCCGTTGGCACTGCACTGTTACTTTAATTTGCTTTTCTATTTGTTTCATATGTTTTTCTCTACAGGCAGATTTTAAGCACCTTTAGAGCAATTCATTGTAATTTTGTCTCTTCTCTACATGTGTAACTAGTATAATGCTCTACTTCTTGGTTAAAATTATTCTTTTATCCTATAAAAAGCATCAAGATTTGTTGATTGAAAAGAGTGATTAGTAGCATCTACTTGATGTGATCTTAAGCACCTACCACCTTTGTTTTAATATTTATTATTATATTAATTAAATCTTGAGCAGAATTATTTATATTTCTTAATTTAAGAAATAAATGATGATAGAGTAATTATTGACTGAGGCCCAAGTAATGGTAATTAATATGTATAAGAATCCCATTTCTATATTCCCTGTTTTTTGGGGGGAAAAGGCTGAAATTAGTTGATACTTAAGTAAGTTTAGAATTGAGATATCCCTTTATGATGTTATAAGTCACATAGTGGCAGGTAGTTATTTTTTAAGCAATAATTGAAAAAATAATTTTGATTTGAGAATTTTGATTTGTGACCTTAGGCACCACTTTGTTGGTAATCAACTATTTCTGGGAAAGAATAAATATGTACTTTTTTGAGTTTCTCTTGGTAATTTGGTGCCTGCTATGTGTGGTATGTAGTAGGCATTCACTTGATATTGAATGAGTATGTCTAGTTATTCTTTAGATTCATATTAATATTTATTAAACCCTTACAGCATGTAAACCATTTTCACATTCTTTATTCATCTTAAAAAACTGAGGTATAGGAATTATTATATTAATCTTTCACATAGTAAGCAGTTGTTGCAATGGATTAAGTAATTTGTTTAAGTGGCAATGCCAAGATTCAAATTCTTTTCTCATCTAGTCGTATTTTCTGGAAGTAAAGAGATAATATATTGAGAAAACATTTAAGGTTTTATTTTTTTTATAGTATTGGTTTCAGGTGTGCAACATAGTAATTCAACATTCAGATACGTTTGAAATGATCACAATAGGTCGAGGTAATGTCTCATTTTACCTGGGTATTTTTTCTCCCCCAGAATCCACCGAACCCACCAGTATCACCAGGGAAGTCTGTAGTTGATGTCAACAGCAATAATAACAATGTGCCGTACAGGTGAGAATTGTAAACAGTCTGTTTGTCAAGTTTTTAAATAACAGAACAAGGTTCTGATTTTATTTTACAGGAAAATTTTGCAATGTATTCCTATTTGCTTATGTAGAGATAAGTGGTATACTGGATTTAGATTTTCTTCTTTTTTGTTTTGTTGTAATTGCTCATTTGTGGTTACTGGTTTTGCTAATTAATTTTGAGGCTTTCTTTGGTCACTGAAGACTTCTTTAACCACTTGTACTAAATAGTATTCTTTCAAAGTAATAGAGAAATGCTTTGATCAAGGGTGATAGAAACTAATGTCTACAGATACTAGGATGTACGTTTGGCTTTTTGTTAAAGTGTTGAGGACATTAGAATATAAGAGAAAGACCCTTCCTTAATTCCATAGACCCTGGCATGCCGAAGTCTGTGTGCCGTCGTTACCTCTGCAGTCATTTGCACTTTAGTGCTACGGTACCCAGGTCTTGCCATGCTTTCCCCTATCGGCCACTGCTTTCTCTGTTCATTAATTGATGTCCTCCTGAATGGCATTTTCATTGACTGTTTGTGTGTATATATATATTTTGTAGAAATGCAGGCACAGTGAGACAGATGCTGGAGTCTAAAAGGAATGTAAGTGAGAGTGCACCACCAACCTTTCCAACCCCTGTGAATACAGGTAATATTTTTTTAATTTTTTAAAGAAAACTCATTTTCTTAGGAATTGAAGGCTTTGGTTCTCTTTAATTACATCTTTTTGAAATTGAAATGATCTAAGGGAATGAGGTATTTATCTGAAATTAAATAAGTACAAAAATTTATTAAAAAATCAGGATTATAGATATGAATACAAATATAGAAATTCAAGTCTAGTGATTCTCACATTTTCTGGTTTCTGTATCCTGGTATAATCTTATAATAATAATGTAAATGTGGCTTATGTTAATTGATTTTTACTGTAGTAGAAATTAAAACAAAAATTTTTATTTTTTTTATTTTTTTATTTTTTTAAAGGTTTTATTTATTTGCGAGAGAGAGAGAGTGAGAGAGAGAGCCCAAGAGGGGGTAGGGTCAGAGGGAGAAGCAGACTCCCTGCTGAGCAGGGAACCCGACGTGGGACTTGATCCCAGGACTCCAGGATCATGACCTGAGCCGGAGGCAGTCGCTTAACCAACTGAGCCACCCAGGCACCAAAACATAAAAATTTTTAAATGTCTATTTAAAAATAATAACAAACCTATATCATGTAACACAAATAACATGTTTTAATGAAAAATAACTTTTTCAAGCTTAAAACAATTAGTGAGAAGAGTTATTATTTACAGTTTTACAAATTCTCTTACACTTAAAACATTAAGACAGTTGAAGATAGCTAGATTCTTATATCTATCTCTGCATTCAGTCTATTGCAATTTGTTGTTTTGATTGAAATATGTGAAGAAAATTCAGCCTCATAAAAATAGATAGTTGCAAAAGGGCTAGCCCTTTTAGAGTATTTGTGGATATTTTTCTTTGACACAGGCAGCAGTTTTTTAAAGGTTAGTTGAAAAATGGAATGTGAAACCATAACAATGGATTTTTCTGACTTTTTCATTAAAATCCATTTGTCTGGGGGCACCTGGGTACTGTAGTCAGTTAAGTGTCTGACTCTTGGTTTTGGTCGGACTCCATGCCCAGTGTGGAGTCTGCTTGGGATTCTCTCTCCCATCTCTGGCTGCCCCGCCCCCGCCGGCCCCCATTCTTTAAAAAAAAAAAATCCATTTGTCTGTCTTGTACTTGGTTGGATCTTTTGCTAATATCATTCATCAATCATTTGGAAAATATTCACTGAGTTATGTAAGACTTCAATTGTTGACATATCTCATTAATAAACTTTAAAAAAATCACATTTATTTATTTCACTTTCGATTGGTGTCAGAAAAGTGTTTGAAGATTTGGGAAGTTGTCATGCTCTCAGTGGCATATACAAGTTTTTCCAAAGTTCTAATTTTTGTTTTCAAACTCAAATGTATCATTGCCAATAAACTCAGTAAACTGTACCATTGCAGTTATTTTCTTTGAACTGACTGCCAAGGTTTATTTTCAAGAAAAGATTAGTCAAATACCCAAATGTGAATAATCACAGTATGTTTATAAATCGTTCTTTCGAGTGAAAATGGTCTTCCATGAAAAAGGCTGTTAGCTTTATAACTTAGACAATAATAATATAAGCTCTTTTCCGTGAGCCAGCCATGCTACTTCGGCATGCAGTGGTAATGCTTACTGTGTATTTCCTATTTCTTCACACAGCATATTCAGAAGACCTGTATTCAAGGGTTGAGATTTAATAAAATAAATCGTTCTTACTACAAAATCATGGACATTCTTCAGTGAAGCTCACTTCGTCTTTTACTGTAAATATGTGGTGGTAAAGAATGCAGTGAGAGTTAGGGTACCACTCACTGCCTTGAGTTTTGTGCTGAGGCATCAAGTTTTACTCACCATCGCTTTTGTTCTATCAGTGCAAATATTTACATGGTGAAAAAGTCAAGTAGTGTCTTATTATTGTTATAAAAATAGTTTTGACATTGCCAACTCCCTGAGAGGGTCTCTGTAACCCCAGGTGTCGTGTCCGTCCCCCCCCCCCCCGCCCCCGGATAACACGGAAGATTGGCTGCTCTGGTGTGACTTCGAGTTTGGAAAGAGTACAGATCAGTGAGAAAGACACTTGGTCATCAGTTTGAAACCCATTTAATTGAGAATAAACAAATAGTTAAACCAAAATTATTGTAAAATGCCAGTGACCAGCATTTTGATTTTTTCTGGTCTTTGGTATCAGTTCCTTATTTCTTAATTCATCTCCCATCTTTACTCTTTTATTTCCCAAATCCTATAATGTCACTAGAGTGTCAGTAGAGGGAGCCTCCCCATACTAGCTCCTGCCGGGTAATTCAGTAAAACTTGATCCACAGATAGAGGTTTCACACATGGTCCAAGTGATAAAATACCATGACCAAGCTTATTTTATTCATTAATAGTGATGACTCTTGGGCACTTGGGTGGCTCAGTCGGTTAAGCGACTGCCTTCGGCTCAGGTCATGATCCCAGAGCCCTGGGATTGAGTCCCACATGGGGCTCCCTGCTCAGCGGGGAACTTGCTTCTCCCTCACCCTCTCCCTCTGTGTATGCTCTCTTTCTCTCTCAAATAAATAGATAAAATCTTCTAAAAAAATAGTGATGACTCTTACTAGATTGTCTGTTTGAGTTTATATATTGTCAGTGTCCTAGGCATTTATGTTTTTACTGCAGTTTCAAAAATATCTGTACAATTTTACCAAGTTTTCAGTGTTTTTCAGTCATTTTTCCAGTTACTCTGAAGTGATGATAATAATTTTCAGACACTGTTTTGATACTGAGATAACAGTCTTCCATATTAATCATAAGCTGTGTGCCAAACATAGATGCAAAAATGCTTCTATAAATTTAATTCCAAGAATTTCCAGAACTTAAATCTGGAAGAAACTTTATTATAAAAGACTTTACTGTATCTACTGCAGTTCATTAAATTTTATTGTGTTGTATTATGCTAGCTGATAAATGAAGACAGCCATTTAAACTGAGACTTCTTTTTTCTTTTTATAGTATCTTCAGCCAGTCTTGTCACTCCTCCAACAGTTGTCAGTAGTCAACCTAAATTGCAGACTCCAGTGACTTCTGGTTCTCTGACAGCAACGTCAGTTCTTCCTGCACCCAACACAGCTACAGTAGTTGCGACTACTCAGGTGCCTAGTGGAAATCCCCAACCTACAATCTCTTTACAACCTTTACCAGTGATTTTGCACGTACCTGTTGCGGTATCCTCCCAGCCTCAACTCCTACAGAGCCATCCAGGGACTTTAGTGACCAATCAACCATCTGGCAACGTTGAGTTCATTTCTGTACAAAGCCCACCTACAGTGAGTGGTCTTACCAAAAATCCAGTATCCTTGCCAGCCTTGCCAAACCCTACTAAACCAAACAATGTTCCTTCTGTGGCCAGTCCTAGTATTCAAAGGAACTCTCCTGCCAGTGCTGCACCATTAGGAACAACGCTTGCTGTACAGGCTGTTCCAACAGCACACTCTATTGTACAAGCCACAAGGACTTCTTTACCTACAGTAGGCCCATCAGGACTGTATAGTCCATCAAATAATCGAGGTCCTATACAGATGAAAATTCCAATTTCTGCTTTTAGTACTTCATCTCCTGCAGAACAGAGCACTGCTACCCCAAGAATTGGTAAGTCACTGTGTAGGCTTAATAATAGAAATATAGTAGTCATGTTAATGGCCTATTTAGGTAATTGAACATTTGTGTATGTTTGTGGAAGTGGCTATTTTTATTTGAAGAAGAAAGTAAATAGAATATCCTAGAGATGATTTTTAGTAAGTTTTTAATTACCTTAAGAAATAATGTTACGATGGTATTTGAGAGAGAGTTTATTTTGAATGAAAAGTTAGAATTTTAATTTAGCTTTTAGTAATTTTTCCTAATCTGGGTGAAATTTTTTAGGCTTTGAGGCAAGCATTATGAATTAAAGTATATCATTCTACATAATATATGCTTACAAGAGGAAATGACAAACCACGTATCTTCCCTACCATTTATTAAAATCCTTTGTGCATTCATCACTCACATCTTCCAAATTGGAACAATTTAAAAAATAGGTTCTTCTCTCTCTGATTTACTATAAAATGTTTGCTTCTTGTTTTCTCTTTTATATATTTCCCCATGACGTATGATTATGTTTGTATATGTCTATACTTTCCAGTATTGCAAAAAGGAGAAATTGATTGTACCTGTATTTAAAATCTGTAAAATTGTATGTCTTCCTTGTTCTTAAGAAGCCTACATTTTGTATGCATTCTTAAACTTCCTCATTCTTCATTGCTGGCTTCACATTTATTCCCACTGTTGTAAAGATAGGCGCAAAAGTGGGTAGGAATCGTGTAATAGTGAAATTGCTGCTGGTTTCTCTCTTATTGATATAGTAACTATGAAATAGAAGAAACAGATTCTAGAGTGTAAAATTTCATAAGTGAGATATATAAGCCTTTTGTTTTTTTAAATTTGTCATGTAGCCATTAGTAGTGTACTTACCCTCTGAGTATATTTTCTCATATAAAATAGTGCTTGTAGTATTTTATAAGGTTGTTAAGAGTAAATGAGTAGATGATCAAAATTATCAATCTCATACAAATTTACATCTGGGATACAAGAGGAAATCTGAAATTTTATATAAAAATGTAATTATTGATAGTATTTAAAATGTAAATGCTCACATAGTATAATAACAATATTTGTTAGCCCTACGTGCTACCACAGTACTCTTAGACACTCTCATTCATGTTTGCAGCACTGAAAGATGCTTACTTTTCAGTGAATGAGCAAGATTTTGGGGGGTTACTTCATTTTTCTCTAATTTCTTTTTCTAATCCTTAGTATATTTTAATATGTCAGGTAGAAGGTGATTTCTCATAGACATTGTTTTATGTGATTTTTAGAGTTTTTCCTCCTTATGAAGTATTGAGCCTAAGTTGACACTTTTTAATTCATGGTCAGAAGATATATTCTTAAACATAGAACTTTTCCTGATAGACCATGGCTTGAAAAGAAATAAATAACTTAAAAGATTTTGCTTAGTTTTGTGAATGCTTATACCCTAAACACTTGTGCGGGTGTCAGAGTTATCATTTAATTATTTTGTTTTCTTAAAATTTTATGACCATTTGTTGACACAAAGGGTATATTTTTTCCCAAAATTAGCTAGCTAATGCACTCTATTAGTTATAGTGTTAGTCTGTTTTGTATTTATTTAATTACTTGACTGTTCTTAATTGTTTTTGTATGTAAAACTAATAGTTTTCACTATTTTTGCTGTGAGGAAAAATGAAATCATTTTTCATCTCTACATCATTCTACCTTTGCGATAATATACATTTATACTTAAAATTTTATATTTTAACATATATTTATTTAATACATTTTTATGTACTTTATTGTATAAATTAAGGAGATCTTCATTTCAAGTTCTGTTTATAGAGTGCTTACTTATTTTTGAAAGTAGATTATTGGATATGATAAGCTTTTTTGTATATTTTTCGTCATGCTAATTAGAATGAGATCTGACGAAATGATCTCATAATTTTAGAGGTGCCGTAAATGATGTTACAGTAGGTATTTAGCTGTTTAGGCTTCCCAAAACCTAAGCTGAAACCATATGGCAAATTTTGACTGAATATGAAGGTTGAAGCCAACCTTTAGTACATTTGTAATATGATAAATCAGTTAGTTGTATAATTAAAACTTCTTGTTTTTTTAAAGATATTTTATTTATTTATTTGACAGAGACACAGCGAGAGAGGGAACACAAGCAGGGGGAGCGGGAGAGGGAGAAGCAGGCGAGGGAGAAGCAGGCTTCCCGCGGAGCAGGGAGCCCGATGCGGGGCTCGATCCCAGGACCCTGGGATCATGACCTGAGCCGAAGGCAGATGCTTAATGACTGAGCCAGCCAGGCGCCACCTTTTTTTTTTTTTTTTTAAGATTTATTTATTTATTTATTTATTTATTTATTTGACACAGAGAGACACAGCGAGAGAGGGAACACAAGCAGGGGGAGTGGGAGAGGGAGAATAATTAAAACTTTTTAAGTCTTATACTTATGTAGGTATTATTGACTTAATGAGAACATAGGCTATCTAACTAGAATGCATGCGTTTGTATGTCTTTTATTATAGTTCATGTGTCCTCATAGAGTAAGTTAATATTTTCTGTTGACAGTAAAGTAAAAATCCTCCTAGAGACTTCTGGGAGATTTAGGGCCTAAATTATAATTTTTATTCATTCATGGGGAAGAGTTAAGATGCTGGAGAAGTAAGGGGACCCTATGCTTGCCTCATCTCTTGAGTACATTAGTAGTATCAAGCTAGGTAAATATCAAATCATTTTAAACGCCCAAGAAGTCAGTTTGAGGGAGCAAACTACAGAACTAGGGTAGAGAAACAGTTACATTGTGGTACATAGAAGCTGCAGAGAGTTGATTTGGGGGAGAAAAGAACTGTAGGAGGAGAGGGAGCCCTGATTATGGAGAGAGGAAAGGGAGAGAGAGAGAGAGGAAAGGGAGAGAGAGAGAGAGAAAAGCAGTATACGGGGGATTACACTAGAAAAACTTTTCCCCAAAACTATTGACTGGGAAAAGGAGAGGGACTGACTACTGCAAGTTATTATAAGCAGTGGATCACAAAGTCTGAAGTTTTAGAAGGCCTTGCCATCACCACGTTCGTGCCTGGCAGGCTTAGTCGTGCTCCTGTGGGGAAGGAGGACAGAGACCTGGGAGTGGGCAGCATGGTCTGAGGATCCCCTGGGTCGCACAGGGAGAAACAATTCCCTCTCTTGGAATGCATTTGGGAGTGGTGGCACAGCCTGTCCAGGGACAAAAGAACTGGTGCTGCCTTGTTTCCTATCATAGGAATAAAGACACTGGCTTAGGGCAGCAAACTTTGGTGCTGGCTTTTTGCTGCACTTACCATAAACTCTGAACTGCTGCCTGGTTGTGCGACTGCTTTTCTGGGACAAAACAGCAAACAGCAAAAGCATGGCGAGACTGTCCCCCAGAGTATCAGTGTTGCTCCCTAAAACTTGGAGTTTTATCTCAGCCACGTGCCTGAGATAAAACACAGGAGTACTGTGCCCCCTGGCAGGCATACACTTGGACACAGACAGGGTGAAGGCAGGAATCTGACAGAAACTGGGGACACAAGAAGGGTGATTGTTTGCTCTTCTATGAGGGCTTCCTCACAGAAGAGTGGCAGGGGTGAACTCACTCCCCTGCGCCGGTTCTAGGTACAAGAGAGGGGGCTGATGCCATTCCTCCCCCACTTCAGCACTGACCTCCTAGAGTGAGCAAAATACCACCACCCAGTGGAGGCCAGAGCTGCTTACACCAAACCCTGCCCCCATGCACCCTGCAGGTGCATCTTCAGTAGGGCAAGTCTGCCTGAAGATCAGCACAGCACGCCACTCCCGCAGAAGACCAGCATGAACCCCACACAGCACCAAGTCTACTGAAGAGAGTGCTTTAAAGCTTCAGCTCTAGGGGAAATAGAATCTAGCTGCCTTTTTTTTTTTTTTTTTTAACCGCCTCTTAATATAGCCATTCCTCTCAGGATCAGGAATATAACAGGCTTTCCCAACAATCACAAAAATCAGTGACATGAAAAGAAGAGGGAAAAAAGATACTGGATTACAAATGTAGACTTAGGGAACTCATCGACTCCTTAAAGCATAGTAGCATTTGTATCATAGGAGTCCCAGAAGAAGAAGAGAGAGAAAAGGGGGCAGAAGACTTAGCCAAGCAAATTATAGCTGAAAACTTCTCTAATCTGGGGTAGGAAACTGACATCAAAGTCCAAGAAGCACAGAGAACTCCCATTAAATCCAAGAAAAGCTGACCATCGCCAAGGAATATTATAGTCAAATTCACAAATACAGGAAAGAATCCTGAAAGCAGCAAGGGAAAAAAGTCCTTAACCTACAAGGGAAGACAGATCAGATTCGCAACAGATCTGTCCACAGAAACTTGGCAGGCCAGAAGGGAGTGACACGATATATTCAGCATGCTGAATGGGCAAAATATGCAGCCAAGACTACTTTATCCAGCAAGGCTGTCATTCAGAATAGAAGGAGCAATAATGGGTTTCCCAGACAGACAAAAACTAAATGAGTTCGTGACCACTAAACCAGCACTGTAAGAAATATTAAAGGGGACTCTGAGTGGGGAAAAAAAGACCAAAAGCAACAAGGACTAGAAAGGCACAGAAACACCCACTTTACAGGTAACACAATGGCATTAAATTATATCTATCAGTAGTTACTCTGAATGTAAACGGACTAAATGCTCCAATCAAAAGACATAGGGTATCAGAATGGATAAAAAAAGACACATCTATATGCTGCAAGACATATCTATATGCTGCCTACAAGAGACTCATTTTAGACCTAAAAGCACCTCCAGATTGAAAGTGAGGGGATGCAGAACCATCTGTCATGCTAATGGATGTCAAAAGAAAGCTGGAGTAGCTGTACTTACATCAGACAAACTAAATTTTAAACCAAAGACTGTAACAAGCGATGAAGAAGGGCACTGTATCATAATTAAGGGGTCTATCCACCAAGAAGATCGAACAAAGGTAAATATTTATACCCCCAACTTGGGAACACCCAAATATATAAATCAACTAATAGCAAACATGAAGAAACTCATTGATGATAATACAGTAATAGTAGGGGACTTTAACGTCCCATTTACAGCAATGGATAGATCATTTAAGCAGAAAATCAACAAGGAAACAATGGCTTTGAATGACACACTGGACCAGATGGACTTAACAGATATATTCAGAACATTTCATCCTAAGGCAGCATACACATTCATTTTTCTTTTCTTAAGATTTTATTTATTTTTGTGAGAGAGAGTGTGCACGCATGAGCAGGGGAAGGGGCAAAGGGAAAGAGCAGAGGGAGAAGCAGACCTGCTGAGCAGGGACCCCTGACTCGGGACTTGCGCTTAACAGACTGAGCAACGCAGGTGCCCAGAATACACATTCTTTTTGAGTACACATGGGACTTTCTCCATCATAGGAATAAAGACACTGGCTTAGGGCAGCAAACTTTGGTGCTGGCTTTTTGCTGCACTTACCATAAACTCTGAACTGCTGCCTGGTTGTGCGACTGCTTTTCTGGGACAAAACAGCAAACAGCAAAAGCATGGCGAGACCGTCCCCCAGAGGATCAGTGTTGCTCCCTAAAACTTGGAGTTTTATCTCAGCCACGTGCCTGAGATAAAACACAGGAGAATAAATCATGTACTGGGTCATAAATCAGCCCTCAACAAGTACAAAAAGATTGAAATCATACCATGAATATTTTCAGATCACAACACTATGAAACTTGAACTCAACCATAAGAAAAATTTTGGAAAGGCCACAAATACATGGAGGTTAAAGAGCATTCTAAGGAATGAATGGGTTAACCAGCAAATTAAAGAAGAATTTAAAAAAATACATGGATGCAAATGCAAATGAAAATACAGCAGTCCAAAACCTTTGGAATGCAGCGAAGGCAGTCCTAAGAGGGAAGTATATTGCAGTACAGGCCTACCTCAAGAAGCAAGGAAAGGCTCAAATACACAAACTGACTTTACGTCTAAAGGAGCTAGAAAAAGAACAGCAAATAAAGCTTAAAGCCAGCAGAAGAAGGGAAATAATAAAGATTAAAGTAGAAATAAATCCTATAGAAATAAAAAACCAGTAGAACAGAGCAATGGAACTAAGAACGGAACTATTAATTCTTTAAGAGAATTAATAAAAGCGATAAACCCCAGACTTATCACAAAGAAAAGAGAAAGGACCTGAATAAAATCACAAGTGAGAGAGGAGAGATCACAGCCAACACCACAGAAATACACTTAGAATATTAATGAAAAATTATATGCCAACAGTCTGGGCAATCTGGAAGAAATGGACAAATTCCTAGAAACATACAAACTACCAAAACTGAAACAGGAAGAAATAGAAAATTTGAACATACTCATAACCAGCAACGAAATTGAATCAGTAATCAAAAGTCCTCCAACAAACAAAATTCCAGGGCCAGGTGGCTTCCCAGGGGAGTTCTACCAGACATTTAAAGAAGAATTAATACCTGTTCTTCTCAAACTGTTCCAAAAAATACCAAATGGAAGGAAAACTACTAAACTCATTCTACAAGGCCAGTATTACCTTGATTCCAAAACCAAAGACCTCACTAAAAAGGAGAATTACAGGCCAGTATCCTGGATGAACATGGATGCAAAAATTCTCAACAAGATAACTAACAAATCCAGTCCAATGGTACATTAAAAGAATTATTCATTATGATAAAGTGACATTCCTGGGCTTCAGGGTTGGTTCAGTATTTGCAAATCAGCGTGATGCACCATGTTAATAAAAGAATGGAAAAGAACCATATGATCCCCTCTATAGATGTAGAAAAAGTATTTGGCAAAATGGAGCATCCATTCTTGATAAAAACCCTTAACAAAGTAGGTATAGACAGAACATACGTCAACATTATAAAGGCCATATACGAAAGACCCACAGCTATTATCATCCTCAATGGGGAAAAACTGAGAGCTTTTCCTCTATGGTCAGGAACACAACATGGATGTCCGCCCTAACCATTACTATCTATCTATCTATCTATCGATTGATTTATTGATTTTATTTATTTATTTGACAGACAGCGAGAGCAGGAACACAAGGAGGGGAGTGGGAGAGGGAGAAGCAGGCTTCCTGCTGAGCAGGGAGCCCGATGCGGGGCTCAATCCCAAGTCCCTGGGATCATGACCTGACCTGAAGGCAGACACTTCACCAACTGAGCCACTCAGGTGCCCCTAAACATTACTGTGTAGCATAGTACTGGGAGTCAGCCTCAGCAATCAGACAACAAAAAGAAAAGGTATCCAAATCATCAAGGAAGAAGTCAAACTTTCACTATTTGCAGATGACATGATACACTATGTAGAAAACCCGAAAGAGTCCACCAAAAAATTGCTAGAACTAATACGTGAGTTCAGCAAAGTTGCAGGATATAAAAATCAATGTACAGAAATCTGTTGCATTTCTTATACATTGATAATGAAGCAGCAGAAAATAAATCAAGGAATCGATCCCATTTACAATTGCACCAAAAACCGTAATATATCTAGGAAGAAACCTAACCAGAGGTAAAAGATTCGTACTCTGAAAACTGTAGAACACTTATGAAAGAAATTGAAGAGGACACAAAGAAATGGAAAAACATTCCGTGCTCATGGACAGGAAGAACAAATATTGTGAAAATGTCTACACTACCCAAGGCAATCTACACATTTAATGCAATCGCTATCAAAATACCACCAGCATTTTCACAGAGTTAGAACAAACAGTCCTAAAGTTTGTGTGGAACCATAAAAAACGCTGAATAGCCAAAGCAATCCTGAAAAAGAAAACCAAAGTGGCAGGCATCACAATTCCAGATGTCAAGCTGTACTATAAAGCTGTAATCATCAAGACAGTATGGTACTGGCACAAAAACAGACACACAGATCAGTGAAACAGAATATAGAATCCAGAAATGACAACTATATGGTCAACTAATCTTCGACAAAGCAAGAAAGAAAATATCCAATGGAAAAAAGTCTCTTCAGCAGATGGTGTTGAGAAAATTGGACAGCCACATGCAGAATAATGGAACTGGACCACTTTCTTACAACATGCACAAAAATAAATTCAAAATGGATGAAAGACCTCAATGTGAGACAGGAAACCATCAGAATCCTAGAGAAGAACACAGGCAGAAACCTTTTTACCTGGGCTGTAGCAGCTTCTTACTAGACACGTTGATGGTGGCGAGGCAAACAAAAGCAGAAATGAACTATTGGGATTTCATCAAGATAAAAAGCTTCTGGACAGTGGAGGAAACAATCAAAACTAAAAGGCAGCCTACGGAATGGTAGAACATACTGACATACATCATTGACAAATGACATATCAGATAAAGTGTTATTACCCAAAATCTATAAATAACTTACCAAACTTAATACCTAAAAAACAAATAATCCAATTAAGAAACAGGGCAGAAGACATGAATAGATTTTTTTCCAAAGAAGCCATACAGATGGCTAACAGGCACATGAAAAAATGCTCAGCATTACCCATCATTAGGGAAGTACAAATCAAAACCACAGTGAGATAACTACCTCACACCAGTTGAAATGGCTAAAATTAACAACTCAGGAAACAACAGATGTTGGTGAAGATGCAAAGAAAGGGGAATCCTTTTGCACTGTTGGTGGGAATGCAAACTGGTGCAGCCACTCTGGAAAATAGTATGGAGTTTTCTCAAAAGGGTAGAAATAGAACCACCCTGCAATCCAGCAATTGCACTGCTAGATATTTACCCAAATGATAAAAAAAATACATAGATTCAAAGGGGTACATGCACCCCGATGTTCATAGCAGCATTGTCAACAATAGCCAAATTATGGAAAAAGCCCAAATGTCCATCAAGTGATAAATGGATAAAGAAGAGGTGGTATATATACACAATGGAATATTACTCAGCCAACCAAAAAAAATTTGCCATCTGCAATGATGTGGAGGGTGCTAGAGTGTATTATCCTAAGCAAAACAAGTCTCAGTCAGAGAAAGACAAATACCATATGATTTCACTCATATGTAGAATTTAGGAAACAAAAGATGAACATATGGGAAAGGGGGATAAAAGAGAGAGGGAAACAAACCGTAAGAGACTCTTAAGGTTAGAGAACAAGCTAAGATTGATGGAGGGTTAAACAGGTGATGGGTATTAAGGAAGGTCACTTGTTAATGAGGAGCACTGGGTGTTATCTGTAAGTGATGAATCACTAAATTTTATTCTTCAAACCAATATTTCACTATATGTTAACAAACTAGAATTTAAATAAAAATTTGGAAAATTTCATTCATTCATGAAATACTGAATACCTGTAATTGGTTTAAAATCTTGCAGACACATAGAAAGGTACATATGGTCCCTGTTCTCACCAAGCTTGCAATCAAATAGGGAACCTTGCCATTAAATAAGTAATTAATTGTAAATGTGGTTAATGTTAAGATAGGAGGTTTCTGTGAGGATGTTGGAGATCTGGAAAAGGTATGTGATAATAAATGGAAAGATGGTGGGCAATGGGATGAAAGGATTTTTGCAGGGGTATTTTGCAGCCATGAACACTGGCTACAGTGAAGAATAGGGTTTGGGGGAGATAAAAGGTAGTTAGGCAGACCAGTTAGGAAGCTCTGGTAGTGATCTAGATGAGAAATGATGTTGTGAAAATGATTTAAAAGTTTTGAAATTCATTTAATACACTGAAAATCCAGCACCTACTAAGGGACACTCCTGTGAAAACCCTTTCATGACTCCAGTAAAAATGCAGTGTTGGCTAAAAGTGACAGTATGTTTTAACAATCATGAGAATTAGAGATGTTTCCCAAATGATAGAAAGATTTTGTGGTATAATTTCTGATTTCTCACCCTTGCCAGTTTTATTGGTTGATAGATTGATTTATAATTATCTGAGGTAGATATTATAAGTGAAATGGTAAACTGTTATATTAAAAATCAAGGGGCGCCTGGGTGGCTCAGTCATTAAGTGTCTGTCTTCGAATCAGGTCATGATCCAAGGATCGTGGGATCAAGCCCCTCATCAGCCTCCCTGCTCCACGGGAAGCCTGCTTCTCCTGATCCCCCTGCTTATGCTCCCTGTCTCAGTGTGTCTCTCTCTGTCAAATAAATAAATAAAATCTTAAAAAAAAAAAAAATCAAGAAAAAAGTCTACAATAAAGGAGCAGGGAATGTTAATTAAAAACCTGGATTAAGGAATAAAAGTTATGTGAATAAAACTATTCTAAAGCCAAGGGAATATATTCTAATATTATATATAAGAAACTTTGGTGGTAAATCACTGATAAAGTTTTATAATGACATCAATGTATTTTACTACTCTACCATGTAGGAACAGTAACCTGGAATTTTTTTTAAAAAGTTTTTAAATTAACATATAATGTATTATTTGTTTCAGAGGTACAGGCCAGTGATTCATAAGTCTTAGACAATTCACAGCGTTTACCATAGTACATACCCTCCCCAGTGTCCATCACCCAGCCACCCCATCCCTCCCACCCCCTCCACTCCAGCAACCCTCAATTTGTTTCCTCAGATTAAGAGTCTCTTATGGTTTGTCTCCCTTTCTGGTTTCGTCTTCTTTCATTTTAAACTCCCTTCCCCGATGATCCTCTTGTTTCTCAAATTCCACACATCAGTGAGATCATATGATAATTATCTTTCTCTGACTTATTTCGCTTAGCATAATACCCTCTAGCTCCATCCACATCCTTGCAAATGGCAAGATTTTATTTTTTGATGGCTGCATAATATTCCATTACACACACACACACACACACACACACACACACACACACACCCCACATCATCTTTACCCATTTGTCTGTTGATGGACATCTAGGCTCTTTTCATAGTTTGGCTATTGTGGACATTGCTGCTATAAACATTGGGGTGCAGGTGCCCCTTTGGATCACTACATTTGTATCTTTGGGGTAAATACCCAGTAGTGCAACTGCTGGGTCGTATAGGGTAGTTCTATTTTCCACTTTTTGAGGAACCTCCATACTGTTTTCCAGAGTGGCTGCACCAGCTTGCATTCCCACCAACAGTGTAGGTAGGTTCCCCTTTTTCCACATCCTTGCCAACATCTGTCATTTCCTGACTTGATAATTTTAGCCATTCTGACTGGTGTGAGGTGGTATCTCACCTTTCTCCACATCCTCGCCAACATCTGTCGTTTCCTGACTTGGGAATTTTAGCCATTCTGACTGGTGTGAGGTGGTATCTCATTGAGTTTTTGATTTGGATTTCCCTGATGCCG
Source organism: Halichoerus grypus (assembly GCF_964656455.1). Classification (NCBI taxonomy): domain Eukaryota; kingdom Metazoa; phylum Chordata; class Mammalia; order Carnivora; family Phocidae; genus Halichoerus; species Halichoerus grypus. The sequence continues at coordinate 89,072,891 of NC_135717.1, forward strand.
AGTGATGCTGAGCACTTCTTCATGTGTCTGTTGGCCATTTGTATGTCATCTTTGCAGAAATGTCTGTTCATGTCTTCTGCCTATTTCTTGACTGGATTATTTGTTCTTTGGGTGTTGAATTTGATAAGTTCTTTATAGATTTTGAATACTAGCCCTTTATTTGATATGTCATTTGCAAATATCTTCTTCCATTCTGTCAGTTGTCTTTTGGTTTTGTTGATTGTTTCTTTTGCTATGCAAAAGCTTTTTATCTTGATGAAGTCCCAGTAGTTCATTTTTGCCCTTGCTTCCCTTGCCTTTGGCAATGTTTCTAGGAAGAAGTTGCTGTCTCTGAGGTCGAAGAGGTTGCTGCCTGTGTTCTCCTCAAGGATTTTGTTGGATTCCTGTCTCACATTTAGGTCTTTCATCCATTTTGAGTCTATTTTTGTGTGTGGTGTAAGGAAACGGTCCAGTTTCATTCTTCTGCATGTGGCTGTCCAAATTTTCCCAACACTATTTGTTGAAGAGACTGTCTTTTTTCCGTTGGACATTGTTTCCTGCTTTGTCGAAGAAGATTAGTTGACCATAGAGTTGAGGGTCTATTTCTGGGCTCTCTATTCTGTTCCATTGATCTTTGTGTCTGTTTTTGTGCCAGTACCGTACTGTCTTGAGGATTACAGCTTTGTAATAGAGCTTGATGTCCGGAATTGTGATGCCACCAGCTTTGCTGTTCTTTTTCAACATTCCACTGGCTATTCAGGGTCTTTTCTGATTCCATACAAATTTTAGGACTATTTGTTCCATTTCTTTGAAAAAAGTTGATGGTATTTTGATAGGGATAACATTGAATGTGTAGATTGCTCCGGGTAGCATAGACATTTTCACAATATTTGTTCTTCCAATCCATGAGCATGGAACATTTTTCCATTTCTTTATGCCTTCCTCAATTTCTTTCATGAGTAGTGTATAGTTTTCTGAATACAGATCTTTTGCCTCTTTGGTTAGATTTATTCCTAGGTATCTTATGGTTTTGGATGCAATTGTAAATGGGATCGACTCCTTAATTTCCCTTTCTTCCATTTTGTTTTTGGTGTATAGAAATGCAACTCATTTCTGTGCATTGATTTTATATCCTGCCACTTGACTGAATTCCTGTATGAGTTCTAGCAGTTTTGGGGTGGAGTCTTTTGGGTTTTCCACATAAAGTAGCATGTCATCTGCAAAGAGTGAGAGTTTGACTTCTTTTCCAATTCTGATGCCTTTTATTTCTTTTTGTTGTCTGATTGCTGAGGCTAGGACTTCTAGTAGTATGTTGAATAGCAGTGGTGATAGTGGACATCTCTGCCGTGTTCCTGACTTAGGGGGAAAGCTCTCAGTTTTTCCCCATTGAGGATGTTCGCTGTGGGTTTTTCATAGATGGGTTTTATGATATTGAGGTATGTACCCTCTGTCCCTACACTCTGAAGAGTTTTAATCAAAAAAGGATGCTGTACTTTGTCAAATGCTTTTTCTGCATCTATTGAGAGGATCATATAGTTCTTGTTTTTTCTTTTATTAATGTATTGTACTACATTGATTGATTTGTGGATGTTGAACCAACTTTGCAGCCCAGGAATAAATCCCACTTGGTCATGGTGAATAATCCTTTTAATGTACTGTTGGGTCCTGTTGGGTAGTATTTTGGTGAGAATTTTGACATCCATGTTCATCAGGGATATTGGTCTCTAGTTCTCTATTTTGATGGGGTCTTTGTCTGGTTTTGAGATCAAGGTAATGCTGGTCTCATAAAATGAGTTTGGAAGTTTTCTTTCCATTTCTATTTTCTGGAACAGTTTCAGAGGAATAGGTATTAATTCTTCTTTAAATGTTTGGTAGAATTCCCCTGGGAAGCCATCTGGCCCTGGGCTCTTGTTTGTTGGGAGATTTTTGATTACTGCTTCAATTTCCTTACCGATTATGGGTCTGTTCAGGTTTTCTATTTCTTCCTGGTTCAGTTTTGGTAGTTTATACGTCTCTAGGAATGCATCCATTTCTTCCAGATTATCTAATTTGCTGGCACATAGTTGCTCATAATATGTTCTTATAATTGTATTTTTTTGGTGTTGGTTATGATCTCTCCTCTTTCATTCATGATTTTATTTATTTGAGTCTTCTTTTCTTTTTGATAAGTCTGGCCAGGGGTTTACCAATCTTATTCTTTCAAAGAACCAGCTCCTAGTTTCATTGATCTGTTCTACTGTTCTTTTGGTTTCTATTTCATTGATTTCTGCTCTGATCTTTATGACTTCTCTTCTCCTGCTGGGTTTAGGCTTTATTTGCTGTTCTTTCTCCAGCTTCTTTAGGTGTGGGGTTAGGTTGTGTATTTGAGACCTTTCTTGTTTCTTGAGAAAGGCTTGTATTGCTATATACTTTCCTCTTAGGACTGCCTTTGGTGCATCCCAAAGATTTTGAACAATTGTGTTTTCATTTTCATTTGTTTCCATGAATTTTTTTAATGTCTTCTTTAATTTCCTGGTTGACCCATTCATTCTTTAGTAGGATGCTCTTTAGCCTTCATGTATTTGAGTTCTTTCCAACTTTCCTCTTGTGATTGAGTCCTAGTATCAAAGCATTGTGGTCCGCAAATATGTAGGGAGTGATTCCAATTTTTGGTGCCAGTTGAGACCTGATTTGTGACCCAGGGTGTGATCTATTCTGGAGAATGTCCCATGTGCACTAGAGAAGAATGTGTATTCTGTTGCTTTGGGATGGAATGTTCTGAATATATCCGTGAAGTCCATCTGGTCCAGTGTGTCATTTAATGCCTTAATTTTCTTGTTCATCTTTTGCTTAGATGATCTCTTCATTTCAGTGAGGGGTGGGTATTAAAGTCCCCTACTGTTATTGTATTATTGTCAATGTGTTTCTTTGATTTTATTATTAATTGGCTTATATAATTGGCTGCTCCCATGTTAGGGGCATAAATATTTACAATTGTTAGATCTTCTTGTTGGATAGACCCTTTAAGTATGATGTAGTGTCCTTCCTCATTTCTTATTATAGTCTTTGGTTTAAAATCTAATTTGTCTGATATAAGGATTGCCATCCCAGCTTTCTTTTGATGTCCATTAGCATGATAAATAGTTTTCCACCCCCTCATTTTAAATCTGGAGGTGTCTTTGGGTCTAAAATGAGTCTTTCAGACAGCATATCGATGGGTCTTGTTTTTTTATCCAATCTGATAGCCTGTGTGTTTTGATTGGGGCATTTAGCCCATTTACATTCAGGGTAACTATTGAAAGATATGAATTTAGTGCCATTGTATTGCCTGTAAGGTGACTGTTACTGTATATTGTCTGTGTTCCTTTCTGGTCTATGTTACTTTTAGGCTCTCTGCTTAGAGGACCCCGTTCAATATTTCTTGTAGGGCTGGTTTGGTGTTTGCAAATTCTTTTAGTTTTTGTTTGTCCTGGAAGCTTTTTATCTCCCCTTCTATTTTCAATGACAGCCTAGCTGGATATAGTATTCTTGGCTGCGTATTTTTCTCGTTTAGTGCTCTGAATATATCATGCCAGTCCTTTCTTGCCTGCCAGGTCTCTGTGGATAGATAGGTCTGCTGCCAATCTAATGTTTCTACAATTGTAGGTTACAGACCTCTTGTCCCGAGCTGCTTTCAGGATTTTCACAAGTCTCTTTTGAGACTTGTGAGTTTTACTATTAGATGTCGTGGTGTTGACCTATTTTTATTGCTTTGAGGGGGGTTCTCTGTGCCTCTTGGATTTTGATGCCTGTTTCCTTCCCCAAATTAAGGAAGTTCTCTGCTATAATTTGCTCCAATATACCTTCTGCCCCTCTCTTTCTTCTTCTTCTGGGATCCCAGTTATTCTAATGTTGTTTCACTTTATGGTTTCACTTATCTCTCGAATTCTTCCCTCGTGATCCCATAGTTGTTTATCTCTCTTTTTTAGCTTCTTTATTCTCCATCATTTGGTCTTCTGTATCACTCTTTCTCTCTTCTGCCTCATTTATCCTAGCAGTTACAGCCTCCATTTTTGATTGCACCTCATTAATAGCCTTTTTGATTTTGACTTGGTTAGATTTTAGTTCTTTTATTTCTCCAGAAAGGGATTCTCTAGTATCTTCTATGCTTTTTTTCACGCCCAGCTAGTATCTTTATAATTGTCATTCTGAACTCTAGTTCCGATATCTTACTAATTTCTGTATTGATTAGGTCCCTGGCTGTTGGTGCTGCCTCCTGTCCTTTTTTTTTTGAGGTGATTTTTTTCCTTCTTGTCATTTTGTCCAGAGGAGAATAGATGAATGAGAGAACAAAATGCTAAAAGGGTAACAACGACCCCAGAAAAATATACACTAAACAAATCAGAAGAGACCTGAAATGGGGGGGAAAAGAATGGGGAAAAAAAAAGGAGTATGATCAGGCCAGTGAATAGAACAAAGCCATACACTAGATTTTGGGTGTATTTTGGTCTCTTAGAAGAAATTGCCTCCCAAAATTTTAAAGAAAGAAAAACATATATATATAGAAAAATAAGAGTCCATACGATGAAGGGATGGAATATGACTGTAAAGATGAAAATTTAAAAAGATTTTATGGGGCGCCTGTGTGGCTCAGTCGTTAGGCGTCTGTCTTTGGCTCATGTCATGATCCTAAGTTCCTGGGATCGAACCCCGCATTGGGCTCCCTGCTCAGCGTGAAGCCTGCTTCTCCCTCTCCCAGTCCCCCTGCTTGTGTTCCTTCTCTAGCTTTGTCTCTCTCTGTCAAATAAATAAAATCTTTGTGGAAGAAAAAGATAATTAAATAATATTTTAAAAAAGGAATTGATAAGTTGGTTGATAAAAGAAAAAAAAATTTAAAAATAGAGAACATGATCAGGTGGGAGAGTAGGACAACGTCATACACTAGATTTAGGATATATTTTGGTCTGTTAGAAGAAACTATCACAAAATTTTAAAGAAAGGAAAACATATATATACAAAAAATAAGGTTAAATACAATGAAGTGATAGAATATGATTGTAAAAATGAAAATTGAAGATTTTTAAAAAGGAATTGATAAGATGTTCATTGAAAAAGGAAAGAAGAAAAAGTCAAGTATAAAAAATAGAAAAGGAAAATAATAAAGTTTTAAAAATTATCTTTGAAAGACTAAGGAATCATGGGGAAAAAATCCATGAATTCTATGTGCTGTATTACCCTCGTGCTGGGGTTTTGCCATCCTCATTGATCAGTAAACTTTGTCTTGGCTGTATGGTCTTGCTGATCTTCTCGTCGAGGGGCCTGTTGCAATGAGTATCAAATGTCTTTGCCTGATGCAGAATTGCACTGCCGTTGCCAGGAGCCAGGCTATGTAATCTGCTCGGGTTTGCTCTCGGTAGCTTTTGTTCCCTGAAAGGTTTCCATACAGCTTTGGAGGACAAGAGTGAAAATGGCGGCCTCCCAATCTCTGGTCCTGGAGGAGCCGAGAGCTTGGGTCCCCAATCCTCAGTGAGCCCTCAAGAGAAAAGCAGTCAGTCACTTCTTTCTCACCCATCTCCAGCCTCACTCCGTGCTCACCAGGCCTGTGACTGAGCATTTCTATCTCTGGCACACGACCTTGTGTGGAGTCTCCAAACCCAGCAGATCCCTGCGGTGCACTCCCACGCCGCTCCTCCCTGAGGAAGAAGGAGAGTCTCCCTGCATCTGCCGCTTGTTGGGTCCCTGCTGGAAGCGCAGTGGCCCAACTGTGCCGTGGATCACGGTTTATGGCAACCCCGAGCTGAGAGCCCGTGCCTCGGCTCCATCTCTGCAGCCGGCTTCCCCACTCCAATACCTGGGAGCTCTGCCGCACTCAGGCACCCCCAGACTTTCTGTGACCCCGAGAGTCCTGAGACCACACTGTCCCACCGAGGGTTCCACCACCCCCCCCGCTTAGCCACGGAGCTACGTTCATCCGCAGAGCAGACTTTTAAATGTTCCGATCTTGTGCTCCACTGCTCTATCGCTTGCCCGTAGCTGGCTGACAGAGGCCCCGTCCCCCCGCGGTCTGTCTTCCCAAATATCACCTCAGATATACTTCTCCGCACGTCCTATCTTCCAGAAAGTGGTTGCTTTTCTGTTCATAGAATTGCTACTATTCTTTTCTTTGATCTCCTGTTGAGTTTGTAGATGTTCTGAATGGTTTGATAACTATCCAGCTGAATTCCTGGGACCAGACTAAATTTAGGTCTCCTACTCTTCCACCATCATGCTCCTCCCTGGAATTTGTTTTTTATTAACTACTATTTCAGGAGTTTCACCGTCTGGAACGATGTTGATTCGTTATAAATGAAGTAATTTTAAGATATTTTTTAAAAGTAAAGAATATATTAATATATTCTTCCTACAAGAAAACTAAGATAATTCAGAAAGGTAGAGATTACAAGGGTCTCCTTGTTACTTCTCTAGCCTGGAAAAACTTTTTAATAGGTAGATGTTTATCCGTGTTTATTTTGATGTACAGGCGATTGTGTGTATGTGTGTGTTTTATATATAATGAAATACATAGTTCTACCTCTGTTTCTTTTTTTTTAGCATGAATGATTTACTCTATATGTGTTCTACTAAAGATTTGAAATGAAAGAAATGCCATATTTTGACCACGAATGTTATTATCTACAGGAAGCAAGGATAGGATGTTTCAACATTGGAAATTCACCACATTACCAAAGAGAAAAAGTTACATAATCACCTCAGTAGATGCTAAAGACATTTGACAAAATTTAATACCTTCTCTTTAGAAGTTGAGGCAGAAAAACATACCTGATTTCTTTGCTGTTCTGAAAGTAACTTTCGTGTGTGTGTGTATGCGTGTTTATCACAAACTCAATACAAATGAATTGAAAAATACATTAAAATATCATCTGTGATTAAACTACTGAGATTATGCATATATATTTTCTCAGAATCACTGTGTAATTTGCTAATGAATTTATTATATTTTTGCCATGTCATTTCATCTTTTTCTCCAAAGGCATATAGTATGAAACAATTGTGTTTTAACCATTTACTTATGTTAGGACATTTAAGTTATGCACATCCTAAATTACTTCTCTGAAGATATTTCTTAGGATAGAGTTAAATATTCTGGACAATGAGAGTATATGAAATTTTTTTCTCTCTATTGTGAATTTGCGCTTCTGAAAGTTACTGTAGAATGGTCTATGAGAGAGTTCATTTACATATGTGACATGTTAAGAGGAAAAAAAAATTGGAAATAATTACATTAATTGTTGTATATAAGATAATCAAACCTTTCACATTGTGTGGGTGTTTTTAAAAATGGCTTCTTTTTTTTTGACTCCTCAGAAAACCAGACAAACAAAACAATAGATGCTTCTGTTAATAAGAAAGCAGCTGATAGCACATCACAGGTAAGATTTCTTCATTGTTTCAAAGTAAAATTCTAATTACAGTCCACACGATAATGGATTTCCATCCAATAATCTTTAATACAATGAAAATTATTCTAATTTAGTAATCATACTTTTCAGACCTGGAATTTCTATTTTTGTTTTCCAGTTTCTACTTTTGAGATTTCTTGTACATTCATTAATATTATATTTTCCTTTATTTCTTTGAATATATACTTAAAAGATGCTTTGAAGTCTTTGCTGAATTCAGCATCTGGTTCCACTTGGAGTCATTTTCTTTTGACTGTCTTTTGTCCTTAGTTGGGTTCTACTTTACTGGGCTTTTGCATGTTTGTGTAATAATTTTTGATAAATTTAAAATTAAGTAAATTTTGAAAATTGGACCTTATAAATACATTGCAGCAAGTAGATTCTGTTACATTTTTTAAGAATTTGTTAAGAACTTTTAGTTTTGGATTTTAGATTGTTGTGTTAGTTAACAAATCATTTTCTATTAAGTCGTCATAGAAAGATTTATAATTGTAAGATTTAGAATTACATCATTATTTTTGAATTGGGCCTGAATTTTTCAATGTCAAGGAATTACTTTCTTTAATTATGTAAAGTCTGAATTTTGCAATTGAAAACCTTAATCATTTGGAGCTGATCTCAGTATAATATAAAGTAATTATGATTAGTATTTATTACACAACACATGTTATACCTGGTGTTAAGCTCTTTGTCTGCATATTTGGTTTGATCCTCATTATAGACCCCATATCCGGAGTTTGGAAATTGAGGATCTTATCTTTTAACATAAATTCACATTGCTAATATGAGCTGGAACTAAAAGATGCCCTCAGTCTTTTTGACTTAAAGATACTGGTTCTTTAGGTCTGTATTGTACTGTTGTTGCTATTATGTAGTTAAAATTTTTTTTAAAATTACATTTCTAATGATTTGGGACAATGGGTTGACTTAGGTCAGGTTGGATGTCAGTTAATAGTGTAGCACACCATATCTTATCATAGCATACCTTTTTTTTTAGGGGGAAAAACATAGATTATTTTCTATAACTTAATTCTAGCTTTGAAGTTGCCTTTGGTGTTTTGGTGAATTAATAGTGATAATTTAATGTAGTATTGGTCAACATTTTAAATGCTGGAAAATGGTGTTTGTGTTGAATCAAGCACCTAATCACTTTAATAGCCCTATGCAATGGACAAATTAAAAAAAAAACTTTTAGAAATTCTTGCGAAAGTCTTTCAGAATTATTTTCTGTATGACAGATGTATAGCTCATGAGTATTCGGGGTCATTTGTCTGACAAACTCTGTTTTTTCAAGGAATGCCATTTAGTGGTCCAGATGAACACAGCCTACTCATTATCCTTGTTGCCCCTTAGTATTATTTCATTTTTCCTTTATGTCTGCCAGAGTTTCCTTTGCAAAATGCAGAAGTTTTGTTTTTCAGAGTGGAAAAGCCACAGGCAGTGATTCAGGTGGTGTCATTGATCTCACAATGGATGATGAAGAGAGTGGAGGTTCACAAGGTACTTATAAGTACTTGTACCAGTACCAAGGAATGTGTTGATAACATTTTTTCCTTTTAATCCAGTGTAGTAATCAGTGAAAACAGATCTCTACAACATTATGCTTGATGTATTTGTATCTATTTTATCTATTTTAGAATAAGAGTTTTTATATTATGCCATATAGTGGTTAACTGTTTTTAAGGGCTTCGTCTGAGATGCAAACATTTATTCCATAGGCTGTCATATACCTTTTTTGAGATTAGACACTCTATGTATATCTTATTTTAATGACTGGATAGTGTAAATCAGCAACCGTCTATATTATCAAACAAAAGAACCTAAACAGCAGTATAGTAATTGGAGTTCAAGATCACTGATAAAAAAAAACTCATAAATTTGTAGGTGTTTGCTTAGGGGAATGTCCTTGCTATAGATAATAGATGCATAGATGTGTATGAATATAGGAAATGAAATTATTCTGATTGACAGGATATTGTATTGAGTTCAGTAATAGGATTCTTTCATGAAAAACAATGTACAACTATATTTCTATAAATGTGAATTAGAGTATGTGGTAAAATCAACAGTGAATTATTTAAGGCCATGATGTGATGTTTTAACCTGGTAAATGTGCACATAATTAAAATAGAAATAAACTGTTCTCTTAGTGGTAAATGTGACTGAGTGGCAAGCAAATGTAAAATTCACAAATAAAAGAAAAACCTGTATTTCTAATTTTTGTCTATCAATAGTCACCATGTCTCACTTTTAATTAATAGACCCTAAAAAGCTAAACCATACTCCTGTGTCAACCATGGGTTCTTCTCAGCCTGTGTCTCGACCATTGCAACCCATCCAGCCTGCACCACCTCTTCAGCCATCTGGGGTGCCAACAAGTGGACCATCTCAGACAACCATACATTTACTACCTACAGGTAAACTTGCTGAATCATTGAGTTGAAGCTTTTAGTTTTGCTTACAGTGAAATATGACTATGGAAGTAAGTGGAAAGATTAGATAGAAAATTAAGGGTAATTCTATGTTATTTTGAGGACAGGGCATCTTTTTGAATGTAGTGTAACTTAGATTTGCTGACCATCTTAAGTAGCACCACTGACTGATACAGAGTGGTTATAAGGAAGAAAAATTACGTATGTTTTTGTCATCTGCCACTATAAGCAGCAGAAATGAATATAGTTTCTTTTGAGGGGATGGCTATAATGATTCATTCTGATTATGACCACAAAGTAATAATTGACTGATGAAGAAAAAAATTTTAAATGATTCTTAATGTGAACTAGTTTTAACTGGGCTAACACTACCATTTGGAGATATATACTAATGTTTTACACACTGCCTCTCAAGAAGTTATAAATCCTATATTTTCAAGATGTAGCCTAGATCTCCTAAACTATGGGGAAGCCAACCAAGAGGGTTTGTCTTTTTTTTTTTTTTTTAAGATTTTATTTATTTATGTATTAGAGAGAGAGCATGCAAGTTGGGGGAAGAGTGTAGAGGGAGGGGGATAGAATCTCAAGCAGACTGTGGAATGTGGAGCCCGACATGGGGCTCAGTCTCGCAACCCTGAGATCATGACCTGAGCCGAAATCAAGAGTCAGACGCTCAACTGACTGAGCCACCCAGGAGCCCTAAGGCAGTTTGTCTTTTTTTTTTTTAAGCATTTTATTTATTTATTTGACAGAGCAGGAGAGTACAGGCAGGGGAAGCAGCAGAGGGAGAGTGAGAAGCAGGCCCCCTGCTGAGCAGGGAGCCTGTGTGGGGCTTGATCCTAGGACCCTAGGATCATGAGATGAACTGAAGGCAGTCACTTAACTGACTGAGTCACCCTGGTGCCCCTGTCTTTTTTTTTTTTTAATAAAATAGCTCATCACTAGAGATTTATCTGCAAAATTATATATGGACTTTTCTCATTAAGGAAAACATTGAATTCACATGGAATTGTATCCAGTGAAATCAAAGTTTAAGTCACCAATTTATATAATTTAGAAGGAGATATCATTATGCAAACCATGTGCATAATAGATAATAAAATGGGTAATAAGGAGATAAAGAGGTAAGTATTCCTCCTTGTGTACTTTCTTCCCCTTTCTCATATTGAAAGTTCAGATATGTAAAGACTAAGTTAAGTAAAGATGTTAGTAAATAAGTCATTAGTAAAGAAACCTTTTTATCAGATGTCTCATATCCAGTGTTTACCTCCAAATTTGTTTTATTATGGAACCCATTTTCCATATGAAAGTAGATTTATTATTATCTTTTATTATATAGTTAATATGTGGTTATTTGTAAAATGTGATGATAATTCAGAGAGTTATTAACTCCTAAAATAATTATTATAGTTCTACACTGCCAGTGAACAGTTAGGACTTTTTTGATAAATATATGTTAATATCACTCAAGGCATGAATGTTCTCTGGAACATAAATTAGGAGGAATGCTGGAGTAGAGAAGGAAGAATTCTGTATTTTAATTGATGTTTTATTGTTTTGAATTAAGAGATGGTTTGGTTCACCTAAAGAAAACGTCTGTTACAATAGCCAGCCAGATAGAAAATTAAGGATAATTTCTTTAACTGTGGGAATACAGTTACTCCTGGATTTATGCCATTAGTAGAAGGCCTTCAGGGCCCCAAATCCCACTCTGCTAAGAATAATTAAACATTGAGGAGTGAAAATTTGCTCTTTTAAGTCATTCCCTTAAGATCATACTCTCAAGTCTTTATCTTTACATGCTTATCATCAAGTCAAACTGAAGAGTGGGGAGGTCATTGGACATGGTTGAGGTGCTCTTTCCTTCTGAAGTTTGGATTGTAATAATAGTTACTATTAATTTTGGTTGGCCATAACACTCTTCTCTTTCAAGATTACAAAAGGAGACTGTTGTCTGTATTTCTGTCTTTATTATAGTTAGATTTTGTGCAAAATTAATCACCATTAATAACTGTTTACTTAACTGCATTTTAATGTTTTTCTGCTTTTCATTAGCTCCAACCACCGTGAATGTAACACATCGTCCAGTAACTCAGGTGACCACAAGACTCCCTGTACCGAGAGCTCCTGCAAACCACCAGGTGGTTTATACAACTCTCCCAGCACCACCAGCTCAGGCTCCCCTGCGAGGAACTGTTATGCAGGCTCCTGCTGTTCGGCAGGTCAATCCCCAAAATAGTAAGAGACTCTTTTCTTGTGTATGGCCTCAAAGTTACATGTAGTCCTTCAGCATTTAGTGGGCTTATATTGACATTAGATTTAGCAAAAAAATTGCTTATAATATTATATTAAAACTATTGATAATTTTTCTTCTTCCCTTAGGAGAGTTAACCAGAAAAATTGGACATGTGTATCATATGATTTGTGCTCCATGTGTTGTCTTCAATTTAATTTTATTTATGGCCTGTATTAGCACAATGCTCTATTTGATAGTGGTCTGCACTCTCTTAAGAGATACCTTACCTAATTAAAGTGGGAATGATTAATTGTGGCATATCCCAGATAATGGAAATGATGGTTAAGGATAGCCTCCAATGAGAGAGAGTCTTAAGGGTGTGGAAGATGGCTGAGAAATAGAAGACAGGAATATGTTAAAGGAAATCTATTGTTCCTACACACACACACACACACACACACACATATATACACACATATAATTATATATATATATACTGTATTTAGTAGTAAAATATAGCATACAAACAGAAGTTTATATAAAAAGTATATGTGAAGTTTAAAGGAAACTAACAAAATGAACCACCTATGAAATCTCCACCAGTCAAAGAAATAGAGCTTTATCAGTATCCTACAAGCCTACTGTATGCCTTCATTGTATCCCTCTCCCTTTTCATCAGAGGTAACCACCATCTTCACTTTCTGCTTTTGTGTATGATTTTGCCATCAAATAAATATCATCAAAAATACTTAGTTTTGCAAAATTTAATAGCAAGGGCAAATCTAGCTGTTTAAAGAAACTGCCATTATTAGGTGATGATTTCGAGGAGAAAATAAACTAAGCAGAGTCTCTGGTTCACAATCTGGCTTCAGTTTTTCTCAAGTTTGCAAGAGCGTTTTCTGGGAAATCAGTCAGTGGGGTCATGAATGAGTTCTGGGAAACTGGGCCCACTATAGTCAGGGTACCTGGCAGAACTATAGTATGGGCCAGGAACTGAATATATGGCAGTAATATGGTCCGGACAGTAGTTGACTTAAAATTGTCTGTTTCTGTTACCCTAACATATGTCAGAATAGTTTTCTGTTCAGTGAATTGAGTATCCTCAGCTGTTCACGGCATGGAGAGAAACTGAGGAACCTCATTAACATGAACCAAGGATAACTTATAGTTGAGATTTCTGTTCTAGTTGAAAAGATGAGACAGCTGAGATTTTTTTTTTTAAGATTTTTATTTATTTATTTGAGAGAGAGACAGAGATAGCGAGAGAGAGAACACGAGTGCAGAGGAGAGGGAGAAGCAGGCTCCCCAGTGAGCAGGGAGCCTGACGTGGGGCTTGATCCCAGAACACTGGGATCATGACCTGAGCTTAAGGCAGATGCTTAACCGGCTGAGCCACCCAGGGTGCCCCAAGCAGAGATATTTTTGAGGACAGCTTCAATTTGTCTACCTTTAGAGTTACACTGCTCCATTCTGGCCTGTTTGACTTCTACATGTGGTGTACCACTGTGTTCTACTGTTCTAGGGTTTTTGCTTATAGTCCTCCTGGTAGGGATTCCATTTATTTCTCTTATGTTTCTTGTATCTCATGTTTTCCTCTTTCTTGATTTTCACTCTCATAATTGGTGGCACATATCCTCCAAAGGCTACTTGAGAAAGGGTTTATAGAGAGAGATTTTTTTTGGTTGCTTGCATACAGGAAAATTTCTTTCTCCTCAGGCTTATTATTTGGTTGAGTGTAGACTTCAAGGTTAGAAATGTTTTTCCTTCCAAATTTTAAAAACATCACTTTGCTGGCTTCAGGTGTTTGTTTAATCTGTGTTCTACCAAATTTAGACTAGAAATCTAGGGTTTTTGTTTGTTTGGGTTTTTTTAGAGAGGGAGAGAGATGGGGGGAAGGGCAGAGGGAGAAAGAGAAACTTAAGCAGGCTCCATGCTCAGCACAGAGCCTGATGCAGGGCTTGATCTCACTACCCTGAGACCGTGACCTGAGCCAAAATCAAGAGTCAGACACTTAACTGACTGTGCCCCCGAGGTGTCCCTAGAATTCTAGTTTTATGCCTTAATTTTCTTTTGTAGGTGTCACAGTTCGAGTGCCTCAAGCAACTACGTATGTTGTAAACAATGGACTAACCCTGGGATCAACAGGACCTCAGCTCACAGTGCATCACCGACCACCACAAGTGCATACTGTAAGTGTTGATGTTTGGATTTCCAAACTTTTCAACTGTAGAGCTGTCAAATATTATTGTAGTTAGCATTTATCCTTCAACCTAGTTGTATCAAGAGGTAATGACAGGTCTTCTGTTTTTCCAACAGAAGTTTATTTAAGAAATAGGTCTTAACATTATGAACAAATGTTCTTAGGGATGGTAGCCATCAAGGATCACTGAGTTTGCTTGTGGTGGTATACAGTGTTCAAGAAGCGTCCATACCTGGGGCATGTGAAGTAAAATAGACCATTTTTTAACTCATGGTTGCATTAAAAGAGTATTTTTGAGTATTAGTGTTATTCATGTTCTAGCTTTATTCTTTTCCTCAAAATCTTATAGCAGTTCTAACTGGTATATTGCCATCACTTTATTGTTTTTAATAATCCAATGGTATTGGGAATTCATTTGTTAAGAGATGACAGAGAAGATCAAAGATGTCGTCTTAGTTTTAGGCTGCAAAACAATGTCACATTTTTCTGTGACATGATTATAACAGTATTTGGTATGGTATACCATGTAAATGGAAATGCTGGCTTTATGAGAAGGGAGGAGATTGAGATTTCATATCACTTTTCACCAAGCAAAGAGTCCCTTTTTTAAGTATGCATAATAATTACTAGCATTTCTTGAGTGCTTGCTACGTGCCAGGCACTGTAAATATACTTGGTCCTCAGGAATCCTTTAGGAGTCTTGCTCTCCTTTTTTATTCTTTATTATAGATATGGCAGCTTATACACAGAGAGTAACCAGCCCAAGGTCATACCTCATAAAAACTCATGCATCCCAGCTTTCTAGTCTATCCTCTTAACAGCTGTTATTTTTCTTACTCCACTACAATGAAAAAATGAATGTTAATGGAGCACTAACTATATACCAGGCACTCTACTAAGTACATGTATTATTTTATTTAATTCTCACAACCGTATGAGGATTATTATTCTCCTTTTGATAGAAGAGGATACCATGTCACAAAGATGTTAAGTGGTTACTCAGGTTACTCAGTGTCATTACCCAAGCTAATGTCAGAGCCATTTTAACACAGGTTGTCTGATCCCGGCACTTGCAGTGTTTCAAATCTGGCCCTGTTAGAATATGTGGTGAATATACCATTACTGTTGTTTGCAGGTACAAATAATTTCTTTCATTCCATATTCCTTCAAAAAATATAGAGTGAAAATCTCTAATACCATAGTTTTACAAATTTTTTAAAATTTTTTTTTAAGATTTATTATTATTATTTTTTTATTTATTTGACAGAGAGAGAGAGACAGCGAGAGAAGGAACACAAGCAGGGGGAGTGGGAGAGGGAGAAGCAGGCTTCCCACGGAGCAGGAAGCCTGATGCAGGGCTTGATCCCAGGACCCTGGGATCATGACCTGAGCCGAAGGCAGATGCTTAACCGACTGAGCCACACAGGCGCCCCATAGTTTTACAAATTTGATGACCTATCGAGAGCCTTTTTTCAAAAAAACAGGAGCCCATGTGTATTGTCTTATAATAAACTGTGTATCTTACAGGAGGAACTTTTTTTTCAGAAGGAACTTTTTTTAAAATTTTATTTTAATTAATGTAAAAAATGCTTTTAAATGAGAATTTGCAAATGTATCAATAGAGAGTATACTATGACGATTCCCACTTACCCATCACTCATCACTTATCAGCATATGGCTAATCTTTTTCATATATAATGCCACCCACTTATTTTGACAATCCATGTATACACGGGGTTATTGTGAAGCAGATCCCTGTTGTATTATTTTATTTGTAAAACTTGAATAAAAACCTCCATTGCAATGGCAAAAATGAAAAAACAAGACTCAGTTGACTTAATACTAAGTTTCAGGATATGAGCAGATTCAGAATCCTAGAATTTTAAGAATTAGAAGGGACATAACAGCCATTAAAGCTGTTGTCAAACTCCTTAAATTCTTGTGCTCCCTCCAGTCAGATTCATGGCTTCAGCTATCTTCTCTTGGATCTTGCTAGCTTCATGTTTATTTAACGTTATTTACCTAGGTGACTAAATCACTTAAGGAAAAAAAAGGTAATTTGAGAGAGAAAATAGAGCACAATGTCCAGCATTCAAATCACTTCTACTTCTTCAGCTTTCAATATTTTATTTAAATTTGATTTTTTTCCCTTCTAACTTTATATTCATTTTAGCTTTTTAACTGTGGATTCTGCCTTTTTCCAGATATGTATATGAATTTCTTCCACTAGGCATATGAATTTCAACACATTTGCTTTCCTTGAAGTTATCCAGCATATCCTTTTTTTTTTTTTTAATTTTTTTTTATTGTTATGTTAATCCCCATACATTACATCATTAGTTTTAGATATAGTGTTCCATGATTCATTGTTTGTGCATAACACCCAGTGCTCCATGCAGAACGTGCCCTCCTCAATACCCATCACCAGGCTAACCCATCCTCCCAACCCCCTCCCCTCTAGAACCCTCAGTTTGTTTTTCAGAGTCCATTGTCTCTCATGGTTCTTCTCCCCCTCCGATTTCCCACCCTTCATTCTTCCCCTCCTGCTACATTCTTCTTCTTCTTTTTTTCTTTCTTAACATATATTGCATTATTTGTTTCAGAGGTACAGATCTGAGATTCAACAGTCTTGCACAATTCACAGCGCTTACCAGAACACATACCCTCCCCAGTGTCCATCACCCAGTCACCCCATCCCTCCCACCCCACCCCCCACTCCAGCAACCCTCAGTTTGTTTCCTGAGATTAAGAATTCCTCATATCAGTGAGGTCATATGATACATGTCTTTCTCTGTTTGACTTATTTCGCTCAGCATAATACCCTCCAGTTCCATCCACGTCGTTGCAAATGGCAAGATCTTATTCCTTTTGATGGCTGTATAATATTCCATTGTATATATATACCACATCTTCTTTATCCATTCATCTGTTGATGGACATCTTGGCTCTTTCCACAGTTTGGCTATTGTGGACATTGCTGCTATAAACATCGGGGTGCACGTAGCCTTTCGGGTCCCTACTTTTGTATCTTTGGGGTAAATACCCAGTAGTGCAATTGCTGGATCATATGGTAGCTCTATTTTCAACTTTTTGAGGAACCTCCATACTGTTTTCCAGAGTGGCTGCAACAGCTTGCATTCCCACCAACAGTGTAGGAGGGTTCCCCTTTCTCCGCATCCCCGCCAACATCTGTCATTTCCTGACTTGTTAATTTTAGCCATTCTGACTGGTGTGAGGTGGTATCTCATTGAGGTTTTGATTTGGATTTCCCTGATGCCGAGAGATGTTGAGCACTTTTTCATGTGTCTGTTGGCCATTTGGATGTCTTCTTTGGAAAAATGTCTGTTCATGTCTTCTGCCCATTTCTTGATTGGATTCTTTGTTCTTTTGGTGTTGAGTTTGATGAGTTCTTTATAGATTTTGGATACTAGCCCTTTATCTGCTATGTCATTTGCAAATATCTTCTCCCATTCTGTCAGTTGTCTTTTGGTTTTGTTGACTGTTTCCTTTGCTTTGCAAAAGCTTTTTATCTTGATGAAGTCCCAATAGTTCATTTTTGCCTTTGCTTCCCTTGCCTTTGGCGATGTTTCTAGGAAGAAGTTGTTGCGGCTGAGGTCGAAGAGGTTGCTGCCTGTGTTCTCCTTTAGGATTTTGATGGACTCCTGTCTCACATTGAGGTCTTTCAACCATTTGGAGTCTATTTTTGTGTGTGGTGTAAGGAAATGGTCCAGTTTCATTCTTCTGCATGTGGCTGTCCAATTTTCCCAACACCATTTGTTGAAGAGACTGTCTTTTTTCCATTGGACATTCTTTCCTACTTTGTCAAAGATTAGTTGACCATATAGTTGAGGGTCCATTTCTGGGCTCTCTATTCTGTTCCATTGATCTATGTGTCTGTTTTTGTGCCAGTACCATACTGTCTTGATGATGACAGCTTTGTAGTAGAGCTGGAAGTCTGGAATTGTGATGCCGCCAGCTTTGCTTTTCTTTTTCAACATTCCTCTGGCTATGCGGGGTCTTTTCTGGTTCCATACACATTTTAGGATTATTTGTTCCATTTCTTTGAAGAAAGTAGATGGTATTTTGATGGGGATTGCATTGAATGTGTAGATTGCTCTAGGTAGGATTGACATCTTCACAATATTTGTTCTTCCAATCCATGAGCATGGAACGTTTTTCCATTTCTTTGTGTCTTCCTCAATTTCTTTCATGAGTATTTTATAGTTTTCTGAGTACAGATTCTTTGCCTCTTTGGTTAGATTTATTCCTAGGTATCTTATGGTTTTGGGTGCAATTGTAAATGGGATCGACTCCTTAATTTCTCTTTCTTCTGACTTTTTGTTGGTGTATAGGAATGCCACTGACTTCTGTGCATTGATTTTATATCCTGCCACTTTACTGAATTCCTGTATGAGTTCTAGCAGTTTTGGGGTGGAGTCTTTGGGATTTTCCACATAAAGTATCATATCATCTGCAAAGAGTGAGAGTTTGACTTCTTCTTTGCCAATTTGGATGCCTTTTATTTCTTTTTGTTGTCTGATTGCTGTGGCTAGGACTTCCAATACTATGTTGAATAGCAGTGGTGATAGTGGACATCCCTGCTGCGTTCCTGACCTTAGGGGGAAAGCTCTCAGTTTTTCCCCATTGAGAATGACATTCGCTGTGGGTTTTTCATAGATGGCTTTTATGATATTGAGGTATGTACCCTCTATCCCTATACTCTGAAGAGTTTTGATCAAGAAAGGATGCTGTACTTTGTCAAATGCTTTTTCTGCATCTATTGAGAGGATCATATGATTCTTGTTCTTTCTTTTGTTAATGTATTGTATCACGTTGATTGATTTGCGGATGTTGAACCAACCTTGCAGCCCAGGGATAAATCCGACTTGGTCGTGGTGAATAATCCTTTTAATGTACTGTTGGATCCTATTGGCTAGTATTTTGGTGAGAATTTTTGCATCCATGTTCATCAGGGATATTGGTCTGTAATTCTCCTTTTTGATGGGGTCTTTGTCTGGTTTTGGGATCAAGGTAATGCTGGCCTCATAAAATGAGTTTGGAAGTTTTCCTTCCATTTCTATTTTTTGGAACAGTTTCAGAAGGATAGGTATTAATTCTTCTTGAAATGTTTGGTAGAATTCCCCTGGGAAGCCATCTGGCCCTGGGCTTTTGTGTTTTGGGAGATTTTTGATGACTGCTTCTATTTCTTTAGTGGTTATAGGTCTGTTCAGGTTTTCTATTTCTTCCTGGTTCAGTTTTGGTAGTTGATACATCTCTAGGAATGCATCCATTACTTCCAGGTTATCTAATTTGCTGGCATAGAGTTGCTCATAATATGTTCTTATAATTGTTTGTATTTCTTTGGTGTTGGTTGTGATTTCTCCTCTTTCATTCATGATTTTGTTGATTTGGGTCATTTCTCTTTTCTTTTTGATAAGTCTGGCCAGGGGCTTATCAATCTTGTTAATTCTTTCAAAGAACCAGCTCCTAGTTTCGTTGATCTGTTCTACTGTTCTTTTGGTTTCTATTTCATTGATTTCTGCTCTGATCTTTATTATTTCTCTTCTCCTGCTGGGTTTAGGCTTTATTTGCTGTTCTTTCTCCAGCTTCTTTAGGTGTAGGGTTAGGTTGTGTACTTGAGACCTTTCTTGTTTCTTGAGAAAGGCTTGTATTGCTATATACTTTCCTCTTAGGACTGCCTTTGCTGTATCCCAAAGATTTTGAATAGTTGTGTTTTCATTTTCATTGGTTTCCATGAATTTTTTAAATTCTTCTTTAATTTCCTGGTTGACCCATTCATTCTTCAGTAGGATGCTCTTTAGCCTCCATGTATTTGAGTTCTTTCCGACTTTCCTCTTGTGATTGAGTTCTAGTTTCAAAGCATTGTGGTCTGAAAATAGGCAGGGGATGATCCCAATCTTCTGGTACCGGTTGAGACCTGATTTATGACCTAGGATGTGATCTATTCTGGAGAATGTTCCATGGGCACTAGAGAAGAATGTGTATTCCGTTGCTTTGGGATGGAATGTTCTGAATATGTCTGTGAAGTCCATTTGGTCCAGTGTGTCATTTAAAGTCTTTATTTCCTTGTTGATCTTTTGCTTAGACGATCTGTCCATTTCAGTGAGGGGGGTGTTAAAGTCCCCCACTATTATTGTATTGTTGTCGATGTGTTTCTTTGCTTTTGTTATTAATTGCCTTATATAATTGGCTGCTCCCATGTTAGGGGCATAGATATTTACAATTGTTAGATCTTCTTGTTGGATAGACCCTTTAAGTATGATATAGTGTCCTTCCTCATCTCTTATTACAGTCTTTGGTTTAAAATCTAATTTGTCTGATATAAGGATTGCCACCCCAGCTTTCTTTTGGTGTCCATTAGCATGGTAAATGGTTTTCCACCCCCTCACTTTCAATCTGGGGGTGTCTTTGGGTCTAAAATGAGTCTCTTGCAGACAACATATCGATGGGTCTTGTTTTTTAATCCAATCTGATAGCCTGTGTCTTTTGATTGGGGCATTTAGCCCATTTACATTCAGGGTAACTATTGAAAGATAGGAATTCAGTGCCATTGTATTGCCTGTAAAGTGACTGTTACTGTATATTGTTTGTGTTCCTTTCTGGTCTATGTTGCTTTTAGGCTCTCTCTTTGCTTAGAGGACCCCTTTCAATATTTGTTGTAGGGCTGGTTTCGTGTTTGCAAATTCCTTTAGTTTTTGTTTGTCCTGGAAGCTTTTTATCTCTCCTTCAATTTTCAATGACAGCCTAGCTGGATATAGTATTCTTGGCTGCATATTTTTCTCATTTAGTGCTCTGAATATGTCCTGCCAGTCCTTTCTGGCCTGCCAGGTCTCTGTGGATAAGTCTGTTGCCAATCTAATGTTTCTACCATTGTAGGTTATATATCTCTTCTCCCGAGCTGCTTTCAGGATTTTCTCTTTGTCTCTGAGACTCGTAAGTTTTACTATTAGATGTCGGGGTGTTGACCTATTTTTATTGATTTTGAGAGGGGTTCTCTGTGCTTCCTGGATTTTGATGCCTGTTTCCTTCCCCAAATTAGGGAAGTTCTCTGCTATAATTTGCTCCATTATACCTTCTGCCCCTCTCTCTCTTTCTTCTTCTTCTGGGATCCCAATTATTCTAATGTTGTTTCGTCTTATGGTATCGTTTATCTCTCGAATTCTGCCCTCGTGATCCAGTAGTTGTTTATCTCTCTTTTTCTCAGCTTCTTTATTTTCCATCATTTGGTCTTCTATCTCACTGATTCTTTCTTCTGCCTCATTTATCCTAGCAGTTAGCGCCCCCATATTTGATTGCACCTCATTGATAGCCTTTTTGATTTCTACTTGGTTAGATTTTAGTTCTTTTACTTCTCCAGAAAGGGTTTCTCTAATAACTTCCATGTTTTTTTCAAGCCCAGCTAGTATCTTTAAAGTGATGATTCTGAACTCTAGATCTGACATCGTACTAAGGTCCGTATTGAGTAGGTCCCTGGCAGTCGGTACTACCTCTTGTTCTTTTTGTTGAGGTGATTTTTTCCATCTTGTCATTTTGTGCAGAGGAGAATAGATTAATGAGAGGACAAAATGCTAGCAGGGTAACAACGTCCCCAGAAAATATACTCTAAACAAATCAGAGAAGACCTGAAACAGTGGGAAAAGAAAGGGAAAGAGAGAAAAAAGAAAAGGAAAGAAAAAAAGAAAAAAGAAAAAGATAAAGATAAAAACAAAAGCAGAACAAAACAAAACAAAACAAAAACAGAATGTGATCAAATATGATCAGGCTGGATTATAGATCAGTGCCACACACTAGATTTTGGGTGTATTTTGGTCTGTTAAAAGAAAGTCCCTCCCAAAATTTTCAAGAAAGAAAAACTTATATATGTACAAAAATAAGGGTTGATATGATGAAGGGATGGAATATGACTGTAAAGATGGAAATTATAAAAAATTTTAAAAAAGGATTTGATAAGTTGTTTGAAAAAAGAAAGAAGAGGATTAAAAAAAAAAAAAGAAAGAAAGAAAAAAGGGAGAGAATGTGATCAGGCAGGGGAGTAGAAAAAAACCATACACTAGAGATTTAGAGTATATTTTGATCTGTTAGAAGAAACTATCTCAAGATTTTAAAGAGAGAACAACTTATATATATATATATATGCCAAAAATACGGGTAACTACTATGAAGGGATAGAATATGACTTTAAAAATGAAAAATAAAAATGTTTTTTTTTAAAAAAGGGATTGATAAGATGTTGGTTGAAAAAGGGAAAAAGAAAAATTCAAAAAAAAAAGAAAAAAGGAAAAAAGAAAAAAAGACAGTTAAAAAAAATAATTAACTCTGAAAGACTAAAGAATCATGGTAAAAAAGCCATGAATTCTATGTGCAGTATTCCCCTAGCGCTGGAGTTCTGCCGCTCTCATTGATCGGTAAACTTGGTCTTGGCTGGCTGTTCTCGCTGATCTTCTGGGGGAGGGGCCTGTTGCCGTGGTTCCCAAATGTCTTTGCCGGA
This sequence comes from Halichoerus grypus, assembly GCF_964656455.1. Classification (NCBI taxonomy): domain Eukaryota; kingdom Metazoa; phylum Chordata; class Mammalia; order Carnivora; family Phocidae; genus Halichoerus; species Halichoerus grypus. Next base: position 89,095,665 of record NC_135717.1, read on the forward strand.
GGTAAAATTGCCCCGCCCTTGCCGGTCCGGGCTAAGTAATCCGCTCGGGTTTGTTCTCGGGAGCTTTTGTTCCCTGCAAGCTTTCTGTACAGCTTTGGAGGCGGAGAGTGAAAATGGCGGCCTCCCAGTCTCCGCCCCGGCGGAGCCGAGAACTCGGGGTCCCGCTCCTCAGCGAGCCCCCAGAGAAAAGCAGTCAGTCACTCCCGTCTCCCCGGTCTCCGGCCGCACTCCATACTCACCCGGCCTGTGACCGCGCCTTTCTATCTGGCACCCGACCCCGGGTGGAGTCTCCAAACCCAGCAGATCCCTGCGGTGCGCTCCCGCACCTCTCCTCCGGGGGGAAGAAGGTGAGTCTCCCCGGATCTGCCGCTTGTCGGGTCCCTGCTGGAGGAGCAGTGGCCCGACTGTGCCGCGGATCACGGTTTATGGCAGCCCCGAGCTGAGAGCCCGCGCCTGGGCTCCGTCTCTGCAGCCGGCTTCCCTGCTCTGATCCCTGGGAGCTCTGCCGCACTCAGGCACCCCCGGTCTTTCTGTGACCCTGAGGGTCCTGAGACCACACTGTCCCACGAGGGTTCCACCCCCCACTTCGCCACCAGAGTGACGTCCCTCAGCAGAGCAGACTTCTAAAAGTTCCGATTTTGTGCTCCGCGGCTCTATCACTTGCCAGAAGCGGCCGACGGAGGCCCCTCCCCCGCCGTCTATCCTCCCGAATAACGCCTCGGATTCACTTCTCCGCACGTCCTACCTTCCAGAAAGTGGTCGCTTCTCTGTTCAGAGAGTTGTTGCTATTCTTTTCTTCGATCTCCTGTTGAGTTTGTAGGTGTTCAGAATGGTTTGATCCCTATCCAGCTGAATTCCTGAGACCAGACGAAATCCAGGTCTCCTACTCCTCCGCCATCTTGCCTCCGGCATATCCTTTTTGAGTTCTTACTATGTGCACATTACTGCTACTAAGCTTTGACAGGGCATGGAGATTAAAAACATAGCATCAGACCTTCACAGAATTCATTGTTTAGTGTATGTAAATAACTCATTTTATGAAATGCGTATTAAAACATAGTTCTTATTCAGTGAATTTTAGTTAAGGAAATCTTATTTGTTTCATGACTTTCAGTCTAAAGTCAGTGAACAAATGACAGGTTTCACTGGGGAAAAAAAAGGTCACTCCATATCCCTTTTTCCTGGCTCGCACTTGAATCTTTTTAGAAAAAAATTACCATCACTGTAATCTTTATTAAAACCTAGATATAGGGCGCCTGGGTGGCTCATTCGGTTAAGCGTCTGCCTTCAGCTCAGTTCATGATCCCAGGGTCCTGGGATCAAGCCCCACATCAGGCTCCCTGCTCAGCCAGGAGTCTTCTTCACCCGCTTTCTCTGCCCCTCCCCCATACTCGTGCACTCTCTCTCTCAAATAAAATCTTAAAAAAAACCAACCAAACCAACCCTAGGTATAATAATAATGTCCAGTGTTAGAAACAAGTCAGTTCGAATTCATACACTTACTATTCATGCTTTTTCATCATATGGCCTTTACCTTTCCAAATGTCTTTTCTTATGCATATGTCCTATGTCTTAGTAAAAGTTAATACTTGTTTTTGCCCATAAATCCCCTACTTTCCTGTAGCCCCATGCCCTTATTCATGCTTTACCTATTGGCCGAAAGGTTACACACTATTTCTCCATTTCTAAATCTTACCTTTCATAGTCCAACTTAAATGTCACCTTTTTTGTGCAGATTGACCAAGAACATAATATGTACATTCAGCTTTAAATGTGCTTATTTGTGATATGCTACTGTCCTTAGGTGGAAAAAATGGCTTAAAAATGAAAGTAGAGTTGAATACTCAAATTACATACATATAGTAGACTGTCACACATGTTTAAAACTGTTACATTATTCTAAAATGAAAATCTATAGCATAGATAATTAAACATAAATTATTTTGTTAGAGATAGATGATTATTTTAGTTTCTGTCAAAATGATTTTCCATCAGCAAAGGCTTTCCTTTCCCAAGGAAAGCTTAGTATTTTAGATGTAGAAGGTATATTGGAGTATCAATAGACAAATAATATTGTTTATGGCATGATTGGTCACAAATCAAATAGAGCTAGCCAAATGTGGTACAGTATTTGGTATTTCTTAGTATTCTTGATGTAAAATGATAACTCTTTAAATGATGTCTGAGTTGTTTTAGTTCTAGCATTCCGAAATAGTCCTTTCTGTGATCATTATTAAATCAACACAACTCTTCTTTTATTAGGAGCCCCCACGCCCTGTGCACCCAGCACCCTTACCAGAAGCCCCACAGCCACAGCGTCTGCCCCCAGAAGCTGCCAGCACATCTCTGCCTCAGAAGCCACACTTGAAATTAGCACGAGTTCAGAGTCAAAATGGCATTGTACTGTCATGGAGTGTTCTGGAGGTAGACCGAAGCTGTGCCACCGTTGACAGCTACCATCTCTATGCTTACCATGAGGAACCCAGTGCCACGGTGCCCTCACAGTGGAAAAAGATTGGAGAAGTAAAGGCACTTCCCTTGCCCATGGCATGCACTCTCACCCAGTTTGTATCTGGCAGCAAATACTACTTTGCAGTACGAGCCAAGGATATTTATGGACGTTTCGGACCTTTCTGCGATCCTCAGTCAACAGATGTGATCTCTTCTTCCCAGAGCAGTTAAACCTTGGAGCCTTTATCTCTTCCTCTTTCCGAGTTCCACTTTTTGGTCTTGTTTTAATCTTGTGCATGATATCCATTGTAAAATCCACATTGTGCAAGATTTCTTGGACAGATGTGTATATACACTACATTTGTTTATAATCAGAAGTAAAATAAACAGCCCATAAAGCAAGAATCTTTTCCTGGACAATTGAAGCTTCAGGGTTTTGAAATGTAAATGTGCACCTTGCTTTAGTTTTAAGGCTGGGGAATATGTGTGGGTGTTTATGTGTGTTTTTCCCTATTTATATGTTTACTGCAGTGGAATCTCCCATTTCCATTCTCACATTTACCTCTCTTCAAGTATAAAGTAAGTAGATCAAGGGATCCGAGGTATGGTATGTAACTGGCATGATTCTGCTTCTGAGGGATCTGTAGGTTCATAGCTAAATGAATCCAAACAAAACCCAAGGAAAGAAAAAGCAAAATGGTTAAATAGTTTAAACTAGGTTAATTTGAACACAGGAAGGATCTGTTCATCTTTTTTCTTTGCTTGGTTGTTAATTAGGTGAAAAAGATCTGCATTGGCCCCTCTTTCCTAATCTGGCTCTTACATTTATTTTGTGCCTTAAAGATTAACTACTAAAATAAACATGACCATTTATCCATTGTTGATCTTCTCTTTCAGCCTTTTGCCCTTCATTTCTCCTTCATCTCTACTAAATATAGCACATTCCCCTCAAGTCAGTTTTAAACCTAAGGCTTTTAGGTATATTCTTACCAGTGGCATCACTACATTTAACTCTAAAAATTTGACTGCTCTTTTCTTCTAAGAACATAAGTGCTTTTTATCTTGGTCACTACTTAAATTAACTGTGTAAAATGGACCAAGAGAAGAAAGACCATAGTGTGTAAGAAAATTGTCCTTCAAACATATTTTAGAATTTATATTGCATACTGTGTTAGAGATTAGGAAAGCAGTGCTAGTTCACTTTATCACCCAAAGCATAGTATTCTTTCGTAGGTAGTAAAATTCACAAAATATAGTGAGCTAAAATATCAAAGGGAAAGCTTTATTTCCTTATTATTCTCCTATCATTTTTTTTCTGTTTTAACCTTTTAACTTTGTTTTGATGGTGCCAAGTTTTGTCTGATTTACCCTCTGTCAACTTTGGACAGAATTTAAAGTATATCCTTTGGGGTTATTTTATGTAACAATTAGATAATACTTTCTATGCGTCTCTGTTCCTGTTCAGAGTTAATCAAATTCTGTTTAGATCATGGATTTTCAGTATGAGTCCCAGCTCTACTGGTATCAGGTAGGTGTTCAAGTGTAGGTAGTTTAGGGAGGAGAGATGGGGTAAGTTTGGGGATGAGAGTATGGTTGGGAATAGTTTGAAAGAAATTCATGGAGTTTGTGAAATAGTTTTTCAAGGCATCTTCCCTTACCATATTTGAATTCATATTCCTATCTTCTCAAAATAAATACATTTTTAATTTTTCTTGGGATTATAGGAGGGAGCTATCCCTTCTATTAATGCTGCTTTGTTTGCAGCTTTGATGGCTTGTAATGGGAAGCATTCTAGCTGTAAAGAAACTCTCATTAGAGACTTCACCGGTCAGTATACTGTCACATTAGGTGTGAAGTTTGATTGATGCTGAAGAAAGCCTACAGATTGCCAAAATATAAGTGCTCCAGAACCTTCCTTTCACTTTCAGAAAATGAGACCACAATGAGAATTAAAGTTTTCATGAATCCAGTTTGCCAACCAACTACGTAGATGTTACTCATTCTAGGACTAATGATGGTAAAAGAAGTTGTCAGTGTCATGCCAATGAAAATTTTAAAAGGGAGAAACTGATGATCTTCTAGCGTATATGAACACCTATCTATATCTGCATGTATATATATTTTTACCCGCAATGGTGGCATTGTTGATTATGTGTTCAAAATCATTCCTGTCTACAGAATGGAAAGCCTGTGTTCAATTAAAAATGTTCTTTATTGGCCGGTTTTATGGTCATGTGATGACAATTTGCTTACCTAGCCTAGAAAAGCTTCCCTTGGTGAATGTTTTTATTTATATTCACTAAGCATTTTTTTTAAGCTTTCATAGCATTATATAATCAGGTGAAGAAAGCTCAGTAGAATGAAAATACTATTTTAGCCTATATTGTGTGTCTTCTGTCAAAGAAAAAAAAATAAATTCTCAAATAGTAACCCTAAAAATACACTTACTATGGCAAAATAAAACTTTTTATTCCAGATGGTGGAAGGAAGGTACACAGAGAGACTGTAATTATTTGAGGAAAGTGTGTATTACGAGATGCTTTCCTCAAATTAGCATGCCATGGGATTTATAGGCAACAGCTATATTGAATTTACTGAAAACTGCTAGGCTAGGCTAGGACTATAGGCATTTATTTTGGGCAGGTTTTGTTGATGAGCTCTGAGTTTGTTTTGTTTCTTTTGAGAGAGAGAATGGAGGACTGAACTAGAAATAGCTACTGATTACAAGACTATATTGTAGCAGTTCATACTCCATGGTACCTTTTCACAAAGTATTACAAATAAGTTTGATTATCCCATTTTGGGAATGCAAGTTTGTTAACAGTTTTAGCCTGACAGTACTTGTGTAAGTATTGCCTTATTGGAAATCCCGAAAGCTTCCGATATTTCCACCTGAAATATAGGATGTTCATATGGCATTTGAAGGTAATGGTGATGTTTGTTGCTCTATGTTTTGCACTTTGTCAGAGTAATTTTCACCCTGTTCTAAGTGTGAGTAAGCCTCTTTTTAAAATTATGTTCTTGCCAGTTAGTTTATAAAGTACAAAGACAACATTTCTTGTTAACTGTTAACTTTATGAGGTAACTATATCCCTGTTTCCCTGGACTCGCTTTAAAATATGCAGAGTACTGTGTACTGTTTAACACAGTAGATGTTCATGAGAGAAGTGAAGAGTACAGCTTTCTTCCTTGAAAAGTGCATATTTATTGGGATGCCATTTGCCTCACAGAGAGTGTTCCCCACTCAGCCCACCCCCATTGCTGGATAGTAAATGAAAGATGGAAACATGACCGAAAGCAAGGAGCTTAGAATTTTTGGTACATCTGTCTGCAAAATTCCTTAGGCAGGCTGCACTATACAGTTCTCTTACTGTATTGAGTAAGTGTTAACTTAGTTTTTATTGTTTGCTCTTTTGCTTACATTTTCCAAATTATTTATGCAGCAAGGTGAATGTTAATATTGCATGATATGCATTTACCTTGTTCCATGGATTTTCCAGTACTGTACAAGATTAACAAAATAATGCCTGTGGTATCCTCTTCTCTTCTCTTTGATACACTGTGATTTTAGCACATTAGAGTACTGAAAAGACCTTCCAAGTGTTCTCCCCAACTTTCCTTCTTGGGCTATTTCAGAATCATGTGATTTATTCGTTATTTTAATTTCATTGTTGACCAGTCGTTGGCCTGTTTTATTCTAATTTCCAGAAAAACCATGCCCCAATATTGGATTCTTGGAAATAATTCTATCTAAAATCAGTGCAGGATTCTGCCTTCCTTACTATTTACTGAGTGATGCCCCTCTCCCACTTTTTAACATTTTTGGACAAACAGAACAATCTCATGAAGTGTTTTCGTTAGTGTGGAGGACTTAGATTTAATTCCTAAAATGCATTCCCCTTGAGCCAGCCAATGGGGAGGAATGATAAAACACATGTTTTGTCTTCTCCAAACAGTTTTATCATGCTGCATAAGTTTTTTTTTTTTTTTTTTGTAGAGTCAGCTAAGTACCCATCATTTATATTTAAATGCTGGGGGGGGGGTTTCTTTTAGTTTTGTTTGTAAATAAGGTAACTGGGCAATCAAACACCTTTTGGGGATCCTGGCTTCATTATTTTCTCCGCTATTTCAAAATTAAATATAAAAATAAATCCTTTGTAGGAAACTTGCATCCTGATTTTTCTTTATTGCAGTTGAAAGTGTAAATAATAAGACAATGTAAGACCTTCCTAATGTCTAATACAAACTGGGCTATAGCAAGTTGCCCTATTTTTATTAGGTTTTGAAGGTTTTGTGGGTTTTTTTTCTTTTTTAAATGTACAGTAGAGTGGTGTCTGTATAAGTGTTAACTGTAGTGGGATTTTGTCCAGCAAGCCTGAAATTTATACTTTGAAATAAACTACTGGGTTTTTAACATTTGAGTATTCTGATTCATTCTAGTTATTCTCAGCCCTTGTGTTGCTTTTGGAAGTCTCTCACCTTGTTAAGAATCACCCATTATACTGTATAATATGGTTTATTTCACCCACTTGGCAATACCACAGCACTCAAACAACATACAATTCTCTAGCTTTGAAGGAGTTGTTAATGTAGAGTTGCTCCCAGATTAGATATGCTACTTTTAACTGATGGGAGACCACATTAAGGTTATATTGTGTGCCTAGTCTGTACCACGAAAAGACTCAGCTGGTGCTTGTTAATGGCTGGAAGAATCACTAACTGTATTCTATTAGAGGTTCCTTTGAAAACGAAGCTCCACCATCCCCTAGGTCTTTGTCATTAAGTATATCCAGCCCGGGGAAGGATAAAAAGCATGGAAGAGTACAGGTTCTCAGGGGCAAGGCCTGGAAGTGACACTAGTATCAGATTCCTTGGGCAAGAACCCTGTCACATGGCACAGCTATCTAGGGGAACATGGGAGATGTGGTCCATGTGGCCAGGCATGAAAGGAGAATATGGATCTGGGTGAGCAGTTTCTGCCATACCGTCTTGTATATGAAATTTTATGCTAAAGCCAGGTATTATTATTTATCTTCTAGAATATTTCTTCTACAGTGTGTCACCCTATAGAGAATGTGTGTTGTAAAAAACTACAAAATCAACAGAAGATGAAAGTGACAGGCTGAATTTAATATATTTTATTAAGACTAATTCTGAATGGAAAAACATAGCTAAAATAGTGCCTTTGGAATCTTATTTGCAACCTTCTATTCCCTTCTATTCCCTCAGCTCCCTCCATTTTATGTCACGTTTCAAAATTGGTTTCATGGTAATAAAATCAAAGTCATAGGTCTCTGGCATGCCCTTGTGGAGAGTTTTGTTGAAACGGTTCCAGTGAAAAACAGGGAGGCCACCTTGTACTGTGGGACCACTAATGGCATGGGCTGTATACTCTGACGCGAGGTAGATATCTGCCACCTGGAAAGCGAGAGGAGAGGGACATTTTAGAAAAGCATTTGGAAAAAACTAGATTCTTGTTTTTCCTTTTTTTTTTTTGTCCTGCTCTTTTTCCAAAGTCACAATATTAGCCCCCTTTTAAAATAAAATATTGCAAGCTTCCACAACATGCTCTTCCATAACCATTTGGTATTCAGATGTGAATTGAGTAGAAGTGCATTAACATAGCGAAAAGTCTGAGATCTGGAGTCAGAATGCTCATATTCAGAATTCTAGCTCCAAAACTTGTTAAAAATAACCCCTATAGGACTCCGTTTTCTCATTTGTGAAAGGGTTTTAATAACCATACTTCATAGAAGAGTTGTCATGGGGATTAATGAGAGCAAATGCTTGGAGCAGTGCCTAGAATATATTCTTCAGCAAAAGTTGTTACTAATCAGGGCGGTAACAAGAGTTTTAAAGTAGAAGGAACTCAACATCCAAAAACGAGGTCCATGGGTTCTCAAAAGCACCTAACCACTGGATAGCAGCAAATCTTAACCTCAGAGGAAAAAGATGTCTCATAGCTTCTGATTTTCCACATATTCAAAATGGCTCAAGGAAAATGATAGTAAGTATATCCTTCAACAGAAACTCTTTTGATGAAAAATTGGCAGACTCCTCTCTCCAGAAGAAAGTAAAACTTGGCAGGTGGTAGGTCGGCTTGGGTTCTCTCCGGTAAGGCGGCAGTCATTCTCTGTGTATCTGGGAATGCCTAGAACACTTCTTGCACGCTCTGCTGAATGTTTGCAAATACCATTAACAAGAAATAAGCACTCACTGGGGTTTCATGGGTGTCAGGCTTTCTACACCCACTGAATTTTACTTTACACAACACATTGGGGCTCATTAAAGCTAGAGCTTTGGTATCATCATATGGCTAAAAAGTAGCTTGAGTAGGAGCTAGACTATTCTAAAGCATCTTCTGTTTAGGCATTAGGCTGATAGAAAAAATTATGTGTAGGGGGATCAGCATTCTTAACAGTTAACTCCACTTCTAACAGATTTCTCCCAGAATTTAGGACTGAAAGTGCAAACAAAAAGACAAGCGCAAACCAGCAGTGCAAAAGGACGTGGTAGAATGATTCTTTTCCACCAACCACATGGCTAACTCATACCCTCGGACACCCCAAATCCAGTAGTGTGCAGGAAAGTTTTTAATGACCAACTCTCTTGAGAGGAAAAAAAGACCCTGATTTGTAGTGTTTGCTGATTTGCATGGTGTAAATACTCCTCCATGGCTGATTTCAAGCTATCCACATGATGTCAACAGATTTTAACAATTGGTTCTCACAAGCCCTTATGAGCTGGCTTCAGCCCACCACTGCAAATAAGTAATACCTATTTATTACCTATATTAGGAGATGCATTACAGCACTTAATAATTCTAACATGTTGAAAAACCTTTCGTGCTTGTCCAATAAACCTGTTCCTTCAGCTAAATTCAGTTCCTGTTTAATGTGAAATCACACTGCTTCCAATAATAGGTTCTTTGGACTTTGGGCTAGTCTGGTAAAACTTAAGACATCAACATCATCATCATCATCATCATGGTGTACATTTACAAATAACACAACATCGGTACTAAATATTCTTCACAACAATCCTATAAGGCAAGTACTGTTATGTCTGTCTTACAGATAAGGAAACAAATATTCCAAGATTATGGAATTTTCTATTAAGTGGCAGGGCAGGGCATTAAAGTTAGGCAATGAGACCTACCACCAGAATCTGCAAAAGCTGATTCCTGAATTGAATTTATGGTCAGAGACAATATTGTATTTTATGCCACAAAAATCTCTGCAGCTTTGCCTTTGGATAGGCCTAGGTGCAGGTAAAAATTAAATTCAAAAGCCAATTTGCATGTTACCTTTGTGTCATAGCAACCTCCAGGACTTGGGCTAAGTGAGTTCAGGTCTTCACGGCAGCAGATGGTATTGCAGGGATCGCCCTTACTGTAAGGATCCTTCTTATAATCTAGGAGGACACAGTGATGGGGAAGAGGGTGAGTACTGGTTGTTCTGAGATACACCTGCCCACAGGAAGCCGTTCAAGTCTGGATAATCAAGAGTCCACCCCAGTGGCCTCATTCACCCAGCCGCTCTCAAGAAACTTGCACAGTGAAGAGTGGATGGAAGAGAGAATAAAGGATAAATGTGCATCACTATTTTTCTACAAAATAAATACAAATTTGATACTGTCCATCAAAAATAAAGTATTTATGAATAATTTTTGTTTTATTAGCTGCTTCTGTCCTTGGAAGAAAACCTGTGTTAGGGTTGAGGGGGAGTGGTAAAAAAAAAAGTACTCTGTATGGGTTATTGCCTCTGTGTTTTATATATTATTTTTTTCAGTGAAAAAAATCTGTAGAATCTTCTTCCATGTCATTTTATAAAAGAAGACAAAATTCTATCTGTTGAGTATAAAATATGTATAGTATTGATTGAATACTAAAAACTTCTTATAATTCCTTCTACTGCTGAGATGGATTCTTAACGTGGGAAAACGTACACGGATTCTTTATTCATGCGGAAGAAAGGGAGTTTTGAGGAATGATTCTTGAGAAATGTGCTACGTACTGTTGTATCGCATGATATATTTCATGGATGCCATATCAGTCACGTCCCCTTGGTCACGCCGGAAGATTTTGGCTCGTGAAGCCATATCATAGGAGTACTCCAAACCCAGCTTCTGAACTAGCATTGGATAGCCACTCCAGTTGTAGATTTTTTCATGGAAAGGAATGTTGTAGGAGGGCCAATATCCTGATTTGGGATGGAAGGAAGGAAGAGTGAGATTGACAGGGAGACAAAAAAGAGAGATGGAACAAAAGAAATGTTATTAATGATAGTTTCTTTTGAAAATCAGCACAGGTGTGTGATTGCAAAATGATATTATAAAGAAAATAAAGCTTTGAATGTGAACACTGGCCTTCAAACTGATCCTTTTAAATGTACAGAATCAGTATACCTCTAGATGATTCCATTAGGGAAAGAAGAGCATCAGAATTCTTTGGTTTTCACCCCAAATTCTTTTTTTTTAAATATTTTATTTATTTATTTGTCAGTGAGAGAGAGTACAAGCAGGGGGAGCAGTGGGGGCAGAGGGAGAAGTAGGCTCCCCGCTGAGCAAGGAGCCCGATGCAGGGCTCCATCCCAGGACCCTGGGATTATGATCTGAGCCAAAGGCAGGCGCTTTTGGACTGAGCCACCCAGGCGTCCCTTCACCCAAAATTCTTAAAGCAATCTATTAACCAGAAAATAACCTTATGATCTGGATAACAAAATGAAGTGTAACACAGAGCAGTCTGGGGAACTGGTTTAAGTGAACCTGGTTCCTGAAATGTCGAGATAGTTTCACAGTGTGGCCCTAACAGGGAACAGGCCAGGTGCTAATCATGGGACAGTGGAAGAATATAGTACCTAGAGTTCAGAAAACCTGAATTCTAGGCTCAGGGCTGAATCACCAGGTCTTAGGCAGTTAACCTCACTTTATTTTCTCCTTTTAACAGGGAAAGGAGAAGGAAGAATCCATAATTTGAAGAGACTGGAGATGATCTTTAAGGTTCCAGCAGGCTTTAACTTCTTTTTGTAAGCGTTCCTTAAGGCTTAGTTTCATCCCAAGCTTCATAATGTGCCAAGGCCATAGAGCACATTCATCACTAAGTGTCAGACATGTGACACAGCTCTAGTACAATCAATATTTCAGGAACAGCCCAGATTCCAGTGGCCTGGGCTATTCCCTATAGGACAGTTAGTCAACGCAGGGACTCTTCCACCATTCAGGGTTTATTTCCCATCCCCCATATTGTCTTGGCCTTTGTCTGCCTTTCTCCCTTTGACTGTTTTATAGGATCCCCTTGGTAATCATTATGCTTGGTAAGCATTAGATGAATATTAACTATTATAATTATTATACTTCTCTTTATATGAACGCAGCTGAAATGAATAATCAAAATGGCTGCTTTACACATCACATTTTCATAAAGCTTCATGATTTACAAAAACATTTAAAGTATCTTGTATAATCTCACAACAACCTAATTATGTATATAAGCATTACCATCCCTCCTTATAAAGAAAGAAACAGAGGTTCAGAGATGTTCAGTGCCTCCCTTCTGACCAAGGGCTTCCAGCAATATACCACAGCTGCTTCCAAATTCTAAGAGGTTTGTGGAACTTTCTGTCTTTTATTATAATGGCTATATGACATCACGTAAGTATTTGGGCAAATCACTTTCTGAGCCTTTCTTTCCTTACAGTAAAATGGCAACAATGCTACTTATCCGGAAGTATCTTAAGATCAAACAAGAGAACATAAGTAAAAGGCCCGAAAGAGTGTCTAGTATATAGTAGACAATGAATTTAACTCTCTGTTCTTCCCACCTCCGGCAAAATAACTACAGACAGACGAGCATTAGATTTTTTTTTTTTTTAGTCTCAGGGTAGATTTCTTCATGGGATCTAGGAACAAGATCACAAAGAACTGGACTGCCATTCCATAATCAGCGGCAGTCCAAAGAAGAAAAGGCCTTGAATAACTTGTCCCCTTTAGTACACACCTCCTTCTTGAGGCTGCTAATTTTGTCGGGCTCTTACGAGCTGGATGGGCCAGGCTTCAAGATCAGATAGCTGACTTCTCAGTTTTGAACTGCCATCCTAACCAAGTGACTGTCAATGATTTGACTTCTCTATTGACTTGGTGATCTCTGATCTGCTGGGCAGCTGAAGTCACCACCTTCACTAACTGTTTTCTGCATATTATGAGCATTTGGTTGGTGTCATTATAAAATCTCTGGGGACCTGGGAGCCTGAGGACCAGGCCCTGATTCCCGGGGTCCGTATCTTCCCTTGGTTCTGTTCCTGCTCATCTATCAGCTGATCTATTGCAATAGCTTCCTAATTAGTCTCCTGCCTTCTCTCTGACTTCCAGTCTTTTCTCCCTTTTCAAAAACTCCCATTTTCTAAACTGCTTAGCAGGATAGAAAGGCTGGTATTTTTCACTCACCACCACCTTCCACTGCATAGCCCTTCCACTAGCTATCTCGAGCTAACAGTCTCTCAATCACATCAGTTTTCATGCCTCCATTTGTTTGACCTTGTCCCCTTGTCAAATTGCTGAGCTCTTTTGTGACCTTTAACCATCACTCAGACATCATCTTCACTCTCATTTATTCAAGAAATATGCACATATGTTGTGTGTGCCAAACACTATGATCGATGCAAGATAAGAGTGCTTGCTTTGTGTCAGCAACGTGCTCAAGAATTTACAAGAATTATCCCAATTCACTCTCATAACAACTTTGTGAAATTACAAAGGTCCACACTCCCACATCCAAAATCTCTTGGAGGCCAGATAATTCAGTACTCAGGGTTTTGCAGATTTTAGAACAGCAATGGGGTGTGCATATCACATATGACATTGCATTCTCTGTGGGCAACACTTCATAATCAAAGGCATTGAAATTTCTGTAGCCTAAGGTATAGTCTCCCTGGAGGAGAGGAAATAAAGACTAAATAGTTCAAGTCTACCGAACTACCAAACGGGTAGTTTTTGCTACCAAAAGGAGGTCAAACTACTAAGTTTGCTAGGAAAGAACAATAAAAAAATTTTTGAGATTTCAAAATTACAGATAAGTGATTGTGGACCTTGTACTGCTACTGTCGTGTTTTACAGATGGAGAAAGTGAGGCTTGGAGAGAGTGGATCATTTGCCCGAGATTTTGAGGAGCAGAGATTCAAATCAAGGTGGTGCTTCAAATGTCGGGGCTCTGGTCTTGCCCTCCAGACCCGCCTTCTCTGATCCTCCCACTGACCACAGCCCCCTCTGGGCTTGGTGCCGTGGACGTTATGACGGCTCTTCCCTTTCTGGGTTCTAACAGCTGTTTATGTGCCTCCCTTCCTCACTAGGCTGCTTCTCAAGGTCGGAGATTTTGTACCTGCAGCCATGCTTTTCCAGTCCCTGGGCCAAGGAAGCACTTCTGTAAATATTTGCTGAATTTGACTAAAAGCTTTACCCAGGACCTACCCAGGAGCGAAGGTAATATTAGAGCTATGAGAAGTCCTAAGACTATAAATGCCTGGATTTGTCCCCAACTATACAATGTCCTAGAAGAGTTTGAGGTGCCGATTTTACATGTTGTGCTGAAGCTGGGAATTCTTTCCCAGTGTAGCTAGCAATGGCTTTCTCATCCTTTCTTCCCCACCATTCAACACCCCCCGCACCCCATCATATAGCCCCGTACCACACACTCCCCACCACATACGCATACACACTCACAGACTCAGCAGACTTCCAGACTTCTAGCATAAAGACAGTACCTCTCCGTAGAACCTCAGTTTGGTCAGAATATTCGACATATGTAGGAATTTGCTCCACAATGTAGAGAGTGCCTACGTCAAGGCTGTGCTTCGGCTTTACCTTCTTCAGGTCCAGGACCATGTACTGATTGTTATAGGTGCCTGAAATATTGGGAGACATGAAGTGGGGTGTGGGTATGGATCTACTGGTTAACTCGAAACCTAAACAGACGTACCTGCCTAAGAGCTATCCTGCCGGGCCACTTACCAGAGTTGTAGTTTGAAAAGATCTCTGCCCACTGCCTTCCATCATTTGCCATCATATTGGCTACACGAACTCTTTGCCATGCGAGGAGAGACTGGGGTACCACAAGCTTTAGTAGGGTTTTATTATACACGCTGTTTGTGGTCTGTAGCAATATCAAACCACTGCTAAGAATATAAAAGTCATCCAGAGACTCCAAAAACCCTACAGGAGAGACAATTATACAAATCAGCATACATATAGCTGGTATATTCAACCAACATTATTGGTGTAGAGCTTTGCATACACAATGCATTTTGCAAAGAGTATCAGTTATTATGATCCTTGATCTGCAGTAGCCTCTCTTGGTTTGGGCTCACCTCCATGTGCTTACTTAGCAGCTGCTTATAAAACGGTGCCAGTGGACCTCTGACCCTAGATTCTCTATTGATATTTTTTGATTTTATAATTTGGACACTAAAAATATCTTAAATCAGGACTATTCCAATTTTCCAAAATGATAAACAGAATTAGATCTCCACTAACTAGGATTTTGCAGGAGAACTTGTAGTTAGGGAGGGGTATTAACAGTGTTCATGGTTGGATAATAAGATTAGGGATGTCCTCTTTCTTCTCTTTCTACTTTTCTGTATTTCCCAAATTTTACATAATGAGTCTATAGGATCTTTAGAAAGAGGAAAAACATCTACACTTACCAGAGGAGCTTCCCAAACTTACACCATTTTTATACCACCTTATCATTTCTGCCATATCTGATCACTTGTACTATTATTTACTTACTATTTTTTCCTTAAATTAACTCTCTTGTCAAACTTAAAGTACTTAACTTGTCATATACAATAATATCCGAAGAACTGTGGGGTTAATGTTTTGGCTTTTTTTCCCTCAGGAAACACATTAAATCAAACACATTTCTACTAACATGCAAAAATTACTTGCCCATGGACCACCTAATACCACCTCACCAGCACTATGCAGGCCACACCTGGAGAAACACCAACGGATCTGAAGCTTTTGTGTTCGTGAAGAACAAGATGAGGCTTAGAGAGGTGAGGACACCTGTCCAGGACCATACAGCCAGCTTGACCCAGTCCAGCACTCTTTCCACTAAGTGTGAACCCCTATGCTGAGCCTTCATGGCTTTCCTTCTTCTGGCTTAATGAAGGCTGGAGGAGAAAAGCTTCATGGAGGAAGCAGACCTGGAACTGAGTCAGGAAGCTTGTATAAGAGCTGACTAGGGGGCCCCTGGGGGCTCAGTCAGCTAAGTGACCGACTCTTGGTTTTGGCTCAGGTCATGATCTCATAATTGTGAGATGAAGCCCGTGTGGGGCTCTGTGCTTAGCATGGACTCTGCAGGAGATTCTTTTCCCCTCCCTCTCCCTCCCCCTCTGCTCCTACCCAAACTCACTCTCTAAAATAAATAAATAAAATCTTAAAAAAAGTTGACTAGGTAGAGAGCAGTGAGCACCACAGGTATGAACAAAGATGTACAGCAAGAATAGATGTGGCATAAGAGATTGGAAGTTTGGGGAGGTGGAAACAAAGAAACATTAGAAAATAGAGTTGGCCAAAGAAGTCATCAAGATGGCCAATAGACACATGAAAAGAGGCTCAACATCACTCATCATCAGGGAAATGCAAATCAAAACTACAAGGAGATACCACCTCACACCTGTCAAAATGGTTAAAATCAAAAACTCAAGAAACAGCAACTGTTATTGAGGATGTGGAGAAAAAGGAACCCTTCCTTGTGCACTGTTGGCGGGAATGCAAACTGGTGCAGCCAATGTGGAAGACAGTATGGACGGTCCTCAAAAAGTTAAAAATAGAACTACCATATGATCTAAGAATTGCACTACAGAATAGTTACACAAAGAATATGAAAATATTAATTCGAAGGGATACATGCACCCCTGTTTATTGTAGCATTATCTACAATAGCGATGATATGGAAGCATCCCAAGTGTTCATCGATAGAAGAATGGGCAAAGAAGAGGTGGTGTATACATACAGTGGAATATGATTCAGCCATCAAAAAGAATGAAATTGCCATTTGCAACGATATGAATGGAGCTAGAGAGTAGTATGCTAAGCGAAATTAGGTTAGAGAAAGACAAATACCATATGATTTCACTTATATGTGAAATTTAAGAAACAGAACAAATGAACAAAGGGGAAAAAAAAGATAAACCAAAAACCAGACTCCTAATTATAGAGAACAAACAGATAGTTACCAGAGGGGAGGTGGGTGGGGGGTATGCGTGAAAGAGGTGATTGGGATTCTTTCCTTGTGATGAGCACCGATTAATGCATAGAATTGTTGAATCACTATATTGTACACCTGAAACTAATATAACACTTCATGTTAACACACTGGAATTAAAATTTAAAAAAAAAAGAAAATATAGTTGGACAGTCGTTCATTTATTCATTCAATGAACAAACTATTGTGCATCTTCTCTAGGCCTGGTAGGGATAGGTGGGGTGCTATCAAATAATGGGATCACTTGAAGCTAAAGCTAAGACCTCAGAGCCTCAGTGGGAGTCAGGAAGCCTGCATTTTTGTTCCCTGCACTGCAACTAACAGATTTGGCACTTTTTATTTTATCTCTCTGTTCCTTATTCCCTTCCTCTGATAACCTGGGACTAAGTGATGTCATGCAGCGCTAACTGTAATTTTAATTTCTGGAAATTATTGAGTAGGAAAGTTACGTGATGAGGGTAGTGTCCAACCAACTCATAATGAACCTCCACAAGGCTGTCATTGGCCTATTAGAAGTTTGTATAAATGACAGAAGGTTGCACATTGCCCGTGGGATAAGTAAGGCTTGATGAGTGGATGGCATCCTTGAGTGAAATTTTCATGGGCAACTTCTCTTGGAAGATACAGCCTGGACATTGGATGCGTGGCTTCACAAGCATAGTGTGGGATGGATTTCAATGACCATTCATTCACCTCTCAGGCTGGGGTCATTTTGCAGTGTTCAAACTGTACAACCATATTTGGCTGCCTTGGGCAAGCTCCCTGGTGGAAGATCTCCAGAGTGGAACGTCGTATTTCTGGCATAATAAACTTGCTAATTCACTCCTTGTAGCAACCTCTATGAACACAAGAGGGCAGGCGTTCTTTAATATGTGTGAGTGACTACTACTAACATGTAAGGAGCCGTGGTTCCTCCAAGAGCAAGACTGTTTATTACAGATGGAAAAATGTAGGCCACCCAGAATTCTGGAACAAAGAGAATGAATTGGCTTGCAAAACAACTCTACTCAAGACGGTTAATTCTATAGTTTAGAGTTTAAGATGAAATAAAAAGGAAAAGGCCAAGTGGGGACAAAATCCTGAAACATTACAAGAGAAACAAATGTTCTTTGGCAGTGTCAAGTTATATTCTTGCTTTTATCTGTCATTAGCAGCTTTGAAAGGCAGACAATTTTAGATCAGGAGGAAGTGAAACACTCAAGTATGAAAGCCAGCCTGCAAATAACATTTCATAGTAAGTTCATTGCCGAATTTAATTAAGAAATAAAAGGGAACCCTGACAGTTAATAAATCTCAAGACTTAAAACAAATCACTTGAATCACAAAAATAAACAGAGACCACTACCTTCTGATGCCATTTAGACCTATTGCTTAGTACAACCCAGAAAAAATGTAGCCTTATCGTCCTATCAGGTGCATTTAAACTGCGCCCATTCCCACATTGCATTAATTTGCAGCTGCAAAGCCCCAAAGACCAAACGCCCTCATTTTATCCCCAAAGAGTAGAATCAGTGTTGGCGAAGAACGTAAATAACACACAAGTCAGCATCGGGAGTATGGATCATGTTTATAAAAATAGCTGTGCTGCATTTCTTCACACACACACACACACACACACACCACCCTCCATATTCTCTGCAATGTGACCTTGTAGCGTCTCCCATCAAAAGATGCGTGTTTCCCCATCTCCTCAATCTGGGCTGGATTTGGGACTTGCTTCAGCTAACAGAATGTGCCAATTCCTAGGCTAAGCCTCAAGAAACCTTGCACACTTCTGCTTACTCTCCTGGAACCTTGGTATTGTCTTGTAAAGAAGCCCAGCTGAGCCTGGTCTCTAGGTGAGAGACCATGTGGAGGAGGACCAACCATCTCAGCCAAGGTCAAGTTCTAGCCTGCCAACCCCCAAGCGTGCAAAGGAGTTCTTCCAACCTCAGCAGAGCTGCACACCCACTCCATAGACAGCCACAGAGGCATGAACGTGAGCAGCTGAGGTGTCTAGAAAGAGCCACTTAGCTGACCTGTGGACTCAAAAGCAAGAGTAATCACATATTGTTTCTAGCCACAAAGTTTTGGAGGTTATTTTTTATACAGAAAAAGCAAACTGATCCAATAATAAAAATAATCCAATTATACAACATATTTTGTTTTCAAAGGTCTTACTGCCATTTGATTTTAACACAAGTGGATATGACACTTGGGGAACTCTCTGGTCTTCCTTTCCTCTTTTAACGAAAAGCAAAATAACTTTGTACCATGTTCTCTGCCTTTCTGCTTAGCTTCTTCCCACTACTGAAGAGGGACAGTATCACTTCTCTGCCCTGTGGAGAGCACCAGCCTGGGCTGGGCTGTCTGCCTTCTCCGAGCCAGTGTGGCAACCAGCCAGTAAGTGTGTATTACACACAGAGCATATCCCAAGCACTGTGCGGTAATTCCCAGTTCAGAGATGCTATGAGAATTCCCTCAGGAGCTCTTCCCTCAGACCACCCTCCCTGCTCCCCTCGGCTCCCCTCAGAGCCTCCACCAGAACCCCTGCTCTACGGCGGCTGCCTGCAGCTGGTGGCTCTTCTCCTTCCTCACTCTTGGGAAGGGAGGCCTGTGGGGCTCCCTGTTATCCCAGGACACAAAATCCTACAGCCATTTATTTTGCCTGCTCAACAAGGGACTCCGTCTTCCCACCTTCCAGAGTGGCATTTGCTTGTCTTCCTGCCAAGATCCTAACTGGTGGCAATCAATCTCCACTTCTTCTTCCAGTGATTATTCTTCAATCAAGGAAGAATTTATTGAGCCCATTTCTGCCTAATCCTGCAGTGGGAATATGATCCATGGAGGATTCATACTACTGTGTGTTTCAGCACATGAGCCCATACTGTGGAGACTGAGTACCCTGCCGTGGTCCACATAAAGGAATGAGTAGGTCTCTTAAAGACTATTTAGAGTGACTATCAAGAAGTCGGCTTTATATTTCATCAACATTCTGTTATCATCCACATCAACACGAAACTGGTTTTTCTTCCATAACGAATTATCATCTTATTTACTTTATATTAATTTGTTTCCTGTTTTCTTTTCCCTCTATCCCATAGCATGTAAGATCCATGAGGGCAGGGCCTTTTTCTGTCTTGTTCACTCCAGCACCAAGAAGAGGATTTGACACATAGTAGGTGCTCAATAAGTAACTGTGAAATCTAAGGAAGAAAGAGAAGATAGTGGTGACTCACACTGACCGTGTACCTGCCATACACCAAATACCTTGCTTTAGAAGGATGGACACCATCACCTGATCTTCACAAACATGGCACTTCGATGAGCTATTTTTTTTTTTTTTAAATACTCAGCTATTTAAAGCTAATAGTGTTTTCAGGAATAAATCTAAAACTGACTCTCAACACATGCCTTTTCCACTATACCCCATGCCTAACAAACGTGATGGGAACAGATGTGTCATCTTGCAAATAGCAACAACACTTAATGACACACACAATGGAGCGCAATGGAGCGAATACAATGGAAACAATGAAAAACAGAGTGAGTCACGGGGAGTTGCAGGTTTAAACAGGGTGGAGTAGGGGAAAATCACCTTAGGACAAGTATGGAAAGTAAGGTGAGATTTCTAAGATAGAAGAAGGAAATTTCCTGAGCCAGGGATGGGGGGCAGACAGGTGTGGCCTGGGCAAAGGAAGACATCAGTGTCCCGGGACGGTGCAGAGAACAAGAGAAAGGTACTTTACAAAACAGAAATGAAGTGCTGTAAAATCTATCTACAATCCTTCGAAACAGGTGCCCTTGTTCTACTTTTATTTCTTTTCCTCCCTTGGTTCTACTTTTCAAAAGGCAGAAGACATAAATCTTGGCATGTATTAACTCGCAGAGTGTGTATATTTCAGCTTGACGATGAAAGTATCTGAGATAAAAGAGCTAACGTGGAATTAGTAAAAGTAATTATAGTACACGAAGTAGGCAATTTTGTGACTTATGAAGGTAACATTATGGATTATGAGGGAGGCAACTGCGTTATGTGGAGCTCTGAGACTCTTCTTTCTTCTTCCTGTGCACCTACTTTCAAGGATTTGAACTTCATAGGAGAAAAGGCTGAGCAAAGTCTTTGCTACAGACCAGTAGAGTTGCCAGCATCTCAGTGGGTGGGCTTGGATCCGGTGTGTTAGAATCACCTGCTGGCATGTTTGTTACACACGCTCCAACCCAGACCAACTGAATAAGAATTTCTGTGGATGGCACTTTGGAATTTGCATTTTTAGCAAGCTCCCTGAGAACTTTAAGTCTAAGGGGTGTGTATATGTGTGGGGGAGGTGATGGGATGCCTGGATGTTATGCAAAGGAGGGGTGCCTGCAGGCTTGATGAGACACCCTAAGTGCCTTCCAGAGAACCTCACTTACAGATAATTAAGCGTGAAGACTCAGCCTCTTAGGAATCATTGTTACTCTTAGGAATCATTGTTCCTGGAATCCTCAGTTAAAACACTTGAAATTCCAGCTTTGTTCCCCTGCAAGCGCTCCGCCCCCATGGCATGCCTGTGAGGGTCTTTGAGCTTGGAGCTCTTTTTTTAGTCTTAACCCTTTAACTTAAAAGCAAACTGAACTATTTCCAAAACAACAACAGCAACAAACAACAAGGGATATCTATAGTCCGATATATTGTTTGAACTCAGTCCCCAACCCCTGAGTCTAGTGATTTTGAGCATGTTATTTAACTTTTCTGAACCTGTTTTTTGTTTTTTTGTTTTTTTTTAATGCAGATACAATACCCTCCTTGTGAGGTTTTCATGAAAATTAAATGACATCACACACACCAAATGTTTAGCTTAGTGTCAGTCCCAGTGGCAGGCACATAAATAGGAAATAAAAGTTGAGCACAAACAAGTTTATAGCAATTTATTTAAAACTTGAGTGCTGCCTAAATCCCATAAAACTAGTTAGGTTCAATTCAAGTCATTTGTAATCAGGATGGCTACAGAGGAGTAGCTTCAAAGTCCAACCTCTGTGCTGAACATACAGCATTGCATCTGAAATGTCTCAGTAATAATTCCTTAACATCTTGGATTCCTGTTTTCAAACCAAAGTTGTAAGAGAGAGCAGTACCAGGAGAGAAGGTGATGTCTTAGGCAGCCCTCACCTCCACCTTTGATTTTGTTTACTCCCTCTGTCCCCCTTGCAGTTCCTGCCATGTCCACATGGGAGTGTGTCATCCATTATCTGTGTCCCTCCTTTTCTTTTTAATTCCCATTCTCTTTTTTTCTTTCTTTCTTCCTTCTTTGCTTCCATAAATATTTATTCAGTAATTACCGTCATTGCAAGGCTATGTGCTGGCTCTGGGCGCACCAGGAGAATGTGGAATAAATGAATACGGAATAGGAATATGGGCTCTGAAGAAATTATGCACTGGGTACCAGGAAAGCTCAAAGGAAAGACAGCTTACTCATAACAGAATTGAGTAAGAAAAAAAAAGACAAAGATATCTGGAAAGTCTCCAAATTTTTGGAAATCAAACAAGACACTTCCAAGTGAATCATGGATTAAAGGGATCATGTGAGAAATCATAAAATATTCTAAACTGAATGGAAATGGAAACAAAACACACCAAAATGTGTCAGATGCACTGAAAGGAGTGCTTAGAAGGAAATTTATAATTTTATTTTCTTATAGTAGAAAGCAAGAAAGATAAATTACCTAGGATTCTACCTCAAGAAGTTAGAAAAAAAAAGTTAAGTGCAAAGTACGAGAGAAAATGATAAGGATAAGAATGGAAATCAATGAGGAGGGAAAATGAACAAACAATAGGAAACAAATCAATGAAAATAAAATCTGGCTATTGGAAAATATCAGTAAAATTGACACCTCTGGCTAGACTGAATAACAAAAAAGAAGATATAGTATCATGAATGATTAAAAGGACTTAACCACAGATCCTACAGACAGACATTGAAAGGCTCATAGAAAACATTATAAATAGCTTTATGTCAATAAACACGATAACTTCAAAGAAATGAAAAACTCTTTGAAAGACAAATTTTTAAAACTGGCTCAAGAACAATTAGAAAACCTGAATAGTCCTATATCAATGAAAGAAATTGAGTTCATAGTTAAAAACTTTCCAACAAAAAACCCATGTCTAAATGGCTTCATTGATGAATTCTATTAAACACTTAAGGGGAAAAAAAATATTACCAGTCCTACACAAACTCTTTCAGAAAACACAGAAGAAAAAGAAGTAATTGCAAACTCAGGTTATAAGGACAAGTATACCAGGACACCAAAACTATTATAAGAAACAATAGACCAATATCTCTCATGAATATAAATGAAAACATTCTTAACCAAATATTAGTAAGTTGAATAAAATATGAATAAAAAGAATAATATGACTAAATGGGATTAATCCCAGGAATGCCAAGTTGGCTTCACATCTGAAAGTCAACCCATGGAACTCACCGTATTAATAAAGGAGAAAGATCATATGATCATTTTAATAGAAGCTGAGAATTTCACAAAAATGCGTTAAACAAAAACATTAAACAAAATAGGAAGGGAGGGGATCCTCTTTAAACTTATAAAGGGTATCTCCAAACACCTACAACAAACATCATACTTTATGGTGAAACACTGAATACTTCTCCCCTAAGATCAGGAACTAGCAAAGGATTTTCATGCCACTTCTAGTCAACACTGTGCTGGAGGTCTTATTAGTGCAATCATGCAAGAAAACAAAGACATACAAGGGAAGGAAGCAGTAAAACTGCCTTTACTCAGAGATGGCATGATTATGTACACAGAAAAATCCCAAGAAATCTACAAAGAAGCTGTTAGAACTGACAAGTGAATTTAGAAAAGTCCCAGGATACACAATAAATATACAAAGAAATTATATTTCTGTATTGTGATGGTTTTAAAATTTTCATATATTCTTTGACATTCTTCCATTTAAAAGATAGATTCTAATTTCCTTTCCTTGTGTGTGGGCTGGTCATAATAATGTGCTTCTGATGAATAGAATGTGGTGGAAGTGACAATGTATGACTTCTGACACTAGGTCATAATAGGCATTGCTACTTCTGCCTTGTTCTTTTGGATCACTTGGTCTGCGGGAAGCCAGGCACCTCGTCATGACGTTACTTGAGCAGTCCTGCGGAGAGGCCCAAGGAGAGGAGAACCAACTTGCTGGCACCACCTTGTCAACCACGTAAGTGAGTCACCTTGGAAGTGTATTCTCTAGCTTCAGTTACGCTATCATAGATTTCAGCCCCCCAGTCTTGGAGTCCTCAGCTAAAGACCCAGATACAGAGACGTAGAGACAAGTCATCCTCACTGTGCCCTAATCTAAATTCCTGGTCCACAGAAACCATGAGATACTAAATTATTATTTTTATTTCAAGCATCTAATTTTTGGAGTGGCTTGTTATGTAGCAATAGAGAAACTCTAAAAGCAATGAACAATTGGAAAAGGAATAAAATATCAATTCTGATTAGAGTAGCATCAAAAGTTATTTTGATATCAAAATACTAAATGTATGTAAGACCCTTAAAATGAAAACTACAAAGCATCGCTCAAATTAAAGAAGACCTAAATAAACAGAGATGCAGTATTTGTGGATGGAAAGACTCAGGATTATTGACATGTCGATTTACTTTGAATTGATTTACAGATTCAGTGTAATCGAAATCAGTAGCCCTTTGCAGGGAGGTCTTCCTGCAGTGGTATTAGCTACCTTTTTAGTGCTGCCATTCCTGTGGGATTTCTCTCTATGTCTGACTTCCTTGGTTCGTGACTGCACAGCCAAAATCAATAGTTGCCTGTCTCCTGCAGGAGGGCTAGCACAGGGCTTTTCTCTTCCTCAGCGGTTCGGTAAAACAGACCATGGCAATTCAAAACCGGATGGGATGCTTCTAGAACAAGGTTATCCAGGGCTACCTTCTTTAGAGTTTCCAGGTGAGTTATTTTTTGCAGGGCTCCTGCCTACATAAACGCTTGAATGAAAAGGCAAATTGCAAAATTCATAGGCCCATATGAGGTATAGACACTTATAAATGAAGATTTAGAAAAATGGGTAGAGGAAGATACTAATATACTTGTCTAGTGTCCAATCAGTACATGTGAAGGTTCTTTAGAGTGTCCAGGTACCATCTCTATACATTCTTTATTATTTAAGTGCTTTGTTCCTGAATAATTGTACATCACCCGCCATGAGAAAAAGGTAGCAATATTGTTACTATTCATAAAGCCAGGACTCTTTGGAACCTGTCTGTACTGAAACAACGTAGATTTCTTTGCCTCTGCCGTTCCCTAACACCATTTCCTTAATGACTCCGCCAGTCTGCAATCGATCATATGGCCTGTGAACACTGGCTTCTAAGAACTCCCTCAAAAAATCGTTACTGCTCTTGTTAATAATGGCCACAGATGCAAGTCTTACCCAGAATATTAAGAAAAGTGTGAATGATACTTCATTTCTGCCATTCAGAATTTTATAGCACAAACGTACATCAACATATTTTCCTTCTGTGTCTGTCTTCTCTTGGACTCCTTATGCTGTAATCATTGCATTCCTAGAATGTGATTTCTTTCCGTACCGACTCTACCCTGCCTTCCACACACCCCCACGTGTGGGCAGGACAGGTGAGAAGCCAGTGGGCAGAGCCAGAAGGACGATCCCAGTCTCCCAAGGAGTATCCATCCAGCTGAAGACTGGCCTGAGAGAGTAGGAACTTACCTCATGGGGGCATGAGATCTGCTGCAAAGGTCTCTTTGTGTCGTGGAGTGAGATTCTCCAAAGCCTTTGTAAGGGCCAGGCCTAGCTGCAGAGGACTGCCAAACACGTGCCACAGAGGGTGCGGGGGGTGAGGTGACCACCTGAGGGGCCAGCACTGGAGTCTACAGGAAATTCCCTGTTGCCTCCTCAGCCACGCTCCAGTGCTGTTGAAGGGAAGCAGGTCCACACACATGCTTCAGCCCGAGGGTAAGAGTGACCTTCGATAGCCTGGAGCCCTGACCACATGCGGTGTCTGACATGAGGGCCACCTCAAATCATCCTGTCACCAACATTCTGTCAGCTCAGTCATGCAGCAAATATACTGTGACGGCCAGCAGAAAGGATCTATCTGCTCACCAGGACATCCCATCGGCTTGAGTCCCATGTTGATGAGCAACATCTTGTTGAATGTATGGATAAGGATGGAGGGGAAGAGCTCTCAAAAAAGGCTCCAAAGACCAGGAGCCACATGGGTTCCTGTCTAAGCTTAGCCCCACCTGGATGGCTCTGCTCTTCTGGCTAGTCCTGGGCACTAGAAGGATATTTTGGAAAATTTCTAATGTATGGTGATTAACATAACATAATAAAATAAAATTAAAAAAAAAAGAAAATACTTAAAGACCAAAAAAAAAAAAAAGTGTTCCCTAAATAATACATACATGGGGTGGGGACAATTTTTTTTTTTTTTTTTAAGTAGGCTCCAATACAGGGCTTGAACTCAAGACCCTGAGATCAAGACCTGAGCTGAGATCAAGACTCAGACGCTTAACTGACTAAGCTACCCAGGCGCCCGCTAAATAGGACACATGGGATGCAGGCTGACTCCAGGATGCCCTAGTACTGCCAGCCTGGCTGGTCTCGAGGCGCTGGAGGGGGCACTTAGGAAGTTTTGAGGACAGTACTTCAAAGCTGGAAGGAACATCACTCACCTGAGCCTGAGGGTAGTCCCGAGGTTTATTAGCACCCGGCATACTTGTGGTCTACTTTTGACTTTCTCAGGGCATTTCATGTTAGTATCTTCAGGTGAAATAATTTCCCCAAGTGTAAAGGAAAGTCCTACTCAGTTTTTTAAAAAAAACAAAACAGTCTGGGGGCGCCTGGGTGGCTCAGTCGTTAAGCGTCTGCCTTCGGCTCAGGTCGTGATCCCAGGGTCCTGGGATCGAGCCCCGCGTCGGGCTCCCTGCTCCGCGGGAAGCCTGCTTCTCCCTCTCCTACCCCCCCGCTTGTGTTCCCTCTTTCGCTGTGTCTCTCTCTGTCAAATAAATAAATAAAATCTTAAAAAAAAAAACAGTCTGGAAAAGATGGAAACTATTAAGCTACCAAGTCACCTTACCTTTTCTAGATTAAGATGGGAGTTATTATATTAATTTGTTTCCTTGACATAACCACCTCCATTTTTATGGAGTCACCTGGGGCTCTGGTGAACACAGACCATGAGACTGACTTAGATAAATCTGAGTGTGCTGGATTACTACTGTTTCTTCTATTCTCCTACGCTGGACTACGACTTTGGGAGTGCCCTTGTGACAACTCCCATTAGGTCATTACCTCTCAAAGATTCTGGCTAGGACAACGGGAGCCCATAGAAATTCCTGAATTGCTGGAGTAATTCAGCAGTCATTGTTGATATTGTTCTCTTCTTGAAGATGGATCTCAATCTTCCCTCCACATCCTGACTGACCATCTACAAAACATTACACGGCTTGAGGCACCGGATTATTGCCTCAGGCTTCTAAATGTTCTCTTGGCAACCTGTCTCGTCCTCCTCTTGCGTGGGCCAGGTAATTCTAATATGCAAATCTATTAATGTCACTTCTACCACTTGTCACCTGAATGGTCTTCACTGTCCTCCATTCTGTCTTTCTGGCCTTCTCCACATTTTTTTTTCTTGCCTACAGGCCTTTACACATGCTGCTTGGCCTACATGGAACATTTTATTGCCCCATTGTCCCCATTTGCTAATTTATACTTGTTTTTGCGCCTCAACATAAATTTTACTTTCTCTTGGAAGATCACCATCCCCAAACTACTCTTCCCTATTATTTCATAAATCACACTTTAATCATTGCTTTTTTATTTGTCCCTTCCACCAGAATACAAATTTTGTTAGAATAGGGACAGCATCTGTCCTGGCTCCTGTCATAAATACTTTGCCTAACACGACAATTTCATAGAAAATTGTGGATGAATAAATAAATTACATAATGTTTACCACTCTATGAAGTCAGCCTTTATGTTAGTCTCATTCTCTAGATGAGAAAACTGAGGCTCTCCAAAGTAAAATCGTTGGATTTTGTACGCGGAGGAACAGTTTACAGCTGTTCTAGCTCTATCATTTTCCTTTTGGACAACCTCAAAACAAAAAAATGTCTTTGTGTCTTGAAGCTTTAGTGTTTTTCAGGGCAATCATCTTGGTGGTCACTTCCACAGAATCGGGCAGCAGTGGGGGGGCGGGGTCATGATGTATTATAAAAGTATGGATAGGTGCATTGGAAATCTTCAGAGTTATTTGTATCTTTAGTATAATGGTCTCTATACCATCCCAGTTGTCATCTTTAATATGGGTCTCAGCCAAGTCACAAATATTTCATGACTTGATTATTCCTGCTCTGACTCAGTAATTCTTAACAGCCTTGCTCGTATCATGAAGAACCTCCAGGTCCTGATACCACACTCCTAATCCATGGCACTCCTCCACCAACCAACAAACAAGCCACCCCAGCTTTGTTCCAGCGTCAACAGCGCACAGGGAATGAAGTTCACAGCAAAGCTTAGCTCCATATGTATCGGAAGAATCCAAAGTGGTGGGCAGATTCTTTAATCAAACAATTCTTTGTAATAGAAATGAGATCCTACACGTTTTTCATGTTTGCTGTTGAGAACAGAACTGTCCAATTAAAGAAAATACGAATCACATTGCTACACTAGCGCCTGTGAAAACACCTTGGGTTTTTAAAAAAAGGCTTGTTTTCTCTCAAATGCTCTAAAAAAGCTCTATTATCTATGTACCTATTCTGGAAAGATACATACATATGTGCGAATGTTAACAGACTTATACGTCTCATAGGAAATTCCTTCCCCATCACTACCTCTGGGATCCAGGATTATTAAGACTATGAAAGAACACCATTCTGCAGAGATTTCAAAGCAGAGCAGGTAACATCTGAACATTGCATTTTACTGCAAATGAGAGGAAGAATATGAATATTTGACTGGCCTCGGTCTCTTGCCGTCCTTAAATTTCAGTCTGAAGGAATACAAAGAAGTCAAAACACAGTCTAACTCTGAGAGAGGAGAGCCCAGCCCCCCTCAATAATTTTAAAACAATTAAGCAAGCAATGACAAAGATGAAATCAAAGTATTTTCAAAGGAAGGATCAGGTCACAAGGACAGAAAAATACCAAGTTATGCCACTGATCAGAATTCCTAATAGGATGGTATTAATACTACCAGGAATAATAATACCAGAAGGGGTAATGATACTCTGACAAAGGTAGATAGATAAAACAGGTGGTTGGTATAACCACCCTGTAAGTTACAAATATGGAATTAAAGGTCAGAAGTGTCCACCTTGTATCCGTTTTGGACTCTTAGATGTTTGGTAAGAATTTTCCCCTTGCTTTTACTCATGATGTTTCCTGAAGAGGTAGCAAACCAACACTGAGGGGGCCATCCAGCTAGCAGACATGCTTCGTTAGGTTCACACAATGGGTTTTGTTAAACCTATATTTCTATCTTCAGAAGTTGAAGGGTCTGGCAACACTGACCTCCATATTGCTGAGTGACAACAGTCAGTGGGAGCCGAACACTTGGCGCCCTTTCAATGGGTCATGTGTTTGCTACAATTGTTTTCCCTTTTATTTTCTTATACCAGCCCCCCTTTATCCACATCATCTGCCTGGCCCCTTCAAGAATAGGAGCTTGCAACTCCTACTCCACAGAGACTGTCCTTCCCACCCATCTCTACCTGTTCAAATTCTAGTCATCATTCATGGTTCATCTCAAGTGTCAGCCTCTCTTTCCTTTCCCTGACAATCCAATATGAGCTGACCCTCTTTTGAATACTTTCAACATTCCTTACATTTCGGCTGTAGCCCACACAGTACCCAGTAATAATACCATTATTATCTGTATTGTACTTACCTTGCTGGTGTCAGATTTATAAGCTTACACATTCATTCAGCAAAAATTGATTAAGTACAAAGTGCCACACACTAGATTAAGTTCTGTGGATATTGTGACGAATAAAAGAAACAGGCCCTCGAGGAGGTACCGAGAGCAGGATCTCTGTTGCCCAACCCGGCTTCCACCGCAGAGCCTAGGAAAGTGCCTCGTACCTCACTTGGCATTTTTTGAAGTGAATTTTCGGCAGCCATTAACTTTGTTTACACCATTCCATTAAATAAAAGCATTAGAGCTGTATTTCTTCAAAAGGCATTCTGAAAATCAACTTTCATTCATGCATACTAACCTCTAAAGGTTTCTTCTCCCATTCCAGTTACTCTGAATCACCAAGGTTTCATTCTGAAAGAATACTCAGAGTACTCCGATGTCCCTCTGAATTTATTTACCTGGGTAACTGCTGAAAGAGAGGCGACTACTGCTGGTGTCTTTATCTTTGATGTTGAAGTCCCAGTGTTTATATATCCTGAGCATGGCAGCGTATGTGTACCAGCTTGAGTGAGCAAAAAAGATGTTCTCAAATCCGGGAAGAACCTATAGCCAGAATCATAGTGAATGACGCAGAGGGATACAGATAACTGACTACAAGTGTAGAAAGTGTACAGGGATTGTGTCAATTTGGGTGTTCATTACTATATTTATTATCAGAAAATATGGCCAAGGAGCACAACATTAACCTCTAGTGTGCACAAAACAGACAGACTCTGTCCTTCAAGTATCCAAAATGGAAGACTGTGGGAGGCGGGAGCGGCAGGTGCATATGGCACGAGGAATGGTGGAAGAAACAGAGGTAACATCATGAACTTCCAATTCCCTCCATCAGCTCCTTCGAATTCTTAACTTCTAGACAGAGGACCCATGAGCTTATAGATGGCTCCAGCCAGGGTTGAGATGTGGCCACACTTGGATTGACATATAGAAAAAGTCTGCGCGGCCCGGAGCAAGGAAAAAGACAGAGGCTGCTATGGGTCTCACCTTAATGAGAGCAGAGCAATGTCCCATGTCCCATCTCTTAAAAACCTTCAGGCTGGAATTTTTTGTTTGAGAAACCGAAGGAATCAGATCCAACAGATCTCCAACGGCATTCAGGAACTGAATCTGGAACAGGGTCATGGGCTGGGGAAAAGACAAAGACCCTCTTAACAGTGATTTGTGACAGTTGGATGTCATTTTCTTGTTTTCTTGTTGTCAGGGATCCATTCAGTTATTCATTTGGGAAGGGTCCCTAATGGAACAAATGCACTAGATTTTATTGTAGCTTACAAAATAATTATTACCTTATGGTTTGTAAGACATGTTTTGGCATGTTTTGATATCCAAAACACTAGCGGTATTTGGGGCCAAATAATTCTTCCTTGTGAGGGGTTGTGCACTATAAAATATTTAGCAGCATCCCTGGCCTGTCCCCATTAGTATCAGTAACACCCTCCCGGTTTTGATTACCAAAAATGTCTCCGGGCATTGCCGATTATGCTCTGGAGGGAGACTGCCCACAGTTGAGAATCACTGCTTTACAGCAAAATATTTAACGGAGATACCTTTTGATTTTGATTGTGGGTTTCATGGTAGGACTAACTGGCTCGACAGCATTTACCTCAAAGCAATGATCAGACTTGAACATGAACTTCGTGCCAACTAGACAGCACTGTGCCAGCAAAAGTCAGTCCACCAGAGTAGCCTGGGGCTGAGCATCTACAAATTGGCTTTTAGGCAGAGTTGGTGAAAAGACAAACACCAATGACATGTTAACTGGAAAACGAAAGCGAAAAGAGCAAAAACCAGAACCTGATTATTTATTTATGTGCATATTCTCTTTGTGTTGTCCTTTGACTAAGTCATACTTTCATTATTCAAAGTTTAAAAAATTATGATGGGGCGCCTGGGTGGCTCAGTCAAATGAGCATCAGACTCCTGATTTCGGCTCAGGTCATGATCTCGGGGTCGTGGGATTGAGCACCACGTCGCGCTCTGCGCTTGAGATTCTCTCTCTGCCCCACCCCAAATAAATAAATCGTTAAGAAAAAATTATGATAAGATCAGTAGTAGAAATGCTCCTCACTCCTATCCTCCATTTGTTCGGGTACCACCCCGTCTCCAGTTTACCACTTTTATTGGTTTCTGTGTCTCTCTCCAGACTTTCTAATGTGTCTTATAAATACATTTTTACACAAATGGTAGTGTATTATATGCACTACTTTTCACCTTGATTTTTTTTCCTCTTAATATTTTTCACTCGTTCTGGCAATCTTTCCATATTAGATGTAAAAATCTTCCTCATTCTCTTAAACAGTATTCCAGTAAATGGATTACACTATATTTTAACCAGGATTATACTGATGGACTTTCAGGGGCTTTCTAGTCTTTTGCTGTTATAAACAATGTTACAATAATCCGTCTTGGACCCATGATTTTGTATGTGTGTAAGTCCATCTGTAGGACAGATACCTAGAACTGGTTTTGATTTTAATAGACGTTGCCAAATTGTCTTCACAGGGCTTTTTTTAATAGACACTCTTCCAGCCTCAACAACATACTGAGTTTATTTCCAATTGGATAGGCAAAAAACAGTATCTCATTATAGTTTATATTGGCAATATTTTATGAGGAATAAGGCTGAGCATGTTTAAAAACCTTTGGATTTTTTTTTTTTTGCAAACTGTTCATATGCCTTATTTATTTTTCTCATTCTTTTTCTTACTAACTTTTAGGAGTTCTTTAAATATTAAGAAGATTAGTTCACTGCCTGATATGAATTGCAAATACTGTTTTTCAGTTTTTAATTTGCCTTTAATTTTTTGCTTTTTTAATTTCTTTAGTTTATTTTTTTAAAGATTTTATTTATTTATTTATTTATTTGTCAGAGAGAGAGAGGGAGGGAGAGAGAGAGCACAAGCAAGGGGAGCAGCAGGCAGAGGGAAAAGCAGGCTCCCCATGCCTTTATTTTTTTAATTAAGAATGATACCATACAAAAAAAAAAAAAAAGAATGATACCATACATATGAAAGAACAAAGATGCATATGCACAATTTAAGAAGAAAAAAAAACACTTATGAACCGACCTGACAGATTAGGAAATAAAATATTAGCTGTGCCTTGGAAGCCTCCAATCTCATCTCCCTCCTTACCAGCAGTAACCACTGTGCTAAATTCTGTGTGGCTCATTACCCCCTTTTCTGTTACTTTGTCATCTGTGTATACATCCCCAGGCAGTGTATTTTTAAATTTGCCTGCTTTTGTGTTTGTATAAATAGAATCATATTGTGTACATTCTTCTGTTCAACATTGTTTTTTTGACATTCATCAATGTTGATCGTGTAGAAACAGCACATTCATTTTCATTGCTATAAGGTATTCAATTACATGAATATATGGTACCATGATGTACTTACGATGAACATTTGGAGCATTTCCAGTTTGCAGCAAAACAATGGTACCGTGAACTTTTATGTACACAGACCCCCCCACATACAAGAATGTCTTTAATCTCTGAGTGGATTTGCTAGGTTGTAGAACATATGTTATCTTTAAATGTTTCAAGTAACATCCAATCCTTTTCCAAGGCAGTTGGAACAATTTACTCAATCCAGCAGTGGTTAAGATTTCCCACTTCCAGTGTGTAATAGAATCTCATTGAGGTTATTTATTTATTTATTTTTATTTTAAAGATTTTCTTTATTTGAGAGAGCGAGAGAGCAAGAGAGGGAGAGAGAGAGCACAAGCAGGGGAGTGGCAGAGGGAGAGGGAGAAGCAGACTCCCTTGGGGAGCCCAATTTGAGGCCCCACTCTGGGGCGATCCCAGGACCCTGGGATCATGACCTGAGCCGAAAGCAGACGCTTAACCAACTGAACCACCCAGACCCTCCCTCATCAAGGTTTTAATCTGTGTATCTTATTGAAATTAAGCATTTCTCCACATTTTTATGGGCCATTTTTGTTTCCTTTTCTGTGAAATTCCTGTTGATATTTTTGCCCATTGCTTTTTTTTCTATTGGGTATTTTCTTTTTTTTAAATTTATTTGTTATTTACGTATTTCTGAAACAAACCCTTTGTTAGTTAAATGTATTGCAAATATTTTCTCTTGGTTTGTAGGTTATTTTTCCACTTTCTATACAGTGTCTTCTGATGAAAAGAAATTTAATTAGCTGAATTTATATTTTTCTTCATGGCTAGTACTTTTTTTGTCTTGTTTGAGATATTGTTGCTTACCCTAAAACATAGTCTCCTAGGGGATGCTCAGTGCTACTGGATCAATGCTACTCTCATTATTTCTAAGCCTTCTCAAGGGGGCAAAGTAAGAAAATATGTATTTTTTTAAGGAAGCTAAAAGTAATGATTTCTTGCGTCTATAACTTTAAAAACTACAAGGTCTCAACTTCATTGACTTTTCTTATGTTGAAAATCTTGATATTCAATGTATTTATTTATTTGCTTTATCTTACTATATTTATAAAATTTTAAAATAACAACACTAATATTATTGCTAAAGTGAGATTACTGAATTACAGTTTAAGGTTGTTTTGTTTTTGTTTTATGGTGGTGGTTCTTGTCCTTAGGATGTATCCCATTAAGGATGTATAGTGATAACTGTGTTAAGGTCACTGGAAATAACCACTCTCTGTGTGGTTATGCCATGAACTTGATATATAGTTAGATATATTCATGTCAATTCATTTTAAGATTTTAGGGACTGTTTTTCTTCCAGGTGATTAAATTTTGTTTTATAATTATGAACAGCATTTACATGGTTCCCAAGTCAAATATATATAAAGATACATTCAGAGAAATGTATATTTCATTCCTGTCCCCTCCCTTTTCTTTTCTCCCTTTTTTGGTAGGTAATCTTTTTTTTTTAAGTATTGGGTTTATTCTTTCATTGTTGTTCATTCTTGGCAAGTTAAGCAAATCAATCTATCTATCTATCTTTCCATCATCTTATTTCCATTTCTTACGTAAAAGACAACAAACAATTCACACTGGTCTTCACCTTACTTTTTTACACTTCATACCAGATCCTGAACCTCACTCCATAACAGTATTTGGAGATCTACCTCATTCCTGTTATAGCCACATCATTTACGCAGCCAGTCTTCTATGTATTTGGCTGTTTTCAGTGTTTCTGATATTACAAATTATCTGCAATGAAGAGACTGGCACATAAGCCATATTGAATTTTTGCCTGTGAACCTTGGTGATAATTGTAAAAATGGGATTCCCGGATCAAAGGGTATATGAGTAGGCAATTTGGGTACTGAGTGCCAAGTTTTCTCTCCATAGCAAATACACTGTTTTGTATTACTACCAGTATTTAGGGAAAGGGCTTTTTTCCCCCTTAGTCTTGCCAGCAGGGTAGACATTCACATTTTGGAATTTCTGCCAAATTGACAAGCGAGAAAGTAGAGAAAGTATGTTTCAGGATGGTTTTAATGTGTATTTCTAAACTTATGAGTAAGGCTTTGTTCATATGATTAAGAATTTTTTGCATCGCTTTTCTGTGAACTTTTTGTTTATTTTGTCCAATGTGTGTGTGTGTGTGTGTATATATACATATATATATATATGTATATATATACCCAGTGTGTGTGTGTGTGTGTGTGTGTGTGTGCGTACGCACAAATGTGTGTCATAGAGGGTGGGAAGCATAGAACTTGTACTCCTAGACATTTTGTCTTAACAATTATATCACCAAAGATACTAACTTTATTAGGTTAGTTAGACAGCCAGTACATTCATTCAGTACAGTCTTTAACCTACTCCAGAGCATAGTATTATGAAAGAGATTAAGAGCTAAAGAGATTGTGTGTTAAGCTTGAATTTTCTGTCACTGAGTCAGGTGCTAGCAATATAACAAGACAGTGCTTGTGTGCGAGAAATTTATGTGCTAGTCCTAATTTGACCTGCTTCTAGGTTGCAATGTTATTTTAAAGATAATTCTCAGTATTCTTGCCATTCTTTCAATATTCTTGTCATATTTTAAAGATAACTTTCAATATTCAATATTCTTGGCAATAATATTGCCAAATGCCAATATAAATTCTGAGCAGCTTTTTAAAAATCTTACCTTTGTCCTTTCTAACTTAGCCCTCCTCATTGCTCCTACATACAGCCCATTCATTTGTGTCGTAACATAGCCTATATGTCTCCAAAATGGGTCATCCTTGTAATCTTTTATGTTTTTCCGGGTCCACTGATCTTGCTTCCTGCAAGAGAAATTAGATTTGCTCTAGAGATCTCCATGGTTGCTCATCCAAAGCTAAATTAAACCCAGGCATTTAGAGATTATATATTCAGATACTTATGCTAGTGTAATTTACATTCTGGATCTTGTAACATTCCAATCATTTTGAAAGGCTAACAGAGCAAATCCTAAATGATTTTCAAATTCTTCCTAGGACTACGACTCTTCCTTGATAGCTTCCTGCATGCTCTATCTAGGTCTAACATTTAGCCTCTTGTGATACTGAAATCTACAAAAGTCAAGGATAGACCATCCAAATGCATTTCATATAAAACCACAATGTCTCACTAAATCGGTACGGATAAATCATTAACTTTTTTTCGTATATGGAAGTCGTAAAGTTAAAGAACAACAACGACAACAAAAAACTCCTAAGGACAGGGTAGTTTATATACGTTTATATTTCTCTCCAATCGTTTTCATAGTTTATGATTCATTCGATTTCAGTTGTTACCAGTAACTGCCTCAACACCTCTGTCCTAGCATGCTTAGCAAGAGAGTCTTGTTTTTTATAGTCCTTCCATTCTGTCTCTCCTCTTTTAGTTCTCTGCACTTTCTAGGGAATGATTTGACATAACTTTGTATACTGAAAGTTATTTCTGATTTGTTCAGTCTATCTCCAGATCAGCCTTAGAATACAGGTCATTGCTTCACGGGATCTAGCCCAATAATTTTTAACGATGCTCTGTAGGACTTTAGCATTCGACAAAGAGGTTGCTCAATGTATGATCTGGAGGGCCAAACCAGGAGCCCTTTTGTCCCCAGATTAATCACAGTCACAAATATAAAACAAATCCCACATATAAAACAAATAGACAACAACTTTTCTGAATATTGAGAATTACTAAGTTTCCAGAAGACTTGATTACAATGACCATGTTCTCTGAGGATGTTCAGAATAAAGACTAGTAACAGCCAGTACTCCAGCCAAGAAGAGTAACCAGGCCCATGACACAGAAGCACCTCAGAGGGAGGAGGAGGGATCCCTAAAGGATCCTCAGGCGGAAGCAGTCCAGGCATTTAACTTTGCCTTCCTTACTCTGATGGTGTCTTCCTCCAGATGTGTAATCAATAATGACATTCAACCTGACCTTTGAAAGAGCCCAAATTAGAAGACATGTTGTCTGCAACCAGTTTTCATGTCATTACCCAAATGTGCTAAACCTTACTACAAGACCAGCTCTGGAGTCCTGCCTAAGAGATAGAAAAGCAAATTGGCAAAGGAAAAATTGCTGTTTGCAATGACAGATTCAGGCCCTGCAGTCTCAGTAACAAGAGGAAAGCTATTATACATACGCCATAAAATCTTGCACTTTATCCACGATGGAAGGTTTCTTAATCAGCTGTGGGTAGAGGTTAATGAAGTGGTCATACATGTGTCTGAAACAGAAGAAAATGGTTACATTTCTATTTTTCTTCATAGAGTAGTCCATCATAGCAGATTATACAATTTTTTGGACTAACTATAAAGTCCCCCTATTGCAAACCTGTCCTATCTTTTTTTTTTCTTTAAAGATTTTATTTATTTATTTGATAGAGAGAGAGAGAATGAGAGCACAAGCAGAGGGGAGTGGGAGAGGGAGAAGCAGCCTCCCTGTTAAGCAGGAAGCCTGATGCCGGACTCTATCCCAGGACTCTGGGATCACGACCTGAGCTGAAGGCAGATGCTTAACCAACTGAGCTACCCAACCCCCACCAGATATAGATTTAGTAATGAATAATGTACAGTACTACTTAGGTTTCTGAACAAAACGTAAACAAGATCATACTATCACTCTAACATTTAATTCTCTCACCACAACGTATGTTATCATCTGCAGTTTAAATTTATTATTTTCATCTGCTGATAGTATTCCATGGTATTACTACATAAGAATTCATGCATGCAACCTCAAACATTGTTGTAAATGTCTCTTCTTACATATTTGCATGTTCTTCTGGAATATATTTAGCATATATAAAAGTAGAATTGTGGGGTTGAATAGCCTATATTATCTATAGTTACTAGATATTGCCAAGTTGTTGTTCATAGGGATTGTACCCATTTATATTCCCACCAGCTACGGATTAGACTTCTCCTGCCTCCATAGCCTCACCAACACTTGGTATAATCACACTTTTTAATTTTTGACAATTTAGATGGTTTCTCATTATTTTAATTTTCTCCCCCCCCCCCCCGATTATTGGCTATTTGGGATTCTTTATTTTAAAACTTACTTTTAAAATAAATAAATAAATAAATAAATAAATAAATAAATAAATAAATAAAACTTACTTAAAAAAATAAATGTGGGGGCACCTGGGTGGCTCAGTAGATTCAGTGTCTGACTTCGGCTCAGGTCATGATCTTGGGATTCTGGGATGGTGCCCCGTGTCTGGTTCTCCGCTCAGGGGGAGAATCTACTTCCCCTCTTCCTCTTTCTCTGCCCCTCCCCCCCACTCATCCTCTCTCTCTCTCTCAAATGAATAAATAAAATCTTAAAAAAAAAATAAATGTGTTGGGGCACCTGGGTGGCTCAGTCAGTTATGTGTCCGACTGTTAATTTTGGCTCAGGTCATGATCTCAGGGTCGTGAGATCAAGCGCTGCAATGGGTTCTGTGCTTAGTGTGGAGTGTGCTTGAGATTCCCTCTCTCTCCCTCTGCCCTTGCCCTCACCCCCCCATCCCCACTCACATGAGTTCTCTTGCTCTCTCAAATAAATAAATTAATAAATAAATAAATTAATTAATTTAATTAAATGTGTCTCATGCTGTAAACATTTTTTAATTGATATAATTAACATATAACATTGTGTAAGTTTAAGGTGTATAATGTGTTGATTTGATACATTTATAGATTACAATATAATTACCACTGTAGCATTAGCTAACACTTCTATCACATCACAAAATTATTTTTTTTGTGTGGTGAGAACAATTAAGATCTAGTTTTGTAACAACTTTAACATTTATAATACAGTATTGTTGACTATAATCACTACATTGTGCAATAGATCTCCAGGACTCATTTATCTACTAGTTACAAATTTGTACCCTTAAACATCTCCCCAATTAATTGATGAAAATAATCCATTTATATTTATTTTGATTTAATATGTTTGTGTTTGTACAATCTTTTCTGTTTTCCATTTACCGTTTCTTTCTTTGTCCCCCTTTTTATGTTTCCCTTGTTTAGATAACAGTTTCATTATCCTTCTTTTTACTTCTGCTAATGTAAAAGCTGTAAAATCTATTTCTATTCTTTTAGTGATTATCATTAATTTTTAGAAACATTCATAACTATGAATTTCCTTATAAAGTCTAAATTAATTTTATATTTCTCTCCTCCTTCAAACATGATTCATATTTTAGCAAGTTTTAACTGACCATTGACACCCCCATCATAGTATTATTCAAAGATTTAGTTTTATTTTTTTAATTAAAATTTTTCTATTAAAATATCTTTTTAACTTTTACAATCAAATTTTATTAACTTCTTTGTTCCTTGTATTAACTATTGCTCCTTATATCCCAAAATTTCCCTCCTGCTATTTTTGTTAATGTACACACTATTATAGTTTAATAGAAGTCTGTGGGTGGTAAAACATTTTAATTTATGTATATGAAAATATCCTTATTTTGCCCTTGCTCTTAGATGATTTAAATGGTTATAGAATTTGGGTTTAGTTATTTTCCTGTAGTACTTTTAAAATATTATTTTCATATCATCTGGTTTTATTGTTGCTGATGAGAAATGTGTTGCCAATCTAGCTGAGATTCCTTTGTAGTCAATGTCTTTTCTTTCTAATAGCTTTTTTTTTTTTAAGATTTTATTTATTTGACAGAGAGAGACACAGCGAGAGAGGGAACACAAGCAGGGGGAGTGGGAGAGGGAGAAGCAGGCTTCCCACTGAGCAGGGTGCCTGATGCGGGGCTCAATCCCAGAACCCTAGGATCATGACCTGAGCCGAAGGCAGACACTTAACAACTGAGCCACCGAGGGGCCCCTCTAATAGCTTTTTTAAAAAAGATTTTATTTATTTATTTGTCAGAGAGAGAGAGAACTCACAAGCATGGAGAGTGGCAGGCAGAGGGAGAAGGAGGCTCCCCATTGAGCAAGGAGCCCAATGTGGTATTTGATCCCAGGGCCCTGGGATCATGACCTGAGCTGAAGGCAGATGCTTAACTGAAGGCAGACGTCCCTCTTTCTAATGGCTTTTAAGATTATTTATCCCTGGCATCTCTGGGTGGCTCAGTCGGTTAAGTGTCTGACTCTTGATTTTGGCTCAGGTCATGATCTCAGGGTTGTGAGACTGAGCCCCGTGTTGGGCTCCACACTGGGCATGAAGCCTGCTTGAGATTCTCTCTCTCCCTCTCCCTTTGCCCCTCCCCCCCAAAAAACATTTTTTTATAAGATTATTTATCCCCAATTTTCTGTAGTTTCACCCACAATGTTGTAGCAACTTAATAGATGTGTCTTCTGACTAACGACTCATGTGTTTGTAAATGTTGATAAATTCTCAACTATTACCCTGTCAACTATTGCTTAGCTGCAATTTCCTCCAGTCACTTTTTCTGGGATTCCTAATAGATGTATGTTGGAGTTTCTTAATCAAACTGCTCTATCTAATAGCAGGTCTCTCATTATTTTTACCCTTTATCTCTTTGGGAAATGTTTTATGTAAACTCCTCAATACTAATTTCTGATTCAGATTTTTTCTCTGATTGTGTCAAGTTCAGGGTTTGCCCATTTATCATTTTTTTAAAATTTCCATAACTTTCATTTATAATATTTCACAGTTTCTTTAAAAGTCTACCTGTCCTCTTATTTATTCCTTTTTTGTTTCATAAATTCTTCAAGTTTTACATCATTTATAACTAAGAGTGTCTTAGGCATATTTAAAGCCTTTATTAAACCATTCTATGAAATTAATCTGGCGTATATTCATGATATTATTGTTGATTTTGTTGACTGTTTTTCTTTCTTTCTTTCTTTTTTAAAATATTTTATTTATTTATTTATTTATTTATTTGACAGAGAGAGAGAGACAGTGAGAGAGGGAACACAAGCAGGGGGAGTGGGAGAGGGAGAAGCAGGCTTCCCACCAAACAGGGAGCCCGATGTGGGGCTCGATCCCAGGACGCTGGGATCATGACCCAAGCCGAAGTCAGGTGCTTAACAACTGAGCCACCCAGGCGCCCCTTGTTGACTGTTTTACTTAGCAGTCAATTTCTTTGTGTATTTTGGAACTTTGGTATGCAAGCATTTCAAGTTATTTGTTTATATTCTCATATTCTCTCTCTCTTTTTTTCTCTCTCCCTACCTCCACCACCCTCCTCTCACTTTTCCCTAAATGACTGCATCTGACTCTGTGAAAACCAGGTCTTATAGTGGCTTTTTGGGGACTTCTTTCCTATGGGGATATTGCAGATATATCTGTAATTGAACCAGCACATGGATGATTTGGTTCTTGTTGGCCCACCCCAACCCCCCCCCCAATCGTAAGCTCATGGTTTCTTATAATCTGTACACTAGGATGCACATCAGTATAAATTATTCTGTGGCCTCTTAATTTTATAAACTGTCAAAAGTATCGAGGTTACTTCAGTTCAGCCTCGACTCAGCTCACTCAAGTCCTGAGGCCTTCACCCATCAGCGGGGATGGCTGTCTCTGCCTGTTTCATGCCAAGAGCCCAGCAGATCCACAATTCATCACTGTTTTCTATACTATTTCTGGCTCAAAAGATGTTTAATCTTGTTTTGGGACCCACTGTATTACTATAATGCTTTCTATATATTTTATCTACCTTTTGCTATAAGTTTGGAGCAATGCTCTCTGGACGGAAAATTTAACTAAGGTCCTAGTTCTGGTTTTTATTTGATGCTTTTTACTGACTGAGGAAGGTTGGCATTGTAAACAGGAGGTGGTGACTCAGATTCCAAGAACAGGAATTCGGCTCGCTATACTTTGGAACTTCAGATATCATTTATCTAGTAATTTCCAGAACTAAAACTGATAAAATGAGAATAGTTCTATTGCCAGTTAGGTAAACAACATTAAAATCCTTTGAAATCTTTTATGATCCTTGAATTCAATAAATTCACTTCATGAGAGCTTTTCCTTCAAATTATTTCTAAATCTTTTTTAAAACTGAGTTATCCCATTTAACTTTTGTTCACATATTTTTTCATGGTGCCACATTTATATTATTAAGATCATCACGTTTCTCTATCTACCACCTCTAAAAAGGAGGGAGAGAACAGCAATAAAGCTAGACAGGTCTGTGGGTGACAAGAAAGGGACCCTCTGCCTGGGCTCATACTCCAGGTGAATGGAATACAGAAACTCCCTGTGAGTTTGATGACATGATTTAGTTGCTTGGGGAGGAAACAACCCATAGTTTGCCACCCCATGGCTTCATGGAGAAGTGGAGATGGCTGCTGGGGCTGTCTGGGCTCATGAGCCTTGCATTCCTCAGTGAGCTCTGGGGAGCAGTCAGACATTTTTTTTTTTGTATGGCCTGACAGGGAATAAGTGGACATTGGACCAGCTGGGGGCAGAAGACTACTTACACTTGTGGTGACGACTGCCAACTCAGATGGCACTGATTATATAGCTGGAGACCAGGGACACCAAGAAACCTCATCAGATGTCACACAGGGAAACATCCAAGCTAAAGACTGAACAAGATTGTTCCAATTCGGTGGATGCCGGAGAAGGACAAAGGACAACCACTGATTAAACATCTCCCCTCCCTCCAAGGTGCAGCAGTAATACCAGTCCATGCTGAGAAAAAGGGTTTGGAAGAGGAGTGAAACATTCTGAATTGACTCAGTTTAAATAATAAGTTATTTGTTTGTATAGAAATGGCTATGGTAACATGTTCTGCCATCAGGAGTTTCTTAAAAGGTTTTATATAAAAACAAAGTTCTATTTTGGAAAAAATAGTTTGTAAGCTATAGACCCACAAGGCTCGTTCAGGTAAAGAAACAAAAAAGGTCTTCATAATTCTTACCCAAAGTCTTCATCACTGTACACTGCCTACTCTCCATCCAGAGTTCTAGATCCTCTCAATTTTTTCAGTCTATTTCAAAATAGAGCTAGGTTTCTCAACTGGAGTGATTTTTTCCTCCACAGGGCATTTGATGATGTCTGTAGGCATTTTTGGTTGTCACACTAGGGGGGTGTGTGGGGGGCAAGGTGCTGCTGGCATCTAGTGGGTAGAGGTCAGGGATGCTGCTAAACACCCTGCAATGCACAGGACAGCCCCCACAACAAAGAATTATTTGACCCAAAATGTCAATAGGACCGAGGCTGAGACACTTCGAAACAGAGGAACATGAATCTTGACTTGGGGGTGGTTGCTGAAGATGTCCACATAACAATAGACAGGACAGATGGAGGTATAGATGGGTAACTGGGTTGGAATCATGGAGCATTTATTTCTCTTTTTTGGTTGGGGGTGGGGGGACCAGATTTTTCTATTCTGACATTCAGAGCAGGGGAAGAGACACCTCCACCTTGGATAACAGATCCTGCCCCATTCAGGAGCCCTGAGGACTACAGTCCACTTTCCTCAGGTTGAGGCCCTTCTCTGATCCCTGGGTCTGGGATTCTACACTTTTGTGTGGTAGAGCAATAGAGGACAGCAGTTAAGGGTAGAGACTTTGAATTCTGAGTTCAAAGGTTGACTTCACTACTTCTAGGTGGCATGACCATAAGCAAGCTGCCCAACTTCTCCGTGCTTCCAAATTCTCATCACACAGAGCCAACACTAGGATCCACCTCATGGATGTGTTATGTTGATTCCAGCTCTGTGGTGTGTAAAGTCAGTAAGTTTCCTCCTAAGCTGGCCGAGACTTTGCTTACCTTTACGTCTCTCACATGCATGCGCATGTGAGAATCATTAAGACACACATACTCCCACCCTACCCTGAGTCTCTTTGCATCACGTTAATACCATATCATTTAGCACCTGTTAGGAGCTGTCTTCTACTCTTTTCTACTTGCTTTAACTTTCTGGCCCTGAGACCATAACAAGCTCCTCTAGAATTTCCTATAGCAATGAAGCCAACTGCTTGCGTACATGTATATGCGCGCTGAAACTCTAGCTCGACAACCTGGTCCCTGCTTACTAGTTTTGTGACTTTCGGCTTGTTACTTAACTCCTCTGTGCTCAAGTGTTCACGTCAATAATAATGGGAATAATAATATGTACATCACAGTGTTGTGGAGTAAGTAATTTAACTTGTAAAATGCTTTGCACAGTGTCTGGCCCATTTTAAATGCCATATAAGAGCTAGTCATCGCCATCACTGTCATCATCATCAGGAGGAGCACCTTGTATTCATGGGAAGGTCCAAATAATTACTAGTTCTTGGGCCATTTGATATATTTGAGGATGGAAATGTGTCTCACTTTGCTTTGCCTACCGTCTTGAGTGGGAAGCATGTTGCGTTTCTAGCATCGAAGGAGCAACGGGGGGCTGTGGAAGAGATTCTTGAGGTATTTCT
This sequence comes from Halichoerus grypus, assembly GCF_964656455.1. Classification (NCBI taxonomy): domain Eukaryota; kingdom Metazoa; phylum Chordata; class Mammalia; order Carnivora; family Phocidae; genus Halichoerus; species Halichoerus grypus. Next base: position 89,140,053 of record NC_135717.1, read on the forward strand.
TGGGAGGAGGCCAGAAACAAAAGGGACCACCTTTGACTAACTTCCTCTACTTGTGCCATAATCTTGCTAGAACCTCCTTTCATCCTAGTTTTACCAACTGTTGTGTCAACAATCAACTTAAATGGAGTTCTCTTTGAAGAATGTGCTCAGGAGCTAACCCACCCCCTGCCTTTCTCCCCCTCCCCAGAGCCTGGCACAAGGCAGTGTAACATGTGTTTGCTGCAGTGAATTGGCTCGCTCCAACTAGAGAATTCCAGAGGAGATATTTCAGCCACTGCCTCAGCCACACACGGGCTCAGCCACTTTATTAAAAACTGGAGCAGACCTGGTACCCACACCCTCATCATCATTCTTTGCAGAAAAGTTTCATGACTCATTTTACTAAGACCCATCTAGGACTATTTATCAGCTTTTACATCATTAGTGAGACATGAGCCAGCCCATCAAGTTAAAAAACTAAGGAAGAAACTCCATTTGGCCATGGTTGCTAGACACTGCATTACATGGAAATATGTACCTCACACTTTTGGTTCATCCTTAAAGAACTGGAACAGCACAGGATTCAATTAAACCTAATCAGCAATGTAATTAAGTAACTGCTGGGGGCAGAAGCGCTGTGCCAGGTGTCTGGGGTATATAAAGATGAATAAGATAGGGATCTGCCCCCAAAGCACTAACAGATGGCGGAGGGGAGAGAAGGAGCTCAATCCAGTGGGAATGGAATCGGAGAATGCTTTGAGGAGCTAGCATGTGAGATGGGTCTTGCGGGGCTGAGCAGTATTTCAATTGCTGGAGATGGGGGAGGCAGCATCTGGCTCTCAGAGAACGCAGTGCTAAGAGTTGCTGGAAAGGGATGTGTGACAGGTTGACGGGGCAGCATGGGAGAGCTCAGGAGCCCACCTGGAAGGAATGTTTGCATGGAAATGGCAGTGTCTTGCAGGGAGCAGCTCCTCAGGAGATGGGCGCGGGCGGGAGAGCATGAGGAAGGGCAAGACAGTGAGAGAAGCCCCTGGAAACGTCTAGAGCTGCCTCCACGATGTGGCCCGGCTAGACCTGCTGCTTCCACTCTACCCCCTGGGATAACGGTGCAGCGGCAGGACTGTAGATGGCCTGGGACTTCGTGAGAAAGTACAGAGGGCTGTCTGCAGAGTGTTTGTAAGAGTTCAAGGGAGCAACCAATTACTGAACACTTCAAATGAAATGATGGAGGATTTCAGGATATTTCTTTGTTTTCATTTGGCCTCGCAAGTATGTCATAGGTTGGAAAGAGCAAATTATTTCCTCCAAGGTAGTTAAACCAAGCTCTTTATCACAGTATCTCAACTGTTCTTAACACAATACCCAACCTCGCACACACTTCTCTCCCCTCAAGGTTCTGGAGAATATAAGGAATGTCACTCCATTTTAAATGTGGTGATGTGGGAAGAACATGGCAGCCCTAAACTTCCCACGGCTCTTGGCAGCTGCCTGAGCAACTTTGCAAGCTGAAAGGAGAACAAGGTGCATACCTGGGTGGCCAGTTGGTTCAGCTTGGGACTCCTGGCTTCAGCTCAGGGCATGATCTCAGGGTTGTGAGGTTGAGGCCCTCGTGAGGCTCTGCGCTCAGCACCGAGTCTGCATGAGATTCTCTCCCATCTGCCCCTCCCCCTGCTTGCGTGCACACACATCCACTCTCTCTCTCAGATAAATAAATAAATCTTAAAAAAAAAAAAGGAAAACAAGAAAAGGTGGCTCTTTCTTTTGGCCTTTGGCATAAATTCACCTTCTCAAACCAGGCTCAGCTGCTCTTTTTTTTTTTTTTTAAGATTTTATTTATTTATTTGACAGAGAGAGCAGGAGGGCACAGGCAGGGGGAGCGGCAGAGGGAGAGGGAGAAGCAGACTCCCCGCTGAGCAGGGAGCCCAATGTGGGGCTCGATCCCAGGACCCCGGGATTATGACCTGAGCCCAAGCACCCCCGCAGATGCTCTTGCTCCAAAGCTGTGTCTTGGTAAGTGGAATCACACCTTGCAAACACCTCCAAGTAACAGTCTCCAGGAATATAGGTTTTAGATTGAAAAACTGATGTCTGTGTATGAAGATGCTATTGCTTCTCAGACAGTTGCCCATGTGTAGCTGAAAACAAACACAAACAAAACCCTTGCCTGTGACTTGTAGTCCTCCTCCTCTGTTGGTTTGTGACTCTAGCCACAGCTTCCAGAGGGTCGGCAGTTTAAGCTCCTCTGCTTTGCTTCAGAGAATGCCGAATAGCTCTGCTCAGAGGCAGCCACCCTGCCTCTCACAGCTCGGTCAGGAGTGTCGGTGGGCTGCATGGCTATGTGGCCAACTGCAGCAGGTCTTTGGAGGTGCCTGCAGTCTGGGAGTTGCAATCCTGTGAATCCTTCCAGTATGCCCTCTGTTCTGTCTCCTTCCTGGAGCTCTTATCACTGGGAGCCCAGATTCCCCATTCCATCTCGCAGATCTCCTTCCTTCAAAATGAGCTCTTGGGCATCAGAATATATGACAAGCCTTCTCCTGGACCATAGGGAGGAAATCGATGGCCTCCTCTCTGCTTCTCTCTTCTCCAGCCCATTGCCAGGGATGTTCTAAGCATGCTGGGTCACATCGCACTATTGTGAGCTTCGAGCTAGGCAAAGAGTAAGTCCTTTCAATGCAAGCTGGGAAATCTTCCCTATTTATTTGACTTTTCAGGCATGTGATTAGAATGACAGCCTCTTAAGAGGTGCTCATGGGAAATGTCTTTCTAACGATAGTTTTGGTTGCAATGCTTCCTTTTCCTCTTTTTGGTTCTGTTCTCCTTCCTTCCTCCCTTGCTCCCTTCCTCTTTTCCCTTTTTACCCTCTCCTCCTTCTCTTTCTCTTTTTCTTTCTCTTTCTTCTTCAAATATACAAATACCTGACTTCTCTCTCCCATCCAGCCCCTTTGGCTCTTTGTCACGGTTCTTCCTGATCACCAACATCTTCTGTTCCATGAGATCTATCAAAGCCTCTGCAGGGCAGAGGTCCTCTCAAGACTCTTGGTACTGCATCTATGGGAAGCCCATCCTTGGAGCAGGTGATATCCTTGAACTGTCATAATGAATACAAAACAGAGACGCTGTCTTTCAAATTCAAGAAACCTCTGAGCGCTCTACGATTGAAATGAAGAATGACAACTGCTGAATGGGCAGGCTTCCATCCAAAGCCTTCCAGGATACGGCCCCCATCTACCTTTTTAAACCTGTTGCCCTCTGCCTAATCAATGGAGCCTCTACTCCTCTCTCGCTCATTTGTAAATGCAACTTACTCATTTCAGACTCATTGCCTTTTTTCAGTACTTGGTTCTGTTTCCTTCTGCCCAGAATTATTTTCTTCCTCTTCCCAGCCAAGCCGAATGTTCTCACCCATCAATCACCAGACCCACCACTCACTCCTTCCACAAGGCCTTCTTTGACTTCTGGCCCATGAGGTGCCTTCCTTTTGGACTGTTGTAGTATTTATGATTCAAGCCCTCTTTCCAGGCTGTTCTCTGCAGCAGAAATGTTCCCAAGAAGAGTCTGCCAACTTTTCCTTAATGATCCAGTATTCACTGAGGTTACTAGACCCACCTCTTCCTCACTCCTGATCATTTGCTCACAGGGGCTGCTACTGGCCTGAAGGGAGGGAAGACTCAGTTGCCAGATCCTCAAAATGGGTCACAATATGCAGGAAGTTGTTTTTATTTATTTATTTATTCTTATTTTTTTGTGAGAGAGAGCATGCAAGTGGGTGGTGGGGGGAGGGGCACAGGGAGAGGGAGAGAGAATCTAAAGCAGGCTCCGTACCCAGCACAGAGCCCAAAAAAGAGGGCTCGATCTCACGACCCTGAGACCATGACCTGACCCAAAAGCAAGAGTTGGACGCTCAACTGACTAGGCCCCCCAGGTACCCCAGGAAGTTGTTTTCATCTTAAAAGACTCACACATGTTGAATTTTCTTTGAAAGGAGTGGGCAAATATGCAGAGTAAACAAACAAAAAAACCCAGTTACTGAATAATAGCTAACTGTTTTCCTTTTAAGAAATAAAATTTAAGTAATTTTACTCTAATACAGAAGTATTTAAAAAGTCGCTAATAGGGCGCCTGGGTGGCTCAGTCAGTTAAGCGTCTGCCTGTGGCTCAGGTCATGATCCTGGAGTCCAGGGATTTAGTCCCACATCGGGCTCCTGGCTCAGCGGGGAGTTTGCTTCTCCCTCTGCCTTTCACCCTGATTGTGCTCTCTCGCTCGCTTTCTCTCTCTCAAATAAATAAATAAAATCTTTAAAAAAAAAAAAGTTACTAATAGAATTGATATTAACCCGTATTTCTATGGATCTTCTTCGTCAATGGATAAAGGTACTCAAGGATAGATGAATGCTTTATATTAAGAATAAGGGTAAAATGATAAAGTTATCCCTAGAAGTGAGATGTTAAAATCTATGTTTTCCTGAGACATAAGAATATCAGACATTCCACCTTCGTCAGAAGCCTTCTGGCAAATTCCCTAAAGCTCCTGTTGTGATACCCGTACCCACAGAAGACATGCTCATTCTTACCGCAGTCTCAGATTAGAGCTGCTCCCTCAAATCACAGTTTCCCTTAAAGGCCCATTATGTATAGCACTCATGATAACCTAATGTATTTATAGCCACACAATTTCAGCCCAAATTATTTCTCTAAACTTGCAACTCAATTTAAATAATGCAATCAGAACTAGTAGATACACAGTAAATATAGATTTGTAGAGAAGGATGAAATGTTCAGATTATATGTTATATATATTTATATTTATATAAATTACAGTTTTAAACTTTTTTTTCATTTTTCATTTTTCATTTTTTTGTGCAGAGAGGGGCAAAGGGAGAGGGAGAGAGAATCTTAAGCAGGCTCCACGCCCAGCACAGAGCCTGACAGGGTGCTCAATCTCATGACCCTGAGATTGTGTCTTGAACCAAAATCAAGAATTGGACGCTTAACCAACTGAGCCACCCAAGCGCCCCTAAACATGTTTTTAAAATCTTAATCCATTTATCAAGTTTTATACATCTCTGAGTAGTATACCATTAAGGGGACCTGTATGGTAGAGTAACAAAAATTTGGTATAAAAAGAAAAACAGGAATTTCTAGTTCATTAAAAAAGATATCAAAACACAAGAACTAGTTATTCAACATTTGATATAATCTCCAGCACTTAGAAACAAATTAAGATCGGCACTGCACTTAATAAGGTGCCTTACAAAGGTGGTAACAGCACACAATAGGGTTTGGTTAAACTGCCCTCAAGCGTCTAGGTCACAGATAATAAAAGAAAAAAGCCAAATCATCAAGACAGTTTTTATATCAAAGAAAGGATGAGGCTTGATTAAATGGGTTGCAAGCTTCTTAAAGAGCTTATCTCAGAAAAGGATGTGTCCTGATTGCATTATTATTAACTACATCCTTGTTATTTTCATAAGACACGGGAAAGATGTAAGAATTAAGTAACAATAGAACTGGAAGGACTGTTTATATTAGACATCAGGATTTCAATTTAAAATCTTTGCCCACTTGAAAGTATTGTTTTAAGACTGTTGAAAAAAATGCTCTTACATTTTAAATTTAAGGAATCCTCTGTGTTTTGTGTTTCTCAGTCACTCCACCCATCATTTTCTTTCTACCAGACAATAAATGGCTAGTAGGATAAAATGGCTTAGCTGTATTTTAAAACAGTTTCACAAAAAGAAAGATTTTAAGTGCCACGAGAATGGAAGAATGCCACAGTTGGGGGCTTTGTTCCTTCCAAAGCAGGTACTGATTGGAGGTGAAAATGGGATTCTGATCATGTTTCTATCCTATGAGAGGGACCTCAGCTACTTTCCAGTTCTAATGTCCAATGTCAGGAAGACAAAGCCACTGGTGGACAAAGAAAGGGACAGAGTTGCCTGGTAGTTCTCCACCACGACTGAAGACTGAAGTACTTACGGGGCAGTGAGGTAACCCTCCAAAAAGCCAGCCACAAACATGGTGATCTCATTGCTCAGGGTCTGAGAACCATACCCCGCTCTGATCTCCAGGATGCCCCAGCCTGTGGTTTTCATAGAGTCATTGTAAAAGCCATAGGCGTCCCCATTCCTGTCCAGTACTTTTTTGACTTGCACTGTCTTTTCAGCAGGCATCCAGTACGCGGTTGCATAGTAGACTTCTGGAAGAAAAGAAGAAGCAATGATAATAGGATGCCATTTAACTGATTTGCTGATGCATTTTTTTTCCCATGTAACCAACAATTGCAACACATTTGCTTTTAAAGAATTCCATTCTATTAGAAGTGGGAAATCTGCCACTATACTTTGTCCTTGTTATTAAGTGGGGAAAAACCAGAGCCTGATCAAGGGGGATAAGCTCAGAGCACAGTGAACTAGGTCAAAGGTAGGGGGAGGTAATTAGAGCATCACAGAGGTGGGTCTAAATGCTTCATCCTTAGAGATGGGATTCTGGGCAAGGCCAGAGCTGGAGCGCTTGCCCAGCTCTTACTTCAACCAAGGATAGGGTTCATGTACCTGGTCTGTAACATTTTTGATCCCCAAGTCAGTTGGACCAAAGCATCCATATTCTCAGGCATCTTATCCTATCTCTCTTGCCTCATTCTTCACACATGACATTATATTCCTATTTTGCAGAAAAAAACTCACCTGTGAGCCTCTCAAGTTCTTGATAATTTTGTGAATTCATCCTTACAAATCCTATAGCCATCTCTCTCTTCTGGTTCACCTCAATCCTCTACCCATGCTATGGATTGACTCCTCTCACTTTCCTTGGGAACTTTGTTCCATCCTGTGTCTTGTTCCTGTACCCTAATGCTCTCTTCCTGCAGTGGCCCCCCTGCTTTAGTGTACTGACATGCTCCATTGTCTCGTGGCTAAGGGCAAACCAACCACAGAAGCTCTCTCTGGATCCTGGGACCAGATTTGGCCATTGCCAGAATCTCTCTCTCCTCTCATGAAATTATTACAAATATTATAAGGCACGCTGTGTCAGGGGCTCAGCTAGGTACTGGTGAGAGAGCTGTGATATGACTGGCCCATTTCCAGGCCTCATCCTTTTGAAAGAGGAACACACACACCACTTCCTCAGCTTCCTCCTGTCAGCCTGCTGCAGCTGGTATCCATGCTCACCCTGCTACTGACACTGTTCTTCTTGGGTCACTAATAACATCCTTGAATCCTATTGTCACATGAACTGCTGAGAGCATTTGACCCTGATGACCACTTGTTCTTAAAGCTCTTTCCATGGCTCAACATGAATCTCCTGAATCTCCTCCTCTGCCTGCTTTCTTCCTCATTGTCCCCATGGGTTCCTCTTTACCTTGTATACCCAACAGCACACTTGATAACACCACTTGGATGATTCCATAAGCCAAAGAAATTCCAAATACCCAAAAGAGAACTCCTATTCTCTCCCACCCATCCTCCACCTTCTGCTTTCTATCTCTGTGATCTTTCCACCTGAGACCCAAGCCCATCCAGGCTCCCTCTCTCTCCTGCAAACTCATGTTGAATCAAAGCCTCCTGAGCATCTCTCCTCCAGTCTCTACCTCTGTAGTTCTACCTTTCTATGCCACTTCCGGTATCACAACTAACCTTAACTGTAACACAGGCCTTTTTCAAGGTTCCTTTGACCTGTAATTCATTCTTCATACTCTGCCAGAGTGACCTTCCTAAAATGCAAAACTGATTTGTTTACTTGCCTACCAAAATCTTCAATGACTTCAATTTCCTAGAAATAAAATTCTTCAGCTTACACTCTTGGCCTTCATGATCTGCTTTCTGCCTACCCCATGCAGCTTCATCCGCCTCCCCATGCACTTGGTGATCTGGAAGCCATTCTACACCACTGTCCAACCTGCCATGAGCTGGTTCGACACCTCTGACTTTGCATATGCTATTTCCTCTGCCCAAGAGTTTCTCTCTTGTTAACCACGTAGCTATTTCAAAATTGCTACTTAAAACTCAGGAAGCAGCACCCAATTTGTGAGGGCTGACTTGCTCTACAAGCTCAATATAACTTGCTTGTAGGTACATCTTCGTTGGGCCTATCACATTGTACTGTAACTCCCATGTCTTCAGCTGCTCCTAGCCTATGAGCTCCTGGAGGCCAAAGAATCAGCACTAGTATAGTGCCTAGCCTGTCACAGATACTCAGTAAGTATCTTAGGAAGATTTAGGAAGAAAGAGAGAGAAAAAAGGAAAAAAGAAATGGAGAAAGGAAGTGGTATGTGATACATTTGTTTCTTGGCCTAAGAAACTACTGCACACTTGCTCGGGTTAAAGACCAACTTTACATTCAGGTCATCAAAGAGCTGGGAAGAGGCCAGAATGACTCGCAGGTTCTAGACTGAGACTCAGTGGATGGATGTTGTTGTATCATTTACTGAGAGAGGGAGCAGATGGGGTATAGGTCTGGGAGGGAATAGGAGTTTAATTTTGGACATACTCTATTTTCAGTGGTTAAGATACCAAAAAGTTCAGATAAAATGTTTATATATGGTTATCTGTTGTCAACATTAAAAATAGACCAACATTTTATTTTATTTTATTATTATTTTTAAAGATTTTATTTATTTATTTGACAGAGAGAGACACAGCAAGAGAGGGAACACAAGCAGGGGGAGTGGGAGAGGGAGAAGCTAGCTTCCTGCCGAGCAGGGAACCCAATGTGGGGCTCGATCCCAGAACCCTGGGATCATGACCTGAGCCAAAGGCAGACGCTTAACGACTGAGCCACCCAGGCGCCCCTATTTTATTTTATTTTAGATGCAAAGATTGTCTATCAAATAAGTGCTAAAGGTATAATCTCAATACTAGAGTATCATAGCACCTTGTCCCAAGGGGGCTGGGTGATTAGCTGGGATTTGGTCAGGCTTAGAAGCTAAAGCTGATTATGGCTCTTAAAGAATGATCCTGAGCAGGAAAGTCCATTTACTTCTGAGCAAAGTCATGACCATAATGGTGGGCTTTCTTTAAAAATGGCTAAATGGAAATAATAATGTTCATAAACAGAGGTAGGTTCACAATACTTTAACAGACTTCCGGTGACAAATAATAGTCTAATTGTTAATAAAGCCAGTGGCCACAATTTGACAACTGTGGGTAGCATCCACAGAAACGTCCCTTCTTCCAAATTGATTTTGGATCACAGTGGCATAGCCTCAGCCTTTCCCCAGCTTTTTGCACACATTCTCTTCCACCTCACCTGCAGTGAGTCTTATAGGGAAGTGAAGAAAGCATGGCTGACTAGAAACCATAGTAGCTGCAAACTGCTGCAACAAGGTGTGGGGGCAGGGTCATGAACAGAAACTGTGGAGGGAAGAAGGACGGTGAACAGCCTTGTCGGGCTCTTTCCTTTCAGTTCTACCCACATGGCACGATTTTAGCTTTGTTCCCTTCTCCAAAATCTTGGCATTTCTCATTGAACACCATGGCCTTCCCTAACTTCACCTTCCCTTCCAACGGCCCCCTTTGCCACAAACCTTGGCTTGCTCTCCATCCAAGCAATCAAGGGCTGTGTTTTCACTGTTGTTGGCACTACGTAATTTCCCGACCACAAATAATACTCTTCCGCAAATCGGTGCTTTTTTGACATCAGTGTGCCTCCAAGCGTTAAAAAAAAAAAAAAAAAAAAAGCCCTTTTCCTTTTCCCTTAAGATAATTCAATGATAAAAATTTACTGCTAACAAACTGACCGATTTAGCAAGTGCTTTGTGAATTAAGCCAAAATCTGAGTTTCTTACTCCATCCCTAACTGAGGTCCTGCCTCCCTCAATGTTTTCTCCATGCATCGACTCCTTCTGGATTTCCTGGTACCATACTACTTTCTGATTTTCTTAAATCCTTTAATAGTTTAAGCTACTTCGCTTTTCTATTTAAAAAAAAAAAAAAATCTCCATATCGGGAAGCAGATGTTGTGGAAAGCTTAACTGCAAAAAGGTAGAACAAGATCACATACTTCAAATCCCACTCTAGCTTTATATACACTCTGTGAAGGCAGAGCCGGGTCCTGCTTACTGCTGTATGTCCCGGGAGTGCAGTACCCGGCACAGTACTGTTTCTGGGATGAGTCTAGTTTCATTGAGTGTGTTCTAATGAAAGTGAAGTTTATCAGAACATTCACAGAAGTTGATCTAAAATAACTCAAGTCATTATATCTTCAAGCTCAGGGAAGGGGCTGAGGGGATGGGTCAGATGCCCAGTGGGCAAAATGCCATGTCCCCCTAGACTTGTGAAAAGGGAAATAAGATTTAAAAATCTTTAACAGCAACATCTTCAAAATCAACACACTTGATAGATATCTGTTGAATGAATGGGAACGTTACTTTATAAAAACAGAGTATTTTTCTTGTGTAGACAAAGATGGAAGAAGCCTCCTCATTGTTATATTTCTCTCGACATAAAAACCCAAACGCCCGAATTAAATTTATTTACTTGTGTATTCTAATATTTTCTCTGAATTGTTTTTAGTTGGGAAAAAAAAAATCCTAACCCTGTCTTAGAATTTGTAAAATAGTCGTAAGTGGTCTAAATCACTCTCTCCCATATCTGGAGCCTATTTTTCCGGGCACTTTATTCATGATAGAGTAAATGATTTTTAACCTGGAGCAATGTAATTTTACCTAATATATTCAGTAAGTTAGATAGAGAAAAAGAGGAAGAAACCTGAGTGGGCAGACACAGAATATGCAAGAGAAAATATTTTAAAAATTAAGACTGCAACTTAATCTATTCAGATTGAGTTTCGCTGACACTTCTCTGATCTTTTTTTTTTTTTAAAGATTTTATTTATTTATTTGACAGAGAGAGAAAGAGAGCGCACAAGCATGGGGAGCGGAAGGCAGAGGGTGAGGGAAAAGCAGGCTCCCCGCTGAGCAAGGAGCTCGATGCAGGGCTCGATCCCAGGACCCCGGGATCATGACCTGAGCCGAAGGCAGTCGCTTAGACAACTGAGCCACCCAGGCGCCCCTCACTTCTCTGATCCTGATCCTTGAATTGCATTTCTTTTTTTTTTTTAAGATTTTATTTATTTATTTATTTATTTAATTGACAGAGACAGAGAGAGACAGAGAGAGAACACAAGCAGGGGGAGTGGGAGAGGGAGAAGCAGGCTTCCCGCCAAGCAGGGAGCCTGATGCGGGGCTCAATCCCAGGACCCTGGGATCATGACCTGAGCCGAAGGCAGTCATTTAACAAACTGAGCCACCCAGGTGCCCCTGCATTTCTCTTTTATGTCCACCTAACAAAATGTCTCCGTATCTCTCAGTGTACCTTGGCGTTCCACTTCCTTCTTGGAAAGGGCTTGGTAAATTGATATCTGGTGTTTGGATTTGCTTTGACTCTTCAGCAGAGTCACTAAGAAAATAACTGATTCATGATAAACAACCTCCAGGCAGCAACATTCTAAGGGTTTCAGTTCTCACTCCCAGCAGAAATCAGAGCCTAGGATTCTTGCTGAAAGGGGTATTATTCTGGGAACAAGGATGGGAGGTGGGGAAAGTGAAACAGGGAAGGAGGGAAAGCTAATTCAAAGGTGCAATCTGAGATGGCCCACACAAGGGTGCGGATAAGCCCTTGAGGACCCCATCCCAGGGATGGAAGGAGGAGCATTTAACTACCTGCATCCCTCCTGCGTGGGTCAAAAGTTGCCCTATGAGGGGTTAAAATCCCTCTTCCCAGGTTGGCAGGTGCTCCGGTGTGAAATGGTTATGATGTGGGAGAAGCTTGAGGTAGAAAGCAAGGCATCCCTGCAGGGTGGCTAGGGTGAGGGCCCTCACATTGCAGATGCTGAAGCTCACATAGACAGCAGTGAGAGGATGTGAGGTGGGAGGCATACTGTGGCCAATATATTAGGTAAGTAGAAAGGGATGCCGCTTTAAAAAAAATAGCGTCACAGAAACAAAACGCTAATACAGAAAAATGCTGGAGATTTGCTTGGATCTGGAGTGATACCTTTCCTTCATCCCCTCGGAACGAACGATTCTGTCTGCACTGCTAGCTTCAGTCAGAGTTCTTGCTAAAAGTCCTATCAACAGAAAGTCAACTTTGCTCCGTTCTCACTCGGTGCTCCTTGCTCACTCCTCATCCCCGTCACTCTTTAGTTATATGTCTTTGTACGTACGTGGTTCAAAAATTTAATTACAAGCTCCTTGAGAATCACGGGGAGGCATCTGTTCTTTCATTGTATCAACTCCTTTGGGCCGAATAGTGTTTTCTTGCCTACATCCCAAATTTTCACACCAGCTAGGAAGGAGACAGATCGGTATTGAGTCTATGTGTATTCATTCTTGATTTCGGATTGTGGGTTCGAATTTTGCTATCTTGTGTTTGCAAATGCTGGTTTGAATAACTCGCCACTGCCTCAGGTGCTAGGATGGTAACTCATTTGCAAGGCTAACTTACACATTTCAGAGCCAGCTCTAAATCAAGAGACTTTCACAATTTCCCATTGGAAGATTGTAACATGATATCTGTTGTTGGTGCAGACAGAGTTTCAAGTTCTAGATTAAAGTTTCCCCATATTTTCACTACCTCTCTTAGTTTCATCTTCTACCCCATTGAGTAAGTTCCTGTTTTGCAGTACTGCAAAAAAACAACATAAAAGCATTTATAAATTTTCTAGCTACATCTTAAAGTGCAATTTTCATGTGATTGTAAAATACAAGTTTTAGGAGCAACTGGAACTTACTCCATTAAAAAAAAAAAAAAGACAAAGCATAAATGCATTTTAAAAAACTTAAAATGTTGAACAAAATAAATCCTTTGAGAGTCATTCCATTTTTGGTGCTGCTACTTAACTTGCTATCTCAATAGTTAATGCTTGATAATTTAGAATAAAAAAAAAAAAGATAACAGGTGACAAAAATTAAAATAATGCCTGAAAAAGTGTGAAAACAATAATTTCTGTTCTGCATGTCAGAAGTTCCAAGCTGAAGCTCACGTGATTTGCAGTTTATCTACTATGAAAAGTTTTTTTTAAATGCTCTACCTCAATTTAAAGACTGAAGGAGGATCCTTTAAATTTTCTTCTGGAGAAAGATTTTGATCTTTGCCATCAGATTCACATTTCTAGAAGGACTAGGAAACAAATTTTAACGATAAAGATGAATGGACACTTCCCCCAGAAATTGTTCTGGAACTTATCTTGTATACATTTTTATAAACAAACTGATAGAGGGAGAGCACGAGAAAATATTCGGGTTTACAGACAGCACTGACGTCTTTTGGGTCTGAAACGCTTAGACAATGGGGATGTGCTGTAGGAAGATTTAGTGGGGCTCAGAAAGACTGAGAAGAGTTGGGAAATGCTAAAGCGAGCATGATTGATAAAATTGCACTTAGAAAAATCAAGGTGATTTCAATCGATCAGTCGTGACCCAGGAAAGCGACCTAGGGCTCTGCTCACTGTTTCCTCAAGCACCGGCTTACCGTGCTGCTGTTTACTCCAAATGCCTGCGATGCTGGGCCGTGATTAAGGAAAAATCCTGCTTTTATAACAAGTTATTACTTCACAGCACATAGATTATCATCTGCAGTTCTGGTTGCCTTATCCAAAGATCCGTGCTGCCTTTCCAGAGAAAAAGCAACTCCAATGGCCAATAATAACGGTCACTCAATTATACAGCCCCTACTGTATACGAGGCCCTGTTCCACACAACCACCTTAGGAGGCAGATACTACAATCCCCACATTCCAGATGAGGACCTGAGGTGTAGGGATAGTAGATAACTGGCTGAAGGTCACACAGTAAGTACTGGAGCCAGGATTCAAACACAGGCAGTCAGGCTCCATGCTTTCTGTTTCTGGAATTCCATACTACCTTTCTAGTATAGACTTCCAAAAATGAACTGCCACAGAAAGAATGAACTACCACCTCAAGTGAATTTGGAAATGAGAATGCCCTCCGAGTCAAAGGATCAACTGAGGAACAGCCTCCACCAAAGATCTACCAAGTCACCTTAAGGAGACTGAACAACTCCCAGGTCGGCAAACTCCTCCGCAACCACATAAGGGTACTGGCCTATCCAAAGAGGCAATGTGTTAGTCTCCAGTGGGCACTGGTGAGCCATGGGAGCATGGAAAAAGCAGTGTCCCAGAGTCAAGGACCAGCTGTGCTAGGGAGCACTGTCCAGTATGAGCACCCAGAGGCTAACTGAAGCATCAGTCCTCCTAGGAAGCAAATCAAGCAGGCCTCCAGCCTGAGAATCCCTGATGTGATCTATCTTGTGTGATTTGGTTACAAGAAAGTGGCTGGGGCAGGCTATGCAAATGTCCTGTCTTCTAAAATTCATTATTGGTGTTTTGGTGAATAGACTTCCATGTATATCAGGGTGAAACAGCTTCTTTGTATCTGATTGGCTCTGGAGCACGGGAAGGAATGCATTTCTAGAATCTAGCCCTGCAAGTCCAGGGGCCAGATTTGGAACCAGTTTTCTCCAAGGCACATGGCACCTTGTAAGTCTCTGGGTAACCAACCCGTCTCTTTCCCTAGTGATGTGACTTCACGATACACACCACCAATAAAAATTATAGAAGACATCCTAAAAACAAATATGGGGCTTTCCAGTCTGGAAGGATAAAGGCAGTGCTATTATATGTCTGAAGTCCATACTAGTTTTAAAGACAGGTTGGGAGGAATGTGCAATTGTTGGCCAATATTTCTGGAAAATTGAAACTTCAAAGTAACCTTTAAAAATTAAAGAAGTTGTTTTTGGATTCATAGGTGCACACTGGTAGATACAAAGATCATTCCAGGGAGATGAAAATGCAATTCCTTTGGTGTGTGTTGGGTACCCGTTAAATTCAGAGTACGGAGCTGGGCACTTCAGAGAAAACATGACAAACAAGAAGTGGCAAAGGCCCTGTTCTCCGCCCGCATGTTGTTGGCAGTCTAGTAGAAGGGTAAAACAAGGAGCCAAAAGTTGCCCTGGAAAACAGGTTACTATGGGTGCAACAAAGGAGACAGAGCTCACGTCTGTTTGAAAGAGTGGCGTGGGCTTCACCAGCTGTTCCTCAAGGCCGTAAGAAGTCTTTTCTGGATTGCCCAGCCCCGTGCCGTCAGGATCACCAGCCACAGAAATGCCCTCAGTCTTTGCCTTGACTCCTGACCACACTGGCCTGGCCTCAGCTGAGTATCTGGGAGAACTCAATTTAAGCAGTTGTTTCTTGCCAGGTGTTCTCTTCTTGAATGAACAGTGCCTCATCTTCAGAAAAACAGTATCTCCACCTCACTCCTCAGGCTGTCCCCTCCATCTAAGGAGCATTTAAAACAATCCATACAATCCGAAAGAACAGAAAAGTTAGAAGGGTTTCACTCAACATTCCAGACACAAAGAGCCATTTCCGTTTCAGGAGTACTTCCTAGCCTGTCCCGGGTATGTCTGAAGGAGCAGGCTCCCTGGGCTAAAAGGGTGACCGGAAAGCCCCCTCCACAGGGCAGGCAAGGAACAGAATGTGCAGGTAAATCCAGAGTCAGGAGCCTAGGGGTGCATGCCTTCGGATGGATCCCAGAGGCCCAGGCAGTTTCAAAGACCGGAAAGATTTAAGAGTGGTAAGCGGGCAAGTTGCAAAAGCGAAGGCCTTGAAATCTGCTAATTGCGGTTACTTGTTGATGGCAGGTGGTGTAGTAAGAATCTGGGCACTCATTTGGGAAGGGGTTCCCTCTACCGAACCCCACCCTCTTCTTGCACAAGGTCAGCACAGAAAAGGGCTGAGGAAGTAAAACAAACTTAATCCTCTCTTAAGATTACTGTTGAAGTCTTTCCACAAGTTTCTTTGGTTAATCTTGCTCTTATCCATTGGGAAGAAAACTGACAAATACGGGACTTTTTTTTTTTTTTTTTGTAGGGATAGAACCTGTTTTACAAAGAGGGGAGTAGTTAAGTAAATACCGTTTGGCAATTCAGCTCTGCCTTCACAATTTCTCTCAATTTCGAATGTTCTGTAGAATGGGGATAACAGTCCTGTTTTTTAGAGTTACAGTAAGCACTGTATGAAAAGCCCTTTAGCACGCTGCCTGGCCCTATCAAGCTGACAATACCAGGCTGCACTTATTTTAAACCAAACTCATTGGCAGTTAAGGGGGAAAAAAAACCCAAACAAACTGACAGCCCTGAATCATCCCTCTATGATGTGAATAAATATATTTAGATGTCCTTTGGCTGCTCTTTTCCGACCAGCCGAGGCTCCGCAAGCCCAGAGTCGCGCCGGAGCGCACTGATTCGTTCGCCAAGAATTCTGGCCCACACTTAAGTTCGCAGCCGCACGGCCCCTGCCCCTCCCGGGGTCCGTCCCCGAGCTACGGCGGCGCGGGAGCGAGCCGCGTCCGTGCCGCCTCCCCCGCAGACGCGCGGCCCGCCGCGTCCACCCGGAACCCCGCCACCCGCCGGCGGTCCACCTGGCCGAGCCGGGGCGCGGGCGGGAGCGCACGGAGCGGCGCCGGCGGGCGCAGCGCGGGCCGGGCGGTCGCCGAGGGCCCCGTCTCTCTCCGGACTCGCCCTCCCCGGGTCGTGCGGGCACGCACGGCTCACCTGCCAGGCTCGGCGGCACCGCGGCGGCCACCAGGAGCAGCAGCGGCAGCAGCGGCGGCGGGGTGGGCGGCGCGGGCCGCGCGGGGCGCCCGTCCCGGCTGCGGGGGAGCATGGCGCGGCGGCCGCGACCTCCCCTGGGTTGGACGAGGCAGCTGTTGCTGGAGCGGCTCTCGAGCCGGCAGCGGGGCGCCGCGTCTCCGAGGTCCGGGCGTCCTTACTCTGCCATTAGCCCTGCGGGTTTGGGGCTTTTAGGGGCGAGGAAGCCTCACGTGGCCTTGGGAACAACCTTCGCCCCGCTGGACAAGGCGGGTCCTTTCTGACCCTCTAGCACCCTGGGGGCTGGGCTGAGAAAGTTCCCCAGCTGCGCTTCTGCGATCCGGCGAGGACGCGTGCCACTTTCTCCGCGCTCGTCGGGCAGTTTTGCGGCCCCAGGTTTGAGCAAACCCGTTCGCGTCAACACAGCTAGCCTCTGTCGCCAGCGTCGGCCACTGGGCCACTTGTCTGTAGCGGCGGGGATGAGGCACCCTGAGCGGCGGTGACATGCATGCCCCTGCCTACGCGCAGCTCTGGTTCTTGGCCATTGTGCAGTGGGCTTCACGGGTCCCTTATCCCTCAGTGATTACTCTTCCTCCATCTCAGGCTGTGTAACCTAAATCCATTTGCTGTAGCCCAAGACTTCCGAGCCTTTGCTTTTCTCTTCATTGGCTGGAGCCACCACTAGACTGTGATTCAGACGGGGCTGAAACTAGATCTATTTCTGAGCCCCTGGGAAGTCCCCATTTCTGTGCTGGGCAGGTTGACATTGTGAAGTAGGCAAAACTATGCCTTGGGTGACATTGTGAAGTTGGCAGAGGGTGCCCTAGGTGACATTGTGAAGTAGGCCAAAGGCATTTTATTTTTTCAATAAGCATTTATTGAGCCCATCTCATGTGCCAGGTGCCAGGGATATGAAGACCATCAAGAGCATGACCTCCCGCAGGTGGGAAGGGACAGAGCCATATAAATAAACAGGTGCCCCATTAGTGCTGTCATAGAGCTATGGTGAAGGTACAGTGTGGGAACCCAGGACGGGACCAGCCACTACTGCAGAGCTGGGGGGGGGGCTAGGCACCCCACTCTTCTCTCCTGGTCTTTCTTCCAAGCTTAACTGAAGTGTCAAGGGGAGATGGAAAGGGAGGACGAGAAGCACTTTTCCTAGAGGGGGGAAGAGATTTAGAATTGTTGGAAAAGATCTAGAACAATTACATCGAATCTCTGGGCAAATTGTTGAACACAAGTCCTAAGTCATCATTTTGTGTGGTGACAGCACCTATTACAGTGTCTGGATGATAATATCACTTAATGAATGAAGGAATTGAGGACATTGTAAAAACTGCACATTTTTCTTCAAGTTAGAAAATTAAAGTGAAGGAAAATCATGTTGGGAAGAGAGCTACATTAGGACATTCAAAGAAGTTGTGCCACCCCAGATATTTAAGTCATGCTACCTTCTACCATTACTAACCCTTCCAATCCAAGGAGCCAAGTGTTTGGATGTGAGCACATATATAAAAATACCTGATGTGAGCTATGAGGCACTCATTCATCTCTTATGTAGTCATCAAATATTTGTTGACTTCCATGTTCCAGACATAGAGTAATAAACAAGATGGACAAAGCCCCTGCTCTCACAAAGCTTGCATTCTAGTGGGGGAAGCAAATTATGCAAATAGACAAATTCATTTGATCAGGGTTTCTCACTCTCAGCATTGTGACATTTTGGCCCATACAATTCTTTGTTGTGGGGGATTGTCCTGTGCATCCACTGGCCGGTATCCACTAAACGCCAGTTATCACCCCTCCCTCCAAGTTGTGACTATTTTAAATGACTTCAGACACTACCCAATGTTCCCCTAAGGGGCAAAATTGTCCTCAGTTGAGAATCACTGGATTGGATGATGATAAATCTTGCCTTCTTTAAATTGGCACGGTTTACATATCTGGGAGGGAAATGAGCAGCAAAACTCACATCAAAGCTGAGGGGAGGAGGACCACAGAAGATGTGGACTATGAAATGGTTTTATCACTTTTCTAGTAGACATGTGTGGTTTGGGGCTACTTACCATCCATTCATTACCTTATTCCTGATACTACTTTTTCATGGATCTGGACTCTCCTGGTTTAGAAGTTTCAGTGAGCAAGGGAAGAAGCATGTTTCCACCAAGAGACACAATAGTAGTTTCATTGAATTGGAATTTGAAATTGCTGCCTGGTCTTCACTGGACTTCTTTGGGGGAAAAAAATGGGCATGAATAGGATTATAGTGCTGGTTAGAGTGATTGAGCTTGACAACGGAATGGAAATACAGCTACACAGTAGTAGGAGGGAGTGGTAGAAGGAGCTCAGGGAAGTTTCTGGTCTCACCATGGCCTACCAAAATGATTAATGAATGTGCTGTCCCCTCACCTAGGCAGCACCACCAGGGACTAAAGCTCTTCAGCCCAATAGATACACAACCCCAGCCAGGTGAGATGTTGGCCCCAGGCTATAGCTGGGTGACCAGTTATAGAAACAGAGACAGTGACCTCTGTATTTCTTTTCTTGCTGTAACATATCTATGATGGATTCAAAATGTTACAGTTCCAGAACAAAATGTACATAATGTCAATTTACTTCTTTTTCAAAAGGTATACTTAGCATTCAAACACTTATCCACGGATGGTAGAGATTTTAGGATGTCAAATTTTAGATTACTCAGTCTCATTTGGGCTAAGTCCTTAGTATCTTTTGCCTCCTCCATATCCTTCTCCCATTTCCTTGACATTGATCTTGGTTTCAGGGGGCTTATGGATTGACCTGGTACTGGATAAGAGGCATCTACTCTGTGAGTCATCCTCTTGGCTTAGTGGTCTCCACTGACATGTGGTTTATCTCTTCTGGTCTTTTATCTGTGGTTCTTGGCCTTGGGTCTAGATTCTTTTTTTTTTTTTTTTTTTTTTTTTAGTTAGGGTCATACTAGCTACTATGACAAACTCCAAAAATTCTGTGGGTTAATACAACAGAAGTTTATGTCCAGCTCATATCTCTGTTTGATGTGGGAGTTCATAATATGTATGTGGCTTTCCTTCATTTAAAAATTTAGAAACCCCATCTCCTTTCATCTTGTGGTTCCACCATTCCCTAAGGCAGAGGTTCCCAAATTTTCTTGGTAAACAGTGTCCTTAGAGTCTCAGTAATATATTCTTGGGGCTGCAGACCAAAAGAAATATCTGATGGTTCCTTTTATTTAGTAGTTAGGGCCAAACAATTTAATAATAGCAGTTTGTTCAGTGTCCTGGGACGGCACTATGTTTTCTTCAAAAATCTATGATATCCCAAATACACCCTTCAAAGTTCATTATGGTGTGTTCTACTGATATT
Organism: Halichoerus grypus; assembly: GCF_964656455.1. Classification (NCBI taxonomy): domain Eukaryota; kingdom Metazoa; phylum Chordata; class Mammalia; order Carnivora; family Phocidae; genus Halichoerus; species Halichoerus grypus. The sequence goes on from NC_135717.1 coordinate 89,159,998, forward strand.
GCTATTTCCTGTGAATATTTAATATATTCTAGGTATGCCTTGTGAATTCATTATGGTTGGCAAACTGGATGCAGAAACCAGGACCCTAGGACCTTGGAGTCTTTTCTTTCAGCCAGAAGAAGGGGAAAGTGTATGGGGAGCACACTCCTTCTTTTTAATCATTTTTACTCATATTCCATTGGCAATATCTAGACATATTGCCATATATATATACACCAGAGACGCTGGGAAATGCGGCCAGCGGCTGGAACATCACCTCTCCGTAGGGAAACAAGATTTTTAGTAGGCAGCTAGCTGTTTCTGATACCATTGGCAACCTCTCCATCCCAACTTGGATTCCATTGGGTCCTTTGGTTCATTCTCAGGTCTCTCTGATCCCTGCAGTGTGGCAGTAGGGACTCACAGATACTCTAGTCTAGTGTGTCAATCAGTGAGCCAATCCGCGGGTTCACCTCCCCAGACCCTTCCCCCAGCCGCTGCTACTCTACAACTCAGGTCCGAGTGGGGACATATAACTCCCTTACAAGGTTTGCAAGATCAGGAGCTACATTCTGGAAACCTTAAACATCATCTCCTCTGCTCTGGTAATTCTAAACCTGTCTTGAGTTTCTATTACCAAATATTTCCACATACCACCCCACCCATCAAATAGGCGACTCACCCCCTGGGGGGAAGGGTGGTGTTGGCCCTTGCAACAAGCCACTATGCATTTCTCTTACCAGTTCTTCAGACTTTTTACTTCTTTGGGTAGGAACTAATTCAACATTATTACAATTCTTATTCCAGTGTGTTATTCTTGAATAAGTCGGTTGCCCTTTTATTGCAGTGTGTCTTTCAATTTTCCAAACCAAGTTTTTGAATATTTTAAAATATTTTCCTCTCCCAGATGCAGAGATCTTACAATTTTTTGGCTTTGAAGACTATGGTCTATGTCTACTCGAGACCTCAAAAGCCACACGTTTTACTCTTTGATCTTTCAATATTTTCATTTTTCCTCCCTTGAGCATTAAGCCTTAGATTTTTGGAATAAATAGAGTGATGGAAGATTTACTAGATTAAATATTTTCTCAGAAGAAAAATGTGTAGGGTAATGTTTTAGCTTATTATCCAACTATTCTGTATATTTATGTCTATAACTAATTTTTCTTTTCTTTGGTATTCTTTCCCTCCATCATCGTGTGTAGGTTGTGTTGGTAGTTAAACTTACCAATTGGTCTATAGGTGTCAGAATAGAGAGTTTAAATTGCTACAAAACCAAAGAAAGGGTAGGTATTCCCCAGAAATCCTGGGCTTGGGCTTGATGCCTGTAGAGCTCATTTTGATTGCTTAGAACACAGTTCTGTACTGTTTGCCCATCCTTTCTTCTACTCACTTGCCTGCCCTTTATATAAGCTGCCACCCATTATAATTTCCAGACTGCAAGTGTCTTGTAAATTGGGTACACAAAAGAGGGGCTGTCCCGGTCAGTGATCTTAGTAAGTAAGGTCACTGACATCTCTTAGCTTTAGGGTCATGGCATGTGGGTGCGATGGACATCAAGAGACGAGAGATAAGAGAGAAGTTTTTGTACAAGTTGAATACTGATTCAGTGGCTTATTACATTATTTTTTCTACAGATGACAAACATGAACTTTTTACCCTGCTGATAGGCATTTTATCCCCACTTTTCCTTCCAAAGAGGCCGAAAAAGTCACTCCTAAATACTTTCAGGGCGCTGAGCATTTTCTGCATTGTTTAAGGATGTAATTTGGTGCCTGACAGCTCTTTTTTCAAAATGTTTCTAAACCTCTTTTTCCTGTCTCTTTCCTAAATTAAGTGGCTACATCCTGGAGTGGTTACCACCAGCTTCCTCTACTTATTTTTTTCTCTACTGTTAATATTTTAGCATCATCTTCATTCTATAGACAGAAGTACAAATGACAAATAAAAACAATTGCAAGCAGAACCATTTCTTAGTGGCGCCTGACCTTGACTGTAGATGGGAAATAGTCCTGCGATAAATGTCCCTGCTTTTCTTTCCGGTTATAAGAAAGAACTTAAACCTGATGGGTATGTAACAATGAATAAATGAAAAATGCTTGATAAATGTTTGATAAATCTGGCTGCTACTCACATTTTTAAACAAAGACAATAAGAAGAAAATTTTAGGCAGTTAAAATGGCTAGGAATTAACATTATTAAGCCAGGTCAAAACTCCAGAAAATGTTACTAGGGAAAGATCCTATTTCAGTCTAGTTGAGTAAATACTAGATGAGCATCTCCTGGATACAGGAAATTGAGTTATAAATTGTACATATTAATTTTCCAGACAACTGTAGGCTGAGAGTGGTGCCAAGAGAAATTTGAATACTCTCTCTGTTGGGAAACACATCCTGTTTGCTGTTCATTGGCTTCTGTTAAATAATAAAAATTCAACTGAGTAAATTTAAAGATCAAACTGGCTTTATTCAACAATTCATGAATTGAGCAGCACCCCATCTAGCAGATAGAAAAGAGCTCCACTGAGCTGTAGAAAAAGAAAGGCTTTTAAAGGCAGAAAGGGGGGACACCTGGGTGGCTCAGTCGGTTAGGCGTCTGCCTTCGGCTCAGGTCATGATCCCAGGGTCCTGGGATCGAGCCCCACATCGGGCTCCCTGCTCACTGGGGAGTCTGCTTCTCCCTCTCCCTCTGCTGCTCCCCCTGCGTGTGCACTCATGCTCTCTCTCCCTATCTCAGACAAATAAATAAAATCTTAAAAAAAAAATAAAGGCAGAAAGGGAAAAAGGCAGAAATGGGAAAAGGAAATTATTTCTGCATAGAGTGCATTGTTTCAGGAAAGGTTGCCCTCCTGAGAGGAGGAGAAGTGGGGATTGCCTCACTAGTACTGACCTGGTAATTCCAGTTTGACTGGTTAAAAATCACCATCTCTGGAGAAGCTTAGAGTGGATAGTAAGTTGTGGTTTACTGATGTGGGGCTTAGCACAAGTGACTCCATTTTGGGACTGTTCTCTCTCTCTCTCTCTTTTTAAAACACTTCCTAGCTGGTTTACATCTTCAGAATCTCCTTTTCCATGCTACCTCCAATACCCAAACTCTGGGTACTACTTCCCTGTCCTCTCTCAGCAGCCAGCAGATTCCCTGTCTTAAAACAGATTCTCTCAAGCCTCAATCCATCAGTCTACTGCCCCTGAGGCTAGACCACATTTCAGGCTTATCAGAGTTTTCTCTTAAAAAGAGTGCTCTCTCCCTGGGGGTAACTGCATACCACCTACTAAGAAAATAGTAGGTTCTGAATTGGTACAAAAGCAAAAACAAACATGGAAACAGTGGACATTCTATGGTGGGGAGGGGATGTTACCTACAGAACATTAAAAATCAGATTAACTTTGCCACTGGAGAATCATCCACATGTTTTTGAAAAGAGAAAAGGTTGTGACCATGAAATTTTACACTGTGTTAATTTTGGTTCATGTATTAAGGTAACACATTTTCAAGGACTCAGAAAATAGAACTTTTATCAATCATTTTTGAAAAAATTACTTTGATGTACTTCAACTGACTGACAAGTCACAATTAAGGCCTGAAGAATGGGGAAGACATAATATAACCATCAAGAGGGACATCTTTCACCCAGTTTGGTAATTTAAGATCCCAAATTCAGGAATCAAACTGCCTGTGTTCTCAGTTGGATTCTGCAACTTAGGGGCAGCTTGGCCTCGGTGCTTCCACTGGCAGGACTAGATTTTCTCAAGTGGAGAACAAAGGCAAAAGAAATATAGAAAAAATATTACATTTCCTTTGCAGCCCATTGACAAGTACTTAAGACAGGTAGGGTAACCTTCCTCCAGGAACTCAACTGCCTCGATTGTTAATACTTCAGTAAGGGCAAAGGCAAACTTAGTTTGACATTGGTCCGACCTCCAGGATCCTGTACATCTTCTCTAACATATAAAAATCCCTTTGGAGGGCTAGTATCCAAAATCTATAAAGAACTTATCAAACTCAACACCCAAAGAACAAATAATCCAATCAAGAAATGGGCAAAAGACATGAACAGACATTTTTCCAAAGAAGACATCCAAATGGCCAACAGACACATGAAAAAGTGCTCAACATCGCTTGGCATCAGGGAAGTCCAAATCAAAACCTCAATGAGGTACCACCTTACACCAGTCAGAATGGCTAAAGTTAACAAGTCAGGAAACGACAGATGTTGGCGAGGGTGCGGAGAAAGGGGAACTCTCCTACACTGTTGGTGGGAATGCAAGCTGGTGCAGCCACTCTGGAAAACATTATGGAGGTTCCTCAAAAAGTTGAAAACAGAGCTACCGTACGACCCAGCAATTGCACTACTGGGTATTTACCCCAAAGATACAAATGTAGTGATCCGAAGGAATATGTGCACCCCAATGTTTATAGCAGCAATGTTGATTTTGTTCATTTTTGTTTCCCAAGTGCCTGGAGGAGGGATAAAGCCAGAATCAGACCTAGACCTCCCCAGCTCCAAGCTTTCTACTGAGAAGGACTGCTTCCAACTCTGCAAAGGTGAATCCTTCAGACACCACCTCTCGCTTATTCTCCCTGCCCCATCTTTTGCTGTCATCCTCAGTATCTCTATTAAACATATTGCCTAAAATAAAAATTATAAGCTGTCCAGAAAAAAAAATCCCTTTGGAAACTTCCTTTATCTCTACCTTCCCCTCACCAAGATATATGTTAGCATTCATCCTCCAAGCATATGGCCCACTGATACTCATCTAAAGGGTCTCATGACTCATGGTTTACTGGACAGTAGTTAGCAACCTTATCCTAACAGCTGCTAGCCCCTCAAGGTCCTGGAAACCTTGCTTCCAAATTCCTGAGAGACTAACTATCCCTAACTCCCTCCCAACTTGAAAGTCTATAATCAGTCACTCCTCACAACCCCAGGGTAGTTCTTTCTGCCCACGGGTCTTGTCCCCGTGTTTTAACAAAACCACCCTTTTTGCACTGAAGATGTCTCAAGAATTCTTTCTTGACTGTTTGCTCCCAAACCCCAACATTTCACATCATTTTCTTTCTGCTTCCTCTTCTTGCACCATGACACAGGTGCATTTCTCAAGCTGCATGCTTCATAGCACAGGGTAGATTGATTCCTTGCTGTGGTTGATAACCATTTAAAGCCCTTGTAGGTACTTTTCTGCTCAGCGCTTGCTACCCAGCAACTTGGTTGGAACACTATGTGAACAAGAATTACATAACAGAAGCAAAGTTGCATAAAAACCATAATGGCCATCTTCATTGCCAAATAAATTGAGCAATGATTTTCTACATCCTGATAACTCCTCTTGAATGATGAGTCATGCTTTTAAAAATCGGCTGTGAAAAACAAGTGACTCAGCGGCAATCTATTAACAGTCCCGGAGCCCATCCTCTTACTGTTTATCTTCTAGAGAATGATCTTCCTAACTATGCTTAGGTAGTGTGGGATCTTTGGCTGAGCTAAACCAGAATTCATGTTTGGATGTGTCTGATGCATGCATGAGCCTGTAGGTAGCCATCTACGTAAGTTGGTTTGTATTGAGGAAGAAAGCTGGAGAAGTAGGTTTGTGTGTGGGCACTTGGGGGAAAGCAGAGCGTGGGGGAGAAGGAAGAAGGGAGAGGGAGAAAAGCATGGCATCTCCACCATAACTTGCCTGCCTTTTTAACTTGATTTGAGCTCTTGGAAGAGAAGGGGCTTTAGACAGAGGCAGAAAAAGCGAATTTCAAGGAGTTTGTGAGACTTGGGGCCATTAGATCATTGTTTTGATGCCCAGATGACAGCAGGAGCCATGGAAAAGGGGGTGGGGGGAAGAGAATGATTTCCTCGTCAGCATGGCCTCCACTAAGTACAAACTGCAGGGAGGGCCAAATTGCATTGACACTGTGAAGATAAAATGCATCATATGGTAAAACCCCACCATCATGCTATGAACAGAGTCCAAAAATGAAACAGTTTAATACAAGGGACCTGCTTTTGCAAGTTTAATGAATTGGAAGTGTGGCTGGGAGAAGGATGGGCCTCAATTGCCAGTCGTATCAGAAACTGAATTTGTTTCACTGCATGCATATTTGTATGTAAGTTGTTATATGTCCAAATGGATACAATTTTTAAATCGGGGTGGGGAAGGGGAAGCCAGCTAAGCAAAGGAAAGAATTATGTGAGTGTATTATAATGGATGTTTCTGTATTGTAGGATTTGGGGTGATTTTTTCCCCCATGTCGGTATTTTTACTAGATAGGCGCTTTAACCAGCTAAGCCACGGCGCCGGCTGTCGGTATTTTTGAAAATTTTTATGACCAGAAGTTTTCTCAGCTAAAAATTATATTTTTATTTTAAAATATCCATAGGAAATCTCATTTTATATAAAAAAGTTAAAATATTTGAAGGTGTCCTCACTGAACAAATCCTCTAAATAGACTGTAACTAGAATCCAGAGTTTTAAATTGGCTATTGTATACTTTGAAACATAAAATATATTTTATATCAAGCTTTCTCACTTTAAATGAACATATTGATTAAACAGTTCCATTCATGTTATTTTTGGACCCACTGTTACACTTTTTTTCAAAGCCTCTTCAGTGCCAGAAGCAACAGTTGGGTGTAAAATCATCTAGGAAGCATTTTCAAAATGCTCATGTTTGCTTCACACCCCCCTATCAATCTGATCTTATCTGGACTGGGATTTTAAAAACTTCCCAGAAGATTCAAGTTCCCCCTAGCCATCCAAAGAACCTATCATCATTCCTAATGTCATGCAATTATGAAATAAACTGGTACAGGTGAAGCACTTGTAAGTGTTACCTTTTTTTTTCTTTTTATAAAAAGGGGTTTTCTATTCCCAATTCCTGTAAAATTCTGTGTATACAAATGTTGCCAATTGTATTCCTTCTAGAATTCAAACTAACCTTTAGATGAGAGCTAATCGCAGTAGAAAAATATCTTTTTAGTTTTAATTTTTTTTTTTTTTACTTTATTGTATTCCAATATACAAACTGAAATATACTGAAGGAAACCAGAATGTTACCCCAAAACAGGCCTCTTTGAAATAGAAATTATTTTGAGCTGAAGGCAATTAAGAAGCCGTAAACACAGAAAAAGGGCCTCCTTTTCTGCGTGAAGGCAGGAAATAAATCCTTTTACTGGTAACAGACTTTTATCGGCCCAGAGAGAGCACCAGAAGAATCTGCAAACAAACCTTGTTAAACTAACTCTTAGGTAAGAAAGATAAGGACCACTTCGTCCTAGTTCTAAACCCCTTTGTCTTCTCAACTGTTCACAAATTCATTGTTTCTTTGTCCAATAGGTATAAAAGCTTCCTGTTCTGGTCACTTCTTTGGGTCTTCATTCTCTTGTGAAGGCTTCCGTGTACATATTCAACAAAATTTGTGTGCTTTTCTCCTATTAATCTGTCTTTCTCAGTTTAATTTTCAGACTCGGGCAGGGACCCTCAGATGGTCAAGGACAAGTTTTTCCTCCTCTACAATATCACCATGGAAAATACAATTTATACATCTAAAATGCAGCTTAGGGGCGCCTGGGTGGCTCAGTCAGCTCAGCAACCGACTCTTGGTTTCTGCTCAGGTCATGATCTCTCGGTTGTGAGATTAAGCCCGGTGTCGGGCTTCACGCTCAGCAGAGTCTGCTTGAGATTCTCTTCCTCACCCTTTCCCTCTGTGCCTTCCCCTGCTCATGCTCTCTCTCTCTCTTAAATAAATAAAATCTTAAAAAAAAAAAAAAAGTGGCAAGAGTGGGCATCCTTGTCTTGTTCCTGACCTTAGAGGAAGAGTTTCAGTTTTTCATTGTTGAATATGATGTTAGCTGTGAGCTTTTCATATAGAGCCTTTGTTATGTAATTTCCTTCTATTTCTACTTTGTTGCAAGTTTTTAATCATGAGAGTATGTTGAATTTTGTCAAATGCCTTTTCTGCATCTATTGGGATGATCAGGTATTTTTTTCATTTACCCTGTTAATGTGATGTATCACATTGATTGATTTGCTTATATTCAACTGAACTTGCATCCTAGGGAAAATTCCTACTTGGTCAAGGATATGATCCTTTTAATACGCTGTTGATTTAGTTTGCTCATATTTTGTTCAGTATCTTTTCCATCCCTTCCTTTCAGCCTCTGTGTGTCCTTAAATCTAAAGTGAATTTCTTATAGGCAGCATAAAGTCGGGTCTTGAATAAAAAAACATTTTTTTTGTCCTTTCAACCACTCTATGGGTTTTGATTGGGGATTTTAATGTATTTACTTTAAAGTAAAGAGAGAAGTTCTTCCTATTGCCATTTTATTAATTGTTGAATATCTGTCTTGTAGCTCTTTTGTCCTGTCCTTTCTCTCTTGCTGTCTTCCTTTGGGCTTCATTGATTTTTTTATTATTATTATTATTTTCAGTGGCATGCTTTGATTGCTTTCTCATTTCCTCACTTTCTTTTGTGTCTTCTTTCTTTCCTTCTTTCCTTCTTTCCTTCTTTCCTTCCTTCTTTCTTTCTTTCTTTCTTTCTTTCTTTCTTTCTTTCTTTCTTTCTTTCTTTCTTTCTTTTCAGAGGAGAGAGTGAGTGAGGAGGGGGAGGGGTAGAGGCAGAGGGAGAGAGAGAACCCTAAGCAGGCTACACATCCAACATGGAGCCTGACGAGGAGCTCGATCCCATGACCCTGAGGTCATGACCCAAGCTGAAATCAAGAGTCCGATGCTCAATCGACTGAGCCACCCAGGTGCCTCTCTTTTGTGTGTTTTGTGTATTTCTGTAGGCATTTTCTTTGTAATTACCATGGGGCTTACATAAAACTTCTTATACTTTTAACACTCTGTTTTAAGTTGATAAAAACTTAACTTCAATCACAAGACTCTTTACTTTTATGTCTCTTCCCCAAACACTTTATGTTATTGATGTCAAATTTTACATCTTTTTATTGTGTATCCACTTCATGTATTTTTATAGTTTTTTTATAGTTTTTATAGTTATAGTTTTTTATACTTTTGTATTTTAACTTCTACACTTGAACTAAAAGTGATTTATATACCACCATTACAGTATTACAGTATTCTGCATTTCTCTCTATATTTACCTTTACCAGCAAGTTTTATGGTTCATATGCTTTTGTGTTGCTGTTCAGAATCCTTTTGTTTCAAGTTGAAGAACTCCCTTTAGCATTTCTTGTAAGTCTGCTTTAGAAATTTTCTCTTTGTCTTTAGCTTTTGACAGTTTGATTATAATGTGTGTCGTGTGGACTTTTTTAGATTCATCCTTTTTTTGAAGACTTTTGGGCTTCTTGGAGTTGGATGTCCATTTCCTTCCCTAAATTTGAAAGTTTTTGACCATAGTTTTTTTGTTTTTTGTTTTTTTTTAAGATTTTATTTATTTGACAGAGAGAGAGCACATGCACAAGTCAGGGGAGGGGGCAGAGGGAAAAGCAGGCTCCCTCCTGAGCAGGGAGCCTGACTCGGGGTTCAATCCCAGGACTCTGGGATCACGACCTGAGCTGAAGGCAGATGCTTATCCAACTGAGCCACCCAGGTGACCGACCATTAGTTTTTAAAATAGCTTTCTGCTCCTTTCTCTCTCTCTCTTCTTCTGGGATTCCCCTACTATTGGTCCACTTGATGCTCTACCATCCTGTTTCTTTTTCACAAATGATATATGTATATTTTATTTTCCCTTTTTAGCTGAAAGGTATCATACTAAATACTCTTTTACACATTGCTCTTTTCACTTAAAAATATATCCACGGCAGTTCATAGAGACCATTATTTCTTACAGCATTTTCTGGATTACCACAGTTTATTGAACAGTTTCCAGTGTATGGGCATTTAGGTTTTTTCCAATATTTTGCAATTACAAACAACCCTGCAATGTGCATATATATTTTCATATTGTTATAGGTGTATCTTCAAGGTAAATTCCTAGAAGTGGGATTGCTGGGTCAAAAAGTATTTACATGTGTATTTTTGTTATGCTTACTTGTTTGCTGAATCCTCCTCCAAAAGGGTGTACCAGTTTGTATTTCCACCACCAAATAAGAGAATGCCTGCTTCCACAAAGTCTTATCAACAGAATAAGTGCCAATCAGATAGTATTTTTTTTTTTTTTTGCCGTACAAAATTTTGTAACTTTGCATAGTCACATTTATAAGTATTTAATGTATCGCCTCTGGATTTTGATAATTTAATAATTTTTATAATTTCAAAGCTTTTCCCTATGTTAATGTTAAAGAAGAGTTCACTTTTGTTCTATTCTAATCCCTGTATAGCTTCCTTTTTTACTTTTATTTTCCTAATGCATTACTCTTATGTTCAGCATTAGTCATGGATATAATTTTATTTTTTCCAAATGGCCAATCAGTTGTCTCAGCATCATTTATAACCAAAGTCCATCTTCATCCCAAATTATTTGAGATGCCATCTTTGTCATATACTAATTTCCATGTTTACTTGGGTTTATTCTATTCCATTGGTCTATCTATTTATGTTCCAATCACCACACTGTTTTATTTAGAGAGGCTTTACAATATATTTTAGTATTTGGTTGAGCTAGTCCCCTTTGTTTTTGTTTCTTTTTGTGTTTTCCTATCCTTGCAATTTTTATTTTTTTATATGAACTTCAGTAAAAACTTGCCTAACTCCATAAAACTTTTGTTGCTATTTTATTGAAATTGTGTTAATCTTATATTAGTTTGGGGAGAACTAATATCCTTATGATGTTGGGTCGTCTTATCCAAGACCATGGTTTCCAGGAATACTTTTTACCATCTCAGTAGCAAGTCATATTGAAACTATCATTCACTCAACACTTACTGTACATTTAACACGTGTCAGGTTCTGTGTCGGGCATTGGAGATGTGGTGAGGAAAATAGTTTTAAATTTCACATAAATACATAAATGAAAGTGCATGTGTGTCTCCATTAGAGTTAAACTATACGTGTCAAAGTAGCTAAGTCTTTAGGTCTATGGTGTTAAATCTGGTGAGGGTTTGCTATGGTTCTATTTTATTTCACACTTTTCTAAACTAACCTCTTTGCTATGTAATGGTTTGCTTTGAAAAGGACTGAACTGGCATCATTGGGTGACTGAAGTTTCAACGGGTCCACCTTGCATCACAGTGGACCTACTTAGGCATTTTTTTTTTTTTTTTTTTGAGAGAGAGACAACGATAGTGACAGAGATAGCGAGAGAGAGCATGAGCAAGAAGCAGGGTGAGGGAGAGGGAGACGCAGACTCCTCGGTGAGCAGGGAGCCGGACGTGGGGCTCTATCCCTGGACCCTGGGATCATGACCTGAGCTGAAGGCAGACACCTAGCCAATTGAGCCACCCAGGCGCTCCCTACTTAGGCATTCTTAACAGCATTACAGTTACCAGTTCAACCCAGTTGACTAAATGCCTGCACGAATCCAGCTGTCTGTTTTGTCCGTGCCTCCACTCCACCAGCTGAGCTCTGATGGAGAAAACCAATCAGCAGAAAAGTTTGGTGCCATTAGGCATTCATAAATCTCAATCTGGAATGGCCCCTCAACTCGGCCTAGGCATGCTATTGTTTCTTTGGTCACTTTGCTTTCTCCCTTCCACAAAGACTACTTCAAACTCTATTCACTCTCTTCAAATTTCTCCTATAATTTTCCTTGTTCTGAGCAGATGACCCCCTCTCCTACTGCAGGGAGAAAGTAAAAGTCATAAAGTGGGAACTCATCTTCCCTTCAGCAACTTTACATAAGTATCTGGATTTCCACCCATCTCTGTTCTAGCCTGTTCCAGTAGAGGAGGAGCACTTCCTCTCATTATCTAAGGTCGATCTCTCCAATGTGTCTGATCCTCCTGTCGTCCTTCCCATTTTCACTCTTAATTCAACTAATGCTATCAACTCTTTCTCTCTTCTCTCTCTTTGGCCTCTCTCTTTATTCTTTCATTTTTGCAAAACATGTAAACCTGCTGAAACCATCATTAAAAACAAACCCAACAAAATCCTTCATCTTATTTTCCCTTCTAGCAATGGCCATATGTCTCACCTCTCCTTCATAGCCTAATTTCTTAAGTCATTTGATTTTGTAAGGCTAACTAGAGACGCTCCTCATGGATGCAGAAGTGTATAGTCACTGCGAAGTGGAAGAGCTTGAAGAAAATATGGAGACAGCTGTAGACCACCACAGTGTACGTGGGCTTTGTGGCTAGATTTAATCCAAGGGGCAGGGGCCATAGGTGACACACATGAGATCTGCCAGCCTGTGATGAACTGGGCAATATGAGCAATATGGCGTATGTGTGGGTCTGGAATCAGTTTCTTTATTTGAAAATTTTAAATGACAACATTTACTTTGCAGCATTGTTCTGGGGATTAAATGACCTAATGGGTGTAAAGCTACTTGTCACGGTACATGCCCAATAAATTTTACCTATTATTATTTTTGCAATTGTAATTATGTTGTCAGATGGGCACATCTGCCCAACCAAATATGAAAGCATACATATTCAACACAGAAATAAATGTAAAGTAATACAGCTGTCTTGGAACTACATGTTGGCTAGTGCTTTAGACATTCATTCATTCATCATTCATTCATCAGGAAACATGTATCAGAAACTTTGCCAGGAATTAGGGATTACAAAGAAGAATAAGACAAAATCTGTTGTCAATGACCTCTCAGTTTTAGGACAGTCAAAGCATAAGCATGTAATTATAATATAGTATGCTAAGTGCAGTGATTGATCAACCCAGGGTATTTTGGGAGTTCAAAGAAGGAAGCATACAGCGTGGGCTCAAGTACATCCTGGAGCTGGTTCTTAAAGTGAGTCGATAGATGTTAGCAGAAGAAAGAGAGGAGGGGCAGGAAGGGAGAAGATTTGAAAGTCCCTCCGTCCATGCAGTTCAACTCAGAGACTGGAATCTCGTGCTTTGTTTGATTTTAAAAAATTGTACTCCTAAAAAGTTATTTGAAATTCATTGGCCTATTTGAATGATATGTAAAGAACAAGGTATTACATGATAATAGGAGGATGAGTCAAAACTTTTTTGCATTGGGAGTGGAACATACCAGGAATTGCTGTAGGCATAGTGACACAATGTATTTGGAGGAACCTGGTGTCTCGGAGCCCAGAGAAGCTACCACCACTGATAAAACTACCTGGGTGATGTCACCATGGTTCTCAGCTTTAATGGTGCTGGAAGTTGACTGTCAGCTAACCCCTTGAGGATGACCAATCCCTTGAGGACTGGTTCAATTTAAAAATTAGAGATAAATTTATAGGCTACAAGGCATTCACTAATAATCAGAAATATGAAATTTGTACAGACTCAAATACTCACCCTGTCATGATTGGTACATTTCTTCAGACAGGCATGCTAAGCACTTGTCTCTTGGGATCCTGAAATCAGAACAAAAGGAGTTAGCTAGAGTGGGCTGCTCCCTCTGGTTCACACAAGGGGCTGAGCAATACGGGCTCAATTTCCTGTTCCGATTCTTCAAAAACTTAATCTATTTGATTTCATAGATTCACACATGCTCATTGTTGAGGTTATTTGAAAGATGAGATCTGGAGACAGGGGCAGGTCTTAGGCTGAGAAACACCTAACGAGACTGCATTTTGAAATAGGTACAAACAGCACACGCTCAGCCAGTGTCGTGACCTGAAGTCATGGTAAGACTTCAGGGGAAAGAAATTTGCATGGGAGAATATGCCTGCCAAATGATCAGTGCAATATTGGCTATGAGAGTGAAGTATCTCTGAATCTGTGAGAGCTAGGTAAATTATATTCATGTAAATTCAGAGTATTACTCATATTATCCATTTACATAAAATAATTAGATGTCGATGCATAGAAAAAAGGTATGGAAGTATATATAAAATATTATGAGTGGTTTTCCTATATAAAAAAACATATATGGAAACATGTGTTTTTATTTTCTTTTTGCCTTACCTGTGATTTCAAGATTTTCTGAAATAAAGATGAGCTATTTATGCAATAAAGAATCATAAATTAGAAAAAATTCGCATAAGAGATAAAAGACTGAATGTCTTCCACACTCTCTGGAACAACTATTATTAATGTAGCATGGATGACATTAGACACCAACAAGTGAAGACCATGAGTAACACTGTGGAGGAGAGTGGAAAGGGGGATCATTCAAAGGAGTATGGGGGGCAATGATGCTACAGAGAAAGGGATTTCTTTTCAGTCTGGATGAAAAACTGGAAAGACTATTTTTAGTAGAGGAATTTGAAAGGTTCCTCCCGTTGGCACAGCGAGCACCAAAAATGTTTCCTCTTGCATAGGATAATAATAATCTGCGCACGCTTGATCAGAGCAGCAAGTACCAATACAATCAATTTGCCAAACTCTCACCAGTCGGGAACTTCAGTGGATGGTCCTAGACTCCTTTGGCAGTTGCCTTGGGCATTGTTCAGAACACATGAGACATGCTGTTACTGCATTACTGTATTTCAAGGGCAACCCAGCATCCTTGGCAATATGCCATCCCACCCAGGTGCAATGGTGGCCTTTCTCTCCGTGCCCCCAATCGGCTGTATCTACTGCAGGCTCCGTTGCTAGGGCTCTCTGGGGCTAAATTGGGTTTCTTTGCCCTTCCAGTGCTAGGACCAAAACTCTAGGAGCACTCTCTCCTTCTGTTGTCTCTGTCACAGTGCCTGACCCATCCCTTCTGGAGTCACAGGCACATGTAATTCAAATGCTAGCTCTGCTTGGGAGATGCCCAGGGCTTTCATCTGCTTCACTAGAACTTTTGCCTCCTCAAAGGCGCTTGCTGCTTTGATTCCCTGTCTTTCATGTGCCTTTTCTTCACTTGGCAGGATAAGGGATGGAGGCACTGTGCCAGGTGGGGAATAAAAGTCCTCCACACCCCCAAATCCCTACAAAGGCCTGGACCTCTTTCACATTCCTAGGGGTTGAATAAGCTTGCAACGTATCCATCACAGCTTCTGAGACAACTTGTGTCTTACCTGACCACATGACTCCCAACACCTTATGGTGGTACCTGGGCCTTGAATTTTCTGTGGGTTCACTGCCCATCCTCTCCCTCACAAATGTCCTAGCAAAGCCTGCAAGGTGCCCTGCAACAGAGGCAAATCTTCACATGTCAGCAGCATATCATCAATGTAACGGGCCCATTGTACTGATGTGGGGAAGAACAACAGGGACAGATCTTGGGCTGCCATCCCATGATGTATGGTGGTACAGGTCACTCTGGGGAAGCCCTTGAAAGGCCCATTGTTGCCCCTCCCATGTGAAGGTAAATTGATCTTGTGACTCGGGTGCCAAGGGTTTTTTGAAAAAGGCCTTTGCTAAGTCCACACAGCTTAGTACACTCCTAGGACCCCAGCCAAGGTATCCAAGATGGCGGCCATGTGGGACACAGCCACATGGATGGGGGCACTACCTTGTTCAATTCTCAGCTGTCCACTGTCATCTGCCATGAAGCTTATTTACAGGCCATACCCTGGCTATGGAAAGCACTCTGGGCAGGGAGTACAATACCCAGTTGCGGGAGTTCTTGGATAGTTTCTCCTATCTCTTTATGCCCCCAGGGAATTTATATTGTTTGACAGTTACCACTCCTCATGGGGGTGGCAGGCTTACTGGTTGGCATTTCCTCTCCACACTGGCCTGTTTACTCTAACCTAGAGGTGCAATTCACCAATACAGGTTTGCAGAATTTGGCTTTGGAGGGTATCAATGCCCAGTATGTTCTCTGGTATTGGAGAGATATTGGAGTCTTCTTTGGGGCCTGGGCCCCTTTAGGAGCCAGAGCCTCAAGAGCAGCCTGAGCCTTGGTTTGAGCCTTGGCCTTGGAATTTGGCCGGCAAGCCCATTTCCAGAGCATGGGGTAAGTGATGTAAGCAAGTTGGCCGAGCTCACGGCTGCTCCCATTTGGGATCGTGGCTTTATCAGGGCCTTGACAGCCTTGGCACATACCCTCAGAGCCTTGGCGTTGTTGGTCTCCATCTACTTTAGGCCCTTCTTGTGCTTCTTTGCTAAGTGTAGGTTCCTCAGGAAGTTGGGTCCACCCTCTTAAGAGATTCATATCTTTGTGATGGGGTTTCTTGATGTCACTTCTGGGCCATTTTCGGCACTGGTTGTGGGTGGTGTGGTTCTTGGATTGGGCAATGTCTGTACTGAAGCTCCCGGCTCCCGAAGCACCTGGAACCGGAAGAGAAAGAGGAAGCTCTGAAAATTTCTTGTACCTCCTCTAAAGATGTCCAGGGGCCCAGGGGCCCCTGGAGGTCCTCCTCATTGGGCTGAGCCTCCCTGCAGGCTAGACTAATCCGATCTCTAAAGAGTGAGGCCCGAGGGCAGTGGATGTGGTCTATGTTACTCATTTTCCCTGCCTCTCCTAGCTGCGCTAACTACACCTGGAGACTTTTCTGGGCCTTTTCACAGGAACTAGGCAGCTATAGCAATAAGTTTGGAGGGAGTAGATTCTCTATTCATGAACGTTCCCTGAATTGGGGGCTCCCCACTGGCTGGGGTTGCTGTTGCTGGGCTTGGGTTTTCCTTTGCGTTTGGGGTGGGATGGCGGGGGTGTTCCATCGGCTGCACTGTTGATCACTCCGCCTCCCCGTCACTCTGCTTACCTTCCCAGGGGTGCTCTTTGCCCCAGCATGCTAGGTGCAGGTTCTCAAACAAGTGCGATAAAGCAGTTTTTGGGGTATCCCCATACTCACACGCGGTCCCCAGGCCTCTAACCTACGGGACCCCCTCCCCACAAAGAAGGGATCCCTGCCACACACCCTCTGTTTTCAATTTTATTTTATTATGTTATGCTAATCACCATACATTACATCATTAGTTTTTGATGTAGTGTTCCATGATTCATTGTTTGCATATAACACCCAGTGCTCCATTCAGTGTGTGCCCTCTTTAATACCCATCACCAGGCTAACCCATCCCCCCACCCCCCTCCCCTCTAGAACCCTCAGTTTGTTTCTCAGAGTCCATAGTCTCTCATGGTTCGTCTCCTCCTCCGTTTCCCCCCACTTCATTTTTGCTTTCCTGCTATCCTCTTTTTTTTTTTTAAACATATAATGTATTATTTGTTTCAGAGGTACAGGTCTGTGATTCAACAGTCTTACACAATTCACAGTGCTCACCTAGCACATACCCTCCCCAATGTCTATCACCCAGCCACCCCATCCCTCCCACCCCCCCACCACTCCAGCAACCCTCAGTCTGTTTCCTGACATTAAGAATTCCTCATATCAGTGAGATCATATGATACATGTCTTTCTCTGATTGACTTATTTCACTCAGCATAATACCCTCCAGTTCCATCCATGTCGTTGCAAATGGCAAGATTTCATTCCTTTTGATGGCTGCATAATATTCCATTGTATATATATATACCACATCTTCTTTATGCATTCAGCTATCGATGGACATCTTGGCTCTTTCCATAGTTTGGCTATTGTGGACATTGCTGCTATAAACATCGGGGTGCACGTACCCCTTCAGATCACTAAATTTGTATCTTTGGGGTAAATACCCAGTAGTGCAATTGCTGGGTTGTACGGTAGCTCTATTTTCAACTTTTTGGGGAACCTCCATACTGTTTTCCAGAGTGGCTGCACCAGCTTGCATTCCCACTAACTGTGTAGGAGGGTTCCCCTTTCTCCGCATCCCTGACAACATCTGTCGTTTCCTGACTTGTTAATTTTAGCCATTCTGACTGGTGTGAGGTGGTATCTCATTGAGATTTTGATTTGGATTTCCCTGATGCCGAGCGATGTTGAGCACTTTTTCATGTGTCTGTTGGCCATTTGGATGTCTTTGGAAAAATGTCTGTTCATGTCTTCTGCCCATTTCTTGATTGGATCATTTGTTCTTTGGGTGTTGAGTTTGGTAAGTTCTTTATAGATTTTGGATACTAGCCCTTTATCTGATATGTCATTTGCAAATATCTTCTCCCATTCTGTCAGTTGTCTTTTGGTTTTGTTGACTGTTTCCTTTGCTGTGCAAAAGCTTTTTATCCTGATGAAGTCCCAATAGTTCAGTTATGCCCTTGCTTCCCTTGCCTTTGGCAATGTTTCTAGGAAGAAGTTCCTGTGGCTGAGGTCAAAGAGGTTGCTGCCTGTATTCTCCTTTAGGATTTTGATGGACTCCTGTCTCACATTTAGGTCTTTCAACCATTTGGAGTCTATTTTTGTGTGTGGTGTAAGGAAATGGTCCAGTTTCATTCTTCTGCATGTAGCTGTCCAATTTTCCCAACACCATTTGTTGAAGAGACTGTCTGTTTTCCATTGGACATTCTTTCCTGCTTTGTCAAAGATTAGTTGATCATAGAGTTGAGGGTCCATTTCTGGGCTCTCTATTCTGTTCCATTGATCTATGTGTCTGTTTTTGTGCCAGTACCATGCTGTCTTGATGATGACAGCTTTGTAATAGAGCTTGAAGTCTGGAATTGTAATGTCACCAGCTTTGCTTTTCTTTTTCATATTCCTCTGGCTATTCGGGGTCTTTTCTGGTTCTATACAAATTTTAGGACTATTTGTTCCATTTCTTTGAAAAAAGTGGATGGTATTTTGATAGGAATTGCATTAAATGTGTAGATTGCTCTGTAGCGTTGACATCTTCACAGTATTTGTTCTTCCAATTCATGAGCATGGAACGTTTTTCCATTTCTTTGTGTCTTCCTCAATTTCTTTCATGAGTATTTCATAGTTTTCTGAGTACAGATTCTTTGCCTCTTTGGTTAGATTTATTCCTAGGTATCTTATGGTTTTGGGTGCAATTGTAAATGGGATCGACTCCTTAATTTCTCTTTCTTCTGTCTTGTTGTTGGTGTATAGGAATGCCACTGATTTCTGTGCATTGATTTTATATCCTGCCATTTTACTGAATTCCTGTATGAGTTCTAGCAGTTTTGGGGTGGAGTCTTTTGGGTTTTCCACATAAAGTATCATATGATCTGCAAAGAGTGAGAGTTTGACTTCTTCTTTGCCGATTTGGATGCCTTTGATTTCTTTTTGTTGTCTCATTGCTGTGGCTAGGACTTCTAATACTATGTTGAATAGTAGTGGTGATAGTGGACATCCCTGCCGCGTTCCTGACTTTAGGGGGAAAGTTCTCAGTTTTTCCCCATTGAGAATGATATTCGCTGTGGTTTTTTCATAGATGGCTTTTATGATATTGAGGTATGTACCCTCTATCCCTATGATCTGAAGAGTTTTGATCAAGAAAGGATGCTGTACTTTGTCAAATGCTTTTTCTGCATCTATTGAGAGGATCATATGGTTCTTGTTCTTTCTTTTATTAATGTATTGTACTACATTGATTGATTTGCAGATGTTGAACCAACCTTGCAGCCCAGGGATAAATCCCACTTGGTTGTGGTGAATAATCCTTTTAATGTACTGTTGGATCCTATTGGCTAGTATTTTGGTGAGAATTTTGGCATCCATGTTCATCAAGGATATTGGTCTGTAATTCTCCTTTTTGGTGGGGTCTTTGGTTTGGGGATCAAGATAATGGTGGCCTCATAAAATGAGTTTGGAAGTTTCCCTTCCATTTCTATTTTTTGGAACAGTTTCAGAAGAATAGGTATTAATTCTTCTTTAAATGTTTGGTAGAATTCCCCTGGGAAGCCATCTGGCCCTGGGCTTTTGTTTTTTGGGAGATTGTTGATTACTGCTTCAATTTCCTTAGTGGTTATAGGTTTGTTCAGGTTTTCTATTTCTTCCTGGTTCAGTTTTGGTAGTTGATACATCTCTAGGAATGCATCCATTTCTTCCAGATTATCTAATTTGCTGGCATATAGTTGCTCATAATATGTTCGTATTTCTTTGGTGTTGGTTGTGATCTCTCCTCTTTCATTCATGATTTTATTTATGTGGGTCATTTCTCTTTTCTTTTTGATAAGTCTGGCCAGGGGTTTATCCATCTTATTAATTCTTTCAAAGAACCAGCTCCTAGTTTCATTGATCTGTTCTACTGTTCTTTTGGTTTCTATTTCATTGATTTCTGCTCTGATCTTTACTATTTCTCTTCTCCTGCTGGGGTTAGGCTTTATTTATTTGCTCTTCTCTCTCCAGCTCCTTTAAGTGTAGGGTTAGGTTGTGTATTTGAGACCTTTCTTGTTTCTTGAGAAAGGCTTGTATTGCTATATACTTTCCTCTTAGGACTGCCTTTGCTGCATCCCAAAGATTTTGAACAGTTGTGTTTTCACTTTCATTGGTTTCCATGAATTTTTTTAATTCCTCTTTAATTTCCTGGTTGACCCATTCATTCTTTAGTAGGATACTCTTTAGCCTCCATGTATTTGAGTTCTTTCGGACTTTCCTCTTGTGATTGAGTTCTAGTTTCAAAGCATTGTGGTCTGAAAATATGCAGGGAATGATCCCAATCTTTTGGAACCGGTTGAGACCTGGTTTGTGACCTAGGATGTGATCTATTCTGGAGAATATTCCACGGGCACTAGAGAAGAATGTGTATTCTGTTGCTTTGGGATGGAATGTTCTGAATATATCTGTGAAGTCCATTTGGTCCAGTGTGTCATTTAAAGTCTTTACTTCCTTGTTGATCTTTTGTTTAGATGATCTGTCCATTTCAATGAGGGGGGTGTGAAAGTCCCCCACTATTATTGTATTGTCAATGTGTTTCTTTGCTTTTGTTATTAATTGGCTTATATAATTGGCTGCTCCCATGGTAGGGGCATAGATATTTACAACTGTTAGATTTTCTTGTTGGATAGACCCTTTAAGTAGGATATAGTGTCCTTCCTCATCTTTTATTATAGTCTTTGGTTTAAAATCTAATTTGTCTGATATAAGGATTGCCACCCCAGCTTTCTTTTTAAATTTTTTTTTTTTTTAAGATTTTATTTATTTGCGAGAGAGACAATGAGAGACAGAGAGCATGAGAGGGAGGAGGGTCAGAGGGAGAAGCAGACTCCCTGCTGAGCAGGGAGCCTGATGTGGGACTCGATCCCGGGACTCCAGGATCATGACCTGAGCCGAAGGCAGTCGCTTAACCAACTGAGCCACCCAGGCGCCCCGCCACCCCAGCTTTCTTTTGGTGTCCATTAGCATGGTAAATAGTTTTCCACCCCCTCACTTTCAATCTGGGGGTGTCTTTGGGTCTAAAATGAGTCTCTTGCAGACAGCATATCGATGGGTCTTGTTTTTTTATCCAATCTGATACCCTGTATCTTTTGATTGGGGCATTTAGCCCATTTACATTCAGGGTAACTATTGAAAGATATGAATTTAGTGCCATTGTATTGCCTGTAAGGTGACTGTTACTGTATATTGTCTGTGTTCCTTTCTGGTCTATGTTACTTTTAGGCTCTCTGCTTAGAGGACCCTGTTCAATATTTCTTGTAGGGCTGGTTTGGTGTTTGCAAATTCTTTTAGTTTTTGTTTGTCCTGGAAGCTTTTTATCTCCCCTTCTATTTTCAATGACAGCCTAGCTGGATATAGTATTCTTGGCTGCGTATTTTTCTCGTTTAGTGCTCTGAATATATCATGCCAGTCCTTTCTGGCCTGCCAGGTCTCTGTGGATAGATAGGTCTGCTGCCAATCTAATGTTTCTACAATTGTAGGTTGCAGACCTCTTGTCCCGAGCTGCTTTCAGGATTTTCACAAGTCTCTGAGACTTGTGAGTTTTACTATTAAATGTCGTGGTGTTGACCTATTTTTATTGCTTTGAGGGGGGTTCTCTGTGCCTCTTGGATTTTGATGCCTGTTTCCTTCCCCAAATTAGGGAAGTTCTCTGCTATAATTTGCTCCAATATACCTTCTGCCCCTTTCTTTCTTCTTCTTCTGGGATCCCAGTTATTCTAATGTTGTTTCACTTTATGGTTTCACTTATCTCTCGAATTCTTCCCTCGTGATCCCATAGTTGTTTATCTCTCTTTTTTAGCTTCTTTATTCTCCATCATTTGGTCTTCTGTATCACTCTTTCTTCTGCCTCGTTTATCCTAGCAGTTACAGCCTCCATTTTTGATTGCACCTCATTAATAGCCTTTTTGATTTTGACTTGGTTAGATTTTAGTTCTTTTATTTCTCCAGAAAGGGTTTCTCTTATATCTTCCATGCTTTTTTCAAGCCCAGCTAGTATCTTTAAAATCGTCATTCTGAACTCTAGTTCTGACATCTTACTAATTATTGATTAGGTCCCTTGCAGTCGGTACTGCCTCTTGTTCTTTTTGTTGAGGTGATTTTTTTCCATCTTGTCATTTTGTCCAGAGGAGAATAGATGAATGAGAGAACAAAATGCTAACAGGGTAACAACGTCCCCAGAAAATATACACTAAACAAATCAGAAAAGACCTGAAACCAGGGGGAAAGAAAGGGAAAGAAAGAAAAAAAAAAAAAAAGAAAAAGATAAAACCAAACAAAAACAAAATAAAACAAAAAAAAAACAGAATATGATCAAATATGATCAGGCTGGTGCATAGATCAGTGCCACACACTAGATTTTGGGCGTATTTTGGTCTGTCAGAAGAAAGTGCCTCCCAAAATTTTAAAGAAAGAAAAACTTACATATGTACAAAAATAAAGGTTAATACGATGAAGGGATGGAATATGACTGTAAAGATGAAAATTATAAAAGATTTTATAAAAGGAATTGATAAGAAGTTGGTTGAAAAAAGAAGAGGATTAAAAAAGGGGGGAGAGAATGTGATTAGGCAGGAGACTAGAACAAAGCCATACACTAGAGATTTAGGGTATATTTTGGTCTGTTAGAAGAAACTGTATCCCAAAATTTTAAAGAGAGAAGAACTTATATGCATATACCAAAAATAAGGTTAAGTACTATGAAGGGATAGAATATGACTCTAAAAATGAAAAATAAAAAAGATTTTTTAAAAAAGGGATTGAAGGTGCCTCGTTAGCGCAGTAGGTAGCGCGTCAGTCTCATAAAAAAGGGATTGATAAGATGTTGGTTGAAAAAGGGAAAAAGAAAAATTAAAAAAAATTTTTTTAAATTAATTTTGAAAGACTAAAGAATCATGGGAAAAAAGCCATGAATTCTATGTGCAGTATTTCCCTAGCACTGGAGTTCTGCCGTTCTCATTGATCGGTAAACTTGGTCTTGGCTGGCTGTTCTTGCTCATCTTCTGGGGGAGGGGCCTGTTGCCGTGGTTCCCAAATGTCTTTGCCGGAGGCGGAATTGCCCCTCCCTTGCCTGTCCAGTCTAAGGAATCAGCTCGGGTTTGCTCTCGGGAGCTTTTGTTCCCTGCAAGCTTTCTGTACAGCTTTGGAGGCCGAGAGTGCAAATGGCGGCCTCCCAATCTCTGCCCCAGAGGAGCTGAGAACTCAGGGCCCCGCTCCTCAGTGTGCCCCTGAGAAAAGCAGTCGATCACTCCCGTATCCCCGGTCTCTGGCCGCACTCCGTGCTCACCCGGCCTGTGACCGAGCATTTCCATCTCTGGCACACGACCCGGTGTGGAGTCTCCAAACCCCGCAGATCCCTGCGGTGTGCTCCTGCGCCACTCCTCCTGGGGTAGGAAGGGGAGTCTCCCCGGATCTGCCCCTTGTTGGGTCCCTGCTGGAGGAGCAGTGGCCCAACTGTGCCGTGGATCATGGTTTATGGCAACGCTGAGCTGAGAGCCCAGGCCTCGGCTCCATTTCTGCAGCCAGCTTCCCTGCTCCGATACCTGGGAGCTCTGCCGCACTCAGGGACCCCCTGACTTTCTGTGACCCCGAGGGTCCTGAGACCACACTGTCCCGTGAGGGTTCCACCCCCCCGCTTAGCCATTGGAGCGACGTCCCTCAGCAGAGCCGACTTCTAAACATTCCGATTTTGTGCCCCGCTGCTCTATCACTTGCCAGAAGTGGCCGATGGAGGACCCCTCCCCCACCTTCTATCTTCCTGAATATCACCTCGGATTCACTTCTCTGCACGTCCTGCCTTCCAGAAAGTGGTCACTTTTCTGTTCAGAGAGTTGCTGCTATTCTTTTCTTCGATGTCCTGTTGCGTTCGTAGGTGTTCAGAATGGTTTGATCCCTATCCAGCTGAATTCCTGGGACCAGATGAAATTTAGGTCTCCTACTCCTCTGCCATCTTGCTCCACCCCCTCCCGTCCTCTTGATGACCTCTGCCAACAGCATCTTACAGAGAATGACTGGTATATAGATACAATGGAATTAAATGAGAATCAGTGACAAAAAGGTGATGACAAGCTCCCCCAAACATTAAAAAAATTTAAAAACACACATTTAAATAACTCATGGATGACAGAAGAAATAAGACGAGAACTTTGAAGATACTTAGAACTCAATGATACTGAAAATACTACTTCTCACCGCTTGTGGGATTCAGCCCGAGATTGCTGATCTGTCTGTTTCCCTCAGGGAAGCTGGGGGGTGGGGCTTCCCCTGTGCCTTAGGCATTTTACTTAGGCCACAGCATTTTTATTTTCTATCGAATATATGTTCATTTATGAAATAGAACCTAGTACCTATCACTTTGTGAAATTCAAACTGAATTTTTAAGGGTCAGTTATCCACGTCAGATTCTGATTTCAGCTAGAAGTTGTGTGACAATATATGACTGTTGTTAGTCACTGGGAGTCGGGGTTGGAGGAGTGCTGTCTTAGGACTCACTTTGAAGGAGTTTAGAAGTGCCAGTGAATGAAGTTGTATGCTGGACATTTTCCCGCCTTTCTTAACAGAATTCCTTGAGAAAACTGAGCCCCGATGGCCAGAGACATTCTTTGTATGTAACGAACGAGTTAACCTCTCTTATGCGTCTGGAATGGATTTTAATTATGTACCATTTGGGGGAATTAAGAAAATAGTCACTTAAATAATTTTCTGCATTTCGTGGTTCAGATGTGGAACCTCAGTTGGAAAAGGCTGTGAGACACAGCCCTGACAATGCAGTAAATGCTGCACTGGCCCTCTGGGCCCTGGGCCCTCACACCTGGGCTCAGCTCAGGGGATCCTAGTCTTCGGGAAGAAGTAGGTGACCAATGATCAAATAGAGCCGTGTGACAGGCCCAGACCCTGGACTGATAGAGTGCATGCTTGAGACATCCTTGAGCTCATGCTGAAGATTTCCCCTTGGCCTCAGGGCTACTCTTTGTTCTCCCTGCAAATCCTCTCCTTGACTTTGGAGCCAGGTGAAAACCATTCTGTTCTTTAGTATAGAACAGGACAAGTGTACAGGACACGGTTAAGAGTGGCCACTGGACTAAGGTTGAAACTGGAGTAAGAAAACAGAAATGTAGACATGATTCTTAGGGTATCATTTTTAAAATAATAAACACTAGCAACAAGTTCTGACTGTATTGCAAATAACTGTTCTAACAACCACCAGACGAACCACTAGCTTATGTAGATGTGTGGGCTTGTAGCCAAAGCCTTTACCCAACCCATGTTACATCTTAATTATGAGGATCCACAACGGTCTCCTTTAATATACAGAAGACCTCTGCCTTTTGTGGACTCAGTATTCATAATTTAAATTGTCAAAGCGAGGTTCCAAATACCCATGATATGTAGCCCTTAGGGGCTTCCCTGTGGTGCTGAGTTGGGTGAGGTCAGCTGATGGCCAACAGTCCTAGCATCTCAGCACGACTTTGTAACTCTCTGTGTGGGTATGCATTTTGCAGGAGGAATTATTTGCTAAAATTAAATTTAGTGATTTTAAGGATTCACAAACATCTCAGGGCAGGCAGGAATCTCCTCTGATCTGATTCTTTCCATCTCCCACCCTCTAGAAATTTCTTAAAGTTCCTAAGCCTACTCCTAATTGCCATGCCATCGAATTTTTAATTTAAATCTGGATTCTTTTTGTCCTCTGTAGTATTTGGCTCAAATGGGCGGTTCCCCATTTTCAAATATCCTCCTTTTTTTGGGTATTTATGATGTTACCTTTTGTGTTCTTTCACTAATTTTCATTGATCTTTCTTTTGCTTTCTTCCTCCTACAGGCAGGCAACCTCAGTTTACTCAGATCTCATCAAGGAGGTTCTGCCTGGCTGCCTTCTCCAAAACAATACTTCTCCAGGACATGTCAGCCCTTTTCCCTGCTTTCTTCCTTTCTTTCTTTCTTTTCTTTCTTTCTTTCTTCTTTCCTTCTTCTTTTTCTTTCTTTCTTCTTTCTTTCAAGATTTATTTATTTGAAAGAGACAGCGAGTGCACAGAGGAAGGGCAGAGGGAGAGAATCTCAAACTGACTCCCTGCTAAGCACGGAGCCTGACATGGGGTCTGATCCCAGGAACTTGAGATCATGACCTGAGCTGAAACCAAGAGCTGGATACTTAACCGACTACGCCACTCAGGCTTTCCTCCCTGCTTAATTTTCTCGACAGTATTTAGCACCATCCGATAGATCATTTATGTAGGCATGTATGTATTTTTTGTCTCTTTCACCTTTCCCTCCAGCATATAAACTCCTACAGAGCAGAAAAGCTGTCTTGTTCATTTGTTTGTTTTGTGCTTTATTTCCTCTGCTATATCTCCAGAGCCTGTAACAGTGCTTGACTTGGAATAAGTGCTCAGCAAATACTTAATGAATATACAAAAGAATATATTTTTCTCTTTATTGTCGGGGGGTCTGGCTGGAAAGTGCTAGTACATGTAAATCAGTCAAAGAGATTACTAAAGGTGTGGGCATGGTGTAGGGCAAGTGCAAGGTAAAGGAACCCTGGATTAGTCATAGCAGAGGCTCCATGATCACCCCAGACCTGAAGGAGTGAGAGGAGAAATCTGTGTGGAGAAGAGACAGAAGCTGCAGTCTTGGCACTCCAAACTCCTCCCCTCTAGGACTGGCTACATAATTTCGGGACCCAATATGAAGTGAAAATGCAGGGCTCCTTAACCCACAATGGGATTGTATTTAGAAACAGAGCTTTTATGGGGCACCTGGGTGGCTCAGTCGTTAGGCGTCTGCCTTTGGCTCGGGTCATGGTCCCAGGGTCCTGGGATGGAGCCCCACGTCAGGCTCCCTGCTCTGCTGGAAGCCTGCTTCTTCCTCTCCCACTCCCCCTGCTTATGTTCCCGCTCTCACTGTCTCTCTCTCTGTCAAATAAATAAATAAAATCTTAAAAAAAAAAATAAAGAGGGAAATTAAGGTTAAATGAGGTCATAAGCTCTTAAACTATATAGAACAAACTGATGGTTACCAGAGGGAAGGTGGGTGGGGGGATGGGTTAAATAGGTGATGGTGATTAAGGAGAGCACTTGCTGTGATGAGAATGGGGTGTTGTATGTAGGTGTTGAATCACTAAATTCCACACCCGAAACTAATATTACACTGTATGTTAACTAGCTGGAATTTAAGTAAAAATTTGGGGGAAAAAAAAAAGAAAGAAAGAAAGAAAGAAAATGCAGGGCTCCTTGTTAAAAAATTATTAAAGATTTCAAGATAGTAACAGTGGACCATTAAGCCAAGCATGAGGTCCTGCTAACAGGGGATCCTGTGTGGTAACACAGGTCACATGGCAATGAAGTTGCCTCTACTCTCCTCCTTCCTTCCAATCTTCCATTGGCCAAATCCAATTCCAAATCCAGAACTCAAAGAAGCCCATTTGCTGAATGCCTGATTCCTGGGGACACAGAGCTGAGTAAAGAAGGTGAAGTTTGGATCTGGGGAGCAGGAAAAAGATATTAAGCCCAGATAAGTGTAGAAAATATGTATCTCTATAACCTTCTATGTCTGCGTGACAGAGGGTGAAGAAGGTATAAGACACTTTGGGATTAGTCAATGATGATTAAGTATAGGCACATTTCCAATATTACTAAAGAATAAATACAAATACTAAATAAGTAGTATTGAGAAGGAAAAGTAAATAATAACCACAAGGTTTCACATGCATCATTGGCTTTGGGGTCTGGCCAACCTCTGTCCCAATACTGGGCTTGACTTTTAGTAGCTGTGTAATAAGAAAATCGCTCGTTTTTATTGCTCCAGAGTCTGTAAAGCAGAGATAACAGTTACTTCAGAATTTGTTGTGGGCTAAATTAAAGGATGTCCCTAGCACCCAGTAGGTATTTAATAAACGTCAGAGAATAGAAGAATATTGAGGTCACAGATAGAAATGGATGAGTTGGGAAAAGGTCTTTCTAGTTCTGTGGATTTCTGGAAAAAGGGAAGAGTTTGAGAACTCTGATGGTTAAGAGGTTTTCTCTAAAGGCATCATAAATGGCTACTTCTGCAGAGTATAGCCATTTTTCAGAGAATGCTATTTTATTTCCCTGCTGGGCTTGACAGAAAGCATAGAGACTTTGTAGGCAGGCAGATGTGGTTTCAAATTCCGTCTCCACCAATGAGTAGTGGCAAGTTGTGTTAAGTCCTCTGAGCCAGAGTTTTCTGTTACAAAATGCAGTATCACTGTAAGAATTTATGAGATAATGTTGATAGTGTGCCAAAGAAATGCTCAAATTTCTATCTGATCTGCCACTCTTTTTTAGTTGAGCTAGACTTAGGAATCAATTTCTTTTTCCCTTCTTCCCTAAAGCTTAAAGCAGTCCCCATCTCCAGCAGCCAGCTCTGTGGTTCTTTTCTGTGGGTTTCACCCTTGTCCCCTGGGCCTTCTTCGTCACGGAAGTCTCAGCAGGAGAGTGGAGAGAGGAAGAAAAGAACAAGAACCTGCATTCACTTCTGCAGGAAACCTCTAGTTCCTCATTGGCTTTCACTCAGACCTGTGTTTAAACTTCTCCACCTTGGGAATGAAGAAAGCAAAAGAGGAAGCTTTGTGCCTCCCTTCAGAGAGTGTATGAGGTGAGCAGAATGTGTCTAGCAGGTTGAATAATGCCCGCCCCCCACCCAAGATATCCCCAAGGCCTGCAAATGTGACCTTATTTGGCAAATGAATCTTTGCAGAGGTAATTAAATTAAAGATCTCCAGATGAGCTCCTTCTAGATACTCTGGGTGAGCCCTAAATCCAATAGCAAGTGTTTTTATAAGAGACACAGAGAGGATAGACATGGAGAGAAGGCCATGGACATATGGAGGCAGGGATTAGAGCCATGGTGTCCACCAGCAGCTGGAAGAGATAAGGAAGGATTTGGAGGGGGCATGACCTGACACCACCTTGATTCCATACTTCTGGACTCCAGAACTGTGAGAGAACAGATTTCTATTATTTTAAGCCATCGAGTTTGTGGATATTTGTTACAAGCAGCTCTAGGAATCAATACAGTATCCAATCAACAGCAATCATTAAGAGTATACGTACTACTAAGAACAATAGCTGCTCCGTGTTGAGCATGAATGGAAGTTTGTGGAAGCTGCAAGTGAGGAGCTGGCTTCTTATGCTATTCCCAACATGTCCGCCTGACTGTGGTATGATAAAACACATATTTGGTCTTTGGCCCTGTTCCCGGCCTGAGAATTTCCTGACGAAACCTGAGAATTTCCTGAGTGGTAAGAGTATTTTTTTGTGCTAATGAGTTTGCCCCTAAATAGTGTTGGGATGAGGGCCAGATGCCAGAAAAACTGGCCATGGGATTAGGGGGTTAGAACTTTCAGACCTGCCACCCACCCACTGCTGAGAGATTAGTCCAATGGCTAAGGATTTAATCAACCATGTCTGTTTAATGGAACTTCCACAAAAATCCCTAAACAAGGGGGCGGGGGTTGAGGAGTTTCTGAGTCGGTGAACTCATCAAAGTGCTGTGGGGGTGACACATCTAGAGATCCAGGGAAACTCTGCATGTGCACTGCCCCCACCCCCACCCCCACCCCTTGCTCTATGCTTCTCTTCGTGGGCTGTTCCTGAGTTGTAGCTTGTGCAATAAACTGGTAGTCATTCAGTAAAGTGTCTTCCTGAGTTCTGTGAGTTATTCTAGCAAATCATGGAACCTGAGGAAGGGTTTGTGGGAGCCCCGATTTATGGTGTGTCTGTCAGAAGGATGGGTGGTCCTCGGGGACATGTGACCGGTGCCCGGAGTGGGGACAGTCCTGTGGGACTGAGCCCTTACCTTCTCGGGTCCATGCTAACTCTGGGTAGCTAGGGCAAGAAGGGAATTGAATTGTTGGTCACCTAGTCGGTGTCAGAGGATTGGTTGTTGGTGTTGGAAAGACATTACATATTTGGTGTGGGGAAGACCAAAGTCCCACATTGACTTTTGTTTTATTTTTCTTTTTGCTTTTAACAAAAGTACTGCACCAATTTTTCAAAGATATAGATAACTGCTAGGTCATAGTTTTGTTGGCCTTTCCTAATTTACTAGAAGAGTGGGCATTCCTGCTTCACTTTAGCTGATCCCCAGGTTTGGACCCTTCTCTTAGGAATTTGTCACGGACGTATGTCAGCTCTCTGTGCCTCCCTTGGAAAACCCAGCTTTGCTGCCCCTTCTAGTTCATTGTTTCTGTGTTTTGGCCTTAATATTTAATATTGCGGAGGTCGGCTCCTGGTGAATCACCTATATGTGCTTTTTTTCAGGCCTGACCAGAGGCCATTACAAAGGCTCATGGGGAAAGCTGCCCTCTCCACGCCAGCGTGGGTGCCCGGCCCGTGCACTGCATCTCTGGAGGGAGGTAGGCAAGGACCCGGGCAGTCCTGCTCTTTGCCTACTATCATTCCTACCCCTGGTGCCTTCATTCCCAGGTCTCTCTATGTGAGGCCTTGGCCAGAAGTCCTCTTCCGGTGCCTCTGGAGGAGGCCTCCTTACCTGCAGGAGGAGGAGAAGGAAGTCCTCAAGATACTTTCCTCCACTCTGATTCAGTACCCAGTACTTTTCCACTCCTGGCCCTTCTCCCTCACCTCCACTTGACCCCAGCGTCCATAGGACGGCCAGAGCCTTTTGTCTGGGGCTCCTTCAACAGTGAGAAACTCCACATCTGTGCTGATCCACCTGACTCTCAACTGGTGTGCTGTTCCATGGGGGGAAATGGACAGAGGGAGGCAGAGTTTTCTCTGGTTTGGGACTCTTGCTCATATCATCACTGTAAGTGGTCAGAGCCTTGATTCTTTCACTTTTGGCTTATTGCTTTAATCAGCCACCCTGGCAACAGGCAGCTCAGCTGTTTTTTTCAGCCCAGCCCAGTTCCTGACAAATTTCAAGGCACTGTAAACCAAACGGTAGTTAAAAATGAAATCTACTAAACCATGGTTTCCTTTCATCAACATATGTGAAGTGCCTACTGTTTTCCAGGCACTGTGCTAGGCTCTGTGATGCAGAGATGATGGGACCAAAGTCTCTGCCTTTGAGGAGTTCATGGTCCAAAGGGGCCTAGAAGGTAAACAGTTCATTTCAACAGTGTGGTAAGTGCTTTAGGGGCACAGAAGATGGGCACTAAGGCAGATGTCGGGGGGGGGGGGGTAATTTCCTTCTACCCCTAGTAATTAAATAGACACAAATCAGGTTAACAGGAGAAAAAACAAATTTAATTTAATTTTGTATATATGGGGGCCTCAAAGATATGACACCCAAGGTGTTTATATACCTTTTAGACAAAGAAACACTAAATTTGTTAAGTCAGTCAGAGAAAGACGATTATCATATGATCTCACTCATATATGGAATTTAAGAAACAAAACAGATGAACATAGGGAAAGGGAGTGAAAAATAAAATAAGACAAAATTAGAGAGGGAGACAAACCATAAGAGACTCTTAAGCATAGGAAACAAACTAGGGGTTGCTGGAGGGGAAGGGGTGGGGGGATGGAGTAACTGAGTGATGGGCATTAAGGAGGGCACGTGGGTGTTATATGCAACTGATGAATCACTGAACTCTACCTCCGAAACTAATAATACACTATATGTTAGCTAACTTGAATTTAAATTAAAAAAAAAAGAAAAAAGAAACAATAAATTTGTGAAGAACTGTAAGACAGAAACGTCAGCTTGGGTAATAACTAATGAAGAAACCAAGCAGATTTTGTTTACACAACCTTCTCCGCCCTCAACTCCCTATCTCTGGTGATAAAAAGGTCTCTCTACCTTCCCCGGGCAGGGAGGCTACCTTTCTCAGGAGAGATTTATTTCCTGCTTTTAGGGGGACAGAGAGGGGGAGTCAGAGTGTCCTTCTTGCACTGGCTGTTTCTCAAATAACTTTCATTCAAAAGAATCAATATGCCAAAGTGGCATATTCTGGGGTGGCCCGCCCTGAACCCCAAAACACGGACGGGAAGGGCACGCTTCAAGGAGTCCTGCAAGAGAAGGTCGTATCTGAGGTGAATCTCAAAATGTAAGTGAAGAATGTGGGAGAGATGTGAGAACAGAAGACCCCACTGATTAGACAGCAACAGCTAACAGACCAGAGGGGTGCCCTCATGTCAAGAGAGAAAAACTAAAATTTTAATCAGGCTGAATGACCGTGGGGAACAAAACCAGTCAGCACAGCTTGAGATGACAAATTTCACAAAATTCAGCAAAATTCCTGGAAAGACCCCTACAACACATCTTCTCACGCTCCGCAGTGGCTGCCACATGCTGAGACCGCCACCAGAAATAGTGGGCTGTATCTGCCTGTCACTGCGCTCCTGCAGTTCGGCACCTGAGTCTGACCAACCCCGATAAAGGGCACAGACTTGGTGGATTTTTCCTGTTTAACCCCGACCCTAACCCTTCCCCTTTGGAGGGTACGTTTCAGTTTGTAGCCAAAGGCTGTGTCTCCCCACATTGGCAGACTCCGTGGCAAAAAACACTTGCCCTTGCTTCGGACCAACTCTGCATTTCAGGAATCTTTGTTGACCGAGTCCTAGGCAGCGGAATCAGCACAAAAAAAGTCATTATCCATATCAGCAGTGAAATCATCAACCTATGTTATTGATTGCCTCCTACATATCATTCATGGGACGGGTTTTCTGCTTGGGTTTAGTTTTTTGTTTTTGTTCATTTTTCTCAGAACACCATAGCTTCCTTCTCACTGGGACGCTCACAGCCCAGTGGGTGGTGGCGTAGGGCAGGTACACAGGAAAATGAAGCGGATAATCCCGGAGAACTTGGAGCAGTGTGAGGAGGCCGCCGTGTGTGTGAGGTGCACGCGACAGAGGCCTCTGGTGGGGCTTCTGGCAAACAGGGCACTGTATTGCTGTGGTGTTTTGCTGAAACAGGTCTCTGTTGTGACAATCCAGGTATCATTCCGCAGTATCCTGGTTTTGTGGCCTATAAGCCCATTTCTTGGACTTTTCCAGAGACGGGGGAGGTCCATCACGTGAGGAACCCTGCTCTCTACTCGTTTTGTTCCCGAGCTGAATGGGTGACTGGGGAGTCTAGGGTCCCTCTAGAAGCTGCGGAAGGCTTTGTGCAATCCTACTCTTACAAAACATCCCTTTTTTCACAAACCACAAGATCTGATTTATTTGTTTTCAAAGAAATATAGAACTCACAGTGATAAATCATGTTTTTTGGTAACCAATGTAAATAGTGAAGTCATGCATCTGCCCAACAATAAGCCAGGAGCTCTATCTTAACACATCAAATAATTTGATATTGGAATAATCTCCACAAGGTTAAATTGCAATTATTTATAGGTATAGGATAAAATGTATTTTCACTGGGAATGCATTGTATGGTATATGTGTATGTGTAAGCACATGCATAAAGCCTTATATTCTGTAAAAGTACAGAAGAAAGATAATGGCATCTTTAGCAGACGTGAAAATGTGCCGTGACTGCAGATACAAAGTCTTCTCCGTGGGTTCTAGACCGGAAATTCTTCTCTTTCTGGAATGGTTAACTTATCACCACTTGATGGAACAAGGTCATTTTCAGAACACATCATCCAACATCTGGCTTATCATCTGCTGGCTGGATAAAAATGCGTGGGAGTCAGGCACAAAGGGCACAATTTCCCACATGACTTTTGTTATTGTTCTTTTTTTTTCAGTTACCAAAATAAAGCTATATGGTCATTAAGCAGATGCTCTCAGACAGGAATGTATTAGTACTATAACAGCTTTTTTCATAAAAGTGAAAATCCTCTTTGAATTTCCTTTGGTTGGTGAAAACAGGTATGAATATAGGAGGTCTTTTGTAAAAGCAAGCAGCATTAGCTCGAACTTTTGGAACGCAGGGGATACCTCTACTCTTGTTATTTGTTTTATCAACTCAGACGTTATCTGACTTCCTATTAAGACAGATGGAAAGTCAGCTCACCTGTAACACTGTCTTGTTCTCTTGCCTCCTTCTATTACCAAGGGGATCAGTGCCTGTATTGGTCACCACTGTAACTTCAAACAGATGTCACTTCTGAGTCCTTCAACTTATAAGCTAATTTTCTTAGGGTTTCACTCTTTCCTCTGACTTTCTTTCAAGAACTGATTAAATATTTTGTAAAATGTCCCTCGATTTGAATTTGTCTGATATTTTCTTATGATTAGATTGAGGTTATATTTTAGGGAAGAATATCACATGTGTGATGGGACCCTCTCTGTGCATCATATCATGGGGTATATAATGTTAATGTGTCTTAATACTGGTGAAGTTAGTCTTAATCGTCTGATTGAGGTGGTGTCTGAGGCTTTTCCGCTTTAGATCACTAGTTTTTCCTTTGTATCAAATATCTGAGGGGAGATACTTTGCAACTATGCAAGTACTGTTTTTCTTTAAATTTTCACCCATCAATTTTAGCAGTAATTTCAGATGTTGCCTGAAACAATTATTACTCTGGTGTTCTCCAAGTCATTCTCATTTTTCTTCATTTCTTTTTTTTTTTTTTAAAGATTTTATTTATTTATTTGACAGAGAGAGACATAGCGAGAGAGGGAACACAAGCAGGGGGAGTGGGAGAGGGAGAAGCAGGCTTCCTGCTGAGCAGGGAGCCCGATGCGGGGCTCGATCCCAGGACCCTGGGATCATGACCTGAGCCGAAGGCAGACGCTTAATGACTGAGCCACCCAGGTGCCCCATTTTTCATTTCTTCTACATTTATTAATTGGATTCTCCTCTAAGGAAGAATTGTCTCTTCTCCATAGTTTATATATTTAATCAGCTATTTATAGCAGTATGGAATCATGGATATTTACTTTATTCTTTAAGTTATAATCGAAAACTTCACTATTTTTTAGTTGCTAAATTTCTTCCAGGTTTGGCTCTTGGGAGTTCCTTCAGGTTGGTTGCTGTGTCATTTTGACATGACCACAACTTCTTCTTCTTTTTTTTGTCCTCTGAGCACTTCATTACAACACAAAATCCTCTAGGCTTACTTTGTATTTTTCCTGCCCTCACCTTGAAATCAATCACTTCTCCAAGGAGCCCCGATTGCTTTTGTGAATGGGGTTTACAACCCATAATCTGGACACTAGTTATGTTCATTGCTGCTGGGTATCACCACTTCTAGGTCCTAGCAGTGGGTTAGTATATAGATACATATACATCTATCTATCTATCTATCATCTATCTATCTATCTCTATCTTAAAAATCAACATGATTATTCATAGTGATACCTCTGATGCAATCTAGCTCTTCAAGGTTAATTCTAACATTACCTCTTTATTTATAACTTCTTTCTCTGAATGTGAAACCAGTTGTTCATATCTAAAATATATTTCCTTATACACCCAAATTTAGTATCTGTTCAAAGGAGTTTCAAAATTTCTAACCCATCCATGCTTTTCTAAAGAACAAACCAATCAACTAGACCACAGTGTTTGTACAGTTGTTTTGTTTTTAGCCTTACAACATCTCAAAACACTGTTTTCCAAAGTTACTTCTGTTAGCTCCTTTCTTTACCACCTTCTTTAGTGAGATTATGCCATTCTGTAGAACACATCTGTTTGTCACAGTCTGCATTCCATCTTGGGTTCAATCTACATCTGTTGCATTTTAAAAAAAACTGCTCACAGTAAAAGTCTTTCCTTTGTGCAACACAGTCTTGGCGTTTTGACAAATGCACAGAATCATGTATTTACCATCACACTATCAAATACGACAGTTACAAGCCCCCCCACCTCACCCCAGTTCATTTGTTCTATCCTTTTGTAGTCAACCCCCTCTCCACACAATTGGCAACCATTTTCCCTTTGCCAGAATATCATATGAATGAAATCATACAATATAGAGTCTTTTGGGTCTGGCTTCTTTCACTTAAGATGTTGGATTTAAGATTCATCCATGTTGTCATGTGAAACAGTAGTTCATTATTTTTTATTACTGGGTAGTATTTCATTGAATGGCTTTCCTATTGTTCCTTGATCAGTCCACCTATTGAAAAAAATCTCAGTTGTTTCCAGTTTTGGTGGTTATGAATGAAGTTAATATAAACATTCAGAAACATGTATTTGTGTGAATGTAGTTCTCATTTCATTTGTATAATTACAGATTAGGAGTGGGATTGTTGGACCCTATGGTAAATGTTTAACTTTATAAAACCTACCAAACTATTTTCCAAAGTTTCTGTACCATTTTACATTGTTGCCAACAATGTGTGAGTTTCATTTGTTCTGCATCCTTGTCAGCACTTGATATTGTCAGATTTTTAATTTTAGCCATTTTAATATATGTGGTGTTATCTCATTGTGACTTTAATAAACTTTTACTAATGACTAATGATGTTTTACATCTTTTCATATACTTTTTTCATTTTTATATCTCCTTTGGTGCAAAGTCAAAAAGCAAATCAAAATAAAGCTGCAATTTTTCTAAATCTGTGCTGTCCAACAGGAAACTGAAATCAAGAAGGTAAACACAAGAGTGGTTTTAAAACAATTAAAAATAGGAAAAAATTTTTTGACTTTTTTATATTGCATTTCCAGTACTCCTTGTTTCTTTTTAAAGAGCCAAGTTCCTATCTGGTATCATATTCATTTAACATGCATTGTAGAGTAGGTCTACTGGCAATAAATTCTCATACTCTTTTTTTGAGAAAGTATTTTTTATTCACTTTTGATTTTTTTTTTTTTTTTGACTGGGTATAGAATTCTATTTTTCTTTCTTCAGCCCTTTAAAGATGTCCTTTTATTGTCTTTTAGTTTGCATAGTTTCAGAAGAGAAGTTGGCTGTAATTTTTAACTTTGTTCTTCTGTGTGTAATGTGTGTCTCTCTCCTCATCCCCTCACCCCCACCAACCCCACACTACCTTTACAATTTTTTCTTTCTTCTCAGCAGTTTGAATGTAAGTGTAGTTTGGGGCATTTATCCTGTTTGGTGTTCTTTGTTATCTTGGATCTGTGATTTGGTGTCTGTCATTACATTTGGTCAATTTTCAGTTATTATTTTTTCAAATGTTTCTTCTGCATTGTTGTATATTTAGGATTCCATTTACACACCTGAGGCCATTTGATATTGTCCCACAGTTCTTAGTAGTTCTGTTTTGATTTATTTACTTTTTCTCTTTGGCTAGTTTGCAGAATTTCTTTAATGCTACATTCAAGTACATAGATTCTTTCCTCAGCTAGTCTAGTAATGAGCCATTAAAGACATCCTTTCTCTCTGTCACTATGCTTCTTATTTGTAGTATTTCCATTTGATTCTTTCCTGTTGCTACCAGCTGTGTGCTGAATTGCCCATCT
The DNA here is from genome assembly GCF_964656455.1 of Halichoerus grypus. Taxonomy (NCBI): domain Eukaryota; kingdom Metazoa; phylum Chordata; class Mammalia; order Carnivora; family Phocidae; genus Halichoerus; species Halichoerus grypus. The sequence goes on from NC_135717.1 coordinate 89,197,358, forward strand.
GAACTTATATGTTGCTCATGTTTTCCTACAGAGCTTTTTACATACTAATTATAGTTGTCTAAAATTCCCCATTAGATAGTTTCAACACCTATGTCATGTGTGTATCTGGGTGTCTCTTGAGAGAGTGAATAAATCCTCTTGCTCTCTCACTTAATCTATAATTTCCTCTCGTTTCCCTGAAAACGTATGTCCCCGAGTTTTTGGCATTCTAAAGTGATGCTGTTGAATTAGTAATGACTAGTGATATGTGATTATTAAGCACTCTAAATATGATTAGGTTGAATTGAGATGTTCTGTAACTAAAATATACACTGCTTTCAAAGGCTTACCACAAAAAAAGAAAAATATCTAAATAATTTTATATTGATTTCATGCAGAAATAACACTTTGAATATACTGACTTAATTAAAGATATTATTAAAGTAAGTTACCTGTTTCTTTTTTAAAATGTGACTATTAGAATATTTAAATTGCATATGTAAAAGGAGATCTAAATAAATGGCAAGACATACCATGTTCATAGACTGGAAGACTCAACATAGCCTAGATGTCAGTTCTCCCGAAACTGACATATTGGTTTGATGCAAATGATATCAAAACCCTCGCAAGTTTTATTAGAGCTGTATATAAGCTTATTCTAAAAGTTATATGCTAAGGCAAAAAAACTGTAATAGCTGAAACAATTTTGCAAAAGGATAAAGTGGGATGAAGTACTCCACCTAATTTTAAGATTTATTACACAGCTACAATAATCAAGACTATGTGGCATGGGATGAAGGATAAGATGACGCATAGATCAATGGCATAAAATAGAAAACCCAGAAACAGAATCACCCAAGTATGGACAGTTGATTTTGACAAAGTTGCAAAGCAGTTTGCAACTGCAACTGTTGACTGGTTCAAAGTTGAAAAATGCTGGATCTGACTTGCCTTCTTTTGTTGAGTGGAGGAGAGTAAGACACTCTGTTGCAATGTTGTTCCGGCAGTCTTGGGGTCCCTAACAAGTCTGTTTTCCTCTTCCCATCCTCCTTGGCTCTACTTTACTTGTGTCTTGCGTTGTATCATGGATTTACAGTTGTACTGAGAGAGGAAGATCAGGGAGAAATGAGTCTATGCCATCTTATCTGGACCAGATGCCCTCTTGTTCTTTTTTTGCAACTTGCTATGAATGTGTTATTTTTTCAAAATAAAAAGCTAAGAAATGTCCATATGAGGCTGACATATTTCTATTGGGCTGCATTGAGTGGTTCCATTGAATGGTTAATGTAACTCATAGCTGAGCCCTTTAAAATTGCAATGGAAATTATTGGTTTCCTCTCTACTCCTTCCTCTGCTTTACTTCTGGCATCTCTTTCCAATGGGATATTATGTTGAAGACTTTATATCAACATAGTTTCTATTTTCTCTGCCATTCTGAGGCTTTCAAAATATTTACAAGGTCATTTCCTGCTTGATCATTGCCTCGATCTGGTCACCTAATCAGCAGCCAGGCTTTTAGGATATGATATTAACTTGGAGGGAAATCTCTTTCCTGCTTGAGGTCTGAGGAAGTAAGAGCTGCTCAAGGTTTCTCCTTTATTTTATCCCAGATATCAGTTTTAGAACAGGTATGCTGTTCTACATGTTGTATATTTAAAAATCACTCATCTTTAATTGAAATTGAAGTTTAAAATCTTGAGTATTTGTTTCTTTAGTTGTCTCCTCTAAATTTGTTATTTTCATTGTTTTCGGGGAATTATAAAAAAAGAATAAGGTAAAATTGCCTTTCTCATTTAAATTCTAATTCCTTTTTTGATACTGGATATCTGGGCCTAAACAGACAAAACACAAAGCTTTGATTTAGTTGTATTTCTACTAAAATATTTTTAAGTCAGATCATGCATGTTTCAAGAGGAGTATATATCAAAGGTATAAAATAATTGATTCTAGGATTTCCTGTATTCCTCTTGAATTTATTTCTTGTTTCCACACAGTACTTCCTCTTGTACTTTTTTCACATAGAATTCATGGGTTACAAACTTTCTAAGCTATCTTGCATGTACGCAAATAATTCTTGCTTTATAAGCATATTTATTTGGAATTGTGAAGCCATTGCCGCAGAGACGCTGAGGCACAAATTACAAACCTCCAGATTCCAGGTAAGGACTCTTGCTGCATATGAAGGGCTAAACCTATAAATCAGGAGAGACTTTATTATTTTTGATTTTACGCTTTTCCAGGTGATGGAAAAAACATAACATGTTTTCTGATCTCTGGAGTGGTTTTTGTGGTCGGGTGGGGGTGGAGGGTCGGAAGAGTAATGTGGTCGAAGCAGTTTAGTTCAGATTAGTGCCAGGAGTGTTACATTCTTGCCTTTCTGATTCTAATCTACTCCACACTGCCTTTTGTCATTTCCCCCGAGATTTCAAGCAAATGATTTATTCTGGGGTACCATAAGAAGGGGGGCAGAAGATGACTGCTAGATGGCAGGAAGGGGATATTTGCAGAGTTTCAAGTACTTTGTCTTTACCAGTAAATAAGATCTGACCTTTATCTCAGACTGGAGACAGATGTAGGCCCTGTCTCCCATGGTAGAAGGCTAGGCATAACATCCCCTCGGGCGTAGCTGGAGATACTGAACATCCAAGTTCGTAGCCCTGAACAACAATCCTGGCTTTGCCTTGCTTCCGTGCTGGGGACTGTGATCCTTTGTCCAGCAAGCACAAGATGGCAGCTAGCGCATTTCAGAAAAATGGCTGGAGTCGCTGGAAACACATACACAGACTCAGGACATTTTTAACTTTTATTCCTGCCTCCCATATAGCATGTTTTCTGCAAAAATTATGAGTTAAATATAATTTAATGGAGATAGGGTATTTAAAATATCGTGACCATTCAAAAACTCTCATGAATACAGAAGGAAAAAGAGCCAGCAAACAAACCAAAACAAAACAAAACCAAAATAAATGAAATAAGAACACAATCTCTTCAACGTAGAGACAGTCCATCCATTCTTCTTTCCCAGGGGGAAGTTCCCTGGAGCCACTGCTGAGATCAGACTCCAGAGTAGAAGGTAATTTTTGCACCGAGAGTGCACATCTGATTCACAGAAGCAAGTCTATGTTCCAGCCAAGGCAGCCAAGGCTAAGCAGAGCGCAGCTAAGTCTTCTGTCGCTTTGAGGTCCCCGGGACACTTGAGGCCGCTGCCGGAGTGCAGCTCTACTTAATTCGCTTGTGTGTTCTCATTGTCGGTCGTGTTCAGCTGCAGGTATTCCAGAGTGCCACTTTTGTAGCTGGCCACCCGTGTGGGTTTTCGGCGTCTTATCCCCGCCGCCTGCCTTTTCTGTAAAGAGTTGGCGAGCATGTCAGAAAATTCAGCTTGTAAGCGCTGCTGATTCTCCCTGGAAAGAGAGTGGGGAGGGAAAATGGAACTTCTCAGCAATTCATACAGAATATTCCGTCGCTCCAGAACAATCAGTTCTGTTTACCAAACACTTACTGAGTGCTTAGTCCGTGCTAAACACGGGAAGTCCAGAGAATACAGAATGAGCCTTGCTTCTGATGGGCTTACAAGAGCTGTCATCCCTGCTCTGTGCATTTGTGGAGAAAGCAGGATACATTTCAAGCAGAGAATTCTATTTCAACTTCAGAGTGGAATGGCATGCTGCTTGGATTTGGAAGCACGGTTAGGTTTCCACATGCCACTTCAGGGACGGCAAACAAAGCTAGGACAACGCGAGGCCCCTGTGACCCAACCCTGAGGACTTGGGTCCCACACATTCTGGGGTGTGGATCTTGTTTGGGGAGGCCTCCAAAGGGATGGAGGGTTTCAAGAGTCTGGAATGGACCTCGGTGCTCCAATAATGGGCCAGCTCCCCTGTGGCCCAGGGAAGATCTTGCTTGTGTTGGCTTCTCTACAGGCTCGCCATCTATCTGGGTCCAGCATCTGGGAGTCTGCAAGACGGGGTCTCTCTACCATAGCAAAAGCCACCCCAGCAGCCATGCGACTGATTGCAGCAACCAAATGTGCAACGGGGTGACCCTGTCGTTCACCACGAAGGGAACTGAAACCTGTTCGTTAGACCTGAAACCTGGCCTTCCTCATCTCTGGGAGAACACAGTCTCCATGTGAAAACCCAGAACCACAGTCCTGGGGTGGGCAGGGGGTCGGGGGGGGTCCTGTTTCCATCAGCAGCCCCACAGAGAGCTGCGGGCAGGGGTCCGAGTCGCAGAGTGCCTCTTGGCCACCAGCAGGCCTTCCTCTGGTCTGAACCAGATCTGCCAGGAGGTGAGCTGTCAACTCTCCTCGGTTCTGAGCGTGCCTGGAACACCCAGCTTCTGGCATCCAAGAAGGGAGGTTTCTAGACTTCTCATGTATGTAGTCCCTGGCTGTGTATTCAATATATCATTGCCATGGGCAGAGCACTTGCCAACTGTTACACTGGCTGTAGGTACCACAACTGATAAAGCCAAGCCTGCCCCTCCCCTGTCCCGCCCTGCCACACCCAGCAGCTTACACAGTAGGAGGGGTCGGCAGGTTGTACTCCTGGCCCTTCACCCCCGTCAGCCAGTAGGTGGTCTCAGTTCCTCTTCCCTGGGAAGACAAGAAATGTGGGCGCCACAGAGGCCAGTGAGACAGGTCAGCTCTAGCCCACGGTGCTGACAAACATCCATCTCCAAGAGACACCTCACTTCCATGTTTCTCATCAGTGTCCACACCTCAGTAGAGCCCATGTTCTGATGGGATTTGCATTCCCTCTAGACGTATCTTTCTTTCCAAGTGCCTTTTTAAAAGTAAGTCTCTCATTCCCCAGACGTGTTTTTTTTCCAAAGTAGAGTTCTCTTTTTTCCCCAAAAGACATCTCAAAGTGTCGCTATAGCAACATCATAAGAACTCTAAATGAAAAAAGAAGAAAATTCGCGTCCAATCCTGCTACGCCAAGACATCCAACTGGTTTTCATCACCCACTTTTTCTTCTAGCCCTTTTCGCCACAAGATTTCGTCACAAACCTTTTGCCACAGTTTCCCCACCTTAAGCATGTAAATTACAAACACATGTACACCCTAAAAAATGCTTATTAAGTGACTTTTGCTGGGCACATCTGGAGGCTATAAAATGAATGGAAATGTACTGGAAATCCTATTTTCGCTAAACCTTGTATTTGAATAGGAGATGGGATGGCTACATATTTAAAAATCACTCATCTTTAAAGGTTTATTTATTTGAGAGAGAGAGAGCACACATGATAGGGAGAGGCAGAGGGAGAGGGAGAGAGAGAATCCCAAGCAGACTCCATGCTGAGTGTGAGTCCAATCTGGGGCTAGATCTCATGACCCTGAGATCATGACCTGAGCCGAAACCAAGAGTCAGATGTCAACAGATTGAGCCACCCGGGCGCCCTACAAATCACTCCTATTTAGTGAGTAGTTTGCTGGCTGTGTTTGGACTGCAGTCATCCATACACCACTTCTATGCTGGGGGGAATGCTCTGTGCAGAAAGTGTATTGATAATGCGTGTGATATTAGGGCACGTCTACGGGAAAGGAGGCTTTTCCAAGCTGCAGTCACAGTGTAAAGATTAGAAGCACTGTGACTCCTGGAGACAGATCATCTTACAGTCGGTAGTTGGCTTCAGATCAGTTGTGAAAGGACTGGAATGACGTTTGAAAAGCAGCCCGAGGGCCAACTGGAGACCCTTGGTGCCTCTGGAGGGCAGCTGTTATGAATGTGAGGAACAGCCTGGAGAGGAGAGACTGGTGATTCTCCATCCTTGGCGTGCATCCTGATCACTTAGACTACTCCTTAAAAATATAGATTCCTGATCTACATCCACAGAGGGTCTTTCTCAGCAAGCCTGGTGGAGAGTCCAGGCATTTACATTTTCTAAAGCACCCAGATGATGCTGAATCAGAAGTCTGGGGCCACAGGTGGCAATTCATGGGTCCAGAGCTTCAGAATGGTAAAGCAACCCCTGGAGAGGTGGTTTTAGAGAGAAGCAGCATCTTGCAGTGAGGGCAAGGAAGTAAGGGAGGACATGGGGGCTTTGACTTAAGCTAAATAAGTCCCAGGGCACCTGGATGGCACAGTGGGTTGAGCGTCTTGGTTTCACCTCAGGTCATGATCTCAGGATCATGGGATCGAGCCCCGTGTTGGGCTCTGTGCTCAATGCAGAGTCTGCTTGAGTTTCTCTCTCCCTCTCCCTCTGCTCCTCCCCCTACCCCCGCTCTCTCGCTCTCTCTCAAATAAATAAATACACCTTAAATAAATAAATAAATAAGTTCTGTCCCAGACCTTAGCTCTCAGCTTTGCAGGAGGAAATGGACACAAAACTTGGAGGTATGTGGAAGAAATGGTGGTAGCATTTTATAACATATTGGTGTTAGTTCAAAATATGAAAAAGGCTCTGAGTTCGCATTCTTCAGGGGTGGCTTCTCCTACAGGGGGTAATGGGTGATCACCGCAGGGAGTGCAGAAAAGGATTCTTCATCTTTGTGCTCCTCAACATTATTGACCACTGGATGTCCTGTCTCCAAGGAGGTGACCCCCGAGTGAGTGCTTTTTCTGGGTCCTCTCTCTGTGGATCCCTTACCTTTAAGTACGTTTCCCCTCTCACTTCGTACAGGAACTGGCATTCAGTTCTCTTCAGGATGGCTATTGTGGAGCCGCTCACATGAATTCTCAAGGCTGGAAATGCAAAATGATCAATGAAAATCTCATCCATTTTGAAGTCTATTATACGAACACATTTGTTTCCACTTGATTCAGGACATTTGTTACAGGAGTTCTTGACAGCTGAGATATTTTAGTGAAAGGACACTTGAAAATACAATCCGTGAGATAAATTCTATCACACATGGGATGAAAGAGGGTCTGACATTGCTTTTTGGGGTCCTGAGTGAAGGGGCTCCCCAGGTTGTGCTCTATAGATTCTCCCTCCTCCTCAGAGTGGTGGCCCCTGCGGTTCCCATCCTCAATTTATTCCTTCCACTTTCTGATGCCTAGAAAGATGAGGCAACTTTCCCCCCGTTTAGACAGACAGTGATTTGTATAGTTATAACTGTAACCCAAATCCGCCCTTTCCTTTATACCATGATTTTCTAGTACAAACCAGTATCAGGTTGTCAGCAGACTGCCAAGATACCACTCTATCACCTGTGTTCTTGTAAGCCCCACCCACACCTACCAAAGCTTGCTTTCTCTCTTATACAGATTTCTGTTACTATCACTGTCACCAGTATTTATTATCTACTACATGTAGCTCCCAGCGCCTCTACCCTGTCAGGCAAATGCAATAGAGGCTTCTGCATATAATAAATACTTATGTTTTTCTTTACTAAAACCAATTCTCAGGAAAACAAAAGAGGAATAGGAAAGCGAGCCAGCGTATGCTCCATATCTAGCCCACTGAATTTTTTTAAAAAAGATTTTATTTATTTATTAGAGAGCGTGTGATAGAGAGCATGAGTGGGGAGAGGGGCAGAGGGAGAGGGAGAAGCAGACTCCCCGCTGAGCAGGGAGCCTGATGCGGGGCTCGATCCCAGGACCCTGGGACCATGACCCGAGCCAAAGGCAGTTGCTTAACCGACTGAACGACCCAGGCGCGCCTGAATTTTTTTTTTTAACTTCCATGCTAAATTTCATGACCATTCCAGGGAAAGCATGTCTGAATGCATTGCAAATGAACCCAAACAAATAGAAATAGTCTACTACTGAGCTAAAAAGGAAGAACACACAGTAATTCCTAGGAAATGGTGGCGACAAAAGCAAATGTCGCAAGGACCGAATGGACTCAGGCTCACGTCCAGTCAATGTGAAAGGTCATTCTTTCATCTCACTAGCACTTTGTAGCTCCTTATTGTGCGTTTTGTTCTCTAGTTCCCCTCTGCTGGAAGACACACTCTTCCTCTAAGAAAAGTGATCTTTCTTACGGAGGCCCGTGGATTCCATCCTAGAGGCTGTGTTGACGGTGTCTCCAAATAGGCAGTAACGAGGCATCTTGATCCCCACGACTCCGGCAGCACAGGGACCTGGAATGCACAGAAGGCAATTAGTGGAGGCAGCAGCAATCACGGTGCGGAGTTAGGGTGGGTAAGGCTTTTCTCAGGGGCACAGTGCTGCATCCTTCATTTGATGTAGGTGCGAAAAAGGAGCCGTGACTTTTCTTAAATGGATGTATTCAATGAGGAAAGCATTGTTCTAGCAAGACAAGCTTCCAGAAAATATTTTGCTATAGGACAGAAAAGTACATTTGCACAAAACAAAAAGGTTTCCAGAGATCCAGGCTGCAGAGGTGGGAAGTCCTTCTTAATATGTTCAATAGAAGGTTCTCGGGAAGGATGAAGACTCCCCCACGGCTCGCTTACTGTGCCAGGCCACACAGCCCCGAGCTCTTAGCTCAAAGCCTCAGTGGCCAAATTGTGTTTTATTTTTATTTACTCAGAGTAGCATTGCTCGGACTGGCGACACAATGATGGAAGACCCAGAAGATGAGGGCTTGGCACACTTCATGTGCCGTGTGAACGCAGAGGGATGAAAGAGGCTGCGGCGCAAGGACATTCTCGCAAGAACACAGAAACCAAGGCAAGACTGGGCACAGCAGCATACTGGGTAGGGAAGAAGGGTTGTTAATCAGGTATCTGTGTGGAGTGACTGAACATAAGGAGTTACAGATTTTAGACGTTAAAGACTAATTCAGAAATTGCAAAACCGGTTTTGGATAAAGGGAACTTGATTTTCTAGTTGGCTTATTAGGTTTTGACCTACATGAGTTTCTTTGTAGGTTTATCCTATAGATTCTCTGTGATTATGAACATTGAAAAAAAAAAATCAAAATACCGGATCTTCCTTTGAGTGCTGAGCCCTTCTTTGTTAGGTTCAAGGTAAAACAACACAAAATAACCAACCAACAGCAACAAGAAACAAACAGAAGCAGAAGCAGCCTCCCCAAGGGAAGGAGCCGGAGAGGCCTCTACTGTTCCAGAGGATCTCTCTGATCTGGGCCTGAGGTCCGCTAGGGCAAATTACAGGTGACTCTTCACTTCAACACTGGAGTGAAGCTGGGAAGGGCCGGGCAGTGAAAATTCCTGCAGATATGAAGTCTTGTTTTCAACTATCAATATTTAACTGCAACCTCTTAATTTCTGAGGGCTAAACCCCTCCAGGTATGTGTGCCTAATATCTATGCTCACTCCAGCCCAATGTGGCGACACCTGGGACCTTGGCAGTCGGCTCAGGCTTGAGCTGGTCACAGGGGGAAAGAGATGGGACTGGGACCCAGAGCCCTGACTTGGCTCAGTCAGCCATGCCGCTGTCCCTCCCTCCAGGCCTGGCAATCTGTGATGGGTCAGAAACGGGACAGCATGCTGTTGCTGGCTGGGGAAACGCCTGAGAAGTCTCCTCATGTGTATATGGAAACATCTCTGATATATGGCTGTGGTCATGATTGTGGCAGAAATTTTTAACTTCTATTTACTTTTACTTTGAGAATCTCACCGGCTCATTACTAAATCAATAAATGTTTACTGCCAGGCTCTCTGCTAGGCATCATGGCTAGAGGATGACTCTTGCAAATGCAGTTGCCTGGTCCTCGTCACAAACCCTGGAGTGATCTTGGGTTTTCTGTATTTTGAGTCTTCTGTGAGCCATGGAGGGCAGAAAAAAGAGCAATGACAAGAAAGTATAGGGAGATGTGAGTTTTAACACAAGGAAAGACTGTCTAATAATTATAACTAGTAATGCAGTGAGTTGGCTTTGGAAACAGTGAGTTTTCAGGGAATCCTGGGATTATTCCAAAGGTAGCTATAGTATTACTTGTCTTGGAACCTATAAAAATAAGTTGTGCCCTATAAAGGATTAATCTAGATGACTTCTGAGTTCCTCTCCAACTTCATTTTTCTATAACATTTGTAGCTCATCTTCTCAAATCCCCTACATTCTAGGCTGAGTATCTTTCATGGTCTTTGAAGTGATCCATGTACTTTCTGTACCATAGAGGGGGGTGGGGTGGACATAAATGCCCTTTCATTATAGGAATTTTACCAGTTATTTTTTTCCCCTGTAGATAATCCAATCCGTGAAAGATACTATAATAGTGTAGTGGGAAAACAAAACAAAACAAAACAAAACAAAAAAAACAGACGTTGGGGGTGGGGGGAGAGGGAGGGAATGGGCAGGAAATAAATGAAACAGTAAATATGGGGACTTAAATAGGAGGAAGTCTGGAAGCTGTCATTTTAGTCTGTAGTTGGTGTTTATCATTCCAGGAGTCAAAGGTGCTGTAAAAGGTGTTGTTCCCTAGAACTCTCGAAGGAGGGTCGACTTATGTCAGGATATGTAATGGGACCTCATTAGGGTTTGGGATTGGGTCTAATTATGTCAGGATATGTAATGGGATGTCATATTTGCTAGGCAGACTCAAGAGTAAACTTCATGGGAAAATCGATCACACCTGGAGACCCTTTATCCTTTCTGATTTAGTTGGTGCACAGAGGTTCATATGGTTCCCATTTGCTACATTGCTTAACTCCGTACCAGAGTGAACTCCAATGCGAATCCATATGGGGAGGCCGGGAAGATGCTCCAGCTCGAAGGTCCCCATGAAGCTGAGGATGTCCAAGGCCATCTTGGCAATGTCGATTGCATGCCTGTTGCCATTCCTCTTGGGTAAACCGCTGGCCACCATGTAGGCATCGCCAATGGTTTCCACCTGTGGAAATAGTTGCTCATTAGCGGTCCTACCCCTTCAAAAGGCAGAAGAAATAAAAAACAAGCAGTTGATGGCATGTCAAAACAAAAGCTTTTGAGAACTCAGTGTGAGCACAGCCCCATACTTCTTTTTCTGGGACTAGCTCAAGACCAGGTCTCTGCTAATTTCTTCACGGTTTTAGAGTCTAGTTAAATGAATGATAAAACAGCTATAAAAGACTTTGACCATATGAAAGTACTTCATAATAATATAAACCATCCAGATGTGGTGACCCTTCTCTAATGTTTACATAGTCTGAATGGCTGTATATAATTTCAGGAACACCTGTAATTACCAGAAAAGTCACCTTTAGCACTTAACATTTTTTCTCCTGTCCTATTTGACAAAAAATAATTGTAGGCTCCTCCAAGATGTAATGCACATTCTTATAGTATGGTGATTCCAAACACTTTTCTTGTAATAAGTATATTTGTATCAACAGTATCCTATAAACATTATTCTCTCTTTTAATTTTATTTTCATAATCATATAGTTCACGTTTGTTGGGTAGTTAACTTCTCTTTGCCAACCATCTCTAAAACGCATAACCATTTCCTATCCAACAAGAACTATTGTTCATATGGCTTTACTGACCTACATGGAGTGAAGATAGGGCTAAGACAAACCCTAAAAGTAACATCTTCTCTGTGGGTAATAACCATTATGACAGACTGTTACATGAGTGACCTCTAAACTTTACTTGAGCATACAGTATTTTATCTCAATAACCTTCACAATAATCTACCGAGTTAGGTGTTATTATCATTCCATTTTACAGATAGGCAAACTGAAACTTGACAAAGTTAAACGTATTTTATGAGGTCACACAGGGAGGGCCAGTTGGGATTTGAACAAATAGCTCTAATTCTAAGTTACTTGCTCCATAAGCTCTGCTGTTTTTCCAACATGAAAATGTGGGAATTCAATTCTCCTTTACTCTTCTGACTCAGACATTATGAGCCCGAAATGGGCCCTCACTCTAGTCAGATAGAGTGCTGAACTTACAGAATATTCTCCCTGTTCTTCTTTAGTCTTCTTTGAATGATGCTTGCTATTTCAACAGCAGATTCCTAGTCTACTTATTATAACTCCAGTGTCTTCTCTGCTTCCTTTGCAATCAGTCCACACACTGTCCATTTTTTTAAAAGATGACTTGAGAGAATGCCATTTTCTCTCAATTTAGTACCCAAAATTCATTCCTGATGAGGTTTATGTTGTTTCTTTCAAACTGCTTCTTAAAGTCACATGGGCATTTTGACTTCTGACCCTTGTTACTCTTTTACTTCCCTTCATTTTGAGCTCAGATTCAATCATGAATTCATTAAATCTTAAATTAGGACAAGATCTGAGTAATAATAGGAACCAACCAACTTTGGCTCTGCTGACCAAGGGCAGTACAATCATTTCAGCCTGTTAGGTGAAGTGGTTACCTTGTACACATCATGGTGATCAAGAATGTGGTCAAAACTCTTGTAGATGTCATTGAGCATGTCCACCACTTCCATAGGGGTGCTGTATTTGCAGATGGTGGTGAAACCTACAATGTCACTGAAGTAGACTGTAACTTCCTCATACAATTCAGGCTCCACAATGCCTTTCTCCTTCAGAGACTTTACCACTAGCCTAGATGAGAAAGGGGAAAAAATGATTCGACTTCAGTAATTATTTTTTTTATCTTGCATAAATCTTAGAGACAGTAGTAACGATCCACAGGGAATTCTAGGATTTGGGTGGGGTGACCAGGAAGCAAAGACTGGTCGCACATACTGACTGTAGGAATATATTACATACATACACATATGATACTTGCATTTGAACTCAGAGGAATATACGCAGGTTTAGCATTAACTTGGTACTTGATTATTAACCCTAATAAACATGTACATATAACTCTAGTACCTATATAACCCTCATATGGATACACACTTGCCCACTTTTTGCCACTGTATGATAGTCAGCTTCTTCTAGCTATAGCTCTACATCAGGAAGCTGAGGAGGGTGTGTCATTAACGTAAGAGCTTGAATCACTACAGCTGTCACACCTGACTTTTTTCATCAGAGCCAACAGTTTTGCCTCCCAAGCATGGTTTACTTGGTACTGTTTAATATCACTATAAAGGAACAATACATTTAAAAATTAACTTTGATATTTTCTGAACAAGAACTTATTTGATATATTTTTGAACCAGATTTGGGTCTTTTAAAAAGCAAAGTCAGTCAGTCAAGTTAAAATTATGGTAAAACTGCAGAAGTCAAATAAAAGCAACTTAGAATATCTTTGTTGCAGAAATGGAAGGAGTAGTATATCAGACTCAGAATTAAGAGAGAACCACAAAGAAGGAATTCCACACCATACTTCCTCGATGGGCCAAGTTGCCTTTTCATTGAGAAAATGGGTGGGGCCAACATGAGGCTAGCCTCTCCCTGTCTGCCCTTGGGATCCCTCTGTAAAGGGTCCAAGTATGGAACCACTAGAATCAGAACATGGCCGCTGGGAGGTGCCATGGAGGTCACTGAGAACACTGAGGCTTAAAAAGAAAGTACGACTTTCACAAGGTCCCACAGCCACTAAGGGGAGAGCCAGTACTCAGCAACATCCCACCTTTTGGTCTTTTTATTTCCGGGCATCTCCTCCACAACCCAGACCTTGGGTATTCATGGAGATGAGGAAGATCTGGAGGTAAGCTGATTGTATCGAAGGAGGAATATCTGCCATTCTCCCAGAAAACAGTTCATTAACCACAAGGACACGCAACACTCGTTGTGAGAACCTCCAAAGCATCGAGGAAAGTCTTGTCAATTGGTGCAATGACAAAGCCTGGGACCTTTGAGAAACACCCCTGTGATGTGGCTGGTTGGATTCTCAGGGCACTTCTGGGGTGGTTGTTCTTGACCGGCCCAGTGTAAGGGTGCAAATTTTTTGAAGGCTATATAAATGTAATGATAAAATTGGATATTTCACCATCTTTACCCTTCCTATTACTGCTTATATCTGAAAAGTCATATGAGCTTGGAAACTAGTGCATTATCCAGAGAGAGAAACTAATGCTGGTAGATAAATGAAGAGCTGTGACTTAGCCTGGCGAGCTTTGGTAACAGGCTGTTGCTGACACAGACAGATTAGTGAACACAGTAGATGTCTTGGAAAGGCTTCCCACAAGAAGAAAAGCTTCTATTTTACTGTCTCAAAACCCAAGGGGCACTGTTTAAATAAGTGTTTAAGTAGTATCTGGTTCCTACATGCAGTCTGAGTTTATTCGCAATTTTGCCATTATATTTCTTTTTGATCCTTGTAGTTATTGTTGGTGTATGTTTTAGTTTTCTTTTACAAATATACATACTTTTTACATAAATTATCAAAGTGAGTTGCACTGGAGGCCTGGTGTATTGCAGCTATTGAAGTGATTGGTGCCATATAACCTTTGGCAATCCAATAAAAACATCTACCCATGGAGATGAAAAGTAGAGCACAGGGAATATAGTCAATACTGTTGTAATAACATTGTATGGAGGCAGACGGTAACTAAACGTATTGTGGTGAGCACTGAGTAATGTACAGCATCATCAAATTACTATGCTGTACACCTGAAACTAATATAACACGGTCTGTCAACTATACTCAAAACAAACAAAACATCTACCATCTAGTGGTCAAAGTGGCACATTACACCAAGGGTAAGATAAAAATCTGAGGTGGTGAGCTAGCTGTTTCTCAAACTAATCCTTTGAGTAACATTATTGGTTAAAGCCACTGATGATGACACCCCAGGAAGGCAGCTAGATTATGTGGATGTTGTTTTTGTCACCACTCAGCAGTAAAGGCCAGGGAAGGAATTATGCATCGTATAACTAGCATTTCTGAAGCTCTGATAGAAATCGCCATCTCTGGGGCGCTTGGGTGGCTCAGTCATTAAGCGACTGCCTTCATCTCAGGTCATGATCCCAGGTCCTGGGATCGAGCCCCACATCAGGTTCCCTGCTCAGCGGGAAGCCCGCTTCTCCCTCTCCCACTCCCCCTGCTTGTGTTCCCTCTCTTGTTGTGTCTCTCTCTGTCAAATAAATAAATAAAATCTTTCTAAAAATATATATATATAAAAAAATCTCTGATGGGAATATTAAGGGCTCAAGCCTATCTCCAGGGTACCATTCCCAGGCTGTTCCTTGGCACTCTGAGGACACACAGATCCTGCAGTAGGCTCCCTTTGGGCACGGATGACTGAACAGAGCATGTGTGTCACTCCCACCTCTCCACCCAGGTTTGTCAAAGAGAAACTGTCTCTTTATTTAGAAGACAGCTCCCATGGTCTCAAAATCATTCCTTTAGTAATGTAGAACTGATATTCCAAATGAAGCATGGGTTCAAAACCATGGGCATTGCAGGCTCTGTGCTGACTACCTTATATCCTGGGCATTATTTCAGGAAATTCTTAGGGCCAGCCTATGAGGTAGATGAGAAACTGAGGCTTGGCTCATGTAGGTAACTTGTCCAAGTTGGTGGTGGAACCATGGCTTGAAGTCAGGCCTTGCTGACCTCAGCTTCCACGATTTCACCCAATGCTAGACTCCTAGCTTAGTCTTCAGCTCATAGAACAGTTTAGTCTACTTTAATGACAGGAGAACATTCCTGCTCCCTTTGGCCCAAGCCTATTTTCTAGCTCTTCACATTTTAATTTCTTGCTTCTCTTAACTTTGCTTAGTTATTTTCTGAGTACCAGCACTCAGAAAACTTTAAACTGTTTGGGGATTTCAACCTTACCTCCTTTCTCTTATGTCCATGGCTGTGATTCTGCTTCACAAAACAGAGGTCAGCTCATAGATGCCTCTGTGATGAGGCATCTGATACGTGGCCCCCACCTCCTCCACTCACGACTGCCCCTATTTCTTGTAATTTGGCTTCTACTTTGAGGAGGAAATGGGCATTTAGTGCCTGCAAGAGCCTCATAGCTCCTAGATTCAATAGGAAAACTTTGATTTCCATTTTGAGATTAAGGAGAGACAGCCAGTGACTTGCCAAATGTCCCAGACTTCGTAAAAGTGGCAAAGAGGTGTTAGAACCCTGGTCATTCTAACTCCACCGCCCATGCTCCTTCTGGGGCACCACACAGCCACTTGAAAATAGCCTTTTTCCGGGTGCCTGGGTGGCTCAGTCATTAAGCGTCTGCCTTCGGCTCAGGTCATGATCCCGGGGTCCTGGGATTGAGCCCCGCATCGGGCTCCCTGCTCAGCGGGGAGCCTGCTTCTCCCACTCCCCCCTGCTTGTGTTCCCTCTCTCGTTGTGTCTCTCTCTGTCAAATAAATAAAATCTTTAAAAAAAAAAGAAAATAGCCTTTTTCTTTTAGATATATATATTTATTTATTTATTATTTTTTAAATAAGATTTTCTTTTCTTTCTTTTTTTTTTTTTTAAAGATTTTATTTATTTGACAGAGAGAGGGAGAGAGAGAGGACAGCATGAGAGAGCACAAGCAGAGGGAGAAGCAGGCTCCCCACTGAGCAGGGAGCCCAACACGGGGCTCGATCCCAGGACCCTGAGATCATGACCTGACCTGCAATCAGACGCTTCACCAACTGAGCTGCCCAGGTGTCCCTCTTCTAGATATTTAGAGTACGAACCAGACCAAGTCTTAGCAAGGTATTTTTTTTTTAACTCAATAATTTGCTGAAGAATGTGCAAAAGGGAGCGATCCCATATAGATACAAAGGAAAAAAAAGTACTAGACAAAAATGCTGACACTTTCAGCTGGAAGGAACAAGGCACAGCTGCAGAATCCTGCCGGAGGACTTGCCTTACCTTGGGAGCAACATGAAATTAAGTCTGTCGGCTCTGTCCCTCTCTGCCTTGTACAGCTGGGTCCTCTCCTCCACCAGGTGTTCCAGATTCCGAGAATACAGCTGTAGACGTCGGATCAAGGTGTCCATATAACTTTCACTTTTTTGGTCGTGAAATAGGCTGTACGTGGTAAAAGATAGAGAGCATAAACATCTAGTAACACAGTGGGCAAATATGATATGACAGTTAATTAAAGAAAAAAAATAAAAATGGCCAACACACATTTAAAAAAATTAACCTCAGGAAAAATTAAATAGAAATAAATAGATATAAGATTTTTTTTTTTTTTAAGAAAACCGAATGTTAGAACAATGGTAATCAATGGAGTTAAGGAGGAAAAACAGACACTATGACCTTCCTGGAGGGGCATCCTGGCAAAATGTGTCATAAACTTGAAAAGTACACACACTGATCAGTCCACCAGCACTACTTCTAGGAACTATCCAAAGGAAGCAACATGAATGTGCTGAAAAGTAACTATAAAAAAAGCTACAGCATTCTTTATAATAGCAAACATTCAAGAATAACCCAAATGTGTAACAAAACATAATTAAAGTATTATGATACAATGGAATATTAATGTATCATTAAACACAAATTAGAATAGTTAAATGTACAGAAAGACGCTACCTTGATATTAAACAAAGAAGTTGATAAAATGGCAAAAATTATTATTTTTAAGTTTTGAAAACCAGGTGGTCATCTACTGACAAATAGGTGGATTTTTCTTTCTTGTTTGCTTATACCTGTTTCCTGAAATTTTAATAATAATTTACAATAAAGGGAGACTTTTTTTTTAAAGGCTCTAGCAGTGTGATAAATGCAACAATAAGAGAAGGATCAAGAAAAGCAAAGCTGAAGGGCGCCTGGGTGACTCAGTCGGTTAAGCCTCTGCCTTCAGCTCGGGTTGTGATCCTGGGGTCCTGGGATTGAGCCCTGCACTGGGCTCCCTGCTGGGTGGGGAGCCTGCTTCTCCATCTCCTTCTGCTGCTCCCCTTGCTCATGCTCTCTCTCCCTCTTTCTCTCTGTCAAATAAATAAATAAAATATTTAGGAAAAAAAAAAAGCAAAGCTGAGCCTTCTATTATCTCCTTAGAACAGAGAGCCGAGCTCCTAAAGCAAAAAACCTAACTCCAGATGATTTGTTAGGCCAAGGAGACTTAGACAAGATGACAGCTTTTGGCAAGCCTTGGTGCAGAGCTTGGTCAGGGGATAAGCTGAGTGCCCGCAGGGTGGTTCAGGATTGAGATAATGTTTATAACGTAAATGGTGCCATTGAAGGGGCTGAATAAACCCTACCATTTATTACAACAATTGTAAGTTACCACTTCAGAGCTCAAGAAGAAGATGGCCTCCGTCATAGTCCCCTGGGGTGGGGAGGGAGGTTTGTTAAAAATTCGATACATTTCTGAGTCCTACCGCAGACCTAAATCCCTGGAAACCACTAAGCTTGGGATTATGAAGCAGTATTTTTTAACAAGTTCTCCAGGGGATTCTTCCTTGAAGCCACTAGTATAGAATCTAGTTGGGTGAGGGAGCAGGTGTAAGGGATGAAGATAGATTATCCTCTTTCGTGATGAATTGATTCAATTAAAACAGTTTCCTCAACCTTGACTGCCTATTTTAATCATCAGAGGAGCTGTTAAAACTCCTCATGCCAGCCTGCTCCCCAGAGCAATGGCATCAGACTCTCTGGGGCAGGACTGTGGCCCTGGTCTTTTTAACAACCCCCCCCCCCACCACCACCAACCCGCATGCCCAGGCGATCTCAGTGTTCAGCCAAGTTTGAGAACCACCCTATTCGAGGCTAAGTACTGGGGGCCCAGTTTATCTTCATGAGTTTACATTTCATCTGTCACACGTACAGTCTCAGCTGATCTTAGTCAAAGGTCTGTGAAGGAATGAAAAATGGGCAAGAATTACATTGTTCATTATTTTCTGCTCCTTTCACACAAATGATGGATTAGATGTACCAATCAATGACCACCCTCTCATGAATTCACTCAACCCCATCTCAGCCCTGGGCTTTTCGGCTCATTAAGTATCTGAATCTTTGACTTAATGACAACTATGGAAAATTAAGAGCTGGAAGGAATTGCCGAAATCGTCCTATTCAAATCCAGTTTTACTAAAAAGGAAATTGACATCCAGTTAGGGTAAGCATTTTGCCCAATGTCCCGCAGCAAGCTATTACTAGATCCTAGTCTAGAAATCGGATCTCCTAACTCTTACTTCACAGTTATTTTTTTCACTCTGCATTGCATGTAACTGAAACACGGAAAATATGGAATTCAACCTTACTGGGTAATTGTGTGCTTTTTTGTTTTTGTTTTTGTTTTGGACCCTGAATTATAATCTGATTTAGGGCACAAGTCTTAAGTACCAAAGGCTAACGTTGCTGGTTTTAAGATCTTAAGAAACTTCTTGATCTTAAGAATTATCTGGTGGCTTTGCAGATTCATAGGACTCATGCTAGACTTCTAAATCCTAATTACCTGCAGAATGGTCAGGGAACTATATATATATTTAAAGATTTTATTTATTTATGAGAGAGAGCGTGAGTGCACGAGTAGGGGGGAGAGGCAGAGGGAGAAGCAGACTCCCTTCTGAGCACAGAGCCAGACCGGCTTGGGGGCTGCTCTATCCCAGGACCCTGGGATCATGACCTGAGCCAAAGGCAGATGCCTAACTGACTGAGCCACCCAGGCGCCCCAGGGAACTATATTTTTAACAGACATATTTATGATCAGTCAGAATTTATTTTTTAATCAGGCAAGTGTTGCCCTTGAGTATTTAACTTTTCAAGTGATTATTCCCTGAGAAAATGGTCTCTTGGTCTCCATCCCCTTGTAATTTTTTTGAGCTAGATGTTGTGGTCTGGGGTTTTTCATTAGAACAGGCATTCCATTCTGAGGTGCTACTGAATGTCAACTGTCATTAGAAAAATCTGAAATTAGTGAGGAAACGTAAACATTTCAACAATACCCAAATATCTTGGCCAGTGTAGACTCAATTTTCTTGAAATCTGGTCTCTTCTCTGGATCCTCCTCCCAGCAGTTTTTTACAAGTAGATAGACCTGAAAGAAAGCAGGGGTCGATTGGCTCGGGGGGCGGTTTCCAATCCTACTATCTTCCCTCCATGAGTAGTTGAGGCAGGGAATATTTTTGAAACAACTCAACTCTGACAAAGAGGATGAGATTGCTGGGTTCCCTTCAGTCTGTCTCCACTCCGCCCCCTGCACCATCTTGCCTCATCCTTCTAATGGAATGAATGCAAGGAAGCATTGCCCCCCTGAGAGGACATGTGACAAAAACTACAGATCTTCTCTCAGTAAGAACTACAAAATGTTTCTTGTCCCACTAGAGTGGTCTAGTTCAGGTGCTAAACAGACACACGTCCTAAGTTAATGAAAAATGTGATACCAATTTGGACAAGGCTGGATTGTTGGGAGAGACAAAACGCTCTACAGAAGTTTGCAGGGTTTCTGTTGCCGAGGACAATAAATCGTTGGGGTCAGTGGATATGAGGCAGTGACTGTAATGGGAGGCTCTTCCACAAGGGTTTCCAACCAGGGCTACTAGTGGAATCATGTGGGGAGGTTTCCAGTTTCTTATGCCCAGGCCCCACCTCAGGAGATTCTGACTTCAGCAGTCCCTCCTTGTCTGAGTCAACCACGGTCCGGAATCAGATGATCCTCTTTCTGACCTATCGGCAGGGTCAATAGTAACCTAACAATACTTCACAACGCCCGTGTCATTCACTTAGCTTTGTCTCATCACGTGGGCATTTTATCATCTCATGTCAATACAAGAAGGGTGAGTGCAGTATGGAAGGATATTTTTGAGAGAGACCACAGTCATATACCTTCTATTACAGTATATATAGTTACAATTGTTCTATTATTATTGTTGTCGATCTCTTACTGCGCCTGATTTAGAAATTAAACTTTACCACAGGTATGTATTTATAGGAAAAAACCTAGTATATACAGGGCTTATCTGTGATCCACTCGGGGTCTTGGAATGTATCCTGTACATTTCTCGATTGTTTCTAGATGCTGACATATTCAATTGTAAATCAGTGGGTAGGATTTACAAGCCTAATAAGTGTATCGCATGGACACCTTGATCTTTTAGGTCCTAAAAATTGAGAATGGGATATGGGCTTCAGGAGCCAGCTTTTTCTTGAGCTGGGAGAGGTGAGAAAGGACGTGGGGAGTGTGGCAGGCTGATAATGGCACCCAAAGGGAATGGCCGAGGTCTGGCCTCTGGAGCCTGTGAATGTTACCTTATTTGGAACAAGGGTTTTTGCAGATGTGATGAAGTAAAGGACGTTGAGATGGGAAACTTATTGTGGAGTATCTTGGTAGGCGCATTCAGTCACATGAATCCTTATCCTGGGGGGAGGTGGTGGGAGATTAGACCAGAGGAGACAAGATTGTAACCATGGAGGCAGAGATCGGAGTGTTGTGGCCACATGCCAAGGAATGTCAGTAGTCCCCAGAAGCTCCTGGAAGAAGCAAGGAATGGATTCTCCCCTTGAGCTTCTGGAGGAAGTATGACCTTGCTGACAACTTATTTCAGACCTCTGGCCTCCGGAACGATTAGGCAATAAATTTCTGTTGTTTTAATCCACCAAGTTGCTGGGAATTTGTTAGAGCAGCCCAGAAACTCATGCAGGGAGATGCACTCACTTCCAGTTCTTTTTCCTCTGCTGTTTCTAGGAATAGATCTGGGCGGAAGGGTTTTACTCCGTTGGCATTCTCCACTCTGAAAATCTTCTCTGATGGGATGAGAATAATTCAAATTACAAGAAAGAATGCAGCATGAAAACATTTTAGCAGCAGCAGACTCTGAATTGGTTCACCGTCCCCCCTCCTCCCAGATGGGTGCCCAGTGAGAATGTAGCAGAGCCGAGGCCAGCACTCAACAGGATGAATGAGCCACCAGGTGAAAGGGTCTGATACCCACTTATACCCAGGAGGTTAGCTTAAGTTAAGGTTCCTAAGCCTTTAAAACGTAACACGGATACCACTCCCTTTAGTAGGCTTCTTCTAAGACCCTAGCACGCCCTCCCTAGACCCCTTAGACACCCACCCTCCAGAGAGTTGAGACCTGGGACATAATTGCTCAGTAAGCAAGGATTGGATGAATGGAAGGAAGCGTTTGCCGCCCCCCTACACCCCCCCCCCGCCCCCGCCCCAGAGAGGACGTGTGACAAAATCTATAGATCTTCTCTCAGTAGGAACTATAAAATGTATGTTGTCCCACTAGAGTGATCTAGTTCAGGGGTTAAACAGACACTCATCTTTTATTAGAATCAGAAGGGAAGGGGGAGATTGTAAGGAAAGAGTCTTTAACTGACAATGATGACAATGACAACATCTGGTATGTTATGCTCTTCAGAGCATTCTAACATTCATACCGTCAACCCCTCTAATACCCCTATGGGACATGCAGGGTGGATATGCCATTACTTTTTGCAGATGAGGGGACTGAGCTGTGGTCACAGAGAGATGAAGTCAGCCTAGAACACAGGCTCCCAGAGAGGGCAGACGAATCGGTCTGACTTACCGTTCTGGTCCCGGCAGCTCAACGTGTAGAAGGTTTCTCTCCGCAGGATGATCTCCTGGGCAATGATCCCATAGCTGTACACATCGCCTTTCTGGGAGATGTTGGCTTGGCGGAGGTGCTCCGGGGCTGTCCACAGGTCTGCGCATTCAGCAGTGAGATTGCAAAATCGAGGGAGATGAGTGGCCCATAGGTCTCCATCCCGCTTTTGTTCTTTAAGTCTCTATGCCATGCACCCTTAATCCGAGTGGTCCTGAATTTATATGTCCCAAACTTTGGAGGAATTTATGTTAATGCTGGTGACTGGGGGAGAACACACCCTTGCCTTTTAAGCTGACTGTGTAATGCCAGGATTTGGGTGAGGTCACGTGGCAACGTCTCCCCTAAAACGTCTAGGATCATAGCGCTGAAAACCCTCAAGCCTACCTAGAATAGCACCTGGTATATAGAAAGTACTCGGGAAATATTTGTAGAATGAGTGCAGTAGAATATGAGAGGCTGAGGATTTAATAGCTTTTGGGACATATGGCATACATCTATGAAAACCTTCATAAATAAAAAATATATAAATTTATATATTTTTATTATAAAATAAAAAATACATTTATATATTTTGTCACATAAAAGTATTATGTTTAATATATATGCATACATGTTTAAAAGCATTTAAGTAAAGAGCCTATCACTGATATTTTGCAGGTGGGACGTATTGGCAGCCTCTAAATCCGCTATTGCTCACAGATGTGTTTTCTTGGGTTCCCACAGTATCCTTTAAAAAATAATGCATACAATTTGGGCGCGTGGGTGTCTCAGTCGGTTAAGCGTCTGCCTTCAGCTCAGGTCATGATCCCAGGGTCCTGGGATTGAGCCCCGCATCGAGCCTGGTGCATCATGCTCCCTGCTTAGCGGGTAGTCTGCTTCTCCCTCTGCCCACCCCCCCACTCCTGCTCGTGCTCACTCTCACTCCTTCTCTCGCAAAAATAAATACATAAAATATTTTTTAACATTACTGCATACAGTAATTTTACTCTGTGCCTGCTACTTCCTAATGCTTTCCATGTAGTTCACGTCACACAAGTGAAGTGTTCCTGTGTTCCATGTTTGGTTCCTATAGACACTTGGGTTTTGAACCCTATCACGTAGCTTATTTAGTAACAATAAGGGCATACCATTAATATTCCTCCATCCCATGTAAGTTTTCTAGGATCACCTAGCTCCTTCTAAACTTTTTGTGATTTCTGTCTTCAGCAGTTTCAATGAAAAAAAATCTATAGATTCACGTTGTGAGGTCCAGTGGCATGCTTATGTTGAGGCACGTTTTCCTCACGTTTGGTTTGCCATCCAAATGTTCATTACCTTTTTGAATTTATGTCTTATTCATTTATGTGACTTGTGATTCATATACATATGATTGATCCTAATGGTTTGGGGTAGTAAGAAAGGTAAGTAGATCCACATATGCTAACAATTCAGGTAACCAACAGCACAGATAGGTAGGTATAACTGAATGATGTTCAAGAGGAAAGCATTTGAACAGCAATTCATCTGATTTTGTGTTGTGGTGAGTCATCTAATGAAGGATGTTTGTTCCACCACACGATGAACCATGCTTGACATGCTAGATATTCATCAATATCTCAATATTGGATTGAGTCCAATGTCATCTTATGCTTGATGTGACTGACGAAGTAGGAGCAGAATTGTAATTTTTCTTTCATTTATTTATTTTTAAAATGTATTTTTATTTACTTATTTATTTTAAGTAGGTTCCTCGCCCAGTGTGGAGCCCAACGTAGGGCTTGAACTCCCGACCCTGAGATCAAGACCTGAGCTGAGATCAAGAGTTGGACACTTAACCAACTGAGCCACCCAGGCGCCCCACCATTTTTCTTTTATTAAGGGAAAACTAAAGGATTGCCAAGTAGAATTAGAAATAGAATTTAGGTTTTTGGATCTAGGTGGTATTTTGAGGCATTATATATGAGCGCTAGATTTCTGAGGCTGTTTGACCCTGAGTTATAGTAAAAAATGGATAAATGTTTAACATGAAAAACCCTTTAAACACTGCACATCACTTTTCTTTCTGTTACTTTTTTTGACCCTTAGCACAATCTAGAAAGGGATAGGTAAGAATATATTTTACTAAGAAGAGGGTTTTTTTTTTAATCATTATAATTTCTTATCATTATCACAGATAAATGAATGAGAGTTTGGAAATAGGTCTTCGGCCTAGAATTCTATCTTCTTGGGCAAATCTCTTGGGCTTTTGGAACCTCAATTCTGTCTTCTATGAAGGATGAGGGTTAGAGCAGATGATTTTTATGTCTCTTACGACTCTAACCTTGTCTGTTTTTTCACCCAGTTCTGCTTCCCCAGCCAATAAGTTCTTCATGATTTCCTCACTGATATCAAGAAACACAGGGACAAAGGAAACCCACAGAGGAGGTTTGTTGGACTCAAGAAGCACTTGTTAAAAACCGACAAGGGTGAAGTGCTGGAGAATGAGCCAACTGTTTCCTCTTGTGGCTCTAAGTCTTTATTTTCTGATCAGCATCACCTACTCCCTGACCACCTTACATGGACTTGGGAGAATTTTTTTTTAAGTGGGAAACCAGTAAAAATGTCATTCATTACAGACCTTTTCTGGGAGGCAAAATGGAATTGCAGCCAAAATCAGTGATCTTCACCACCATTCTACTGTCTACCACACAGTTGGTGGATTTCAGGCGGCCATGGACTTCAGTCTTACTGGAGTGCAGGTATGACATTCCCTATAATTTTTCAGATGACAGGGAAACAGAGATAGGACACTCTTCAGCTGCTTGATTATTTTAAAGAAAGAAATGACATTCTGAAACCATTTCAGCACGCATATAGAATCACACTATCAGATTTTAAATTTAGTTCTGTTAATTTTACTTGAAAAATACTGTTAATGCCCTAATATTTGGCTCAGCACTGCATCTTAAGAGGCAGTTGTCTAAAGACTGTAGTTAAATAGTTACATCTAATATGAAACAAAGCGTTGATCCTAATTTTTTTTTTTTTTAAGTGTTTCTGCTGACTAATTATTCAATCTGTTTGGGTATATCTCTGGTCTTCCACCTCAATTAAAAAAATATGAATAATATAGCCTTGCCTTTCTGAAAGGAGGAGCTAGCCTTATTATTTCCTAAAATATAATTGGTCTCATTCTATTTTGAAAGAGAATGTTTCCTTCAGTTATGAAAGGGGAAGCCCCCCACCCCCAACCTTAGGTTTTTGGGCTGCTGTGTTTCCCTCTGGTGGCCAGAGGTGTCCTTGCAGAAATTGGTTTTCATCCCGGATCATAGGAGTGAATAGTGGCAAAGAGAGTGGGGATCCTATAATATTTTTAAAAACTGATTCTGATTCTAGATGACTTTCAGGTAATTTAAGACTGTATCAAACAGCTCAATCTTGGGACTGACTTTTCTTCATTCTTGAACGAGGTCCTGGTCAATGGTATCCACTTCCTTTTTCATATCCTATCTGGGAATATTCATGCTCAAATTCATTATTGCCTCGTGCAAGAGGGTTGCCTGCCCTTGATAGTTTCTCATAAAAAGTTGAAGATTGTTGTCTTGCCTGCAGCTTTATACGATTTTGCTTTCCAGCAAGTCTATGAAAATGTGTGCCCCAAACTCAGAGTAGAAAAAATATTAATAATAAAAAGAATAGCTTGTATATTGAACATTTACTTGTACCAAGCATCCTATGAAGCACATGTATTATTTACAAAATCCTCACAACAATCCTCTGACATAGGTACTATTTTTATTATCATTTTACAGATGAAGAAACCAATGGTCAGAGAGGTTGAAAGCCTGCTAGATCTGTTTTCCTATGTTTCATTTTCATAAATGCCTTTGTGTTTGCAGGTCTCTTACCTTAGCAATATCATATAAGACCGAGATCTTAAACTCCCAATCCATGAATGTACCATCAGGGTAGGAGATGGTGTCATTTAAAACTTCCTGAATGGCAGAAAAAGAAAAGGAAGAAGTTGCAAGGAGGGGTACTGTGGAGAGATAACTAAAGGCTAATCATGATCTTCTAATCACAGGACCTGGGGCTCAGAAACAAACTGAAAATCCATCGTCCTGATTTTCCTGAATATGTATTTCTTTTCTTTCTTATGAACCATCGGGTGGCTGTCACTGCAATGAAATGAGCAGGAGACACCCGTAGTATCCCAAATCCTGGTTCTTGCACCAGCCAGGGGTAAAGGAATGAGCAGACACCTGCCGGGAGCATGGGCTGTAAGCCTGACTCACAGGTGGGTTGTAGGTTCTAGCTCACTGAAATTCCACTAGTGTGTTTCAACCAGGAATTGCTATTCAGGAATCCCTTCCTTAGGCTTATGTTTTATGATCACTTGCATCCATTAGCTTACAGCCCTAAGTTTTCTTTACATTTACCGAGTCCTCTGTCAATAAGAGCGAGTTCTTGTATTTTGTGTGAATTGTATCACCTAGAATTTTGAACTCAACATTTTAATACGATGATGGTTCTATTAAGATACAGGTTGTTTTTTTTAAAAAGATTTTATTTATTTATTTGACGGAGAGAGACACAGGGAGAGAGGGAACACAAGCAGGGGGAGTGGCAGAGGGAGAAGCAGGCTTCCCGCTGAGCGGGGAGCCTGATGTGGGGCTCGATCCCAGGACCCTGGGATCATGACCTGAGCTGAAGGCAGACGCTTAAAGACTGAGCCACCCAGGTGCCCCAAGATACAGGGTTTTAGCGAAGTTAATAACTATTCTTCACAGTAAAACTCGAACAACCAACAATAGCCCCATCTGACCTTTAGTTTTAACTCAGGCACTGCACCAATAATTTCCAAAGAAGGGTCCAAAGTCATTAATCATTTCAGATAAGGCTGCCTTGGCTGTGGGTACCAGGCCAGGTTAAGAGAGGGAAATTATGAGCAGACAGATTCTAAAGTAATTCTTTCCCTTAGCACCTGACATATTTTATATTTTTATTTATGATCTCTTCTCCCTATGAAAATGTAAACTCTGTGATAATTTTTGTTCTCTATCTGCAATATCTAGACCAATGTCTGGCACGTATAGATGGCTCATAAATATTTGTTGCATAAATGGGTCAGTTGTTCCTAATAAGGTTAGCCAATGTTGTTGTATATTTATAAGATGGGAAGCATATTGTTTTTATTTAGGGAGAGACTGGTTCATTTGTTTCCTTACAAAAGTAGGTTCCGATGGGATTTGCTATGGATTGAAGCCTAAAGGGGTTATGTCAGGGAGGGGACTATAAAGTTTGCATTGGCACAGGCTTTGCTTTGAGATTCAAGACACAAAGGAGTGGTTTCCTGTAGAAGGGTCTGCTGTCTGCTCCCAACAGGAGTAAGCAATACCAGAAGGGGGCCCAGGACCACTCAGATAACAGAGGTTTCCTAGCTTGGGGCAGAGAGCCAAAAACACTACCTAAATGTTGACTGGGCATTTTAGGGATTAAAAGGCCCTGTGAAACCCTCTGACTAGGCCCTGTTAATTGGTATTCTAAAATTTCATCTCACGGAAATCAAATGAATCAGCTTTGGTCTAGCCCTCTTATGAAAAACATTTCTATAGATGGTCCCTGACTTACTATGGTTCGACTTACAATTTTTTTTACTTTACAATGGTGTGAAAGTGATATGTATTCAGTAGAGACCGTACTTCGAATTTTGAATCTGGATCTTTTCCCGGGCTGGCGATTCATGATGCTGGGCAATGAGCCTCAGACCCCCCAGCCAGCCACTCGATTACAGGGTAAATAACCAATACGCTTATAACTATTCTCTGCTCATACAGCCATCCTGTTTTTCATTTTCAGTACAGTATTCAGTACATTACAGGAGATATTCAACCCGTTATCATAAATAGGCTTTGTGTTAGAAGATTTTGCCCAACTGTAGGCTAATGTAAGTGTTCTGAGCACATTTAAGGTTGGCCAGGCTAAGCTACACTGTTTGGTAGGTCAGATGTATTAAATACATTTTTGACTTAGGATATTTTCAACTTATGATGGCTTTATGGGGATGTAACCCATTGTAAATCGAGGAAGCGCTGTAATTTTGAAAGACCTGAAATTGTTATTATTAGGAATGTGTGTTTATTTTATATCAGCATTGATTAAAATGATCATATGAGTTTTCTATGACCTTTTGTTATGAGGTGTTATAGTAATATTTTTTCCTTTCATAGAATTAACCATATCTGATTATATTATGCTTTTTACATGCAGCTGGCTTAGAGTTACTAGTATTTTATTTATAATTTTTCCTTCTAATTTCATAAATGTGGTTAGTCTTTAATCATATTTTACTATCAACTTTATGCTAGCCTTGTTGAATGTTAAATGAATTTAGAAGATGTTCATTTTTCATTTAACATTAGGATAGTATTTATGTGGACAATGAGAATTACTTTTTGAAGTTTTAAAGAATTAAGCTGAATCTGGTATTCTCTACAATGGAATTTATAATTTCTTGTATCATTATTGTCCTACTTAAGTTTTTAGTTTTTGAGTCAAACTTTCATGGTTATATTGCTTCTGAAATTTATTTTTCCTTTTTTAAGATTTCATAATTTAATAGTCATGAAGTATTCTTTCACAACTGAAAATATCTTTTCCATTGCCTTATTTTTTATTCCTATTTTTGTTTTAAAAATTTTAATTAGAAGTATGAGAGGATTGGGGCGCCTGGGTGGCTCAGTCGTTAAGCGTCTGCCTTCGGCTCAGGTCATGATCCCAAGGTCCTGGGATCAAGTCCCACATCGGGCTCCCTGCTCAGCGGGAAGCCTGCTTCTCCCCCTCCCACTCCCCCTGCTTGTGTTCCCTCTCTTGCTGTGCCTCTCTCTGTCAAATAAATAAATAAAATCTTTAAAAAAAAAAAAAAAAAAAGAAGTATGAGAGGATTTATGGTTTTTTTTTTTCCTTCCAAGTTTTTATTTAAATTCTAGTTAGTTAACATACAGTGTAATATTAGTTTCAGGTGTAAAATTTACTGATTCAACATTTACAACACCCAGTGTTCATCAAAAAAAGTGCCCTCCTCAATCCCCATCACCCATTTAACCCATCCCCCACCCACCTCCCATCTGGTCACCATCAGTTGGTTCTCTACAGCTCAAAGTTTCTTGGTTTTCCTCTTTTTTTTTTTGCCCCCCCCATGTTCATTTGTTTTGTTTCTTAAATTCCACATGAGAGAAATCATATGGTATTTGTCTTTCTCTAACTTACTTCACTTAGTGTAATACTCTCTAGCTCCATCCATGTTGTTGCAGATGGCAAGATTTCATTCTTTTTTATGGCCCAATAATATTCCATGGTGTGTATATATATATATATATATATATATATATATATATATAATAAGAGGTGGTATATATATATATACCTCTTATTTATCCATTCATCTGTCGATGGACATTTGGGCTCTTTCCACAATTTGGCTATTGTTGATAATGCTGCTATAAACATCAGGGTACATGTATCTCTTCAAATCAGTATTTTTTTGTATCCTTTGGGTAAATATCTAGTAGTGCAATTGCTGAATCATAGGGTAGTTCCATTTTTAGCTTTTTGAGGAAACTCCATACTGTTTTCCAGAGTGGCCGTACCAGTTTGCATTCCCACCAACAGTGCAAGAGGGTTCCCCTTTCTCTACATCCTCCCCAACACACTGTTGTTTCTTGTGTTGTTAATTTTAGCCATTCTGACAGGTGTGAAGTGATATCTCATTGTAGTTTTGCTTTGTATTTCCCTGATGATGAGTGATGTTGTCTGTTGACCATCTGGATGTCTTCTTTGGAAAAATGTCTATTCATGTCTTCTGCCCATTTTTAAACTGGATTATTTGGTTTTTGGGTGTTGAGTTTTCTAAGTTCTTTATAGGTTTTGATACTACCCCTTTATCAGAGATATCATTTGCAAATATCTTCTTCCATTCTGTAGGTTGCCTTTTAGTTTTGCTGCTTGTTTCCTTCGCTGTGCAGAAGCTTTTAATTTTGATGAAGTCCCAACGGTTTATTTTTGCTTTTTTTTCCCTTGCTTCAGGAGATGTGTCTATTAAGAAGTTGTTGGGGCCACTGTCAAAGCTTTTATGTTTTATATTAAAAAAAAACCTCATAAAAGCACTTTAAAATTCTATCTTTTTAGTAATAATTAAACTTTGTAAGTTTCCTTTACTTAGGCCATAGTTATTCCTCTAAATTTTGCATTGAACAGATTATTCTTTTAAGAGAAAATAGCACTTAGGGCTATTTTTTTTTTCCTTGAAGCTAGATTTAAGTTTATGCCACACATTTTGAAAGCCACTCTTCTTTTTATAATTGAAGCTTATTTTAAAAAAATTCTAAGAGATTAATTTAAAAATTTTATTATTTAAAAATTTTATTGTATTGTGAATATTTGGACCTCTTTGAAGTTGCTGCTGCCCCGATTCTTCATATTTTGACTTTGTTGTAGGGAGGACAATGCGGTTATTTTTAAGAAAATTAAGAAACTGGGTCTGAATGTAGCCCAAAGGCAGTGACCACACGTCGTTGTTTGCTTGGACCCAGTTGCAGTTTCTATCTGCTGTTCCAACATAATTGCTATAGTACCCCTTTCCTTCTCAAAGTATCCTGATAAATTATATGGTCACCTTACCCAAAGGTATTTAAAAGGCTGAAAGCTCTTGTAACAGATGCCCAGAAAGTGCTCAAGGTGAGGTGCAAATATTTCAATGCTCTTTGATGCAATTATCCTGGATTCCTTTCTGCTCCTGCCCATTTCCCCATTCTGGTCCTGTTTCTGCTTGAAACCTGACTTTGTTTCTTGTATGTAAATGGTTCTCGTGTATGCCTGCCTTCTGAACTACCCAGTCATTTGATATTCCTCGCTTGAAGCTTTGTTCTTCCCAGGAACTTGGTTCAGCCCTGTCTTACACTCTCTTTCTGCTTTGGACTTGCTCAACCAGAATGCCTGACAACATCTGGCAACTCCTGGGCCATCCTCAGTCTCTCCCAAAGGACAAAAGGGTAGGAATTTAGACTATAGCAGAACCAGGACTTATGGACAAGTCTCCAATGCTTATTGGGTTAGGGTTGACTATCCATTTTTCTCTTAGTGCAAAAGCAAGTATGTAAGTAAAATAAAATGAATTTAGAGGTAATCACTCACTTTCCCACATCTGTTCTCTGGCTTTTCAAGTCTACACTCCTATTTTTGGCTTGTTTTTGTTTTTTGTTTTTGTTTTGTTTTTGTAAAGATGTAGTAAGACTGGTTGACAAAATCTAAGTGATCTAGTTAGGAAGCATATGGACCTACCACTTTTTCCTGATAATTCTCTGATACTTTTTCACTGGGTAAACATTTAACATTTCTACTAAATATTCTTTCTTCCCATATGGCTGGCCAGTTAGGAAATTGGAAATGATCATGGTTCCTTACCCGGAGGGATCCTCTCTCGCAGTATTCGATCACCCCGAAGATCATGGTGTCAAGCTTCACTGTGCCGTAGAACTTGGTGAGGTTGTAATAGTCAATCTGAAGCAACTAAGATAACATGTTTAGTTATAAAGCAAGTCAGCCAGAGAGCAGGGCCACAGTAAAAATTAATATGCTAATAAAACATGCCGTGCTTTAGGTCTTTGGGAAGATGTATTATTCCTGACACATTGGAATGTCAGTACATTTCTCACTGACACTACATCTTCCTCAACAGTTTTTCTTTTATCAGCAAGGAGCCTGGAAGACGAACCTTTGACGACACGCAAATAATAAAAGGGCCATTTTCTAGGACCTGCTAATAGATGTCTAAAATTTTTTACACCATCAAACACCACTCTTCAACTTCTGTTGGTAGAATTTTCAACAAAGAAGTAGAGTCTCCCATTTCTTGGTCTGAGGGCTTTTTTTGGTCTCCATCCCCCATAACATCTGGATCCACCAGGGACTTCAGTGCTCAGGGAAGATGGAGTGAAGCTATTTCTCCTTTAAGGATTTCAAGTAAGAGACACATACCTTGTTCAATTCTATCTTCTGTTTCTCAGTGAAATTGCCGTCGTTGTGCTTGAGATCCTTTAGAATCACTTGCTGCAAAGATCATTTGAATTAAGGAGATAATGTTGTAGCACGACCACTTCTGTGCATATTATAATAATTTGTTGTGTGTCTATCTTCCCTGTATACTGTAAGCTCTTGAGAGCAGTGACACGATTTTATTGATATTTATATCCCAGGTGCCTAGTACCTGGCATAGGCTCAGGTTTGAATGTTTCTTTGAGAATGACTCAATGAAAAGGGAGGGCCCGGGGAGGAAAGAAGATATAAAACCCCCATATGGGATTGTTGTATTCTCACTGCAGTGAGCCACAATATCATACTAGGGTAGTTTGGCCAGCTCTGAACTCTTTTATTTCTCCTTTTCCTTCCTATTCTCCACCCCCCTTAAAAATTCTATTTGTCCAGGCTTGTGAGTTTTGTAACCCTTGAAGCAGAGCCCTGCCCATCCCTATGAAAAGCTCCAGGAACAACCCTGGAGGCAGCCTGCACCATTGCACGGTCCACATCAGGAGCCAGGGCAAGGATGAGCAGAAGGCCTGGAACACAGCCCGACTAAGAGTTCAGAGAAGCAGAGACTAGTCACCTTTTTGTCATATTTGCACTGTCGGAGTCTCTGAATTGTGTCTCGTCTCCTGTCATCGTCGATCTGGCACAAGAAAAAGCTGATTATTATAGACACTTCATATCTTGTCGCATCTACTGTGAAGGCAGAGACGGTCTGCCAGGTGGGTGTATCTGTTGGTTCACAGCATGCCGGGAAGGCTTCTGGCAAAACTGTGACAATTGCCTTGTGTTTCCCTGTCACTACTCATCTTCCCTCCCCACCAGGGTCTTCTTTCCAGGTATCTACCTCTCATCCTTACCTCTGGGTCTTCCTCCCTCTTCCTCCCTTCTTAAGGCCTGTCAGCCAGGGATTTCCTTTGCTTCCTTCTCTCCTGGCCCATTCTGCTGGGAATCATTGTCTGTAGCTAGAGACAGGTGCTCCTAGGGGAGCCTGTTGTGCTCTTGAGTTGCAAACTCACACCTCAGCGTTCAATTAGCAAAGCAAGTGAGGACACTGGGTGGGGTGCCTAAAGGGGGCAGCCCCATCAGCTCTGGGTTCAGCGGAGAGTTGCCAGATCATCAGATTTGTCAAAAGAAGCTGGTAATATGGATTTTCCCATGCCATTCCAAAATTTTTATATTTGGCAATTAATTTTAGAAGATGTTAAATATTAAATGAAACCACACACACACACACACACACACACACCTGCAGGCTAGATATGGCTCTTGGTCTGCCAGACTTCTGGTCTCAAGGCAGAAAAAAGATTGAGAAATAGTGCATCTTTTAATTTGGTTCTCATAGAAACCTGTGATGTATTATGATATTGGTTAAAACTTACCTCGTAGGACCTTTTGAAATGTGAGCAAAATAAACTATATCAAATTCCAAGCATGATGCCTGGCACAATGCAGATTAACAAATGTCAGATGTCTTCTCTTCCTCTTCTCATTTTACTAATGGGCCACATACGGGTTAAATGACACTAAGTGTCACATATGGGCATGCCAAAATCTGAGCTTGCTGCCTTGTCTCATATTCTTTTTTCTGAGCCCTCGATTAGTTCATTTAAACTATTTGAACCTCAGTACTTCATCTGGGAAATTCTAACTGACAGGGGTCCTGGGCATCAAATGCAATAAAGCTTGTGCAATTTTCTTGCAAATTTGAGTGTTTTATCCTCAAACGAGTTATCTTCATCTTTTTCATCGTTTTCATCTGTTATTCATCCCTTTGAACTTCCTGACTTGTCTCCTTGTCTGCTTTGGTTTTCTGCCCCTTTCTGTCCTCGTACAGGGATGTACTCTTTCTCATCCCATCCCGTGGTCTTGTTTCCTTATCTCTGCCTTCAGCGCACATGCACATCCGGGACTTGAACCATTTCCTGTCTGGTGCTGCGGCATTTCCACCTCTGGCTGACTTTGGCTGACCTCCTTGGGCTTTCTCCCTGCTCCACCTGACTCACAGTGCTGGAAGACCTCTCTTGACAGTTAGTCCTTGGCCACCTGCTTCCCAGCCTGCCTGAAACTCAGTGTGACTGTGACGGTCCATGCCTCGAATCACCTCTCTGGTCCCTCTCTTAAACTTATTGTCCCAAAGACTTAGTCCTTAGCCAGGTGAGTGGTTAATCTGATGAATTCATGCATAGAAATTGTGTAATGTCTGATGAGGGATGGATGGGTTATATTTCTAGGAATATCTACATTTGAAGAAAACAGAGACACAGTATTTTAGGCTACATCAAAAAGAACAAATATGAAATGTGGGGTTTGAGGCAGTGGGGGAGGCTTGTGAGGAGTGGAGGCATGGCTGGATGTGCGCAGAGGTGGGCCACACGGGAGCCCATCCTGGCGTCATACCAGAGGTGGAGGAGCACTCACTCCTTCTAGAGGTCTCCTCGCCCCTTCCTGGGGTACTGTCAATTAGTCATTTAGGTCCAAAAATTCTCTCTTGGGAAGTCCGATAGTCTTACGGTCATTTGCACCTTTCTGTGAATTACTGCAAGATGGATTTTATCCTGACGCTTGCCTGAGATAGAGTGGTCTTTGCAAATAGAAGTCTTATGTGTGAGGTTCCCAATGCAACAGGAGGGTCAGTCAGAGCAGGAGCATTACTGGGCGCAAGGGAGATCTAGTCCTTGTAGAGCGTGAGGGGATCCTAGCTCTTAGAGTGTGACATGCAGGAGATGGACACACCTGACCCAGCTGCAATTGTACTTTTGCTGGTTTTAGGCAGGGAGGCATCTCAAGTCACACTATCCTATCGACTTGGCCCTAGGCTGAGGAACCCCACCATGCCCTTCATGTGGAGGTTCTGGGTCTCCTTCTCTTAGTGTGCTTTGGTCTAAAAACTCTGTAAGAATATGGTGAATGGTAGGTTTTAGGATCTTAGACTTCACAGTTAGACACACTAGGTTCAAACTGTGACCATGTTGCCCAGGTTCTAGCCCTGTTACCTCCCAGGGTTTGTCGGGGGAAGATGAAATGGGTCAATGCCCCTGGCACGGGAGAAGTGCTCAGTAAGTGTCAACTCTTATTATTTGCAGTAATCCTACTCATTAGCTGTGCGTGACCCTGCACTGTTTCCTAACCCCACATCCTTTGGTTTCCTCATCAGCAAAGTTATGATAAAGTTTAACTCGTGCACTCCTTCTGGCGAGCACTGCAGATGAGATGATTGGGCTCCAGCACTGGCTGTGCCCAAGGGGAGTGATTATTCCTGGCTGCTGTGATGTGTCCTGGCAGAGGGAGAATGCAGGCAAATGTCAGCAGAGGCCTCTTCAGCAATGAGCAAGATAAGCATACATCCTTAGCATGGGCAGAGTAGTAGCCAAGGCTTAGGGGGGCTCAAATGCTCTACTTATTTCTACATCGCTTCCATGACAAATGCACACCATATGCATTTCCCTTCTGGGTCAGAGGCAAAGAATGAGTAACACACCAAATCTCAGCCTCCGCTGAAGTGTTCATTGGATCAACCAGCTGACATTTAGGATACTGGAGGATCAATGGAAAGACGGGAGCTGAGAATTAGAAAATGTCCAAGTCTTAGATTCTCAAGCAGAGGATCCCTGCTTGGCCCATTTCTTACCGTGTTATCAGCCTTGTCAAATACCTGGCAAGTTGCACCAGCCCTAGCATTCTTCAACAGGTGAGGTTCATCTTACCTTCAGGCTAATATGGTTAGTCTCATTGGTATCCAGAGGAAAGATATTTTCAGAAGGAATGTGGGACCATTTTTTCTGACGAAGTTCATATTCTTTTTTATATTTTCTGTGAAAGGAATAGAACCAGTCAGTAGGTTTTTATTAATATTCATGTCATTTAGCTTCTGAACACTAAGAGAAATTTAGAACCCTGACATTCTCAGGTAGATATGTGGTGAGAGATGTTAGCCCAGTGGTGTGATTCTATGTTCTGCAAACTGGTGAATGCTGGCCATTAGGTCAGCTGTAATGATTTCTGATGGTAGTTTAACTTTTTCTTTCTTTCTTTTCTTCCCTTCTTTCTTTCTTTTCTTCCCTTCTTTCTTTCCATTTCATTTTCTCAGGTCCTTCACTAAGGCAGCCCTTCACTATTATAAAGAATCTGAACTGATGACATGGAAAGAGTAAGGAAAAAACAGAAACAATTCAAAACTGGTAAGCTTGAAAAGCAAATATGTTAATTTTTAAGTCACCAGAGAATACACCAGATTCCTAAACAAGCCAGTTCTTCTTCTTCTTCTTTTTTTTTTTTAAAGATTTTATTTATTTATTTGACAGAGAGAGACACATCGAGAGAGGGAACACAAGCAGGGGGAGTGGGAGAGGGAGAAGCAGGCTTCCCGCGGAGCAGGAAGCCCGATGCAGGGCTCGATCCCAGGACCCTGGGATCATGACCTGAGCCGAAGGCAGATGCTTAACGACTGAGCCACCCAGGCACCCCAACAAGCCAGTTCTTCTTATGCATTTGTGCCTTTAAGAATATGTGTATAGGGTGCCTGGGTGGCTCAGTTGGTTAAGCGACTGCCTTCGGCTCAGGTCATGATCCTGGAGTCCCAGGATCGAGTCCCACATTGGGCTCCCTGCTCAGCGGGGGGTCTGCTTCTCCCTCTGACCCTCTTCCCTCTCGTGCTCTCTGTCTCTCATTCTCTCTCTCAAATAAATAAATAAATAAATCTAAAAAAAAAAAGAATATGTGTATAAAGAAAATAGAAAAGCACAGAGAAAATGTAACATGTATTTCAGCATTCAAAATGTCAATTTTTTAAGTGTTTCCCCCAGATAGTACAGATAAAGCAGAATCCTTGGGTTATAGGAAACACTTACAACTTTACGGATATTGTCAAATTATTTTCCAAAGTGGTTATACTACTTACACCTTCCCAACATGAGAATTCCCGTTTCTTCCAGATTCTTAACATTTGGTATTATTAAACTATTTTTTTTTACCATTATGATGTATGTGAGATGGTGTTTATTGTTTTGTGTTTCATTTTTATATTACAGAGAGATCCAATATCTTTTCAAATACTTTCGAGCTATTTTATAGAACATACAGTTATATATTCATTCACAATTTTGCCCATATATCATAATTTACATGAGTTCCTTATATATTCTGCAAAACAGATCTTTTGTCCTTTTGAGTTGCAAATACTTTCTTCTAGTTTATTGCTTATTTTAACTTTGTTGTATAGAACATTTAGTTTTTATTATGGCCCCATTTATTTTGTTTCTTCTATGACATTTCTATCTTAGAAATATTCTCCTACTTGAGATCATAAAGTCCTTTTCTATTAATTTCCTCTAAGTTTTGAAGTTTGAATTTCACATTTAAGCCTTTATTCCATTTATAATCCGTATGGAATGAACTCTATATTTGTGTATGGTTTCAGGTAGGATTTTAATTTCATTTTTTCCATGTTGCAAGCCTACCGTGCCATCATTTTCCAATTGACTTGTAATGTCACCTCTAGCATATTCCAAATTCTCATGCTTGCTGTGTCTGGTTCTAGAATCTGAATTTTTCCATTGACCTATTTGTCCTTGAGTTTATCTTTGCTTGTGGTTATTTGACAAACTTCTACTCACCTTCTTAGGTCATTCATGATGCTTTCTTATTGGATTCTAAGCAGAAATGACTATTTTCTTCCTATGCTTCCATCTAACTCTGAGTATTCCTCTATTAAATACATATAAAATAGCATATTATTGACCAATGATTATCCTAGAACCTGGGGCAAAGAAGGCTTGTAGCCTTAAAGGCTCTCATCTCTGCATTTGGAGAGACTCTTGGGACCCTACAGAGCCACGTGTCATTCATATTGAATCAGAGGATGCCATAAATCATTCACTATTTTCCTTATATAGGCAGTTGTAATGGAAAACTATAAGAATAACATCTGTCTACCAGATCTCCTTGTGGACACACCATTGCTCCAGCCAGACAGGACACACCTGTCTCTTCCTGTTTCCATCTGTTACTGTCTTTTACCTTGTGATTCCCCCCGATCTGAAGCTGACACTCATTTGGACTCGGTTCCTGAAGGGCATCAGCCACATCTGTGACCTTGCTATTGACTGGCTTTATTCTCCTCAAATTTTGGTTTCTGGTTATCTTCAACTAAATGGCCATCATACACTGTATATGTGTATATACAGCTCAAATTTGGGGTAATGCAGAGTTACAGGAGTCAAGTTCTGCCTTCAGACTGAACAGAACATTCTACTGCCTTTCCTGGAGAAACCTTTAACTGACATACAACAGAGTGGACTCTCTCATGAGAAAGTACAGTGTCACACCGATAAAAGCATGTGATACGAAGAGAAAAACTGTTCTCTGGTTCAGTTGGGAAATGGGGGTGATCCTGACAATACAATAGGATGGAAAGTTTTATGTGTTTAACATAACGGATTAGCATAGTGTGGTATTCACTCATTCATTTATATATTCAACAAATATTTCTGAGCATACAGTATGCGTCTAACACTGTGCTGGGCACTTCATCTGTCCAAATTGAGTAGAACAACCATGGAACTGATGGTCAGAAGGCTTGAGTGCTAGTTTTGGCCCTACAACCACCTGGTGATGTGACTCCAGACAAGCCATTTGGTTTTCTGGGTCTCTTTCCCCAGGCTAAAATGGGAGGTGTGAAGTAGATGATTTCTAAAGACTCTTCCAGCCTGAACACTATATAATATAGAGATTGAAATGTCCCACAAAATACCAATAATACAGCAGAAGAGCTGTTTCCATCTATAGGATGCCTATTATATGGCAGTCACTACCCACACTTTATTTCAAGTTCTCACAACAGTTCAGATGAGGATACTGAAGTTAAGTAACCTGTAATAACACACTAAAAACTGCACAACTATTAAGTCACAGAACTGAGATAGATATGAATTCAGGTGTCTCTAACTGATCCATTCAATACTGTTCTGCCCTCGATGTAGTCTTTGATGCAGAATGCCTCCATGATCTTAGATCTGTCTAGACACCTTCTTGTCGATGTATATTATCATTGATGACATCAGACTTCTCCCTCTCCCCTCCCCCACTCTTTGGATGATGAGCACAGCGAGACAAAGGGGGTGGTAGGTACCTCAGCACCAGAAGAGCAATGAGCAGGAGCAGAACCACAGCTCCTGTGAGGGTGAAGACTGCAATCAACAGGACTTGAGGGCCTGTGGCAGAAAAGAGTGAAAAATGCATTAGTAAGGATCTTTGAAAAGAGAATAAAATCATTTCAAAGATTCTAGTTATATAATCTCATTTGAAGGAGGGAAAAGGAGAGACCTTTTAAAAAAAATTTTATCTTTTATTAATCCCTTCATTGGTAATATAGGTCCTGTATCTGTGGTCTCTGAGGAAAACTACCTGGAATGTGCCAGGGGAAGTGGTTTAATTTCAGTGGTCCTTATAGACTGCATACTGCGTTCCTATGGGAATCACCAAATATCACAAGAACATAAAATAGTGTCCAGTATGCAAATAATTTTGGTGGGAAACCCACCTGATGTCCTTGAAACCAATATACCTAAGGAGGATTCACAGAGGAAGAAAGTCAACTATTTTTTTAAAAGATTTTATTTATTATTTATTTATTTAAGAGAGAGAAAGAGAGAGAGACCGTGCAAGCAGGGGAAGGGAGAAAGACAAGCAGTCTCCACTTGCTGAGCATGGAGCCTGACGTGGGGCTTGATTTCAAAACACTGAATCATGACCTGAGCCAAGATCAAAAGTCGGACGCCTAACCAACTGAGCCACCCAGGGCTCCAGAGTCAACTATTTTTTAATACCAAGCACAGTCAGAGGAAAAGCCAGTCATTGTGGAATATTAAATGACAGTGTTGCCTGCTGGTCCTTCCCAAGTGCTACAAAATCATTGATGGAAGTCAGTGAAGGATGTAAGTGATTTTATTTATTAGAGCACAAGTGTGTAGGTGGAGTTATAAAGATGAAGCAATTTAAGAGACTGACAGAAGGGTAAGTGGAATTCAGGAAAATGTGGATCCAACCCAAGGAAGCTTTGAAACAGAAACTGAATATGCAGAGGAACAGGCCTCGACTGAGAAGGACAACAACAATAGTAAAACTGTACAAGAAAGTCATGTTTTGTATATGCCACGATGGATTCTGATTAGAATAGGAAGTTAGTGAGTTCAAGAAGGAAAAATGGAATGGATTCTAAGCAATAGAGTACTATTAGCTTTATATAAATAATAATGATGAAAATGTTACTAATTTTCAACTTACAGAATCAACTTATAGGTAAATGACAGAGGGTTTATATGACTGCCAAATAAATATTATCAGCTATGACAAATTAAAGAAAAATACAGAGAATCTGGGAGGTAGGAAGGAGGTAGTAGGAAGGATAGATAGGTAGTAGGAAGGTAGCAGGAAGGTAACATCTTCATCTTACCAAGTTGGGAAGCAAGAAGTTTTATTTTTATTTTTTTTTAAGATTTTATTTATTTATTTGAGAGAGAGAGAATGAGTGGAGGGAGAGGGAGAATCAGACTCCCCACTGAGCAGGGAGCCCAACGTGGGGTTCGATCCCAGAATTCCGGGATCATAACCTGAGCCGAAGAAAGATGCTTAACTGACTGAGCCACCCAGGCGCTCCATGAAGTTTTTTATACAGTTGGTAGAACAGTACTAGAAGCTTATGCATATTAATTAAAATTACAAAGGCACCCAATAAATGTATTGACAAAAAGATATAACTAATTTGAGAAAAGGTTAGAAAAAAGTAGGGTTAGTGAAGATGAACTAAATCCTTTTTAAAGAAATAAACAGATAACATCCAAAGCTTATGAATCAAGAAATATATGCATATTATTTAGAAATATGCAACAAACTAAAGGCAGAAGTGACTGAGAGACCAGAGCTGACAGAGGAGGGGCCAGGCATACTCACGTTCCATTATGAATATTTTTACTATTGGATTTTAACATCACGTGCACAAATTTTCTTCACTAAAAATGTCTCCATGCTTTCTATAAGGGGTGACTTTGAAGGATTTATGCTTTGCTAACACAGGACTTTACCTCTGCTTATCTTGTTTCCTGCTAAGGGAAAGTTTTAACAGTGAAAATGTGAGCTCTGGATTTCTGTTCTCATCAGGGCAGAAACAGATTAGTATCTTGGATTTGGATGGGCATATCTGACGGTGTGAATTCTGTTTATTACTGTGATCATCACTCCTATCACCCCACCACCATTGCCATTACCACCACTCTCAAAATCGGTATGAGAAATATAATTCACCCATCAACGATTCTACTCATCAGTCTACTGAAATGACACATCCCCTAGACTAGAGCACGAATTGGAGGGACTGGGGGACTTCTGTCTGCTGGGTCCTCCCCATCTCAATTCCTGTCTACCCCCCACAGCATGAACATCTCACTGCACTAAATATACTTATGATATTTATTTATATTTTTATTTTAAAGATTTTATTTATTTATTTGACAGAAAGAGAGCGAGCACAAGCAGGGGGAGCGGCAGGCAGAGGGAGAGGGAGAAGCAAGCTCCCCGCCGAGCAGGGAGCCCGAAGCGGGACTCGATCCCAGGACCCTGGGATCATGACCTGAGCCGAAGGCAGTCGCTTAACCAACTGAGCCACCCAGGCGCCCCATACTTATGATATTTAAATATGCTGTATACTATTTAAATATAGAGGTGGTTAATTCAACATACTTTTCAGTTTTGCTTGAGTTATCAAGTCACAGTATTATATTAGTTCGAAGGTTAAGCTTCTGCTGCCTTCTGGTGGCTGCTGTGGTTATCACAGTCTATTTAATTAGATTCACAGTGATGGTGGAAAGAGTTTATAACCCCAGGTCATATGGCATGATAGTTGGAAAGAATCTTGGAATCAGTTAACAAATCTCCTCATCTGAAGAAGGAAGAAACTCACACTTAGAGAAGTAAATTGACTAAAATTAACGCAGTGTGGATAAGTGCTGAGTAGAAACAGATTTATAGTTATCTCATTGTCCCTCCTTTCTTCTTTCATCCCTTCCAAGGTACTTTGTTGGGCAGAGGTGAATAAAGAAAAGACCCAAAACCACAATGAGATACCACCTCACACCAGTCAGAATGGCTAAAATTAACAAGTCAGGAAACAACAAATGTTGGCGAGGATGCGGAGAAAGGGGAACCCTCCTACACTGTTGGTGGGAATGCAAGCTGGTGCAGCCACTCTGGAAAACAGTATGAAGGTTCATCAAGAAGTTAAAAATAGAGCTACCCTATAACCCA
Source organism: Halichoerus grypus (assembly GCF_964656455.1). NCBI lineage: Eukaryota > Metazoa > Chordata > Mammalia > Carnivora > Phocidae > Halichoerus > Halichoerus grypus. The sequence goes on from NC_135717.1 coordinate 89,239,862, forward strand.
GCAATTGTACTACTAGGTATTTACCCTAAAGATACAAATGTAGTGATCTGAAGGGGCACCTGCGCCCCTACATAGCAGCAATGTCCACAATAGCCAAACTATGGAAAGAGCCAAGGTGTCCATCGATAGATGAATGGATAAAGAAGATGTGGTATATATATATCATGGAATATTACTCAGCAATCAAAAAGGGTGAAATCTTACCATTTACATCGATGTGGATGGAACTGGAGGGTATTATGCTGAGTGAAATAAGTCAATCAGAGAAAGACAATTGTCATATGGTTTCACTCATATGTGGAATGTAATAAACAGCAGAGAGGATCATTGGGGAAGGGAGGGAAAACTGAATGGGAAGAAATCAGAGAGGGAGACAAACCATGAGAGACTCTTAACTATAGGAAACAAACAGGGTTGTTGGAGGGGAGGTGGTGGGGGGATGAGGTAACTGGATGATGGCATTAAAGAGGGCATGTGATGTGATGAGCACTGGGTGTTTTATGCAACTAATGAATCATTGAACTCTACATCTGAAACTAATGATGTAGTATATGTTGGCTAAGTGAATTTAAATAATAAAAAAAAAAGAACAGACCATACACTTAAACAGTGTATGGTTTTAAAAAATGTGTAAACATATAAGTATCAAATAAATTCTAAGCTAGAAGTTGGGTGGGATGTAGGCAAGATCAATAGCCTCCTGGGGGGCTAAGGAAAAGCTTAGAAAAATGAAATTCAAGTTAAATGTTGAAGATGAGTGGCTGTTTACCAGTCGTATGGGGGAGTGATACATTTTAATCAGAGGTAGTAGCATTACTAAGGACACAGGAGCATGAAGTTGCAAGACCTCCCCTTCCTTTTTTTTTTAAGGAAGTAGGTGGAAATTGAGGGAATGGGGAAGGGATTTCAGGTAAGAAGAAAGATAAGGCTGGAGAAGTAGGAAGATCATGGACATTTTGTGCTATAATAAGTCATTTGGACTTTATGGGTAAAGGGGAGCTGCCAATTGAGTGTTAGCAATAGTGTGACAATATGACTGGATCCATGCTTTCATTCTGGTGGCAAAGCTGGTTGGACTGGAGGTGGGCAGGAAGCAGGACTGAAGCAGGAAGTCAGGTGGATGTCATTGTAACCCAGGAGGCAGATGATGTTGGCGTGGATGAGGAACAGGAACACATGTGCGTTGTCCATTGCTGTGTTCCGGGTGCTGAGAACACTGCCTGGCACTAGCAAACCTTTGTAGAATGAATGAAACGACAGTGATGGTGTTATCTCCAGATGAGACATTCTGTTACTTAGGGGGCAGCGGTGTACCCAGATAAAAGACCAGATGAATATCTGATTTGTATACTATTTGAAAGATTGAGTTACTTTATTTATAAAGATTAAAATTAAATGTAGGGACAGTCGAGTAATGAAAAGCTCTGGCTAACTGAATTTTCTGGTTAAATGAGGATGAAGTGAAGTTGCTCAGAATGATACAATGTCCCTGTAATACGAATACTATAACATGAATATTTAATGTGATCTCTTTCAGGTAAATAATGAGAGCTCTCTCAAAAATTACTTCTTGAAGGGTGCCTGGGTGTCTGCCTTCGGCTCAGGTGATCCCAGGGTCCTGAGATTGAGCCCCACTTCGGGCTCCCTGCTCAGTGAGGAGTCTGCTTCTCCCTCTCCCCACCCCCACTTGTGCTCTCTCTCACTCAAATAAATACATAAAATCATTTAAAAATTGCTTTTTGAGAAGTTGAGCATTTTACAAAGAACAGATCCTTCTATTGAATAAAAAAATACCTACAAACTCTTAAGGAAATATATTAAAAATACAAACTAACATTGTCACTATAATTAAGGGAAAAGAAAAAATAATTGTAATTCAAAAAGTTGCAAAAGAAAGAAGTAGAGAGTTGCAGAAATCCGTAAGAAAAGAGATATATTTCAAAAGTAAGTTTGGTTTAAACCTACAAAGCTTGCAGATGGTTCTAGAGATAATTAAAAAGTGTCTGCCTTCAGCTCAGGTCATGATCCCAGGGTCCGCTCCCTGCTCAGTGAGGAGTCTGCTTCTCCCTCTCTCTTCCCCCACTTGTGCTCTCTCTCTCTAGCTCAAATAAATACATAAAATCATTTAAAAATTGCTTAATTAAAAAAAAGCTTGCTAATGAAAAGAAATCAACTTTAAAAAGCAATGATAGCATTGCTTTTCTTTTTCAAGACTGCTTTGGATATTGGGGATCTTTTGTGGTTCCATACAAATTTTAAGATTGGTCTAGCTCTGTGGAAAATGCTATTTGTATTTTGATAGGGATTGCATTAAATGTGTAGATTGCTTTGGGTAATATAGAAATTTTAACAATATTTGTTCTTCCAATATGTGAGCATGGAATGTCTTTTCATTTCTTTGTGTCATCTTCAATTTCTTTCATCAGTATTTTATAGTTTTCAGAGTACAGGTCTTTCACCTCTTCGGTTAGGTTTATTCCTAAGTACTTTATTATTTGGGGTAGGATTAAAGACCTAAATATGAGATCTGAAACCACAAAAATCCTTGAAGAGAGCACAGGCAGTAACTTCTTGGACATCAGTCATAGCAACTTCTATCGAGATACGTCTCTTCAGGCAAGGGAAACAAAAGCAAAAATAAACTATTGGGACTACATCTGCACGGCGAAGGAAACAATCAATAAAACTAAAAAGCAATCTCCAGAATGGGAGAAGATATTTGTCAATGACATATCCAATAAAAGGTTAGTATCCAAAATATATTAAGAACTTATAAAACACTGAAAAAACAATCCAATTAAACATGGGCAGAAGACATGAATAGATATTTCTCCATAGAAGACATATAGATGACCAAGAGACACATGAAAAGATGCTGCTCATAATCACTCATCATCAGGGAAATGCAAGCCCAAACTACAGGAGACACCACCTCACACCTGTCAGAAGGACTAAAATCAGCGACACAAGAAACAAGTATTGGCGAGGATGCGGAGAAAGGGGAACACTCACACACTGTTGGTGGGAATGCAAACTGGTGCAGCCACTCTGGAAAACAGTATGGAGGTGCCTCAAAAAGTTAAAAATAGAAATACCCTATGATCCAGCAATCGCACTACTGGGTATTTACCCAAAGAATACAAGAACACTAATTCAAAGGGATACATGCACCCCGATGTTTATAGCAGCATTATTTACAATAGCCAAGATATGGAAGCAGCCCAAGTGTCCATCGATTGAAGAATGGATAAAGAAGATGTGATAGATATATATATTTATATTTATATTTATATTTCTATATATTTCTATACATCACATCTTTATATATTTAATGGAATATTATTCAGCCATAAAAAAGAATGAAATCTTGCCATTTGCAATGACATGCATGGAGCTAAAGAATATAATGCTAAGGGAAATAAGTTAGAGAAAAACAAATACCATATGATTTCACTCATATGTGGAATTTAAGAAACAAAATAAACAAGCCAAGGGGAAAAATAAGAGAGAAACAGAGAGAGAGAGAGAGAGAAAGCAAGAAACAAACTCTTAATTATAAAGAACAATCTGATGGTTACCAGAGGGGAGGGAGGTAGGGGGGATGGGTGAAATAGGTGATGGAGAGTAAGGAGGGCACTTGCTGTGATAAGCACAGGGGGATGTATGGAAGTGTTGAATCACTATATTGAACACCTCAAACTAATATAACATTGTATGTTAACTAACTGGAATTAAAATAAAAACTTAAAAAATGATAGCAGTAAATCTGAAATCAGTTCAGGATTGCTTATTGTTTAGAAGAATGGGAACCTCACTTCCCACTTCCCTCTTTGCTTCTTTGCTTTAGTCAACTGCTCATGGCTACTGAATAAAAATACAGGAGTCATTTTTAACCATATTTGACTCATGGAACACAAGAGGACTGAAAACATGGGCGCCTGGGTGGCTCAGTCGTTAAGCGTCTGCCTTCGGCTCAGGTCATGATCCCAGGGTCCTGGGATCGAGTCCCACATCGGGCTCCCTGCTCAGCAGGAAGCCCGCTTCTCCCTCTCCCGCTCCCCCTGCTTGTGTTCCTGCTCTCGCTGTCTCTCTCTGTCAAATAAATAAATAAAATCTTTAAAAAAAAAAAAAAAAAAAACAAGAGGACTGAAAACATAGCAAGTGCATCCAACACATTAACACAAGGAAGTGCATCAAACCAGAACTTTTCTCTTTAAGTCATATCGACCTCAGTTTCTGGCTATAGACCAGGGCTGGGAGAGAAATATTTCTAGTTTATTTTTTAATATTTAAAAGTGGTAAATTAATACAGTCATTATGGAAAAATTTGGAAAATTAGGAAAAGCATAAAATAGCAAATAAATAAATAAATAAATAAATAAGTAAATAAAATCTCAACCAACCAAACAAACAAAAAAACCCACTTCTAGGATCCTATTACTCAGAAGCTACCACTGTTAACATTTTAGCATATTTCTTTACAATCTATTTCTAACATTGTTTTACAAAGTTAGAATCTCATTAAATAAAAAAGTTGTTTATTTTCCTGTTAATTTACCTTATAAGTTTTCCTATGTCATTTAAAATTCTTTGTAAATAATTATTTTAATTGGCTTATGATGCTCCATTTATGGATATATCATCATTTGCTAAATCATTTTATTAATGTTGCTTCTACATTTTTTTTTTGCATCTTTGGGCATAAATGCTTGTCCAAATTTAAACTTCTTTCTCTAGAAATAGATTAGTAATGTGATATTACTTACTATTCATTGTCGTAAGCCTTGGCTAAGCCAGACTGTCCTGAGACCTTGTTGCCCAGGAGATACCTGGCTGGTCCTGTCCAGGGATGGCCAATGTTATATGGTTGTATGGGAAGTTGCATGGGTGAAGTCCTGGTCATGGTAGGGCTTTCCATGACATGATAGGACCTCATCTTAAGTAGGTGAGTAGCCATCATTATAACCCAAGTATGTGTCCGGTGAGGAAACGGGGGATACTTTTGAAGCCATGCTCACTGATGACTGATGGCTGATGGCATCTTGTGTTCCTTGCTGAAATATGTATACTTTGAGTTTATTGAAATAAAATGGAATCAGTGGCATTAAGAATACATGTATCTGTGTTCATTTTGCCAATTGTCAAACCTAATTTTCTATAGGATAATTTTTGTCAGTGGTTAGGTAGAACACATATTAAAAAGAGGTATAGCTACATTAGAATAGGGATATTTTCAGTGTTTAATCAAAACTGTAATATCATTCATTAGGCAGGGAAGTAAAGCCCACATTTTACAAACCTGGCAAATCTAATTCAGACAACAAACAAAACAAATGAAAACATAAAAATGCAGGCTAATTGCATAAACCATTGAATGTACTTACCTTACCAGAAAAGCAACTTCACAAAAACAAAATTCATTAAGGGATCTCTTACCCTGGCCTGGGATATCACTTGGAAGTTTGTGGTTCATCCAGATGAACGTGGGGTTCTTAATCTCTGGGGTAGTCTTATTTACATGGGTGTCATACCTCAAGAGAACCATGTACTGTGTCAGGGCATGAAAAAGAAGAAGGATGAACAGAAAAAGACATTTTAGAATGACTTCTGATGAGATTGTCCTGCCCAATGATTTTGAATTTCATAGTAACAATTCTGAGTGAAACAGGTAATGTTTAGCAGGCAGGAGCTAGCTAGTTAGCATCCATTTATTGGTTCACAGCATGAAAGTAGATTTAAGCTCCAGCTGGGTCAATTATTTTTGTTTCTTTATGACCATAGGGTACTTTAGTAACTCCTACCCAACATAGATTCTTTGGGTCTTTAGAGAACCAGTTCAAGTCTCTCATATTACAAAAATGTTAAAATAGAGACCAAAAGAAATTAAATGGTTAGGTCCAAGTCACATGGCAAGTGAAGTACCAATGTTTTCCACAATATTAAGTTGCTATTGAAGATAATAGCTTAAGAAAATGCACTACAGCTAAAATCCATTTATTATCCATTTTGATACATGTCAAGGGGCTCTGAAATAATTCACATTTAAATTCTGTCAATTACATAATTTTCAAATCTCTTCTATCCTTTTGCTCTAATGTGTTGTCTTGTACATGATACTAATTAGGTTTCTAAGATAAAAGTTTTCTTTTTCAAGCAATCTGCTGATAGGATATATTAATATATCCTTATATTACTGCTGCATATAATGATCATCTTTCTAAATTCAACACCATTCACTCAAAACTTTCTGGACAAAAGTTTTACATCTTTAGAAATATACTTTTAACTTGAAAGCATGATCTATAATTGCATATATTGAGGGTAGTAAATATCCTACTATTAGGAGACAGTACATTGAATCTCTATTGAAACTTCCTCCGGATATAGAATAATTTATTTATATCCCTGTGTTTTGAGAATTAATCCCTGGTTTCCCTATATGTACATATTATACAGCACAACTGATGGCATTAGATTATTGAAAAATTCAACTAGATTTGCCTTTATTGAAAAATTCAGCTAGATTTTCTTTCAGAGAGAATAAGTGCACAGAACATTTTTCATATTGAAGAGCAGTTATGAGGCTGATGTAGGATCTTCCCACATGTATTTGCTTCTCTCCAAGAGCATCATCCCAGTACAAATAACTTAGAGAGGAGTATAGTTCTCTTTATAATTACTATAATAACTGGAGAATTGATGACACCTCAAGGTTTTTATAGTAACTGAAAACTATGGAGTACTTTTCTGAAATGTTGTCCCCAAATTTCTGGTTTAACTTTCTCAATCTGGACATCTTTCCTCTAGCTTTCCACATTTTTATTACAGATATATTTTTAGAAAGTGGGTTAATATATACACTAAATATATGACTTAAAGATGTCATAATGATCACATCGGAAAATCACATGAAAAAATGAGAAAGAAAAGAAAAAGAAAACTTTTTCTCTTAGATTCCTAGTTATGTCAGGACATGACATCTTAAAGAGAGAAACTTTCTACTGACCATTTGGTTGGCAGAACAGCGGCTTTCATAGTTTGTGACAGGCACTACTTTGGGTGACATAAAGACAGGTGATTTGTTTTTAAATTAAATGATGATCAGCCATCAACTATATGCCATATAAGAAGCTAAGCACTGGAGGCATAGAGAAGTAAGACCCACTCCCTTTCTTTAAAGAACCTATATGTAGGTGAGGAGAAAAGAGATACATAACATGAATAAGAGCATGATATTATAGGACTGTTTATATGTGTCAGAAAGATAGCACAATTAATGGTTTTCATGAGTTCAGATGGAGAGAATAGAGAATGTTTCATTGAAATTTTTAGCTGTGGAAATGAATAAACAATTCTTAGGAGAGCACTGTCATCCTCTCGTTAGTATCCCATCAATAGTCTGGTCTTTATATCAATGTATTCTGGGTGGGTATTTTATATATAGCCAATAGAGTGTGGACGTTCTAAATAAGGTATGCATCAAAATGCTTAAAGAATACAGTCCTAAGTAGGTCATAATTGTGAATCTGAAATAAATAACTTGCAGATTTTAAACACAACTTCTCTAATTCCTTTGCTATCACTCGCCTTGTAGTTATCCTTCCTCACCTAGTCACTTAACCCCAAGTTCCTGATAAGAAGTCAGACATACTTTGTTGGTTTCCACAGAAGTATACAGAAGCACCATAGTGTTGTCAATATCCCCACAGTCGTCCAAAGTCACAGGACCTGCATGCCCTAGGGCAAAATCAGAAAGAGTTGGAGGTTATTTTTGACTTTTTGACTGAAAAACCAGTTAGATTCTTACAGACGGTATAAAATAGGTTCAAATTGCTCTATTTTACTGAAAAATTATCTTAATGAGCTAATCAGAGGGAATATCCATTGGCTCTTGGCCCTGAGATCTCTGATGGATATTTTTAAGAGAGATGCTATTTAGTATTTAGTTAGAAGAGAAAATTTTTGCATTGCAGTTAAGATGAAAATATAATCAGCCAATTGAATCTAATTATTAGTGAAAAGTTTTTGCTAAGAATATGTACTAAACTAGTAAAAATTCCCCATTTACCATGTGATTTATAGGATTATTAGATTCAAATTATTAGAATTCAAATATCTAGTTTTCAACAAAAATATCACAAGGCAGACAAGGAAACAGGAAAGTGTCACCCAATCAAAAGAAAAAAGGAATAAACCAACAGAAATTATCCCTGAAAAAGACCTGATGGTGGATCTAATAGACAAAGGCTTTAAAACAGCTGTCTTAAAGATGCTCAAAGAACTAAAAGAAGAGATAGATAAAGTAAGGAAAATGATGTATGAACAAAAGGGAAATATCAATAAAGAGAGGGAAAATCTAAAAAGGAAACCAAGAGGAAATTCTAGAACTGAAAAATACAATAGCTGAAATGAAAAATTCACTAGGGAGATTCAGAGGCAGATCTGAGCAGGCAGAAGAAAGAATCACTGAACTTGAAGATAGGACAATGGAAATTATCAAGTCTGAGGAACAGAAAAAAAGGTGAAGTGAACAGAGCCTCTGTAACACCATCAAGCAGACCACCATATGCACTGTGGAAGTCCCAGAAGAAGAAGAAGAGAGAAAGGGGTAGAGAGAATATCTGAAGAAATAATGGCCAAAAATTCTCAAATTTGATGAAATACATGAATATAAATATCCAAGAAGTTCAACAAACTCCAGTAGGATGAATTCAAAGAGATCCACACTGAGACACATTCTAATCAAACTGCCAAAAGCCAGACATCAAAAAGAATGAAAACTTGCCATTTGCAACAATGTGGGTGGAACTAGAGGGTATTATGTTAAGTGAAATAAGTCAGTCAGAGAAAGAGAAATACCATATGATTTCACTCATATGTGGAATTTAAGAAACAAAACAGATGAACATTGGGGAAGGGAAGGAAAAATAAAATAAGACGAAAACTGAGAAGGAGTCAAACCATAAGAGACTCTTAACTATAGGAAACACACTGAGGGTTGCTGGAGGGGAGGTGGGTGGAGTGATGGGTAACTGGGTGATGGGCATTAAGGAGGGCATTTGAAATAACTAGCACTGGGTGTTGTATGCAACTGACGAATCACCGAATTCCACCTCTGAAACTAATAATACACTATATGCTAATTAAATTGAATTTAAGTAAAAAAAAAAAAAAAAAAGACAGAATTTTGAAAGCAGCAAGAGAGAAGTGATTTGTCACATGTAAAAGATACTCAATAAGATTTTTAGCAGGCTTCTCATTAGAAGTTTTTGAATCCAGAAGGCACTGGCCTGATATACTCAAAATGCCAAAAGGAACACTTTCATCTAAGAATTCTTTATCCAGTGAACCTGTCTGTCAAAAGTGAGGGGGAAAGTAAGACATTCCAAGATAAACAAAAGCTGAGTTTGTAACCACCAGAACTTGCCCTGCAAGAAATGCTAAAGGTAGTCCTATAGGTTGAAGTGAAAGGACACGGGACAATAACTTGAAGCCATATGAAGAAATAAAGATCTCAGTAAAGGCAAATACATGGGCAGTTATTAACATCTAACATTAATATAACAATGGTGTGTAATTCCAATTTTTGTTTTCTACATGATTTAAGAGATGAATGTGTTTTTAAAAACTAGTCTAAAAACTAGTATTATTGTAACTTTGGTTTGTAACCTTACATTTTGTTTTTGGCATAATTTAAGAGACTAATATTTAAAACATCATTAGTTTGTTTTTGGACACACACATATAAAGATGCAATTTTGCATCAATTTGCGTCAATGTCTGAAAGAGGTGTATATGGAAGTATTAAAGGAGTACAGTTTTCAGATATTATTGAAGTTAAACTGGTATAAAGTCAAATTAGAATGTAATAACCTTAGGGTGTTAACTATAATATCCATAGTAACTACAAAGAAAATAGTTAAAGAATATAAACAAAACAATAAGACAGGAATTCAAACATTTCACTACAAAATAAATCAACTACACACAAAAGAAGACAATAATGTAGAAAATCAGAGACAAAAAGCTGTAAGACAATAGACAACAAAGAGCAAAATGATAAAAGTAAATCTCCCCTATCAGTAATTATTTTAAATATAAAATAGATTAAATTCTCCAATCAAGGATAGAGATTAGGAGATTGTATTTTAAAAAAATGATTCTATATGATATCTATAAGAGATCCACTGTAGGTTTAAAAACACAAATAGGTTGAAAGAGAAAAGGATGGAAAAGGATATTCTGTGCAAATAGCAACTAAAAGAGAGTGACTGAAAGAGAGTAGTATATGCATACGCTAGTATCAGACAAAAGAGACTTTATTTTTTTTAAGATTTATTTATTTATTTTAGAGAGAGAGTGCGCATGCAAGTGGGGGGAGGGGCAGAGGGAAAGAATCTTCAAGCAGACCCCCTGCTGAGCGTGGAGCCTGACGTGGGGCTCGATCTCACAACTCATGAGATCAGGACCTTAGCTGAAATCAAGAGTTGGATGCTTAACCGACTGAGCCACCCAGGCACCTCCAAAATAGATTTTAAATCAAAAAAGTTTACAAGAGACAAAAAAGGACACTATATATTAATAAAAGTTTCAATACAGCAAGAAGATATAACAATTATAAACATTTATGCACCTAATAGCAGACTACCAAAATATATGAAGCAAAAATTGATAGAATTGAACAGAGAAATGGACAGTTCTACAATAATAGTTGAAAATTTCAATACTCCTGGTGCCTGGGTGGCTCAGTTCTTAAGCGTCTGCCTTCGGCTCAGGTCATGACCCCAGGGTCCTGGGATCGAGGCGAGCCCCGCATCAGGCTCCCTGCTCCGCGGGGAGCCTGCTTCTCCCTCTCCCACTCCCCCTGCTTGTGTTCCTTCTCTCGCTGTGTCTCTGTCAAATAAATAAATAAAATCTTAAAATAAAAAAAAGAAAATTTCAATACTCCACTTTCAATAATGGATAGAATAATAAGACAGAAGTAAGGAATAGAGGAATAGATCACAACCTGAGCTGAAACCAAGAGTTGGACACTCAACTGACTACAACACCCAGGCGCCCCTCTACAGATATTTAAAGAATAATTAACACCAATCCTTCTCAAACTTTTCAAAAAAACCTGAAGAGGAGGAAACATTCCCGAATTCATTCTATATGGCCAGAATTACTCTGATACCAAAGCCAGAAAATGACCCTAAGAAAACTACACATCAATATCCCTAATAAACACTGATATGAAAGTCTTCAACAAAATACTGGCAAACAGAATTTAGCAGCATATTAAAAGAAGTATTCATCATGACCAAGAGAGATTTATTCCTGGAATGCAAGAATAGTTCAACATATAAAAGTTGATAAATATAATATACCACATTAAAAGAATGAAGGAAAAAATGCATGATCTTTTCAATTTGATGAAGAGAAAGCTTTTTACAAAATTCAATATGCTTTCGTGATAAAACACAACAAACTAGGAACAGAAGGAAACTAGCTCAACATAATAAAATCCGTCTATGGATAACCCATAGCAAACATCATACTTAATGGTGAAAGACTAAAAGTTTTTCCTCTAAGATCAGGAACAAGGCAAGGAACTTTTATTAAACATAATACTGGAATACCTAGCCAGAGCACTTAGGCAAGAAAAAAATAAAAGGTATCCAAATTGGAAAGGAAGAAGTAAAATTCACAGCTGATATGATCTTACATGTTGAAAATTCTCAAGATTCCACCAAAAAAGAGGTCAGCAAAGTGGCAGGATACAAAGTCAACACTCAAATATCAGTTGCATTTCTATAGACTAACAATGAACATTCAGAAAAGGATGTTAAGAGTACAATTCCAGTGGTAGTTACAGGTCTCCATTTATGGAATGAATAAGTCATGGGGATAAAAGGTAGAGGAAGTAGAATCAATGTATAGTCAAAGGTATAGGGAACATAGTCAATGGTACTGTAATAGGGTTTTATGGTGACAGATGATAGGTACACCTGTGGTGGGCATAGGATAAAGTACAGACTGTGGAATCACTACGTTATATAGCTGAAACTAAGGTGACATTGTGTGTCAACTATATTTCAATAAAAAGAATACAATTCCATTTATGATAGCATCAAAAAGAATAAAAGATTTGAGAACTGACTTAGCCAAGATGAAAGACTTGTACAAAAAAAACTACAAAGCTTTTCTGCAGGAAATTGGAGAAGATATAAATAAATGGAAACCTCCCATGTTTATGTACTGGGACACTTAACATCATCAAGAAATCTATATTACCCAAAGCAGTCCACAGATTTAACACAATCTCTGTCAAAAAAATTATTTTTTTTGCAGAAATAGGAAAAGCCATCTTAAAATTCATATGGAATCTCAAAAAACCCAAAAATAACCAAGACAATCTTGAAAAAGAAGAACAAAGCTGAAGGACTCACTTCTTAATTTCAAAACTTGCTAAAAAGCTATAGTAATCAAAACAGTATGGTACTGGCATAAAGTCAGATGTATATACAAATGGAATAAAATAGGATGTCCCGAAATCAGCCCTTATATATATGGTCAGACGATTTTCTCTAAGCCTGACAAGACCATTCACTGGGGGAAAAGAGAGTCTTTAACAAATGGTGCTGGAAAAATTCAATATCCACATAGCTCAAAATGCAATCATGACCTAAATGTAAACCTACAAGTATAAAACTTTTAGAAAAAAACACAGAGCAAAAGCTTTATGATATTGGATTTTGCAGTGATTTCTTGGATATGATACTAAAGGCAGAGGCAACCAGTGAAAAAATAGGCAAACTGGACTTCATGAAGATTTAAAAACTTTGTGCATGAAGACATTATCAACAGAGTAAAAAGGCAACTCACAAAATAGGAGAAAATATTTGCAAATCATATATCTGATCAGCCAATAATATCCAGACAAAAACCCAAACAATTCAAAAAGGGGCAAAGGCTTGAAGAGACATTTTCTAAAGAACATATACAAATAGCCTATAAGCACATGAAAAGGTGCTTGATATTGCTATTCATTAGGGAGAGGCAAATCAAAATTACAGTAAGATACCATACTTCACACTCAGGAACATATGTTGGGAACCTTGGGATGATATTGTTATGAGAGGTTCTGGTAGTTTGAGGGGTAACACAGGGTCCCAGATCCCTAAAGGATAGAAAGGAGATATGGAAGGACCAAAACCAAACTGCAGAGATTTCTCTTCTTGCTAGTCTCCAAGCACAGTCAGGACATCGCCGCCCCAAATGCCCTGTGATGAGTTTGTTCAAAGTACAAAGTCCAAGCCATGTGCTCTTTCTTTGATATGGACAGATTCTGAAATCCTAAAGCATAAACTGGGGTCCAGATATCGCTAACAGCAACCCTCAAATGTATGCAATGGTATTTGCCTCCAAGTGAGTTTGAAGATATTTAGCTGTGGCTCTATCTACGGCCAACCCCCCTCTTTGCTTCCCAAAGTCCATCCACAAAGCCCAAATGTCTTTAGCTTTCTGTAGAAAGTGTTAGTTAAGTTTTGTTGCTGTTGTTGTTTGCTCTTAGGAAACCAGTACCTTCAAAAGTGAGGTTCCTGAAGGCCTGAGCAAATTTGGGGGTGGTAACAGATTCTCCATTCTCAAGAAATGTCTTCAGTATGTGTCCAAAGAGCAAGATTCCATCCAAGTAGGCAAGAGCAAAGTTATTTTTTGCCTGAATGAGAAAGAAAAATCTTAAAATGAGTTCCCAAAAAGAGATTCTGGTCTTGAGCCTGGAGCAAAACATTCTTGGGGTCTGCAGAGTAACTGGAAAGGTAAAGGGATGTTAGGAGAATTGTAGGGATGGTATTAAAGAAGTCTTTTGGAAAATATGTCCTTGAGCCAGGGCTCTTTTATTAGCCTTGTGTCAAAATTCTGCCTTTCCTTGGCAATCAATAAACCTGGAACACTATCCTTAGAGAAGTAACTAAAAGCAATTATACTTTCTTCCCATGATGGCGAAATCTATTATTTCAACCAGGAAGAACAGCATGCAGCATTGTCATAATTCTTGTGAGATTTTATATAGAAAAAAATGTTTGCTTGTAGTGTAATGTTTTCACAAAGAGTAAAAGAGAACAACAGTAAAAACAACTCTCTGCCCTTCAGCACCCTGAATAGGGCAGGAAGAGAGTTGATTGGATGATACCATTGAACTTGCTTTGAAGACGGTTCTTGACCGTCTTGCATGGTGGTCTTCACAGAGTTGGGCTGTGGATTAAAAGTCTTAGGCCCCCTGAGACCAAGTAAATTCTGTCAGCTTGGGCATTTTAGAACGTCCAGCTGTGAAGAATCACACTTTTGCCAGAGCCTAGCAGCTGGGCGAGTGATATCTGAATATTACACCCAGAAGTATATTTGCTAAAAATATAAAAAGAAAAAAGAAAACGCCTCTCATTGGTTTCAGTGTCTTTTGCTGAAATCATCATTTCATGAAACCAAAAGAATCCAGTTAAGTCCCAACCCCAAAAATGGTTACAGCTCCTAATTTTGGCAGGGTTGTAAAACAGAGGGTTTAGAACTGCTAGTCTGGGAAAAAACTGTGATACTCCCCAAAGTACCCAACTTCCCTTATAGCTCTTTGGGCCTGGCTTGCCATCCCAAGGTTGGTCACGGTCTTCAGGACTGCTCCTTCCCTCCTCTTCCCAGTCCAAACCTGCTCTCAACTGACTCTGAGGGCAGAATACATTTGATGAATTTAGTCACACTAAGGTGCTGACAAAGCCCAAGGTGGTATTAGGGTCAGGGGTCCCTGCATTATAATAGGGTGGCCAGGATTTAATGTCCAGTTAGAGGTTCTTTTTTCTGGGATAAATGCTAAACCAGATATGATGCTAAGACTCTCGTGGACAAATTTAAACAATGGTCAACTTAATTATAATAGGGGACAGTTGTCTTAACCTAGGAATATATATCTCTAAGGTAGAATTTTGATATCTGTGACAGCAGAAAGTTGCTTTAGGGTGTAAGGAACTTCATTTTTTTTACATTGTTTAGTTTCTACCCTCCCTAAATTAGCGGGGCTTCTTCCTGTCTTCCCATATTGTCACTTCCATTCCGATGTAACAGAGCGTGCATTGCTGTGTTGGTCCAGAGCCCAGCACGGTGACCTATAGTAAGAATTTTAATATCAGTAACCTTGCACATAGTTGGTCTCAGTTAACATTTGTTTAGTGAATGGGAGTAAAAAAACAATTGTTATTTTAGAATTTGGGTCCTACATAGGAGAATAATATCTTACCCTTGACAAAGAAAAGAGTAGTACATAACCATGAAACTTACCTCTGATAAACCCTTGGAGAAAGAGCTAATGGAGGTGGAATTCCCAGGAGGCAATGTCAGCACAAGGACATTTTTCATATAGTCAGGGGCTGTGACATTTTCCATGAAGTAGTGGTTACTGTAATAAAAGCACAAATTCCTCATGAAAATTTATTCCTCCAAAAATCACATGGAGCTTCTGCAATTCCCACAAACCTCATAGAGTGTGGGTGAAATGGCTAGGCAAATATGGGAGATATCAGTGCAGTAACAGTATCCCGTCTGAGTACAGACGGGTAATGATTAATGATGTAGTCACATAATTGAGGTCGTATGATCTAGCTGATGGGGCAAGGGGCACAGGTGCACCAGTAACACCTTCTAGGTGTTGAAATAGTTGAAAACATCTTTTTTTTTTTTTCCAGTAACCTGGAAAACCTTCTACTTCCCCAGATAGGTTTATTGTCATATAAGATGCTAAGTTGAGTAAGAGGGCTGTGGTTCACATCCATGAGCGGAAAGGAAGATCAGATCACAGAGACTTCTTTGAGGGAGGTTTTTTTGGGCTCTGGACATGTGAGCTAATGCTTGCTTTCAAGGCTTACTGACTTTTTGTTTATACGCAGAAACTTTCTTTTCTTTATGAGCTCATAATAGTTTAGATATATTGGGATAGGATACAGAGAAATTTTATGAATTAAATTTATGGTGAAACTAAGTATGAAAAGACTAAACATTTTCTCTAACACTGTAAGCTCCTTGACATTAGTGTATTCATTGTGTATCCTCAATCCTAGGTGATAGTTGGCCCATTGCGGACCTTCAATACCGTCTAAGATTGTGCTGCAAGTCATAGAGTTTCTAAACTTCCAAATCATTTGAGTGTTTTAATATGCAACGAATCTAACATGTTTGAACTGCTATCACTAGGATAACCATCATTTACTATTCAAACAGTAGGTGAACACATCTATGCCCTGAGGACTAGGTTGAATAGTTTGCTCATATTATCACATCTAATCCTAAAAGCACTCCTATGAAGTGGGCCTCTTTATTCTCATTTTACAAAAGAGAAGTTTTAATCTCAAGATTCTAAGTAACACCCAAGAGTCAAATGAACCCCAGATGAATAGCTTTTTAAAAAACTGTTTAACTGAGAAGGTGTGATTTGGGAAACCCAAGAAATAAAAGAAATTAATCAACTGTCAAAAAAAAAAAAAAAAGTCAAATGAACCGAAGTGTCAGAATTAGAATTTGAAACCCAGTTAATGTCAACTTTCAAATGAATCTCATGATCTTCCCCAAACATAGCCAGGTGTCCTTTGAGAACAGTGACAAAGGAATGCTAACACTTTGGCAGTTGGTTGAGGATTTGCTAAGTAAGTAAGATTACACCAACCTGGCTACACTGAGGACTCCTGCCAGAGGGCAAAGTAACTATTGAAAGCAGCTGTCAATGTGGTTGTAGGAATGAAATATTGAGAACTTTGTCCTCTTTCCTGTATTTTGCAGCTAAAAGGCTAAGTTGATTGATTAGATTATCTTCATGAAGGCCTAGTCAAATAGGCCTGCAGTTCCTGTGCTTTATTCCTCTTAACACTGTGACAAGTACATAGAGTGTGGGTGAAATGACTAGGCAAATATGGGAGATATCAGTGCAGTAACAGTATCCCGTCTGAGTACAGACGGGTAATGATTAATGATGTAGTCAGATAATTGAGGTCGTAGGATCTAGCTGATGGGGCAAGGGGCACAGGTGCACCAGCGACACGTTCTATACGCTTACTCTGACTCAGATACTAGCTTGGTATGGTTTGTGGGGTCTCCAACCATATTAGAAGATGAGTGGTAAAATTTAACACTGTTAATTATACTCTAATTTAAAAAAATAAAAATTGAATTATAAGGAAAAAAAGAGAGAGGAAAGAAGGAAGGAAGGAAGGAAGGAAGGAAGGAAGGAAGGAAGGAAGGAAAGAAGGAAGGAAGGAAGGAAGGGAAGGAGTTTGTATTCTCCAGAATTTTCTCCCTTAGTTCCAGAGAATTACAGAGGATAAAATCACCACTGTGATTGTACCACAGAGGGCCAAAAAACAAACTCATTTAACTAGAACTTTCTTCTTACCAAAGGTGGCAAAGGAAAAATCATCTTGGATCAAAGGCCATTAGCGATAGAAGGCACAGATATGGCCCCCAGTCTCAAAAATAATGCTATTGGGTTGTTAGTTGATTTATCACTGCCTAGAAAAATACCTTAAAATCAGGCTGGAGACCAGGGTCCCTGTAGATGGATGGACATGTGGGTTTAATGGGTCATAACAATTCTGTTTTAGACATGATAATGATGTCAAAGGTAGGCATGTCTGCTAAGGCTACAATTAATTAAATAAAAATGAGGGTGTGATGAAAGAATAAAACATTGATTAAAATATTATCATACTGAACCCTATGTGAGTCTGTGCGAAGCAAGAGAAAAGAGAATGCATCTTCTGGAAATCCTGGGAGTCTTTCTTTTCTGAAAAGAGGAGAGTTCTTTCAAATATTGTACGTACTTGAATAGATCCACTAGAATAATCACAGTGTCTTCAGCCACTGCCCTGTCCCCCTTGAGGTTGCCGATGACGCTTGGTGTACCACACATAACAATCACTGGAGGAGAGAGAACAAGACAAGGAGGGAAATACACAACGGTCTACATACAAACAGGTGGGAACCAGATACCTGAATATGAACCCAGTGTGTCCATGCTACATTTATGTTTTAAGATGAATGTCAATTCTTCAATTACTCTGTCTTCTGCTTTTAGTTTAGTTTAGTTTTGTTTTGTTTACAGGTGTAGAGTCAGAGTAGAGCTGTGTAGGATCTTAAAGAGAATCCTCTGGTCCATTCCCTTAATTTTATTGAGTTAAGGAGACCGGAAGCCAAGATGTCAAAGGTTAAAAATGAGTCGATGGCGGAGCCCTAATTTTCAAGTTTATGAATCCGGTTCGGTGTTTATTCCATTTTACCAGGTTGGAGTAGTTACAGAAACTATTTTCATTCATAAGTGAAGTGCACCTTACCAATTGTGAAGTGGTTGAAAAAGATATAGTCAAGTGAATGTGAGAATTTATGTAGTGTTCCTAAGCAACTTTCCTTGGGCTTTGTTTGTAGCCTCTTAACTCAGAACTCAGTCTTAGGGATTTCAGTGGCAGAGTCCAATCTGATTCTGTGAGCTTTACTACTCTTCACCACCAGATTTTTCAAATGCATGGCTATGAGAAAAAGGAGTTGGGGGACACTTCATTGGATCTTTTTATATACTATGTTGTTCAATTGAATTGTAAAAAGCAGCTTAGGGACATGAATACTTCTTTTAAGGGACACTTATACTTCTTTTTCTCCCCACATCTTGGCAATGTTTTGTACATGGAAGGTTCTTAATATGGGAAATGCTTAATAATGACAGATGATGATTTGAGTCATACTAGGAATTCCTGCCAAGCAAGCACCTTCCCTCATAGGAAAGATCCACTATTGATTCCTTTACTCCTGATATATTCTTATTTGTAAAGAGAATCCTTGAAAAGTGAAACAAATCACCTCATGACATAGTAAGGATGATTTTATCCCATACTTGACTTATAACTGGGAGATCACTGGGCCTGTGAGATACAGGGACAGAGGAAAGTGAGATGATCTGCTAACCTTGTAATTTTAATTGAGGCCAGATATCAATAAACATATCCTCTTGGTCATCATGGGACCAGGGCTCAGAATGTGTGAGGATTAGTCACAAATCCAATAACAGCTTGCGCTGAGGTCAACTTAAAAAGCAGTTTATGGATGGTGGGTCATGATATTTTGATTTATGAAGGCTAGGTTTTCATCATTACTTTCACATTATGTTTAATTACCTTTCTCCTTTCTCTCATAGGATAAGGTTTTAATCAACAGGAAGAACAATCTGATGGAGTTGCATGCAACTCTAGATCTCCCCAAGTGAACAAAATATACGGAGGCAATGATGACAGCTCTGTGGTGGTAGATCTGTCAAAACAACTCATAAAAACGTGGTAGTTGTGAGGAAGAAGTTGGCAAAAAATTATCTCCATGTCTCCTTACCGTTGCTTTTCCTGTTCTGGTTCATTAAGATATCCTGAAACTGGTCATTTCCCCTCAATGTTCCCTTGAAGCTAAGTTCCTGAGAAAAATAGGACACTCCAGCCTCCAGAGCATTGAGGTACCTAGAGCAGATAAAAGAGAAACTCTAAGAAACCAGCTTAGTTTCTTCATGGCCTTCCATGTTGTTTGCTCCTTGTTTACAGATCTTTCCTGGAACTTGTTCATCTAAAATTCATTTCCACTATCAACACAACAGATGATACACACGATGATATCAGTGGTCTGGATTGCGGACATCTAGTTTAGTAAAAGTATAGGAGAAGTTTTAGGGAATCTTCATGTATCTATACAAATGGTAGACATTTGGCAGGTCCCTTATAATGGCTTCCTGCTATATGCAGGAGGAAGGCCACTCTGCTCTATAAACCCCATTATCACAGATAAGTTGAAACCTTTGAGTTTATAGTAAAAAAATTCAGAGTTAATAGGAATCTTTTATCCTCCCAGTGAAATGGACTTCTGTGGGTTCTAAGTTCACCCCAAAGTTTCTAGGACAAGACCTTAGGGTTGATTCTTGCCATTCCCTAGATGCGTGTTGCAGTGGTACCCTGAGTCTTTTGCATACTTGGGTGGAAAGAGACTGCAGAGCTAAGCAGCATCCTGGTGGTGCAGGCGGTAACCCAACCAGAAGATTCTCTCTGCTACCTCTTCTGGAGTTGTGTGAACCTTGTAATTTTATTTTAGCCATGGTGACCAATGTCCCATTCTCCTCCCACCCCACTTAGTCCTCTGAAAAACTGAGAGAGAAAAATTATTTCTAACTAGTGGTAGGTGTTGGCAGAATGCATATTCTCTGGTATTGTATCTTGCACAGTAATGTGAAAGCAGTAACCACTGGTTTTCATTGTCCTTATCTGCAAAATGGAGATCATAGTACTTGTTCTCTTTTCTTTAGAGGATTTACTGTAAGGAATCAATAAAAGTAATGTGAAAGTACTTTGAAAACCAGAGTGTTGCAACTATCATACATGCTGATTACATTTATACTGTTTCCTTTGGCCCCTTCGCTTTCATGTGTGTAAGAAAGTGGGCTGGTGTCCATTCCCAGTGCTTTTATAGATGGAAGGTGCGTCTGATTATAACCTGCCAGGATTCTGTGGCTTCTCTCTATGGCAAGGGCCTCCTGCTTACCAGAAACAGTCTTCAGTCTCGGTGCCATTCTTGAAAACATATGCAGTGTTCCAGGAATAATCTTTGAATGGCAAGTTATTGACCTTCCAAAAGTTAACCAAGAAGTACATCAGCTTCCTAGCTGGAGACATTAGCCTGGTTAAAGTCTCTTTGTAGTCACATGACAATCCAAAACTCCCAGCTGAAATCATGGGATAGTTCAAATCTGTGTCAAGGCTATGCCAAGAGGTGAGAAAGAAACCAATGTCAGGATTAATTTAAGTAGCACAAATACGATTCCTCTTTAACCTGTTTCAGCCTGTGGTTGGTAATAAATGGTAAGAATGAATAGGGTCGTTCAAGCAGGTTTCTACCTTAAATAGGTGTCCCTTCCACACAGGTAAATTTTAAAACAATATTTATCGAGCATATGTTATGTTTTAAGATACTCTGGGTATTTTTATGTATACGTGGTGGCTTGGTTACTTCGATTTATTCTAAAATGAGTTGTCATAGCATTTAAGCTGGGACATATGCCTTTGGGGAGTAGGGCTAAGGAAACAGAGGATGGCCACCACAACTACCACAGATGTTGTAACGCCCAAAAGATGTCCTCCATACTTTTCCCTCAGTGCATTGCCTTACTTCTGACTCTTCTATGTACTACTTTGAGATACACATCACCTGACGATTTTACAATTTTCCTTCCCCGTTTAGCACATGGATCTTCTTGTGGTTCCTTAAACATTTCAATTTTATTCTCCATCGGGGCCTTGACATATGCCAGAAATGCTTTTCCCCTTGCCTTTTTGCCGGGCCGGCTCTTACTCATCCATCGGATTCTGGATTAAATATCCCTTTATCCATGAGAACTTCTCATTGATACCTGAAGTGGGTATGTGTTTAATATCTGTCTCCTCCACTAGACTGCAAGCTCCATGAAGGCGGGGATCATGGCTTGCTTGTTCACCTCCATATCTCCAGTCCTTTGGGGTCATAGGTAGGCCTTCAACGCGCACTTGATAAAGGAAGCAAAGCAGCACCCCCTTTTCCATCTTGAGCTCTACACTGAAGGGTTTCACTAAGTGTCCTGCTTGCATCTCCGACTCCCCATGTTCATGGTCAAATGTATCTTTTATTTTTATTTCTCAAAATTGTTCCTTATCCTTATTTCCCTATTTCTTTTAGTGTTTTTTGTCTGCTTTCCATCCCTCACTCCAACATCCAGTTATCAAATGCTATTGATTCTACCCTTAAATATCTTTAAAGGCTATCCTTCTTTTCCACGTCGACTGCTTGCATGCTAGTTCAGCTCTCCTCCTCCCCTGATGATGTTCTCCTGTGGGCTCCAGTCCTTCCTGTACAGTGTTGACACTTATTCTTCCCCAAGTTGAGCCGCTTCTCATGGCACTTCTCTGCATAATCTTAATTGCTCCTGATACAAATCTAATTAAATACACTTCCCTCACCTGAACTCATGACCTCCCAAATACAGCCCTACTTCATATTTCCAGTTTTCTCTCTCTTATTCCCCTGCTCATCTCCTGCACTCCAGCTAATACAGACTTTCACAAAATTTCTATACTTCTCTGCTTCTTTGTTTTTTTGTATAAAGATTTTATTTATTTATTTGACAGAGAGAGACAAAGCGAGAAAAGGAACACAAGCAGGGGGAGTGGGAGAGGGAGAGGCAGGCTTCCCGAGGAGCAGGGAGCCCGATGTGGGGCTCGATCCCAGGACCCTGAGATCATGACCTGAGCCGAAGGCAGATGCTTAACGACTGAGCCACCCAGGCGCCCCTGCTTCTTTGCTTTTATACATGCTTCTCCCTCTGCCTGCTGGGATGCTTAAGCCCTCATCTCTACCCATTAACATTTCACCTGTTCTTCAACACTCATATACCATCTCCTGCATGAAGTCCTTCTTCCCCTCCTGAGCTCTACTCTCCCAACCAGTGGGGGCCCTTTCCTTCTGGGCACCCCACAGCAGCTTGTGTTTCTTCAACGGAGTGTGTTGTACTCTGTCTTGTACTGGTCCCCAGGGCTCTTGTCACCTCTATTTCACTGGGTAGGGGCTGTGTTTTACTTAATGCTCTCTACTCTGACAAAACCAAAATGCTTCTCTGCACATGGAAGGTCCTCACAAATAGTGAATCAATTTTCCCGCTCCTCCTTTCCCTCCGAGCACCTTCCGATTCTACAGCAAATCAATAAGTGGTCAAAAAAGACAACAATTGGGAATGAGTGCAAGGAGGAGTAAGAGTCTGAATTTGCCTGTATTTTGGTTTAGAAGATGGGCTGAGAAAGTGCTTCTGCGGTGTGTCTGTGCCACCTAGTGGGTCTGAACACCTGAGTGTGTTTGTACAGCTGGGAGGAGGTGTCAGAAGCAGACTTTGCAACAGAAATTTCAGAAATCTAATTTTATCTTTTCCAAAATCTATTGCAAGAGCAGCATACTTTTCTCTGTGTAGTCAAAGGTGATCCTTGATTCAGGGGAACACTGAGCAGATGAAAGAAAGGCATGGAAGAGGGATTTTGATTTGGGGAAGGTGTGATCTGGCAGAACAAAATGTTTTGTGGTGATGAGAATTACACTGAGTGAAATGAATGGAAGGGATGAGGGTGATTTTCCCAAAGGCAGAGAAATATTTTTACTGTGGAATATATTGGAAGCGTTTTTTTCCTAAGCTGATAAGGGCACTGGGCAAGGTACTTTCATATGTTAATTATATAATCCTCAATGCTGTGAAGTAAGTACCTTGCTACTTGGCTTATTCCTCGGACCTAAGGAATAGAACAGAGCCCTGCCTATCCCCTGAGTGCTGTAGCTTTCCTGTGTGTTTCCATATACTCTGCTCATACTTTAGTGAAGATTTCCTTTATTAAACTCCTCAGATTACCCAAGTTCATTGTCTTCTCTGTCTCCTGCCAGGACTCGAACTTTTTACCTATCCCGTGTTGCCTCTCAGGCTCAGATGTTAATAACCCCTGAACAGCTATGGTCATTCACCCCACGGTAAGCAAGGGTTGAGCTCCCTGGATAAGAGAATGACACTTATGGAGAAGGAGCACAATACGAGGGCCCCAACACCCCTGATTGGGTTACCTTGACTAGATCGCTATTTGGTAAATCATTTAAATAGTGGTATCATGCCCTGACTTCAACTACGGTGGCATTAAAGCAACAACAAACCAAATTACTTACTACATCTGGAAGGTGGAGTATGTACACGAGGGTCCCACGAGGACACAGCCCATTTGTTTTTTTTTCTGTAGGAAGAAAAAAAAAAAAGAAAGAAAAATGAATCTCTAAAATGAAAACAATGGGGGCGCCTGGATGGCTCAGTTGGTTAAGCGTCTGCCTTTGGCTCAGGTCATGATCCCGGGGTTCTGGGATCAAGTCCCACATCGAGCTCCCTGCTCAGTAGGGGGCCTGCTTCTCTCTCTCCCCCTACTCCTTCTCTCCCTCTCTCACTCTCTCTCTCAAATAAATAGAAGCTTTAAAAAATTAAAAATAAAATGAAAACAATGAATAAATGGACAGGAAAGAAGTGGCAAGGGAAAAGGGTCCTAGAAAGTTTGAAGGTGGGCCTCTCAAGAAAGGAGCAAAACATGTTCCTTGGGCTGGGCAAGGGGCGCTAAGGGGTAAAGAAGTCTGAGAAAGTGACGATGTTGCGGGGGGAGAGAAGGAGATTCTGCTGAAGGTGAACTTGGATTCTTTGTCAAAAGGAGGATGCAGAGTGGGGGAAGAAGGACTGACAGACTGTAACATGAGCAATACCTGTGGGCCAAACTGTGGGGAGACTAGACTTGGAGGTGCTTTGGGGGAAGAGGGCAAGTTGCAGTTTTAAGGAGAGCTACAAAACAGGGCTAAAGAGAACAAAGTGCAATGTGACCAGCCAGGTGATTATAGATGGTGTCTCGTACTGTTTCTCAAAAAGAACGTGATTAGGAACATCCCATCCCTGGCTTTAGAAAACCAGGGTATACCTCTGTCTGTAGAGGTGGAGGGACGAAGTACACACTCCTGGCATCATAAAGTAGAGTCTGTTAAACTCCCCTTGCTCACTCTTGGCCCTCCCAAGACTGAGAATGACTGCAGTAATCAGTCACTCTTCCTGACATGAGCCGACTTGTCTGGTCCGGGTGATGCTATTGATTAAGGCTTTCAAGTCGTGGTTCTACACCTAGAATTCTGCTTCTAGGAGAGCCTTTTCTTGGGTTTCGGTGGTAAAAAGGCTTCTTGCACATCTACCTGCCTCTAGAGAGCTTGGAACATTCTTTCACTCCAGAAAGCCCTGGCTGGGGTTGGGAGTTGGGAGGAGGGAGTAGACAAGAAGCTCTCCCTTCCCATTTCTATCCTTTAACATTACAGTTACTACTTTAAAATTTAGGTTTCAGATTCAGCCCTGAAGCCATTAACCTGTGGCCCCATATAGGGTGACGACTTGAAACAGAGACCTCTGGTGTAGGGCTTTGGAATACCTCAGGTACTTCCCGAGGGGCACAAAAGAAAACCAGTTAATGCCAACATTTAAATTTTTAAAAGTTTTGAAGAAAAAGTTTTGAAGTCATGTAACACTACATCAAAAACTAATGATGTGCTGTATGGTGACTAACATAACATAATAAAAAAATAATAATAAAATAAATAAATCTTTTAAAAATAATAAAAAATAAAAATATTTAAAAAAAAAGGTTTTGAAGACAATTTAAAACAAAAAGAATTCCCCTCCGTAACACTGAAAGTGTACAAATAGAACATAGAGGGTTCTCCTCACTTTCCTGGATTCCCAGAAGGCCCTCATCACTTGGGAAATATATGGGGCTGAAATCAGATTACCCTCTCTGCAAAGCACTCAGCTATGTGACTAGAGGTGACATACGAGATGGTCATGGACAGGTCCTCAAGTTTCACACTGTGACCTTGCTGAGAAGTGTGAGCTCTACCTACAAAAGCATTTACTTACTGAAATTTCCCGGAGTAGGTCGAGGCCTTCACAGGTGCTACTCCGGCAGTCATTTGACTTATAAATCACACTCTCCGAAGTGATAAAGCTGGCATTCACAGTCACATTTATGCCTGTTTCCAGAAATGAGGGAAAAGAGAAAATGTGTTATTTTTCAGTAGTTTGTAGCCATGAGGTTTACTTTTTGCCAGTTGATCCTGGGAAAAAAATGGATATTCATCTTTAGGCCTACGAATATTTGAGTTCTGAGTTCTTATATTACTCCTCGTCACTTCTTTCCTCTGTCTCTGTCTCCTGTTTCTGTCTACTTGTCTCTCTCAACAGCTTTATTGAGGTATAATTTACCCTCCATAAATATCACCCATTTTAAGTGTACGATTCAATGATTTTTAGTAAGCATATATATTTGTGCAACCATCCCACAATCCAGTTTTACGACATTTTCATTCCGTCCATGGCCCTCCTCTTTCACGCTTGTAGTCCCAGCAAGTTTCTTCTACTGTCTGGAGAGTTTTAGGAAAGCAGAGATACAGACAGTATGGTATCTGTTCTTTCACGTTCCCAAGGTGCTGATTCTGTTTGCTGCCAATGTGCACACTGGTACCTCTGTGCTTGGCCCCCAGAGCCAAAGTGAACTGTGTCCATCAGGGTCTAGGATCTTTGGATAATGGATCAGAGAAGGGCAAGAGCATTGAGGATGATATCCCTGGGTATTGCTAGATACTATTTCTTGGAAGGGAATAAAAAGACAGCACAACCATTTGACCAAGCTCTTTCTCTCCATTTTGTCTCCTTCCAATAAAAAATATTCAGGACAGATGTTTGATTCCTAAGCAGAGGCATCCTTCATTTGGCCAAGCCCTTACACAGAAAGTCTGGAAACTCAATTGCGAGTCACACTGCTGGTTGCAGGATGAGTGACTTTCTGTGGGTTCTTGCACAAGCCACTTGAATTTCTCTAACTTGGTGCCTTCATAGATAAAATGGGATTAAAACCATAATTGTCAAATGTAATAATTTTAATACCTTTAAAAAAGTAAAGCACATCAACAACAGAAGTTGTTGTTCTTCTGAACGTCCAAATAAGAATGTTTTTCAAGACAGAGAACGAAATAGTCTTTGTATTTCTATAGCCGCCTCAGAGATGTGTCTATTGACTAGGGAGCATTTTATCCCTTGCCTTTTTTGGGGGAGGGAGGGTTGATTCAAGAACACTTATTCTGACACTTTGTTCAGTAAGAGATCTAAATAGGGTTGGCAGTAGGTCTAATCAAATGGGAGAAGTCAATGCAGTAAGACCAGTCAGAGACAATTAATAGAAGAGGTGGGGCTGGTGATGGATTTAACAGCAATTAACACTGAATGTAGCCATGTGCCAGCTGTAATACCAAACACTTTATACCCCCCTTTTGTTACTTAATTCTCATAGCAATAGGGCGAATGTAGGGTATATAAAGCCAGGAGGATAGTATGAGTGAGGCTGTGGGGGCCCCAGAAGAAAAGGAGAGTGCAGATGGGGACCAGTGGAAAACACTGCTGGAGATGGGTCTTAGAAGGCAGCAAGAGGAGTCAGGGAGTGGAGTGGAGACCAGGACACAGTCACGTTATGAAAACAGGGCTTTGGGAAGATGGCCACACCCCCAGCTGTTAATGTCTAGGATAGCTCTTCCTCCTCGCCTTGTATGAGGGCTCTGCTCCCTCCTGCCACCATGAGGGGCACTGAAGTTGACCCACTTAAAAATCCAATGGTCCAGGCAGCCCGTGGCAGATGGGCACAGCAAAACCGAAGTATAAATCCTGCACAGGATCTGGAAGAAGGGGAGCCAACATCTATTGAGTGTGACCTCAGGCAAGTGACTTCATCTCTGGGGCCCCAGGTCCTCAGCCATTTATAGATAGACCAGAATTGGATGATCTCCGTTACTATATGCCTAGTATTGGGCTCTGGATTTTCACATGCATTATTTCAATCCTTAAGTCTCCCCTGAATCCTATGAGGTTAATTAATAGTTTATCTTCCTAATTTAAAAGTGGGAAGATGGAGGTCTAGACAGGTAGATTAACTTGCTTAGGGTTACACAGCTGGGGTTTTGAACCTAGGACCGTCTGATTCTAGAATCTGATACGCTGTAGAACAGCAGTTCGCAAAGTGTGGGCCATGGACTCCAGAGGTACCTCGAGACTCTTTCAGGAGGGCTAGGAGGTCAAAGCTATCCTTAGTATATTAAGACATTGTTTTTTCCACTCTCCTCTCATGAGCTTATAGTAGAATTTTCAGAGGCTACATAATATTAATTGTATTATCGCAACAGATTAAATGCAGAAGGAGATATGAGAATCCAGCCATTTTCTATGAAGCCTGACATTAAAGATGTACAAAAATATAAGTGGATACCATTTTCCCCACCTATTTTTATTTTTTGGCTTGAGAAATATAGGTTTTCTTTAATAAGAAATTTTATTTATGTGAACAAAGTGTTTGTAGTTATTTTAAATGAATCAATAAGCAAATATTCAAAACATTTCTCAGTCTTAATTTCCAATATAGTAAATATATTTACTATAAATGTAAATGTAAAATGTAAAATATATTTATAGTAAGTTTACTATAAATATAAATGTAAATGTCGGTAAATGTAACTATATAAGGAGAACTCTACAGAGCCTGCAATTATTTTTAAGAGTAAATAGGTCTTGAGACAAAAAAGTTTGAGAGCCAATTCTGTAGAACATACGTAGTATGCTGCTGCCTCTCAACACTTTATGGTTATGTGAACTGTTTTTGCTTTTGTTTTTTAATTGGGCAAAGAAAGATGATGATCTCTTGCCTTTTATCTTCCCAAATCCCAAGTGATTTCTCAAGAAAATACTGAAAAATTTTCAGACAATGTAATGACTTCAAATCAAAGCTTAACTTTTAAAATAAACAGTTCCCCCAAGTGCTGTTTCTCATCTTTATCCTGCCTGCACCTCTACCTCACCAGGATACCTCAGTCCTGGGAGGATGCGTGGAATGCTACAGAATATAGAGTAATCTCAGAGTCCTTTCTCTCCTACCTAGGGCTTTGAGGATGGGGTTGGACCAAAGTGGATCGGAACATAGGTGCTGGAGTCTAGGAAAGGGACCCCCCCTCAGCACATGAGACCATTTGGAGATCACTGGAGGGTATGTATGTTCCATGCTGAGCCATGGAACATACATCTTTGAGGAGTTGATGTCCTTAGGTTGAAGGAATCTCTTTTTTCATGCTTTCCACCAAATCCTATCTAGTCTTCAAAACCCACAGAGGTTTCCTAAGTACTAGGAAAAAATACCGTTTTCTTCCATTTGGACATCAGCCACATTTGGACTCTTAATTTTCTTCAATTTAGCCCTTAAGTATATTGTCTTAGAATTTCCCCCAAATAATAATGCTCGCAATGTTAAGAACATGAACCTATCTTTCCATCACAACCTGCACTTCTTGAGTTTCCTATGCACGAACACCCATCTAACAAAATGCATCATCACATGCGAAAATCTGGGCATCATTCTTTACTCTTTCACCCCCCACAAAATTCTCCACTCATTTAATCTGCTCAACCACTTCACCATGCCTAATTCTATTTTGTAAATGAGATGAGTAGAACTTAGAAGAAACAACCCAATAAAGCATTTATAATTACTAGTGACAGATGGATCAGGAATTCAAATTCAGGTTATATGAGTCCAGAGATCAGATCTTACCACTATGCTCCTCTGTTTATTTTATATCCTGGTAACTTGTTCAAGTAACAGCACCACAGCAATAACACAACATCCTCAACAAAAACACAACAGTGACAACAATGAAACAACCACTCTTTGAGTTCTTACTATGTTTCAGTCTGTGTATGAGGTACTTTATATGAATTTCCTCATTTGATTCATACCATATTCACATGAGGTAACTACTCTCTATTGTGATTTTATAAAGTAAGGGGATTGAGGCTCAGAAAACTTAAGTAATTGCTCCAGGTCACTGGTGATAAATGGTTGGATAAAAAGCTGGAATATGAACCAAGATCTGATTCCAAATCTCTGCTTCTAACCACAATGTTCCACTGTCTTATTTTAACGAGAAAGTTAGTTCATGGTGGGTAAAGATCTTACAGTGGCAATATGATGCGCTCTTTGGAACCAGACAGTTATGGGTTGGAATCTCATTTCCAAATAGGCAACCTGTATGACTTCAGCAAAGTTATTAAACCTCCACTGTGAAACTGTGTCAATAATGCCAATCTTACAGAGCTGTGATGACTAAAGAGATTATATATCTTACCTAAGACATGACAGGTACTCAAACAAGGAAACCAAGGCTCAGAGAGACTAAGGGAAATTGCTCACCCAGGGTCACAAGGAGAGAAAGCTCTGGGACAGTGACGCCAATCCACATCCTTAGGTTTCAAAATCAAATGTTCTTTCCATGATGCCACAGTCTTGGTAAATAAGGGGATTTTATGAAATGACCTTATAGTTCCATTATAGTTCTAGATCAGATCCATCTGTTTACGTCTGAATTGGTCTCAGGCAAGGTTGAAAGAAATGTATATTGCACAGCAGAAAGTTATTACACATATGTGATGTGTGATACCTCTTGCTATTATTACCATAGAATTTTATTGTATTTTTAGTGGTTATTCAAATTTTATTTATGACAACTTCTTAGAACACACACATCCAGTCCAGGAACAGAAATGTATAGCATGAGGCTAAATACCTTCTATTCGCTATGTACAGCCATTAGCAGAGGTACCCGAATAACATATAGCATATACCTGTGCTAGCCACATGGCACGGAGAGCATGAGCCTGATGAAACCACGCAGCGTGGGCACTAGAAAAGAGCTGATTACCACGGAGTTTTAAATACAGAAAATTAAGACATACCCTCTTTAGAACCGTAAGTAAACATTAAGATGTATGATATAGTCATTGACTCAGTAATTATACTTTTGGCTATCTAGTCTCAAGAATGGAAAAAAAAAACATATACATATGTGTGTGTATATATACATATAAATAGATGTATATGTATATATGAAAATGCTTATTGTAGTATTTTAAAATAATCATGAAAATTTAAAAACAATAGGAAATCATACAGCAGGGAATAATTAGATAGCTTGGGAAGACATCTACTCCAAGGAATAGTATATATCCACTCACGTGATGTGAAGATTCACGTGAAGATTACGCAGCTATAGGAAAGTCACTTGCAGAATAATGTGAAGTAAAATCAGAAGGATAGAAAATTGTTTCTAGGGGCGCCTGGGTGGCTCAGTTGGTTAAACGACTGCCTTCGGCTCAGGTCATGATCCTGGAGTCCCTGGATCGAGTCCCACATCGGGCTCCCTGCTCGGCGGGGAGCCTGCTTCTCCCTCTGACCCTCCCCCCTCTCATGTGCTCTCTCTCTCTCTCTCATTCTCTCTGTCTCAAATAAATAAATAAAATCTTAAAAAAAAAAAAAAAAAGAAAATTGTTTCTATACCATAGTGATCCCAACCATGTTCTTAAAAACAAGAAACTGAGAGGCATGTTAACAGACACTGGAAATATCCAGGTGGCTGAAAATGATCAGGTGTGATATTTTCTCTTTATATATTTTATCTAAAGTTATGAAGTTTATTGTAATAATTAATAGATACAATAAAAAACTGCAACACTGAATTTGGTTGCAAACTTACTTGATTATGTCTTATAATAATAGCCAACAGAGGGACGCCTGGGTGGCTTAGTCAGTTAAGAGTCTGCCTTCGGCTCAGGTCATGATCTCAGGGTCCTGGGATCGAGCCCCACATCGGGCTCCCTGCTCAGCGGGGAGTCTGCTTCCCTCTCTGCCTGCCGCTCCCCCTGCTTGTGCTCTCCCTCTCTCTCTCTCTCTGACAAATAAATAAATAAAATCTTGAAAAAAATAGCCAACAGAGATGTAAAAAGTGAACAGATAGATGAAAAATCCCAGAAAAAAGTCAGCATCTGTATGAATTTAACTCTCCTAATTCATCTTCTTGACTGGTAACCCTGCAAAATCTCAGGCCCAGACCAAATACTGCCTCTGAGCAGCTGCAGAAAGGAACATGATGCCTCCTTGAAACTGAGCCATCAATCCAGTTTTGTCTGGGGCAGTTCACTGCTGTGAACATCTGCCATTCCCTGGGTTAGGGTCAGGGTGAATTATGATGGAGCACATTGTGGTAGGACTTAAATCCTTCTCTTTGAGGACCTACTGCCTTGAAATAGAAAGGGATTGTCAGACAAGCCCTTAGAGGAGAGTGGGTGATCAGGCAAAGAATGGAAGGTCTTGGCTAAGCAACCCTTTGACCCCAGAGGCGATAACAGGGAGGAGGTGGACCCTGTGACTACATTCTTACCAGCATTAAGCAGACGCTGTCTCACTATTTCCACTCCCTCATTCACCACTTCTTTCAAGTTATCCAAGGACTCTGGGAAGGCTGAGTTGTTCATCATCAGGACGCTGATCTCGTAGCTGCCATTGTTGCAGTTCTGACTGATCTCGGAGGTCCAGAACGTCAGCCCTGGACGGAGGAGCAGTGACCACAAAGCTAAGCCCAATAGTGTCATCTTCGTGACCTTGCTTACCTCAGAACCATACTCCTTGTGCTCACTTGTTTTACTCTGTGCCTTTATGGAGGCAGGAACTCCAGCTGGGCAGCCTCTAGCTGGGTCCTTTGGTCCACTCTTCCCCACGCTCCTTTCTGGTCATGCCCCACTGGTCACGTGGACCATGGAATACAGCCTGCCTGCCGGCAATTAACAGCTACATTATGATAGGAGATAAACCAAAGTTCATTTTGTGTGTTTGCTCACAGAAAGGCCAGAGTTATAAACTGCGAGATTACCTGGGCCTCACCCAATAAAAATATATCAATTTGTGACACATCACTGGGAAGAGGAAAAAGGGGAAGAGAAAAGTATAGTACATACATAAAAAGATTTGTAAAATGAAAAATAAAGGTCAAAAGGCTTAAGGAAAGCACAAATATCATGGACTATTGGTGTTTAGGTTGTAACTGTACACCGGAACTGAATCCTTAACTAGGAAGAACTGTGTTTCAATCACCTGGTCAGCAACTATTTATTGAGACTTGACTAGGTTCTGGGCATTAGCAAGGTACTAGGTACCCAGCTATAGGTGGTGTGGATATATTAATGTCTTTATGGAACATGCATTCTGGTGGTGAAGACACACATTAAATAAATAATTATGTATAACTCAACTGTGAAAAAAGTGCAGAGTGCTGCGGGGCACATGGCAGATTAACAATCTATTCTAGAAAGTCAAGGAAGTTTCCCTGAGAAACTGTCCTTTAAGCTAAACCCTGAAGGATGAACAGGAGTTAACTGAATGGAAAGAGAAGGAGCATATGGAAGGCAGGGGGACAGCGTGTATAAAGGCCCAGAAGTGGGAAGTGATATGGATGTTTGAGGAACTGAAAGAAACACAGCATGGTTGGAGTAGAGAGAGCTAGGAGTCTAGTGGCAATAAAGGCTCTCAGTGGAGTAGACAGGGGTAGGCCATAGGGTTTTCTATAAGCCATTAAGGATTTGGAACTTCACGCTAAAGGTCAAGAAAGTAACATGATCAGATGAATTTTGTAAAGACCTCTTAGGCTGCCATGGAAAAAATGACCTAGAGTGGGGACATGGAACAAATTAAGACAGTGTTTCTGTGGTCCAAATGAGAGGTAAAGGAGGCCTGGATGAGGGCAGTGGCAGTGGAGATGGGTTCAAGAGATATCTAAGAGGTAAAATAGATGGGACTTGATATTTTTTGGATTTGGGGCATTAGAAAGAGGAAGGAGTCAAGAGTGGCCCTGATAAGTCCAGTTGGGTAGATGGGAAAGCTGTTTACTAAGCTCTAGGATTCTGGAAGAGGAGTAGGTGAAGAAGATCATGACTTCCGTTTTTGGACATGTTGATTTTAAGGAACCCATGCTGATGTGGGAGTAGCTTGGAGTTTTGGGAAGGGGACCTGGATCTAAATGGAGGTTTGGAAATATAGTCAGAGATGTAGTATGATTGCCCAAATAATGTCATTGTTTACATCATTGACTTGATGTAAGGCAAAATTTATGTTTTAAACTTAAAGCAAGTGACATCAACAGATGGAGGGCTAGAAGACCCAGCTTTCATCCCTCCACGAAAACAAATTAACAACTGCCCACTGATGAAAATAGCTCTGGGAGAGCTTTGGAGTACAATGAAGAAGCTGTGGCAACCCAGTGGAACACAAAAACCAAGATGGCCCCATAAGAAAACTATAAGCATTATATGTGTGTCATTCCATCCTCCAGTCTGGCACTGCTCCATACCAAGAGGGATCCCCTTGGCCATGACCTCCCACTGCAGGGAAAGGAGAGCAAGAGGACCCCAGCAGCCCTTACCACTGGTATGAAAACCTGCAGTTTTTGCCACCAAGGACCTCTACAGTCTTTGCTGACACTAACTCCAGCTGACAGAGCTGCCTGGGGTACATGCTGTTGTGTCTCCTTCGAGAAGGAGCTGCTGGTACACCCTCCTTGGGACAGGAGCCACTGCACCACCCTCCCCAGTGCCTTGGTGCCTACACCCCCCACCCCAGCACCAAGAGGGATCTCACTGGCCAGGACTTCTGCTGTGGGGGTAGAAAGAGAGCAGGAGAAGGCTAGCAGAACTTGCTGCTGTAGTTTTGATGTCAAGGATGCTTGCAGTCTACACCAGTGCTGACCTCGGCTGACAGAACTGCCTGTTTTTAATGAGTTCATGATATAAAAAGAAGCACTCTGATGATAAGAACACAAAATGTAGGGATAGGAGAATAAAAGTATAAGATTTTGTATGCAATTAAAATTAATAAATACAAAAAAAGAAAAAAAATAAAAGCAAATCACTACAAAAAATCATCAAATAGCAAAGAAGAAAAAAGAGTGGAAGAGAGGTAGAAATCAGGAGCAAAACAACAGAAAACAATGAACAAAATGGCAATAAAAAATCCTCTCATATCAGTAATTACCTTCTTTCTTTATTTTGTTTGTTTCAGGTTTTTATTTAAATTCTAGTTAGTTAACATATAGTGTAATATTGATTGAAGAAGTAGAATTTAGTGATTAGCTTACGTATAACACCCAGTGCTCATCACAACAGGTGTCCTCCTTAATGCCCATCACCCATTTAGCCCATCCCCCACCCACCTCCCCTCCAGCCACCCTCAGTTTATTCTTAATAGTTAAGAGTCTCTTATGGTTTGCCTCCCTCTCTTAATAATTACTTTAAATGTAAATACATTAAACTCACCAATCAAAAGGCATGGAGTGGCTGGCTGAACAGATCAAAAAACCCCACCAATACTCATCAATATGCTATGTACAAGAGATTCACTTTAGATTTAAAGACACAGATAGGCTGAAAGTGAAGAAATAGGAAAAGATATTCCATGCAAATGGTAACCAAGAAAAAGAAGGGGGCTATACTTACATCAAACAAATTACACAAAGAAGGACATTATATAATGATAAAAGGGTCAATTCAACAGGAAAATAGGACAATTATAAACATATATACACTCAATACATGAGCACTTACCTATATACAGCAAATACCAACACATCTGAAGGAAAAATTTGACAACTGACAAGTTGACAACAATACAATAACAGTAAAGGCCTTCAATATTCCACTTACAATAATGGGTAGAATACCAAGACAAAAAAATCAATGAAAAAACAGCTGATTTGAACAATACTACAGATCACATAGATCTAACAGACATATACAGAACTTTCCATCCAATAGCAAAGAATACATATGTTTCTCAAGAGCACAAGGTCCATTTTCTAGGATATATCAATGTTACATCAGAAAACAAGTCTTAACAATTTCAAGAAGATTAAATCCATTCCAAGAATTTTTTCTGACTACAGTGGAATAAAACTAGATGTCAATAACAGCAAAAAAATTAAAAATAAATAAATAAATAAAGGAAAATTCATGAATCTGTGGAAATGGAACAATACACTCTTAAACAACTCTTGGATAAAAGTGGAAATCAAAAGAGAACTTAAAGAGTATCTTGAGACAAATAAAAAAGAAAAGTGAACCCATACCAAAACTTACGGGATGGAGTAGAAGGAGTGTTAAGGGGGGAATTTATAACAATAAACATTTACATTAAGAAAGATCTCAAATAAACAATCTAATTTTGTACATCAAGAAACTAGAAGAAAAAACTAAACCCAAAGTTAGCAGACAGAAGGAAGTAATAAAGATTAGAGGAGAAATAAGTCAAATAGGGAATAGAAAAAAATCAACAAAACTAATAATTGGTTTTTTGAAAAGATAAAACTGACAAACCCTTAACTAAAGGGAAAAAGAGAGAAAACTCATATAAATAAAATAAGAAGTGAAAGAGTGGACATTACAATGGATGTCTCAGAAATAAAGAGGATCAGGAGGGACAATTATAAGCAATTATAAACACTAATAAACTGGGTAACCTAGAAGAGTTGCATAAATTTCTAGAAACATACAACCTACCAAAACTGAATGAAGAAAAAATGAAAAGCCTGAAACAAATAACAAATAAGGACATTGAATCAGTAATTGAAAACCTCAACAAAGAAGTCCAGGACCAGGTGTTTTCATGCATAAACTCCACCAAGTATTCAAAGGAGAATACCAATCCTTCTTAAACTCTTTCAAATACAGAAAAAGAGGGAACACTTCCAAACTCATTTTATGAAGTCAGCCTCATCCTAATACCAAAACCAGATAAAGAGATCAGAAAAGAAAATTATAGGCCAACATTCCTGATGAACACAGATGAAAAATCCTCAATAAAATACTAGCAAACTGAATTCAATAGCACAGTGAAAGGATCATATACCATGATCAAGTGAAATTTATCTCTGAGATGCAGGGATAGTTCAATATATTCAAATCAATATGATATACCACATTACCAAACGAAAGGAAAAAAAAAAAAAACCATGATCATCTCACTAGATTTAGAAAAAGCACATGACAATGTCCATTGATTCATGATTACAATTCTTAGGGCTCCTGGGTGGCTCAGTCAGTAGAACATGTGACAGGATCTCAGGGTCCTGAATTCAAGCCCCATAGCTCCATAGTCCCACACTGGGTGTAGAGCTTACTTAAAAAAAAGTACATGATTAAAATTCTCAATAAAATAGGTATAAAGGAAACTTACCTCAGCACAATAAAGGCCATCTATGAAAATCTAACAGCTAAAATAATTAATAGGGAAAACCTGAAACCTTTCCCTTGAAGATCTGGTACAAGGCAAGGATGGCCACTCTTGCCACTTCTTTTCAAAATAGCACTGGAAGTCCTAGCCAGAGCAATTAGACAAGAAAAAGAAAGAAAAGGCATCTATTAAAGAAAAACTCCCTTCTATTTCTCCTTTACTCTCACACTACACCCATATTCTGACACCAGATGCGTGGGTTTTCCACACATCAAGCAATCCTCTGATATCAGATGGGTGACCTAAAATTTAACTCAATTCTGGCACTATCTACCTGGAGATAGCACTAGATTCCACAGCTTAAGAGCTCAGCCCAGCAAGACTGCTGACCCAACTTTAGATACCAATCATAAGCCCCAAGATGTCATTTGTAATCCTGACCAACTATCTATAAATTGGGGTTCTCACAAACATTTCCTTGGGTTTGATAACTTGCTAGAATGACTCACAGTACTCAAGGAAACACATTTATTGATTTATTATATAATAAAGAATATGATAAAGGATGCAGATGAACAGCCAGATGAAGAGATACATAGGAGAGGTCTGGAAGTGTCCTGAGTGCAAAAGCTCCTGTCCCCATGGAGTTGGGTTGCACCACCCTGTTGGCATGTAGATCTATTTACCAACACAAGCACTCTCCTAACACTGTACTTTGGGATTTTTATGGAAGCTTCAGTGCGAGTGCATTTACTCAATCTCTAGTCCCTCTCCCCTTCCCAGAGGATGGGGATTGGGGAAAAAAGTTTCAAGCTTCTAATCATGGCTTTGCTTGGTCTGTCTGGTGATCAGACCCCACCCTGAAGCTATTCAGAAGCCCACAAAGAATTGCCTCATTAGAACAAAAGCCACTCTTACCACCCAGGAAATTCCGAAGGATTTAGGAGCTCTGTGTCAGGAACCAGGGGGTAAAGATCTATCAATCTCTCTCTCTCTCTCTCTCTCTGTGTGTGTGTGTGTATTATTATTATTATTACACAGCATCCAAACCAGAAAAGAAAAAGTAAAATGATCTATTTGTAGATGACATGACCATATTTCTAGAAAACTCTAAAGACTCAAAAAACAAACCCAACATTAAAACCAAGAGATAAATTCAGTAAAGTTGCAGAATTCAAAATCAACATACAAAAATCAGATGCATTTTTATACACAAACAAGAAATTATCTAAAAAGAAAATTAAGAAACAACCCCACTCATAATAACAACCAAAAGAATGAAATACTTAGGAATAAACATAAAGAGGTAAAAGATTTGTACACTGAAATTATAAAACATTGATGAAGGAAATTACAGAGACACAGATAAATGGAAAGACAACCCATGTTCATGAATTAAAAGAATTAATATTGTTAAAATGTCCATACTACCCAACGTGATCTACAGATTCAATGCAAATGCAATCCCTACCAAAATCCCAATGGCATTCTTTAAAGAAATAGAAAAACAATCCTAAAATTTGTATGAAACCACGTAAGACTCTGAATAGGTAAAGAAATCTTGAGAAAGAACAAAACTGGAGGCATACATCCTGAATTAAAAATATATTACAAAGTCATAGTAATCAAAACAGTGTGGTACTGGCATAAAACCATATTTATAGACCAATGGGACAGAACAGACAACCCATAAATAAATTCACACAGTATGATCAATTGGTCATTGACAAGGGTGCCAAGAGCATACAATGGGGAAAGGATATGTCTTCAATAAGTGGTGTTGGGAAAACTGGATTTCTACATGCAAAGAATGAAATTGGACCCTTACCTCACATCATCTCCAAAAATCATCCATCAAATGCATGAATGGATAAGTAAAATGTGTTAAATATATATTATATTATAATAATTATAACATATAATTACATTATATATTTATATATAAATAAATATATAAAATGTGTGTGTCTATATATGTATAGATATGGATAGATATTCCACACAATGGAATATTATTCAGCCATGAGAAAGAAGGAAATCCTGCCATTTGCAACAGTGTGGAGGAACTTAAAGGACATTATGCTGAATGAAATAAGACAGACACAGAAAGACAAATACATGAACTCACTTATATGTGCAATCTAAAAGAGTCAAACTCATAGAAGCGGAGAGTAGAATGGTATCTGCCAAGGACTGAGGGGAGAGGGAAATGAGGAGCTCTTGGTCAGGGAATACAAAGTTCCAGTTATGGGACATGAGCAAGTCTTGAAGATCTAATGTATAGCAATGGAACTATAGTTAACAATATTGTATTGTATACTTGAAATGTGCTAAGAGGATAAATTTTTAAGTGTTTTCACCGCTCCCCCCCACAAAAGAAAATGGTAATTATATGTGGTGATGGATATGTTAACTAGCTTGATTGTGGTGCTTATTTCAAAATGTATACATATATCAAAACATCAAGTTGGAAATCTTAAATACATACAATTTTTATTTGTTAATTATACCTCAATAAAGTTGGGGAAAAAACTTAAAAGTTTTGAAAAATAAGTGTTAACTAGCAGTATAACTTTTCCCCAGAGGTAACACTATTTACACTGTAAAAGTCACCAAATATAATATGTGTTTGCTGATAAATTCAATCAATCAAAGTGATGGTGACCTTCCAAATATTTTTTTTAATAAAATCTGAAGTGTAGCCATTCTTCAGGTCACTTGCCTGGTCCTCTAGTCCAGCTGATGACACCTTGCCATTGGGAGTTACATCCCCCATTGCAGGACTTGCTCAGGACATGACTTGAGAGAGATCCTGTGAGTGATTATAAGAAGTCTGTCTTCAGACCTCCTGGGATAGGACAGTGATTGCCTGGTGTAACTCTCTGGTTCCCCTGACTTAGCCTAGCTGGTTCTACTGTTCATCCCAGGTAGAATAAGAAATGCATTTTGGGTACTCAATAAACTAAACCTCAATAGAAGGGATTAGTAAAATTGAATGGTACTAGTTGTGATTCTCATCATTTTATAGTAGACGGGAACCTGAAGGATAGGCTGGTTCTAGAAATGTACTCAGTTATTGAAAACAAGTGGAAGTTATGCTTCTCTTACCAGAAGCAGAGGGGAGAAATCGAGTGGTAACCAGAAAGAGTAGAATTATGGGAAGATCTATTCATGTAACAATAAATTAGGGAGAACAACCAGTCCTTTAGCACTCAACAGGGGTTGACCAAAAGGGATGGAGAGTATCATGGCTGGACGGTGTCTGCCTCAAAGAAACACAGGCTGGTTTTTTAAAAAAATTGTTAAATTATGAAGTACATAATTCATATAAAGGCATAGTCTGAAATGAATATATACAAATTAAAAGAATCATAAAATGAACCCTCATGTACATACATTATAGTTTAAGATACAAGATATCACCAGGGCCTTTGTACCTGTGTGTACCCCATCCCTAAGATATCGCTCCTCCTAATCCCAGCATAGCCAGGAGGTATAGGGAAGAGCCCACGAAGAGATCAAAGATACTGAGGCATTTGTTGATTGTGGCATATCAGTTTGGGAATGAAACATGCTGGAGAAGATGGGACACTAAAGGCCCATGTCGGTGGGATGGTTGATGTGGAAGAGGGCGGGTTCAATCGTGGTGTCTCCTGCAGGGAGGAGAGTGGATACTCCGACTTCACAGAATTTAGCTTTGATTTAGAAGGAAGATGCTGGGATTATTCTATGGGGTGGGGTGGGTGGTGGTGGGTGACTGATAGAGGTCAGGAGGTCAGGAGTGGGTGTTCCCTGGGGAGTGATGTCAGGAAGACTGGAACACCAGGTCGCAAGAGAGGCACATGGCCATCCCAAGGCTGATTAACCTCTGCTACGGGTAATGGTTTTATATGTTGCACATCTGGCGGCCAAGTTGGGACTCAAGCAGTGGTTTTCTAACTTAATTTGTTGCTCTTGCCACTTCCTATTGTAGGAGAGAGTCGACTTTTTGCTTTTGTTCGTTTGGTCTGGAAATTGCAAATGTGAACGAAAGCCATGTCGGGGGGTGGTGGTGGTGGTGGGGAAAATGAGGTAGAAAACTGCCGGATGCTTTTTTTTTTTTTTTTTAAGATTTTATTTATTATCAGAGAGAGAGAGACAGAGGCAGGCAGAGGGAGAAGCAGGCTCCTTGCTGAGCAAGGAGCCCGATGTGGGACTCAATCCCAGGACCCTGGGATCATGACCCGAGCCGAAGGCAGACGCTTAACCAACTGAGCCACTCAGGCGTCCCATGCCGGGTGCTTTTAATTCAGATATGAAAACAGAAGGTACATGCAGTTCTGGGAATCCTCTGATTAGGGCACGTAGCCAGGAAAAGATTTCCGAATGGGAAGACCCAAGATAACAGCCCTTCCCGGATCCTAAAACTACTAGTACGTAGATCATAATTAAAGGGAGGCAGGTTTGCTGGGAAAGTTTCAAGGGTCAAAAGCAAATAATAAAACACCGGAGTTGGCAGAGTTAAAGACACACTCCTCAACAGGACACAAATCCTCTCAAAGACAGGAGAAAAGAAGAGAAATGACTCCATATGGGAAGGGGTGACTGAGTAAGCTGCTTGTACGTGCCACCCTTTTGCTTCTAGCAACACTTCGGGTCTCTCTTGCAGGCTTCCTGCTAAGCTCTCCTTCTCACCTTCAGGACTGGAGGGGCCCTGCATCTCTGCCTCCACAGCAGAGCAGCCCGAGGGTTCCTCTGTCTTGTGATCTCAGTGGCGATGCAACAATGAGTTTTTCAAAAGGAATTTTACCAGCTAAGGGAACTAAAACATGACATTTTTTTTTTAGTAAGTACAAAGTTAGAAATTCTGATCTGAATTTATTGACAAGAAATGGCAACAGTAACACCTTTTTTTTTTTTTTTTTTAAGATTTTATTTATTGATTTGACAGAGAGAGAGAGAGCACAAGCAGAGGGAGAAGCAGGCTCCCCGCCGAGCAGACAGCCCGCTGTGGGGCTCGTGATCTGGGATCATGCCCTGAGCCGAAGGCAGATGCTTAACCGACTGAGCCACCCACACGCCCCAGTGACATGTTTCTTAACTGATGACTGAATAGACTCAAACTGAAACAAACACCGGATGCTGGGAGCCAGCAGTCATGTGCACTTCTGCTCCCGGTAGTGAAGTTGTTTGCTTACCAAGAGTCCCTTGTGTTTGTGTCCAAATTTGCCAAATTTACTTACGAAGCTATGTCCCCAATTAAATGTTATGTAATCTGATAAGAATACATATGAAAAATTTTGGAAATCTTAAAGGCAAATTACTAAGAAAAGTGCTGTGGGAAGACTGCTATAAAGCACTGAGGAATAACATAAAAAACCTAAAAATAATCTGCCTTTATAGAATTTGTCAATTGTCTGCAAACAGCAAACACTGAAAATCATAGAAAATACTCTAGGGGTTTGGTTTACTTCAGAAAGCTGATTCAGAGCTCCGATCAGGGGGACTCCTGCACAAAGAAAACCCCTTGGCCTAACGTCAACCAACTGGCAAATAAGTGAACATGTATATGCTTTAACATAAAATTAAAAATTTAAGGTATAAAGATATACTTTTAAATGATTCCTGCCTTCATTGATTTTTTTTTTTCCCTGCAAAGCAAATACTTTCCAGCCTTACATAGGATAACATAATGCCAGAAGGATTCAGGTAGCAAAAAGGCTATGAGGTTTTGCTGAGTACTCAAGTGGTTTTGGATATGTAAACCTTGGGAATTAGGCATAGGGAAATACAAATTGTTTTACATAATAAAATGAGGAAAATCTGAAGTTCCCAGGGCCAATCCAGGAAGAAGGGAGTAAGGAGGAGAGATGGAAAGAGGAACTAGCAAGGTGGAGAGAGGCTGGAAGTGATATAGAAAAAAAATGGCCAGTGAAAAAGGCCTAGTGGGACGGGTTGAAGACTTTTAAGAACAAAGATGTATAAAATAAATAGAGGTTGCTTGTATTTTCCTTGAGGAAAAGATGCCTCACTTTATGCCTACAGCTATTCACTGAGCATTCTCTTCACTGTTTTCAGCACTGGAGCTATTGTATGCATGATCAGATGTCTGCCTTTGTGAGAACTGTATTCTAGTGGGAATTTAAAACTGATAAAACTGGTTAATTCTTGGGGGCGCCTGGGTGGCTCAGTCATTAAGCGTCTGCCTTCGGCTCAGGTTGTGGTCCCAGGGTTCCGGGATCGAGCCCCGCATCGGGCTCCCTGCTCCGCGGGAAGCCTGCTTCTCCCTCTCCCACTCCCCCCTGCTTGTGTTCCCTCTCTCACTGTGTCTCTCTCTGTCAAATAAATAAATAAAATCTTCAAAAAAAAACTGGTTAACTCTTCCCAAACCTTCAGTCAAATCTGTGCCATATTGGTGGGAATTACAGAAAGGTGCTGGGATGCATCCGGACTGATAGGGTAAGAACAGAAACAGGATGGCT
The DNA here is from genome assembly GCF_964656455.1 of Halichoerus grypus. Classification (NCBI taxonomy): domain Eukaryota; kingdom Metazoa; phylum Chordata; class Mammalia; order Carnivora; family Phocidae; genus Halichoerus; species Halichoerus grypus. The sequence continues at coordinate 89,283,075 of NC_135717.1, forward strand.
AGGTGATTTGCAGATGCAGGAGTCTGAAGTCAGAGATGATCATGATAACTCAAGACTTCAGGATTTAACAAAATATTGGGGAGGACTTTTAGACTTTCTACTAGTATGGAATGAGATTCAAAGTAATCTTATCTAGATCACAAGGAAGGGTGACCCTCCTGATCCCTGCATCACTATCGCAGACGAGGGCTATGTATCCCAAGCTAGCACCAGCGCCTGAGATGTGTCAGGCTGCAAATTCGTTTCTTTCCCTCATCAGAGTCCTTTCCTGGAGTCTTCCCCCTTACCCATTCTAAGAAAAACTCTGTTTAATCCTTGAGCAGCGTCTTCCTCTCCCACCTTCCCAAGCCCATTTTGTACAGTATTCCTCTGTGCTCAGGAAGGGCTGGAGGAGGGGATTGTTACACACTTGCCAGGGGTAGTTAGAAATCTGTTAAGTTTCCTAGTGACTCTCGGGTTAGCTCCTCCGTCCAGGTGGCTGTGTTTGCATACTACAGGAAGTAAGTGTTGGAGTCCCTAGTAGTGTGGCTCAGCTGTAACAATGTTGTCTACGTTCCAGAAATAGCTTGATTTGTCTTCTCTTACCTCAAACACAACAGACAAAAAAAGGCACAGTCCATTTCCTAAGCTGCCAAAGGGGTTAGTTGGGCTGATGTTTCAGTCCTGAGAAAGGAGCTCTGTATTTCCCTATAGAGAAGTCAAGTATTACTCTTGCTTTTCCTCCCTGGGGTGGCTGAAGGATTACTTCCTCATTGTTATATGGGTTAAAATAATAGCTTGGGAAAGGAGGAAAGAAGACAGTGATCAGTTCCCTGAAGTGTAAACTCCTCATGAACAGAGATTGCTGGTTTTATTTATGGATGCCTCCTTAGCAGGTGGTTGGAAAGGCAGGAAAAGCATTTAAAGAACAGAATGGTATATCTGAGGTAAAGAAGAGCTTCTCTGAGTTCCAGGAAGTAGTTTGATATTCTTAAACAAAACCCCCCAAAACCCACAAAACTTGGAGCTGGATTTTGAATCTTGTTTTGGCTATTTCCTAAGCATATGAACTTGGGCAGATTACCTAAATTTGCTGATCTTTGTTTTTCTCATTTCTAAAATAAATTAAAATAAATTTCTCTTCTAGCCAATAAGCCTGAGTGGCAACCTTTGTTGGAATTTGGCCATGGATCGATGTGCCAGATGATTGATGGGGTTTGCCCAAACAATATCCACTTACCTGGTGTTGAAGAGCCACATTGGAGGTAACTCATTCTCAGGGACACTGCCAATCATCGAACCGTAGAGCTTAGTGGCCATATTACTCAAATCTGTTTCTGGACCAGCCCATAAATGCATGTTTTAGTTCAGGGGAGAAAAAAGCCCTGGGATGAAAAAGTGAAAGAACAATGTGACACTTAGAATATTCAGTCACAGATGTCATTTCCTAGCGGCCCCATAATAAACTCCATCACATAACAGAGAGGGATGCTATTCTCCACTTGGTCAAAGGTGGGCACACTGCTCTGGCACTCTGAGGATCCTGCATGGTTGTGTCAGGGCCTGTTGGAGCTGTGGCAGCACCCAGATGGGGACTTCTGTGTATTAGCAGATTGCACCTGCCAGAGGGCAGGACCCGCGGGGGCCCTCATGCACTGTGGCCTGTAGCAATACACAGCACAAGAAGGCTTACTGGACAATATGCAAGATGTGCCCAGCAATTTTTAGAAACACAGGAGCAACAACAAGTAAAAATTAAGTTACTACTGTTGCTGTGAACTTTGCAGATTCCAGTGTGGAGAAGTTTGGGTTAATTAAATTAGAAAATGGCATTAGAAAGTGCTTATCACACACTCGGTCCTCAACATGCTAGTTATTGTTATTCCAAATGCCATTCTCTAAACAGCAGAATTGATTAATCCTTCCTTTGTGCCACTTCTGTGCACAGTAGGTATTTCTTTTCTCACTTCAATTAAAATTGTATTTAATTGAAGTTAATTGAAAACTTTAAGCATATGCCAGCTTTACTATATTACGAAAAAATGACAGTGGGAAGAAATTTCAATTGTATCCAAGAAATGATGGTATGGCTAGATGTGGTTTAGAAATTATCCCTAAAACAAATTTTTGGAAATCCACTACATTTATGTAGATATATTTCTTTATTGCCTGAAGTATATTTACAGTGAGCCAGGATATATTTGAAAGAAAGAAACAGAAGTTCCGAAATGTAGAGTGGTAGATATTCCTTTTCATGTTATATATATGAGGAAAAATTAATTTGTCAAATGTTTAAAATTTGTCAAAATTATTTGAAGGATGAACAAATGCCTGATGAAATAGGATTGGATTTAAAGTGATAAGAAGATCAAGGGGATAAAAAAGTGTTCTTAATCCTTCAAGATTGCAAAAATTGATTGCCCAAAGACACAATATATCAAGTGTATTAAATGTAACCACATTGCACACGTATCATTTTTCTTTTAAAACTTGAAAGACCTTTTGTAGTTTTGCTATTGGAATAAAATATAAAGTATCAGTTTTGACTTTACAGTTATTTTATTTTATTTTTGTATTTCAGAGCCAAGATTCTTTTCTCTCAGGTCTCAAACATCTTTATAGGCTTTTAAATTCTCAGAGATCTAGACAGTGATTAAATGACCCTGATAAGTGAGACATGAGAAAGAAGCCAAGCCCATTTACAGCGAGCACCCACAACATGCCAGTGAAATAAAAAGAAAGAGTGTTTAAGGTGTTTGCCAGAGAAGCAGAAGCTGAGTCAACAAAACAAAGTACAAAGCTGTAGATTTGTCTGGAAAGAAAATACAATCCCACTGATGATGGGAATGTGGGAGCTAGTGAGAATTCTTGGCAAGATTTTAGAGAGAAAGCTTTAAGGGTTGACTGAAACATAAACATGAAATTAGCAGGAATGGTAACAATGATGCAAGAGGTTTGGATTTTATTATGAGAAAATGGAAGTCGATCAAGTTTCTGGTATCAGTCTTCTTGGTGTTATTTATTGCTATATAATGTGTGTGGTGCTGCTGATGGAAACTTGAGTTTAACTTTAAAAAGGGAGTCAGAGATGACAGCAGTTGAGATACAAGTTTCAAATTCTCCCTGTTCAAGTTGAAGGATTCCTGAAATGGTATACTCAGATGAAGAACAAGAAATTCCCCAAATGGAACATGTGAAAAGCATGGTGAAGGATGGAGAGGGTTGAGGACCTAGGTTAGAAGCTCAGGAAAGATGAATAGAAGATAAGGATGAAAATATGGAGGTCTAAACAGGGGACAGAGTTGGACTTCATCAAACCGGCTTTGCCTCCTTTGCTGATAACTGTTCACTTAAAAGATTTCTATGTGTGAGGCAGACAACAAACAAATAGCATATCTATATTTAACATAGAAATTATTGGGCTTGAAGAAAAGAGCCTGAAAAATCATGGAAGGGTCAGTGAAGTATAAGAGGGAGGAAACTTAAATGGCATAAGGATTAACATCTGCCTTTCATTGAGCACCTACTGGGCACTTGCTATTCCAATGGTCCTTTTTATAGTCATTATTTAATTAACTTCCCAACCGTACTTTGGAGAGTTTTTTAATCTCTATTTTATGGAGGAAGGAAGCTCTCTGGGCCCAAGATCACATGTGTGCTAAGTGATAGAGCCAGAATTTGGATGGATTTTGCCACAGGCCAGAGGCAAAGCTCTTTCTTCTCTGTGCCTATTAACAGAGACTGGGGGTTGGGAGTTGGCTGCAGGACAAGAAATTAGACCAACTTAAATAACCAGGAAAGAATTTAGAATTTAGCCAAATTACGGAAGCAGCCAAAGTATCCATTGATAGATAAATGGATAAATATGATGTGATAAATAATATATATAATAGAATATTATTTAGCCATAAAAAAGAATGAAATCTTGGCATTTGCAGCAACATGGATGGATGTAGAGAGTAAAATGTTAAGTGAAATAGGTCAGAAGGACAAATACCATATGATTTCACTCATATATGGAATTAAAATATTTATTTATTTATTTTAGAAGTGGGGGGAAGGGGCAGAGGGAGAGGGAGAGAGAGAAGCTCAAGCAGACTCTGTGCTGTGCATGCAGCCTGACTCAGGGCTCAATCTCACGACCCTGAGATCACGACATGAACTGAAACCAAGAGTTGGACACTTAACCGACTGAGCCACCCAGGAGCCCCACATATGTGGAATTTAAGAAACAAAACAAGCAAAGAAAAGTAAGACACACCAAAAAACAGACTCCTAAATATAAAGAACAAACTGGTGGTTGCCAGACAGGAGGTGGATGGGGGGATGGGTGAAATAGGTAAAGGGGATTAAGAGTACACTTATCTTGATGAGCGCTGAGTAATGTATAGAATTGCTGAATCACTATACTGTATGCCCGAAACTAATATAACACTATATGTTAATTATACTAGAATTAAAATAAAATTTAAAAAAGAAAAAAGGAAGAAAACATTAACAAGTTTGTTATTTAATTATAAATAATAACATTAAGCCCATTATGTGTTAACATCAATATATATTTTTACGGAAAAAACTGTATTTTCTAAAACAACAACAAAAAAAGTTGGGATGCCTAGGTGGCTCAGTCGGTTAAGCATCTGCCTTCAGCTCAGGTCATGATCCTGGGGTCCTGGGATCCAGTCCCGCATCGGGTTCCTTGCTCAGCAGAGAGCCTGCTTCTCCCTCTGCTTGCCACTCCCCCTGCTTATGCTCTCTCTCTCTGACAAATAAATAATAAAAATAATTGAAAAAAAAGTTGATGGGAATTATGGCATTATCTTACATTTTTTGCAAATCTTTTAATAGAAGACAGCTGGAATTTTTTTTTTTATAAACAACAGAAATTTATTTCTTGGGGTGCCTGGGTGGCTCAGTCAGTTCAGCATTCAACTCCATTTATTTATTTAAATTCAATTAATTAACATATAATGTATTGCTAGATTCAGAGGTAGAGTTTAGTGATTCATTAGTTGCATATAACACTCAGTGCTCATTACATCAAGTACCCTCCTTAATGCCCATCACCCAGTTACCCCATACCCCCACCTACCTCCCCTCCAGCAACCCTCTGTTTGTTTTCTATAGTTAAAAGTTTCTTATGGTTGGTCTCTCTCTCTGATTTTGTCTTAGGCAGTTGGATTCTTGTATCTACTTCTGCACTCAATCTTTTTGTTGTTTTTGATTGACGCATATGAAGAAAACCTGGCCTCACATAGATACATAGCTAAAAATGGGAGCAGTATTTTAATAGCCTTTTCAGATATTTGAAGATAGTCTGTTTCTATATTCAAACCTAACAAGTGGTAGTTTCTTTTCTTTTTTTTTTTTTTAAGATTTATGTATTTATTTGAGAGAGAGAGAGAGAGAGATCATGACCTAAGCCGAAACCAAGAGATGGACACTCAACCGACTGAGCCACCCAGGTGCCCCTGACAAGTGGTAGTTTGTTAAATGTTTGTTGCAATCTGAAATCTGGAACTATATCAAGGAACTTTCATACTCTGATATATTAAAATCTATTGGGCTATCTTGTACACATCATGCATTGGCTAATCTGGAAAATATTGTTTACAGTTATGCAGATCTTTCAAATGTTAACACATTTCATTATACAATACCAAAATATCACATTTGTTATATCATCCTTGATCTCATTAGAAAAGTCTTTCCGTATCAGGAAGATGTTAAGCTCATAGTAGCTGATCCAAGTTTTCTGAAATTTTAATTTTCACTTGTGTGCTCAAATTTCAACATTGGTAACAAATACTGTCAGTGCGTTCTTGAGGTGACTAGCTTGCGACTCAATCATACAAACGATATGTGGTGAGTGAAGAATATAACAACTACTAGTATCATTCGGGGATTTGTGCTGAGGTTACAGCAGTCTTACCTACCATTGCTTTTGAGCTATTAACACTAATGTCAACAAAAGAGAAAAGAAGAAAAGGCAAATGTTATCTTAGTATTCTTATGAAAGGAAAATAGTTTTGCCTTTGCTGACCTCTTAAAATGTCTTGTGGACACTTACCAAGATGCACCAGACTTGGAGAACCACTACTCTACATGATAATCCTCTTGCTACATTGCTGGTCTCATCTCCTATCACTCTCTGCCTTGGTTAGAAAGTTCCACGACTTATGGGTGGTTTGCATTTGCTGTTCCTTCCACAGGCAGCTGGCCCCAAGACAGTGTCCTTCCTGTTACCAGATTTCAGCTCAAATGGCACCTCCTAGAGGCATTTCTTTTGATTACTCAGTTTAAAAAATACCTCTTTCCCCTAGCCATTCTCTATTATATTACCTTGCCTTATTTTCTTTATAAGAGGGATCATCATTTAATACTATCTTGTTAATTAATGAATTAATTTGCCTCCCCCATTTAAGCTCTACTAATTCAAGGAATTAAGCTGTCTTACTCATTTCTGTATCTCCATCTCCTCAAACAATGTAGTTTAAGCTCTATTAATTCAAGGAATTAAACTGTCTTACTCATTTCTGTATCTCTATCTTCTCAAACAATGTAGTCAAAATTCAATAAATATTCATTGAATAAATAGATTTTTTAAAGGACCTTGAGGAATTAAAAAAGGTGGATTTGACAGTAATGTGAAAAGTACAAAGCCTTATAAAGGTGGTTTATTATAGTTTTCAATATTAATTTCCTGATGACCATAATCTCCTGGCAATTATTTCGCATTTTTAAATATGATTACAATCAGACTTCAATATTGTCTCCAAACAAATATAGAACTTGTATTCTTCTATTTTTCCTTTTTCATTATTACACTTGGGTGAAGTGCAAAATACTTTAGGATGTAGATGAAGAAGCCAGAAAGACAATATAAACCTCCTTACTTGTAAAAAAAAAAAAAAGAAGAAAATTATTCCATAGTGTCTTTAGGGGGTAGTGTAAAGGTTAAAAACTATGAGCATAATCCACTTGGGGATATTTGAAATCTTTAATGAGACTTCTTATTCAAGAACATGGTAAGTCTGTCCTTTCACTTACATCTTTATTGATGTATCTAAATGAAGTTTTACAATTATATACATAAGAATATTGTACATTATTTATAAGAATTATTCATAACTCCTATATATTTGTTATTGTAAGTGAATTGCAAGTTATATTTAAATCTGTAATTGTGGATGGAAATTAAAAGTTTTTATTTTGGGGTGCCTGGGTGGCTCAGTTGGTTAAGCAACTGCCTTTGGCTCAGGTCATGATCCTGGAGTCCCAGGATCGAGTCCCGCATTGGGCTCCCTGCTCAGCGAGGAGTCTGCTTCTCCCTCTGACCCTCCCCCCTCTCGTGCTCTCTCTCTCTCACTCTCTCTCTCTCTCTCAAATAAATAAATAAAATCTTAAAAAAAAAAAGTTTTTATTTTGATCTTATATCTGACAACCTTGCTAAACTTTTATTACATACTAATTAATGTAGTAGATAAAATAAGTTTTCTGTATATGAAAACATTGTTTACTAAATGATATTTTTCTTTTTTCTTTTTTTAGTATGTTGTTTTAAACAGGAGTAGGGAGATTGTGCATTTTAATTTGCCTATGTGGGAAGGTAAGTTTTTATATGATTTCCCCTCCTTTCTTATTTCTTGTTTTCACCTAACAGTGTATGTCTTGCTATGTTTATTTTAAAGATAATGCTTTTTAACATTTCACCATTAAGTGTGATGTTCACTCTAATAGTTTTTATGTTATTTAGATTCTTTTATCATGTTAATGATATTTTCTTCTATTTCAAGTTTTCCAAGTTTTTAATCATAAAGCAATGCTTTAATTGTGTGTCTGCATCTATTGAGATGATCAAATGCTTTTTCTACTTTTATTTTTTAATGAGAAAGTTATATCAGCATATTTTATCATGTTGAACGATTCCTGCAATATATCCCACTTGGTCATAATATATTTATTTTCTTATTTATACATTGCGAGATTTGGTTTGCTAATATTTTACTTGTATTTTTGCAGCTATGTCTTGAGTGATATTGGTCTGTAATTTACACTCATACTATGAGAAAGGACTATTTTTGTTTGGCTTGGAGTGTCAAGGTTGTATGAATCTCATGAGTTCAAATATATTATTTCTCTTTTTATTCTTTGAAAGAGTTTATATAAGATGGGAATGATCTGTTTTTAAATGTTTATGGAGGGTATGTTTTGTAAAACAAACACAAAAATGTAAAAATCACAAAGGGAAAGCTAGTTTTTTCCTCCTGCATTAGAATTAAGAACTTCTACTCATCAAGTGCACTTTAAAGAAAGTGAAAATACAATTCAGAGAAATAACTGTACTATGTGTAATTGCCAGAAGATTAATATGTGCAGATTACCTTAAAACATCTACAAATAGGGGCACCTGGGTGGCTCAGTCAGTTAAGTATCTGCCTTCAGCTCAGGTCATGATCCCAGGGTTCTGGGATTGAGCCCCATGTCGAGCCCCACGTCGGGCTCCCTGCTCAGCGGGGAGCCTGCTTCTCCCTCTCCTTCTGCTGTTCTGCCTGCTTGTGCGCACTCTCTCTCTCTCAAATAAATAAATAAAATCTTTCAAAAACCAAACATCTACAAATCAATAAGAAACAAGCAATGAAATATAAAAAGTGATCTATATAACTTCATTCTAATCATTGTCCCCCTCTATTCTGTTCCATCTACCTTACATAGGTAACAATTCTTATTAGTTTTACTTTAATTATTCCAGCTTTTTAAATAAATAGATGAATATATATATATTCATATATATATGTATATATATTCATATATATATATGTATATATATTCATAACATATATATATATATATATGTTCCTTTTAAGCTACTTTCTTATCCACTGACATCACTTAATGGTAAAAATCCTAGAAGTATTTCCACATCTGTACATAGAGATCTTCTTCATTCTTATTTTTAAAATAGCTGCACAGTATTTCATCTTGTAGATTTTTCATTTTTATTGTAAGAGGCAGTCTCTTATGTTATGAACACGGATTTTCCCCTATCTTTGGCTATTAGAAATACTGCTACAAGGAATAACCTTGTGCATGTGTTATTGTACAGTTGTATAAGTGCTTATGAGAAATAGATTCCCAGAAGGGAGATATTTGGGTCAAAGAGTAAATGCAAGCTATAGTTTTAATGGACATTGCTAGATTACCTACCTTGGCCTTAGGTCATGTGAGGCAATCCCCACGTGGAATGTGTGAGAGTACCTGGTTCTTCACAGCCCCTCATACAGAATCTGTTGTTCAACTTTTAGACTTTGGGTTATTTAATAGGTGAGGAATTATATTCTGGTAGAGTTCTAACCACATTGCTCTTATTGAGAGTTATGTTAAGGGGTGCCTGGGTGGCTCAGTCGGTTAAGCATCTGCCTTTGGCTCAGGTCATGATCCCAGGGTCCTGGGATAGAGCCCCACGGCAGGCTCCCTCTCCTTCTGCCCCTCCCCCTGCTTGTGCTCTCTCTCTCTCTCTCTTGCTCTCTCTCAAATAAATAAATAAATAAAAACTTTAAAAAAGAGAGTTGTGTTAAGAATCTCTTTAGAAGTTATTATGCTGAGCGAAATAAGTCAATCAGAGAAAGACATGTATCATATGATCTCACTGGTATGAGGAATTCTTAATCTCAGGAAACAAACTGAGGGTTGCTGGAGTGGTGGGGCGTGGGAGGGATGGGGTGGCTGGGTGATAGACATTGGGGAGGGTATGTGCTATGGTGAGCGCTGTGAATTGTGTAAGACTGTTGAATCACAGACCTGTACCTCTGAAACAAATAATACATTATACGTTGAAAAAAAAAAAAGAAGAAGATAGCAGGAGGGGAAGAATGAAGGGGGGGGAATCGGAGGGGGAGACAAATCATGAGAGACTATGGACTCTGAGAAACAAACTGAGGGTTCTAGAGGGGAGGTGGTGGGGGGATGGGTATTAAAGAGGGCACGTATTGAATGGAGCACTGGGTGTTATATGCAAACAATGAATCATGGAACACTACATCAAAAACTAATGATGTAATGTATGGTGATTAACATAATAAAAAACAGAGAATTTTCAAAATGGCATAAAATTGTATATCCAGCCAAGACAGTGCTTGCTATATTTGACTCATCAAATCACCCTCTGAACCAAATAGAGAAATATAGAGCAATAATAGAAAAAGTATTAAAATATAAACCTGTGAAAAAATTTTTTAAAAATTTTTAAAAATTAAAAAAAAAGAATCTTTTTAGATGTTTAAAGACAATTTTCACTAGGTACAATTTTAGGGTGACAGGACTCTGAAGACATAGTCTCCTATCTGACTTCCATTGATCTTGTCAAGAAGTCATCTGTCTAATCATGATTTTTTTTCTTTTACATTTTATTTATTTACTTATTTAAGAGAGAGAGAGAGTGAGCACAAGCAGAGAAGCAGTGGTAGGGGGAGACGGAGAGGGAAAGAATCTCCAGCAGACTCTATGCTGAGTCCCGCGTGGGGCTCAATCCCAGATCCCACCACCCTGAGATCATGACCCGAGCAGAAACCAAGAGTCAGATGCCCAACCAACTGGCCACCCAAGCATCCCTAATCACGATTCTTTTTTATTTTCTGTCTAAAGGTTTTTAAAAATCATCTCTTTGTCTTTTGGGTTCTACAGTTCTACCACAAAGTTCCAGGTTATTTTTTATTTTTCTAGTTGGGATTCACTGATAATCCTGTTTATGAGCATTGGTTTCTTTGATCATTCCTGGATAGTGCCAACTAGTAGCTCTTCAAATATTCTCATTCTCTATTCTTTCCTTTTTAAAGTTCTATTAGAGGTATACCTTCTTATCTTAGTTTCTATAGTTCTTAATACTGCTCTCATATTGTTTTATTTTTCCATATCTGTGCTGCATTCTGGTTAATTTCTTCAAATTCATGTTCTAGCTCTCCAAATCTTGTTTCAGCTATGCCAAAGACATGCCTAACCTGTACATTAAGAGTTTAAATTTAGGAGCTGTTATTTTAATTTCTCTAAGTTTTAGCTTTTTTCCCCCTTTTAAAGATTTTATTTATTTATTTGACAGAGACATAGCGAGAGAGGGAACATAAGCAGGGGGAGTGGGAAAGGGAGAGGGAGAAGCAGGCTTCTGGCGGAGCAGGAAGCCCGACGTGGGGCTCGATCCCAGGACCCTGGGATCATGACCCAAGCCGAAGGCAACCCAAGGCAGACGCTTAACGACTGAGCCACCCGGGCATCCCGTTAGTTTATTTTATCTTTATCATGTTTTTAAACCCCTCTTTTATTATAAAAATAAAACTTATTATTCTTGTAGTGTGTGTGCAGAATCTGGAGTGATATCCCCTATTTCATTATTGATATTAGTATTCTGTCTTTTCTCTTTTTTTCTTTATAAGTCTTGCTATAGGTTTATCAGTTTTATTGATATTTTCAATAATCATTGTTACCTTGATTTCTGTACCATTCTGTTTTTAATTTCATTCATTTCTTGCTCTTATTCTTAATTGCTTTTTTTTTTTTTCCATCCTCCTGCTTTGAATTTACTTTGCTCTTCTTTTTCTAGGTGAAAGCTTTTTGGTTTGAGACTTTCCCTCTTTTCTAATGCATTCATTTAATGTTAAAAGTTTCCTTTTTAGCAATGCTTTCACTATATCCCATAAATTGATATATTTCCATTTTCTTTCAATTCAATGCATTTTTTAATTCCCTTGAGGTTTCCATTTTGAAAGAGAACCATGTAGAAGTGTATTGTTTAGTTTTCAAGTGTTTGGAGATTTTCTTGTTTTCTTTCTGCTGTTGATTTTTAGTTTGATTCCATAATGGTCAGAAAACATACTCTGTATGATTTAAATTTTAAAACATATTTTGAAGTTTGTTTAATGGCCCAGGATATGACTTATCTTGGTACATATTCCATGAGCACTTGAAAATAATGTGGGTTTTTTTGTTGTTGTTGGGTGGAGTGTTCAATAAATGTTGGTAAGACCTTGTTGTTTGATGGTGCTATTGACTTCCGTATCTTTGCTGATTTTCTGTCTAGTTGCTCTATCAATTATTGAAGGAGCGATGTTGAAGTTTCTAGCTATGATTGGAGATTTGTCTGTTTTTCCTCTCCTTTCCATTTGTTTTTGCTGCACATATTTTTCAGCTCTGTTATGTGGTGCATATACATTTAGGATTAATATGTCTTTTGGTGGATTAGCACTTTTTTTTTTTTAAAGATTTTATTTATTTATTTGACAGAGACAGACACAGTGAGAGAGGGAACACAAGCAGGGAGAGTGGGAGAGGGAGAAGCAGGCTTCCCGCCGAGCAGGGTGCCTGATGCGGGGCTCGATCCCAGGACCCTGGGATCATGACCCGAGCCGAAGGCAGACGCTTAACGACTGAGCCACCCAGGCGCCCCTGGATTAGCACTTTTATCATTATATTATGTTCCTCTGGCTCTGGTGGGGTTTCTTTTTTTTTGGCTCTGAAGTTCACTTTATCTGATATTAATATAGTCCTTTATGCTTTCTTTTAATTAATGTTTGTGTGATAGAAATGTTTGCATCCTTTTACTTTCAACCTGCTTATACCTTTATATTTGAAATGAGTTTCTTTTAAAATATCATAGTCCTATTTTCAAGTCTACTCTGCCAATATTACTTTTAATTTGTTTATTTGGACCATTTACATTTGATGTCATTATTGATATGTTAGGGCTTACGTCTGCCATTTTCTGTGTTTGTTTTCTATTTGTTCTCTCTATTTTTATTTTTTGTGTTTTGTTTTTCTTGTCTTCTTGTGGGTTTCTTGTAAGTTTTGTAGAATTCTATTTTGTCTTATCTATAGTGTTTTTGAGAGTATCTCTATGTATAACTCTTTTTAAGGTTGCTCTAGGTATTACATACACATAACTTATCATACTAATGTCACTGTTTGACCAGTTCAAGTGAGTAACAAAATCTTACTCCCATTTACATTCTTTTATCCTCCTCCATTCATAATATAATTGTCTTAAATATTTACTCTACATATATATTTGGAACCACATTACATAGTGTTATAATTTTTGTTTCAACCATCAAACATATTTTAGGAAACCCAAGAGAAAAAAGTCTATCGTAATTATTCATATTTTTGCTTACATGTTCTTTCTTCCCATGTGATATTTCATGATTCCTTCTATAGTTTTAAGTTTAGAGAACTTCTTGGGTCATTATTTTAGAGTGGGTCTGCTGGTGACAAATTCTACTAGTGTTCCTTAATTTGAGAATGTCTTACGTTCCCCTTCATTCCTAAGTGTATTTTTGCTATATCTAGAATTCTGGGTTGTCAGTTCTTTTCTTTCAGCACTTGAAAATTGTGCCACTTTCGCCTGGCTTTCATAGTTTCTGATGTGAAATGTGCTGTCTTTGGAATTTTCTCCTAAATATAAGGTGTCATTTCGCCCCACTGCTTTAAAGATTTTTTTATCTTGAGTGTTCAGAAGTTTGACTTTAATGTGCCTTGGTAGAAATTTTTGCTTATCCTCTTTCAATGTTAATAATAGTGGGTTAACAGAAGAGTTATTGAATTTATTTAACTTGGATGGAAGAAGTTTTGAAACTGATATGCTTTTACTTTAAAGTTATATCAATTTTTTAAAAAGATGAACAAGTTTTGTCAATATATATGTGCATAATAAAGGAAGAATTTTTGGTACTTGATTCAGTTATTGAAAAGCTTTTAAGTGTATTTGGAACTTGGATATGTGGAATTATTTTTGAACTATAAATTTTGTGGAATCTACATACAGATCAAGTAAATTGTAAAGTTAGCTTCCTGGCTGAGATGTGTTGAATGTATAAAATACACATGAAATTTCAAACACTAAGGTCAAAAAAAGAATGTGAAACATCATGGTAATTTTTCTATTGGGTAAGTGTTGAAATGATAAAATTTTGACATACTGGTTAAACAAGTTATATTCTTTTTTTTTTTTTTTTTAAAGATTTTATTTATTTATTTGAGAGAGAGAGAGAATGAGAGACAGAGAGCATGAGAAGGAGGAGGGTCAGAGGGAGAAGCAGACTCCCTGCCAAGCAGGGAGCCCGATGCGGCACTCGATCCCGGGACTCCAGGATCATGACCTGAGCCGAAGGCAGTCGCTTAACCAACTGAGCCACCCAGGCGCCCAAACAAGATATATTCTTAAAATAACTCACCTGTTTCTTTTTACTTCTTAACATGGCTACTAGAAAGTTTTAAGTTACATATGTGGTTCACATGATAGCATTATATTCTATTGAGTAGCTCTGCTTATGGCTGGCTCCGCACACACAGAAACTGATTTGAAGACAATTAGTTAAATGAATGTAGCAACTGGTTATTTTGAAAGCCACATTTTCTCCTGTTACAAAAAAGAGCTAATTGAATTGAGAAATAAAAATAATTTGGATTCAAACTGAGGTTCTTCTACTTCCTAGTTTTATGTCCTTTGACAAGATTATTAACATCTTGAAAATAATCTAAGTCTATTTTGTAGGGCTGTTGTGAGGATCAAACAAAATAGAACAGATAATGTGCTTAACAGAATGCTGGGCACATAGTTACCCCTAAATCTGTGGTTAATGATTAAAACTTGAAATCAAAAAGAAGCTAAAGTAAGGGAGCACCTGGGTGGGTCAGTCAGTTATGCATCTGACTCTTGATTTTGGCTTAGGTCATGATCTTAGGGTCCTGGAATTGAGCCCCACCTCGGCTTTTGCTCAGCCTGGAGTAGGCTTCTCCCTCTGCCCCACCCCCTGCTCATGTGCACACACTCTCTCTCTCAAATAAATAAATAAAATCTTAAAAAAAAAAGAAGCTGGGGCACCTGGGTGGTTCAGTTGGTTAAGTGTCTGCCTTTGGCTCAGGTCGTGATCTCCGGGTCCTGGGATTGAGCCCCGTGTTGGGCTCCCTGCTCAGCAGGGAGTCTGCTTCTCCCTCTCTCTCTGCTGCTCCCCCCGCCCCTGCTCGTGCTCGCTCGCTCTCTTTCTCTCACTGTCAAATAAATAAATAAAATCTTAAAAAAAAAAAAAAGAAGCTAAAGTAGAAAGTGACTGGAGGAATAAAGAGGAGGGGATGTATTCTTAGAAAGTTCAACATGGAGAGGAGACATGAAGGTGGAGAAAAGAGGGAGGAATGAGGATGAGATAACTCTCAAATTTCTGCCCTGTGGGGAACAAGGAGGAAGATGAACTCTGTGGTGAAAATTATGAGTTCAGTTTTAAACATGTTGAGGATTGGGTGACTGTGGAAATTTAACAGGAGACGGTGATTAGGTAAGAAATCTAGTTTTGTAGCTACAATTGGTCTGAAGTGTCAACAGAGACAGAATCCATGGTGAGGGGTGGTGGGTGGAGCCATGAAAAGGTATGAGATTACTCAGGGACATTGTTGAGGGGGAAACAAAATGAAAAGACAGCTAGTTGTGGAAGGAAATCCGGAATCCTGACATCTAAAAAGGAGGGCTGAGGAAGAGGAGCAAGCCTGGAGAATAGACTGAATAGGAATAGAAGGGCAAATAGAAAAAAGATACACAATAAAAACTGAGGAAGAATGAATTCCCCTGCATGCTTCCAAATTTGTGGAAGAAAAGGAAACACAAGAAATATACTCACCAAGGCTTCCCTGCCCAAATCCGACGGCAGAAGAAGGAGTGTCTAACAACGTACCACCTGGTGACGTTTCAGCAAAGACTAAACCCCACAGAGTTAAAAATTCTGGACCTGTGGGGATGGTGATGGTCACATATCTCCCTTTCATTCCTTGGCCTGGGAAAGTCTGTGTTCTTCTGGATCTTAGGGTAGAGACTGTAACACATGTCATAGAAACAGATTATTAGTTAGGAGAATAAAATGAGGTGATCACAGAGTTCACAGTGAGGAATCAGGCTGTACACTTTTTTTTTAAGGCTATTTCTTCTAGAGAAACATTTTAACCAAGGAAAGTGCTGAAGTTTCATTACTATCTACTGTTTTATTTCTCTTGGGAAAAAAGCTAATAAATATTATAGGTGGTTCCATGGGAAAAAATGTCCAGTTATTTTGCAATAATATTATTAATAATCCTCCCCTCATTATTGAAAATGGTACAAATGTCCTCCTTGTCCCTCTTATTCTTTTTTTTTTAATTCCAGTATAGTTAACATAGAGTGTTATATTAGTTTCAGGGTGTACAATATAGTGATTTAACAGTTCTATACATCACTCTGTGCTTATCATAACAAGTGTACTCTTAATCCCATCACCTATTTCACCCATCCCCCCACCTACCCCTCCTCCTGTAACCATCAGTTTGTTCTCTAGTTAAGAGTCTGTTTCTTTGGTTTGTCTCTTCTGTTCTTTTGTTTTGTTTCCCAAATTCCACATATGAGTGAAATCATATGATGTTTGTCCTTCTCCCTGACTGACTCACTCCCCTTCTGCTGTCTTCCCCAGAAGTCTATTCCTCTTACTCTTTAACACATCTATTTGTTCTGCTTTTTGATATCTCTCATCAATATTTTTTCTCCATATGCCATCTTAGTTCAAATCTTTGTCACCTCATGTCACCTCAGCAGCCTTTGAACTGGTTTGCTAAAGTCCCCTAACCTCAGCTTGATTTGTACACAGCTACTTGTACCACTTTCCAAAAACATAATTAGATTAAATAATCAAATCAAAATGTAAGTTTTTACTAAAAACTTACAGATGACTGACCAAAAAACCTGTCTCGTGTGGTATATATTAGAAGTTATAAAATTATTCAGCAAATACACTGAAACACTTCAGAATATGCACAAAAGTTACAACTGCTCTTTGATAATAAGTCTCCTTAGATGATATTTAAAATTTGGATAGTTATCAGGCCATTTCAGTTTAAAGTTATTCGTGAGAAAAGCAATGAAATGAATGTCCCCAAATACATACATATATTGTAGTCCCTGCTTTTACTTTTCAGCCCCTTGTTGGTACATCAGGAATCTGAGTGTCATGTTATCAAGTGAACTCATCATGGAGGCTCTCAGTCCTTGTCAAATCTGCTCGCCCTGCCCTTGCCCTACACAGTTCTCCACCTTGTGAATGGTACCACTGGGGGTGCCCTGCCACACGTGAGCTCTCTGCTGCCTCTTCTTCACCAGCTTTATCTGACTATTGCCATTTCCAGGCAAATTTGCCTCGTTAATGTAGCATTAATTTACTTTCTCATCCATCTTCCACTCTTCCTTCCCTGGTTTCTACCTTTCTTCTGGAGAAAAAGCGTGCAAGGGTGAGGAGATCATATTGCCTGCAGGAACCTCCCATCCTGACACTCTCAAATTCACTTGTGACTGTTTCCCAAAGGATCTTTTAAAATACACATTTGATTAAAAGACCCTCTGATTGTTTTTGAATAATTTGCAAATTCTTTCAGCTGAAAACCCAAATTCCTCAATGGTCATGATACAGAATTTTTCTGTGCCTCTAGTCCAGTCCCTCAGCTCCCACCATTAGAGACTAGGTTGGAGACAGAGTACGTATCCTCTAGAATACTTTTCCTCACTCCTCCCAGCAAAATTTATGATTTTTTGTGCTTCTGAATACCTGTACTTTTTTCTTATTTCTGCTGTCACATTTATAAAACAGTTTCGTAAGTACTTGTTTTTACAGTATGTAATGTTACAGACCCTGAAACTTGTGACTTCGTTTCCCTGGAGTCTAAGATAATACTTGCAGAATATAAGATGTACAATCACACTGTGTAAATTATAATGCATTGCAAGAATGATGGCCCCACCCCCTCACCCCACTTCTCTTCCTGTGAGTCAGTACCTGGGATTTTCCCAGACCTGAAAACTGCATGGCCGTTCCCAGCAATGGCATATACCGATAAAGCAATATAACAATGACGTTATTTCAATATCAAGAACTACTTTCCTTTCCCAAGCAGTGAATACAACAAAAGAGAAATAATAAAAATGCTGAGATCCAAACTATAATCACAATTTCCCCCACAATTTTCTAAATAATTTATTTCTAGATGGAGAGACATATATTAAAGATTTATTTTTGAATATTCTATCAGTTCTGTCTTTAAATATTCCAAAAGATTAAGTACTTAGATGTGTTGAGAATGGCAGGGATGAATTGTCCTAGTGAAATATAAATTTGGTAAATTATAGAGTGGTCATATAACCTTTATCATCATGCTTTCAGGTTTGCTTTTTTCTTTTTCTTGAGAGAAAGAGGGAGCACGAGCGAGTGCACAGGGGGAGGGGGAGGAAGGGGCAGAGGGAAAGGGAGAGACAGAATGTTAAGCAGGCTCTACGCCCAGCGTGAAGCCAGACAC
The DNA here is from genome assembly GCF_964656455.1 of Halichoerus grypus. Lineage (NCBI taxonomy): Eukaryota > Metazoa > Chordata > Mammalia > Carnivora > Phocidae > Halichoerus > Halichoerus grypus. Next base: position 89,301,399 of record NC_135717.1, read on the forward strand.
AGGGCTTGATCTCAGAATCCTGAGATCATGACCTGAGCCAAAATCAAGAGTTGGTAGCTTAACATACTGAGCCACCTAGCCACCTCTGCTTTTTGACTTTTCAGTAAGCCTCTAATAATAAGCTTTTTTTTTTTAAATTTCATGAGACTATGTTTTATAGGGGAGAAAAAAAAACCCAACTGTACTGTATCGAGCACCCTCATCCCAGACCTGTGCAGATTTCATGGCATTACTTCTAACCACCTCCACCAACTGCAAGGCCATAGTACCTCCACTGACTCTACTGATAAGCAACAAGTCATCTTTTAAGATTTCTTGACACCCACTTGTTTTATAGGAAATTTCCTATATCAGTATGCATCAGTAGGATTCTTCATTATTAAGCAATGCTGCATTAAGTTCTGTTTTACTTAGGTGAGAAGATAGATCAGTGTTAAAGAACACTTTTGATTTTCATATAGCTTCACCTGAGTAAAAGTGAAGCATACGTACATACACACCTAAATCAAATCAGGAAAGAATGCTATCTTCTGACCATGAATACCTGTCCTCATTGGACTATCATAATAGTAAGACATTATTTTGTATTGCATTAAGCCTCTGAACGTTTGGGATTTGTTCAGTGTCAACATTTGTAATAGAAAATGTTATTCACAGTTAGGATTTTTCATAAGGGTTAGTTTGGAGGAAGAAGATGTGCTAACTTAGAAAGTGCATTTGTGAATAATATTACCCAGGTAAACCAGATAAAAGACAAGGAGAAGATGGATAGAATGCTGAAAAACACTAGCATTTTAAAAGGATGAGCAAGGAAATAGAGATAGCGAAGGAGATGGCCCAAAAGTAGAGATTACAAACATGGTTGTGAAAGACAAAAGATTAAAGATCCCAGAAAAAGACAACTGTTAACTGTGCAAAATGCTATAGAGAGAGCAAACCAAAATATTCTGTTCCTCTGCCTCTCAGGCACACACGATTACATAGCCAGATAGAAAAATAAGATTTTTGATGTGACCCCCTGAAATGTTCCACCTCTCCCTCTATTTTTAAAGATTAAATGTTTACTATGAAACTTGAAGTCAACTACAAGAAAAAATTTGGAAAGGCCACAAATACAAGGAGGTTAAAGAACATCCTACTAAAGAATGAATGGGCTAACCAGGTAATTAAAGAAGAATTAAAAAAAAATATATGGAAGCAAATGAAAATGAAAAAACAACAGTACAAAATCTTTGGGATACAGCAAAGGTGGTCCTAAGAGGGAAGTATATAGCAATACAGGCCTACCTCAAGAAGCAAGAAAAGTCTCAAGTACACAACCTAAACTTACACCCATAGGAGAAAGAAAAAGAACTGCAAATAAAGCCTAAATCCAGTAGAAGGGAAATAATAAAGATTAGAGTGGCAATAAATGACAAAGAAATAAAAAAAAAAAAACAACACTAGAGCAGATCAATGAAACTAGGAGCTGGTTCTTTAAAAGAATTAACAAAATTGATAAACCTCTAGCTAGACTTATCAAAAAGAAAAGAGAAAGGACTCCAAAAAATAAAATCATGAATGAAAACAGAGAGATCATAACCAACACCACAGAAATACAATCAATTATAAGAGAATTTTGTGAGCAATTATATGCCAACAGATTAGGCAATCTGGAAGAAATGGATAAATTCCTAGAAACATATAAACTACCAAAACCGAATGAGGAAGCAATTAAAAATCCGAACAGACCCATAACCAGCAAAGAAATTGAATCAGTAATCAAAAATCTCCCAAGAAACAAGAGTCCAGGGCTGGATGGCTTCCCAGGGGAATTCTACCAAACATTTAAAGAAGAATTAGTACCTATTCTTCTGAAACTGTCCCATAAAACATAAATGGAAGGAAAACTTCCAAACTCATTCTATGAGGCTAGCATTACCTTGATTCCAAAACCAGACAAAGATCCCACTAAAAAGGAGAATTATAGACCAATATCCCTGGTGAACATGGATGTAAAAACTCTCAACTAACTGAATCCAACAGTACATTAAAAGAATTATTCACCACAGGAGTGCCTGGGTGGCTCAGTCGTTAAACATCTGCCTTCGGCTCAGGTCAGGATCCCAGGGTCCTGGGATCGAGCCCCACATCAGGCTCCCTGCTCCGCGGGAAGCCTACTTCTCCCTCTCCCACTCCCCCTGCTTGTGTTCCCTCTCTTGCTGTGTCTCTCTCTAAATAAATAAAATCTTTAAAAAAAAAGAAAGAATTATTCACCACAACCAAGTGGGATTTATTCCTGGGCTGCAGGGGTGGTTCAACAGTCACAAATCAATCAACGTGATACAGCACAGTAATAAAAGAAAGGATAAGAACCATATGATCCTCTCAATAGATGCAGAAAAAGAATTTGACAAAATACAGCATCCTTTCTTGATAAAAACCCTCAAGAGGGGTGCCTGGGTGACACAGTTGGTTAAGCATCTGACTCTTGGTTTCAGCTCAGGTCGTGATCTCAGGGTCATGAGACAGCCCTGCATCAGGCTCTGCACTCAGTGTGGAGTCTGCCTGGAGTTTCTCTCTCCCTCTGTTCCTCCACCCACTCAAATAAATAAATAAATCTTAAAACAACAACTACAAAAACCCTCAAGAAAGTAGGGGTAGAAGGAAAATACCTCAATATCATAAAGGTCATATACAAATTATCAGCTAATATCATCCTTAATGGGGAAAAACTGAGAGCTTTTCCCCTATGGTCAGGAACAAGACAGGGATCTCCACTCTCACCACTGTTGTTCAACACAATACTGGAAGTCCTAGCCTTAGCAATCAGACAATGAAAAGGAATAAAAGGCATTCAAATCAGCAAGGAAGAAAAACATTCATTCTTTGCAGATGACATGATACTCTATGTAGAAAATCTGAAAGACTACACCAAGAAATTGGTAGAACTGATACAGGAATTCGACAAAGTTGCAGGATATAAAATCAATGCACAGAAGTCTGCTGCATTTCTATACACCAATAATGAAGCCGCAGAAAGAGAAATCAAGGCATTGATCCCATTTACAGTTGCACCAAAAACCGTAAGATACCTAGGAATAAACCTAATCAAGGAGGTAAAAGACCTGTACTCTGAAAACTATAGAACACTTATGAAAGAAATTGAGGAAGACACAAAGAAATGGAAAAAGAGTCCATGCTCATGGATTGGAAGAACAAATATTGTTAAAATGTCTATGCTACCCAGAGCCATCTTCACATTCAATGCAATCCCTATCAAAATAACACCAGCATTTTTCACAGAGCTAGAACAAATAATTCTAAAATTTGTATGGAACCAGAAAAGACCCAAATAGCCAAAGTAGTGTTGAAAAAGAAAACCAGGGGCACCTGGGTAGCTCAGTCGTTAAGCGTCGGCCTTCAGCTCAGGTCATGATCCCGGGGTCCTGGGATCGAGCCCCGCGTCGGGCTCCCTACTCCACGGGAAGCCTGCTTCTCCCTCTCCCACTCCCCCTGCTTGTGTTCCCTCTCTCGCTGTCTCTCTCTGTCAAATAAATAAATAAAATCTTTAAAAAAAAAAAAAAAAGAAAACCAAAGCTGGAGGCATCACAATTCTGGACTTCAAGCTGAATTACAAAGCTGTAGTCATTAAGACAGTATGGTACCAGTACAAAAACAGACACATAGATCAATGGGACAGAACAGAGAACCCAGAAATGGACCCACAACTATATGGTCAACTAATCTTCAACAAAGCAGGAAAGAATATCCAATGGAAAAAAACCCATCTCTTCAACAAATGGTGTTGGAAAGATTGGATAGCCACATGCAGAAGAATGAAACTGGAAAACTGGACCACTTTCTTACACCATACACAAAAATAAATTCAAAATGGATGAAAGACCTAAATGTGAGACAGGAATCCATCAAAATCCTAGAGGAGAACACAGGCAGTAACCTCTTTGACCTTGGCCCCAGCAACTTCGTACTAGACACGTCTCTAGAGGCAAGGGAAACAAAAGGAAAAATAAACTATTGGGACTTCATCAGGATAAAAAGCTTCTGAACAGCAATGGAAACAATCAACAAAACTTAAAAGGCAACCAATGGAATGAGAGAAGATATTTGCAAACAACATATTGGATAAAGGGCTAGTATCTATAAAGAACTTACCAAACACCCCAAAATTTAAAAATCCAGTTAAGTAAAGGGCAGAAGACATGAACAGACATTTCTCCAAAGAAGACATACAAACGGCCAACAGACACATGAAAAAATGCTCAACATCACTCATCATCAGGGAAATACAAATCTAAGCACGATGAGATACCACCTCACACCAGTCAGAATGGCTAAAATTAACTCAGGAAACAACAGATGTTGGCGAGGATGTGGAGAAAGAGGAACCCTTTTTCTGTTGGTGGGAATGCAAACTGGTCCAGCCACTCTGGAAAACAGTATGAGGTTCCTCAAAAAGTTAAAAATAGAACTACCCTATGATTCAGCAATTGCACTACTAGGTATTTATCCAAAGGATACAAAAACAGTAATTAGAAGGGGCACATGCACCCCGATGTTTATAGCAGCACTATCCCCAATAGCCAAAGTATGGAAAAAGCCCAAATGTCCATTGAGTGATGAATGGATAAAGAAGATGTGGTACGTATATACACTGGAATATTATTCAACCATCAAAAAGAATGAAATCTTGTCATTTGCAACGATGTGGATAGAACTAGAGTATGTTATGCTAAGTGAAATAAGTCAGAGAAAGACAAATGCCATATGATTTTACTCATATGTGGAATTTAAGAAACAAAACAGATGAACATAGGAGAAGGGAAGGAAAAATAAGGTAAAAACAGAGAGAGAGGCAAAGCATAAGAGACTCAACTATAGGGAACAAACTGAGGGTTGCTGGAGGGGAGGTGGGTGGGGAGATGGGGTAACTGGGTGATGGGCATTAAGGACGGCACTTGTGATGAGCACTGGGTGTTATATGAAAATGATGAGTCACTAAATTCTACCCCTGAAACTAACACTACACTATATGTTAACTAACTTGAATTTAAATAAAATCTTGAAAGAAAAAACATAAAGATAAATGTTCAAAGATCCCACATCTACACAAATCAAACACATAATTTGCTATTTGGAGGGGCAAATATTATTATTGAATTCTCCCAATATTTATAATGTTCACATAACTCAATATCATGTCTCAGGTTTTAATGCTAATTTTTAGTTAAAACCTGTGTAATTTTTAAATGTTTTTTCATTAATCAGGAGAACTTCCAAATCATTCTATAAGTATGTTCAAGTTTTGGTTTTGTTGAAAACTAAAATAAAAAGGAAAAGGAGAAATTGGGAAAATATAGCTGAAAAAATTGACATACCAGTGTATTTCTAATATATGAAATGATTCTTTAAAGCAATTTCAAAAACACTAACATTCCTATTGGAAATAAAAAATAAACAACAAAACCCAAAAATTCACACACAAAAAAATCCAAATGACCTATCAATATATGAGAGTAATCAATCTTTTCAAAATAATTCATTTATTAATCCAACAAATACTTATTGAGACATATTTTGCATCTTTTTCAGACGAAAAAGCCAAATACCATTTTTCAGGTAAAAAAACGGTAGTTTTAAAAATATGATACTATTCAGGGTTGATACGAGTGTGGAGAAACGAGCATTCCATTATCTAAATGGGAGAATTTCAAAAGGGTGTAATATTTCTCCATGGCAGGTTAGCCACATATTTCAAAAGTCGTGCATTTTCCTTCACCTAGAAATTCTACCTCTAGGAATATATATTCAAGTAAATAATCAGAGATGTTCACAGGATTTATGTGTAATAATATTTATTGTGGCATTATTTATAATAGCTCCCAAGGAAACAAGCAAAATGTCAAACAATGAGAAATTGGTTAAATAAATCATCATATGTTTATACGACAACTAATAAAAGTCATGTTGTGGGAAAATAGTTAATGACATGGAAAATATTCTTGGCATGCTGACAAGTTTAAAAGCAAATATTAAAATAATATATATACTATCATCCTGATTTTCTGACTGCTTATAAATGCTTGAAAGTTCTCCTAAATATAAACAAATATACAGTTACATGTGAATAGACTCTTTACATATGATACTATAATATAAACTAAAATGTTGACAGTGATGACCACTGAGGGCAGGACTTAGGGGAGTCGTTAAAAATTTGTTTCCTCGTGCTTTTTCTATATATTCTGTTTTTTCCCTATTAAATAAACACTGCTTTTATAATAAGAAAAAAAGTTACAAAAACTGGATTTTTAAAATTAGGTCCTCGATAACCTATAAGTAGTTTCAGTATGGTATGAGGGTGGAAGATTTTTAAATTTGGGTAAGTAGTGGCTGTGATTTGAGGAAGTTAAGACAATGAATACAGACTGCATCTCAGAATACTTGGCATTTAAGTGCAGGAGGAGATCCAAGGATAGGTTTAGGGGGAGGTCAGGATAAGGGTAAAGAAGATATATATTCTAGTAATATACATATATAAATATATATTAATAATAATATATAATAATATATGGTATTATTATATAGCAATAATAATACACACACACATATATATGTTACTAGGATAAAGAGAAAAAGACATTGGAGAAAAATGTTTGTACACAGATTAAGGTCATCTAGAGATATAGTATCTTTCCTTATCCATGTAACTTTACCTATAGGTAGAACTTAAAGGAAAAAGAAAAATGCAAAATACTGTGCCAACACATAGTAAAACGTGTAAATATGATGACATGTTAGGTTGTACTGGTCAAGATTCTCAGAGAAACAGAACCAATAGAATATACATATACATATACAATAGAATGTATACGTACACACACACACACACACACACACACACACACACACACACACACATATATAAAGAGAAATTTGTTTTAAGAAACTGGCTTTCATGATTATGCAGGCTGGCCAAGTTCAAAATCTGCAGGGTGGGCCAGCCTGCTGGAGACCCAAGAAGAGCTGATGTTGCAGTTCAAGTTCAAAGACCAGGCTGCTGGCAGAATTCATTCTTGCTCAGGGGAGGGCAGCCTTTGTTCTATTAAGATCTTCAAATGATTGCCCACATTACGGGCAAAGTCCACTGATTTAAATGCCAATCTCATCCACAAAAAATCACCCTCACAGAAACATCCAAAGTACCACTTGGCCAAATTTCCTGGCCCCATTGAGTTGACACATAAAATTAATCATCACAAAAGTACTATGAAAAATGAAAATAGTTCTTCTGGGTAGCAAGATTGCGAGTTTTTCTTTCTTTTTTTTTTTTTTTTTAAGATTTTACTTATTTATTTGATAGAGAGACACAGCAAGAGAGGGAACACAAGCAGGGGGAGTGGCAGAGGGAGAAGCAGGCTTCCTGCCGAGCAGGGAGCCCGATGCAGGGCTCGATCCCAGGACCCCGGGACCATGACCTGAGCTGAAGGCAAACGCTTAACAACTGAGCCATCCAGGTGCCCCGTGAGTTTTTCTTAATACTGTCTTTAATTTTGTTACCTTAAAGGTTAAGTGTAATTTTTTAACAATTCATACACGCTGTTCAAAATTCAGAAGGGCTTCAACTTGTATAATGCCTCATCTTCAACCACATAACAGTTATGAGGTAATTATGCTATTTCTATGTTATCACTGACTCCTAAACTTCTTTTCAAACATCAGTCTGTAATTACATTCCTGACTGAATTTGAATATGTCCCATCAACATTCACAGAGTGGACATATTTAGTTACACATATATAAGCATATGGGACACTGGTATAAATACGTGCCATTAGTGTCTTTTGGGAAGCAGAAGTCAAGCAGCATGGGTTGTACCAGAACGTGACTACCAATCGGCTGTGGCAACTTGAACAATTATTCAAGGGACATGAGTCTGACAAACTACAAAAAACAAGAGGGACACTTACACACTAGCCTTAACAAGGGGTTTTAAGGAACAGATAGAATAACAGATTTTGCTTTGAAAATATAAAGGGGTCCAAAAAGAAATAAATATTTCTCCAGTGGTTTAGGGATAAAGAGGAATCAAAAAGATGTTAGAGAGAAACAGATTTTACTTTCAGTCTCTCTGTGCTTGAGTCGCTCATAAGCTAGTCAGAACTCCCAAACTGGTCAGACAATGTTATCCCTTATAACTGTCACAAAATCCTGAGACGTATTATTGCCACATTATAGATGTGGAAAATGAAACTCAGATTTGTTAAGGGACTTACACAAAGCTAATACATGTGGCATGATGCTTGCTGGAACTTTCCCGTTGCCCCACAACTGGTGACAAGGGCCCCCAGTGCATTCCAGGTTTTTTACAGTGGGAAGAAAAGTCAAAGTACAAACCATCCCCTCCTCACTCCAAACCTATTGAGCTTCTAGCCTAGGAGGAAGGGAAAGTTGTTTTTTGTTGTTGTTTTTTTTTTAAAGATTTAGTTGTTTATTTCAGAGAAAGAGAGAAAGAAGAGTGGGAGGGGCAGAGGGAGAGGCAGAGAAAGAATCTCAAGCAGACTCCACACTGAGCGCAGAGCCTGGCATGGGGCTCAGTCTCACAACCGTGAGATCAACACCTGAGCCCAAACCAAGAGTCAGACAGTCAACTGATTGCACCACCCAGGGCCCCAGAAGGGAAAGTTTTGTTTTGTTTTTTTAAGATTTTATTTATTTATTTGACAGAGAGAAACATAGAGTACAAGCAGGGGAAGCGGGAGGCAAAAGGGAGAGGGAGAAACAGCCTTCCGCCTGAGCAGGGAGCCCGATGTGGGGCTCGATCCCAGGACCCTGGGATCATGACCTGAGCAAAGGCGGACACTTAACCGACTGAGCCACCCAGGCGCCCCAGGGAAAGTTTTTTATACTGTAAGAGATTGGAGCTTTAAGTAGATTTGACTTTTAATAACTGAGAGTGACCAAAAAGTAACAGAATCTTTTCAAGATATCATGAGGTGAAAAGACAGAAAATGGAAGAAGTTTTCACATTTATATCCTGAATTGAGAACATGTGACAAACCAGTTACATTTGGGGGTGGGAAATGGAGCAATTATCCAGAATCCTTCAAGAATCTCCACATAGGCATAAATATGTATATTAGGTTCATCAAACAATTCTAGACATAAAATTGGAATGCGAAAGATACCACGTATAGAGATAAGAATAGCCAATGGAAAATATTTAAAGCTACACGTATTCTGAACAGAAATTACCTGTGGATTATAGTATTTATGAGGATGTCAGAAGATGTTTGGTGAATCTTCTTTTGTTGTCCCAGAATTGATAACTAGGGCCCCAGCCGTGGCTAAAGAGGCATCACGTACCTCACATTCCAAAGCCATAATTGTGATCAGACGTTGCCTTTCCAGGCTACTAAAAGGAGGCAGACTCAGCTCCACTACCACAAACCACTGCTTCGGGGGGAGAGAGGGATAATCACTGTTATGCGTCGTTAGTCTGGAGGGGCATTTTACAGCTCTTTCCTCCTCCTTCCTTACGGGAGCCTACAAGAAGAGGATTAATCTCCTATTCTGGACAGACATCTCCACAGGAAATCAACTTACTGTTCTGCCTACAGCTACGTAGGCAGGAGAAAAGAGAATGGACACAGATGGTAAGGTTGACAGAAGGGATGGCTACAACCTGAAACTTGACCTGATTATCTTCTTTCTCTGACAACTGAATGTAGAAACCACTGAACAAATCTTATTTCACTTTGTATTTAAGCAAGACCATTCCCTGGCAGAATTTAAATGCAAATGATTACGTTAGAATCCTTCTCTCCCTTGTGGGTCTCCCACTATAATTCAGGGACTCGTTTTTCAAAGGGACAGTTGGCATATCTAGTTGAGGAAACTAAGTCTCTTTTCATTCTCACCCCTTACATGTGAAATGTAAGCTAGGTAAGAGATGCAGACAAAGCTATATTGGTAAGGTATATATAATCTATAGATAATATCATATAGAGTCTAGTAGTGTGAGGGATATATTCTTCCCATTTGTAATACACACATACATATATAGAACCTTCCCATTAATCCTCTAGTCCCGGGATGCCTGGGTGGCTCTGTCGGTTGAGCAACCAACTCTTGATTTTGGCTCAGGTCTGATCTCAGGGTTGTGGGATCGAGCCCTGTGTTGGGCTCCCTGCTCAGTGGGGAGTCCGCTGCTGCTCCGCACCCCCACTCGCTCATGCTCTCTCTCTCTCAAACAAATAAGTCTTTTTAAAAAATCTTCTGGTCATATCATGTTTGTGAAAATCCATTTCAAACTGAAAATTTTTTAAAATACTGATTTAATTATGAAAGTATACTCGTAGAAAACAGCAATATTTAAAGATGAAAATTTTAAAAATCATAAACCTCAGGGATTCCTGGGTGGCTCAGTCAGTTAAGCATCTGCCTTTGGCTCAGGTCATAATCCCAGGGTTCTGGGATCAAGTCCCACATCAGGCTCCCTACTCAGCGAGGAATCTGCTTCTCCCTCTCCCTCTGCCACTCCCCCTGATTGTGCTCTCTCTCTCTCTCTCTCCCTCTGACAAATAAATAAAATCTTTAAAATAATCATAAACCTCTTCCTATTAATAACTACTTAACATGTTGGTAAAGGGAAAGATTGATTGTAGTGTTTTACTATATCAATATTATGCTATATGCAGTTTTATATCCCACTTTGAAATTCTTACTTATACACATATTTGTGCTTATGAATAAAAGACCTGGAAATAAATGTTTCTGAATGTAGAATACTATCTATAGCAATAATAGCTCTGGGGTTGGTAACATAAGATGCATGAAAAGTAATAGGTTTCCAGGTCAAAAAAGAGACCTTAGAAATTATTGAGTGATATTTAAAATATTTAACAAATGGTTATGATAAAATCATTGACCAATCAGAATGGACACTAGGCACAAATAATTGGTTTGTCTCTACACTCATGTGTCTGAGTAGTACTCCTGCATAAGAGAAGACAAAAGCCTTGAGAAGCCAAATAATCAAAGGTCACACTGATATTTGGCAACAAAACTATGATTACCATCTAAGACTCAATTTCCTGGCCAGGGTTTTTCCTACTATATCAAGTTGCCTCCTTATATGAAAGCTTTTTCAAATGTATAAGGTGCTATTTAAGTGTACATTCTAATTAATATTATGAACACGGTCAAATACATAGAAATTAGTATCCAGGCTCCAAGGTGCTATTAGGGAAAGCACATTTTTAAGAAAGTGTTTATCATAAAGAAATCTGAAAATCCCTTTGGCTTTTATTATAGATACATCACCTTATTCTATATAAATTCTTGTTGAAGGCAATACTCTTCAACTTTTTGTATACATGTAGTATTGCACAGTAATGTTATGTAAAATTTCAATTATAAAATTGTTCATGTCATGAATAAAATACATTTTTTCCAAGTTCTCTGTAAATTCATCTTTGACTTAATAAAGAAATATTTAGCAAAGTGTTTCTTTCCTTTCTAATTAAATACCAGCTAACTCATTCTTACATGTACCTGTGAATTTTTCCACTTGCAAGTATAATAAATATAGCAGGGGTTTATTTACTATGTTTCCTGGATACCTAGTCTGACAGAAGCAAACCTGATGCATTTTCAGGAAACAGTTCAAAGATTGTATTTATTGGACAAAGTTGACTGAACATCTGCTCTGTACCATGCATTCAACTAGGCGCTCAGTATAAAGGGGAAATAAAGTAAGGTCATCCTTGTCCTGGTGGAGCTTAACGTCTAGGACATTAAAAACAAACAAATAAACAAACTAACAGCAAACACTCTGAAATACTATGCAGATTGCGTAAAGTACCAGAGCTTTGGAGAACTTTCATCACAAACATTCTCCAGTCAGCATCGTTCTGGAAGGAAACATGTTCCAGTCATTTGATCTTATCTGCCCAGACAAATGCATAATAATCAACCCTCTGTGAAACTATTAGAACACACTGTAAAGGAAGTAAAGGAGGTAGGAGGTGCTGTCTGGGGGGGAGTTGAGTTGTAAATACTTCCTGTTATCCCTGATGCATTTATCAAATGAAAGTGGACATTTGAAACCATAAGCGGGATACTGTTGGGAGAGCTCTACGATAGTTGTCATGGGACTCTACTCTTGCTCGTGCCCTTCTGGGCGGTTCTTGAGCACATGGATAAATCAATGACACTTCAGTTTTTCATTTCCACAACTACAAATATGGTATTACTATCTACCAAAGTCTGCAGGATGATGAGCAGTAATAATAAAACTTGTAGGGGGTTTGCCAACTTCCTCCTAATCCATACTCGCATTTTTGTGTCATCCAAGTCGGCAACTTCTCCCCCCATCAGTCCTCTAATATAATCAGTCTGTGGCTTACCTTTTGAAATTGAGTCAATCTCACCATTGTTTAATGGTATTGTATACAGTAGTATATTTTCTAGTAACCAGTCAGAGCTAATAGCCTCCGTCAGATGGCCCTTCTTTATGGCCCCATGACACTGTTTCTCCTCTTCATACTATTTGACACATTGCATTATATTTGCTGACTTACTTGTTCATATCTCCCACTAGACATATATTCTGTGAAGGCAGCCAACATTTGTTTTGTTCACCATTGTGCATCATTCTTTCTCTAATGCCTAATGTGGTCTGGCACAGATAAAGAGCTTGGTATATATTTACTCAGTGAATGTGTGGATGGACAGTATGGCAGTGGACTCTGAATCCCTAGAGAATGGGGAGCATACATGTATCCCCAGCATCTTGCATCTTACCTAGAACTTCATAGGTCTTCCACAAATGTTCTAAATTGAAATGACAAAGTGGGTCAAGCTCCTTCAGATCAAAGATTTCGAGGTTGCTGGAACCTAACAGTACATGTTATCAGTTTCCAGGTAGTTGAGCAAGTACATTGTCCTATGAAAGATAAAAGTCAGAGCAAACTTAAGTTGAGGCCTGCAATAATAGTTCTTTGAAACTATCTGTGAGGTAAAGCTATATCGGGTGTTAAAACAAAAGTTTAAATCTGCCTCAGTTCTCTTCATTTCATGAAATTTGGATGGAGAAAAACTGCTTCCAAAGATTTATGGTTTTCCATCTAACAGATCCTTTTACAATTTAAAGTGAGGAAATTTCATTTTTCCCGCATATAAATATTCTGTATATTAAATGAACAATAAAAGGCTAATGTAATTTTCAGCTGAAGGTCACATTGCAGGGTTGTTAAAGGAAAACACAACCTTTAATAGTTGTACTAGGAAGAATTTCATGTAGAATAGCTCAAGACAAACTTGTATCCATTTAAGAAGCTTGCTTTTTCTTATTATAAGGAACTAAATCAGTATAAATTATATTTAAATTAACTCTTCTGTGAGGTCACTTTGCTCCTTGTGTTGCTTAAATTATTGCATATATATGTTCTTCATTCCCTTCTCCTTTATTTTACTGAGAAGGTAATGAATATTGTAAATTCAAAGCACATGACACATGCCCCACAATTAATTCTTTTCTTCCTTCCTTCCTTCCTTTCTTTTCTTCTTTCTCTTTCTTTCTTTCTTCTTTCTTTCTCCTTCTTTCTTTTTCTTTCCCTCCTTCCTTCCTTCTTTCCCCCCTCCCTCCTTCCTTCTTTCCTCCCTCCCTCCTTCCTTCCTCCCTTCCTTTTTTTTTTCTTTCTCTTTCTTTCTATTTAGAGAGAGAGAGTGTGTGCACAACCACGTGTGAGCAGGAGCCGGTGGCGGGGGGCGCAGAAGGAGAGGGAGAGAGAATCTTAAGCAGGCTCCATGCCCAGTGCAGAGCCCAACATGGGACTCGATCTCACGACCCTGAGATCATGACCCTGAACTGAAATCAAGAGTCAGATGCTCAACTGACTGAGCCACCCAGGCACCCCTCAATGCACTTTCTTATTAACAGAATCCTATTTTTTGTTCAAGTATCGAATGTCCCTGAGCAAGACAAGAGGTAGGATGCCTTATAAGCTCCAGATGTAAATCTTAATTAGGGTAAGAAAAACAGTAACTCAATCCCCTTTATCTATGATTGACTTAATCTTTGACAATAAATAAAAATATTTCTCCATTACCCCTTTTTCACGTATTCATTACTTCAGTGCTTATTTATTGAGTGCTTACTATGTACTAGATTAAATCAGGGAAACTCTGGTTGCAGATTTTATAGGATGCCCCATCCCAGGCGTCGGATATAGCCAATACTCTAATGTAAACTAAAGACTCCATGAAGTAATGAAATACTTAGCTGAATGATTTTTTTTAAGATTTTTTTTTTTAAAGATTTTATTTATTTATTTGACAGAGAGAGACAAAGCAAGAGAAGGAACACAAGCAGGGGGAGAGGGAGAAGCAGGCTCCCTGCCAAGCAGGGAGCCCATGTGGGGCTTGATCCCAGGACCCTGGGATCATGACCTGAGCCGAAGGCAGACGCTTAACGACTGAGCCACACAGGCGCCCCTAAGATTTTATTTATTTATTTGACAGAGAGAGAGAGAGAGCGAGAGCACGAGTAGAGGGAGTGGCAGGCAGAGGGAAAAGCAGGCTCCTTGCTAAGCAAGGAGCCTGATGCGGGATTCAATCTCAGGACCCCAGGATCATGACCTGAAACAAAGGCAGATGCTTAACTGATTATTATTTTTTTTTTTTAAGTAGGCTCCACTCCCAGTGTGGAGCCCAATGCGGGACTTGAACTCACGACCCCGAGATTAAGACCTGAGCTGAGATCAAGAGTCAGATACCTGACTGACTAAGCCACCCAGGTGCCCCCTGAATGATTCTTTATAGAATTATCTTGAAAAAGTTACACATCTTGAGTAGGAGAAATAAAGCCATGCAATGTCTAACAAAACTCTATATCAAATAATTTAAGTTTATTTTTCTAATGTTGTTTGTATAACACCAAATTGTTCTTACACTTTTATTGCCCCTGAATTACAGGTGTAGATATTTTATGCATTATCTCAAATAATCAAAATAGTTAAAATGAGGGGGTAAGATAAACATTTTAATTAGATAATCAGTGTATTAAGGGTTGCAGGTGCCAAATAGCACTTGAGATAAGGTTAAAAAAATTTAACTAATTGGAATTCAACTTAATTGATACCTAAGGGACCAAAAAAAGGGGGGGCGGCTAAAAATAGTTATTCACATGATAAAAGGTATAGCCCATAAAAAAGTTATGGCAGTCATACCAAAAATACCAAATCACACATGACCAAATTATGTAAAATAAATATTATTTAAAATGAGGATAAATTGACAGAAACAAAAATATAGCAGGAGGCGACACAATACCATCAGGCACAATATACACCGAGTAGAGACAAAAACAAAGATCCAGGTTGTATTTTCAGAATATAATTAATAATTAACAATGTTGAACAGGGGCGCCTGGGTGGCTCAGTCGGTTAAGGATCTGCCTCCGGCTCAGGTCATGATCCCAGGGTCCTGGGATAGAGCCCCACATCGGGCTCCCTGCTTAGCAGGGAGTCTGCTTCTCCTCCTGCACCCCCCCCACTCTCTCTCTCTCTCAAATAAATAAAATCTTAAAAAAAAAAAAAAGCCGAACAAATAGCTATAAATTGAATGTCATATTTTAAAACATATACAATGCCTCCTTGTCTAAGAACCATAAAGTATTTTCAAAAATTGGTCCCAAATAAAACTTCGATAATTTCCAAAAAGAAGAAATAGCAGAGGTCACTCTCTAGCTCAAATTTCTAAATAGAAATTAATATCGAGAACTAAAATAGGAAAACATTCCAACTACCTAAATTTTTAACCCCTTTTATAATTGGGTTAATTTGAGATGAAATAAAAATAAAATTATGGAACACTTAGGAAAAAATAAAATACACTATAACATTTCAAAAGTTTGAGATGCAACCAAACTGTAATAGAAATAAATCCAGAATCATAAGTTATATCTTTATTTAGAAAATAAAAATCTAATATGAAATGGGGATAATAGGTTTTGGAGAAATGGTAAAAAAAATTGTATCAAGGAAATTACAGGGTAAAAAAATACAAAAAAATTCAAAAATTCAAAATTGAGTAATTTTTTCTTTGAAGAAGCTAATATATGCCAGACTTCTGAAAAATATAACCAGAAGAAAGATAACACAAAATTCAAAATGAGAAAGACAGACAAGGTTTTTAATATTAGAATATATGATATGTGTATAAGTTTGTTCTAATTTTTTATAAAACATATAGCTTTACAGGAAAACATAAATTACCAAATTTAACTGAAGAAAAAGTAGAGAGTCTAAATAGACAAAAATAAAAATGGAGAAAGAATCTGAAAATGTAGTCCTTCCAGGGCAGGACTTCAAGGCAAACAGTTTACTAATAAATTCAAGGATCAGATAACTGTCATGGTATATAATCCGTTCAGAAAATAGAAATGTTTGAAAAACAACTCAGTTTATTTTGTTACCATATTATCAAATACATAAATAGACAATTTTCCCAAAACATTAATAAGTGCCTGTGTGTATTCAAAATTCTGGATCAGAGCTGTTCTAGGGATACAGACCTGAGTGATTCCTGCTCTCAAGGAGTTCAGAGACTAGGGAGGGAAGACATATAAAATCAAATGTTATAGTTAGCTAAACCCACTGCGAGCAGTTTGGCAAACTAAACAGTCTGAATGAAATTTCTAGCACAAATGTTGCATTACAGTGGTCACAGGAAAATAAGGAAAATCTTCAAAGGGCAAAAAAATTAAAAAAATAGTGAAATTACAACTGAAAGTGAGGGATAAGCAAGCATAAAATCTAGGACTATAAAGAATAAGTCTTGGGCCTCCTATAAGGAAGTGAAGTAGAATCTGAGAATCACCCATCAAGCTGAGATACTCGAGAGGGGACTAAAGGGGTCAGAAATTCATAGAAGCATCCGGCCCAAAGGTGAAGCAAATGCCAATTTTTCTTGGAGGGCAGTATGCTCCATTAGTTCCTCAGGACTCCCACAGATGATAATCAACCATGTATTATTTCAGAATAAAAATCTGCCAAATGAAGACTCAAGTTTCCATGTGTATCAGCAGAACAAAACACTGGATGTAGACCACCCTGAGCTCATATTGTATTTATCAGTTCATTCTGATTGCCAAATTCTATTTTCACCATTTATTCATCCACTCTCTTGTCAACATGCATTTGGCTTCTTTGTTTTTGCTACTTTGGACAGTTCTTATTTTCTTTTTTTTTTTAAGACTTCATTTATTCATTTTGAGAGAAAGACCGAGAATGCGTAGCGGGGAAGGGGAGAGGCAGAGGGAGAGGGAGAAGCAGACCACCCGCTGAGCCGGAAGACCGATGTGGGGCTCGATCCCAGGACCTGGAGATCATGACCTGAGCTGAAGGAAGATGCTTAACCATCTGAGCTGCCCAGCTGCCCAGCTACTTTGACCAGTTCTAAGGTAAACTTTAGTGAACATGTGTCCTGATACATGCGTGCAATAATCTCCCTTAGGTAAACACCCAGGAGTGGAACTGCTGGGTCAGCATACATGTGAATCTATCTTTAAGTTTACAAGATAATGACAACCTTTTTGTTTCAGAAATAGTTGACTGTGTATTCTTACTAGCAACAGAAGACATTTTGTGCAGCATTGCTATTGTCACTTTTAAGTTTTCACCAATCTAGTGAGTGCAAGATTATATTTCATTGTGGTCTTGGTTTGCAGTTCCCTGACTAATCAAGCTGAATATTTCTTACTGTACTTGTTAGCCATTTTGCTCCACTGTCTTCTGTCCACTTTTGTATTGGCTTGGACCTGGTTTCAGTTTTTATCCATCTGTTAAGCTAGTCTATTTCATTATTCTTGGACCACAGGACAAATTAAATACCCAACATTAGGAGGTCCCCAGTACACCATGTCTGGAAACTACTGTGGCATTTGTTCATGATGTTTGTTCCCTAAGCGTGGTGTGGCTTTCCCCTTCTCCAATGGACCTTCAGCTCAGAACAAATACCATCTGATCTTTGAAGATAACCCAAATCTGACAAAATTTGTCCTGTACACCAACAGCACTTAATTCATAGCACTCTAGTAAACCACATGTGTACAGTGATGCAGATGACTTTCTCCACCCTCTCTACTTTGAAAACAGAAGCTTCTTGATAGCAGGGACTGTGCTTATTTATCTCTGAATCTTCAAAAGTTAACAGTAGTTGGAACAAATGAGGCATTAAATGTTCAAAAATCAGAAGAGGATGACTTTGCTAATTTCAAAAACATTCTGTTCACATTGTTAAAAGAGAGGCATTACAGAGAAGATTTAAGTTCTTTCTTTAACAAACATTTGTAGTAAGGCATTTTATTAGTCAACTTCAGAAAATCTCAGTTCCACTTTCAGATACTTTATTGTGTTATCAATCATGTGACCCAGTTTAGGTTTGGAAAACATGATTACTTTAGGACTGGGTACTACTACCATGGGACTTACACAGACAAATATAAAGATTTCCTGTGCTCAAATAATTTGGTTATATTTTATAAGGAGCATAAAACATAAAAATAGCTATGTTACAAGGGAGGATATAAATTGTATTATGCAACTAGGAAGAATTGAGGCCATCACCAAAAATACAGCAAAAATAAATAAATAAATAAATAAACAAATAAATAAATAAAACCAATGCGTAATAAGTTAAATACTTAAGGAATAGATACATTAAATTGCCATAGAAATACTTTATTTCCATGCTCCACTGGCGTCTTAATCTTCATCCTCAATTTTTTTTTAAAGATTTTATTTATTTGAGAGAGACAGAAAGAGAACACAAGCGAGCGAGCGGGGAGGAGGGACAGAGGGAAAGGGAGAAGCAGACTCCCCGCTGAGCCAGGAGCTGGATGGGGGGCTCAATCCCAGGACCCCCAGATCATAACCCGAGCCGAAGGCAGACGCTTAACCCATTGAGCCACCCAGGTGCCCCCTTAATGATTTGATTCATGTTAAATTGGAGATTTAATAGGTACAATATCCATCCATCCACCTACTCAAATTCACTCATTCACACTCAACCAACAGAGAGGCATAAAAGTGTGCCAGAGTTTGCAGCTTCTTTTAAGTAACTGTTTTTTCACTTGGATGAAAGAAAGCTGAGCTTCTGGGACTGTCTCAGTGCCCTAGACATTTAATTAATACCAGAATAACGAACACACTTCAGTCTTTATGGAATAGGGGAAAGTACTTAGAAGTGAAATATCAGCAAATAGGGCCAAGAGGCCTCCATGGCAGAAGCAGTGTCATATAACGGTTAAGGACAAAGGGTGCGGGATCCAACAGAGTTGGGATCAAATCCAGCCTCCAGTTCTTACACACACGCCCCCCATTATCAGTTTCCTCATCTGTAAAATAATCATAACAAATACTTCATAGATTCGCTGGAGAATCAGAAGCAGTAATGGAACACACAGTGTTCCAAAGTGCCTGAGCCCCCAGTAAACGGTATAATGCCAGCCTCCGCTGAGGGAATACTAGAAATGTTCCAAACTGAGCTCGGTTCTCGCCTCGCCCCACTAGCGGCCCCTGCCGCGCCGCCCCGCGGTGGGTCTCCCCGTGTTCGGCCCCTACAGCCGCCTCTGCAAAGCGCCCCAAATGGCCGCCGCTTGCTCCGGGTTTCTAGGCGGCAGCGCGGAATCACTGAGCAAGGGGACCCGCGACTACACAGCTATCTCGCCCACACCATTTGCGCCGAATTTATTAGAACGCGGCCCTCCACTCATCTCCCTCCTACAGCCAACCCCACGGGCAGCTCAGTAAAGGGCCTTTACTCGAAAGCTAGGGCTTATCTCCCGGCTGCGACCGGGTCACACGACACTGCCTCCCGAGCAGCAGCAGGATGCTGCCCCGCGCCCCTGGCCGCACTGCGGGCTAACTCCTGCATCTGCGTGGTCAGGGGTTCGAGCACCGCCGCCGGGTACTCGGGCCGGGACGCTCACCCGCTCCTTGCCGCTATCAGTGCAGCGCGTCCCCGGTAGAGCAGCGGCCGCGAGCTAGGCCCCGCCTTCGATTTCGCCCGCGCTTTGCCGCCTTCATTCGGCGTCTGAACTTGGTCACCTCCTGCTCAAACGTCAGCAAAGAAATAAAATATTCACTCGGCAGCACTCCAGAGCGCCACACCAGGACAGCACTTGGCACTTTCGCGCCATCCCACTCCCGCGTTCTGAGGGGGCGGATCTACGGCGAGGAGCCGCCCCCTCTGTCGCGCGACCCTCCGATCCAATCGGAGGCAGCATCAGCTAACCCTAATTTGCATAGAAGCTTCTCTATATAGGCTCAGGGACAGAGGCCTCCGCTGCTTAAAAACCATGCGCTACTTATGCGTGGATACCTCCTTACCCCAAGTGGGACCCAAATTCTAGACAGGATCCCAGTCTGCATGTGCACATTATAGCGAGGTCCCTACCTGGCACCGCGCTCTCCGGACTACGTCCCAGGGGAGCGGCGCTGGATCCCCACTGCGAGCCCTACGGGTCATACCTCCCCCTCCTAAGCCCCAAGCCCGCCGTCTGCAGTCCGGAGCCACCCGCCAGGGCAGGAACTTCCACGGCACAAGGCAGGGCTTCATCTGACACACCTAGGTCCCACATTCACACAGTAAATAGAAAGTGTTGGCTCTTTTCCTGACGTTCTGAGGGCCCTTAAAAGGGCCTTTTAGGGATTTGAAGAGAAGCCGCAGAGACTGCTCAGCCGCCGAAGCCATACAAGGTGCGGCCCTGGCGTTTCAGCGCGTACACCACGTCCATGGCGGTGACCGTTTTGCGCTTGGCGTGCTCCGTGTAAGTCACCGCATCGCGGATCACGTTCTCCAGAAAGACTTTCAGCACTCCCCGGGTCTCCTCATAGATGAGCCCAGAAATGCGCTTGACACCACCTCGGCGGGCGAGCCGGCGGATGGCGGGCTTTGTAATGCCCTGGATGTTGTCCCGGAGGACCTTCCGGTGGCGCTTGGCGCCTCCCTTCCCCAGCCCCTTACCGCCCTTCCCGCGACCAGACATCCTCCCGACCCAGAGAGCCAGCAGCTAATGGTCGTGGAAGCGTAGACCAGGGCTTATATTTCCTGGTAGCGGACCTGTTTGAAAACCTCAAGAAAGTGGGCGGAGCTCTAGGCCCCAGGTGATTTTTGTCTTTCCTCTAATAATGAGTGAAGGAGCCGTAAGCAGAACAAGACTGGTATTTGTTGTTTGATTTCTTGGGAAAACTTTTATTTTTGCCATAAAACTGAGGAAAGAGTCAATGGAATTTATACTGCTTTTTCTCAACGCTTAAATAAAAATAGACCAGATCCTTTTGGCGCTCGTTTCCTCCCTCCCCTCCCTCCTTCCCATCTCTCCCCGACTCCCATCTCTCGCGCGCGAATTCTAATTATTTTTCAAAAGGAATGCGTCCATTAACAAACCCGAGGTTCTCACATCTCCCACTTACAAATTCAAAGTTCTTAAAAATAATGATGCCACGACGGTAGCTTTAAAGAGTGATTTCTACTGCAAATCGCCCATCAGGAGGCTCTCAATCCTTTCTTAAGATAGAATCCCTGAACAAATATGAAACTTTCAGTAACGTCACCGCTCTAGGATACAGGACTCTGTCTTCCCAAAAGGGTTTACTGCAATAAAAGGTAGCGGTATTTAGAGGATGATTCATAACTCTTTGTCAAGCATTTAACATCTGGAGGAAGGAATATTTTAGTAAATTGTGCTCCCTGTCCCGAGTCTTGAAAGATAAGCTTTTCCAGGAAAAGCTTTGTAGTAAATATTTGTATGTGTCTGAATGCTTATAACTTACCCATCCTTACCCATCTGCATAACACAGAAAGTACTTTTTATTGTTAAAGATAAATTAAAAGAGCCCTCAGAGGGGCGCCTGTGTCGCTCAGAAGGGTTAAGGGTTAAGGGGCACTCTTGATTTCAGGTAGGTCATGATCTCAGGGTCATAAGATTGAGACCCAGCGTGCTCCCCACCACCCCAGCCGGGAGTCCGTTTGTCCCTCTCCACCTCCCTCCCTGCTCCTCCACTCACTTGTCCCTCTCCACCCCCCTCCCTGCTCCTCCACTCTCTCTCTAAAATAAGTGACTCTTAAAATAAAAGATCCCTCACAATACTGTTTGTATGGCTGCAAAAAATCCTGAATAGTCATATTGTACTACATGATTTTCATCTTTGACTCACAGGGAAGAAGAAAGTCTATCAGATCTGGAAGAGATCGGGATTCTTATAATGGTAAATTGGTTGATTATATTTACTAACACTAAAAAATCGAGGTTAGAACAAATTTTTCAAGTTAGAAATCATTCTTGCTTACAAGAATAAAAGGAAAAAGTGTTCAAAATAATAACAATAATTGTTAAAAATTTCCCTTGATATAGGCAAAAATTTAAGCAAAATTTGCAAAACTCATATCAGGAACATGTTAATAACTGCATCAGAAACTTGTATGTCCATTTATTTAACTCATCTAGCAGTTATTGGATGCTTACTAATGTATTTAATCTTCAAAATAACACTTTGGGATAGGCTCAGAGCTTACCCAAGTCAACCGGTAAGTGGTAGAGCCAGGATTTGAACCAAGGCAGTCTGGCTCCAGGATGACTGACTTAATCATGACAATATGCTGCTTCTCAACTCCAAAGACATTTATTGAGTTCCTACTATATATAGGTTAATCAGTGTTCTAGGCAATAAGGACATGTACAGAAATCGCTGAAAATGATTTCAGAAATCAAATCTTTATTAGGATGGTGGGAGGGTAAATTTTACTTTTAAAATGGTTACTATAATCTCCATAAAATGTCGCTTATTTTAATGTGTTTACAACACATAGCAGAGTAATTGTATAATTATGGGAAATGTTGAGGTAACTGAAATTACATCAATGAATTAGTAAAAAATAATTTCTAATAAAAAAAACTTATTTTGTTCCAAATGCTATGGCTCTGCAATTTGGGTAAGGACAGTTGCTCCCGTTCTTCTTTAGTCTTTTCATGACCTCTGAGCATCGCATGTGCAGTAGAGGGCTGGAAAAAGGGACAGCCAAGTGCCATCACAATGTCTTACGCGACCTTATTTACCTCCGGGCTCAGAGTCGCCATGGAGAACATGATCAGCAGCGCGGTGACCACTAAGGAGTAAGCCAAGACCAAGACTCCGTGCCTCAGAGACTGATCTTGCAGCCTCTCCCTGGAATCCAGAGAGTCTTTTCAGGCTCATAATCTCAAAAGACAGGAGATGTTAAGTTTTGGCTAAGCGAGCTTGTTCTGCAGTCTGTGAAGAAAGCATTCACATCTAGTGTAGCACTAGTTTCGCAGTCCCTAGAAGCTAAGATTGGCAACCTGTGAACGGCAGAACTGCTCGGGGAGTCCAGTGTCACCTGGTCTGGTTAAGAAAGTTCAGATGGCCAGTTCAGTGCGAGGCATCTTTTGGAGCCAGCTCCCCACACTGCTGGGTAGCAGCAGTCGCATCTGGGTTTGCAGGAGACAGGCGCTTGTTTAAAGAAACGGCAGGTAGAGGGGTACTGTTGCCTACAAGCGCGGTGTCTGGAGTCAGCTAAGCTGGCTAAGGATGCTATATAACGTGAGAAAATCCACCTAGGGGGCACAGCACCGTGGGACGCAGCACCGGAGGGCTCATCTTGCGACCTCAATTGCTTGAGGCGTTTCTTGCTTGAGTGTTTTTGTACTTGCATGGGTAGCTCTTCCGGATTTTTCAGTTTCTAACCGTGGTTCCTTAATTCTTAAGACGTTCTTGTCCCAGGAGCGAACTTGGACGTTGAAATCTCAGAGCCCAAAAAATTCAACGGAGGCCCCAAATGCGGAACGGTCCGGTCCTGGGTATTCATATGAGAGGCTATGTAAATGAGGGCTAGGAGTTTGCTCTTTTGACTGGACAGAGCTGGAGAAGGCGGTCCCTCTGCCAGCAGCTCTGGTTGGGAGCAGAGCCTGCCTGTCATTGGTCAATAGAGCCGAAGATGTTGCTGCGCCCAATGGGAAGGCGCTGCCTAGTGTCAGCAAAGTGATAGAGGCAGTTCCGGTGTTGGTAAATTACATTCACCTACTGAGAACCGTGTCGCTGTGTTTTTCCTCTCGCAGGAGTTTTAGGCGAGAGGTAAACATGTCTGGTCGCGGAAAGCAGGGCGGCAAAGTGCGGGCCAAGGCCAAGTCTCGGTCTTCCCGCGCGGGCCTGCAGTTCCCGGTGGGCCGAGTCCACAGACTGCTGCGCAAAGGTAACTACGCGGAGCGAGTAGGCGCTGGGGCGCCGGTGTACCTGGCTGCGGTGTTGGAGTACCTGACGGCAGAGATCCTGGAGTTGGCTGGCAATGCGGCTCGTGACAACAAGAAGACCAGGATAATCCCTCGCCACCTGCAACTCGCCATCCGCAACGACGAGGAGCTAAACAAGCTGCTGGGGAAAGTCACCATTGCTCAGGGCGGCGTCCTGCCCAACATCCAGGCCGTGCTGTTGCCCAAGAAGACGGAGAGTCAGAAGGCGAAGAGCAAGTGACCCTGACGCCACCACAGGGGAGCTGGCTTCCCCAGCAAAGGCTCTTTCCATAGCCACCCCGCAGTATTTTTCAATATACTCGATGTCATGGAAGTCTGCCGCGATCTAGTGGGGAGGTGGGTGGCGAGGGGCCCGCCGAGTCCGGGGCCAATAAAGTCGGTGAAAATCGTGTGGTCGAGAGAGCTATGTAGTCTCGGGGACCTTCCGGATGACCCGGGGGGCAGCCAGGAGACCTCTGGAGCAGGTACTGGGGGGTTGGTTTCTGCCGCTTTGTGGACTACTTTGGTCCGCACCCTCGAGGTGTTTTGTGGGCGGTCAAGGGAGACCATGAAGGACCCACTGGCTGGAGGTGGGCAGAACTGGGATCTCTCCCTACTCGCCTTAATGCAAAAGAGAAGCAGACTAGGGTGCGGGGGCGTCAGGGGGATTATTTTTACCTGTCATTCTCAGGGCCTTCACTCCTGTCTTGTCTGGGCTGTTCATGGGGACCCAGTTCTGAAGACGCAGTGGGGGCTAGCTGGTGTCGCGCAGGAAGGTGGCTCTCTGGCCATACTTTTCAAAAAGTATGGGAGTAACTTTCCGTCTTGGAAGAGTGTTCTGATGACACAGTGCCCAACAGATTTTTCGTAGCCTAATAGCTGTTGTGTTTTCATGTTTTGGATATCAGATATTTCTATATACACATTTATGTTCCCATTTCTTTAAAATGAAGGGAACATCCAGTAATATGTGTAATATAGAAGCATGAGTCATAAGTAAATATGTTCCCCCCGACACTCATGTTGCATAACAGTGCAGTGTCTTTAGTCATACATTACTTATGCTTAGGAGCTTTTAAGAGATTTTTTCATGATGGTCTTGTCTCCATCATATTATACTCCTTTGGAAATGTAATCCGTTTGATTTTGCTTCCTAACAACAAATAATCTGCTTGAAGTCTCATGTTCATTCCCTCGTTAGCCTGGAGTAATGACCTCATTCCAACAGTACTGTGGGGGTAGCATTGCTTGATTGTACAGCACTGCTTTCATAAACATGAAATGTGAGAAAATGTAAGGATAAATGACTTAAGTGCCGGAAGTTACACATTTCAGATCCGGAATCCACATTTAAAAGTTAAATAGCCATCTTATTCTGTCCTTAATTGACCCTTCCATTTCACCCTTTTCTACAAGCTTCATCCTGGCCCACAGGGCCCACGGCACAGATCCCAGTTCAGATTTCACATCTTTGGTGTCATCTTTCCTATGAGTCAGAGTTGAAGTCTTCCTGAAAAAACATTATGGTATTTCTTCATCCTTAGTAGTGGGTGGCCCATTTTCCCAAGCGGACTTTCTTTATTTCTTCCCCAGTATTTATTGAGCT
Source organism: Halichoerus grypus (assembly GCF_964656455.1). Classification (NCBI taxonomy): domain Eukaryota; kingdom Metazoa; phylum Chordata; class Mammalia; order Carnivora; family Phocidae; genus Halichoerus; species Halichoerus grypus. Next base: position 89,327,318 of record NC_135717.1, read on the forward strand.
CTTCAGTATGCCATGCTCAATACCAGATGATGGGAGTACCGCTGTGAATAAGGCCAACTAGATTTCCACTCTCTTGGAGCTCACTTCTTTTTCTTGGTACCTGATGACAGAACAATGAACAAATAAGTTAATATCGGAGAAAGGATTCACCTTCAGCTTCCATCAATACTTGTGTCTCCCTGCTGCTTATGCAGTGAATGAATGTTGGGATTACTTCCCCACGTGGTCATCTTTTTGAGGTGTACAAAGATCAGGCTACACGTACCTCTGTTAGGAGGCAGATTATTGCTCCCAAATTCCTGAGGAGAATAGACCCCAAGGCTACCATGGGCAACAGGTGCCAAGATGTCCACAGCTATTTATTGCACTCCCACCTTCCATACGGAAGGCTTCTTCATATGTTAAACAGTCCTAATGCCAATTTTGAGGACTGAGACTGTTCATTTATATACACATTAGGCATATATTAGGTGCTGAATAAATTAAAAGAAGCTCCATTTCCTACAAGATATGGGCTTACTCTTATAGGTTAAGGTATAGGTCACTGTAATTAATAGGATTTTGTTTTGTTTTTATTTTTATTTTTAAAGATTTTTTAATTTATTTATTCATGAGAGACAGAGAGAGAGAGAGACAGAGGCAGAGGGAGAAGCAGGCTCCCCACGGAGCAGGGAGCCCGATGCGGGACTCGATCCCAGGACCCTGGGATCATGACCTGAGCCGAAGGCAGACGCTTAACCGACTGAGCCACCCAGGCGTCCCTTGTTTTGTTTTTAATGCTCAATCGTTAAGACAGTTCTCCATATTATCACTTTGGGGACATGGTGCGCAGTGGAGAAAAAAAATGTATATATATATATATATATATATATATATATATATATAATATGTAGATATCCAATGCTGGTTTTAACATTTAAGTCTTAGTTTCCTAAAAGATTTGAGGCACCTGAAAGATTATTACTAAAATAGTAACAAAATAAGAACAAGGATCACTAAGACATTTATAAGAAAAAGGCATTTTTCCTTTCTCTCTGAAGATTCAGAGTTGTCTGTCTAAGCCTGTTACCCGAGGAGCAAGACAGACATGATAGAAAGTACAATGACTGCCCCCTTACCCACACCACCTCCACTGCCCCAGGGATTCTGTTTCCTCTCAAATCCTCCCCCTGCCACAAGTTTCCACAGGTCTTTCACCATTTCTGTTTTTGAGGGTTTTTTTAAAAACCTGAATAATTTATTGGCAGTTAAAGATGCATACCTCCTGCAAAATCAATTCAGCCTGTGATCCTTGAACAAATAGTTCTTGCCAAGATATGATTGTTAATTTAAAAGGACAATATTTCTTCAAGCACAAGACCACAAAGAAGACTTAGGACAGAACTGGGTGGGACCTGAATTCTGGTTTTTTTTTAATACATTTATAATCCATAGTTGTATTTATAGACACACATACTCTTTCCTGCCAAGATAAGCCATTCGTGTGGCAGGCTGTGACTTGGGCAGGATTTGTGCTTTGTTTTTCCTGTGGGGCCAGTCTCATCTTCGTGTCTATGAGAACTGGTCTGTTCAGTTTTGTCTGCCTGGAACCGAAAGGTTTAGTCTGGCCCTATAATTGGTGATGCCTGGCCTACGATATGCAAACTCTTCACAAATGGCCCTGGAATGTCATATACCATGGTGTCTAAGGACTCCAGCTCTCTGGAACAACACTCAAGTTCAAAGCCACTCTGCTCCTTACTACGTAGATGATTTTGGAAATGTTACTCAATTTCCTTAAACCTCAGTTTTATTTATTAAGTGGGCATAATAGTAGAGTTTACATCAGTGGATTTTGCAGAGGATTCATTGAGTTACTGTGAATGAGGGCACTAGAGTTCCCCATGTAGAAACATGTTCAGCGAATAGTAATTATTCTTATTTTTATGTGCAACTGGATTTACAGTGGGTTGCAACAATTCTGGGACCTACTAAAATAGAAAAACATGGCATTCTAGCAGTCCTGTGATTTTTCTGATAGCAAACCATAAAAACAAGTTTAATGGCTGTTTTACTAATTATAGGACATCCACAACCAATCTGTAACAGGAAAGAGAGTAATAAATGGTTAAAGCTTGTTAACCGTTCAGGTTAAAACCTTAATTTGCATTTCCCCCCTCCCTAAAGACGACCTAGTTTGGAATTAATGGCTTACGTACACCCATACACGGAACCTTTTGATTCAACAATTTATTGAGTATATATTATGTGTGAAACCTATGATTGATACCCAGCTGTTCAGAAAAGTGATTATAACAAAAAGGTGATTACAGTATAGCAGCGTACATGTAAAGAAAGGGAGATGCCCAGGGTGTTACAGTAACAGGGAATGGAAGCACCTGTATCCCTCAGCCTGGTGGGGAATGGCACCTGAGATAGGTCTAGGTGTGCGAGTTAGCCTAACATGCTAGAGTGTTCTGGACAGAGAGGCAGCATGCACCAAGGCACAGGAGTCAAAGGACAGTGGCTGCAGTTGGATGTGAGAGAATCTAGGGGATAAGGCCGTTGGGGAGTCATAACTAAAAGTCGGCATCCAGAGGGAATATACATACACAGAATATATGTATAGATGTGTAAGCGGATGTATAGAAAACAGCCCAGCTGAACAGGGGATGTGGGGATCCATGAGATCTGATGGACTGACAGAGGAATGGGAGCCACTGAGGACATGGAGGGAGGACGTGGCCCAAGGAGAGAGACTCTGTCAAAGGATGGAGATTTCTCACGGTTTGGATCCCTGCACTCCTGGACACCCCCTAATTTGCTTGTATTTTGCCGTATAATTAGAAAGTGTTCTTTGAAAGTTATTACATTCTCCTATCCAGGAAATGCTGACAGGCTGGCTCAGCTTACTAATGGAGTTGGAATGGATATGCTTTTTTACCCTTTGCGTTTTCATGTGGCATATGCAGAAGCTCGGGGTATATATGGTGACAACAAGAGCATTTTTTTTTAAAAAGCTGAGAACAATGTTGGTAAAGAACCCTTTAAAAATATGTCCTTTATTATCATTCCATTTAGTTGAATAGTTTTTTTACATGTTTTAATTTTAATTGAAGTTTTAAGTAAGTTTTAATTTTAAAGAAGTTATAGAAACAGTGGTGACTTATTAACTCAGAAAACCAATGTAGTTAATTAATTAATTAATTTACTTTCTTAAGGAAAGGTATATTGCTTATAAGTATTATCTGTAGAAAGTTATAGTGATTTTTATTGAGGTATAATTGACAACATTTTCAGGTATATAACATAATGATTCGATATTTGTGTATTTTTCAAAATGATCACCATGGTAAGTCTAGTTAACATCTATCACCATTCATAGTTCCATTTTTTTTCTTGTGATGAGAACTTTCGAGATTTACTCTCTTAGCACTTTCAAATATGCAATACAGTATTAATAATGATAGTCACCATGCTGTACATTACATCCCCATGACTTCATTATTTTATAACTAGAAGTCTGTACCTTTGACTCTCTTTACCCATTTTGCCCAACCCTCCCAATGCACCCCCAGCTCTGCCTACCACCAATCTGTGGTCTGTATCTAGGAACTTGGTGTGGTTTTTTTTTTAGTTCCATATATACATGAGATCATACAGTATTTGTCTTTCTCTGACATATGACTTATCATAGTACCCTCTAGGTCCATCCATGTTGTCAAAAATGGTAAGATGTCATTCTTTTTTATGACTGAATAATAGTTGTGTGTGTGTGTGTACCACATTTTCTTTATTCATTCATCTATTGATGGACACTTAAATTTTTTTCACATCTCAGCTATTGGAAATAATACTGCAATGAACATAGGGGTGCATATATCTTTTTGAGTTAGTATAATGTAGGTATTTTCAAATGTTTAAAACAAGAGAAATTTGACCCAAACAAATCAAATTTTTTTTTTTAATTAGCTAATGTTTAGTTTCCTAAGGGAGGGAAGTGGACCTAAGAGAAACAGAAAAAAACAAACAAAAAAGCCAAAAAAAAAAAAAAAAAAAGGAAAAAGAAAAAAAGAAGAAAGAAGAAAGGGAGCCAGCTGGCTTTAGGCAGATATGAAATCACCACTGTAAAGCTTTATTTTGTTTTCTCTATAAGGAGAGGAAAGAAAGTTTAGGTGTTGAAAACAGATTTTAACATACACATACAGAAAAGAGAATGGCAGCACTTTTGGATAGTAACATGGGTCCTTGATAATTTTATCAAGCCATGAAGTTAAAAAGCCAATACTCCTTGACTCTAATTTATGGAAGTGAAGGAGGGATAAGCCCTGTATTCAGTTATCTATTTTTTAAAGACAAATCAGACCAACCAGTCTGCTCATGAGGGTTTATTTGCTTTCTCTTTTAAAGTACTTCTCAATGAACTATCTTGTTCGTGTCGAAAGCCCATGTAGCAACTGCAACTCTAAAACACCCCTGGTGAAATTGTTTATTAGGGAGAGAGGTGTACAAATTCCTGTGAAAATGAGAACACGTGAAGGAAGCAAGTGGTTGGCCTGGAAGAGGTGCAGTTTGAGATTGTGAAGGCTAGGAAAAATAATCTGGTTTATAAAAATGGGTAATTTCTGATCCGCATAACTTGGCCAGGGGCTAGTCATCCCCAATCATAGGTCCAGACAGACAACTAAATGGACCAGTCCTCAGGGACACAAAGACAAGAGTGAGGCAGAACTCTTTCTCTGATTGAGAAATGGCGACCCAAAGCCAAGTTTGCCCTAGGATCGCTGGTCTGAAGAGCCCTGAATGCCTCAGTCCTCGGGAGGTTAGCTCGAAAACAGACTAGTCAGACTTCTGTCCACTCTCTCCCTATGGACCTTGCCTCTTAGGACAACACGAAATATCAAGCAAGCTAACAAGCAACGAAAGCAGAGAATAGAAGACTGAAAACAATTTCATCAAAGAATACTAATGTGATCAGACAATCAAAAAAAAAAAAAAAATTCCAAGAGCTCTTCTTCCAGGGGAAACAAAATTAACTCAACACTGAAGCTTCAACAAAATATAGGGACTCAGTTCAGCATGAACTGACCTCCCAGCCCTGAGCAGGTGGCACCTTATCCAGAGAGAATCACAAGTGGTCTCAGATGTGTACAGTCTTACTGAGTTGAGAGTCCTGGTCCAAGCAATGGGAGCTTCAGCTGAATCTATATTTTTGTCTGTGCCCTCCAGCAAACACCACGAGGGATACACCCATAGTTGAACAAATTGGGGTTTTGCTCTTTGCAGCATGGAAGACACACACTGTGGGGCAATGTGGGTGTCTCACTAAGAAGATGTTAGAAAAGATTTATTCTAGATTTTCGGTTTTGTTCGGTTTGTGTTAGGGGCATTGCCTATGATTGCATGCTGCTGTGGGTAGGGGTAAGTCTATGATTTGGTAGCTTAATACATATAATAAGGTGTAAAGAATGAAGTGAGGCTATAGCTGTAATTGGTGAATCTGGCTAATGCACATCGGGCTGTTTGGGCATTTTTGTGGTGTGGATAACATTTGTGCTTTTTGGGTTCAGAACATGATTACAGAGTAGTCTTGGTTTTCTTTTGATTTTTCACGGGCACAGAATGGCCTTGTCTGGTGTTGCAGTGCTGTGACATTGTTTGTGTTCCACGGGACAGCATGACACCTAGCAGCACCAAGGCCTGGCTGAGAGTCCAGGCCCGTTACAGGCTGTCATGGGCTGCCTTCCTCTTTGTCAATAGCTAAAGAAAAAATGGAACACCCAGAAGAGGGCCTGCGGAGCCGTGGAAGTAGACAAGGACATCTCAAGACAAATGTTGGCAGTGTCCAAGCACCGTGCAAAAGAGAGAGAGCTACCGTCTATGGGTATTTCTTTTTTTTTTTTTTTAAAGATTATGTTTATTTATTTGAGAGAGAGAGAGCACAAGAGGGGGGAGCGGGAGAAGCAGACTCCCTGCTGAGCAGGGAGCCCGATGCGGGACTCGATCCCGGGACTCCAGGATCATAACCTGAGCCGAAGGCAATCACTCAACCAACTGAGCCACCCAGGTGCCCGTCTATGGGTATTTCATTTCTGTACTTCAAACATCCAAATCCTCGAGCGACATCCTCTTGTTTTCATGTTCGTCAAGGAAATTTTTAATCTCGAATTTATCTTTTTGTGTCTTTGTATAGGGTAAGAATGTTCTGGTTTCTTTAACGTGATAATCCATGTACTGCTAATCGTAAATGATGTTTTAAATGTAAGTTTATATTTTATTTATATATACTTATATATAATTTTTATATATTTAAGTGTATATATTAAGTAAATACCATGACCTCACTTTCCTCCCGTCTTCCAATATCCTGCTCCCCATTGCCCAGCCCAAATACAAATCGCTAAGTTTTTCTGATTTGAATTCATGTCAGAAAAAAAACATTCAACTCAATAAAAATCTACACATTTATTTATAAGCTTGCGAAGCCTCCGTTTTTTCATGCATAAAATTGGATGATCAGATCTATGCCTATAATGAAGCAGTTGGTGACGAGTGTATGGTAAGGGCTCAGTAAATTACTGCGATTGTTATGATCATTACCCTATATTTTCTACGTGGCTTTTTCTCTTTCCCTTTTGTGTTGCCATATCTCTGGGTCAGTGTTGGTGATCTGTATCCCCTACCTGCCTACTCCCTCTGCCTGTTTCAGGTTTCCATGAGGTTTTCTCCCTGGGACCTCAACCTGAGCTTGTTCCACACTAGCCTGGTTCCCTTCGTTCTACTCCTCCCTCCCTAGGTCTGAATTTCTGCTCCGTTCATGGTGTACTCTGCGCAAGTTATTTAATCACTCCGTGCCTCCATGGACACATCCGTAAAATGAAGGAAATGACAGTAGCTGCCTCACCGGGTTGAAGGAAGGACTGAATAAATTAATGCACATAAGGCAGAAATACTAGGGACTACATTCTGATTTCTCTTGCTGTCTCATCCCCTGTATCACACGGATGACCCAGGCTTGTGCTTTCTGTCTCTGAACTGGATCTTCAGCTCCTCTCCTCCACCCTCCTGTGCTAGTCCGAGTGGTCTCCTCATGCATCTCCCAGCTCTGGTCTTTCACCCTGCAGCCAGCCTACCCCCCTGCATCACAGCCCTGGCCTCATTCTGAAACACAAATGTCATTCTGGAAGCGCATTATATTTACCATGTGCCAAACTGCTCCTGAGAAGTTTTATGATGTTAACTCATTTGTTATCTGTGTTCAGTGACTTCTCCCTCTTTCATAGAGTATTTATTTATTCCATAAATCTTGTATTTATTCAATAAATCAGGAGCTCAATCAGCCAGGATCCTGTCAGGAAAGAGATGGCATGCCCAGATAGGGTGATTTGAGAAATGTAATAATGGGATTATTTACAATGATGTGAGTAGTGTGCAGGGAAACCACAGGGAAGGAGGTTAGGGACAGCTGGGCTCCATGACCACCCCTGGGCTTGATGGAGTGAAAGGAGGGAGTGTTCACCAGACCTGGTAGGAGAAGGTTGTATGGTAGCATGACAGGAAGAATCAAGGGGGTCTAATCTAAGACAGCCATTCAGGTTCCCATGACCTCATTTTCCTCCCTTCCTCCAATATCCTGCTTCTCATTGGCCAGCCCAAGTGAAAGCCAAACGACAGAAAAGGCCCCTGATGCAATCGCTACAATTCAGCCTCCTGGGGCCATAGAACAGAGTGGAAATATGTAAAGAGAGGGGCTCTGGAGGGCCAGACCTCTTAGCCATCCAGACACGAAGTGGGTAGGCACCCACTGCCATAGGGGAAGAGGGGAACTGGGCCTTGCGTAGCGTGACAAAGATCACCCCCCCTCACAAAACCCTTGACCTACAGAGAGGGCTAGCAAGAGCAAACAGAGCAGATGAGATCCCCATGGTCCTGAAGCTTTCACAAGAGTAGAGCTTAAATTAAGTCTATAAAACTTAGAGATTCCAGCCTATTCTGCCATTTTTCCATATATATACCACTCACCAGCCATACCAAGCTACCTCCTGTCCCTTCCAGCAGCAGATGCAGAAACACAGGGAACTCACACCCATTCTTCTTTGCTTCAGCCCCTTGAGTAGAACTAACCCCATGTTTAATTTAACTGCAAAGAAGTTTGGAAATTGTAGAAGAACCGTTGGAAAATTTTAGTGAGTACCACTGTCTGTCAGAGTTTCTCTCAGAGCAGCTTTTGCTTACCTTCTACTTAGCTTTGTTCTAGTTAGCGTACTCCTCACATGGAGACTGCCAGTCAACCAGGGTTCTCTTGAGATGTTTGAAGAACAAAAATACGGCCCAAAAAGCCTTTTATCATTAGCTCATACACATAAGCTAACAGTGCCTAACCGGTTACCTGGCAGAAGGAACTTGAGAAATACTCCATTTGTTTTTGTCAGAGGAATTGGTGCTAATAATTTTGTAAGTAGGTTGTGACAGGAGATTGGATTTTCTTCGCACACACATAAGCCAGTTATGAATTTCTTGCCTCTGAGCCCCACATTCAACCTTTGGTACTTGCTCTGAGAAAAGAGGCAGAATTCCTTTAATCATTTTTTCCATTTTGGTAAGCATGCTAGTCTCTCAGTAGAAGGCACTGGAACGACTTGGCAGGAGGAAGGGACAGCTCTTGTTGGCTCAGGCTGTCGGTGGTAGTGGTGGGTAAGCCGTGAGGTGTGAGGACATCAGATGGCAGTCTGCCCCAGCCATGTGTCCAGAATGCACAGTCTCTCTGTGACCCGGCAGCCCCGACTCGCTCTGGGGACTGCCTTCCTGCAGCCTCCCACCAGGGAAACCACACTCCAGGCCTCTGGCCTTCAGCAGTGCCCAGACCCCTGCACAGGGCCACCTCCCAGAGCTGATCTCCTGTGGTCCTTTCCTGGAGGTCAGGGAGTGTGACTGTCTGCAGTGCAGAGTTCACACTACAAAGGCAGCATTGAGTCGTTGTGACAGAGACTATAGGGCTCACAAAGCCCTAAATACTTACCATCTGGCCCTTTACAGAAAGTTTGCTGATCCCTGTTCTTGTCTAATAGTGGAAACAAATAAAAAACAAAATAAAAAACTGAATAAACACAAAGTATCTATTTAAATGAATTGTCCTTTTTTCAGAAATGTATTTTCATGCCATTCTTTACTTTATGTTCACCATAAGTTTTTTCATGAACATGTATTTTATGAATAAACTTTCAGAGTATAAATACAGATTTTAAAATCGCTCCTCCTGAGATCTGGGTTACTCAGCAGTAAGAATGGTCATAGGAGAAGCTGGATTTGTATTTGCCTGCATTTTGATTCTCTTATCACTCGAAAAAGCCGACAAATATTATTTGAAGGTATGGAGTTTTTTGTTTTGGGTTTTGTTTTGCAGTAAGTCCCTAAACATGGCAACCTTTATCAACTCCCAGAAAAAAAGTCCAACTTTCATAATAGCATGGCCTTTTCATTTGTGGGTAGTGTATTTTATAAAATCAGACAAGATTTCATAGCTATCTATATTCATGTTTTCCCCCTCTCCCTGCCTGAACTTTGGCTGTTACCTTTCTTTTCTTTACCTTATTCCCCATTTTATCAGAGTCAGCTCTGAGCTCTTGACCTTGACTACCATTGGTGCAGTGGTAATGATGGAATTAATTCTGTTTTTCCTTGGACTCTAATTTTTCTTGAGATTCTATGGATATAAACACTACTGGATTCTAATTTTCCTCTGCTATGCAAATCCTTAAAATCCTTAAAACTTTTTTGCTTCTCACAGCATTCTTAAAGTGTTAATTCTCCTAGTTCTCAGTTATTTATCTCCTGTAAATGCAATATAATTCTAATAAGGATTCATGATGGTAAATTGCAATAGTAGACAGCTTATTTTTAGGCTTCAGATGCCCAATGAGGGGAAATAATGTTTGAATAGGACAACAGGTCAAGGAAAAACAATGTATTAGGGAATCCATGGTCTTTTCTTTGCAAACTTATTATTTTTTTTTAATGTTTTTCTCTATTTGGTTGCAGCACCGTTAAGGTAATCAGTTGATATTTAGTATTTTTAAACCTTCAGAGAAAACATTTCAATTTTTTAAAAACTTTAAAAAAAGGCTTAGATTATAAGGTATGATGAATTAGGTCTTCACTGGCACATGGCATAGAATAGCTGTCAGATTATTTTTTTCCAAATTGTTCATTAGCACAGGTTAAATGAAATAAATTCTTTTAAAAAATTAGTATTGGTAAATACCGCATTCAAGGTATAAGACAGAAGTGATACATTGATGCTTTATGTCTTAAAATTTCCATAAGGACCCTGAGGGTAGGGACCTCATCTGACTTTCCTTGCCACTATTTTCCCAGCACCTAGCTCACAGTAGGCGCTCAATGACTATCTGCAGAATAGATAGTTTATGACTCACACACCTCCCCAAGCCCTCAGGTAGCTCATTCCATCAATCCCTCTTTTCATTCTCCAACCTGTCCCTCTCTCCTGGCTATTAGCCCTCAGCAAACTGGAACATGCTGATCAAGCAAAACCCCTCCCTCTGCTCACCCAGTCCTTAGGCACCTGCCCTCTGTGCTACCTAATTTCCTTCACAGCAAAACTCAAAGGCATTCTTAGAAATAAAGAGAACTGTGGTATGGAGAGTTATTTTGGTCTCACAGAAGTCCTAGCTCCGACCTTTGCTAAAAGCCCTTAATTCCAGGGATGTAAAGAACAGAAAAATTTCTCCACAGCTCGTTTATACCTTCCTGAACCCAGGACTAGGTGTGGTAGACATTATCCATAGCTCTGCTCGGTGACAGCTCTGAGTTCCGGAAGTGCTGTAAGACCTGTCCTCCAAACTGATTCTGGCTGAGGAACATTTTCATGTATTAGACCTGCTGCAGTTGGAATGGAAGACAACATGAGTGTGCAGTTCTATATGGGATGGGGATTGTGGCATCTTGTAGCCTGAAGAATTACTTGAAGTAAAAAGAAGTTTAATATTAAAAAATGTCTCCCAACTATGTATAAATAAAGCAATAGTTTATAAGGAGCACAAACTAGAATATGCAACTGAGAATTGAAACTAACAGAACTTTGGATGTCATCTAGAACTTTATGCTGATTCCACACCATGGCAGAATACTGTTGTGATCATTAATTCACATTTTATACCTTAAAGCCCAGGGAAAAGAGTAAAAGGAATTTCAAAATGACTTTAAGGGGCAGTTAATGTATAATAAAGTGACACTTTCAGAAGGAAACAGGATTGAGCCGTATTGTCTGATTAAAGATTTGTATCAAATTTAGCAGTGATCCATTTTTTTGAAACCATAATGTAAATTACGATCATGACAACAAATTCCTACTCAGAATCTACCCAAATTTTGAACTGCTGACTCCCCTTTCCTGCAAATACAGCTGACATATGAATGTATCAGATTTTACAACTGTTTTCAGAAAATAAAACAAGCGATACTAGAAGATGACTTTATGATAAACTGTGAACAGCTTCCTCAATAAATATGAACAGAAATCTCAGAAAAAATACAAATTTCAAGCAAGAACATTAAAAATATTGCAGACCAAATACCAAAGAATAATTGTTTACATTTAAATTATAATACTGACTTGATGATGTAACTGTGTTCCATCCTTTCATCTAAATGGTTCAATTCACTTACTGGCCTAGCTAGAATGATTATACTAAAAAAAAAGAAAAAAATCCAAAGTGACCTATAGACTGCTTTGACAGGACCTGCTTTAATCTGGAAGAATGACTTCCAAGAAAAGTCTCACACACAAAGGATCTCAGAATAGAAATCTAAAAATCCATCAAGGAAATCACCTGCAAGAAAATAAAAGCCTTATTGTGTTATTGTATTATCTTTTTAGGATACCACCAATTTTTGATGACATGGGATTCACATGAAAGGTATTGAAGATACAATGGAAAGTAAGAATAGGTATGCCTAGTTTAAACCCAATGCACACATTGTCTCATTGTGCATGTGTGTGCGTACATCTTTGTTCATAAAATATTCATACTTTGGGCCACTGGATAATCCATTAGCTTCAATATTCTCATCTATAAAATGGGGAAACTATCTGTGAAAATCATTTCCCAGGATTACTGTCCAGCTGAATTAGTTATTAAAACACTAAAGAAAATGGTATCAATGCAAATTAACAGTACTGAGCATTCTTCATTTTATGTCTTTTAATAATAAAAACTTACACAACTGACAAATTGAACAAAGTAAAAGTAACTTTTTCTGGCTATCTAATAATTTAGACATGGTTTAAAAGCTTTCGCCCATCAATTAGTGTCAGCTTACAGAGCTCTGGAAAAATAAACAATCTTTGAGGAAAAGACTCATGTTCTATGCAATTAATAACCTCTTAATTTCTCCAAAGCCAATATCATAATCCATTAAGGAAAATAAATTCTCTTTTCTTTATGCCTTAAAATTTAAAACTTATTTTCAACGATATTCTTAATAAGATTCTCATTGTGTACCAGCAATGGTAGTTCCTTAAAACACAATTTTTAAATACTTGCTTCTTTTCTGCCCATAACACAGATACCATATTTATATATTATCAGTTAACACAGAGGATATCTTGGTGTAGAACATTTATTTATTTATTCCACGAAACACTCAAAGTTTAGCTCAATGGGAAGTAATTTTAATCAAAGAATTGTACATTTTCTTCCCACATATCTTGCTTTATATTAGGAAATGACACTGCGATCCATTTCACTAAAATATTACAAAATATTTACAAGAAAATATTAAAATAACTCAAACACAAAAGGCAAGATGGGGTAAAATAAACCTTTTTTTTTTTTTTTTCCCAGAAATCTCTACTCCAGTGCCCACCGCACACGAGAATCAAAACAAGTAAGTAACAAAGATTCCCCCCGATCACAAGTTTCCAAAGAATTGGAGAAGGGGAACAAACGGGATGAAAAGGGCGGTATGAAAGGGAATGGATGTTAGCAGCACTGCTTCAATAACCAATCTATTCTGAATGAAATAATCCTCTCTTATATGCAATAAATTCTGAACAAGGCTAAACTTTAGGATATTCCTTGAACTAAAATTTAAAAATACCCTGACAGAGAAAGTCGCTCTTTCACTAAGTGTAGTAAGAGCCTCTTTCCCCACGAACCACTGATGTGAACAGAAACCTGCTGTGGCATTAAAAGCTGTCACAGGAGCCCTTCCATCTCTTTCATAAAAGCTTCATACACATCATCCTTAGTCTGCACTGAGACGGGAACAGATGGACCAGATTTGGGAGCTGCTTTGGCAAGAGGCACAGCAGAATCATCCTCTGACTTTCTTTGGGGAGCAGCAGTGGCCCCTTTATTCTCCCGACGTACCCTCAATGCAGTGGGCACGAATCGAGTAATCTCTGCCTTGGGATTAGTGATCTGTGGCTTGGCACTGATGGTTGCCGTGGCTTTCTTCTCAATGGTGGCTGCGCTCGTATCATCCGCCTTGGGTCGCTGAATCAAGTTGGGTGGAGCACTTAACACCCCCGGGTTCGGCAAGGGAGCTGGTGGGAAAAGCCCAGGTGGGGCAGGTCCAAGTGGAGGCACCAAAGGTGGGCGCATCATGCCGGGACGAGGTGGAGGGATACCTAAACGAAGGAGAAAACAGGCAAATGAAGACTACGAGAATAAATTTTAACTACTATGAAGGATGTGGAAAACATAGGTTGACAATTTTTTAAAAATTGGCATTTACAGAAAATACGCTAAAACCATGCTGCTTATTACTATCTGAAACTCAGGAATACGTTTTGATAGTAAGGAATATTTTATTATGAAATAATATTCGCTTTCAGTCTGTACCCCTGTACTTAGGTTTTCTTCCTCTCTGAGTAATGTACTATTTTAAAATAGAAAGCTGTCAACACCAACTGGTTTCAAATATGATTTCAGATTTGACAGCCGAAGACTCTATTCTAGCTGTATAGTGCAGATGCTATCAAGGCCAAGACTGGGGGTTTGATTCTCATGCATTATTTACTGATTTCCACACCATTCCTCCCCCGGAAAAGGTAACCCAATGGGCAGGAAATGGAATTTTAACCATCAGAGGACATGAATGTAACTGATCACAGTAGGTTACCGCCACTGGGAAAGAATTCATGTCCTTTGATGGTTCAGACATACCGTCGTCGTTTACCCAGAATTGCAGATTTAATTTTCTTCAAATGCCACTTTTAAGAACAATTATAAAATGTCAAATTTCATTGAACTTAAGATACTACTGCTTATACAGACTCATAATTACTCCAGATACCACTGAGTCCAAGCTGGGGAGTTTAAAAGGAGACCTTCACATTAAACTGGGACAGTGTAATAAACCAGAAATACACCTACCACATGTAATAAGAGCACAAGGAAATCTGCCTTGTGATTTCAAACTTAAAGTTTGTACTCATGCAAATATATGGAACGACTTCACAATTGCCTCCCCCCGTCCCCCCACCAACACCCTACTCAAATGGAGAATTTAATCCAAAGTGGTCTCTGCCTGGGAAAAGTCCCTCACATGACAGGCAGAATCCAGTGCAAATACCCTGTGGAAGAACTCAACTTCAACCTAGGCCAAAAGCAATTAAAAAACATCATTTTAGGATACCCCTTGCTTTCAAGATACTGAAATGTGAAAATGTCTTAGAGCAGATGAAATACATAGTGGTCAAGTTTTTGTACTAGAAATCAAAAGCTTCACCTGGAGGTGCAGGGGGAGGTAGCCTTGGTGGGGGTCCCCGAGGAGGAGGGCCAGGAGGCAGACCTGGAGGTGGACCTGGGGGAGGGCCAGGGGGTCGGCCTGGTGGTGGGCCTGGAGGCAAAAGTCGGGGTAAAGGCCCTCGGAGTCCCGGCATTCCAGGTGGTCTCAGGAATGGAGGAGCTCCTGAAAAGAGAAAAATGACAAATTAATGTAAGAGACATACATACGAAGTCGTAACTATGGTATAAAGGTAACTCAAGTGTGGTCTGACTTAGCATTTTAACTTGAAATCAGGTAACTTCAAAAACTGATCAAAACATAGGTAGAAAAAGAATTCATTCAACAAATATCTGAGCACCAGAGACACGGAACTGGATTTGTTACGGATCATTTCTCTTTATTTGCCAGTACTGACAAAAAGCATAGTTTTTTTTTTAATAGCACAGCTGAGCTGGGCTAGAAACTGTACAAAGAGAAGAGTAATTCTTAAATGGGTTCCAAAATAAGCTGAAAATGGAATATAAAGCAGGGTGCTTTAAGGATCCCCCCTGAAACGCAGGAAGACATAGGCAACGATGACTGAAGATGACATAAGACAGGTAATGTGCTTTTGCACCACCAATCAGAAAAAGATGAACTCAATGAAGAAAACCTAACTGGACAACTATAGGATGAAGGACTATAAAATCATAAGTAACCAAGAAGTTCAAATTTCAAATGAACTTCTCATTCTTATATGCCAAAGATTATATTAATACTGATCCCTTTTGTCTCTAAAGACCGACATCCAACAATTCCCAACCAAAGAACGACGCCTGTTAGTATTTACTGTGCCCCAGTCCCATTAGCTATCAATTTAGAATTGGGTCAACTTGTCATATTTAAAAAACAATACTGAAGAAACCCCCAGATTCATACTCCTCTGCCTGCTAACCTCAAAACTACAGAACCCTAAAAAGAGAAGAGCCTTGGAGAAAAAGATGGCTGTCAAAAGTACTATGAATTGCAAACAGTGCTGTAGGAATAAACAAACTGCACGTACCCTTTATCTCTTAGTGACTTATACTAGGAGAAAACAGAACATTGATACTAATGATGTATATTTTTGGAAGGACTTCATCCCTCTAATCACAGGTAGACTTATTTATTCACAATGTATCAGAGCTGACTTACCCGGAGGTGGTCCAGGAGGAAGGCCCGTAGGTGGTCCAGGGGGCCGTAAGGGCGGAGCCGGTGGTGGTCCAAGAGGAGGCGGTCCTGGCATGGGAGGTGCTTGGATCTGAGAAGGAGGAACAGACTGCGGGGGGGCCTGCTGCTGTGAAGAAGCAGAAGATGTGCCATCGGAAAGAGATTCCTCTTTATGCTGTTTTTGTGATTGCTTTTCTGCTTCAGAATCATCGGAATCATCTTCGTCGTCATCCTCTGAAAATTCTTCTACTTCCCGTCCCTCCTCAGGGATTTCCTGACCTAAAAGAAATAGTAAACCAGGTAAATGGAGTTGATTCATTTTTTATAGCCTGCAAAATAGCAATGTCTGAAGACACGTGCTCAATTAAGTGCTTTCTTAAAATTAACAACTAAATAGCTTTCTTCAATAAACTACTTGGATATGGAGGAATCAAACAGTATTCTACTCACCTATGCTAGTGGAGCACAGTGAAAACAAGCCCAGGCTTTAGAACAAGAAAGACCTGGATTTAAATGCCAGTTTAACCACTTACTAGCTGGGTAATTCTGGGCAGCTTAGAATGTCTCCAAACCTTAACTTTTGTAAAACAAGGATTACTTACTTACTTCAGGGTTGTTGAGATACTAAATGGGAAAATGTACATAAAAGAACTGGCAGGAGGAAATACCCGAAAGGTGATTTCACTACCCTTTCCTTGTCTTACCTGCCATTCGAAGCATCATGGCTTGAAGAGGAGTCAGCTCCTTCATGTTCTTCTTTTTCTTCCTTGATTTTCCAGGCATATCTGCAAATCTTACACTCAGACCTAAGGGGGTAGAGGGAGAGAATGGGGTGGATTAGTAACAAAATTCAGCAAATGCATACTATATAATACTGAAAGCCCTAGGTAGGATTGCTGCCCACTATTTGGCAGAAGTTAAGTGCCGGGAAGAGACAGCCATATAAAAGATAGTGTAATAAGTGCCAACTGGTGGGTAAACATATGCTATTGTGATTTAAAAATCTATGAATTTCAAAAATTTAAAGAATACTATTAACATCTTTATGCCAATAAAATTGGAACACCCAGATAATACACAATTCTCTAGAAAAACATAAACCACAAAAATTGGCCACGGCAGTGCTAATACCAGAACATATAAAACTGAAATGGTAGTTCAGAAATCTATTTTTAACCTGGCCCAAATAATTTTATAAGGAAGTTCAGCCAAACATTAAGTTACAGAAATTTCCTGTAAAAGGGCACAGAAAAGATGGAATGCAATCCAGAATTCATGAAGCCAGCACAACCTTGATACCAAAACTAACCTACTGTAAAATACAGCTGACTATTGAACAACATGGGTTTGAACTGAGTGGGTCCACTTACACATGGATTTTTTGTGATACGGTACAGTACTGTACTGTATTTTCTTCATGAATTCTCAACATTATTTTCTTTTCCCTAGCTTACTTTATTGCAAGAATGTAGTATATAATACATGCAACATACAAAACGTGTGTTAATTGACGGTTTATGTTAACGGTAAAACTTCCAGTCAACAATAGGCTATTAGTAGTTCAGTCTGGGGGGACTCAAAAGTTATGCATGGATTTTTGATTGTGCAGAAGGTCAGTGCTCCTAACCCCTGTATTGTTCAAGGGCCAATTTTATAACCAAATTGAATCCAACAGTGTTTTAAAAGAAAAACACATCATAAACATGTAGGGTTGGTCCCAGAAATGTAAGATAAGGTTGAACATTAGAAAAGTTCATTAGAAAATGAACAGAATTCATTACAATAAACAATTTAAAGAAAAACTAAAACATCCCAACAGATGCTTAAAAATATTTATAATAAAAAACTCTTAACAAACTAAGACTAGAAATTTTTACCTATTTTAGTTATTTAATTAAATAATTAATTTATTTGAGAGAGAGAGACCGCAAGAGCGGGAACACAAGCAGGAGTGGGAGAGGGAGAAGCAGGCTTCCCGCTGAGCAGGGAGCCCAACGCAGGGCTCCATCCCAGAACCCTGGGATCATGACCTAAGCCGAAGGCAGATGCTTAACGAGGGGACCTTTTCAACCTGATAAATCAGGCTATCCACTAGACGCTATTAAACATCTTGCTAAATGGTGCATTAGGAGCAGTCTTAGTTGGTAAACATTTACAAAGTTCCATGTGGGCAGGGCTTTAGTTTTGTTTACTTTGTAGCGTTTGTCTAGGAAAATTCCTTGCATACAGTAACAACTCAATGTAACAAATGTCAAATCATAGTAGGAGAGCCACTTTAAGCACATGTACACTGATGAGTACACAGAAATAAAACAAGTTGGCAGAAAAAGAGAAAAATGAGGCAAAGAATCACACAATACATTGCAGAGAAAAATGAAGCTGCTGTGGCTCTAAGGACTTTCTACTTTCTAGTACAAGCTTCCACAAAAGTCCTCTATAGTTTTTCATTACCAGCTCTATCCACCCTGTTAAGATAGCTTTTGGTTTGCAACCATGATTCTTTTTTTTTTTTTTTTTTAAAGATTTTATAATTTTATTTGAGAGAGAGACAGAGAGAGGAAGAGCAGGGAGGAGAGGGAGAAGCAGACTTCCCACCGAGCAGGGAGCCCGACATGGGACTCAATTCCAGGACCCTGGGATCATGACTTGAGCCAAAAGCAGACAGTTAACCGAGCCACCCACGTGCCCCTGCAACCATCATTCTTAAGAAATATCAGAACAAAAATTTGTCATCATTATAAATACGAACATCAGTAGTATTACAACCACATAAATACGGTGTTGAAGGCTACAAAAACAACTTATTTCTTTTTTTTAAAGCTCTTATTTATTTTTGAGGCAGAGAGATAGAAAGCATACGTGTATATGCATGAGCAGGGGGAGGGGCAGAGGGAGAGGAAGACTGCATTGACGGCAGAGCCCGACACAGGGCTTGATCCCACAACCCTGAGATCATGACCTGAGCTGAAATCAAGAGTTGGACGCTTAACCCACTGACCCACCCATGCACCCCTACAAAAACAATCTTAAAAGAAACTCCAGGACTATTGAGGTGTGACAGATTATACATTTTGTATTGCTCAGTATCTATCATGATGCTTAAAATTTTCTTGATGACTGTCGTAACTACTTTTTAAAAATACACATAACTCAGTCTGATTTTATAATAATCAAATGGACATATGTCATACATTATGGATGTTTCCATTAGATCATGATTCCGCTCACAGGTGTAGCTAAATTATAATTATGGTCTGGTTGATGTGAGACACAATGAACACAAAAAATTAAAACGGCTTCAAATGCAAATATTTAAGCAGACTTAACCAAAAAACAACGTGAATATGGCTTTCTCAGTATAGTTATGTGGTTATTCTTCTTTCTTATCCAGACCCACAAATGTCCACTGAGTACTATGTGTCCAGAACTTTTTAGATTTTTGATATAAAAATGAATAAAGCTATGATCCTTCTTTTCAAGGTGTGCACAATTACTTTCACAGATGCATTAATAAATCAGGACCTCCACCTTGTGTGCTACTTATTGATCAAGCCATGGAACTTTCATTTGCACATACCTGACTTTTTTTCTTCATTGTTATCTCTCTCGTTATCATCACGGTGCACAAATTCATCCCCTTCACTTTCTCCATCTGATCTGTCAGTGTCGCTGTCATCACTACTGTCATCATGCTTATCTTGATCCATGTCCTCAGGATACCCGTCATCTTCACTGGTGCTGGAAACATCATCATCATGACCCCGTTGAGCTGAAAAACAAGTATTATGACTGGACCCTGCACTACATGGTATACCAAAGCACAGAAAATTGTGCTATTTAACTTAGAATAACTTCATTATGTAAAATGATTCTGTATATGATATGGTTCTTCATAGTCTGACAATATTTCCATTTGGTAATAGTTTTAAAACCTTTTCTAAAAAAAAAAAAAAACCTAGTTTAAAGCACAATAAACATTTCTGTACTTCCTTACGTATGCTGCTTTTACTTGGGTAAGTTCTATGATTTATCCATCTTGTTAGTATGTACATGTAATCCTCATTTATTTCCCAAGTTCTGAGGACGGTGAACCAGATGTTAAACAGGGCCAACAAAAAAAAGGACAACGGAAAGGTCACAAGAGCAAAAGGAACAGTCACTCCTTACCAAGCTCCGGGCTATATAACATGTCTTCATCCCGCCTACGAGGGGGAAGATCTAGGGCAAAGCCCACTTTACGTCCATACATTTGCAAGACTTGAGGAGGTGGTGGACCGGGGGGAGGACCAGGAGGTTTTCTGCCAGGGGGCAAACGTGGCACACCATGTCCAAGAAGAGGAAGTATAGAAACTGCCCGTGTTGGAGGTCTGAAAGAAAATTCCACAGGAATCACATTCACAGTAATGAGGTATTTAGTTCCTCTTCTAAAATATTTTCAAGGGATTTCTTATCTCACATTTCATCAGGTGAGGCACCACTTATGTTCACACTGCCTTTTAATTCCCACTGCAATAATTTTGGCACTGGACAGTTACAAGGTACTTTTAATAATTGTCATTTAGTTATGCTACCACTTCCTTACCCATAGGCTGAGGTTTTTTTAAGGATGGAGGGTGGCTGGGCACCAGGAAGTGGAATGTCCTGGATCAAGATGTTGGAAGGAGCATGTGGCATATCCGGCAAGGGAATACTCTCCACTTCCACGTGCTGAGCATTCTGAAACAGAAAAAGTCCTTCAATAGTATCAGAGCAATCCACAAACTCAACACTAAAAATTCAGTTTCTGCGGTTTCATAACCTGGATTTGCTTTCCACCTAAGTATCAGGAAAAAACAAGAATATCGGTATTTGTCAACATTTCCAAAGTCTGCCAGTGAATGGAAAAAATCTCTATCGCCTGTAAAAGAAACAAAACTCACCTGTTTTTCTCCCATTATTAACTTATCCTTTTGGATTATGGTCTGAAATTGCTGCTGTTTATAGAAATCCAACTGTTGAAACTATCCAGCACCAAAGCCACCCTATTAAATATTCTGGATGATAAATAGCACTTATCAATTAACTTAGAGATAGTATATATCCAGTGGTAGAGCTTGGGTTTCTAAAATTAGTCTTTGCTGAATTTCTGCCACATACTAGCTGTATGACTAAGCAAGTTCCTTAGTTTCCTTTTCTGTAAAATGGGACCTATACTACCTACTCTGCAAAAACGATACAATTTTTTTTTTTTTTTTACATTTCTGGACAAAATTCACAATGACACGTATAAATTCTGAGTTCTGACAAATGCGTATAGTTCACACTTCTCAATCAATCCCTAACATTATCCCAAAGCAAACACTTTTACAAATGCTTTCATCTATAGATTAGTTTTGCCTGTTCTAGAATTTCATACAAATGGAATCCTAACTATGAAAGAAATTCAACATGCTTTGAGATTTATCTGTTAAATTTTTTTTTCTTGGGGCGCCTGGGTGGCTCAGTTGTTAAGCGTCTGCCTTTGGCTCAGGTCATGATCCCAGGGTCCTGGGATCAAGCCCCGCATCAGGCTCCCTGCTCAGCGGGAAGCCTGCTTCTCCCTCTCCCACTCACCCTGCTTGTGTTCCCTCTCTCGCTATGTCTCTGTCAAATAAATAAATAAAATCTTAAAAAAAAATTTTTTTTTCTTAATCCCATGTTATTTTGAATATCAGTAGAGCATTCCTTTTCATTGCTGAGTACACTCAATTTTACAAATATACTAGTTTGTTTATCCATTATCCTATTGATGGACATCTGGGCTATTTCCAGTTTTTGGCTATTACTGTGTTGGCAAATGAATTAATTTCTCTTGTATAAATATGTAGAATTAGATTTGCTGGCTCATGGGGTAGGGATAGGTTTAGTCTGACAAGAAATTGCCAAGAGGAAGAAGTTCATCATGACCAGTTCTCCCATTAACAATTTTAAGAGCAAATCTAAATATAACATTTTAGTTTCTCTCTCTAAAGAAACTTGATTACCTTGACCGCATCAAAATATTGGCTTAGTTGAGCCCTCTTCTGTTCGTATTCTACTTCTAGCTTTCTCAGTTCTTTGTATATATCTGGATTCTCTTTCTCATAGAGTCGCAGGATACGTTCAAAAGTTTCACGCAGCTTTTTACGCTTGTCTTTCAGCACCTTCTCATTTAACTGTGGTTGCTGCACTGGGTTAAACTCTGAGAGAAAAGAGCAGATACTGAAATTCAACACAAAAGGTCACTTCATTTAGGTATCAGCTCTATCATTTAATAAAATCTCCTTATACGCTAAACCTTTTAAAAGGGCTTTAGACCAGGTATACTCTTTTAAATTTTATTAAAAAGAAGCGCAATAGATATTTATCGAAACTCCACCCTTTTAAGATAAACCATTAATTTTACTTTCTTAAGAAAGTCTAACGTCCCCTAATTAATTTTCATTATCATTGTAATAAAAATCAATCTTCACTCCTTTATGCTAACAACTTGTTATCGTGAGGCTTCAGTCAGACACCTGTGTCATTTAATTCTGAGATCTCAGGCACCTGACTTCTCTGATCTTTAGCTTCTTAATCTGGAAAATGCGGACATCAAGTACTTCACAACAAAGCTCTGAGGACTAAATGTTATCACAAATAAGATATCTAGTGGTGTCTAGCTCACCACTTAATTATTTTTATAACAGACTGGTGTTCTTTGTCTACCATACAATCCTTTCTCTTTCCACGTATTCAACATGGGGCTTAATTTCAGGTCTTTTGCCCCAAAAGGGATTATTAGCACAAGACCAAACTTGCCTGGTCAATTATACCTGCCTCCCTCCGTTCCCCTCACCAGTGACTGACTCAGAGATCAACTGGCACATGATCCAAATTGAAACCAGATCCTTCTCTGAGACTTTAAATGTCGATGTAAGAGAGTGAAGCTCTTACAGGAGGAAGAAAATAAACCTAAAGCTGTGACCTTGTTTCCCCCTAATTCCACACCCATTTTCCACTTCCAATCCCAAGAAGTTCATCAGCAATGTGCTGAATGAGGCTAACAAGACAGTAGACCAGACAGATGAACAGTCTTAATAATGATACCTGTGTTTTCTAGGAGAGCGTCCCTTTGGGATTTCCAAATTATAGGAGTCAATGTATGTATGTTTTTCTGCCTAAACTAGTTTTTGAATTTTATAAACCGTGTAAGGTTTATCAATTATAATTAGAGCTCTGATGAACAGTGTTCCCTTCTCCCTTTTCCTTTTTTTTTCTTTTAACGGATAACAAGTTTAATTATCTTCTTTCCTAATTCCTTTTAGCCTTGTGATTTATTCAGAAGGTAGTCTGACATCACACACTATTCTTAGTGTGATTAATAAAAATATTGAATGCCTGGGCTTTAATCCCAGCTTGCCACGTCCTAACAGCATGACCTTGAGGAAAGTATATAATCTCTCTGTGCCTGAGCTTTCCTACCCATAAAATAGGGGTAATACACCTACCTAAAAGTTGTTGTAACATGTGGAAAAAAAATTGGTGCATTGTAAGACAAGAGCTCAATAAACCCCCATTACTACTATTATCTCCTTAAACCATATGAATCAATCTGAAGTCATTTACTAGGTCATTTAATGTCTTGATACCCCAGGGATATCAAGTGCCCATAGTAATATTTAAACCAGAGGCAACAAATGGGATCAGTTAGAGCTGAACTGGGAAAGATTTGGGATCATGCAATCTGACCCAGAACTCTTGCCCAGGCTAAATGCATAAGCTGCGCTACATTATTTAAGAGAGCTATAACCCCACACAACTGGATTTTTTTTTAACCCATTTAATCTATCATTGAGATCCACTGTACCTCTTTCACTTACTATCTGATTTTTGGCAAACCACTTAAACTGAGTACCTTTTGAAAACAAAACTTGCCAAGATCATTTCATTATGCAAAAAAAAAAAAAAAAAGGGCAGAAAAATAAAAAATTCCATGTTCTAAGATTAAAAATGGGTTTTTAATTTGTGGGTTGCAATAAAACTTCCAATGGCAGCATCACACAGACAATTCTCAAGCAACTTAGATGCAAAGAAAGATAACATGCAGCTATCTTGTGTGATTCCAGTTATGACAAAAGCAGTAATACTGAAGATGCATATGAAAAAACGGAGTAAAATTATTTAGAGAAGTGTGAAAAAAGGGAGAAATCCCAATATGATATATAGAATATTCTATAAAATTAGATTTTAAGTATTTCATGATTTCTTCTACCACCTTACTTAGTGGGTCAAGTGTCTTTGATGTTCTCATTGGAAAAAATAGGGAACTGATAAATTCATGGTAGCCTAATACTTAGATTTACATGGTAGTTGCCAAGATTAAAAAAACAAAACAAAAACTCCAGATTTCAGTCTTCGCTCAATAACTAGTTCAAGCTACATAACGGCATTCATCTAACTCTAGAGGAGATCCCCAGTGTGCAATCGCCTCCCACCACTCCATTTTGTCTTTCTGACACTAAAACTAAACCCAGTGTCAAATGTCATCATGCTTTTCTGTTTTTCTTATGCCAGTGCTGCCTTTTCATTACCTGCCTACCTGCCTCTGTGTATCAGACTGTTAGCCCTGCTCTAATATCTAGCCTTTTAAAATAAATTCTTACCCATTTCATCCAATTTCTCCATGTCCCGGATAATCTGTTTGGGATCCTTCATCTTCAAAACTGCAGCTCGTACCATCATGCGCTGTTTTTTGTTCTTAGAAAAAAAGGAGCACTATGTCAAAAAACTGGACATACTTGAGTTCTTACTTCAGTTTGCATCAAGAATCTATTTAAACTGAAGTTGAACTTCTCTTTGGTTTCTGATCACTTGTTTCAACTACCATAACCAAAGCTATGTAATTTTTGGCTCTCAAAAAATGTTTCAACTTTAGACAAAAAGATAAACACTATTTAGTATGTGTACTTTCTTAGGCAAATATTGCTTTTAATTTTGTGGTATCTTTAGCAATTACTTAAATTAAGATTTTTTTTTTAGGCTAAATTCTAAAATTATATATTAAAGAAAAGTTTTGCAGGATTTGATGCTAAACAATGAAACAGGAAAACCCAGTTAAAAAACCATTAAAAATCTGCATTCTTTCAGTGTGTTAAAGAATACTAAAAAGTAAATACGGTCTTATTCTGGGAGAACACTTTGCCACAAACTCAACAGCTACATAATGAGGAAAATGAACCCACAAAGCTATTCAGAATCACATTTATTTTCATTCACTAATTTGGTACCTTTTAACAAAGCAGTATGCTTTAATAGCAAAAAAAAAAATCCTTTCAAAGATATTTATTTAACTCAGTGGGAAAGATAATCAAATATATATTACGATAACCATCATGAGCTTATCTGCAAAGTTATGTCAGTTCAGTTTCCAAGTACAGCATTTTGGCTTAATAAATTTTATTGTTATAAGAAGCATAAAGTATCTTTTCTGACAAATAACTGTAAATATTGTTTTGAAATCCACTAATCCCATATAATAAGATGTACCAAACATCACTTGTGGCTAACAGGATGCTTCTCAAGTCCTACCTTCTTTAATTCTCTCTTCCGGGCTTCTTTTCCTTTAAGAGAGAGAGAAAATATAAAACTTTCAAATCTTGAACGCTAGCATTTTCTCCATTTTAATACAGACAAAAATTAATGTGGGAGGCTGTCCTGTGCATTGCAGAGTATTTAGCAGCATCTATGGCCTCCACCCACCAGATGCCAATAGCAACCTTTAATTATGCCAACCAAAATCTTGAGAAATTTTTGTTTTAAGCTTCTCAAAACTAATCTATCCAAAATTACAAACACAGTAAGTTTCAAGCCAATTCTACTCTGCAAGTCAATCAAATTAAAAATATCGGTATTTTTTTTGCATGTTTAAAGTTTTCATCATGTGCCCACAACACTGGATAACTTTATATAACTGACTCCTAGCAATGCTGATTTTGTAATTAAGACATAATAGATTCTCTGGTGTTTGGAATTTTTATCACTCCACACTAATGGGCACTTACGGGCTTGGTCTGTGGGGTTCATAAATTTTCCACTCTTGGTGGATGATGTAGATCTCCGTCCCATGTTGACAATTTGTATGATTTACTTGTTTATTAAAACAAAAAAACCTGCAAAGACAAAGAAATAGCTTATTCTTCTGATTTATTTACAGAATTTCTTCCTTTCTATATTATGAAATTTCTTTCTACCAATCTCTTTAAAAGTAACATTCCATTTATTAACTTTTTTATTTTTATTTTTTAAAGATTTTTTTATTTTATTTGACAGAAAGAGAGAGTGAGGGAGGGAACACAAGCAGGGGGAGTGGGAGAGGGAGAAGCAGGCTTCCGGCTGAGCAGGGAGCCCGATGCGGGGCTCGATCCCAGAACCCTGGGATCATGACCTGAGCCGAAGGCAGACGCTTAATGACTGAGCCACCCAGGCGCCCCCATTTATTAACTTTTTTAAATGGATCACGGACTGACTCTGAAATTGAAAAAAAAAGAATCCATCAGAAAATGCTTCAACAATATGGGATAAACCATGAATATGAAAAGCCATTAGTCCTTTTTCTTTCCTTTTTTAAAATTTTATTTATTTATTTGACAGAGAGAGAGAGTGAGAGCAGGAACACAAGCAGGGGGAGTGGGAGAGGGAGAAGCAGGCTTCCCGCTGAGCAGGGAGCCCGATGCAGGGCTCGATCCCAGGATCCCGGGACCACGACCTGAGCCGAAGGCAGATGCCTAACGACCGAGCCACCCAGGCGCCCCGCCATTAGTCCTTTTTCTACACCCTCCCTTTGTTTACATGTAAGGTGAAAAGAGGAATAAAAAGGGAATGGGGGTAATTATATGGGTTCAACAACAAATGTCACCCTTGACTCTCTCCATGGTTTTCTTCACATGTATTCTCAACGTCTGTAAGATAGTAAAAACTCATTAATTTAAGCCTGTTTAATTCAAATTTAGTTCTAATTCATATATAATTCTTGACTCTGAAAAGCTTAAGACATAACTGAAAGTGCAAATATTAAAAATGAAAGTATTACATGAAGAAGTGTCCCAAAACGTCAAGACACACATTTTTCTACCAGTACCTACTTGACTCCTGATTTCCGTTTTTTATGGTAACTGAAAGGGCTGACTGTATTTGAGAGAAAATGTTTTGCAAGACAAAATTTTTATTAACCTAAGACACTACTATATTATTTCTCTTATTCCAGTCGTTTAACTTTTTAATACTTATTCTTCCCAATAATAAAATTGACAAATTTACTTCCTTTTGGAAGTAGACTTTTAAAAGGTGTGAAAGGGAAGATCATGAGGTAAATTTTTCAGTAGCCCATACAATTAATTATACCTTCCCTTCTTCCTTGAAGATTTGTGTCAGAAGAGTTCATTAGTTAATGCCTTGATTTCTGCTAAATGCTTCAGAGCTGTTAACTAATTTACCCTGTGCAGGGTTTCCTTCTCAGAAAAACTGGGAGTGGGGGAGAAGGGAGACCGAAATAAACAAAATTAGTATAAATAGGCTCTCCTGTCTTTGATGGCCTGTTTATCTTTTTTGCTGTCCTCTCTCAATTACCCTCGGGCTCCTGTTTTGACCCTCTTCTCCCACAAGTGAAACAAAGAATAGATAGGATTTACAGAGAATTTCTACAGAAGACAATGGAGCCTTAGCGTGCACAAACTACTTTTTGTCTAAAAGCAGAAACAACAGGGAAATCGGGCCACAGAACCGAAGAGGCTGCAGTGGGACGGAGCCCAGATCCACCAAGAGAAGTAACAGCAGCAGCAACTGCCGAAACCATAGCGACGATTGACCCTGACTCGAGGTACAAGACGTCAAATCTAAAGCAACCGGTCAACGAGCAAAGGCAAGAGGCGGCGCGAACCGACTCGGATGAACAGCTGCTTAACTGCTGGAAGCCGCACCGCCCCTGGCTCCACGATCCCCCGGTCCGTGACCCGGGAGACCCAAACCGCGAAGAGGAAGAACCGGGCAGAGGGGCCTCGCGTCCCCGAGGCAACCGCGCGGACCCGGGGCAAGGCGGGAAAAGATGAAGAAACGGAGTGAAACAGTCCTGCACACTCACACTTCT
Organism: Halichoerus grypus; assembly: GCF_964656455.1. Lineage (NCBI taxonomy): Eukaryota > Metazoa > Chordata > Mammalia > Carnivora > Phocidae > Halichoerus > Halichoerus grypus. The sequence goes on from NC_135717.1 coordinate 89,355,360, forward strand.
GCTGGACTCCTGGCACTGCGAGAAGCGGGGAGGGGACGATTCTCGGCGTCTTTTACCTCGTAGGGGCCTTCACCTCTGTGTGCCGGTCAGCCACCCAGCCACCGCCATCTTGAAAGCTCGCGCCCCTCCGCCATCCTTACGTCATTTCCTATCCCTAAGGGCCCAAGATCTTCGCGTTTCTTCGCCCTGGCACCATAGAGAGTAACCAAGAACTCAAGGACCAGAGTCTCTTCCGCTCCAAATCAATACCGAATTGGCTGATTCTCTGCTAAGGTCCCGCCCCCATTACGCAGAAACACGTCAATTGACACTTCTTTAGACCAATAGAAATAAAAAGAAAAACGAAGCGGGTCGGATAGGTGATTGGCTGATGAGAAGACGACTTTGCCTCTCGGACCGAGACAGTTTGACTTAATTTCCGGAAGCTGCGTTTATTGGGCTGCATGAGACCGCTGATTCCAGCTAGGGATCTGTTTTGCTGTCTCTGTAGGGTGGAATTGTATTAGTTTTTGGATTTTGTTTTTTCATGATGTAAGCGAGTGCGATCTCTTTTGATAGTGTCTGTTTTAAAAAAATGGATCCCTGAATAACATTTGCTACTCCGTCTGTTGCGCTTTCCTGGCGTCATGTCCGTCTGGGAAGTTTATAGGCACACAGAACATACGTAGACCTGAGCAAATAAATCAGTGCCCGTGTTAGAGTCCCAGATTGTTCATCTACGGATAAAGTAATCTACAGTAATCTACAATGAGTTTTTTGAGGAGGAAATACGGGGATACATGTGCAGTCAGTTTTAAATTTACGATTGCCGAGGTTGCTTTATATTGGCTGCTCTTCCCTGTTGGTCTTTTGACCAGCTATAAGTCCTTTATGATGTCACTATACGTATATACGGATTATCGCTTAGGTCTAGTCTTCGTCCTTCCCTTCTCTTCTGTCCACTCTTTGTCTAAGACTCTTATCCTATCTTTTCCCCTTAAAGGTAAGTTTAAATATTTAAACATTTTATTTTTAAGAGATACCCTTGGTCATTTCTGATCTAAATATTCCTTATTGGAAAATACGTTAGGTATAGGTCAGTTCTTACTGTTAATTATAAATATTCAAAATATTGAAAGAGATACACATTAATTTTTAACAGCAGAATATTTAAATGTGCACTTAACCATTTAAGATGGGTTCTTTACCTAAACTAAGGTAGAAGTCTTCGAAGATGATTTGGTTTTAGGCCGAATTTTGAGTCCCAGAAAAAGCAATAACAAGGTCTTGTAGTTTAGAACTTGTAAGTTAAGTAATAAAATTTAATTTTGGAGGTGAACTAATTTAGTTTTGCAACTAATTTTAAGAAGCAGTGACAGGAGAAAAATGAAGAGTACATTTGAAAAATTAAAGTTTCATCTAGCTTTTTAAGTTTTGACATATGCTTAGGTTTTTAAAATTTCAACACGTTTCTTGTACTCAGATGCAAGAATCAACTATAACAAACACAAAACTTAATGATTATGTAAGTAGAACCCAAGAGTCACAATGGGGAGTTATTGGTTGGTGAAGGATTTAGAAAACACTTCTGTCTGCAGAAGTTAACTGAACCATTAGGCCTCCTTAGCCTCTGGATTTTTCTGAGATCAGGTAATTAATGAAATGGGGCACCTGAAGTTTTATGTAGTAAGGACAGCATCCTCCATTCTGCTAGTGTAGAAAATGAAATTTCATTTTTCTGGAAACTCATGAGGTAATAAATTATGACTCTCCTTTAAATAACAAATTCCTAAAAGAGTAACAGCTTCCTCTCCTGCATCCTAAATGCATTTTATGCACGTGTAGCTGGGATTTGCATGTTTGTTTTTTAAAATGTTCCAGAGTGTTCAAACATTCACATGAGGGCTATTTAATCGTCATACCACAGTTGGTCAGGGTTGATTGCAATTATAGAAACAGAACCTTTATCTTTTCAGTTTTAACTTTTATCTTTTAAAAATCCATTCGAGTTTATAGGGTGTAATTAGTGGAAGTTACAGAACCATTGCGTCCTTTGATCATTGAAGTAAATTGTTACAACTCGTATTTCAGTCTCTTCTACTTTATTGAAAATTGGACTTAAGCCGAAGGTCAAAATTATGGTAGTATTTCTATTTCATTCAAAGGTCCACAGTTTGTGTCTAGGCAGAAGTTACTAAGTACATCCCCTTAGAAATAAATGATGTGTGAAGCCAGTGGTGAATTAGAAAAGGAAGAGGTAACCCCTACGCCCGCTCTTATACAATAGCATTTAACCTAATGTTGATCTGGTAGAGCAGAGTAAGAAGGTATCCTGGGATATAATCTTTAACCTCGCAGGGTCTAGCACCAACTGACGTAGGCATTCGTTGTTGATACAAAACTCTGGAGTCCTCTCGTTTTAGCGTCCCTTAAACCATCTTTCCAACTTGTTAACTGTATTTCTGTCCATGTTGGAAACTTGGAAAATGAACCTAATCAAAGAAGCAAAACACTATTATTGAGAAAAACAGAAAAATATTCCAATGGCACAGTGGCTGTTCATTTCATTTGGTGTTTCACTGTGTTGGTGACCTCAGTAATGGCATGATGATATTTTTCTGAAGCGGACTTGAATTCCACCAGATGCTTCTCATAACTTTTAATGGCTGCTTGAAGCTGTGTTTTCTCCACTGCTCCCAGGATGGCACGGAAGATCATATCTATGCCAAGGCCAAGAACAGCAACTCCTATACTACCAAGGAGAGAAGCGCCAATTTGAGCTAACACAGTGACCAACTTGCTAATGATGCCAGTTGTGACATTTGAGCCCACAAGTTTAACAGCTACAACACTGGCTGCAGAAGTAGCTTCTCCCAGGATGACTGAAATGACCTTTTGTACTATTGCGATTTTCTCTGTTTCCCTTTCTTTAATATCCTGAAGTTTTCTGTAAAGGGTTGGCTCTAGCTTATCTTTTAGTGCTTCATCAACCTTTTGCAATTCCTTTTGGATTTCCATCATGGCTTGGATGATGATATCACAGTTTTCTTTGATGGTCCCATCTCTTTTCATCTCGATGGAGGCCAGCCTGCACCCCAAGTGCATGTTTAAGACCTCAGTCAGCGTATTAGTGGCATGGAAACTATCAGATAAGCAGTCAAGAAGCTGCTGATGAAGACGGCTTACTTCCTGCCTTCTCCGTGGGTTCTCTGGGTAGAGGAAGTCACTGTGAGCCATATTTCAAATATAATCTCTGAAAAATAAAATAGTAAGTCTTCACTAAAAATTTTGAAAAATACCTGCTATCTGAGTGCATTTGACCAAGAAATCTTTTACTTTATGAGTAGAAAAACAGCACTGTGCTATCTAAGGAATTCCTCAGAAAATTCAACAGGTTCTTTAAAACAATTATTTTTATGAAATTTAGAGTCCGTGTATGGGAATGTGGGTCACAAGGCAACCTACTGATGCAATAAATACGGCACTAGGTTTTTTGTGGTGGAGAGAAATCCTAGATAGGAAACATCTGTGTTTATCAAGCATCTGATTATTAATAAATAAATGTGATTATTTCCAAGTTATATTTAATAAGGTTTGACAGAGACTGCAGTTTGATATGGTTAGCTCTTGATTACCAGTACTCCTTAATTTTCCCAGACCCTACTCACCATAATGAATAGACCTACCAGATTGGTTTCTCTAATATTTGGAGATAAATTACTAGGGCCAGAAGAATATTAAGATCTCTGAGTTTACAGAGCTATTAATAGCTAAGTTTGTTTATATACTGTTATCTTAATTTATAATATTCAAGTCACTCTGTATGTCTTTACAGGCAAATTATTTGTTCTCTAAGCCTAGGGGACATCAAAGGCAACACACAGAATCATTACAAAAACTTTTCATGTTAAGGGTATATATTCAAAATCCTTTAGATTAAAATCTCACTTGGGGAGAGATTGCACATGGTGCAGGGGACAGTGCAGTTATGACCCCCTCTGTGGTCTCCATTTGCAAAGCTTAGAAGTTAAGTTATTTAGACTGGTTTATAATGCACTTGGGCATGGTGAAGATGAGATAGAATTAGCCTTAGATAGAAGATAATGCCATTTCACAAAAGAAAGAGTAAGTAGCTAGAGTACATCATAGAATGAATAAAATGAATCAGGTAGGAGCCTTCTTGTGTTTGTTCTTATGGCTCAGAGTACTATGCAGAGAAAAAAGGAACAAGTATGTTCTGAGTTTATTTGGTTAAAAAATTTGAGCACTGTAAGAACAATATTACAATATGCATACCTTGAATAGGCTTACTATGTGCTCAGTACTTTTATTTTTAGTTTAAACTCTTGGGAGAAAAGAGAAAATGAAATCTGTGTGGGGCTGGCACATTCTTTCTCTCTTGAGTAAACAACATCCTGATGAATTTGGGCCCTATCTGTTCTGAGACCATGGCTCTTAGTCTAGATATGGGGAACCTCACAAGCATGGAATGAAGGAATGAAGATCGTTTTCTCTCAAGAAAGTAAACATGAAAATAACCTATCCTCCAAGTCATAAAGATATAATTTGGAAATAGAAAGGGGAAATATTTATTTATTTAAAAGATTTTATTTATTTGAGAGAGCATGAGAGCGAGATTGAGAGAACAAGTGGGGGGAGAGGCAGAGGGAGAAGCAGACCCGACGTGGGGCTCGATCCCAGGACCCCGGGATCATGACCTGAGCCGAAGGCAGCTGCTTAACCGACTGAGCCACCAAGGTACCCACAAAAACTTTTTTTTTAAACGGATTGGGAACATCGTCATTTATGCTGTTCAGTTTAGAAAAATGCCTTGGTACCCTTGTTAGAATAAACTTTATCACGGTCAGAAGTTCATTTGTATCTGATTCAGATTCAGCACGCGCACGCACACACACACACACACACGCTCACACCCATGTGTTACACAAATTTCCACAAAACAGTACTTAGAAAATATCTCAATTTCATTTAAAGAATTTGTTGAGGGTTTATTAAATACTCCCCAACTCACCATTGGGTTGCATACTGCACTTCGATAACCATGAATCTGGACTTTGTTTCTCCTAGAAATTTTCCATTCAACTTTTTTCTTTTCTTGGCTCCTAGTTTTCAGATACTATCATGAAGTGAAAACTCCAGTTTGAATTCAGAAGATCATCAACTACAATCCTATTCAGATATTTAGGTGAGAGGAGTCTTTCTTAGCCTGAGAAAGTGTAAAATATCTCTAGCAGCTATCAGCTGCAGTTATCTTAAGGCATAGCTTCCAGAAAAGGTATGTGGTTCTATTTACCTAATGATAAACAAATGGAGAGATGAGCCTTCCTCCTGGATAGGAGGTTGAATGCTTCCAACTGGTCAATTGCTTCCCACTTAACTCACTGTTTTAACACACCTTGACAAATTAATCATAAAATAAAAATAAACTGGGGTGCTGTTTACTTGAGAAAATGTACCCAGATCTCACACAGATATAGAGGACTCTATTTTCTCTTTCTTTTCTTCCAAGAATTGAAGCAAAATTAAACAAAACTAAATAAGATTTCTTATTTTTTCAGGAAAAAGTAATGATAGGATTTTATCCTCCCCAAATATGAAAACATTATAAAAATAATATTAGTATTGTACAGGTACAAGAGTAGATGGAATCATGGAACAAAATAGTTCTGAAAACAGACCCTTCTATACATTTAATATATAATAAACGTTGACTCTCAAATTGATAATAGTTGAAATTATTGTTCTATAAATGTTCCTGGCATAATGGGCTAGTTTGGGGAGTTAAAAATTAATTTAAAAACTTAGTGTAGTATTTGTAAAAAATGATAAAATAGCCACTAAAAAGAAACTGGGAAAAATGCAAGAAAAATGAAGTATGAATTTCTAAAGACTGTTGTTATCAATTAGAAAAACAGTAGTTATCTAATAGCTAAATGAGCAAACAACTCTGGACAGTAAAAGAGTAGTAGCTAATTAATTGATGAAAAGACTTCAATCTTACCAGAACTCAAAGACCCAGTACTTTTTCAATTATATTTTCTTTCTTTTATAATACCTAAGCCCTGACACCTGCACTTTTATACCCTTCTTCCCAGTTTCCAGATATCGATCTATAATTTTGTGCCAGTAACAAGTTTGAGTAAGACATCATGATGTGCTCAGAATTACTTTTCAAATCTAATGAAAAAGGACTTGTATTTTTCTGAGTTGGGCTTACCTTCCTAGCTCCTTTTGTCTTGGGGAACGGCTTTGGGAGGGTTCCTTATGGCCTGCCACCATACCTTCCCAGTACTGAATACAGTTCAAAATTATTTTCATCCCAACAGTGAGATAAACATTAGAGAATTAGGTGTGGGGGAGAGGTAGGGTTTCAAGGTGAAACTAATGAATTATTTTTGGGCAGGTGAAATTTGAAGAGCCTGGTGAAGGAAGCAGTTTAATAATTCAGTAACTGTTTAGTGGACTAGTACCTTACTATGTATAAAGTAGCATGCTGGGCTTTATAGAGCATACAAAAATGAAAAGGACATGGTCCCTGCTTTTATGGCATTTTTAATCTGGTTAAGTAGTTAAGACAGACTTCAAACTACTTGTTGAGTTGAAAGTATTATGTCATTTGAAATTATAGGGTTGGTGCTTGATTTGTGCAAATTCAAATTTTAAACAACCCGCAAGTTAATATGTATTACTACTAGGGCCATATGGAAACATTCAGTCACTTAGGGAAGGTTAATAATTTGTTCCCTTTCAAACTATTATTCTTAAATACATGCTTGATATTTAGAGGAGAGGTTATATAACACATGGAAAAACAGTTGGCAACGTGCAGCATTTCCACTATTGCCCATGACAATTTAGCTCTGACTCTCAAAGTGCTTACTTCACTCAGCAAAACAAAAGCCTTGCAATTAGTTGGAGGCATCCTTCTTGAAGATCCGAGTTGTCACTTAGGCATGCCTCAAGGGATGTCTTACCAACAGATATGTAGTATTTACCTAAGAAAAGCCATTTACCTAAGAAAAGAAATTACTTTTCCCTATTTTACTACATTTTCAGGCATGACCTTTTAAATATTGACTTAAAAATTCAGTCTTTCAAAAATCATTTCTTTTGGGGCGCCCTGGGTGGCTTGCTTGAGCATTTGGCTCTTGGTTTTGGCTCAGGTCATGATCTCAGGGTCCTGAAATCGAGCCCTCTGTTGTGCTCTGCGTACAGCACCGAGTTTGCTTGTCCCTCTCCCTCTGCTCCCCGCCCCTGGAATGAATAAATAAAATCTTTAAAAATAGGTAATAAAATAAGAACATTTTTTCTTTTTAGTTAAGCTCCGTGCCCAACACGGGGCTTGAACTCACGACCATGAGATCAGGAGTCCCATGCTCTACTGACTGAGCTAGCCAGGTGTCCCTTAAAAGTCATTTCCAAGTCATTTTATAAATGAATTTTGAAGATTGGCGCTTTCAGGTAGCTAAATGGTATTCTTAATCCAGTTCTTACTACCTGCACCATTTGTGTGGTAAATGTGATTTTTACAGTGTTTGTTATCAGATGATAGTGCTCCCTGTCTGTGAAAAATTCACTCTGCACAGTTGCCATCCATTTCTGAACTGCAGAGTTTGTACTGTTATTTGAGTACTTTTTGTTGTCTTGGTTCATGAGGTAGGTTCTAAAGAGCCCTAGGGCAGCCTGACGGAGAATTGCTGGCCAGCAGGCGGCGCTCTTGCTCTCCGGCATGCTTATTTCACCCTAGTCTTTGTGGACCAGCAGAGCTCTCTTGTTGCTGTATTTGGACTATGGGTGCATACAATTTTATTTGATGAGAGAGTTCTGTGGCTCTGTTGCTAAAAGGAAGTTTGGAAATCACACGTATTGTTATTGTATCTGTAACATGACTTGTTATTTCGCACAAAAAAAGAAACTTGGAAATGCTGATGCCAGTGGTCAGCATGTTTTCGGAAATTGGAATGGAAACAAAGACCAGCCTCAAATGGATTCTCACTGAAATTAACCTTGTCAATTTTGTTGAAATGAGAAGTCAACATTCAAGGTTAAAGAGCGTATGAGAAATAGTAGAAATATATTGGTGATTGTCTCTGAAAGTTAAGATCTATTTAGTAATACTATACAGTTGTTTTAGTTTTTGGGGGGGGGGGAAGGAATCACCTTCCAAAATGAAAATGTATGGATTATCACATATTCAAATAAAAAACTCTCAGGATACTTTTGTGAATAACAGCTAAATGTCAAGCGTTATAGAAATTTAAAGAGGGAAATTATATTGAGCGATTAGAGGAAGTTTCATGGAGAAAGTGACATGTGATATGTGTTCTGATAGATGGTAGAATTATAACATGAAGAAATTAAAAGATTAGATAAAAAAGTACTTTGAAGTATAAAGTCAGTACAACTAATATATAAACACTTTAAAAATAAAGAAGGAAAAACACCCATAAACCTACCATCTTAAATTTTTTTTGGTTGTTCTTTTCTTTTTTTTTTTTAAAGATTTCATTTATTTATTTGCCAGAGAGGGAGAGTACAAGCAGGGGGAGTGGCAGGCAAAGGGACTCAATCCCAGGATCCTGAGATCATGACCTGAGCCAAAGGCAGATGCTTAACCATCTAAGCCACCCAGGCACCCCTTGGTTGTTCTTTTCTAAAGTTTGTTTAAATGTGTAAGTATTTTTACCAAGTTGTAATAAGAGTGTAAAAACAATTTTCATCTTATATTCATTTACTTAAACACCTTCCCAAATTCTTAGTTTTTTAATAATTTTATTATATAAAATATTCCATAAGATATCCACCATAATTTAATAAATACCCAATTGTTTCCCTATCACAATATTGTAGTGGGCATTTTAATACACAATTCCCCCCCCCCTTTTCAATTATCTGGATTATTTCCTCAGGATAAATTTCCAGAAGAATTGCATAATCCATGGGAATTAAAGTTTTTATTACTTTTGATATGTATTACAAATTGCATTCCAAAAACTTTTATACCATCATCAAAAAAAATTTTTGATAGCAAGTCACCGTGTATGTTTCAAAGCCAAAGATGGTTCTGTTATATATCTATTGTTAATTTGGGAAGCACAAATTTAAGTTTCAAAAAGAAGAGTTTTTGCTTTTGTAGAAATACATAGTGAGTATGTTAATGATGAAATGATACGCATGATCTCTGAGATTGGCTTCCAAATGATCTGGAAGGGAGTGTGGAGTAGGGTTACAGAGGAAATGAGATCAAGCTTGTTTTGAAAATTTCTGACCCTGGGTTATGGGTACATGGCAGTTTATTATTTTATCATCTCCACTGCTGTGTATGTTTGAACTTTTCCCATAGTAACAATTAAAGAAAGAGAAACAAAGAAAACATGTCTCAGCCTCTAACGTGTGCTGAGGTTTTGCATTTCTCCCTGCTGTCACTTTCCTCACTATCCACATTGGGTCCAGCTATCCTACAAGTTCACTTATTTGGGAGTTTTGGAATAGGAGATAGGTGAAACCAGAAACTTTTCAAGAGAAAATAACAGCTACTAACTAGTTCTGAGACTTCTCCTTTAATTTAAATAAAAACCCTGGCCTTTAATTTAAAAAAAAAAACAAAAGGAATTGATGATGGTATGATGACACTTTTAAGTTCTTCTAAAGAATGTTTCTGACCAGAAAGCAGAATATCAATGACATTCATCAGCCTTTATCAAATGCTCAGGTGAGAATCCTCTATTTCTATGCCTTAAGACATTAAAGAAAAAAAAAGTAGACAATGTTTCTTGCCCTCAAGAAGGTAACGGTCTATTTGGAGACAGACGGCATTTAAATGCAATATAACTTAATGAGGGAGCAGAAACTCTATAAATTAACTAGTATTAGATTGCACATTCCTTCTTTCACAGATCCTGAGTGCTTATATTGATGTTAGAGACATAAAAGGAAATGTTACAATCCATGTAAACAATACACAGGTGTCATTTTGTCCTTAATCCTTTCTAAAATTGATGTCTTTACAGCTTTCTCTTCCCCTCTGACTTAATCAGTTATATAAGCTGTTAATTTTCTACTATATCTGGTGTCTTCAGAGAAATAATCACAAGGAAGCTGCCACAGGGTCCTCTTAAAACAAAGTTGTCTTGTGACTTTATGATATTTATGGCTAGGATTCAAGACTGACATGTTATTTCAAATACCCTTTAATCCGGAGAACCAGAATATCATATCAATACTAGCAGAAATATCCGTATCGCTTACCTTGCTGTGTTTCTGAGTTCAGTAGTCCCCGCAGTTGTTTAGGAATATTGTTAAAGGGCTTTTTCATCTGGTTTCATCTGGATGTTTCCATGGAATGTGATGACTTACAGCCTTTGCTAGTCTCTGCTGGGTCCCTCTGCCTGTCTGGTTTATAGACGATTTCTGCATTCCTAGTTCTCAGAATTCTTCTGTTTCCTATATTAATATAAAATTAGTATGTATGAAGTAATCTAATTTGAAAGGCTAATAAAGTGGCGAAACATTGAATTTTCTGTTCTTTAATGGACTTTCTGGTTGAAAAATGCTGTACAACTGAGTTAATTCAGTTCAGCAGAGGAGATGGCTCTTTGCAGGGCTCAGATTCTGGGATTCTGTCTTGTCAGCTATTCCAGATACTAAGTTTCTTTTAGCTTCTGTTACATTCATACCTCCATCTGTTGCTGATGTCTTTGTTTCAGTTCTCAAGAGATAGAAAGCCAGATATGTGCAGCCAAATATGGTTTTTGTGTGTGTGCTCTTCTTTCCTGGCTAAAAGTTCTGCTCTTTATTACCATCTCTCATTGTGTTGGTGAATGTCTTGACAATAGGAAAGCCTTGAAGTCCAGCTTGACTTCTTTCCCTTAAAGCTTAGATCAGAGTCTTTCGTGCTTCTCCCTCTAGATTCTGTCCTCATCCCCACTGATTCCTCTATAGCAGGGACACCTCAGAAGCAGGAAAATCACTCAGTCCCCTATAACTTAATGGAAAGAAAACCCACAACCTTTAGAATTGGACAGTTCTGATTTTGTGTACCCAAAGTATTGCTTACTAGCCATGTATCCCTGGGAAAGCCCCTTAATCTAATTTTTTTTCATTGGCGTGATGTGTTAGTTTGTAATTGATGGGTTGTCATATGGTTTAAATGAGATAATGCATGTAAAGCATTTGGCAGAGTGCCTGATATATGACAAAAACTTACTAAATGGTAGCCATTCGTCTTACGTTAACAACAATCATTTCTGTTGTTATTGGGTGGGTCAAAGGATACAGAACCGAGACTCCAGCTACAAATCTAAAAGGTGCTGCTCTGTAGTTTTAAAGGAGGACTAAGTGGGGTATTATTTTGCTTTTGTCCCAGTGGGTCATTTTGCACTTGACATATCCTGGAGCTTATCATGTATGGGCACGGGGATAAAAGGGAAGAAGGATGTGTGTAGATAGTGTATCTGAAGTAAGTATGGATGGATAAGTAGGATTTTAGTAGATGTGTAGGGGGTGGGGTAGGGAGGAGAGAATGCAGGTGGAGGGAATACTATAAACAAAGGAGCTAACAAAATGTTGTAGAGCATTTTCAGGGCACAAACTTAATCCAGGATGCTGGTGGCCCAGGACATATGTGAGAGCAGTGAAGGGAAGAGAAATAGTGGAAAACTGAGAGCAATCTGTAGATGACCTTAAATGCCATGCCAGGAAATTGTATTTTTTAAAAAGATTTTATTTATTTATTTGACAGAGAGAGAGACAGTGAGAGAGGGAACACAAGCAGGGGGAGTGGGAAAGGGAGAAGCAGGCTTCCCGCTGAATGGGGAGCCTGATGCGGGTCTCGATCCCAGGACCCTGGGACCATGACCTGAGCCGAAGGCAGACGCTTAACGACTGAGCCACCCAGGCACCCAGGAAATTGTATTTTATTCTCTAGGCAATACTGAATCATTGAAGGACTTTTATTATGAGATAATATGAAGAGGTTGGATTTCAGGAAGCTTACTTTATATAAACTACATTAGTGGGTATGGCCAAAAAGGAACTCCAATGCCTACAGCAGCTGGACCAGACATATGTAGTTGAAACACTTAGTGTCAGACAATAGGGTGTAGATGGTAAATGTCCAGCTTGAAAAGGACAGCTATAGCTCTAGACACTTTTTCTAACTTATAACATGGGCTTGTGCTGCCAGTTAATCTAATTTTTTCAATAAGCAATAGAAATCTGGATTTCTATCTTTCAATTTTTAATTTTAATTTTAATTTTTTTAATGTTTTATTTATTTATTCATGAGAGTCAGAGAGAGAGAGAGAGAGAGAGGCAGAGGCAGAGGGAGAAGCAGGCTCCCCGCCTAGCAGGGAGCCCGATGCAGGACTCGATCCCAGGACCCTGGGATCATGACCTGAGCCGAAGGCAGACGCTTAACCATCTGAGCCACCCAGGCGCCCCTATCTTTCAATTTTTTAAATTTAGCAGTTGATACAAGCAGTTGTTGGGTCAAACAAAACGCATCTTCTGGTTGGACTTCGCCTGTGGATGCCCTAGTTTGGGACCCCTGGGCCAATGTCCACAGTCCTGTCTTTTTGTATCTCCTCCAGAATTCTACTTGTGAACATTGGTTAGAGACATCAACACTCCTCTCTATAGCAGAAGAGGATGAGTTGTAATGAAAGTATAGAAACATTCTTAGGCAAGACAGACACCTTGGGAGTTGGCGTCAGATGGTCTTGATCTTCTTTGAAGTTCAGTACTCTCTTTGGTCTGCTCTTCCCCACCTTTCAGAGTTATCTGATAGTTACTTTATATATTCTGTCCAGGATTTTTAGTTGTACTCAGTAGGAAAGATTGGACAGAGTGTGCTTGCTCTATCTTAACTGGAACCAGAGCCCTTCTATGTAATTTTTAAGTTTTATACAATCTTCTCCACTAGATTGGATAATTATTGAGGGTGCTGCCTGAGAATAATATTACTCCATATATCAGCATATCCAATTGAGCATCCAGTACACAATATTCGCTCTGTGGCTTAAATTCATTGAAACACCCCTATTCTAGTCTTTTAATTATTTTTGTTGTTATTTTTATTAAAGCACAGGATCAAGTCCCACTTTATAGCTGGTGTAGCTTTCCTACCCTTGACAGGAGTTACTTTCCACATTTAGATTATATGGTCAGTCTTTTATGGTTGACAAATAGAATTTAAGTTTTCATCTGGATTACTACTTTGTTTTACAGTGCTGAAACATTTTTGTTGGAGAAATGTCTTCAGAATCAGAAAAGGACAAAGAGAGGCTAGTGCAAGCTGCCAAAACGTTTTTCTTTCACATGCAAGATCTTGTTGCCTTCACTAACACACTTATTGAATTGTTTAACAGCGCGATGAATACCCAGATCCACTCCATGGCTGTGAAAGAACATGATAATGTTAAGGATGTCTTTGAAAAAATATTCACAATTTTTAAAGAGATGCAATCTGTCCTGGAGGCAAAGTATGACCAGATGCAAAAGGAACCTTTATGTTCCAAGATTGCAACAGCGGTTTGCTCTATGGTTGAGAAGAATATCAATGTAAAGGAATTGCAGCAGTCAGCTAAAGAAATGTTCAAAAACGTTCAGACACCAATCATTGTCGCTGCCCTGAATAGCAGTAACATCCTTGGCAGTTTGGAATCTTCTCTTTCACTCTTGATGACATATCCCATCATGAATCTTCAGTTAAGTGACCTCTATAGAAAAGACACCGAAGACCAATCAGATGCCAACACATCGGAGAAAAACAGAAGTCCGGGTCAATCCAAAATTGGTATAGTAGACATCTTGAAAAAATTGCAGGATGCGCTAAAAGCTGAACATGTCAAGAATACCATCGAGTCAGCTGCAGATCAGTTGGAGCACATTGTCAAAACTATAGGCCCAATCTTAGAGGTCCTCAAAAAAGCCATAAGTACTATGGAATCCAAGATTCCTGTGCCCAAGAAAGCCAATGACCAGTAGGAGTGCAACAGAGGTGCTCATTTCTGTCAGAAAATCAGTTCACATCCTGTGAATTTTGGGAGTATGTTCTAGGACCTTTGCTGCCAGAAATGTGTTATATTAGGACATAAGTGCAAAGAGTAGTCACCCAGAAGACCATTTGCCTCAAGTTTTGCTTTATTCAAATAAAAATAATCAATGAAAGCCTGCTTGACATGGGAATTACTAAAAAAATTTTTGTTCAGAATATCAAAGTAATGTATTACATTTGGGGAAGTCTCTAAACATTACATATCATCTTAACGCATAATTAAAATAACCCTAAACTAATTTCCACTCTTGGTAATTCTATTTCTAGATACTATGTGTGAAGTCCAGGTAAATGTAAACATTATTGTTAGATAATCTGGCAGAAACTACTGTTCAGGTGCAGGAAACATATAAAATAACCTTCTGCATTTTTAAAAAGATTTTATTTATTTACTTAAGAGAGAGAGAGAGCGAGAGAAAGAGAACATGAGCAGGGGGAGTGGCAGAGGGAGAGGGAGAAGCAAACTCCCCGCTGAGCAGGGAGCCTGATGTGGGGCTTGATCCCAGGACCCTGGGATCATGACCTGAGCTGAAGGCAGACACTTAACTGACTGAGCTACCCAGGTGCCCCCACCTTCTGCATTTTTGTCACTCCTATACCAATCTCTGTATCATCAGTGCCTTACCTATCGTAAGCCATCACTAAATACTTTTGGTATGATTTATCCAGAAGTTAATTGAGAACGATGAATGAAGAGTAATAGTTTTCTTGCTTAGTTGAATAAGAACAGAGCAAATGATTTATTCTTGTCTGCCTCCTACTGAGGTCTTGTGATTAGGAGCTATTGGAGGTTCAAAAATGATGGTGCTCTAACCTTTCACAAAGAAAAGACTGTAACACTCAGAGAAGTAGGATTTCTGAGATGTGCTCGTGAAGAAAGGTTAGACAAGTCCCTTTGCCCTCCCAGAACGTCTTTGGCTCTCATGCAATGGGAAAGAGTGCATGCTTTCAAGATTGCCCTATTTTACATGATACTTAACAGGAACATTGTTGAGAATAAGAAAAGCCATTAATAACTCTAGTTCTTTAGTGGAATTTTTCTTCTGAGAATACTTAAGTTTTGTCCTCATTCAAACATCTTCTCATCTAAAGTCTTAAATCCCATTTTCTCCTTTAAAAATAAAACCTATTTCCCTATACCTAAAAATAAGGCCAAAGCATGAGAAACTAAAAGGGAATAAAATTGTGAGCATTTGGTGGAGAGGGGGAAGAAGACTCGCAGTTTCTGTACTTTTTAGTCTGCGATGCAGTGACGTCCACCAAGGTTGCCAGGTCACCTCCCCAGTCGTGGCTACTTCGAAGTTGCACTTTTTGCGAGCCTGAGTCAGGAGCTCAGCTCCAAAGCCAAGGCTGTCATTGGAATCACCCCTGTAATTTTGAATTAGGAATCCCTTCTTTGCTCCCTAACAGTAAGACCTTCAGAATGTCCTGTGGCCAAAGGCCAAGGGGATTTGGGCTATTTCCAGGGCTTATAGGGCTTGGAAAAAGGATGAGTTTCAATACGCGAACTCTGCATTTTCTCTCAGCTCCAAATAGCTGGCTTATTTTGAGGACGTTCTTGGGGGTATCCATTTGCTACCCTGTCCTCAAAAATACACATACATCAATGGGAGGAGGGAGGTGCAGCTCTCACTTTGTTACTTTTTCTGAACCTGTGTGTGTTCAGGTTCTCACCTGCCTTCTCTCGGTCTTAAGATTGTGTCCCAGGAGGGGCACCCGGGTGGCTCAGTTGGTTAAGCGTCTGCCTTCGACTCAGGTCATGATCCCGGGGTCCTGGGATCGAGCCCCGCATCAAGCTCCTTGCTCAAGGGGGGAGCCTGCTTCTCCCCCTGCTTGTGCTCTCTCTCTCTCTCTTTGACAAATAAATAAATAAAATCTTAAAAAAAAGACTGGAAGCATGACCGGGGGCAGTCTGAGGGAGGTCCTCACCACACATCAATGGGAATGGCAGCTAGTGTAGCCGCTTGAGGTCAGGATGGGCCGCTCGTGCTTCAGTAACGGTGGTTTCCAGATGCCGGTGACTTTTGCGAGGCTGGCCATCACGGGCAGTGCCTCTCACATTTTCCCAGCCCCGAGGACCACTGATCTGCCCACTCTGATGACTCCTTGTCTGCAGCTGCTTCCCAGCCTCTCGACATACGCGGCGGGGGCGGGGTGCGAGGCGGGGGGAAGCCGCACTCTTCTCAAACCCGGTACTCTTATTTAGTGTTCCTCTCAAATTCTTTGTTTTGGGTTCCTCTCATTTTCTCTCCATTCCTTCAGGTTTTGAAAAGCAACCTGGGGAAGATTCACTAGTTTCTACCTCATATCTAGTTTCATTCCTCCTCAGAGGCCATGAGCACAGTGTGACCTAACTGAATGAAGCAATAGTGGGGAGGAAGAAGTGAACTGCCATAAAGCACAACAAAATAAAACACATGGGCACTTACTACAAGAAGATAAGGGAGGGAGGGAGGGAGGAGGAAGGGAGGGAGCCCTGTAATACCTGTAATAACCTTTTTTTCCCACGTTTTATCACTTGCCAATATTTGGTACACGTTGGCGTCTCTGAAAGCGTCTAGTTCAATAAATGTTTGTTGAATTTTACCAAATCAAGATCTGGGCTCATAAAGTATAAGTCAGTTTGATTCAGATCATTAGACAACTCAGGCCAAGAATCCTGGTGCTCCAAGTAAATCAAGCTTTACAGAAATTTTCTTTCACTGGATTTATTATTTTTTAAAGTCAGAGCAAATAGGGGACCTCGGGACAATCAGATAGGCATAGTAGAACACTGGATCGTAAAGATACAAATAAAACAATAAATGAAGCCAAAGTATTATTTTGTGTACACAAAAAAGAGAGAAGCATTAATAACAATTACTATAGGAGATAAATACTCTGCAACTTTATAGTGCCAACTCTTTTAATGATCCATGTGAATTTATCCATTTACCTTCAAAGATATCCCAGAATGAAAAAGCAGAAATTACAGTGAAATTTTTGAAACTGGTCTCCTAATGTTTCATGAACTTTGAATTGATTTAAATCAATGGTCCGCTTCACAGGCTTTTTGCACAAAAACTTAGGACTCTAGGGAGAGATTGAGGGAATGCAAAGTATGCACATTCATCCTTAACCCACAAATCTACACAGTTCAAGAGAATAACTTCTATCTCTGGAGATTTGTTCTATAAAGCAGCAACAGGAGGAAGAATTAAGTTATCTTTTCAAAAACCTGGTTATTCCTTTATGGATCATTATCCCATAAGTCACAAGCCTGAAGGGCTTCTTAACACAGGTTCTGGGTTTCTGATTTTATAGATTTGGGATCAGGCCCTAGAGTTCACATTTCTAATGTGTTCTTAAGGGACATTGGTGCTCCAGGTGCTGGGAGCATGCGTTAAGATCACCTATCGAGCGTGTCTTACTCAGAAGACTGATTTCTCATGGAGATCCAATGCGTTAGGCTGTCCTTTTAGCTTGATTGGGTGGCTCTTTCCTCTTTAGTCCACATTACAGATTCTCTCTGCCAGATCTATTTCCTGACCCTTGTGTACACTGATCATTCCTATATCCCCTCTTTTCTACTCACCTCTCCTTTTTCCATCTGAAGCCCTCCCTTGAGCCTCATTTCCAGTAGAAAGCTGTATCCAGCTTTGAGAGGGATCATAGCAGAGGGATCTCGCTTTTCTCTAAACTCGAAGCGCTTATTATTTGCATGCATTTCAGCACTAAGCGCTTAACACACACCTACGCTGACTTCTTCCTCTCACCCCTTGCTCCCACCCCAGGGTCCCAAGACCTCGCTCAAATGCTGCCTCCTCCCTGAAGCCTTCCTGGCTTCTTCTCTTGCCTCATAAGTTCTTCTGAGCTCTCGTGAACAGAAGGCTTGATATTCCCCTTTCTTTTGGTATTTCCTCTGTGACTTGTGTTCTTTTCTTCATTTCTCCCAAGAGATTGTAAACTATGGAAGATCTGGCTTACACTATTCAACTTTTAATCCCCAAGGTGTTTTGTACATAGTATGGCTCAATAAGTGCATTTATATGGCACAGAAAAAAAAATATTCACAAGATGTTGGGAGGCTTTTCTATTGCTTCGCTAAAGCTCACAACAAAGCTTGTTCGCAGAGCCAGGCCGATGAGACTCTGTTCAGTAGCCACTAACCTGCCAATGTTCCTGGGCAATAAATCATGAAAACTGTGTCCATGAAAACATGGAAAATTTATGCTTGCCTTATTAGGCATAGAGGCTAATGTAAGCTAAGTGACAGAGGTGAGCTTGGCCCTGTTCTCAAAATTCCGTGTAAAGAATGATATACTAGATGCCTGAATTCTCACCCGGGGGATTATATGCAGCTAATTCCCCACTGAGTCTCTTCTCTCATGGCACTGTCCCTTTAGAAAGTCCTACCGGGGTCAAATGAGCTGATTTCACTTTCGTTGTTTCTTACGCAAATCTCAGAGGGGCTAAGTAGCATGGACTTTCATAATTTCACTCCGTTTAGCCCAATATCCGGATCTTTGGAAATCAGGGCAACTCCCATTGTCCCATTTATATTGTATACAACTGAAGGGAGCTGGAGAAAATCCCCAGCTTTGAAGTTTGGTGATTTATACTTCCTTTTATTTAATTACTGTCACATAGTAAGTACTCGATATATCTTTGATATTTGCTTGGTTATCAGATTTTTTTCCCTCTCATATCTTCTCCTTTATATCCACACACATCTGCATGCTTTCCTAATAAATGTACCTAAACTTTTGATGACGACTTAAAATCTAATTTGCCATAAAGTCCCTCTGTAAATTAACATGTGAATTTAAATTCTAACTTTTGTAATACTTTAGAAACATGTGTGGCGCCCCATTACTGCCAGTGAATGAGATTTCACTAACATCTTTTATTAACTTTCCCTTTTATTTCTCAAGTTTTCGTATTTCCTCCTATCTGAGTCTACACTGGTTTGGTCTTGAATGCTGATAAAAATCTCTGAAGAAAATTTACACTTTTAATTGTTTCTCTGGGGTTCAAAGCTTTTCCATTTGATGAAGTTTTTTTTCTGTGCTTTCGAACTCAAGCTTCTCGATTTGTTCCTATTTAGGATTGCTAAATAAAAAAAAGAAGCATTCATAACTCCTTTGATTGCTTGAGATAGGAAATTTAATTCAAATTATTTATGCAAATATACAATTTATTGATTTATGTAATTTTTAAAAAGCCCAGGATTCCAGTTTCAGGCATAGTTGGATCTAGGGGCTCATATTCTCTCATCAGAACTGTTTCTTTTCATTTTCCAGTTCCTCCTTCATTGTGTTCACTCCATTCTCAAGGAGATAGAGTCTCCCCTACTGGTGGCAAGAGAGCTGCTAGCAGCTGTAGGCTCATACTTGTTCTGCTTTCATCAATCTCCACTCAATAAAAAGGCTCCCACACCCCATTCCCAATCCCAATTCCAAAACATTACCATGACTGTAATGTTCTGATTGGGTCCTTTTCTATTCCAGGATGAATCTCTGTGTCCATGGAGAAGAAATATACTGCGTTCTAGGTCCGCTCACAGGCAGTGGGCTGAGCCAAGCGCTGCATCAGTTGATAACTGGGCAGAGTGATTCCCCGAGGGTATTCAGCTTGCCTCTGACTGGCATCAAGCAAAAGGGCACAGAGAAAGCAAAACCACAAGGTTCCTTTATACTCCACTTTTGGAAGAGATGACAACACTGGTCAAAAAGGAGAGAGAAGCAATAACCACAGGAGCAGGGTTGTACTTTTTGCTGGAACCTGTCAAAACGAACACAAAGTTAGAGAACTTTTAGGTAGCAGAGTTTATTTTTTTAAAAACAACCTTATTTCTTCTTTGATTCACTTTTTTTAACTTCGAAAATTCCTAATAAAAATATTTGAAGTTAGCTACTTTAAAAAAAGTATCCCCTTAGAATTTTTTCTAACCAACAGAACTCAGCTTGTTTATTTTGCAGATGAAACAGCACCAACAAGTTCAGAGATTTACTCCAGGTTACCCGCTTGGGTAGTCGGTGTGTGAGATCTGATTTTCCATCTTTGTTGTCATCAGCGGCACCATCACCATCACTGGTATCCCTATTTTAATTACCATCATCTTCTTCACCATTATGAAAGCTAACATTGATTAGCAACTTATTCTGTGCTGTGTGCGTTTTAAGCACTGGCTAGCAATTAGCTCATTTAATCCTCACGGGAAATCTACGAGGTATTTGTTCTCATTATCCTCATTTTTCTGCTGATCAAACGGTGACACAGACGTGTAGAAACTTACCGAACATCGCACATCTAGTATGCAGTGAAGGCAGCATTCCAACTCAGGCAGCCTGGCTCAACTCTATCTTCTTAGCCACAGTATTGTTTCTCCACATATTGCAAAATGCTCTAAAGAGTGGGATCTCCTTTCCAACTAGCCTTCCCTGACTATTTAGGATAGAAAAGATGTTTGGGGGTAGGAAGACATTCAACTCTGTGATTGCCTCAATATTTGAATATATTGCTTGATAGGATGACCAGACGATGGAGAAATATTTTCCCATTACTTTCACATAATAACGCATAAAATCCTTTGAGTTTCCTGGAATTTCTTGGAATTCTATATATACAAACTATTTAAAATCCATTTTCACCAATAAGAGTAGATAAGGAAAATTAATAGTACATATCTATTTCTAAGCTTTTGTCAAAGTTCCTGCTAAAATTGTATTATCTGAATTCTCACAGGGACCTCGAGACCATTAATACCACTTGAACAGCTCATTCATTAGAATAATTCTCAAACATTTTTTGTTTTGTTTTCTCTTCACTGAGGCTGAGATCACAAGGACCTCTGTCTCTGTCCTTTCTCACTTTGTAACAGGATATGATTCTACTGAAGAGTTATCAGAGAATATTGATTGACAGTGAAACAATATAGTGGGTAGAAATTATGGTTATTGGAAGTGATTAGCTTGGGTTTTGAAGCTTTGTCACTAGCTGACCTTTATGTTAGTTACTTTCATTGGACCTGAGCTTTCTCATCTGTAGAATGAGAGCATCTCATCTCAAGACTGTTGGAAATACTACAGTCACTACCATTCCCCTTTGCTGTACTTCATGGCTACTATAATGATTGATGCTCAAATAAGGACAAATATATGGACATTACCATTTTGTAATCATACTCATCCTTCAAAACCACCTCTTCGGCCCCCTTCATAATAACTAGGATATTAAAAAAGCTTACTTTCATTTTATTTTCTCAGGTTAAAGTAACTTTTCTTTCCTCTCTTGTTACGTTTTCTCTCTTACAGTCTTTAACATTTCTACCTCACGCTTTATCATTATTCTCATTATTTTTACACAGACAGTATCTTTATGTAGGTGAATAAATGAAAAACATCTGTGAATTAAATGCAATCTACGAAATCTTTCATTTAAGGATAACTCACATTAAATTTACTTTTGTATTTGTTTTTACTTTCCTTCTAGACTATCTATTCAATGCTTTTTATTCCCTCTGTATCCTAGTATTTTTCAAATCGGAGGTTGTGATGCATTAATGCTTTATCATGACCATCACTGTAATAATGTGATAAAATGGGTTAGAATAAAAAACACTAGAGTCAAACAGCATGTGAAATGGTGAATGATTGTCTTGTTTTACATGCGTGTGTGTGTACTTGTATGTTTATGTGTATGTGAAGTGAGTTACAATGTAGTCACAGTCACAGAGGATTGAGACTAATAGTAGGTTCTTAGTAATATTTTTGAACAAATTAATCTCCTGAAAGCAGTCTGTGGAGAACATTGTCCTGGGTTTTTTGTCATAAAACATGGGAAAGGGTCTTACTTTTGTCATTTATAAGCTGAATAATCTCATACAAACCATGTAACCTCTCTCAACCTCAGTATTCACATCAGTATAGTGGGGTCAGTAACCAATGTACAGTGTGGTTGTAAGAATTAAACAGATAATGTGTGTGAAAACCTTCTGTGAATGAAATTTGCTACATAAGTATCATTTTTTTTGTGGATCATAACCTAAATTTGGTCATTGCTGCCTTAGGATATACAGTTTGGGGAGAAGTCCATAATTATTATACCCTGTATTTCATGAACTCCGAATCTGTGAATTATATCAGATTGTTCAGAAAGAAATACTCAATCCCTTGAAAAAAGCAGAAAAAGCTAAAACTGATATGCGGTATATCTAGTTAATCTGATATTTGGAGGCAAATACTCCAAATGCTTTAGAGCCCCTTTCTGTCCAATGTGGAGATTAATGAGTGTTACTCTTCAGAGAGTTATCTAGGAACCAGTTGGCGCTCAAACAAAGATAAGTTTTGTTTCTTCCATCTCTTCGTTTTTTTCTTCACCGTCAATATCACTGAAGCTCACATTTGTGCCACTAAACTATTATCCCACTTCCATGTGCAAAGTGCTTTCCCAGAGTTTTTCAGTTGTGTTTGAGAGGGTGGACGCCAGGTACCGCCACAATATTCCCCTTTGTCTCCACTTTATAAATGAAGAAACAGGCTCTTAGGTTGTCATTTATACGAGGCCACATATAATAACATATACACCCAGCCCTTCCTGGCTCCAAAGTCTAGTCTCTTTCCACCATGCATGTGGCCTCCTAGATTCATTCAATTCCTCTTTTTCTTTCCTTCCTTCTTTCTTTCTTTTTCTATTTCTTTCTTTCCTTCTTTCCTTCTTTCTTCCTTTCTTTCCTTCCTCCTTCCTTTCTTTCTTTCTTTCTTTCTTTCTTTCTTTCTTTCTTTCTTTCTTTGGTTTTATTTATTTATTTGAGAGAGAGACAGAGATAGCAAAAGAGAGCAAGAGAGAGAACGAGCGGGGAGGAGAGGGAGAAGCAGGCTCAGGAGAGGGAGAAGCAGGCTCCCTGCTGAGCAGGGAGCCCGATGCGGAACTCTATCCCAGGACCCGGGGATCATGACCCGAGCCGAATGCAGACGCTTAACCAAATGAGCCACTCAGGTGTCCCTCAATTACTCATTCTTTCATCCATTCGGCTGAGTCAGACACTCTACTTCAAGGTTAATGTGATGCCACAACTAGGGAAGACTAGTTTGAGATAAAACCCAGAGTAAAAGAAAACAGGAAAACAGGAAATTAATAAATAAATAATATGTAACAGTAATAGTACCTGCCAATTTTGAGTACTTACTAGTGTCAGAATCTGTTCTAAGAGCTTTTACATGCATAAGTCATTTTATCCTCACCGGAATCCTAGAAGGGAGGTTTCATTACATTTCCCCCCTATATTACATATAAAGAAATGGAGACACACAAGGACTAAGCCTTTGCCCACGTTCTCACTGCTAGTAACTGGCACAGTTAACATGTAAAACCAGGCTTACTACAAAAGCTGACTGTATTTTTTCTAGAAACATGCTTAAGAATTTTGATTATGTGAAACATTTTAACAAATAAATCCTTCTTTGTGAATCCAGTGATACAGAACAGAGTATGTATTTTACAGATTTTTTGGCACGGATTATTTTCCTGAACAAAACAACATTTAAGGGCAAATAACTAACGTAACATATTTTGAGTCTTTCAACGGGCATGAAAACATCTGTTTCTATGGTAACCAGTATAGGTCACGAAAGGGATGAGAGAAGAATTAGAAGGGAGAGCCGTTAGTGTAGAATGTCTTAAACAATTTTTCTTTTGCATTGCCCTTGCTTAAATATATTATGCTACCAATTTGACCTTTTAACTCTGAACGTGACAGATTCCTCGGTACTCTTTGAACTTGAGAACTGTAGTTACAAGTTAACAGAACCAATTCTGAAATAAATCGAGGGACTGGGGAAGCTATATTCTCTATTATCTTTTCATTGGGAGAATTATGGTGTCCTGGCTGACCAATTTTAAAGGTCTTCCATGTTGTCTTTCAAATATGATGTCTGTCAGATTAAGAGGGAACAGGAGAGGAAACAAGTCATTGGCTCAGAGGACTTTTTAGATGTAGAATAGCTTGTGGCTTCTGCTTGGGAAGAAAAATGAAGGGATAAGAAACAGTTTCCTGAGAGGATTCTGGTTTCATGAGGAATTAGATATCAGTCCTCCAGAATATCATCTGGGAATCCCTAGACTGAGGTTGATGGCAGAAAATAGCAGTTAGCTAGAAAAGCAGGTCTGGGGAGAGTCCATTGATCTTACTCCCTTCCAGTGAAGGACTCCCAGAAAAGAAAAACACACCACTTCCCTCCTCCCATTGTTCATGTATGGATCAACCCAATACTGCTCCAGGATGTTGGGATAAGTAAAGTGTTATTAGTCAGTTAACAGAAATGACTTAAAGAAAGTTTCAGAAATAGCTTACTTATTGAGAAAACAAATACCACTGCAGTGAATAGCTGAAAGCATCATGAAGCTAATCAAACTTTTTTTTGTTTGTAATCAGTAGAGATAGGTGCATATTGGTTGGGTTTATCTCAAGATGATACAGTCTTTTTGTCCTCAACTAACTTGTCTGTGCTATCAACCAGCCAATGGCAGCCTTGAGGCTTCCCTAGTTGGCCTCCATATGAGGTTTAGGGAAAGCAGAACCAGAGGATGGAGCAGCCTTCTCTGCAACTTTCAGCCAGAGCCAACAGAGTCAAAGGAAGAATGGCACCCCTGCAGCTTGAGCTGATTCTTCTCCCTCTTTCAATCTCCTGAATGGTTTTGTAGTTGTGCTGGCTGGGAAGACACTCCAACTCCAGCTCTTGGCCTACCATGCAATGTCTCTGACCAAAATATCACCCTTTACGACCAGGGGTCGTTTTTTCCTGCCATTTACAATCTCTTCCCAAGACTGCACAGTGGTGAATTTCTAGGAAAAATTTAGACGTAGTAACTCACATTGCAAACGACCACATTCTAGATTAGTCATATCGTGGCTAGAGCTCCTTATTTTTGACTAGGGGTTGAGCTTTCTAGAATATTTTCTCTTTCT
Organism: Halichoerus grypus; assembly: GCF_964656455.1. Taxonomy (NCBI): domain Eukaryota; kingdom Metazoa; phylum Chordata; class Mammalia; order Carnivora; family Phocidae; genus Halichoerus; species Halichoerus grypus. The sequence goes on from NC_135717.1 coordinate 89,380,364, forward strand.
AGTAAATATCGAAACTGTTTTTAGTCAATTGAGTTATCTGGTCATCTGACCCAAAGACCAGATCACTTGGAAGTATTAAAAGAGAATGCTTCATTTATTCACTCATTCAACAAATATAGATTTTTTTTTTAACAAATGTAGATTGAACATCTCTATGTGTCAGGAGACTAAAGTTAATATTGGTTAACACTTATTTACCATTTATTACATGCTAGGTCTTGTAAAAATACTTTAGTATTTTATTTTATTTTATTTTCACAAGAGCCCTGAGGGGCTCTATTATGATGCTCCTTACATAGTTGAAGAAACATAGGGAGTTTAAGCAACTGGACTGAGAACACAGCTAAAAAACTGTACAAGTTGGATGGGAATCCAGACAGAGTGGATCCGGGGTCAAACTGCCAGGATTCCATGCCAGACTCTTAAATACTGTGTAGTCACATGTCTGCCTACAAAGAGCTTACAGAGCAATACAAGATTACTGATTCCCTTAAGTATGATTTGTGATTTCAAATATCCAGTCAAGACCAGCCAAGCTTCCAGAGTCTAGCAATGTGCATGGTTATTCCAGCTAAGCCTTAACTCCAAGTTGTGTTTGAGTAGCTTCCTGACAGGAAAGCAAAGATCATTAGTTTGGTGGGGACGGTCTTGAAATAGTTTCCTTTGAAACTTACAGAGTAGAGAATATGGGTAATAGTTTCTATTATAGGGGAGCCTGGGTGGCTCAGTCCGTTAAGCATCTGCCTTCGGCTCAAATCATGATCCCAGGGTCCTGGGATTGAGCCCCGCATCAGGCTCCCCAGGGAGCCTGCTTCTCCCTCTCCTTCTGCCTGCTCCCCCTTCTTGTGCTCGCTCTGTCAAATAAATAAATAAATAAAATACTAAAAAAAAGTTTCTATTATATACTCCTTTTTCTCCGTTTCCTACCCTTTGATGTAAATGTTCTACAACATTTTGCTTAATGTATTTTACTGTGTTCCTCAACCCAGTAGAAAAATTTTTCTGTCTCAACTTCATCCTGATGAGGATGAAACAACAATGTAGTTCCAAAGAACCCTGGAATCTGGCTATGAATGTTCTTGTTTGGTGTTAAAATCTCACTGTTTGCTTCATACTCTAGTTTTTCATTTGCCTCTGCAAACACTAATCTCTTGGTTCTGTGGAACAGATCCTCATTTCACTCATGTTGCTCCCTGCCACACTTCTAAGGACAGGCAAGAAGAGATAAAAGTATTGATAGGTCACCTCTCCCCTGGTCTGTGTTTGCAGATAGGCCAGAGTAAGCAGGCCCAAGACCTCAGCATGGATGCCAATTTCAGGATCATTGTAACACTGCAGCCCCCAAATGCTGAGAAATGCTGATAGCCTGAATTATTAACAGTAGCAATAATGATGGAATAGAGAAAGATTCAGGGATATTTCGAAGGTAGACATTACAGTTAAGTGTGAGTGTGAACACATGCACATGTGGATAAGGACGATCTTCCTTCTAAATCAAACAGGGCACAGCCACTTGCCACAGAACTACCATTTTGTGCAGGGACACTGGCTGGCAACGTACAGGGACGGAATGGAGCCGGCCACATATTTTTCTAAAAAAGATCTTAATATTTTTTTGTTCTGTGATGTCTCCAATTTCTCCCACTTCAGTTCATTTTTCACAATATCATCAGAGCTCTTGCTAAAATACTGATCCCATTGATGCTCCACTCTTTAAAAACTTCCAATGACTTCTCATTACCTACAGCATGAAGTTTTAAAATCCTTAGCATAGAATACAAGAGTTTTAACCATCTGGCCTGTCAGAAGTCTCCCCACCCCAATCAATCCCCTATTCCTTTTCTTCTTTTTTTTTTTTTTTAAAGATTTTATTTATTTATTTGACAGAGAGAGAGACGGCGAGAGAGGGAACACAACCAGGGGGAGTGGGAGAGGGAGAAGCAGGCTTCCCGCTGAACAGGGAGCCCGATGCGGGGCTCGATCCCAGAACCCTGGGATCATGACCTGAGCCGAAGGCAGACGCTTAAGGACTGAGCCATCCAGGTGCCGCTCCCCTATTCCTTTTCTACTCCTCGCCTCTTCCTGTGTCTTATACCTCCTATATTCCAGCCATCCAGAATTATAAAGATTCCCTAGACACTGGCTATTTGAAACCTCTGTGATTCAGCATATGCTGTTTTCTGCTTGAAATGACTTTTCCTCTCTTTTTCACTGAAAACCCCCATTCTTACTTCAAGTCCCATGGGGTCCTCTATCGTGTAGACTTTCTCACTTTCTCCAGAGAGAATGAGTAGCTTCCTACACTGAGAAGCCACAACCATTGCTTAAACATCTGGTATATTGCTTAGTGCTTTGGAGTGTGGACATTTGCTCATATTTCCGTTTCTCATTAGACTAAAACTCTTCCTGGGATAGTGATTTTGCTTTATTCATTTCATATCACCTGACGCCTCCCATCCCAGTTCCTGGAACATAGAAGATGGGTAATAGATAAGAGTGAATGAATAAATCATGCCTCCTGCTTTACTCACAGCACTCCTTATTCCTGTAATGACCGTGACAAACAAAAAAACCCAAAAAACCAAAAAAAAAAACAAAACCGAGTTTGAGGGTGAAGGTAAAAATAAATAAAATAAAAAAAAATTTATGTGCCATCTTTTTCAGTAGAGGTTTACTTTCTGTGTCTAGAATGTCCCACATATTAGTGCCACTGAAGAAACACATTTTTTCTAGAGGTAGTTGAGGAGAAAGAAGGGGAAGGAAACCAAGAAATAAGGCAGGTCTTCTCTAATCTGTCAGTTCCACTACTTCTGAAGGCCAATTTCCATGTTTTTGGCCTTTCCCCCAGTAAGCCCACTCAGAAAAGTAACTTTTTTTAAAAGAATAGTGGCCTGTGATCCTGATAAAGAGTAGATTCCATTTAGATCGATAATATGGTACCTTTTAGCAGCTGACAGTTATATGTGCTCACGTTCCCAGCTGACCGCAACAGCAACCAATTTCCTCGCGGGTGGTAGCTCACATTTACAACCTTGAACAACTCATAGGGAGGGACCAGGACCTCCTTCTTGAGAGAGACTTCTTGTACAGGTGCACCCAGGCAGGTAAATATGGTAAATAGAGTTTGGTTCCCAAACTTCTGTGCGTCTTTTTTCAGGAGGGAGGTGGAGAGGAATTGGCCAAATCGGATGGTGGCACCTCTGTAGGCTTCCAAATAGATATCCTTCATCTCATGATGCACCTCAAAACACAGAGAGTCATTCTTCATGACCATTTCTTTCCTTAGCAGCTGGATTGCTGAGGTCAGGTAGTAGTGCAGGTATTTGAAACGGAATGAATGTTTATACTGCTGTGGACACCTCCCAGCACTGGCCATGGCTTTAGTGAAGTCTGTGCGGACACTATTGTTTGACGTATAAACCAAGATGGCCACAGCATGTGTAATATTCATGTTCTCGGGGAGATCTTTTCCTCTGTTCAGCCAGGTTAAGTGGGCATTCGCCCAGACCCTGTGGTAATTTCTATGTGCTTCTAGTTCTTTTGTGAAATAATCCCCTTGACTTAGCTTCTCCATGACTTGTGGGCTGCAGCCTTGGTACTGATCATCAAAGGAATCTGGTGTCAAGTCAAAGTCAATGTTAACTGCAACCTATAAGAAAAGAAAAGTCTTGACTTTAACTTTTCAAATCAGATGGTGGATGTGGTGCCTGACTTGCTATCCTCCATAAAGCCAAGTCTTCTTCTCAAAACTTCTATGCTGAAATAAGTTTCACTCATAATCATTACCCTGTCCTAATACTTCCTGCCTCAGGACCTGTGCCAGAGATTGAATTTGGTTTGATAACTATTACTAAAAGCTCAAAAAAAACTCTCCTCCCCAGGGAGGAAGTGACCCTTCTTCTATAACCAAAACCAGTATTTTTGCATAGCACTTTGAAGAAAAAAAATTATAATCTTAAAGTTTATGTGTACTTTCTGTTTCCTCTACTGACCCCCTTCACATCCTGTCATGGGTGTTAAGGAAGATCTCTTTTATGAATACCTAAAACTTGTATTAAGTCTCTGAACTTTATTTACGAAAAAACTTCAGTGATGAGTAATGTTGGGTTGTCCCTAGGGGTCCCCAGTAAATAACAGCCCTCTCTTCTGACCAGGATCTGATTTAAAAATTGAGGAAAAAAGAGCATGTATGAAGGTTAAAATATCATCTTTACTGCTGAATTGTTGGGGCACACATCTTTGGGTCTGATGGCAAGTAGATTTGTTAAGAGTAAACCCCAGAACAAGGCAGACTTGCCCACTGAGCTGCAGACAGTATTGGATTGTGGCCTGCCCAAAGATAAGATTCTTGTCATGGAGGAGCACAGAGCTCATGTCCTTTTCTGTCAGGCTAACTCCCAGGAGGAAAAAGAGCAGAGTCAAACTCAGAATGCCCAGTTATTATTCCTGATGTTACCAATCAACTAAATTTGCCCACCACCAGGGGAGTGGTAAAGTGCTCAAGAGCGTGCCTAGGACAGTCCCTCCTCTTAGAAACCAGGAGTGGGAAAAAGATAATTTCCTATGGGTAGTCAATTGAAGGTTACTTATTAATATCTAGTCCATATTAAACTGAAGCTAGAGATTTGAATACAAGTTCATTAAGTATTATCAGTCTGTTTTTTATTTATTTATTTATTTTTTAAATGTTTTATTTATTTATTCATGAGAGTCAGAGAGAGAGAGAGAGAGAGAGAGGCAGAGGCAGAGGGAGAAGCAGGCTCCCCGCCTAGCAGGGAGCCCGATGCGGGACTCGATCCCAGGACCCTGGGATCATGACCTGAGCCGAAGGCAGACGCTTAACCATCTGAGCCACCCAGGCGCCCTATCATCAGTCTGTTTTTTAGAGCCATGATTCCAACTATCTAAATTCCAAGATGTTTTCTTCTTGGCAAAGAAACGATGCTTTTCTAATAAACAGCACTCTTTATATTAGGAGATAAGATTCCATCCAGTCAGTGTCAAAGATGTTGCAGCTGAAACTCAAAAACATACCATTTTGGTGTTTTACTGTTATTTATGATGAGAAGACATCTAGGTGTGTGTAAAATGGAACAGATTTTTAAGACTGCTTAAATGATCTTTACCAATAACTCTTTACAGAAGGTTTACAAATAGGTCTACAGAATCTATTTAAGCCAAAACAAAACAAAATCAATCATATCATGTTCCGTTACATCTTGTGAGCTCTAAACACTTTACTATATTACTAGATCTCAAGTATGTACTCTGTTATCTCTTAACAATAGATTATTTTTCATTATATCGATCTTTAAATTATAATACTTCTTTTGAGTTGATCCCTATGAAACAGTCGAAAGCCAAATAGTCTTTATTTTGCATCATTTGTCCTACAGAAGCAATGTTTTAAATTTTATGGAGAATCAAGAAAATAACATTATGCCTCTAGCTTCCATTAACGCCAAATTTATAAACTCTAAAGAATTCCACAATTTTTAAGAATTGTTTTCAACACCCTTCACTAGCATTATTTTTTTTTAAGATTTTATTTATTTATTTGACAGAGAGAGACACAGTGAGAGAGGGAACACAACCAGGGAGAGTGGGAGAAGGAGAAGCCAGCTTCCTGCTGAGCAGGGAGCCCGATGCGGGGCTCAATCCCAGGACCCAGGGATCATGACCTGAGCCAAAGGCAGACACTTAACAACTGAGCCACCCAGGTGCCCCCTTCACTAGCATTATTGGTTAAAATGTCTGAATGAGGGGCGCCTGGGTGGCTCAGTCGGTTAAGTGCCTGCCTTTGGCTCAGGTCATGATTCCAGTGTCCTGGGATTGAGTCCCATATTGGGCTCCCTGCTCAGTGGAGAGCCTGCTTCTCCCTCTCCCGCTCCCCCTGCCTGTGCTCTCTCTCTCTCTCTCTCTCTGTCACATAAATAAAATAAAAAGTCTTTTAAAAAAATGTTTGAATGAAATCAGATCCCAAGTGACTAAAAGTCACTTAAAGGTTGTCACCAGGAAAGCGCTCCAGTGGCGCACTGACCATAAAGAATCACCTCCTCAATTGTGCCCTACCTCAGAACACCCGGTGGGTGTCTGCAGGGCGGAGAACAGCATCAGGAGAGGAAGCGACCTCGGGAGGAGCCAGATTCTCATCCTGGGGGCTGCAGTAGTTGGGAGAATCCTTCTGCCTCTGTTGGTCAATGGACGGTATTCATTTGTGGTACAAATACTTCTCTGCTCTTGCAGCTTCATCCTGAAATGAGTGCTCAGCATTCTCCTCTGGGATTTTCTTTGGGTGAGTCTCAGCAAGAACTTGCCTTGTTCATGTTTTGTTGAGATTTCGGTTGACCACCTCCAACCAGCGGTTTTTCTGAGGGAAGCTCCAGCTCCAGCTCCAGCTTATTTGCAGAGCTGAAATCTCTGCAAAATAGACAGATCTGTGCACCAAATAAGGGATTGGGAAATGAACTCGTTAGTTTCCAATTAAAAAAAAAAATCCCTTATCTAGTCTGTGTAGGGGGGAATTCCAAAGGCCTGCTAAGGGTCAGGCTCAGCAGCTCAACCTTAACTTTCTCAGGAAGACAGGAAAGGCACGGGCCGTACAGTGTTTGGGGCCAAGTGACATTATCTGGAGCTGCAGGTTTCCACTGCGAGTGATATGATTGGCTCACGCAGGTTGCTGGGGAGATGCCACCTCAAGGTGGGCCTATGTCACGCGCATTTGGTGCTGCTGATAGGCCCCGCCCAGAAGGGGCTGATAGGAAACAACACACCTTTTAGGATTACTGTCAGAAAGAAGGCTCTCCTTGGTGCTTTTCCACAGTAACTTTGAAACTCTCCAATCCAGAAATTATACCTGTTGGGGTCACAGCTCTTCCCCGTTTTCTCTTCTGGAGGCATCAGATCTTCTGTCCACACTAGTTCAGTCTAGTGTGAATCCTAACTTCTGTGAGAACAGCTGACCTCAATGGAAAGTAGGGTCCAGTGTGCCAAGTTAATGCCTTACACCTGCTCTTTTAAACACCCTCTCAGGCACGGCCCTTTCTAGTTTGAACATCTGGCCTCTATTCCCAATTCTTGGGGTAATTGTTTTTCTTGCAAATCTTTCCCATCTACACTTCCTGATTCATTATTTAACTGTGAAGAGAAACTAAAGCCCGTTCTTAGAAATTCTGGTATTTTTTTTAGCACCCCAAAATAGTTTTTCATGTAAATTTTCTGACGATCACAGCAGTTCTTCTTCTTCTTCTTCTTTTTTTTTTTTTTTTTGAGGTTTTATTTGTTTATTTGAGAGACACACAGAGAGAGAACGTAAGCAGAGAGAGGGAGAAGCAGACTCCCTGCTGGGCAGGGAGCCTGACATGGGGCTCGATCCCAGGACCCTGAGATCAGGACCTGAGCCGAAGGCAGGTGCTTAACCGACTGAGCCACCCAGGCGCCCCAGCAGTTCTGTCTCATTACAAAAGTTCAGGATATTCAGACAAGTATAAACGAGGACACAAAATTACCCATAACCAATCACCTGGAGGAAGGTACTACTTAGATTTAGATTTTGGTGCTACACACACACACACACACACACACACACACATTTAGGACTGAAATAATATAGTATGCAATTTTTCATACTGTTTTTTCCCTTAACATTTTTAATGTAAGCACATCTCCATATAATTTAATAATTATTGAAAACATGATTTTTTTCACTGTTGCACAATAGTCCCCCCAAAGTACTACCATGCAGTGAAATGTGGACTGGATCCATGGATCTGTCTCAGAAGCCGACTGCATGCTTTGATCTATTCCTAATTCTTAAGACAGCATCTGGCACCGAGAAATAAATGAAATAAATAAATAAAAACAATTATCATTATTTGTACAAAGGTTTATTGAATAAATATATTTAGCTTGATTTCAACTTTGTACTGTTATAAGTAATGATCTGTGAACATATTTTGGACATAAATCTTTTTTTTTAAAGGTTTTATTTATTTGAGAGAGAGAGTACAAGCAGGGGGAGGGGTGGAGGGAGAGGGAGAAGCAGACTCCCCTCTGAGCAGGGAGCCCGATGCAGGACTCGGGGACTCTGGACTCGATCCCAGGACCCTGGGATCATGACCTGAGCCGAAGGCAGACACCCAACTGACTGAGTCACCCAGGCGCCCCTGGACATAAATCTTTGTGCGCTTCTCTTCTTGCAATTTTAAGACCCAATTCTGGAGATAGGACCGCAGGTCTTTGAAATGCATATTTTTTTAAATTTAATGGAAAACACAGGTAGTATATGAAAATATCCCTTTAAGACTTTTAAAATTCTTAAGATTCCTCATTATCACCTATTCATCTGGGAGACTGAGGTGTGAGGAAGGGCACTAACGTCTGAAAACTTGGATTATGGGCTTAGTCCTACAGCTCGCTGGCTGAGTTAACTTAAGAAAATAAGTAAGCTGTGGGGCGCCTGGGTGGCTTAGTTGTTGGGCGTCTGCCTTCGGCTCAGGTCATGATCCTAGAGTCCTGGGATCGAGCCCCGCATCAGGCTCCCTGCTCAGCGGGAAGCCTGCTTCTCCCTCTCCCACTCACCCTGCTTGTGTTCCCTCTCTTGTGTCTCTCTCTGTCAAATAAATAAATAAAAATCTTAAAAAAAAAAGAAAATAAGTAAGCTGTGCTGAACCTCTCTTTCCTAACCTTACAGAGCTGTCAAAAGTAAATAATAGTTAGCTCTTATTGGGAGTGTACTGTGCTTCAAGACCCTTTACTATATTATCTCAACCCATAAGACAACTGTGAGAAGGGGATAGTCTAACGTCCCCGTCACAGGTGCATTTTCTGAGGCCATGTGAGGTTAAATAGACTGTCAGTGATCACAGGTTCTTTCCTCTCACCCCGTTGCCCCCCTGCCTCCAAAAACTCTAAAGGAGTCAAGTGTCATTTTATTCCTACGGTCTGTAAAGTTTTCCTAATTTTCCTAATGTGACTGCCACTTCTAGACACATACCACTAGGGGGAAGCAGGAACCTTCGTAACCTTTTTATACAACTAGAATTTCAAGGAGGCGGAAGAAAGGGAAAGAAGGGAGGGAGGGAAAGACAGAGGTAGAACCAGGGAGAGAGAGAAAGAGAGAAAGGGAAGAGAAAACACTGACAATAAAATGGAGTAGGGAAAGACAAGAGGTCTGATGTGTGACTGTATGTACATTTTTGGATTAAAATGAAAATATTTTCTGAAAATGTTTATAGAGTCAGTGAAAAAAAAAATCATCTTTTGCCTTCGGGGCTGTTTTAGGAAAGTTCCCATGGAATAATTTAATATTAGTTACTTTAGAGCTTGGTGTTCACTCAGGTATCATTTTCTTGATAGCCAATTCTTCAAAATGCAATTTATTTCTGCTGTCTTGATGGGTAAAAGGGGTAGGGGTTTTGAAATTGCACATAACTGTGTTGGTGTTTTGCCTTCATCTCTTTCTAGTTTTTGTGAATGTGCACAAGTTATGTTAGTTCTCAGTCTCATTTTCTTCACATGTAAAAGTGGAGATGTGAGTGACGTCACTCTTATAGGGCTGTGACGACAGGGAAATTGAGATACTCTATAAAATATCATGGAATGGATCCAGGAAACATTACTGCATTGGAAGCAGATTGATTAGTGAATAGAACACAGGCTCTTGAGAGAGACACCTTGGTTTCAATTCCTAGATCTATCACGTCATTAATGTTTGACCTTGGGCAAGGTATTTTACCTCTCTGTTCCTCAGTTTCCTGTCTCCTAGTGTCACTGACAGCAGCTTCTCAAGGCATGTTGGCTCTTCTTATGCTCTAATCAGATTTGTGAAGACCAACTCATCGGGTATCCAACAAAGTGAAAGGTAATTTTTATTAATGTTTTAAATAAACAGCTGTTTAAGGAAAGGTTTTGCCCACTTTCTAGGATAAATTCTAAACACTAGTGTTCTACAGCTCCTTTTGGAGCATCGGTTGAAGTCATTGCTAGAGGGTCTCGTCCAGGGGTTACTGTATATTTTGCAACCAGCCTAAGGGTTTTGAAATGGAGCTTAGCATTTCCTGTTTGGCTCTCATTAAACTCCTTCGGACCTGTGTCAATTTAATGGGGGTATTTTACTGCCAGAAGTCCTTGTTATCCAAAGGAGGGTTGTTTGATAGTGACCTCCAAATTTGGTAATTCAAAATTGTTTCAACATTTTAACCTGTCAGTTCTCTTTTACCCTTGATACCCTTACAAAAGTGAGCAAAACTTGCTTAATTGTTTTATATAGATAAAATTTTAAACTTAACAGAAATGTTACAAGTCTGTACAAGGAACACACATATGTCCAAGGAACTCTCATATCCCATATCCACATTAGATAGCATATAAGTTTAGATTTCGAGATTTTGCCCTACTTGATCTAACATTCTCTCTCTTTTTTCTAAACCACTCGAGAACTAATTGCAGACATCATCTCCTGGTGAAAAGATAAACAGAGGCATATTACAATTTTTAAGAGCTTATTTGAGCAAAAATAGATTCAAATCAGGCAGCACCAGCCCGGAAGTGATTAGAAGAGCTCGCTCCACCAACAGGAACCAGGGGCAAGATTTTTATAGAGGAAAAAGTGGAAGCAGAGCAAGACATTATTTGATTGGCTGTATCTTAAGCATTTGCCTCATTTGGGGAAGGCTAATTGGCTGTTTGTGAATAGTTGTCTTTAGGTTTTGATTTCTTTACCTTGAGGTCTTTACACACTTAGGTTTTGGCTTGCTTACATAGGCTGTTAAGGGATTAGAACCATCTCAGTCAAATGGCCTCCTTGTTTAATTAACACACTTTACCGTTAAATGCCTCAGAATTTATTTCTTAAAAACAAGGACATTCTTTTATATAACCACAGTACAATTACCAATATCAAGAAATTTTTTTTTTTTTAAGATTTTATTTATTTATTTGAGACAGAGAATGAGAGAGAGAGAGCATGAGAGGGGGGAGGGTCAGAGGGAGATGCAGACTCCCCGCCGAGCAGGGAGCCCGATGCGGGACTCGATCCTGGGACGCCAGGATCATGACCTGAGCCGAAGGCAGTCGCTTAACCAACTGAGCCACCCAGGCGCCCCCAATATCAAGAAATTTAACATTTATAGAATATCATTATCTTACACAGAGTCCATTAACAAATTTCATCAACCTTTCCTATAATTTCCTTTCTGGCTATTTTCCAGGATCACCATTTGCATTTAGTTGTCAAGTTTCTTTCGTCTCTTTAAATTGGAACATTTCCTCAGTCTCCGTATTGCTTTTTGACCTTGACGTTTCTGAAAATTATAGGCCAGTTATTTTGTAGATGTCTCTCAGTTGGGGCTTATCTGTTATTTCCTGATGATTAGATTCAGGTCATACAGTGTTGGCAGGGAAATCATAGAAGAGATGTGCTATCTCAGGAGGCACTTGCATCCATTACTTCAGTATATTTATAACAATAGTTGTAAGATCAATCACTTCATTATGAAGCATGTTATCTAACCTTTCTCATTTCTCCTCCTCCTCCTCCTCCTCCTTATTTTTTAAGTATAGGACCTTAGTGTTGGGAAAGCTTTGTTTTCATCATCTTCTACCCACTGAATTTCCTCCTCAATATTCTTGACAGACAACCTCTTGGATGAGAGATGTATAATAAATATATATTTGCTCTTGTCTATGGTTTGTGCCACACACCTCCTAAAACCTTTGCAATTTCTTAAATGCTCAGAGCTTTAGGGGCATCTTTTCCATTCCTGAAATAACTCCAGAGTCAAAAGGGTCGAATGGGTGTCTTTTGTTATTCCAAATCAGCCCCTTTCAAACATACCTGAGTTATGTTAATGAGGTGGTTCCTTAAAGTCCCTTAGGAAGTTCTGGTTCAAGATAGCTTTTTTTTAGGAAGACTCTGAACTCTCCTCCCTCAGGGCAAACACCAAATTACACCTATTAATAAACAGTTACTCCTGAAGAAGTAAGGGCTGACTGAACAGATCTGGAGCAACCAAAGGTAGAGAGAATGGCAAAAGGAACAGGAAGAGAGATGGAGACCCAGCAACAAAGGGAACCCCCACCCCTGAGGCTGCAAACGCAGTGGGGAGGGACAGTACTGAGGACTTGGGAACAAATCCCTCTGTCCTTGGGCACAGGAAAAAAAAGGCCTAGTTTAAAAGAACAACTAGCATATAAAAGAGATAGCACTAGAACTCTGCTGTGGGAAAGCTTTCTAGGTCAGAGGGATATGGTTTATGTTATCACCTCACCTAGATGGGAGCAGGGTCTGGACACCGGAAGGGGCAGGTCCACCTGTCTCAGTGAGCTTGGGACTTCAGTGAACCCAGAGTCCACAAGCCTACATCAGCACTAGCCACGCTGGGGCACAGAAAAAGAAGCTGGGTTTTAAAAGGGCCAAGGAGCTGTGGAAACGCTCTCCTCATGCCACTTTAAAAGCCCAGACTGGAGCAGGGTCTGGACATCATAAGGCACGGGCTGGGATGCCATAATTAGTGGGTCCTGATGCCATAACTGGTGGGTCAGATTGGCACAGAAAGTTTGTGACCTCAGCAAGCCCAGGGTCCACAAACCCACACCAGCCCTAGCTGTGCTGGGACACAGAAAAAAAAAAAAAAAAGCCACCATTTAGAAGCACCCAGGAACTGCAAGAACATTCTCTCCCTGTCCACCTTAAAAGCACAGACCGGAGCAGGGTCTGGATACCATAAGGTGCAGGTTTGGTTGCCATAAAAGGCAGCTTCAGACTCCATAATTGGAGGGTCCCGAGGAACTAACGGGCGGGTCCAGACACCATAACTGGTGGGTCCAGTCATCACAGAGAGCTTGTAACCTCAGCAAGCCCAGGGTCCTTAAGTCCACACCAGCCCCAGTTTTACTGAGGCACAGAAAGAAAGCTGAGGTTTAAAAGGGCTGAGGAACTGTGGGAAGGTTCTCTCCTCATCCACCTGAAAAGCCTAGACCAAAGCAAGGTCCAACTCCCAGAGCACTTGAGACCTCAGCAAGACCAGGGTCCACAAGCTCACCTCAGCCGCCCTGTGCACAAAAAACAGGCTGTGATTTTATGGCCTTTTAAATTTAAAAAAATTTTCATTCTTGTTCTCTTTTTCTTCTTTATGTCCTTTTCTTTAAACTTTTTCTTTTCTTCTTTTCTTTTATCATCATCATCATCATTATTATTTTTCTTTATTCTTTCTATAAAAAAACCATGGTTTAAAAGAGTAATTAGCATATACAGCCATAGGTCCAGCCAGCCAGCAAAAGTCATCAAGCACACACAGTCTGCACAGGGCACAGCAATCACAAGACCACTCCTTCAACTTTAGGAGAAGGAGCCTTTTCACCTAATCTGTAGAAACAAACACAGAGAGTCAAGCAAAATGGGGCGATGGAGGAACATGCTCCAAAAGAAAGAATAAGAAAAACCTCAGAAAAAGAACTAAATGGAACAGAGATAAATAATATGCCTAGTAAAGAATTTAAAGTAATGATCATAAAGATACTCACTCACTGGGCTGGAGAAAAAAGTGGAAGAACTCAGTGAGACCTTCAATGAAGAGATAGAAAATATTAAAAAAAAAATCAGAGTTGAAGAATATAATAACTGAAATTAAAAAACACGCTAAAGGGAATCAATAGTAGGTTAGAGGACGCAGAAGAATGGATCAATAATCTGGAAGACAGGGTATGGAAAACACACAAGCTGAATGGCAAAAAGAGGAAAGAATTTAAAAAAATGAAGCTAGACGTCTTTTGGACAACATCAAGTGAACAAACATTCACATTATAAGAGTCCCAGAAGAGAGAGAGAAAGTTGTGGAAAACTTATTTGAAGAAATAATAACTGGAAACTTCCCTAGCCTAGGGAGGGAAATAGATTTCCAAGTCCAAGAATAACAGAGAGCTCTGAACAAGATGAACCCAAGGAGGTTCAAACCATGGCAAGTAATAATTAAAATGTCAATGGTTAAAGATAAAAAGAAAATCATAAAAGCAGCAAGAGAGAAATAAAAAATTGCCTACAAGGGAAAAACTGTAAGGCTATCAGCTGATTTTTCAGCAAAATTTTGTAAGCCAGAAGGAGTGGCATGATATATTCAAAGTGCTGAAATGAAAAAACCTACAACCACAAATACTCTATCCAGCAAGGTTATCGTTCAGATTTGAAGGAGAGATAAAGAGTTTGCCAGACAAACAAAAGATAAAGGAGTTTATCACCACTAAGCCAGACTTACAAGAAATGTTAAAGGGACCTCTTTAAATGGAAAAGAAATGGCCATAATTAGACATAAGAAAAATATGAATAAAAAGATGTAAAATATGAGAACATATACATAAAATGTGGAGAAAGGAGTTAAAAGAGGAAAAAGAAAGATTGTTTTCTTTTTTCAGTTTTTTGTTGTTTTGTTTTTGTTTTTGTTTTTTTATTTTAGAACGTGTTTGTACTTAATGACCATCAAATCAATATGGACTGTTATTTACTTAAGATGTTATATATGAACATGATGGTAACCACAACCCCAAAACCTATGACAAATACACAAAAAATAATGAGAAAGAAAGCCAAACAAAACGCTATAGATACTCGTTGACCACAAAGAAAGAGAGCAAGGGAGGAAAAAGGAACAAAGAAGAACTATAAAAACAACCAGAAGACACATTTTAAAAATGGCAATAAGTACATACTTATCAATAATTAATTTGAATGTAAATGGCCTAAATACTCCAATCAAAAGACATGGAGTTGGGGGCACCTGGGTGGCTCAGTTGTTGAACATCGGCCTTCTGCTCAGGTCATGATCCCAGGGTCCTGGGATTGAGCCCCGCATTGGGCTCCCTGATCAGCGGGAAGCCTACTTCTCCCTCTCCCATTCCTCCTGCTTGTATTCCCTCTCTCACTATTTCTCTCTCTGTCAAATAAATAAATAAAAAATCTTAAAAAAAAAAAGACATGGAGTGGTGGAATGGATAAAAAAAAACATGACCTATCTATATGCTGCCAAAAGAGACTGATCTCAGACCCAAAGATGTATACAGACTGAAAGTGAAGGTATAGAAAAACATTCACCCTGCAAATGGAAGCAGAAAAAAGCCGGCATAGCAATACTTTTATCAGACAAAATAGACTTAAAAATAAAGACTATAATAAGAGACAAAGAAGGGCATGACATAATGATACAGGGTTCAATCCAATAAAAGGATAAAATGATTGCAAATACCTTTGCACCCAAATACATGAAGCAAATGTTAATAGACAAAAGAGAGAAATTGATGGTAATGCAGTAATAGTAGGGAACTTTAACACTCCACTTACATCGATAGATCATCCAGATAGAAAATCAAAAAGGAAACAATGTCTTTGAATGACACATAGGAGCAGATGGGCATAACAGAAATATACAGAACACTCCATCCAAAAACAACAGAAGACACATTCTTTTCAAGTACAGATGGAACATTCTCCAGGACAGATCACATATTAGACCATAAAACAAGCTTCAAAAATTTAAGAAGACTGAAATCACACCATACATCTTTTTTCAACCACAACAGTATGAAACAAGAAATAAATCACAAGTAAAAACTGGGAAAAAACACAAACACATGGACACTGAACAACATGATACTAAACAACCAATGGGTCAATGAAGCAATGAAAGAAGAAAGCAAAAAATACATGGAGACAAATGAAAATGAAAAAAAAAAGTCCAAAATCTCTGAGACACAGTGAAAGCAGTTCTAAGAGGGAAGTATACAGCAATACAGGCCTACCTCAAGAAACAAGAAAAACCTAACCTTACACTGAAGGGAACTAAAAAAAGAAGAACAAACAAAACCCAGGGTGAGTAGAAGAAAGGAAATAATAAAGATCAGGGCAAAAAGAAATGATGTAGAGATTTAAAAAAATAGAAAAAAAAATCAATAAAAGCCAGAGCTGGTTCTTTGAAAAGATAAACAAAAATTGACAAACCCTTAACTAGATTTATCATGAAAAAAAGAAGAAAGGACCAAATAAATATAATCAGAAATGAAAGAAGAGAAGTAACAAAAGATACCCCAGAAATATAAAGGATTATAAGAGAATACCATCAAAAAATTATATGCCAACAAACTGGACAACCTAGAAGAAATGGGTAAATTCTTAGAAACATATAGTCGTTTGTGGATTTGCATGTTATCCCTGTGCAGGGATCATGCCAATCTTCTCGCTATCATTCCAATTTTAGTATATGTGCTGCCGAAGTGAGCATGAAACATACAATCTTTCTTTTTTTTTTTTTAATTTTATTTATTTGAGAGAGAGAGAGAGGGAGAGAGAGAGCATGATTCGGTGTTGGGGAGAAGGAGAAGCAGGTTCCCCACTGAGCAGCAAGCACAAAGTGGGGCTCTATCCCAGGACCGAGACCATGACCTGAGCTGAAGGCATATGCTTAACTGACTGAGCCACCCAGATGCTCCTATAATCTTTCAAAACTAAATCAAAAAGATATAGAAAATCTGAACAGATGGATTACAAGTAACAAAATTGAATAGGTAATAAAAACACTACCAAAAAATAAAAGTCCAGGATCAGATGGATTCACAAGTGAATTCTACCAGACATTTAAATAAGAGTTAATACCTATTCTTTTCAAACTATTCCAAAAAATAGAAGAGGAAGGAAAGTCTCCAAATTCATTCTATGAGTCTAGCATTATCCTGATACCAAAACCAAAGACACCACAAGAAAAGAAAACCAGAGGCCAATATCCCTGATGAACATAGATGCAAAAATCCTCAAGAAAATATTGGCAAACTGCACAGAATATATTAAAAAGATCATTCATCATGAGTAGGTGAGATTTATTCCTGGGATGCAAGGATGACTCAATATTTGCAAATCAATCACCATCATACACCACATGAGCAAAATAAAGAATAAAATATGATCATCTCAATAGATGCAGAAAAAACATTTGGCATGATTCAACATCTGTTCATGATAAAAACTCGCAATAAAATAGGGTTAGAAGGAACATACATCAACAAAATAAAGGCCATATATGAAAAACCACAGCCAACATCATTCTCAATGGTGAAAAATTGAGAGTTTTCTCTCTATGGTCAGAAACAAAACAAGGATGTCCACACTCATCACTTTTATTCAGCATAGTACTAGAAGTCCTAGCCACAGCAATCAGACAAGAAAAAGAAGAAATAAGAGGCATCCATATTGATAAAGTAGAAGTTAAACTGTCACTATTTGCAGATAACATGAAACAAAGAAAATTCTAAAGATTCCACCAAAAAACTAGTAGAAATAAACAAATTTAGTAAAGTGACAGGATACAAAATTAGTACCCAGAAATCTGTAGTGTTTCTATACACTAACAATGAAGTTGCAGAAAGAGAAATTGAAAAAGTAATCCCATTTACAATTGCACCAGAAAGAACAAAATACTTAGAAATAAACTTAACCAAGGACGTGAAAGACCTGTACTCTGAAAGCCATAAAATATTGAAAGAAATTGAAGATGATACAAATAAATAGAAAGATATTCCATGCTCATGAATTGGAAGAATTAATGTCAAAATGTCCATATTACTTACAGCAATCTACAGATTCAATCCAATCCCTATCAAAATATCAACAGCATTCTTCACAAAACTAGAACTAATAATACCAAATTTGTATGGAATCGTAGAAGACCCCAAATAGCCAAAGAAATCCTGAGAAAGAACAAAGTTGGAGATACCACAGTTACAGATTTCAAGATATACTACAAAGCTGTAGTAATGAAAACAATATGGTCCTGGCACAAAAACAGACACACAGATCAATAGAACAGAATAGACATCCCAGAAATGAACTCACATTTGTATGGCCAATTAATCTATGACAAAAGCAGCAAGAATATACAATGGGAAAAGACAGTCTTTTCAATAAATGGTGCTGGGAAAACTGGACAGCTACATGAGAAAGAATGAAACTAAACTACTTTCTAATACCATACACAAAAATAAACTCAAAATGGATTAAAGACCTAAATGTGATACCTGAAACCATAGAAATCCTAGAAGAAAATACAGGTAACAATTTCTCTGACATCAGCCATAGCAGCTTTTTCTAGATATATCTCTTAAGGCAAGGGAAACAAAAGCAAAAATAAACAATTGGGACTACATCAAAATAAAAAGTTTTTTTTTTTTTTAAAGATTTTATTTATTTGACAGAGAGAGTGAGAAAGCACAAGCAGAGGGAAGCAGTAGAAGGAGAGGGAGAAGCAGGCTTCCCACTGAGCAAGGAGCCCGATGTGGGGCTCGATCCCAGGACCCTGGGATCATGACCTGAGCCGAAGGCAGACGCTTAACTGACTGAGCCACCCAGGTGCCCCAAAATAAAAAGTTTTTGCATAGCAAAGGAAACCATCAACAAAACAGAAGGATAACCTACTGAATGAGAGAAGATATTTGAAAATGATATATCTGATAAGGGGTTGATATCCAAAATATATAAAGAACTTACACAGCTCAACACCAAAAAACCACCAAATAATCTGAATAAAAATGGCCAGAGGACCTGAATAGACATTTTTCCAAAGAAGACATCCAGATGTCCAACAGACACATGAAAAAATGCTCAACATCACTGATTATCTGGGAAATGCAAATCAAAACCACAATGAGATATCACCTGATACCTGTTAAGACTGGCTAAAATGAAGAAGATAAGAAGCAAGGGTTGGCGAGGATGTGGAGAAAAAGGAACCCTTGTGCACTGTTGGTGGGAATGTAAATTGTTACAGCTACTGTGGAAAACAGTATGGAGGTTCCTCAAAAAATTAAAAACAGAAATTCCATATGACCCAGTAATTCCATTACTGGGTGTATACCCAGGGAAAATGAAAACGCTAAATGGAAAAGATGTATGCACCCCTCTGTTTATTGCAGCGTTGTTTCCAAAAGCCAAGACATGGAAGAGACCTAAGTGTCCATCAGTAGATGATGGACAAGGAAAATATTATATATGTATGTGTAATATATATTGTAAATGTATATTATATATATATTCTTATATATATTATATATAAAATATATAATGGAATATTACACAGCCATAAAAAGGATGAAACTGTGCCATTTGTGACAACATGGATGGACCTAGAGGGTTTTATGCTAAGTGAAATAAATCAGACTGAGAAAGACAAATATCACATGACTCCACTCATAAATGGAATCTTAAAAAAGAAGAATAAATAAAAAGCAGAATCAGAACTATAAATACAGAGAACAAACTGATGGTTGCCAGAGGGAAAGGGATGGGGATGGTGAGCAAAATGGGTGAAAGGAGAGAAGGAGATACAGGCATCCAGTATGGAATGAGTAAGTCACAGGAATAAAATGCAGAGCATAAGGAATACAGTTAATGATATTGTAATAGTGGTATAATAGGACAGATACTAGCTACACTTGTGGTCAATGTAGTATAATGTATAAACTTGTCAAATCACTAAGTTGTACATCTGAAACTAATGTAACATTATGTGTTAACTACACTCAAATAAAAAATACAATTAATAAATACAATGAAGTTAAAAAAAAGAAAAAAAAAGACTTCTAAGTCCAAGTATCTCTTTTATGCAATTGGCATTTGGGGAAATTAATATGTCAAGGATTCTTAAACATAGACTCATAGCCACTGTATAAAATGATGTTGTATGTTATTGCATTTTCTAAAAGAGATGGCCCATAACTTATACTAGAATCTCAATCTATTTGTAACCATAAAAATTAAAGATAATAATTTTAAAATATATCATTTTTAAATAAAATTATTTATATTCCATTAAAAAATAAGCCCCTAAAGATGGTTACCAGGGGGAGCAACAAATGTTAGAGGGTTGGAACTTTCAGTCCCACTACCTCCAGGGAGAGGAGGAGGCTGAAAGTTGAATCAATCACCAAAGGCCAATGATTTACTCAAGCATGCCTATGTGATGAAGCCTCCAAAAAAAATCCACTAGGGTGGAGTTTGGAGAGCTTCCAGGTTGGTGCACACGTCAACATGCCAGGATGGTGGTGCACCCCACTTCCATGGGGACTGAAGCTCCTGCACTTAGGACCCTTCTGGATCTTGCTTTATGAACCTCTCCATCTGGCTGCTTATCTCTATCTTTAAAAAAAAAACTGGTGGAATGTAAGGAAGTGTTTTTCTGAATTCTGTGAGCTGCTCTAGCACATTAATTGAACCCAAGGAGGTGGTTGTGGGAACCTCTAACTTATAGCAAGTTGATTAGAAGCACAGATAATAACCTGGACTTGTGATGGCATCTAAAGTGGGGGAAGGCAGTCTAGAAGGACTGAACCCTTCATCCACGGAATCTGATGTTATCTCCAAGTAGATTGTAAGACTCAGGTAGATTGAATTAATTGTAGGACACCCAGCTGGTGTTGCAGAATTGCTTGATGTGTGAAAAGCCCACACATCTGGTGTCAGAAGTGAAGTGGTATTGTAGCTGAGTATTTAGAGTAAGGAGACGTATGGGAGTGTTTGCCTTTATAGCCCCCACACAACAATTGGCTCTCAGTAAGTGTTTGTTGAATGAATGAATGTTTCCAAACCTTCAGTAACTGGACTGTCTCCACCACCCCAGGATGCTGACATTTGCATTAGAAATGTGAAATGGAAGAGTTGACATTTCCAACAATCTTCTAGTCATTTGTTCAAGTTCATGTCTCTCAAGAAACATGGGAGAATACAAAATGAATAAATACAAAGAAAGTAAATAAGGAAAGACATGAAGAAGGAATCAAGAAAGAAATGAAAGAAAAAGAAAGTGACTGAAGGAAAGCAGAAAGAGAAGGAAAGAAAGAAAAGAAAGAAAAAGATAACTTAAAAATTATCAAGACAACATTTTATTAAGTCATTGTAATCTTACTTTTTTCTTTGCTGGTACATATGCATACTCTGACTGGGGCAATATTGTCTTTGAGGATGAAGCAATGAATGGAAGAAGACCAGAAGACAAGGAAACTTAGAGCTGAAGGAGGAGGCAGAAAGGGCTGGGGGCTGGACAGACAGGACAGAACTCCTACAAGAGGCTCTAAGCCTGGCTCCCAGGCAAGACATAGGTTCAAGGACTACGGTCAGGTCTGTCCATAGCTCTGGGCGCACAATGGGCAGCCGAAGATCCATCATAACTCTGGGACCATCTCAAAACTTGGGTGCAACCGAGTGGGAGTACCAGTGGCCACCATTCATGCATTTGTTTATAACATATTTACTGAACTCTGTCTGAGGCCCTGGGGATTCAGCAAAAACCAACCAGATATGGTCCTCACTCTCAAGGAACTTAGATTTATGCAATTTTGAAGGTCACTCGTAGGTAACAGGGGCTTAACACTTAGGAGAAAATTCAGGCAAAAATCTCCATCTTTCGAAAGGGATATATGTATATAAAATACTAGTCAGATTATTTAGCTAGAACATGGGGATTAGAACTGAGGCATAGTCCCCAAACTATCAATTTTTAGTAGAGAATGGAAGCTATAATATTTTGAAGACATCGTCAGGATTGAGGGTACTGGAAGTTAATTATATTTCTAGGGAGAGATCTATAATCCCAGATAAATCCTGAGAGCAAGTTCCTGGATGGGAGAGTAGCAAATGAGAGGACCTGCATCCAACACCAGGACCCAGGCCCTGGGTCCCTCTGAGGTGCCCACATGAGGCTGGATCTATGGCAGTCCTGAAATAAGCAGGACCGAGATTTTCAGAGGTGGAAGGAGTGGGACCGTCTGTGGGAAAAAGGCTGGCAGAAATGGGAGAACAAGCAAGGAAAAGAGCAGCATGATGACATGAGCAGCGCTGCAATGTCATTCTAGTGAGATTGCTGGCATTTCTATTTGAGGGTTTTATTTTTTTTTATTTTTTTATTTTTTTTTAAGATTTTATTTATTTATTTGACACAGAGCCAGAGAGCAAGGAGAAGCAGGGAGAGCGGCAGGCAGGGGAGAAGCAGGCTCCCCGCTGAGCAGATGCGGGACTCAGTCCCAGGACCCCGGGATCATGATCTGAGCAGAAGGCAGACGCTTAACCGACTGAGCCACCCAGGCGCCCCTCTATTTGAGGGTTTAAAAAAGTGTATGTGTGCATGCGCGTGTGTGTGTGTATACATATTTATATGTGATAATATAATATTTTGGAGGCAAGTGTTCTTTTTTTAAGATTTTTTTTATTTATTTGAGAGAGAGAGAGAGAAAGAGAGCACAAGCACAAGAGGGAGAAGCAGGCTCCCTACTGCCCGCTGAGCAGGGAGGCTGACATGGGGCTCCATCCCAGGACCCTGGGATCATGACCTGAGCCAAACACAGATGCTTAACCGACTGAGCCACCCAGGTGCCTTGGACACAAGTATTCTTCATGATACAGAGTTTTCTCTTGACCTAGGTTCTTTCATTTTCTGTCCTTTCCCCATTTTGGCACATGTTTTGATCTACATCCTGGTTGTTTCTCATGTATGTGGAGCTTACTAAGTATTGACCAAGATTTCCAACCAATAGCAGCAGCTCTGTGTTCCATGCATTAGTAGTTGTAAATTCAGTTCCACACTTATGTTGGTTCCTACACTCCTGGGAAATTAAGGTCACTTCTGTTTTGGTATAATAGTTTTACATTCAAAAATATTTTCTTCACACATTTCCATTTTGTTCATTAAAGGTCCAAGGGACTGGAAGTCTTTTTTTTTTAATTTTTTTTACCAGGTTTGCATCTGCATCTTGTGTGGTCAGTCCCTTCCTTGTATTTCTTACATGATGTGTCTCTACTGCTGAGAGCAGAGAAGTATCATTCAGGGAGGATAAACCTCACTTTCCTCCTGATCCTCATAGTGAGTGAATGCTTCTTGTGGTTTAGAAGTCTGCTTCTGGAGTGTTCTTTTAACCCATTACTCCACCAAAGATAGGGCTTTTGTCCTATCTCCTGCTTCTCTGGGTTCACAAACCACTCCCTAGAAATAAAATTAACTTCTAGTACCTTTAGTCCTGACTGTGTCTTGAAAAATGTGTGGCTTCTGTTTTCTAGTAAAAATTGATGGCCTTCCTCCTCCATCCAGGCATTACCTGGATTCTGGGTTCACTGTTCATTGATGTCCCTCGAGAGGTGGGCAGAGTGAGCTATCTTTTCCTGGATGGTGGTGAGGATAGCGAATTATCCATGCTATAGCCATTTTTTTCCTAGGTTCTATGACAATCTGAAGTCAAATTCAATTTGGTAATTTAAAGATTAGTTTTCTTTGAAAAACTGTCATCTTCTCGACAAATCAATGTTTGAGTCATAAATATAATATTGGTCTTATTCTATAAAATGCATTATCTTGGTTTTATGCTAACAGGACTCTTCTTGCTCTCCCCTTGCTCTGAGACATGTTACAAATCTTCTTACATTAACTAATAATGAATGGTACAAACAAATCACATTTCTCTAATTATTAGCTTTTATTCCCCCCACTGACCAGAAGAGAAAATGTTTCAGTCTACCTTAGCCCAAATGTAGTAACATATTAAATAACACATATTATTACATCAGTTTCATCTATCCTTTTGAATAATCTCTGATGTGGTGACCAAATCCCTCCTCCCCCATTCTTTTCTAAATTTGAAGATCTTATTATGCTTTTTCAAGTTTTCTTTTTCCAGATTCAACATTCCAGCTCAACTGTTCTTCAGAATCTCTATCATCCTGGCCATCTTCCTCTTTCAATTCCAGTAACTCAATGACCCGTGTGAAACGTGGCAATGGGACACCACACGGGTCTCTAATCAATGGGACTAAGGCTTCTTTTGTTCTGAACACTCGCCTTCACTGTTGCAACCTAATGTGAAGCAGCTTGTGGGGCAATTACATCATTTTTTTGAATCACTGAATTCACGCCTATTAGAAATTATAGGTCATTTGCATGTCAACTTCTACTGTTAAGTAAGATATCACCAATGCTATGCACCTGAAAATCTGAAGTAGATTTAACAAGCTCACTTTTAGGACCTTACATTTATGCATACTTAACCACTTTATTTTAACCTGTCAGTGACTTCATGAATCCTGATTCTGATATGAAGTGTTATAGCAAGAACTCTTTGTTTAATTTCATGCAAAAATTAGAATACTATTCTTTTTATATCTTCATCAAAACATTACTTAAAATATTAAAAATAGCACAGAACTGAGTAGAGATTCCTGGGCATGCTAATAGGTGTTTCCTCTTAGGTTGAAATTATGCATTTTAAAGTTCTTTTTAGTTATGCATCAACCAGTTGCTTAACCAGGTTTGAACACATCTAATTCTACTAACATCTGAGCCAGGAACCACATTTTATCAGGTGAAATAAAAAGATATTTTGGTTTAGCATGCATAATATTAAAACATTTTTCAAAACTGGAGTTAGGTTGGTTTGTATTCTCCATTTAGCCATAATTCCCACCTTTTACTCTTAGACTAGTTTAATAACATATGCTATTATGGACTCTTCAGACATTTGTGTTGGCCAGCCCTATCTGAGTCATTCCACTTAGGATGTAGAAACCTTAAGAGAATAACACTCCCACCCTAAAAATGAGAAAAAAAGCCAGATAATGTACAAAATAATAAATTTCCTGGAATCCATGAAAGAGCCAAGGTCACGTGACAAGCAGGTCAACTGAAATTCAAAGGGTAACAGACCTTCCGAAGAGAGATGGGACCCATAAGTTGCCACATCTTTGTCAAAATAGAGGAGAAAGAGGCAGCTGCCATCAAAGTGGGTAAAAAGTAAACAGCCAAATTTTAACAAATCCTTAAAGGTCAAGTGTGGGATAACAAAACAATTTAGAATCTGCTGGAGCCCCAGACTCCAAGAGAATAGGCACTAAATCTCAAGGTCTTTTCTGTGCCTCCACTGGGTAGTCACAAGGAAGAATGGGGACAGGACAGGATCAGAGAGATTCCTTCTCCTTGGTAATGAAAACAGGTTCACAACTTCTCTCATTTAAAGCAAAAGCCATCTGCATTTGAGGGACAGGCAGGGAAACCCATCTGGCTCAGGCACCTAAAATCATAGAAAGCAGAGGTCTACTACCATTGGGAAGGGGCAGGAAACTATCCATGCCAGACCCTTCATAGATTAAGGCAGAGTTTGACTGCCATGATAGGGGATAGAGGGGGAGATTAGAGGACACAGTGGGAGTGCTGAGATAGTCCCATCCCAGAGGCCAGGCCAAGAGTCCTTCCTAAGTTTGAGGCTGTAGCAAGAGGACAGGGAACCCCTTCCCCTGCCCCACAGGGCTTAATTGTCTTAATTCTCTCAACAATTTTATGAAGTGGTATTATAGTCCCTTTTTTACAGATGATCATATTGAGATGTTCGCCCAACATCACTAATTTAGAGTAAAGCAAACAAAAGATTTAAACCAGGTCTCCTGACTCCTAGTCAATGAGTGTTTGCACTAAACTGTACCATTATATTAGAAAGCTGAAGGCAACCCTCTAAAACAAGACCACCACTAACATTTATTCAATACTCTCCATATTTCCAGATATGTTTAATTTCATTTAATTCTCCCAAATGCCCTTTTTGGTAATTATCTTATCATTATTCCAAGTTTCCTGATTGAACTGAGGTTTAAAGTAACTAAAGTAATGTTCAGTCTTCTTCCTTAGTTTCTGTTACCTCTTGTTCTCTAGATCCATTGTTGGGGTGGGGTGGTGGGGACCTGTTTTGTTCTTTTGTCCTCACTCTTCTGACTTGTGTTTTTGACCCCTTGTACTCAGAATCTTGCTTTCCTGGAGTGGTGGTACAAGCCTGTTTTTTCTATGTTTGATTCTTATCCTTATGAAGCTATAGTACCTAGTATCTCCTTTCTGACTCAGCTTATTTCTCTGAACTTGACAGAGTTTGGCAGTTCACAGACCGTGATGTGCATGGTTTGTGATTCTCTAATCCAGTCTTGATGAATTATAGCCACAGTTTTAACACCTCTTGGCCAGACTTAGAGTCTTGATGTCTAAGTTCTCACTGGCATTATCTCTTTCAAGTTCCTGCAGGATCAAAGGACACAGTGCTTAAGAAACAGGCAGATGTAGGCTTCATTCCTGATTCTGCTTTTTCTAGTCTGATGACACTGAGCAAATTACTTACCTTCTCTGGGTCTCAGTTTACACTTTTGGCAAATGGAGATAATACTATCCACCTCATGTGGTCATTATTAGGACTGAATGAACAAAGTTTGTGAAGTGTTTAGGACAGTGTTATATAGGGAATGCTCAAGGAATGATGATTACTACTATAGTTTTTATTACTATGATTATTATGGTTTAGAAGGAATTTGCCTAGACCTAAATTGATATTTTTATTTTTCTTAGCACTGTAGGTTAGTCATCAGGTCAAACCAGTCAAAATCATCTGTCTGCACAATAGTTTCCTGACAAATGAACCTCACTTTTTACATATAACCATGTTTTTATGTGTATTCAGTTGGTTGATTGCTTAGCAAAGACCTTGGGGAGAGGGGTGGAGGGAAGAGGGATTTAAGTATCAGATAAGGGGCCATAAGGGTTCTTATAAATTTTAAATTATATAATTCCTTTAAGTTGCAACTGCTCAACATTTTATTATGTTCACTGTTCTTTTTTATTTATTTATTTTTTTAAGTAGGCTCTATGCCCAATGCGGGGCTTGAACTCATGACCCTGATATCAAGGGTCACATGCTCTACTGGCTGAGCTGGCCAGGCACCCTTCTCCCTTTTTCTTATTTATTTATTTATTTTATTTATTCTGTTTTTTAAGGATTTTATTTATTTATTATTTGAGAGAGAAAGAGAATGCAGGGGGAGGGGCAGAAGGGGAGGGAGAAGGACAAGCAGACTCTGCGCTGAGCCCAGAGCCCAATGCTGGGTCGATCCCAGTACCCTGAGACCATGACTGGAGCTGAAACCAAGAGTCAGATGTTCAACCAACAGAGCCACCCAGGGGCCCCGACACTCTTCCTTTTAAAAAGCAATTATGAATGTTATAAAGATTATTATTCTTTTCTTTTCTTTTCTTTTATTATGTTATGTTAATCACCATACATTACATCATTAGTTTTGATGTAGTGTTCCATGATTCATTGTTTGCGTATAACACCCAGTGCTCCATGCAGTACGTGCCCTCTTTAATACCCATCACCGGGCTAACCCATCCCCCCAACCCCCTCCACTAAAAGAAAATATATGTACATAGTGCAAAGAGATGCTTTGTAATTTCAATGTATATTTAATTGTAAAAATGTTAATTAATAGATACCATGTTATTCAAATGGAGAGAGTAGTGAGAATATTTTAACTGAGATATAACATAGGTTTTCTGGGCCTGGCATCCCATTTCATTGCTTAATTAATAGTAGTATTTTTTCCCTTAATTTTAAAAATATGTCTTTAACTGTTGTTTCAGGCTGGCAGATCTTTGGGTAAAACCCTAATTGCTGTCAAGGAAAACACAATTTTCCGGCCAACTTAATATAACCACACAGTTCTACATTCATGTAAGGTGTACAAAAGCAGAACTGTCCTGTAATATTCAGAAGGAAAGTTTTGGTCAAGCTGGTGCCTCTGGATTTTGACTGTAGGTGCATAAACATTGACATTTGTGACTAATGACCAGGAAAACAGCTACTCACACCAAAAGTTCAGGATTAGTGTTGTTCACTTACTGGCCTAGAAGAACAATTTACTATAATTCTCTCAGTGATTTGAATTGGGAGGTCCCAGAGCCAGCTGGGGCAGAAGGGGCAGGCAACTAAGCACATGAGCTCTCCTTGCTCACTTGTGCCCGATCTTCCTTCAATTAAATAGGGGCTAGGCTTGCAGGCTATAGCTAGGGATAAATCTGAAAAGGTAATCATCTATGAAAAGGAGGATGCATTGATTTTCATGTAGCAAGGTACACGTGACTGCAGATTATTTCTCAAGGAGAGATTTTGGATTGGATTATGGGTTAAAAAGGCTGGCACAGGCTACCCTTTACCTAGAAGTAAGGTGTGGTAGTGGAAGAAAGGACAAACAAAAGGGAAATGAGAGACGGTGAAGAAAAACCTATTTTAGGATTTTACCTTGAGTTGGTCCTTTTTTTTTTAATAAAGATTTTATTTATTCATTTGAGAGAGAGAGACAGAGAGAGCTCAGAGGGAGAAGGAGAAGCAGACTCCCTGTTGAGCCAGGAGCCCAATGCGGGGGTTTGATGTAGACTTGATGTGGGGCTTGATCCCAGGACCCAGAGATCGTGACCTGAGCCAAAGGCAGACGCTTAACCATCTGAGCCACCCAGGCGCCCCCTTGACTTGGTCCTTTGTATGATGAAGGGTCTTCCATTATCAGATTTAGGTTAGAAGTATTGAGTTATCAGAAAACACAGAGATACATAAATTAGTATATTTTCACATTTTTCTGTTTATAGCATATAGGAAACTCCTATTTTAAAGACTGGTGTTAGAAATTTAAAAAAAAAATAAAGTGAGTTATGGTCTGCTAAAAAGTGGTTGACTAGTATATAGTTTTACAAGTCCTGTATCTAGAAGTATATAATAGTGTAGATAAAAATATCTAACCTGGGTCAAAAATTCTTTTTTATGCATGTTTTCCCCTTTCATATACCAAATATACACTTAAAAGTTTAAAAATTTTCATTATCTGATTTAGTTGTAATAATAAGTGATAAGATAGGTAAAAAGATATTATTAGCCTTATTTTCCACAGTGAGGAAACTGGGTCAAATAGGCCAAATGTCTCTGTTAAGTAACATATAACTAGCATGTGTTAGGATTAGGCATAAGACCCTCATCTATTGTCTACTGCCTTTTTTCTTTCATTTAAATTCAAGTTAGTTAACATACAGTGCATTATTAGTTTGAGTGTAGAGTTTAGTGATTCATCAGTTGCTTATAACACCCCAGTGCTCATTACACCTAGTGTCCTCCTTAATGCTCATCACCCAGTTACCCCATCCCCCACCCACTTCCCCTCCATCAACCCTCAATTTATTCCCTATACTTAAGAGTCTTTTATGGTTTTCCTCCCTCTCTGTTTTTATCTTATTTTATTTTTCCTTCCCTTCTCCTATGTTCATCTGTTTTGTTTCTTAAATTCCATATGAGTGAAATCATATCATATTTGTCTTTCTCTGAATCATCTACTTTTTTTTTTTTTAAAGATTTTTATTTATTTATTTGACAGAGAGAGAGACACAGCGAGAGAGGGAACACAAGCAGGGGGAGTGGGAGAGGGAGAAGCAGGCTTCCCGCGGAGCAGGGAGCCCGATGCGGGGCTCGATCCCAGGACCCCAGGATCATGACCTGGGCCGAAGGCAGACGCTTAACGACTGAGCCACCCAGGCGCCCCTGAATCATCTACTTCTTAAGATTAGATTAAACCCAGATACATTTCTACTATATCACATGGACCATAGCAAAATAAAATGTGTAATAAATGTTTATATTAGTTTAATTACATTTAAGATTATGAGGTACAAGATGTTTAGAGAGTAATAGAAATTCTTTCTTTCCTTCCTTGTCAGACTCTTGAATGTTACCCACATTTGACCACATTTATTTCACAACCCAGAGCTGTGGTTACAATGAGACCTAAAGAATTAAATCAGTTCCAAAAAGTAAAGTTCAAGCTCCAAATATGCTCGCTTCAAATACATGTTATCTGTGCATATGAATGATGAGTCCAGATGTGGGCCTAAAATGTCAAATAGTTAATTATTCTTTTACCATTCTAATAGCTCAATTGTAATTATCTCCTTTTTTGCCCATTCTCATATGCTCATTCTTTTTTTTAATTTTTTTTTAAGATTTTATTTATTTATTTGACAGAGAGAGAGAGAGCACAAGCAGGGGAAGGGGCAGAGGCAGAGGGAGAAGCAGGCTCCCCGCAGAGCAGGGAGCCCAATGTGGGACTTGATCCCAGGACCCCGGGATCATGATGTGAGCCGAAGGCAGTCGCTTAACTAGCTGAGCCACCCAGGCCTCCCTTCATATGCTCATTCTGTCTGACCTGGAGTACCTCACTTTCTTCGTTTTTTTTTTTTTTTTTTTTATCTTATACTGTATAATTCTCTTCCTATTCTGAACAGAATGGGTGCTAACAGCTGGTTTTATGGATATAAGTATTGGCTTCATATATCTCTCCTCTGTGAGCATGATAAAAATCAGAGTATTAAGGGGCAGCTGGGTGGCTCAGTCATTTAAGTGTCTGACTCTTGATTTTGGCTCAGGTCATGATCTCAGGGTCATGAGATCAAGCCCTGAGTCAGGCTCCGGACTCAGTGGGGAGTCTGCTTGAGATTCTCTCTCCCTCTGCCTGTGACCCTGCCCCCCCAACTCTCTCTAAAATAAATAAATAAATCTTTAAAAAAATCGAAGTATTAAGGTTAGAAGTTTCATTTGGTCTAATCAACAATCTACTCCAGGAATCCCTTTTTCGTTGTCCCTGTCAAGTGGTGTTATTCCCATGTTTAAACACTATCTGTGATGAGAAGCTTACTGCGGCAGCCCTTTTCTAATTTGAACTTGTCTCTTAGATTTTGCATTCATTGAAATAAATTTTTTCTCCCTGTCTTTTTTACCCTTTGTTCATAGTCCTACCCTTAGGATAACATGTAAGTCTTTTTCTTTTCCCACGTGCTGTACCTCTGCATATTTGTACCTGGATGTCATATACACCTTCTCTGCTTCAAACCAAAGAGCACTCATTATGTCAACCATTGATCATATAGCTTAGTTTTAAGTCCCTTTCCTTTTCATATTTATTCTCTTTTAGACATAATGCCCCTGATATCCAGGGCCTGTTTTTAGGTTATAAAATAGAGCCATAAAATGAGCCATAAAATAGAGACAGCCATTCTGATTTAAGGGACATGTACATCTGAGCTTTCTAAGGAGGAGAGGTGGGTTACATAAGATTATGACATGAAGAGAGGTCAAACAAAGGAAGGGGTCTTTTCTAGCTTTTTTTTTTTTTAAGATTTATTTATTTATTTATTTGACAGAGAGAGACACAGCGAGAGAGGGAACACAAGCAGAGGGAGTGGGAGAGGGAGAAGCAGGCTTCCCGCTGAGCAGGGAGCCCAATGTGGGGCTCGATCCCAGGACCCTGGGATCATGACCTGAGCCGAAGGCAGACGCTTAATGACTGAGCCACCCAGGCACCCCTGCTTTTCTAGTTTTGACCCTCTTTTGCTCTAGTGACTGGGGCACAAAAAGACATGGAGAGTGATACTGAAAATAAGCTCCAATTAAGCTTAGGGTAGGGGTGAAGGTGACTTACATTTCTTGCCCTCTCATGAAGGAGTAAGATTTCCAATCCACCCTTCCCAAAAAGTCACATGCTCAGTAAAACATCAGCCAATGATGAATTATAGAAGCAGCCTCATGACCAAATAGGGAACAACCACAAGGTTTCATTTTAGTGCATCCACCCAGCTCTTGAATTATTTTGCATTTCATTTGGTAGTTGAAGACAGAAAGAAGGCATTTTGCTAATTCTCTTTGAAAGCCCAGATTTATGTGTACCAGAATTAGCATAGTTATCTGTTAGATAAACTAGCTGTATTGTAGGGTAGTGTCTCATGAAAGATCTTGGAAAACTGGTGGCTTACAAATATGGATACTGAAAAAACTTTGAAGTATACACAGGGCTAATTCTAGAGCTTGAATATCTAAATACTTAGCTGATCCTGTCAAGATCTTATTTAGCTTCTGAAGTCATATCTATTTGTTTTTAATATGAAGGTAATAAATCATGTCATTGTTTAAAATTGTAAGGTATGCAGTACACCAGGCAGGCACAGAGCTGAATTATGACTTTGAAGCTTTTTAACTGCAACATTTAGAAACCCAGTGCAGCTTGTGGAAAACCATGGACATATTTTGGTTTGGCTCAGAGCCTTCTTTTCATCTTTCAGGTCACTGAGTGCAAAGGGGAAAAAATCCCCCAAGCTGTAAATATGTTTGAAGTACAGGTCTATTTTTCCCTCTTGCAAAACTAGAATTGAAGTATTTGATTTTGTCCAAGGGATCTAGTTTGTTCCAAGACAGGAGACTGAATTTTTATTACTGAAAATTGTTGTTTAGACAGATTTCAAACATGTGACTTTGTGATTTCCAAGGAAGTCTTATCAGAAACTTGACTGCAAAGACGCTTTTCAGTCTCAACATTTCTTCCTGCATTCGGGTTGGATCTTCTCTTTTCATGCTGTTGAAAGTCTGGTCAGTTTGCAAATGTTGTCCATCCCTAGTTTCGCTTTTGCAAAAAGACTCCTTAAGCTTCTCACCTGTAGTGAATAGGGGCCATTAAGATATCGAAAATTGATATCAGTGCTGGTTTGGCTTTTAAATTACTTATGACTTTAACCCAGTAATGTTTTAGTTTTCACATCTCTTGATTATGGATAATGATAACCGCTTTGCCTACAACCTATAGATGCTGTTAATACCAGTGAAAATGATGTATATGTACCAAAGCATTTAAAATATGGAAAATTAATACCATATATCCACGGCTCCTTGGACAGAAGTAAGGGCAGAGCTTATATGGAGAGGATCTTGAATTATGTTTGCACTGAGCTGGGAGAGAGGAGAGTTACCAGTCCTGAGATTGCTTCTCTTCTTTTTTCCATGGCATACATGCAGGCGTGCACATGCAAATACCATTTCTAGTTAGGTCTGCACTCACAGCTGACATTCTAGATATTAGGCCTAGCATGCTTCTCTTTCAGATCAATCCTGTCTTCTTACATATACTGGGAAAATGTAGGGGCTCTAGAAATGAGTAATTCCCAGGGGTCCAGATAAGCTTCAGGTTCCCCCTCATGTAAAGAATTCCCCAGAGACCAGGTTAGTCTGGGCCTCTTTTTTCCTTTCTCTTGATGGACAGCTTGAGAAACCTGCCTAGCTGTTCCGCTGACAAAGAAGAGCCTCTTTACTTGTCCATAGACTAGGTTGCTACTTTGTAATACAATTTGAGATGTACTCTGGGAGCCATGCAGCAAAACATCTTGTTCAGGAACTTGTCTTGCTGCCTTTAAGGTTACTATTTTAGACTTAGTTTTTGTGTGTGTGTCAACACAGTCCTCTCCAAATTCTGTTTTTAAAATGCAGACATCTCCTTGGGAAGACAAAGGCCAACTTGTTTGGGTCAGTAGTGGGGAGGGAGTTGATAGAAAAGGAGACACTGGAAAGGAAAAGTGTGGATGCTTAAGACAATATTTTCCTTCTTTGTCATAGTTCTAGCTCAAACTGACCTGGGCTCAGGTCTTTCTATGCCAAAGCACATGTTAGTACCTGCCCAACATGGACTCAAATCTCTGGGGTGGGGAGGAGTGAGTAAGACCTGGCCTGGGAAATCCTCTAAATAACACTTCATCTGGGAGACTTCATCTGACTCACTGTAAACTTTTTTTTTTTTTTTTTACTACCCAGATAAATGATCTTATTTATTTATTTATTTATTTTTTATTAATTTTTTTATTGTTATGTTAATCCCCATACATTACATCATTAGTTTTAGATATAGTGTTCACTGTAAACTTTTAATGACCTTTCTTTGTCTTCCATCCTTTTGGCCCAATTAGTGGGTTTATATTGGATTATATGTTAGCCAATCATTATGCCTAGGCATTTTGAATGATAAGGGAATAAAGTAAACGGGGTCAAGTGACTAACCTCGGACAGCACATGTGAGGAATTTATTGGCTTCCTAAATCTGCATTGGAATCTCCAATATAACAGGCTACATTAACGAGGATGCTGTGCCGCAGCAGGTGATAGAATTAGCTTTGAAGTGAAATTTTTTTTATTGTTTTTTTAAAGATTTTATTTATTTGTCAGAGAGAGAGAGAGAGAGAGAAAGCACAGGCAGGGGAAGCGGCAGGCAAAGGGAGAAGCAGGCCTCCCGCCAAGCAAGAACCCCAATGCGGGACTCGATCCCAGGACCCTGAGATCGTGACCTGAGCCGAAGGCAGACACTCAACCAACTGAGCCACCCAGGCATCCTGAAGTGAATTTTAATGCCAACCCTTCTTTCCTGGGGCTGCCTTCCCTCACCCTTTTTGGCTCTTTCCTTCTGATGAATCTGTTGCTAATCTTTGTTGGTAAAGATATTTTATTCAAAGGCATAGATGACTTTCTCATCAAATTTTCAGGTGAGTCAGACCTCCAAAAAGAACTAATAAAATAAATGACAAAATTATCTCAACTATTGAATTCAACAAGATGACAATTAAAAAAACAATAAAATATACTTTGCATTTAGATTATAAAATTACTCAGAAGGACAGGATGGGGGAAGATATGATTTGTTAGCAATTTATGTCAAAAATACCTGAAGGCTTTAATAAGCCATGAAAAGCAACCATGAGAGAAATAAATGTAGGCTTGGACTCTCAAAAAGTGCAACAAGGGTTGGGTCATGAGCAGTCACAATTGTACTCTGAAGCCATCAGACAATGTTTTCTGCTTCATATTGGGTCCTATAAGACAGATACTGATCAACTAGAATATATTCAGAAAAAGTTGCTTTGGGGATCTGTGACATAAGCAAGATGGTGAAGTGGGAAGCCTTGGACATGCCTTCTCCCCAAAAACACCAATTCAGCAACAATTTACAAATTCCCTTTGTGAGTAACCCAGAAACTAATTGAAAGGCTGCTGTGCGCAGAGCAAACACAAAACCAGACTCACTGAAGCTGATAGAGAAACTTGGGACCCCCTTACACTGGAGTCCCTGTCCCTAGCACAGCCATATGATCTGGAAGACACTCTTTAGCTCCCAGCTTCAATCTGGGGAAGGAAGGTCTTGGTTTGTATATCAAGCATCCCAACTTTTCTGAGGGGGCTATCCAGAAGACTGGCTTCTATCTTACTAGTCTTGCAACTCTGACAGGTTTGGCACAGCTTAGTCGCCTGGGGGAAAATGGAGATGGCAGCTTGGACTGGTAAATGCAATAGATCCTTCTCCCTGCTCAGCATAGAATGATTAGGATCTGGGAAAATGTCAGCTCTCAGCTATACCTTGGGGAGGGAAAAAGTTGATCCATGTGTCCAGTGCCCCAACTTTCCTAGGGCTGACCAAATAATTAACATCTGTCAGTCTTGCCAATCTTGGAGGTCTGATGGGTCTGGCACAGTCTAGCTGCTGGCAGAGGTTGGAGATGGTGGGTTAGGTGTGTAGAAGCCAGAGATCCTCTCCCCAGCTTAGCACAGGATAAGCAGATTGAAAAAAATCCCAGCTCTCAGCTTCCCCCAGGATAGGAAAAGAGTTGATCCATGCATCTAGCATCCCAACCTCTCTGGGGATTCCCCAAGAACTGGCATCTATTTTCCCAGTCTTGAAGCTTTCATGGGTCCAGCATAGTCTAGCCAATGAGAAGGAATGGAAATAATCGTTTGGACTGGTAGTCACCAAAGTTACACCTCCTTCCGCTTCCCCAACTCAGCACAGAGCACGAGGACAAAAACCACAGCTGCCTGCTTCTTCCTGAGGAGGAAAAGAGTTAAGAGAGGCCCCCAGACTCTCTGGCTGGGCTGATAGATGAAGCTGTTCTTCCGTATGATGCCCATCCATGAAGACTGGGACAGGTGCTTTGTCTAATGTGCAGACACCAACAGAGCGTCAAGAAAAATGAATCAGGCAAAGTTGTTCTAAACAAAGAAACAAGATAAATCTTCAGAAACCAACCCTAATGAAATGGAATTATATGATTGATCCGAGAGAGAGTTCAGAATAATCATCATAAATATGCTCACTGAGGTCAAGAGAACAATACATGAACAAAGGGAATTGCAACAAAGAGATAGAAAGTATAAAAAAGTACCAAAACAGAAATCATGAAGGTGAAGAACACAACTGAATTGAAAAATTCACTAGCGGGGTTCAATAATAGACTAGATCAAGTGGAAGAAAAGATCAGCAAACTTGAAGACAGGTCATTGGAAATAATTCAACCAGAGAAGCAAAAAGAATGAAAAAAAAGTAAAGAAAGATTTAGGGAACTAATTGAACAAGAGGATCAATATGTACATTACTGGAATCCCAAAAAAAGAAGAGGAAAAGAAAGGATCTGAAAGTTTATTTGAGGAAATAATGGCTGAAAACTTTCCAAATCTGGGGAAGGAAATGGACATTTAGATTTAGATTCAAGAAGCCCAACAAAAACCCAAGTAAGATGAACCTCAAAAAAATCTACAGATCTTCCTCAACTTATGATGGAGTTATGCTTTAATAAACACATTATAAGTTGAACATACATTTAATACACTTAACCGATTGAATATCATAGTTTAGCATGGCCTACCTTAAACATGTTCAGAACACTTACATTGACCTACAGTTGGGCAAAATCATCTAACACAAAGTGTAACAAGTATTGAATATCTCACTTTAATTTATTGAAATTTATGTAATTTGTTGAATATATACTGAAAATGAAAAAAGAATGGTTGTAAATATATTCTCGTGATTGTGTGGCTGACTAGGAACTCTGATTTGCCATTGCTGCCCCGCATCGTGAGAAAGTATCATACTACATATCACTAGCCTGAGAAAAGATTAAAATTCAAAATTCAAAGTGCAGTTTCTACTGAATGTATTGCCTTTGCATCATTGTAAAGTCAAAAAATTATAAGTTGAACCATCATAAGTTGAGGACTGCCTGTATTCTGAGACACATTATAATCAAACTGTCAAAAGCCAAGGACAAGGAGGGAATCTGAAAACAGCAAGAGAAAAGAAACTTGTCACATACGAGGGAACCCCCATAAGGGGATTTTTCAGCAGAAACCTTGCAAGGCAGAAGGGAGTGGGAAGATATATTCAAAGTGCTAAAGGGAAAAACCTGCCAACTAAGAATAATATATCTGGCAAAATTATCCTCTGAAAATGCAGGAGAGAAAAAGATTTTCTGAGACCAAAAAATATACAACATGCCACACACACACACACACACACACGAGGGAGTTCATCACCACTAGACTTATCTTATAAGAAATACTAAAGAGTTTTTAAAGTTGAAATAAAAGGATGCTAAATAGCAATATGCTGGCATAAGAAAGTATGAAATTCGGGGCGCCTGGGTGGCTCAGTTGTTAAGTGTCTGCCTTCAGCTCAGGTCATGATCCCAGGGTGCTGGGATCGAGCCCCACATCAGGCTCCCTGCTCAGCGGGAAACCTGCTTCTCCCTCTCCCACTCCCTCTGCTTGTGTTCCTGCTCTCTCTCTCTCTGTCAAATAAATAAAATCTTAAAAAAAAAAAAAAGTATGAAATTCATTGGTAAAAGTAAATATATAGACAATACAGAATACTGTACTACTGTATTCTGGTTGATGAATCACTTTTAATTCTAGTTTAAAGGTTTAAAAAGAAAAAGTATTAAAAATAACTAAATAAAAACATGTTAAAAGATACACAATATGAACAGATGCAAATTGTGACAACAATAACATAAAATGTGTGGAGGGGGAGAAGTTATAGTGTAGGATTTTTGTATGTGATTGAATTTAAGTTGTTACCAGCTTAAAATAGACTCTTATAAGGATAAGATATTTTATGTAAGCTCCAAGGTAGCCAAAACAAACTACATATATATTTAATATATATCTTTATATATATATTTAATATATATCTTTATATATATATATATAAAATTACACAAAAGAAAAATAGAAAGGAATCAAAGCATACCAAGACAAAAATACATAAATAAACATATACATATAAAATATATATCACACATATATGATATATATATATCAACAAAACACAAAAGAAGACAGCAAGAGAGGAAAAGACAGACAAAAGAACTACAAAACTAACAGAAAATACCTTAAAAAATGACAATAGTAAATCCTTCCTATCAATAATTACTTTAAATGTAAATGGATTAAACACCCTGTCTTAGTCTGTTTGGGCAGCTATAACAAAATATCTCAGAATGAGTATCCATTTTAATTTAACAGAAATTTATTTCTCACAGTTCTGGAGGCTGGGAAGTCTGAGATCAAAATGCCAGCATGGTCACATTCTTGTGAAGTTTTCGTTCTGACTCATAGTCAGCATTTTCTTGCTGTGTCCTCACACAGCAAGGGGCTGAAGATCTCTTTGGAACCTCTTTTATAAGGCACTAATCCCATTCATGAAGCCTCCACTCTTATGCTTTATGCACTTCTCAAAGGTCTATACCATCACCT
This sequence comes from Halichoerus grypus, assembly GCF_964656455.1. Lineage (NCBI taxonomy): Eukaryota > Metazoa > Chordata > Mammalia > Carnivora > Phocidae > Halichoerus > Halichoerus grypus. The sequence goes on from NC_135717.1 coordinate 89,418,620, forward strand.
TTGGGAATTAGGATTTTGTCATATGAATCTGGGGGAGGGGACAGATTCAGATGATAATACTCCCAAATCAAAAGACATGGAGTGTCTTGGATTGACTGAATGGATTAAAAAATCCCAACTATATCCTGTCTGTAAGAAACTCACTTTAGATTTAAGGACGTACATAGGCTGAAAGTGAAAGGATGGAAAATGATAAGCCATGCAAATAGTAATCAAAAGAGAGCAGGAGTATCTATACTTATATCAGACAAAAGAGACTTTAGGTCAAAAACTAGTCAAAAGAGGTAAGGAAGGTCATTACATAATGACAAAAGGGCCAATTCAACAGGAAGATATAACAATTATTTATAATTGATAATTTATAATATTTATAATAATATAATTATAATATACAATATATAATAATAATATAATTTATAATTATTTATAATATATGAACCTAACATCGGAGCACCTAAATTTATAAAGCAAACATTGACAGAACTGAAAGAAGAAATAGATAGCAATACAGTGATAGTAGGATACTTGAATACTCCACTTCAATAATGGATAGAGCATCTAGACAAAAGATTAATAAAAAAGTGGAGGACTTGAATAATGCTATAGACCAATTGGACCTAATATACTTATACAGAACATTCCACCCTATAGCAGCAGAATACACATCCTTCTCAAGCATTTATGGATCTTTTTCCGAGATATTAGGTCATAAAACATATTAGGTCATAAAAGAGGTCTTCACAAATTTAAGAATTGACATGTGAATGGATGAAGAAAATGTGGTATATACATACAATGGAATACTTTTCAACCTTAAAAAGGAAGGAAATTCTGCAATGTGCAACATGGATGAATCTTGTGACATTATGCTAAGTGAAATAAGCCAGTCACAGAAAGAAAAATATTGCATTATTCCACTTATATAAGGTACCTGAAAATAGTCAAATTCATATAATTGAAAAGTGGATAGTGATTGCCAGGGGTTGGGGGGGGGGTGGTTTGAGGAGTTATAAATCCAGATTATAAAGTTTCAGTTAAACAAGATGAAGAAGTTTTAGAGGTCTGCTGTAAAACATTGTACCTATAGATGATAACAATACACTTAAAAAAATTAAGAGGGTAGATCTTACGTTAAGTGTGCTTACCACGGTAAAATAAAATAATAAAAAAGAAATTGTATAGCTTTTCTGTCTTAGAATCATGGCAAATGGAACATATAGCACTGGGTTATTTTTTGTGTTAATATAGAAAGAATATTTCAATTGGTAAGTGAAATAGACCCTCATTCCTGAGAGATGTGACTCCTGGTCACCATGTACTTCTCAGACCATGGCTGATATACCAGGTTACCATGCTTATGATAAGAAAATAACTTTATTTTACAAATGAATGGAGTTTGTGTTTCTGTTTGCTGAGAGAGAGAGAGAGAAAGACGCCTGGGAGTATGAGTGTGTCTGAGTAGCATATCAAATACAGAAGTTTAAAAAGGAAAAAAGAGAAATGAGGCAGTTGAATATATGCACTCTGTTTTATTCTAGAGAGAAGAATTAATGCCAAAATTTTTAAATTGATTCAATATAAGAAAAATTTATTTTTTAAAGAGTTTTAAAATTTATTTATTTTAGAGAAAGAGAGAGAGAGAGAAAAAGAGAGAGAGTGCCAGCGTGGGGAGGAGCAGAGGGAGAGGGACAAGCAGACTCTGTGCTGAGTGTGGAGCCCGGCACGGGGGGCTGATCCCATGACCCTGAGATCGTGACCTGAGTTGAAATCAAGGGTTGGAGGCTTGACTGACTGAGCCACTCAGGGGCCCTGGTATAAGAAAAATTTCTATCCTGACAATCAGTTATCCAAAAATGAGCTAATGTATCATGTGACCTAGAGAATTTTCTAACACTGGAGATTTAAGTGCAAACCGATCGTTTTCTACTGTATGGCCATACTGTGTGGTATAGAGCAAGTATATGATAAATACTTGTTAAATGTTAAATACATGGTAGGCATGCTATAGAAGGAAAGAGAGAGAGGTTGGGCTTGACCAATAATTCTGAAGTAAGCTGTGCAAGATGGTGACAAATACCCTTTAAAAAGAATATTCTATTGTCACATTATCTTGTGTAGCCCTGTGTTAAATAGATTCAAACAGATTCCTTTACTGATGGACCACACAGAGGGTTTAATATAGCAAATTTCCCATAAATATATATCTCCAAGAGGAGATTATGCAAAAACAATAGAACTTATTTGGGCATAAAACAACTTTTGGCAAGACACTGACTGGGACATCATTCTTTAGAATACTTATTTGAGAAACACTGGCCTAAATTTGCTCCATTTTTTCCTTTTAATTCTTAATTCCTTTTATGTTTTCCAAGAGATGGGTGCTATTTGTCCTTATGCTTTTATTAAACTTTGTAGTTTAGCCACCTTTTCCTGGATAGCATGGGTGTATATAGAAATGTATTTACCAGCTTAGTGAAAAATTTATCTCTTCTTTCTCAGCTCTATGACATCTTCTTTGGTATACTCTCCTGTTTGAGGTCTAATTTACTTCTAGGGGTAAGTCATAGCACTTAGGATTTTCTTTGAATATTTTTATAATACAAAATCATTATCTTTAGGAACATTTCCAAGACTTCTTATAAAGAGGAAAATTCTCTCTCAGAATGTTTAAAAACTGTATCTAAATGTATGCAGATTATTTTCCTATTTTATTATAGGTTTGTGGTCAAAAGGAGTGGTCATTATCCTTAGATGAAATGGCCAGAGATAAATTTTGTGTATTGCTTTCTCCAAAGTAAAGGAGTCAGAGTGTTTCTAGGCAAGCACCATAAAAATCTCTGTTAACTGAGAAAAGAGCACATTTCTTGAACAGTATTTTTCAAAGCTTAACCTCATGTTTTAACAACCCCAGATGACTTATGTTCCTGGCTTTCTTGTTCGTTGGTTAGCCTTCAATGCCTGAATTCAGAGAAATGAGAGATGGAAAAACCCCCAATGGGTCACCCAGTTCATTTCTCTAAAGAAATTAACCGATGAGTCTCATAATGTAGTCCCTCGCATCAACTTACTTAAGGATAACTCGAAGGAGAGGGGTTTACATTTTTAAATCAGAAATAACTGGGGCCAATTTCAATCTCAGGATGAATTTAGAGTCCATCAAAAGATTTCCATATCCTACCTCTGCTGTATTTGTGTGTGTGTGTATATATATATATAATAAACTGAGTAATTAAGCCAAATACATTCTGGCTTGGAGCTTTTAAGGGGAAGGGAAGATAAAAAAGAAGGAAATCACAAGACTGAAAGATACCAGTGTCAGGGAAAAGGCCTAGGTCTTTATGCCCTTGCATTGACCAGTTTTGAGATGTGGGCTGTTTCATGACTTGGAGCAAGCTGCTCTCTTCAGCTAAGGGCAGTTTTGGGAGAGGGACTCAGCCCACTCAAAGCCATCAGCTGCTGGCATTTGAGGGAATGAGTGCCTCAGTCCTGAGGGAACTGAGCCAAGCACCATAAAATCAATTACAGTCCACACTTGCCCCGTTGCATCCACTTGTTTCATACAATATGTTTCAGAAATAACTTCTCCAGGATTCTGGTTGGTCTCTTTTCCAGGAAAAAAATTACAATCTAGTTACTTTTTCCTGGATACTGTGGCTGTTTCATAGAAATGTGTTTAGTGTAACAGTGATCTCCTCTTTCTTAGCTCTATTGTTTCTCCTTTGGTGTAGTCTCATATTTGAAGTCTAGTTCACCCCTGGAGCATGTTAGAATACTTACAAAGGTTAGTCGGACAAACTACAGCCCGTGCTGAGGCAGCTGGTTGTAAAGTCACTACTAAAACTATTTCCCTCTTCAACTACCCATTCTCGATCACCTTACTCTTAGTTAACACATCTGGTGGTCTAGGTGTGTAATTTACTAAGTGAAATAGATCCCCATTCCTGAGAGTTGTGAGCTGGTCACCATGCCCTTCTCAGACCACGGCTGATATACTATTTGCCCATTTACTATCACAATTGGGCAGAGAAATGTCAGGAGATATTCCAATGGATTACCAAGATATCCAATGTATTTTTCTTCTTAGATTCAAAAGCCCTACCTTCTCCTTTTTTTTTTTTTTTTATTTTAAAGATTTTTTTTTTTTATTTTTATTATTTATTTGAGAGAGAGAGAATGAGAGAGAGCAAGCACATGAGAGGGGGGAGGGTCAGAGGGAGAAACAGACTCCCTGCCGAGCAGGGAGCCCGATGCGGGACTCGATCCAGGGACTCCAGGATCATGACCTGAGCTGAAAGCAGTCGCTTAACCAACTGAGCCACCCAGGCGCCCAGCCCTACCTTCTCCTGATAAACAGGTTCAATTATCCCTTTTAGAAAAGATGACTCTGTTACTTGCTCATTGTTCTCTTAGCATGAAGAGACTGATGTGACAGCATCTAGAGCTTAAATGGGACTCTTTTAATGTCCTGTGGTGAAATCGTTCTCTCTATCTGAATCAGGATTTCCAACCCACAGATACTAGAATTGTAAGGAGGGAAAGTATAAATTCTTCATGTGGGTTACAAAATATGATAAATAGAGCCACTCCTCCTTCCTTATCTGGAGTCTGAGAACCCATGTAGTCTTCCTACTGGGGACATGCCATTGTATGATGCTTGGTAGTTTAGGGTGTATAACACATCATGGATAAAGATGCCCCATTCTTGCAGAGAAAGTGGAGTGGATTAATATATTCTGTTCTGAATTAACATCAATTGCTAGGGATTCTTACTGATGCAGGAGGTATGGCAGAAGATATATCTGGCAATAGTCAGAGAGGTAGCAATTTCTGGGCTCCAGAAGAGGGCCATCTATGATGAAATAGAACTCTAGTTCATAAATAAAAAAAGGCAATCTGGGCAAAGTTTCAGGGTTCCAAATCAAAATAAGTTCAGTATAGAATTTTCTCTCATTAGAATTCTGTATTATGGCAAGGAACTGGGCTAGAGTGTTAGAATTGAGGAAGTGAAGGAAAGGCTATTACTTGCAGATTTCCTTTATTGAAAAGGTAACCATGGGGATTTAAATAGTGCTTGAATATACTACTAGTACTACGATTTAAGTATATATCTTTAACTCCATTCTAATATGGACACTTTTATGACTGCATAAAAATATAGTTGCATGAATTCTAAACCCAGGTGAGCATAAAAGCTAAGATAATGAATTTTCCTTAAACAAAAATGAACTTCCCTGGCCTAGGATTCTAAAACTACATGTTTCATCAGCACAGGTAGATAAGGCATGGGGGAGAATTGAGGGAGAATGGAATAGGTACAAGCTGGCCTATGCTATCAATAGTTTTTGGCTGTAAATTCTGCTGGCTGCTTTCAAAGTGTAAGTGGGAATCCCCAAAGAAAGATCATCTTGCCATTTCTTAATATCCAGACCATAGTACATTACAATAATAGAAATAGTACAATAGAAAACAACAGTAGAAATAGCTAACATTTATTAAGCACTTACTGTATGCCAGTGTTTTGTGTACTTCACATATATTTCATTTATTTGATATTTACAACAAGGTTAAGGTGGGTACTAGAATAATCTTATTTTACAAAGTCTTTATTCTCAAACACTATGCTAAAATGTAAGATGGCTTTTATGGGTGGGAGAAGAGCATTCCGACTCTGTTTAAGCACTCTTTGGTTCCCAGGATGTACTACTTCATGAAAGGCCTTACTAAGGTCATGAAAGAGGAAGAAAATAAGGCCTGTGACCTGTCACTTCATGTGTCTTAGCTCTGAAAAACCAATTATTATTATTATTACTTTATATTTTTTTAAAGAATTTTTATTTATTTGTCAGAGAGAGAGAGAGAGCAAGAGAGAGCAAGCACAAGCAGGGGGAGTGGCAGGCAGAGGGAGAAGCAAGCTCCCAGCTGAACAAGGAGCCCGATGCAGGACTCGATCCCAGGGCTCTGGGATCATGACCTGAGCTGAAGGCAGATTTGTAACCAAATGAGCCACCTAGGCATCCTGAAAAACCAAATTATTTCAAAGAAAGAAATAGAACAGAGAAGGTATATAAACAAAATTTTGACTGACCTGAAACTACATTAAAACTAGCTTTATCAGATTGGAAATTGTGACTGCATACAATGAAAGGTTGATACAAATATATGGACCATTTGTACATAACCCTTCTAAAAACTGGCTTAAGGAATTAGATTTTATGAGGCCTAAAGTGAATTTCTCAAGAAAATAAAATACTTGTCCTTGGAACAGTCATTTAGTCTCTAAGCTCTCAAATTATTCAACATAAAATGAGGGGGTTGAATGAGGTTTTTGCTGAACTCCTTGTCAGCTCAAAAGCTATGAATCTAATGTTGTGAGATTGATAAAACAAGAGGTTTGGAGCTGGAAGACCCGGGTCCCCCTATTAACCAACTGAATGATGGTCACAGATCTGGCTCCTGGGAAACAGACTCTAAGATTTGGAGATTTGTGTGCAGATGGTTTATAGGGAAGTACTCTTGGGTACAACATGGGAGGGGTGAGGAACATAGGCCTAGACAGAGTGAACATTTGAGCTGTTGTACAATTCCAATAAATGCCTCAGCCAATTCCAGGTGGAAACTCTGAGGCTAAGATGACCATTCAGAATAGTCCCGTCCAATAGTGGGCTTTTGGGCAGTATGGAGTCTTAAATGGGATTTACCCTTTCTTTAGAAATAACTAAAGAAAACAGACAACAATACATATGAAACAATGATTTTCAAGACACTGGGCATCAATCAATGAAAGATGATGGTGATCCCTAAGAGATGAGAAACAAACAAAGTGAGTCCTGTGATTGCCTCAGTTTATTGCCTTAAGAAAGTTTCCAGGCCATGGCTCAGGGAGGAGGGAACCAAAGTGAAATATGGTGAACATTTTGAGTTCAGATGAGTTGAAAGTCCTAGGAGAATATGGTGGTTATAGTTTAAATGGCAAAATACTGGAGAGGAGAGTTACCAAGAAAGGGATCTCTGGATATCTGGATATGCAGCAGAGAACTGATTGGCACATAAATATAAGAAAATAATCATCCAAGAGGAATAGAGGGAATAGTGACTGGCATTAATTCAGGGCTGGGATTATTTCCTCCCTACCACCCAGTCATGGGACATTGGGTACAGTACTCAGAGGGTCTTTCTTCAGTGTGGGGGAAGCAACTGGCCCTAGACTAAATACTGAGTTGGTCTCCTTTTAAAAGCAAGATTTTAAGCAATGAAGCTTTTCCCAGGTCATTTAACTGTCCCAGAACAAAGCTCAAGAATACTTACAGAAATACAAGAATATCCAGCACACAAAAAAATAAAATTTGCAATGTCTGGTGTCAAATAAAAGATTACCAGGAATTCAAAGAACTAGGAAATTAAGATCCATAACAAATAGAATAATCAACCAATCAAAACCAATGTGGAAGTGACATAGATATTGGAATTAACAAAGATATTAAAAAAGTTATCCTAACTGTATCTAAGATGTTAAAAAAATTGAGACAGAAAATACGAAAACACCCAAATCAAACTTCTACAGGTGAAAACTTTAATGTCTGAAATGAAAAATGCCCTAGATAGGATTAACAAAATTAGATACTACTGAAGATAAGTTAACAAACTTGTAGACACATTTAAAGAAACTGTCAATAATGAAATACACAGAGCAAAAACAACTAATAAAGATGAAAGTAATATCAGGGAGCTGTGGGACAACTTCAAGTGCATGTCATTTCAGTCTCCAAAGGAGAAGAGGAGTGAAGGAAGGAAAATATTTGAAGAAATAATGACTGATAATTTCTAAATTTAATGCAATCCTAGAAGCTCAACAAACGTCAAGAACAAGAAAAATAAGGAAAAACCACATGAAGGTACGTCATAATCACTTTGGTTAAAGCCAATGATAGGGGCGCCTGGGTGGCTCAGTCGTTAAGCGTCTGCCTTCGACTCAGGTCATGATTCCAGGTCCTGGGATCGAGCCCCGCATTGGGCTCCCTTCTCTGCGGGAAGCCTGCTTCTCCCTCTCCCACTCCCCCTGCTTGTATTCCCTCTTTCGCTGTGTCTCCTTCTGTCAAATAAATAAATAAAATCTTAAAAAAAAAATCATAAAACCAATGATAAAGAGAAAAACGTTAGAAGCTGCAAGACATAAAAGACTCAGTACATACAGAAGCATAAAGATAAGAATGACAACAGATTTATAGCAGAAACAATGCTAGCTATAAGACAGTGGAACATCTTAAGAGAATTAAAAGAAAAAAACTGGCAACATAGGATTTGATATGCAGTGAAGACATTTCAAATAATAAGGCAAGATTTCAAAACCAAAAGAATCCAGCAGATCTGCACTAAAAGTAATGTTAGAGGAAATCCTTTAGGCAGAAGGAAAATGAGACCAGATAGAAATCTGGATGCATACAGAAGAATGAGGAGCTGTGGAAATCAAACTACATAGGTAAATGTATGAGATTTTTTTTTGGTATTATCTAAGCCTTTTAAAAATAATTGACTATTTAGGGGTGCCTGGGTGGCTCAGTCGTTAAGCATCTGCCTTTGGCTCAGGTCATGATCTCAGGGTCCTGGGATCAAGCCCCGCATCGGGCTCCCTGCTCAGCCAGGATCCTGCTTCTCCCTCTCCCACTCCCCCTGCTTGTGTTCCCTCTCTAGCTGTCTCTCTCTCTGTGTCAAATAAATAAATAAAATCTTTTTAAAAAAATAAAAAAAATTGACTGTTTAAAGCAAAAATAACAAAAATGTCCAGTACGATCTATAACATATGTAAAAGCAAAAAAATAACTGGACTATTTAGACTATTTACATATAATGAGATTACTGTGATAAGTTTAAGACTATCATCTTGCTTTTCAATTTGTCCCTTTTGTTTTTTTGTTCCTCTTTCCCCCCATTTTTGCCTTCTTTTGGACTCCTTGACACTGATGCAAATGAGGATGAGTCCTATAACTGCCCCAACTTCTTGGAAAGTTTTCAGGTCATAGGATAGACAATAGAACCCACCAGAGCCTTATGGCCTTCCTAAATTGAGGAGATAGAGCTGGGAGTCCAGAGAGGTGGCTGGTGATCACAAAGAAGAGTACCAGAGAGGAGAGAGATGCACATAAGAGAGAGCCCTAGAGATCTGTAGAGAATTGCACTCAAGTCCTTAGCTGGGAACCATCAGCTGCCAATATATCTGGTGGCCAGGGGAATAATATCTCAGCCTGAGTGATATACCATTGCATTTACTACAATGTCTTCAGGAAGTTACTTCTCTGAGTCTCAATTTTACCATCTAATAAATATTACCCGTCTTCTAGGTTGTTGTAAGACCCAATGAGTTATCACATGCAAAATAGCTTAGAAAATGATAAAACACTCATCATCATATTAATATGATGATGGTTTAAATTATATAACACACATTATTATGATGAATGTAACAGTTTCCAAATTGGGTGAGCACTCCCAGGCATGACTAGTCAGTCTGTTTTTAGTCAGCTTTCATTAAAAACCCTTTGTGAACAGAACATATTAATAAGCCTGTAGAGAGAAAAGAAACTGCAGTTTCTTACCATAATGTTAGCCAAGAAAATATACATAAAAAGAAACTTTAATCAAAATATGAATTGAATAATATTATTGTACTTGATTCTACATATATTGTTGAGGGCTAGACACTGCTTGAGTAGTGTCATAGGAGGTGGGTGGATTTAATCATTACTGATTTCATAAAGTACTTGAGTTTTGAGCTGGATTTTGAAGGATTAGAAAGATTATCCACTAAGGAGATGAAGGCAGTGGGCCTACCAAAAGGAATGGATGTAAAAGTTGGACATGGATGAGTTCTCATGGAAGAGAAGGGCAGTTTGAAGTGGGATTGAGAAGTCCTGGGCTCTGTCTCGAACTACCAAGCAGGAGACTCTGGAGCCTCATCTCCTCATTGGCAAACCAAGCTTAAGGGAGATATAGATCATCTTGTCTGGCTCCAAAATTCCATGACTGAATTGTTTAAACATCTCTGGTGATTGTGAAAGCAGACATTTTCTTGGCCCAAGTGAGTTGAAACTGTGACATCTTAGGAAATGATAACACTCAAGATATTATGATGAGGGTGATGAGCCAGGATAGAGCCTGGAATCCACACAGAAGGAATTAAGGGCCATTTAAAGTTTGGGAGCAGGAAAATCATGATTAATCACCTCTGAGGTTTGAAAACTCTGGAAAACATCTAATAGGCGGCATTCACCAATCCCAAGATAGAGTCTAGACAACTTATGGCTGAATGTCTTCTAAGTTTCATTCTTTCTATGTAATTATGTTTCTAATCAACACTAGAATATGATTAACAGAATTTCCTATTCTGGGTTAGGTGGGCCACGGTTTAAATATCTCAGCACTTTTTCCAGAAGAAATCAGACTCACAAAACGAAAGTATCCAACCAACAGTTTATTGTGTAATAATCACACATCTGAACTCCCTCTTGACCTTTCCCTACATTGCTCTCTCACTGCCTATCAACCTGGGGGCAGGAAGGAGGGTAGCAGTCAGACAAGAACATTTAAGAAGAAGCAATTCGTACGTGTTTATGTAGGTCAATGATGCTACTGCAAAGGAATACAAAACCAGGCACCAGACTCTGGAAAGAAAGAGACTTTTTCCAATCTCATTTGGCCCCTCGGCGCTGCCTGAAATAGCGATTGTAGGCAGCGTTGTATCCATAAACCATGGCATAGCGTTCACAAAGCTTGAAGTCATCACAGGCTTCCCGATTGATCTCATAGGCAGGCTTGATGCTTTCTCTGATCCTAGAAAGTGGGGGGGGGGGAGATGGAAAGAGGCCCAAAATGAGAAGCATAAATAGAGTAGGGAAAAAAAAAAAAGGAAAAGGGGAAAAAAGAAAGAATAAGAAAATATAGGAGAGAGATCCCATTCATCCCCCAATATTAGAGGTACTTAACAGGGGGAAAGGTGGAATGGGGACTTTTTTTTAGCAAAAATAGAAATTTTCTTTCTGTCCTCCTTTCCCTTCTCCCTCCCTCTGCTTTCTGGGTCTTTCACAAGCTAGTCTTCTTGAAATCCAGTTGTTTTCTCTATACTGTTTTTTAAATTCTATGATTTGGGGATACAATTAGAAATAATACATATGATTAAAAATAACGGGTTTCTCATTCTGTTCAGATCAGGGATGCTACATTGGGAAAAATTACCTCCCCTCATCAAGTTTTGTTACCCACCTCTCTTGGGCTTTAGCTCTCCATCTCAGTTGTGGGTATATAAAAGTATTAGCATTTCTCCTGTTAATAAAGGGATCTTAAAAGAAAAAATAAAAAATTGCAGTTTTAGGGAAGCAGTAGTTGGAGATATTTCCATGAATATTCCCTGACATAAGTATATTTGAAAACTCATTAACTCATGCATTTCATGTAACTAGAGATCTTACAAAAGTCAGAGGGAAAGATAAAGCAGGTTTCATAAACTGCCTGATCAAAAGAAATCAGTATATGTTTTTTAGAGATTTGTTACATAGGCCCCAGTTATTTTTTTTTATTTCGCCTATGGGCAATCGCTTTGCCTTTCTCAATTTGGTATTCCTGGTCAGTGTGTGTTTAATTCCTGTGAGGAGAAATTTTCTCTGTCCTGAGGACTTGTAAAGCATAACTTTAGATTACCAGAAATAGACTGTGTAAGTATTATGAAAATAATGAACAAATTGAAAATGAGAGTGGTATGTTACTTCTTCCTATACTCAGTCTTTGTGAGTCCAGATACTCAATAGCATTCCACATGCTGACGACCGTGGTTTCCCAGCTGACTAGGCCTCTAATTCCCTACTTTGCCATTTGTCATTACTCCTTGTTTTCCATCTGTGTGGTTGATGTGGTGCCGGCTTAAAATTTCCAAATGCCTCCAACTCTGTTGAATGCAGCTTCAAGGCCATATTACACTATTTCAAGCTTAAACAATTGCTCATCTGGAGATTTTTATAGTCATTAGATTTTTAAATTTACTTTAGTTTTCCCAAAAGAGACCCCCTCTTTCCCTTCCCTATTTGACCTCCATATATTACCATTTTGTCAATTTAGGAATAGGAAGAGAGATTCTTTAAAGCATGAGATTTAAATAAGGAAGTCAAATGTTTACTTACTAATTTCATAGGATTCCATGCTTTCATAAGATTCTGGAATAAAAAAAAGATTCATTTGATTGTTATTTATCACACATGGCAATGGTCTAAATTTAGGGAAGGAAGGAGAGAAAAGAGTCAAAAAGATGTGAAGAATATAGTGAGCAGTGTGATTATTACAAATTTCAGGCATTAGGATTTATGAATTGTTTCTCTAGCTCCGTCCTTGGTGTAGAGATCTTTACACTTTAGTTTTTTCTGTTGTTGAAGGAACCAGTGGCTACGGTCTTGGTTAAAAGTTCCCAAGGGCTACGAGGTCTTCAGGCTAGTGAAATAAGGTAATTTAAGTGCTACACACAGATTTCCAGAGAGGCTTCTTCTCTGATTCATTTGAGACCTGTCCAAGAGCAGGGTTGAGAAAGGGACAGAGGGGTCCAAAAAATAGCCCAGGTCCTCCAGGCAGTGTGGGGAGATGGTCAGCTGGGCTCTACCAGGATAGGTTTCAAAGAGGTTCCTAAAGGCTCTTAGGAACCTGTATGAACTTGGCAGCCACAGAAACCATAGGCTCCAGCTGACAACTCCCACTGGGCTGAAGCCAGTTCAGAGGAAAAACTGAGCTGGTGCCAAAGCAAAAGTTTTCTTCTTTCTACCACTTTCCTGTGCATAGTAGGTAAATTTGGCAATAAGAGGTTTGTATTTGTAAGCAAGTGATTTTATTTCAAAAATTAAAAAGGAGATGAAAACACCAAATCCTCTGATACAGAAACCATGTGAATAATTTCAAGAGTCAGAAGAAAAGTACTAATGGTTGTTAATACAATTGAGGTTTAAGGGCATCTAAATACCCAGATAATTGAAGCGTAAGACAGATCGAAACTAATCTTACTTCAGTTTTTCTTTCGTAAGCTTTGAACAGACACAGATCTAGTTACCAACGGAGAGAAACCAGGTGGAATTTATCTTTTGACAATCAAAATTATACAATCCGTTTTTTCTCTGAGATTCTTTAAATGCGAAACTCTATTTTTTTTTTTTTAAAGGTTTTTATTTATTTGACAGAGAGAAAGACAGCCAGAGAGGGAACACAAGCAGGGGGAGTGGGAGAGGGAGAAGCAGGCTTCCCGCGGAGCAGGGAGCCTGATGTGGGGCTCGATCCCAGGACTCTGGGATCATAACCTGAGCCGAAGGCAGACACTTAACGACTGAGCCACCCAGGCGCCCCCGAAACTCTATTTTTAAATTAATTCACTGAACAAATGTAGGAAGTTCATGAGATTGTCCTGTCCCTGCAGAGGGCTAAACTTAACACTTCATGTGAAAACTGATTTTCTTAAAGGTGAGTGATTTCACTGATACCTTTAACCAAATTGTTACAGAGTATAAATAAACATCCCCAAAAATGGGAACTCAGGGGGCTGGGAATTTGATATCTTCTTTCTGTAACAGCAAAGTTTCTAGGTGTATAGCAACTTACCATAGACAGGACCTGCTTGTTAAGTTGCCTACAGAAATCTGGATATTTCGGATGTAAAGAAGACTTGATGGGACAAATCAGTGTCCACGGGGCTTGGGAAATGTTAAATTGATGGTACTTTAAGATTCTATTAGGGAGAGGGGGGAGAAGAGGAGGAGGGAGGGAAAAAAAATCAAAATAAACTGAAATCAGAGGCAGAAGAGAAAACCTAGAAAAGTGGCAGGAGAAAGGTTTCTCACCATAGCACAGAGCTGCCATAGCCCAGGCAGCCAGAAGGCAGGGAAGGAGCAGGCTCTTCATGGTCTCTCTGTGTCCGGTGGGTTGGTCTCACTGGCTTTTGTGGCAGCAGAGGGGAGAGAGGCTCCTGCAGGCTGTTTGTGAAAGGCTGTGGAGGTTTTATAAGAACGAGGGCAGCTGAAAGGGGAGGAAGCAGTGGGAGGGGGCCAGAGAAGGTGGAGACTGGTTGGCCCTAAACTAGCACTGGGACTTTTCCCAAATCCTCATTCCTTCCAGATATTATCTACTCTGGGTGGGCAGTTTTCCCTCACTCCTGGACCAGACGGTGCTATAGCAGGATGGTGCCCTGCTATAGACGTGGCCGCCCTAGGTTTGGGGCCAGACCTGGGCAAAAGTCCACAGAAAAGGGAGTTGCCACAAACACGTGTTTGCCTTTCTAATTCCTTCTCCGATCCACTCTCCTGGCCCTGACTGCAGGTCTGGTGTGTAGACAGAGCTGAAGTGTTCCGCTTGCTCCCCTGATGGATGGATGAGCAAAGGACTTCGCTTCATAAACTGGTTCTAATGTAGACTTATTTTCCCAGTAGGGTTGAACTAACAGTCCTGGACCAATTGCATATGTGCCCAGTGATATGCAACTTTTGCGTTTTTTCCAAGTGCTCAGCAGGGCAGAGATGCTCAGTGACGCCCTGAGTTCTGTTTCCTCAATTGGCTCCATCGTAACTTGCCCATCCAGTTTTGTGTCTTGAGTCCAATCCTGTGCCCCAAAGCCCTCTTAGGCTGGATATCACTGATCTAAAGTGCAGCAAAAATAAAAGGGTAGCTATCTCTCATTTTCTGAAGGCATTGTCCTGATAATGAACTAATCCAATATGCTCTTAGTGAGCGACAGATGAGAGGCAAGGAAGTGTGCTGGGTGCTGTGGGGAGATCTAGAGACAAACAAGACACGTCCCTAAGGGGTAAGTAATAGCTACTTACTATATTCATTTTGTGCTTTAGCTGCCATGTGTCCTCAAACATAGATTTTTCACAAACACACACTTCCATTATACCATTATACCCTCAGTAGCAGAAGTGCTGTTTCTTTTCTTGCAGGAGGAGGATTGTAATTTGGTGCCTCTGGTTATCTTGTAGACAGAGCTTTTTTTTTTTTTTTTCTTCTTCTTCTTGGACAATCAGAAAACCTCTTCTATCAAGATGTGTCTCAGCTGTCTGGTACCCCAGAGTCCTCTTGGCAGACAGAGAGGCCTGAGTCACAGAGCAGCAGACTGTAGATGGGCTAAAGCTGCAGGACCACTCACTTGGCTGGAACAGCAAAAGGGTTGGCTTGGGAGTAGGTGGGTATAGTTTTCAATAATAATTTATTTCAAGGAGCAGTGATGGACAACTAGGTGAAGCCACATGCCTCATTCTTTTTGTCTTTTTGGGGTGCACTTTCCCTCCCAGCCTCCACCTTCTGAAGAGCTTTTATAAATACTAAAGGATTCCCTGTTAAAGGAAATAGTTCGCAATCCTTGTAATCGGAAGGATTCATGAGTTGTGAAGGACCCAATAAATGTCAGGGTTTCCCCTCCAGATTTTGTCATATTGAGAGATATATTCTTCATGATAAAATCCTAAAGACGACCTCAAAAAGAAGACAATGTATGTTCATCCCTGATAAATTCATCCATTGTGATTTCCAGTCACAAGATTGGTGGTTGTCTTCTTCTTTAAATCGTAAACTTGCTCTCAGGATTGGCTTCAGTGCCCTTTTTCCAAGATAAATCATCCAAATCATTATATTTGCAAAAGCCAATTTACTACGTTGCATTTACTACATTTACTACATTCCTTGTTTTGGGAAAACAAGCTAGCTGTGGCTTGTTCATGTAGCATTTTATATGTACTAAACTCTGTTACTAACCCCCAATTTATATGAAATGAAGCAAGTTTGGTTTCAGTGTTTTATCCCTAAATGAGTAGGATACTTCACCTCTCCCACCCTATCTCCGGAATTAGAGAAGTCTCTCTTTTCCAGCTACAAACATGTGCTTTGTGATGTACGTTAACTTGGTCTTTTCTGGCCAGATTCCACATGTCTCCTCCACTCCCAAGTTCAAATGAAAGCTGTGCTCTGTCTGCCTTCTGACATTGCAATTGTTTATTCTTACACTCTCTGAACCCAAGTGTCAAAATCTTACACTTCTCTTTCCAACATAAGCTTCCACCTTTCTTCACAAGTTGTTTTCATCACTGCTTCCACTGGCTTCCCTAAACTTTTTTTTTTTTTTAAGATTTTATTTATTTGACAGAGAGAGAGAGAGCACAAGCAGGGGGGGAGGGACAGAGGGAGAGGGAGAAGCAGACTCCCCGCTGAGCAGGGAGTCCGATGAGGGACTGGATCCCAGGACCCTGGGATCATGACCTGAGCCAAAGGCAGATGCTCAACTGACTGAGCCACCCAGGCGCCCCTTCCCTAAACTTTTAAGCATGTTTCCTTATCATCTTGCTTTTTGCAAGGCTAACACTTTCTGTTGGAAACTATCTCCCTCTCACCAGTCACTCATCTTCCCTTTCCCCTGTTTTCCATATATTTATGGGTTCTCCTATGCTAAATACCATTTTTATATAATTTATAGCAATTAATAACATGTGTGAAAACTCAGAGCTCTTCTTTTTCTCTTCTCCCACCCACCACTCCCTGTCTCAAAGATAATTTTGCATGTGCCGACTCCAGTCATGTGTTTTTATGAAGAGGATCAGACTAACTCGATGGGGGCTTTGTATTGGAAAGGGTAGAGATTGACCTGTCAGAAAAAAGAGAGAGGGAAAAAAAAAACGAAGGTAGAAAAAGGTGGAAGGAGAGAAATGAGGAGGCCTTATAGATTTGGTTTGCTGGATGGGAGAGGTTTGGGTAGAGATTGAGTTGTAGAAAGAAAAGCTTTGAGGCTGCTGTAAGACGTGAGACGTTGAAAATGAGACAGGGGAAAAGACAAATAAGAGCTGTTTTGGTTATGAATAGACTTGTTTGAGGTTGTAAAAGATTGAGAATTGCCAGAAAATATTAAAATTGTTTTTAATTAATGTTGGCTGGTAGGGGTTTTTTGAGAGAGAGAGAGAGAGTGCGCATATGCTTGTGTGAGAGCTGACTGAGCCACCCAGGTGCCCCTAATTTGTATTTTCTTAATTGAACTATCTTGTAAAGACTAGACCACATGAAATTCCAATTTGTATTTGGATTTTAGATAATTATGAAAGATATTTGTATAGATATTTCCGCCTAGCTAAAGAGGAATATTCTTTAGTGGAGAGACTATTTGCAGATACTCCCAGGAGTGACGACAAAGGGATTGGAGAGACGGTGACATGATTGGCAGTGTTTTCAGACTCCACAGGAATCTCTGCATGGGAGATTGGAGCATGGTATAACCCAGGCAACAGAATCCACAGAACAATACAGGATCTCCTCTTCCACCTGCCCTTAGGAGGGAAAGAGAAGCATGAGAATGCCCTCTGGGGCCAGAAATAGCCTCATGTTTTAGTCATTCTTTCATCCATCCAGCCATCCATCCCATCATCAGTCCATTTAACAAGTGTATCGAACATCTTCTATGTGCCGACTCTAAACTGGAAATAGAATGGAGAAAAATATACAGATAGGGACCCTACTCTCAGGAATCAAGCATGATCTTAGATCATAAATTTAATTAGTGTGTCTTCTTCTTTAAAAATTCGTTTAGGCAGCCATCTGGCCCTAGAGAAGTCTAAGTGATTTGCTTTCTCATTGGACTGACTTTTTGTGGGTACTCAGGAGCATCTTTATTTGCAGAACATTGTAGAAAGCACTGATGACAAGGTCAGATAATTCTGAGTTCAGGGAAAGAATGGAGGAGAGGGAAGGTTGGCAGACCTGCCAGGAATTATTGTGAGGAGAAGCTTTTCAGAAAAGTATGTGCTGGTGGACATACTAAAAGAATTATCCCTTTTCTATAGTATTTCTGTGACTAAACCCATAACATCGTAATAATAAAGTTAACATATTTCCCACAATTCTACATCCTCTGTCCATCCTTGCTTATCCATTCTTTCTTTTTCAGACTACTAGATATTTTGTCTCCTTGAGGAATTTTCCTGGCTCCAGTCAGACTTCCGTTTTTTTTTTTCCTGTTCCATGAGATTCCACTTTATTTACACAATGTTGGTTTTATGAGTTCACAGTACTATTTTACTGACAGCACTAAAACCCTTAGTCTTGCCGTTAAAGAAAAAGGCAAAGGGGAGAAGAGTTAGGAAGTACCAGCCCTGAAAATAAAAACAAAGATCTCTTTCTAGGACAACGAAATGAGAGACAGAAACCTAGCCAGGTTCCTAGGATAGTGCTGACCTCTTAGTTCTGTCTTTTTAAGGGAAGCCCCTTGAGTGGATCCTACATCTCAGAATCCTTTCCTTTTTAAATTTTATTTATTTATTTGACAAAGAGAGCACAAGCAGGGGGAGAGGCAGAGGGAAAGGGAGAAGCAGACTCCCCACTGAGCAGGGAGCCCAAACTGGGGCTTGATCCCAGGATCCTGGGATCATGACCTGAGCCGAAGGCAGACACTTAACCAACTGAGCCACCCAGATGCCCCCCACATCTCAGATTCCTTAACTGACATAGCTTCCCAAGCCTGAATCCCTCAGTCCTTTCTTAATTTGTCTCAGCTGAACTAAGTGAAAATAAGTGCTTGTCAAGCTGAGGTATGGGAGGGACATCTAGGGAATCCTAGGGAGAAATGTCTGGGGAAATGCAGAGAAGCCTGGATAGTAAATAAACTGCGCTTCTGGTTGGGAGTAGCTGCCACATTTTTTTTTTTTTTCCCTTCCCATATAGATCAACTCCTCTACCCTTTTCCTGTCCATTAAAAGCTTCAACTTTTAAATAAGATAGCAAATGTGAAATAATAATTATACAACTATCCAAGTAATATCATCATGTATCATATAGGTACTATGATAAACACTTTTTATTCATTATGTTATTTACTTCTCATAATAATCTTACAAACGGAGTATAATTACCTATATGTTATATATGAGAAAATTAGGGCTCAAAGAGGTTATGTATTTTTTCCAAGGTCACATAGTAACTAAATCGCAAAGGGCTATTTGATTTCACAGAGACACAGGGATATATGACTTGAATCACTAATACAACCACACACTGTTCCCCAAGGTTCTGACAAATGCTTAAAGAAGTCTGTGATTCTGTCTACAGGGAGTGCTGAGCCTAAAGTTTCAAAGATAAAGATAAAATTATAAAAAGATATACATATTTAAAATGCTAATTTCTTCAACATCTTTTGAAATAGGATAATAGGAATTAAAGATCTGCCTTTTGCCACTTACACCCAGGTAGTTAAATGACTTACAAAACCAGAGAAAGGGATGAATTTGGTATTCAAACTCGAGTCCCCCGTTTGTTTGTTTATCCAGTACTGTGCATACTAAATTGTCTGTCCAAAGAAGCTCCAACTCAAATATGTTGCTTTCTAAAGCCTTTCAGCTTACTTTAGACATCACCACATCTACGAACACCCATGTTTGCTGACTGTTAGCTGACACTGACTCTAGTTTGGTTTAAGAATACCATCTCTGTAGTGTGTAAAAGTCCATTTCTATAGTTACTTAGACCCCAAGCGAAACTGGACTCTAAGCTCAATGTATGGCCTGCTCCTTCAACTCAAAGCAAAATGGAGAACAGATTCTATGTCTCCTGTCTTGGCTGGACATGAAGTTAGGAAAGGTTGGCCATTTACTCATTAGACTCTCGCTGCTGGTTCTCAGTGAGCTGTGAGGTTAAAGTCTGGGGAATTTCTCCCACAGCACCATGGCAAGCTGTCCTTTTCGAGGAGGGGAAGGAGCCCTTTCAGATCTCTTCTACTGTCATCCAACACTCGCCACGTCCTTGTATTCACCTTTCATTATTCCAACTCACCAACAGAAAATACCCCTTCCTACGTTCAGGAAATGTATGACAGCAAGCAAGGGACTCCAGTAATTTGTAGGAGTTGAAGAAGATATTTGAAGAAGACTCACAGAACAGGAGACTCGAAATTAGGACTGGTGAGCTGGGATATGGGAGGAATGAGCTGATGTCTCCATCAGTGAGGTGGAAGGAGAACAGGAGTTAGCTAATATTTGTCAAGACATGAAGGGAAGGGAGAGGATGATAGCTTTGCTCATCAGTCACAGTATACAAGAACTTGAGAGCACAGTTATAAGTTTTAAGAAGTATTTTGGAGGAAGATAAGACAAGAGCTGTAAATGACAACAAGTGATTTAATAGAAATTTAGTAAGCATAACAACGACATTAGTTATTAAGAGAATTTAAAAAATGGTTGACACTTATAAATTTGACGTGAGAAATGAAATATGCTCTTTGAAATCCTTCAGTTAGAGATAGATGTCTGGATGGATCTTGTATAATCCAAAGGGACTTCATTTAAATGAAGATTTAAATCATTCTTAAAGTGATTTTAACTTTAGGTAACAGATTGACTAGAAGAAAATCTGGTAGCCAACTGCATGAACCAAACCTACCAAATTCCTTTGCACTTCAGCACACTTCACCTGCTCTTCCATTGATCTCTCAGACAAAACAAACAACAAATTGGGTGTGTGTGAGCATTTCCCATCCTTATTCCATTTTCGTATTCCCTCCATACTTTTGGCACCCTCTCAGACACATAAACTAGAATGGACTCTAAAGAAAGGCTCTGTAGGAAGTGAAGAGCTCTTCTGGGTGAGGGATATGCTTTTCGGAATAAGAAAGCCTATGGAAACAGTCTAAGTGTCTGTTGACTGACAAATGGATTAAGATGATATGGCATATACATAGTGGAACATTATTCAGCCATAAAAACCATTTGTGACAACGTGAATGAAGCTGGAGGACATTATAATAAATCAAATAAGCCAGAGGCAGAAAGACAAATACTGTATGATATCACTTATACGTGGAGCCTAAAAAAGTTGAACTCACAGGAACAGAGAATGGAATATACTGTATTGTATACTTGAACTAATTCAAGGTCAAGTTGCTAAGAGATCTTTAGTGTTCTTACTGCACTAAAAAAAAAGATAATCGTGGGAGGTGATGGATATGTTAATTAACTTGATCATGGTAATCATTTCACAAGGTATATGCATATCAAACCATCACATCTCAAATATATACAATTTTTGTCAATTATACCTCAGTAAAACTAAAAAAAAAAAAAAAAGCCTGGATTTGGATTTTGGTTCTGCCACTTAACTCCTGTGTGACATTCGCTAAGTTAAAATTCCTGAGCCTAACATTTCTCAGTGACACAATAATGGATTATAAAACCTGACTCACAGGACTGTTGGATGGATTAACCAAGACAATAAATGTAAAAAAAAAAGAAGACAATAAATGTAGAGCTCCTTGAGTAATGGCTGGCATGCAATGCTTTCAGAAAGATTGGTTTAACTCCATTGGTTCAGTGGTTCAGTTCATTTTCCCCAGCAGTTGAGGAATAGATCACTCAGGATGGCCGAAGCAGAGGATTGAATGCA
Source organism: Halichoerus grypus (assembly GCF_964656455.1). Taxonomy (NCBI): domain Eukaryota; kingdom Metazoa; phylum Chordata; class Mammalia; order Carnivora; family Phocidae; genus Halichoerus; species Halichoerus grypus. The sequence goes on from NC_135717.1 coordinate 89,440,037, forward strand.
AAAAATGGGAGTGACTGACTCAACAAGGTCTCCGATGGGAACCGAATTGGGAGTTGGCTGAGCTCAGTTTAATTCTGACACCGCCATGTAATGCCTATGTGACTTTTGAACAGATAGTTTAAATCTCTTTTCAAGCATGAGTTGGAATAGACTAGTATAATTTTGTGCTTCCAGATTATTTCATCCTTGAAGTAGATAAATAAGATAGAAAATTATTCTACAATTTGGCATTTGAATAGAACACTCTGCTCCTCATGCTATTTTGCCAGTGATGCTTCCTGGGCTGACTCCTGTTTGGATGTCAACCCCTGGGCCTGAAAACCGCTAACGAGGTGTCTTGCAAAAGTTCCATTCAAATAAACCACTGCCCACCAGGAGGCCCTGTCAGCTGTTGTTTCCCAGTGTAGTCAAATATCTTCCTACCTTTGCATTAGATGTGGATATGCTTTGAAATCTTTGGGACAAAAAAGAAGATTTTTTTCTTTTCTTTCTTTCTTTCTTTCTTTCTTTCTTTCTTTCTTTCTTTCTTTCTTTCTTTCTTTCTTTCTTTCTTTCTTTCCTTTACCAGGGTTTGGTCAGTGAGAGAAAAATCTCATGGAAGAGATGTGTAATTCTGCAGTTTCTCTCCTTTGTTACATAATCTAGTCATTGCCAACCCTGGAAATAGGATGACTGACATTCAGAAAAAAGAATATTTAGAGAGGACACAAAGGAAAACTTTCCAGGTTGACATGAGGGATTGTATAGTGCAGAACATGCCTTTGCTGATCAAGCTACAGAATGAACAGGCTGCGAAATGAGAGATTGTTTTCACATCTGATTTCTCCCTGATTGCACCATGATGGAAAATAACGCAGTGAACTGTGGGTTGGGACGGCCTGTGGAAATCCAGTTCGGCCCTGCCTGCTGGGGGCGTTCACCTAAGCAGTCCTATAACCAGTGCTTATCTGAATCTTGGTGGCCTCACCCTGACTCTGTTTCTTCCAATTCATCATTCTCTGTGTTTCCTGTCTTTCTCATAATCTTAGATTATTTATTTCCTGTCCCTAGGGAATTTGGAAAGAGACTTTTTTTTTTAAGATTTTATTTATTTATTTGACAGAGAGAGACACAGCGAGAGAGGGAACACAAGCACGGGGAGTGGGAGAGGGAGAAGCAGGCTTCCCGTGGAGCAGGGAGCCCCATGTGGGACTCGACCCCAGGAACCTGGAATCATGACCTGAGCTGAAGGCAAACGCTTAACGATTGAGCCACCCAGGCGCCCTTGGAAAGAGACTTTTATTTTGTTGAGGGAATGAAAGGACTTTTCACTGGAGTTCTTCCTCTGGCTTTGGGTAGGAGAAAACGAGTGGGTGCCAAGAATGGGATCCAAAGGAAAGGGAGATAAACTGAAAAAAAAAAGGCAAAACAAATAAAACCCAAGATGTAATGGAGTTTTTTGTTTTGTTTTGGGAGAGCAGTAGAAGGGCAGGTAAAATGGATAGGAGCTGGGGTGTGGGATTAGTAATGATGAGAGTTCAGCGTGAACACTTGTCTTGCTCTTCCTCCAGACTTCGGGGTCTTTGAGGTTAGCCTCTGGATCTTATTCTTTAAAGCATACAACAGTGGCTGCCACTGCTTGAATGAAGCCAATACCCCTCTTACATGGGTCCCCAGTTCTCTGGTGACATAAAACAGTGGACAAGAGCTTGGGCTTTGGAGTCGATGGGACAGAATGTGAATTCTGCTCCATCACTTAGGGATCTCTGCCATTTCCCTAATTCTCATTTTATTTATCTAAAAAAAAAAAATGGAAGTGATCATGGAAAGTAGCTTATACAGCTGTAATGAGGATTAAATGAAATAATGCATGTGAACATCTAAACGGGCATAGTGCCTGCATATAGTAAATATACCATGAAAGTAACTATTATTATTATTATGTCAAACTAGCTTTGTGACTCTGAATAAGTCATCTCCTCACTGTAGCACGTGAGGGATGACAATTGTTCCATAAACTGTGGTAAAGATTTAATGAGATAGTGCTTGTAAAATACTCCATGTCTGTGATATAGTAGTTGGTCATTAAATGTTTGTTTCCTTCCCTCTACTCCTGATTGTCTTTTTCATTCTTTCTTTCACTATTTCCCTGCATATAACCAATACTCTAGTCAAATGGAACAACTTGTTCCTCAATGTTTGCTATCACACCTTTGCTCATTTGTTTACTCTCTTTTTGGGGCTTTTCTGTCTCTGTCTCTAGGAAACTTGGGGATCTTTGGAAGCTTATCTCAAAAACCGCTGACTTCATGAGATGTATTACTTAAGTTAGCTTCCAATGGGCTCTTTTTCTCTCCTTTAAACACTCCCTTGATACTCTGTTTTATTTCCTTATTACTATATATCTTCCTTTTTGAGTTACAGGCATTTCTGTTCTCCATCTTGCTACTTACCCTCTCCCCAGCTGTTGAGGGTACAATCACTGGTCTCCAGACACATTCATCCACCAGACTCTACCTCGTTATCTAGGAAACTATCATTTCTAGAAGATCGAAATCTTTCTGAAAGAAGAAAGAATTCTCTTGCTGAATTCACGCATTGAGTTAAATGTCTCTCGTATGTTCTCACAGTAACCCTAGGATACCCTTTCATAAATCTTATCTGATTTGATTACAGAAGACTGAAATTGTCTCTTTACATGACTGTGTTCTACACTGAATTTTAAGCTTCTCAAAGGAAGTCAGGGTTTGTATTTTATTCATCTTTGTAGCCCTAGTCCTGTGCATGTCATCTTGTCAGCAAACCTAGTATAGTGCTTGAAAAACCATAAGAGCTCAATCAAGTTGCCCTTAACCATCCACTCCAACAGTCTCATAACACATACTCAGAATATCCCTACCCTTTAATTAAAATATAAATTTAATTCTTGTGAAGACAAGAAATTGATCTAATTTGAAACATGAAATAATTATACAGTATGCTAAGAAAAAAAGGGAAAATGCAATTTCACTCCTATTTTTTCTACCTTCACGTTATGTAGCAATCCAACGATTGAATTAGTTGATTATTGTCTTTATGAAATAGCAGTATTCCTGAAAGGTTTCCAGATAATAACATTATAAAATTAAATTACAGCATAAACACGTGAAAAAGTATATTCTTTCTTAAAGGGAAGTCACTTGAAAAGCAAGAATTCCTCCGGAAGAATAAAATAAATAATGTACCCTGGCTGTGTGTGAAATGTAAGCTCTGCCCTTATGGGCTTTTCCTTCTAAATTTTACACATTGATCTATTGGACTTGAACTGCACTTGCAACATGAGATCAAATAAAGAAACTGACTCCATGTTACAGCAGCAGATGCTTGCCGATTATGGAGATAAGAAGTTCGATGGAAAGAAATCAAGAATATGCGAAAGATTGCCAAAGGGCAGAATTAATTAATTAATTAGTTAATTAAATGACCCTTTCCCCTAAATTAGAAATGAATAACATTTGTTAAATAGTATATCATTTCTTTCCTTTCTCCATTTTTTTTTTTCTGGTTCGTCAAAACAAGCCTCTCATCCATGCCAAATAGCTTAAAACAAAGCACAATTTTTAGTTTGAAAAAAGAAAAAGATGACTGACCTATCTATAATTAATATATAGAAAGTTACCTCGAAAAACAGAGAGAGTTGGGCTAGCCAAAAGCTTCTCCTCTACCTCGATAATGCAGATGTTTTATATTCACTGAACATTTTACTGAATAGCTGAAAGGAAGACACTTTTGTACCATTTTCCCTTTTCCCAGAAGCTGTGCTGTATTTACTGGAATGAATTTCAGTGCTTTCTTCCCATTTTCAGATGACTGTGACATATGAACTTTCTCACAAGGTCAGCAAGCCAGAGCTGAAGGATTTGTGGGGAGGCCAAAGATTCTTGGGAACAAGAAGAAACTGAGATACAGATATTGGCCATTCTCTAGGCTGTGTACTCTCCAGAAAAGCTGTTTTTAAAATACTTAATATTTTTTGTGCCAGAAAAAATGGACAATGGCGCAAAAATAAAAATGTTCCTGGAATAACTGGAGGCTTTTGACCTTAGCTAGTCTGGCAACTTTAACTTGGATTTCTCAGCCCCCACATTTGGTCTTCATATTGTGCTCTGTACCTGGATTCACCCCTTCTGAGGCCAGGCACAGTTCATCTGGCTGCGTTTTTTCCTGTGTAGGTTCAAAGATAAGTAAAAAAGCGGACTCACTGTTCTTTTGTTTCTCTGTTGCCCCAAACAAAAGCAACAACATAGGCTGTCATGAGTAGATTGCGCAAGGCTTACTTGTAGGAATGATTTCCATATGGTGTAAGATTAATTACTCAAACACAGGGCAGTTGAAGGACCCTAAGGCATTTTAAGTGTCCTGAAAGAAAAGATCTAGCAAGGAAAAGATAGGGAGACATTTTAGTGATTCTCTAAATAAATGTATGCAGGTCATGACATGTAGCCTATTATTTAAACTCTCTAAGCCTTAAATTATGTTTTTTTTTAAGATTTTATTTATTTATTTGTCTGAGAGAGAGAGAGAGAGAGGGAGGGGAGGGACAAGCACGGGGAGGGAGAAGCCTACTCCCTGCTGATCAAGGAGCCCAATGTGGGACTCGATCCCAGGACTCTGGGATCATGACCTGAGCTGAAGGGAGATGCTTAATGGACTGAGCCACACAGGCATCCCTTAAATTATGTGTTGTGGAAATTCTTTTTTCTTTATTTTATTATATTTCATTTCAATATATATTTCATGACACAAAGGAAGTTTCAGAATCAAAGTACTGATATTATAGATAGGCTACATTTTCTGATTATGATCCAGTAAAATTAGAATTTAACATGAAAATGATAGCTAAAAAAACTGAAACATTTGGAAATTAAAAATATATTAGCAAATAATCCTTAGAAAAAAATGAAATAAAGGATTAAAGGAAATAAAGCAATGCTTAGATCTGAATCATAAGGAGAGCACTACATATCAAAATTTGTGAGAGCCCATCAAAGTAGTGCTGAGAGGAAAATGCATTGCTTTACATACATTAATCAGAAAAAAAGAAAAGTTGAAAACAAGTGAGCCAAGCATGCAATCCAAGTTGGAAAAAGAGCAAGAGAAACAACCTAAGAGAAAAAGGAACAAAGTAATAAGGATACAGTAAGAAATCGGGGAAGTACAGAACCAAATATAATGTAGTAGATATGTATACAAACTTACTGTTTGAAAGATAAGTAAATAAGAGAAATATCTCTGCAAACACAAAAGTAGCAAACCCAAAACTGGCAAAAGAAGAAATAGAAAATTTGAACAGATCATTAAATGTCAGAGAAACAAAATGGCATCCAAATACCTCCCCTCCAAAATAGCCCCTGCACAGATGGCTTTCTAGTTCAGACATACAAATCTTTTGAGAAATAGTTTCTATCTTATACAAGTTGTTCTACAAAATTTTAAAAATGTTAAAGATATGTAGCTCATTTTATGAGACTAGTGAGCTCTTCATTGTAAAACCAGGTAAAAACTACTGAAGAAAACAACATTATTAGGCCTATTTTATGAATGTGGATACTAGAATCCTAAATAAAATAGTAGTTAACATAGTCTGAAAAATACTAGAAAGTCTACATGCTGATCAAGTAGGTTTGTACTAGGAATGCAAGCATTTTTAACATTAGGAAATATATCAATGTTATTCACCATAATAATAGATCAAAAGACAAAAATTGTGTCATTATCTCAATAGATGGAGAAAAACCAGCTGGCGATGTGTATCTTTTAATTTAGTTATATTTTATATATTAATTTTGTATTTATTTATTTAGATAGAACTATAATATAAATTTTATATATAATTATAGGTATATATATCTTACTAAATTAGGGATAGATAGATTGGTAAAAGTTATATGCCAAAAACTCACAGCAAACATTCTTCTTAATGGAGTAAGTTAAAATGCATTTCCTTTAAAACTAAGGATAAGAAAAACACATTTATTGTTATCACTATTTGTCACAGGACTGGAAGGCCTGACCAGTGTTACGCAGAGAGAAAAGAAGTAAAACAAGAACTGAAAGGGAAGAGAAAGATAAATAACATTGTTTTGAGACAATATTATCTAAGAAACATAAAAATAATCATCCATTCAACAAACTATTAGAATCAGTGAGAGTTTAGCAAACTTGCCTATAAAAGATCAATTGAGAAAGTACCATTTCTTTACATCAGCAATAACTGAAAAAAATAATGAAAATAGAATACATTTCACAATATCAACAAGAACAGTTGGGTATCTTTGAATTAACTTAATCAAGAATACATAGACTCTTTATGAAGAAAATTCTAAGACTCCAACAAGACTGATGGAAGATAATCTGAATAGATGGAAATATCTTCCATGCCCCTGGATAAGATGGTTTCCCACCATAAAGATATCAATTTTCCTGAACTTAACCTATAAACTCAGGGCAATCCCAATAAAAATTCCAATTGTAAATTTTGAGACATCATAAAGATAATCTCTCAAGAATTTTACTTTTTATTTTTCACATTTAGATCTTTAATCCATCTGGAAATATTTTTGTTCTGGATGTAATAGTTCATCCTTTCCTCATTGGTTTGCAATGTTCTCAAGCTCCCATCAATGAGGAACTATTTCTAGTTTCTATATTCTGTTAGACAGCTGATTTCCCTGTGCCATAACAAGTCTTCCAATTTCCCAAGACATCTAGTAATTTTGCTCTCTAGAAGACTAAGTTTTCCCCTTTCCTTAAAATTATTTTGGCTATGCTTGGCTTTTTGGTTCTTCTATGAGTTTTGATTAACTTGCCAAATTTTATTTAAAATTTTCTTGGAATTACATTTTATATTCATTGAGGAATTTGGGAAGAAACGACATCTTTAGAAAATCGAATCACTCCATCCATGGCCATGACGTGTTTTAGAATTTCTTTAGTTGCTTTATATTTATTATAAAAAAATTTACATTTGTTTTCTGCAAAGATCTTGCACACCTTTTGTTTGATTTATTATGACCTTCAGTGTTTTTGTGGATAGAATTTTAAAAGTTACATTTATATATATAATTTCTACTGGTGTATTTAGGAACACTGAGGATTTTAAAAAACCTGTATTTTATAACATGGTAATCATATAGAACTCCTATATTAATTTAAAAATTTTTTTCTATGGATTCCTTCAATTTTCTGTGTAGGAAAATATATAAACAGTAAATATTGACAATGCTGTTTTTGTATATTCCTTTCAAAAATATATTTTAGATATTTTGTTTGTTTTATTCCTTTGGTAGGAATAAGGTAGACAGTAGGTATCCTTACCTCGTTCTTAACTTGAAAGGAAATGCTTCTCGTGTTGCCCTTGATTATAATGTGATATATTTATAGATTTTTTAATGAGTATCCTTTATCAGGAGAAAAATGTTCTCTTCTAATCTTAATCTTCTAAGAGTTATTATTTTTAAAACCAAGGGGGTGTTAAATTATATCGAATGTTTTTTCATCTGTTGTAATATCACTGTTTTTCTCCCCACTGATCTCTCAACATGGTGAGTTACAATAATAGATTTTCTAATGTTGGCCCCATTAAATTATTTTGGTTTCCTTGATTATTAAAAGGTTTTAATGCCAATTAAGTTATTCCCATAATTAGTCACTGTTACCATTAATATTTTATACAACTGATGTTTGTTTTGACTTACACATTTGTTTACCAAACCCCTTGCATTTAATTTCTGAAGTAAATCCATTACCAACAAGTTACAGTATTTGTCTAAAAATATATTTATTTTGGGGCACCTGGGTGGCTCAGTTGATTAAGCGATTGACTCTTGATTTCAGCTCAGGTCATGATCTTGGGGTCATAACGTCAAGCACTGTGTGGAGCCTGCTTATTCCTCTCTCTCTGCTTCCAGCACCCCCACCCTCCCAGTCTCAAATAAATAAATAAATAAATAAATAAATAAATAAGTAAATAAGTAAGTACATAAATAAAATGAATCTAAGAATATATTTATTTTGTCCTTCCTCTGAAGTGATAGTTTACTTAGAAATAAAAATTTTTGTTTGAAGTTTGCTTTCCTTAGTACTCTCAAAATGTTTTTCCATTGTCTTCCAGTTTCTTCTGATACTATTCCAAAATCTGAGGTCAGTCTAACAGTTGCCTTCTCTCTTCAGTGATTTTAAGATTTTTCTCCTAATTCTTTGGTGTTCCATGTTTTGCTAGGATATGGGTAGCTCTGGCTAAGTTTCTATTTACATGGCTCAGGACTGTGCTTCTGTAATGTGATGAATTCGTGTCTTTCTTCAATTCGTGCATTTTCAAAGACATTATTTCTTCAAATATTGCCTCTGCCACACTTTTCTTTAATGCCTCTTTCTTCAACTTTTACTAATTTGTGTTGGACCTTTTCATTTTAGCCTCCATGTGTCTTAATACTCTTTCATACTGAATTCTGAGTAGTTTGCTAAAATATTTTCTCCTATTCACTAATTTTCTCTTCTTGATTTTTATGTCTGGTGATGAGTTCCCTCATATATTTTGTGTCTCTGGATAATGAGTTTATCTTATTTGGGCTGCTATTTGTGGGAATCCTAAACAACCAACTCATTAGATTATCTGTCCAGAATTGTTCTACTTTTAATGAAAGTGCCCAAGGGGGCAGAATTTTGTGCTAATTTATCAACTTGAGAGTTCTTGGACACAAAGTTCGTATATATTTAGAATTCAAATCCTTCCTCAGAGTAAGCTTAACTTTTTGATTTCTCATGGGAGACTTTTTTTTTTTTTAAATACGCAGATACCAACAAGCATCCATGTAATCTCTCTGTGCTGCTGGATAAATGTCTTTCTGGCTATTTATTGGCTCATTTATCCAACAATATTTAATGCACATTAACTGTGTGCTACACAAAGTGCTAGATGCTGGCTACTTTCAATACAAAGGTGTACCTGCTACAGTTCTCAAAAGAACCCAGAATGTAAAATGGCTCAAGTTAGTCACTCAAATGTCACAGTAGCAAAAATGTAGGCACTCCTGCCTTTTTGAGACAGTAGACCCTCCTCAGGAGGTAGCCAGGTTCAGTCTGTGCCAGAGTATAGGCACTACACTTCCTACTTCAGATTCCACAACCATGAAGTTGTGTTGGTTTGTTTTTAACACTTCTCAGTGGAATGAATGACTCATTGGCATGAGTCACCTTGGTCAGTCTGTGCTGCTCATTTCTCTAGCCTCTGAAAAGCCCCAAAGCTCAACCAAGCCTAGAATAATGGCCTCAACACTTTTTCCTGGTTCATAGATCTGCCATAGTGGGGTTTCACAATTTCAGCTGCTTAGAATATATGAAAAGGATAGAACCGGTATTAGAGGCTCATTCTTCAGTGAAGTGGTTACAAGGGTGAATACAAGATTAATCAGCTCCTTCCTCTGTCTACTCATTGTTAGTTTTACTCCTTATTAAAATAGCAACAACAGGGCGCCTGGGTGGCTCAGTTGGTTAAGCGACTGCCTTCGGCTCAGGTCATGATCCTGGAGTCCCGGGATCGAGTCCCGCATCGGGCTCCCTGCTTGGCGGGGAGTCTGCTTCTCCCTCTGACCCTCCTCCCTCTCATGCTCTCTGTCTCTCATTCTCTCTCTCTCAAATAAATAAATAAAATCTTAAAAAAAAAAAAAAAAAAAAAATAGCAACAACAGGGGTGCCTGGGTGGCTAAGGCAGGTGAGTGGCTGACTCTTGATTTCGGCTCAGGTCGTGGTCTCAGGGTCCTGGGATCGAGCCCCGTAGTTAACCCCTCAAAAGGTCCCCTGCTCAGTGGGGAGTCTGCTTCAGGATTGTCCCTCTCCCTCAGCCCCTCCCTCCCCCCTCTTGCTCTCTCTCTTTCTCTCTCAAATAAACAAATAAGTAAATAAATCTATAAACAACAACAACATAAACAGAGGATTACAGAGATGCATTCAACAAATATAATAATTTAACCACATATCTCACAGCCATTTTGGATGTCTGTTCCTCTCTCCATAGCTACCTCTCTAGGTATTCATTCCCACTTTCCAGTCATACGTATTATTCTTAGACACTGACCACCCTCACACATTTATACTGACTTCTAATTATAGACATAATTTTCTTCTTCCCTGGGGCACAAACTAATTTTTGTGGCATGAGTTATTTCTTTTGAATTGATTCATTAATTTTTTTTTTCATTTTAATGTGACATTCACTTTCATTCATTTTTCAAACCATCTACTTATCAAACCGATACTATGTGTAGGTCCTGGTAAGAGAGGGGACAAACAGTAAACTAATTAAATAAATAGTTTCATTAGAGCTAGTGGTAAACGCTAAGAAAAAATGGAAGGATTATAGGAATTGCTTTGAGGGTCTGCACCTATATACTGCAGCTCACTTATTCATATTTGGGTGTTCCTTTGGGTTAGCCCACCCCCATCTAGTCCCAACACATGCTTATCACAGTTTAGGGCTGTACTAATGAGCAAGAGGGATACATCTCTACCCTCTGGGACACATAGTCTTATTAAATGAGATAATCATGAAAATGCATAATTATAAACTTTAATAAATATTATGAAGGAAAAGTACTTCAATCAAGAAAGTATGTGACAATGGATCCAGACTTGATTGAGGAGGTTAGGAAAAAATTTCTTGAAGAAGAATGTTTGGTCTGCAATTTGAGGTATAAAAAAGAGTTAAATGTATAAAAGGGGCCGTAAAAACAGGCGGAGAAAAACTGAGATCCAGTAACTGTATACATTGTAAGGTGGAATGAGGCTCTGTGTGTTCAAAGGCACAAGATCCTAAGTGTTCTCACTGCACACACACCACACCACACACACAAAGGTAGCTATGTGAGGTGATGGATGAGCTAATTGACTACAGTAATCATTTCACAATGTATATTTAAGTCATCATCTTGGGCAACTTACAAACACATTGTACAACCCAAATATATACAATTTTTATTTGTCAATCATACCTCAATAAAACTAGAAAAAAAAAGACACAAGGCTTGGGAATTAGGCAGGACCATGTGATTACTTGAGAGAGAGAGAGAGCACATGGTGCAGAGAGGCAGAGGGAGAAGGAGAGAGAATCTCAAGAAGACACCCCACTGAAAACAGAGCCTGATGTGGGCCTTGATTCCACAACCCTGAGATCACGACCTGAGCCGAAACCAAGAGTTGGACGTTTAACCGACTGTGCCACCCAGGGGCCCCCTAACATTTTGAAGTCTTAAAGCTAGTTGAAAACCACTGAAGCACTTTAAGAAGGAGGAGAGAGACATAATAAAATATTGTTTCAAAAACATGATTCTGGCTTCTGTGTAGAGAATAGCTTGAAAAGGGGCAAGAGTTAATGCAGGAAGATCAGTATGGGGGGCCACTGGAGTAGTCCAGTGCTGGGTGATGGTAGCTTAATCTAAGATGATGTTGAAAAGAAGGAAAGGAGGAGGGATATAAAAGTTACTTCAAAGGTAATGTTGAACCAATAAATGTAGAGGTAAAGGTGTGGTGTCAAACATGTGTCCTTTGTTTCTGGATTATACAAGTGTTGCTGATCTAGAGCAGTTTACAGCTTTAGGACGAAATGAACATGAGTTGAGATGTTTTTGTGATCTTCATATAGAGAGATCACATTACTCCTTACAGTGTAAGTGTCTTACACCTTACACTGGGTGTAAGACCTAGTGTATTCTCAGGTCACGCCCATGGCCTGAGCATAACTGGGCAATACACAACCATGTAGTTGGTGTTCAGTGTCTGAGCTGAACTGGAAATGCAAATTTGGGAGTCATTAGCCCATATAAATGACACACATTTATTTTTCAAAATAAATGAAAATACATTTCTCCCTAAATGGATTCCCACCTGCTCTCCTCCATAGAACAAGCTGCTTTTTACTCAGGGATGAATGAAGGAGATGAGTCCTGTCAAATCCTTTTGCTTACTATTTCCTAAATCCTTCATGAGTTATAATAATAAAACCAAACAATAAATATATTGTACAATACCAGCAAAATAGAGTTACGCAGAGGGAGTTTAAACACACAAGTTCATCGGGATGATTTGCTCAGAGTAGGCGATCAATACATATTTGTTGTTTGACCAAGTCACACTAAAAATATTGCTAAATCATTTTTTTAATTATGGCTTATAATTGGGTTTGTTGTAAAAAAAAAAAACAACAAAAAAAACATGACTGTGACCATAAATACTCCCCTGTAAGAAGACAAGAGAAAGCCCTTCCCACTCTGGAGAGGTTGACTTTGGCTACACAGTTCAAGTGACCAGGCATAACCTAAGACCCAAACTTTCAGTCTGTCACTTAGCGTTTGGTGGGCCATGGGCCTTCTCAGCTAATATAATTTGGCAAACACAAAGTGTTTTATGAGAAAGGAAATGTGGAAAGAACTCTATAATTTTGTAAAAGATTTTGCCAATGTTTTTAACCACTCATCTTCCCAAATGCTCTGCCTCAGTCCGATTAATTTACGAATATCTTGTATTTTCCATGTCTTTTTCCATTCCCTCTCTAGGGACCAAGTAGTCGGCATGAATCCTGGTGGTAAATAGCCTCATGGGATAAGGTTGAGTAATCATCTGGATACACCAGAAAATTATGCTATTTATTGGCCAGGTTCAAATTACTATCAAGGAAAGGGAAGGCATGGGATAGAACCAGAGGAACAATGTTAAATGTGTCCTAAGGTAGAGTTCCGGGCTGTACATGGAAAATGCAGCAAGAAGTCAAGAGATCAGCTGTAGGTCTCTGAGCATCGCGCAAGGATATGAGAATATAAAAAAGTTCCAGAATGTAGCTCTGAATAAAGCAAGGGTGTTAGAAGTTTCTCCCACTGGGGCTGGGGCATGGGTGTTTGAAGGCTCAGGATCATCTCGGACACCTGGGTCCCTTTGCCGCACACCACTCCCCTCTTTTAGAATGCTTTCCTCTCCCTTTGTCTATCTAAATCCTGTCTGTCTCCTTTGGACCAGACCAAGTCCTATGTGACCGGTGATCACTGATACAGTATTTAATTGGCCTGAGAATAACTGGGCAAAAATCTATTTCCTAATAAAAATGCCAAGTCATTGCAGTATGTTTGTTTTAGGGGGTAAAATTTGCAACCTTTTATGTGTCTTTAAGCATTTTGCTCTCATTTCCCCAACATTTTCAGAAAGTTTTTCTGAAATTTTTTTCTGGTTTTATTGCTTATAAACCTTTCTGAGAGTAAGAATCATGTTTTACTTATATTGCTTTATATGCTTTGTAATAATAATGGTAACAGGGACACCTGGCTGGCTCAGTTTGTAGAACATGTGACACTTTTTTTTTTTTGGAGCATGAGACTCTTCATCTTGCAGTCATGGGTTTGAGTCCCACATTGGGTGTAGAGATTACTTTAATAATAATAATAATAATACCTGTTATTTAGTATATTCGAGATACTTCATCCATATTATTTCTAATTTTCATAAAGCCCTTCCAGGTATGCATGTTATCCCCATTTTGGGTTTGGAAAGGCTAACCTACTCAAAGATAGAACCAGTGAATGCTGGAGCTGAGACCAAAACTCAGATTTGAGTTTTCCATTATTCTAAGCTGCCTTTGAATATTTGTTGAATTGATTAACCTGAATTGTTGGTTACAGAGTTTATGTCACCCATCTCCTAGAGCTTCTGTGGCTATCTATAGAGCTGGTATACACAGGAAGCAGAGAGAGAGAGAAATGATAGATAGATGATAGATAGATAGATAGATAGATAGATAGATAGATAGATAGGAAAGAAGAGGCCCACATTTTGTGCCTCCTCATTTCACATGGGAAAAACTCCAGTGTCTTTTTTCTTTTTTGGTTTTCATCTTTCTTTGTTTTTGCCTTCACTGTTCTTTTCCCTTTTTCTTGTTCACAAACATTTACTAAAAAAAAAAAAAAAAAAAAAAGAGTTTCTTATATCATACTTCAACGCTTCCTCCCACCTCCCTGATTTAATTTTCCATCAGTAAAATGTCTAATTTATATGCATAATTTTCCAAAAGCTCTTCAGGTAAATAGCTAAATTCCAAAAAGTTAATTTGTCCGGCAGGAGCTAATTTGTATGGTCTTCCTCAGGGTGATCGGGGATGGAAGAATATATATATATATATATATATATATATATATATATATATATACACAAACACACACACACACAGAGTTTCTAAGAGAAGAAAATCAATAGGTTCCAGCAAATTTATTCTTGGAGGCAACTTAGCTAGTTTTCTACACTAAAAAGACAAACTCCGTGGAGTCTCTTTCTGACTGGTCACTGTCATAGGCTCATACATTTTCAGATTAGCATAGACGTGGTGGAAAGAAATGATTGACAACAGGTTTTTGGATGTATCCCAGAGATATCTAAACTATGTATTGAGTTCTCAGTGTGTGCTATATGCTTATTTATTTATTTATTTATGTGTGAGAGAGAGAGAGAGCATGAGCAGGAGGGGCAGGGGGAGAGGGAGAGAGAATCTCAAGCAGACTCCGTGCTGAGTGTGGAGCCTGACTCGGGGCTTGATCCCACGACCCTGAGATCACGACCTGAGCTGAAACCAAGCATTTGATGCTCACCCGACTACGCACCCAGGCACTCCTATGCTATATGCTTTTAAAAGAAGGTTAGACATGTATGTAAATTAATAGTGGCAATAAGATATGATCACTGCTGTATTAATTGACACACACTTGTGTCATGTACTAGGGGAGCCCGGAGGTCCGAGGGAACCTCCAGAGAGACCCATTTGAGTGTGGCCCTTGGTGGCTAATGAGGGGCTGCCAACTAGGGAAGGTGCAGCAGATATTCTATGTAGAATGAATAGCTAGTACCTTAGTACAAACTAGGAGGGCGGGGGGAAGGAAATCAAAGAAAGCTTGTGAAGTGTGTGTCTGCCCACTTTGGGATATTCCTCAGGGAACGGAATTGATGCTCGCTCTGTGCCAAGTGATGTTCCAAGTCCTTAACTTGTGCTGTTTCATTTGATCTTCACAATAAACCTATGAGGTTAGTCTGTTATTCCCATTTTGCATTGTAGGAACTGAGACACAGGAATTAGGAAACTCATAAACACACACACAGTTAATATGTGGTAGGATCAGACTGTCTGACCCCAGAGCCTATGGGCTTAACTGCCATGATATATTGCCTTCTACCAGGCCCTTCCAAGTGTTTGTTGAAGAACTAGAAATAATTATTAGTATGGTTTCTTTTGCAGGTCACTTGTGAATCTCACTAATTATAAACCCCTATATTTTAATAGCACTTCACAAAATCCCTGAGGAGAAAAGGAAGAGGCAGATTCACAAGGAAAGGAAAACCTCTAAAAGGTGGAAGGGAGAGGACTGAATGCAAACTCAGTCCTGGATCTCGTTACAGAACCTGGGACAGGAAGTGATAAAGACCAGCATCCTTGGTTAAAGCTAGAAGCGCAGTGACTGCCAAAAAACATAGAGTGGGGGATGAAGATAAAAATGGGTCTCACTCACTGGGATTAATGTGACAGCTTTTATAAAAGGAAGATAAAAGATCC
Source organism: Halichoerus grypus (assembly GCF_964656455.1). Classification (NCBI taxonomy): domain Eukaryota; kingdom Metazoa; phylum Chordata; class Mammalia; order Carnivora; family Phocidae; genus Halichoerus; species Halichoerus grypus. Next base: position 89,455,632 of record NC_135717.1, read on the forward strand.
TACCAGGGTTCGGTTAATTAATTTCTTGTCATGTCCAAATTGTATTACTGTTAACTTCCCTTAAGAACTTCTTGTATTCTTGTCATTATTATTCATGAAGTGGTCAGGTGTTCTTCAAGGATCTGGGACAATAATCACACAGTGGAGCCCCAGATTCCAAGGGCTTTGGGGAGCAGATTTGTGAGAAAAGAGTGAAAAGGAAACAAGGAGGATGTTTATTTTTAATAAAGAGACCCTGCCCTAACTTCCTGAACTCAAACCAGTCTAGACTTGTTTTGTCCATTTTACACAATGTCCGCAACAACATAATAAATTTATTAAAACCAAACAAACTGGGGGTTGAGCTTTGGCACCGAAAGTCAGACAGAAATAGAACCAGCTGCTTTTGAGTTGAGTCTAATGACTGACTTTCAAACCAGTGGGAGACTGAGGCTGCATTGGCCTTAACTGAACCAAAGTTATTTTCATTATGAGTAGACAATGGGGAGGTAGAATGTCTGGCCTGGCGCCCAGGACACAAACTGGTCAGTTCTGCCCTCCTTTTCCTCCAATTTTCAAAACCCAGAATGCTGGAGTTTAAAAGAACCTTTACAGCCATTTCCTTCATCACCTCATTTTGTGTGGAGGAAACCGAGACTCTGAGGAGTCAGATGTCCTCCCATCTCCCCAGTAGCATTAGATTAGAACAGTGTGTTGCTACACTACTGGATGGTACCTACAAATGAGGAGATTCCATTTTGGTTCTTCTGCATTGGAAAGATAAACGTGGAAACAGTTCGGTTTGCACACATGAGCAGAAATTCAGAGTTGACTGTATTAACTGATACACTCTGTGTGGGAGGTTGTCCAGCTTCCTCCCCTCTCCTTAGCCTTGTGAGGCTACCATTAATGGTGCTTCAGGGTCGGGACACAGGTGTGTGTGTGTGTGGGGGGGGCGGTTTGTAGCGCCCTTGCTCAGAGGAGTTTCTGGGTCCAGACCAGATTCAGTGTATATTTTTACATCTCAGAATGCTTCCCCATTCCTCACTTCACGTTATCTTTGCTATCTATTTGCGAGGAGATAGAAAGGTAAAATTAACTCCATTTCACATGTTAAGGGAGTAGGAAAGTGAGGGAAAATGCTGGGAAAGGGAAAAATGAGACACAGTGATGTTCCCAAATTGAACGGAGAAGTCAGAACTGTTTCAGTTTTCCTAAGAGTAGGGCCACACTCTCCCACCATTCCCTCCGTTAGTATGATTTAGAGAACTTGTACGATACATGGATGCTGGGATGTACCTATGCTCCTAAGTTCATTTTTACAAAAGATGCTTCTACTTAATTTGCCACAACACGTTGGGCTAATTTTGAAGAGACATGTGGCATTTGGAACCCATATGCTACTTTTTTCCTTGATCCCATTATTTTAAAATTTAACTCTGTCTAAAGAGACAGATCCTTTCATTGGCCTCTTTGTGATGAACAGTACTCCATGTTAGACCCCTCTCATGGACAGTCATTTTCCTATGACACATTATAAGAGACTAGATGTCATTTTTTTAAAAAAGATTTTATTTATTTGATAGAGAAAGAGAGACAGCGAGAGAGGGAACACAAGCAGGGGGAGGGGTAGAGGGAGAAGCAGGCTCCCCGCAGAGCAGGGAGCCCGATGCAGGGCTCGATCCCAGGACCCCGGGATCATGACCTGAGCCGAAGGCAGGCACTTAATGATTGAGCCACCCAGGCGCCCCAAGACTAGATGTTTTAAATAAACAGTCTCTTAAGTGCAGAGCAGAGAACTGATGGAAGAGATAGTTGCTTGGAGAAGTGACTTTTTCCTTAGAGTTCCCATTCCCTTGACATTCTTCCCTTTCCTACAACGATGGCCATTTTGCTCCAATCTTAGATGCTTGATCTCTCTTAAGGGAAAAAAAAATGAAGCCTTTAATCTTGATGGATTTTTTGGAATCTGTTTATTTAAGAGATGTGTCCTTTACAGAAACATGGTCAAGAATTTGAAGAGGTGCATGAGGAATTAATATTAGCTCTGCAAACAAAACAGCCTTTGCTGTGGTTCGGGTTCTATTCTGTTTTTGGTGACTAAGAACTGTAACTAATATATGGCCTCTTTCAAATGCTTCCCTTTTAAGATCCTGCTTGATGGTTATCACAGCTTTCCTCCTTCATTCATTCATTAGTTATCTCAAAGTCCTTTTAAGTTTATTCTTGAAATTTCTATCTCTTCTTGGAACTTGAAAACATTGTGCTTAAAACCAGACATTTGAGAACCATGTGGAAATTGTGTTTTGTGACTTAAGCTTTCCAGAAATCATTATGCTAAGACACTAAGATATAATTAAACTCACACAGATTGGAAAATGGTGAATTTCTCTTTCAAGAAACCCTGAAGGACTTGAATATTCTATAATTTAGGAAATTGGAAAATGAGAAGGTGGAAGGAGAACTAGAAGGTCATAAGCTGATGACAGTTCTAAAACTGTAGCCCTTAGTAAACTGCCATTTTAACACTTGGTCTGGCTTCCATAATTATATCCAGCCTTAACCTCACTGGCTACCATTCTTTCCCAAACACCAGCTCTCCCCAAGGGAGTAGTGACTCTTTGACCCTTAGCCCTCACCTTACAAATCAACATCACATTATTGGCCAGTACCATTCTTACGTTTCACAATCATGTAAATACCTTCCCACAAACTACCTGCCTGCTGTGAACACCCAATATTTCCACTTGTTGACTGTGGAATTCTTCCCTTCTCCAGGCCTGGCATATCATTTGCGGTGTTAAAGGAAAAGAGCATGTGGAGTGACCAGAATGAGTCAATCCAAGAGAAGCTGCAGGTCTGAGGAGTTAAATCACAAGTAATTATTTCCTATCTTCATTCTGTGGCATGTTTGCCCAAGTGTGGTGGAGTGAGGGTTATTCATTCTGTGGCATGTTTGCCCAAGTGTGGTGGAACATCCTTTGGGACCAGTGAGATTCTCATGATCCTGATGTAGAGTGTAGAGATTTCAGGACAGGGCCATGACTTTCGATATACTGTTCCATGTATACCACTTCCTTCCAGAAACTTCCTTCCCTGACCATACTATACTCCTCTGTGCTCAGCCCTGATACATAACTCAACCTGCTTCAACGTCTGCCCCATGTGGTGACCTGGAGCAACATCCTAGGATGAGGTGAAGATGGAGGAAGAAGTAGAGACAGAGGCCATGAGTTGGTAGGAAAGTAATAAAGGATGGACCACAGGGTGGTAATTACTAGCAGGAGGGTTGATGTGCCAGAGGGAGGGAGGAGCAGGAAGTGGAGATAACAGGATAAGGGTAAAAAGGCCTGGCCCCCATTCTCCAATCTGGGACAACTCTGCAAGGACATCCCAGCACTAAATATCCCCATGGGGTAATCTGAGTCCTCGTTGTGACCATGTCATAGCCCGACTTCTCCTTCTGCCCAATCCTACTTTCCTCATTTCCCCACATGTCCCATGAGTACTCTCCAATAAACTTCTGGCAGGGAAATTTAGTCTTAGAGTCTTCTTCCGGGGAAACATAACCTCTGACACAACATGTTTGCGAATTTTAAAATTCTTACTTCACCACGGTTAGAATTGTGTCAGATCTTGTCTATTTTTAATTCCTCAAACCTAGGCTAACACCGTGTTCCCATATTAAGACCAGTGGGCCTAATGTAGAAATTGAATCCTGCTATTAAGACTTGAGTGCAACCCAAATAACAAGTGTTGGCAAGGATATAGAGAAAAGGGAACCTTCGTGCACTGCTGGTGGGAATGTAAGCTGGTGCAGCCACTCTGGAAAACAGCATGGAGGTTCCTCAAAAAATGAAAAATAGAATTGCCCTACAATCTGGCAATTCTACTTCTAGGTATTAATCCGAAGAAAACAAAAGCACTAATTTGAAAAGACATATGCACCCCTATATTCACTGCAATGTTATTTGCAAAAGCCAAGATATGGAAGCAGCTCAGGTGTCCATAGATAGATCAATGTATAAAGAAGATGTGGTGTGTATATATATATATAATGGAATATTACTCAACCATTAAAAAAGAATGAAATCTTGCCATTTACCATATCATGTGTAGACCTGATGGGTATTGTATAAGTGAAATAAGTCAGGCAGAGAGAAACAAATACCATTCAATTTCATTTCTCTAAATCTGAAGGATGGAGTAGATTGGGAGGATAGACAAGATAGGTGGCAGGCGAGAATTCTACCACTGAACCACCAATGCTAGACAAGATAGGTGAAGGGGATTACAAGGTACAATCTTCCAGTTAGAAAATAAATAAGACATGGGATGTAAGGTACAGCATAGGGAATACAGTTAATAATATTGTAATAACTCTGTATGATGACAGATGGTAAGTAGACTTATCATGGTGACCATTTGATAAGTTGGATAAATATCAAATTATTATCTTGTATGCCTGAAACTGATACAATATTGTATGTCAATTATTCTTCAATTTTAAAAAAAGACTAATGTAACTATTTGGACGATGAAACATTAATATCTGGATTTCACACTTTTCATAACCTATAGAAGTAACTTAACCCCCTTGCCCTCACTCTCACCTCCTTACCTTTACTCCTGATATAACTCAGACCTTTCATTGTCAAACCCATGCGAGCAATGACAGAATGGAAAGAAAAGAAGGACACACTGGCCTCTTGTGGAAATGATTTGAAAGAGGGGGATTCGCCTTCAAACTTACAGGAGTAGGACTTTAAAATTCATTTGTTTGTTTGATTTCTAGAGTACCTGTTCTCCAAAGGTTCCAACTGAAAAGAAGTTTTTAACTTCCTCTTTTTTCTTTTCTCTAGAAATGTGAAAGTGCTGTAATTAGGAGCGTGGGTCTGATACATCCCACTCCCTGTCTTATTTTTCTTTGCTTAGAAAACCAGATATTTTCAGAATGGTAAAATAAATAGGGCTGGTTCCAAACTCATTGTGAAATAGTTTGTCCATGATGAGCCTCTTCCCCTTTGCACTAGACTATTTTTCCTTGTGGCTACTCCTCCCCTAACTTTGAGACTTCTTTGGTTTATTTCCAGCCTCCTGTCCATCCCTCTCCACAGCAGCCCTCTTCTCCTTCATCCCGCTTTCCTGTTCTGTTGTTCTCTGTCCATGACCCACAGGCAGTCTGATGGCTTCCAGGCTGTCCCATGTTGTCACTATAACTGAAATGTCCCCTTTCTACAGCTCCTCATCCAAGGCTAACTTTGCTCTTTTAGGAGGCAATTTTGTTTGGCACACTTATAATTGATTAGTAAGTATTTAAATAAATGGATAAGAATACGAATCAATAAACTGGTCCCTCATAATACACCACTTAGCACCTGCTCTGCCCCCACCCACCCAAGGTAAACGTGTATTAAGAGGGGCCTGAAAAAAACAGCATGCCTTCCTTTGTAGCAGGACCAAATTAGGTTGAGTCGGGAGAGGAGTCCCATGACAGACTGGGTGTAGAGTATTTTGTTAACCCTGTGTTTCTGGTGCCTTGACATCTGGGGCCTTGCTGATCCTGGAGAGATTGCTCTTCCTAAGGCTGGCCAATTCCAACCAAGCCAGAGCCCACATCCCTAAAAACCTTCTTTAAGTTCTCACTGGGCTCTCATATTCTGAGCCACTATCCACCTGCTCTAAACGCCCCAGGGCCAGGGTCCAGACAGCTAGGGACAGCTCCTATGCCCCAGAGCCTGCTGATATTATTCAAAGCAGCCAATCTTAAGCCGGTTTACCTGGTCTTGCCTGTTCCTTCCCACAGAAAGCACAATAAAGCCTCTCGCTTGTATTTTCCCCTTGCTCCTTTTGCCTCTTGACCAATCCTGGTGTTTCCCTAAGGTATGACATGTTCCCTCCTCTTGGAAACTGTAACAAACTATCTTTTCAATGTCAGTTGCCTCACGGTTCTGTTGGCTGCACCATGTCTGAGTAATAATAAAACCTACATGTTAAAATAGTTATTTCAACTACTTCTCTAATCCCAAGTGTGAGGCTTCCTATGCTGACTCTTAGTACTGAGGGAAAAGCTCTCTTTTTCTAAAAGTTCTGACAATCTGGAGAAATAACTATGACCCAGAGAAGGCAATGTAGTATTAAGTTAAAAAAATAAAACTAATGACAGGCTTTATTTCATATGTATTATCAACCTGGGATCTTAAAAAATCCTGTTAATTATTTTACTATCCTCAATGAACTGAAATTTAAAGATAGTGTTTTCCAAGGTCACAAAGCCACATACACAGAAGAGATGAGACTCAAACACAAATTTTCCTGGCATTCCTCTGAATCATGTTCTGTTTCTATTCCTTCTACCAAAGTCTTCTAAATCCTCCAATATCTTCTACACAGTTCTGTTGCAGAACATCACTGCTTCCTTCACACTTTAAAGAAAAGTATGGCAATTTCTTCATACTTTAAAAAATGAGTCCATAATGGAAAGTAGCTAAGGTATTTCAACAATAACATGGCCTTGGGGAAATGAAGGTAACGTCTTAGGCAGATATTACCCAAAGATAGAGAAGATCTAGAAATTAAAGAACTTTACAATCCTAAGTCTGATATTTAGTGAATGAACGAGAAACTTAGAATCTCTTCTTTCTGAAAGAGTTCCACTCTTTGGTCATCAGTCATCAGAGCTACAAAAAACAGATAGGCTGTGAAGAAGACAGGCAAAACTATCTTGCAGTTTTGGGGAACCATAAACTGAAGGAATAATTCAATTCAATACAATTAAGGTAAAAAAGCATAAAAAGGTAATATGTAATAAAATTGCTGTCAAATGTCATCAAGCAGCAAAATGCACCATAAAGATCTGGTCAGTGTTGACCGGAGCTATGGGGGGAAATACTTCAAGTAAAATATTTGACAAATTAACCCAACGTGGAACAAAATACAGCTCATGAGGATTAGTCTTTTAACATTTGCCAGATTCCTGCAGTGGTTTGGAATCCTCGATTTTAAGCAGAAAAAAAAAAAAAAAGAAGAGGGAAAGTTGAGTAAGAGGGAAGAGAGAAAAATAAGAAAGCTAATCAAATGACTTGGAAATAAAACAAATTGGCTGAAGAGTTGGACTGTAGGTATGGAGCAAAGAAGACCGGATTAAGAGGTCAAGAACAACCAGCAAGCATTGGAGGTGCCACTTGGAGATGGTGGGGATTGGCAACTGTTACGAATTTCCATGGACTGCAGGTAAGAAGAAACGAGTTCTGTGGCCAGAGGACCTCAGCGGGGTATCAGGAAGAATTTCCTGACTGTGAATGTCAAGAGCTCGGCTTTATAGGATCAAAGGGAGGCTTCTGGGATGTGCCTATCCTAGGACTATTTTGTAGCCTCAGGCGAGAGGCTGGGTGATTTCCTGCAGCCCCGAGGATGGGCTGGATGGCGTCCCCACAATCCGTCGGTCTCATGGTGCGGAGAGGTGTGGCCTACACACTGCTGCTTTCATACCCTCCTTGCTGGCCGCCGACTCCCAGCTCAGAGGCTGTGGAGTTTTCCCTGCAGAAAGAAACAACTAAGTCTTTCACTCCCTGTTCCTCGCTTGGGCCAGTCCTTAGGTGTAGGCTGTGGTTGTTTTTAGCTCTTCAGCACTTAGGCCCTTGGGAGCCAAGGGCCTCCTGGGAACAATGTAGCATCTGTGTGTTGACAGTAACAGCCTGCAGACCAGAGACTCTCCGCCAAACTCTCCCTCTGCTTCACATAGGCGGCATTGCACACCCCACCTGCAGCAATCCACCCTTAGTCAGTCCCAGCCGGCCCCAGCACCAAGTGGCCCCCTCCCTACCTATTCCCCAACCTTCTACCTAATTCGATTCCTAGCTCTTTCGCCACATTTACACCCATCCTCATGCAGGATGGTCTCTACCCACCTCCCATCCCACCCACAGAGTTAACAATAACACATTAGTGGTTCGTGGCCAGACGCTAAACAGTGGGCACCGAAGGGGGAGGTACCTACTGCTTAACTGGGCAGCTGGGTATTTACAAAAGGATCGGCCTGCAAAGAGATGCCAGTCTTTTCCTATAACGTTATTGCTTTTTATTTACTGTGCGCTTGTTGATTTACATGGGAGTTAGGAACACTAAACCAGCATAGGATTTTTACATGGTTTGTTTCTGCTGAGTTTAGAGACTTGGAAGCATCATTTGATTCTGGCAAAAAGACAATTCCAGAAAGGTGTTTAAGACCTTCCTTTTGTTCCTGGCCCTGAGTTAGAGAGGGACATGTGCTTATAAAGAAAGTAGAGTTTCAACCCCTTGGTAACCATAAAAGAACAGAAACTATGGTGCACGTGTAAGTCCTGTGCCGTGTACAGATTCACTAGAAAATGACAAATCAGAACAACCTCCCTCCAGGAATGTCTCCACTTCCAAGAGATATCACAGGAGTTCTCTTAAAGGTGCCATTCAGTGACATGTGTTGTGGGTGTATGGGACTACACGGTATGAACGTGTAGAAGAAGATTGGATGGGTAGTGAGAGAGTGTAGACAATTTAAAAGAAAGGATAAGGAGAGTAAATGAGATTTCAAGGAACAAAATGGAGAGGTGTGTGTGTGTGTGTGTGTGTGCGTGTGTGTAAGTCCTGGCGATCCTGTTATTTGGTGTCTCTGAGGTTTGAGTTGCCCTTTTTTTATTTCATGTAAATACTTAGTAGTATGCAGAAGTATCAGGGAGAGATCAGAGTTCCACCTTTGGAGTCTTTTCTTCTGATTCATGATTTTCTCTCTGAAAAACATCATGACACTGTTATTTAGATTTGAAGCCCACGCTTGGTTTTGAGCTCTGAGATTAGCGAACTGAACTATTTAATGCCTCCTGGAAGTCCTAAATCCATCCTTAATTTTTATCTCATGAACTCTTATATATAGGAATTTGGGTTTTTTCCCATTAATAATGTCAACAGAACGGTAAAGCCCCAAATTCAGCTCCTTTGAATATGCAAGATGTTTCCAAAGATGCATGTGTAGTTCTATTCTCACGACTCTACCCTAGCAAGCATCCCGATCCTCTCCACCTTTTATCTTCATGTACTTTTGCTCTTAATCAAATCCAGTAGAGCTCAAAGAATTTTTATTCAACAGGAAATAAGAGGACACAGAGAGGAAAACTCAACTTGCTGTACCTGGAATCTCCCACTTACCAGCCGTTTTCCTTTGAGGAATCCGTCACAAAAGTTTTGCACATGCTCCACAGAAACTTCTGCGATGGCCAGTGTATCCCACGCCTCATCTAGAGTCCGGTAAATTGCCAAAGCCGGCAGTTGAGACTCCTTTAGTTTGAAAAATGAGATCACCTTCCCATTGGCCTTCACACCACTGTCCACCAGAATAAAAAGAATCTGCAGTTGGAGAGGTTTGAGAGGGAAAAAAAAAATCTATCTGAAGACCACAGGAGGAAGAGACACCTCATGATTGTTGCAGTTTACACTGATTGAACTTGCGGTCTGTACCCTATAATTTAATGAATTTCTTCTTATTTTTCTTGGCTTTGGTATTTTATCCCTTTGATCAGGTTTATTTAATTTTAAGAACACAGAATTGGAAGCAGCTTTAGTGATTAGCTAAATACTTAAGTGTAGCCTAATGGTTAAAAGCAGATAATACATTTTAAATTTTGTTTCTGGTACTCTCTAGTTGTGTGCCTTTGGCACATTACTTAGCCTCTCTGAGACTCAGTATTCTCACTGGCAAAATAGGCTTTTGTTGGGGGAGATTAAATGAGACGATCCATTTAATATGTCCAGTATGGTTTTTAGCATATGGTAGGTGCTTGATAAATGTCATCTATTTGATATTATTAAATCAAACCTTCTACCCAAAGTAGAAACCTTTAGAATGTTCTTGTTAGAGGATCATTTACATTCAGAAACACTGAAAACTTCCAGTGTTAGGGAAACAGCCACCAGAAAGCCAGCTTATGTTACCACCAGACAGTTGTCAACATTGGAAAGGTATAGTTTAGGGACGCCTGGGTGGCTGGCTCAGTCGGTTAAGCGTCTGCCGTCTGCTCAGGTCATGATCCCAGAGTCCTGGGATCGAGTCCTGCATCGGGCTCCCTGCTCAGTGGGGAGCCTGCTTCTCCCTCTTCCTGTCATTCCCCCTGCTTGTGCTTTGTTCTCTCTCTCTGACAAATAAATAAATAAAATCTTTAAAAAAAAAACGAAAAGAGAAAAGGTCTAGCTTAATGCAGTAGCCTTGAAGTGGTTGAAGATTTATTATTTCAGTGATACCAAACAGAGCTGCACAAGGTAGAGAAGGAACGGAAATATTTATTAGACATCTAGTAGGCACCAGGTACGTGATAGGTGCTTTATATGAGCAATAAGTCCTGAGTCTAAAACTTTAAGAGGTTATGGCAAAGAATAAATACATTGTGACTAATAGGGGAGTTTTACTTTCAGCATCTTTGGGTCTCCATTTTTCTCTCCACTTCTCAATGCAGGAACAAAAAAATAGACTCCCCGCCAAGGGAAAATATGGTTATATAGGTCTTTAACACTATAAAATAGATCTTTAATTTTAAATCAGAGTAATGTGACTCATTATGTCCCAGTTCTCACTTTGTTATCTCTTAACCATACCCACTTTCCTTATTTATCTAATCTCTCTGGACCCATCTCCCCTTTTTTAGTGCCCTCTGTCCTGGTACTGAGTAGTCAGAAGGGTATCTCCCATTACAGACTTACCTTTCCCTGGAAGAGCTTGGCTGCCTTCCGGTATCGGTGCAGGCTTCCTTCATACTCTGGGGAGGCCTTGTTCATCATCAGTAGAAGATGAATCTGGATCACACTATTAAATAGGCCAATCGCTTTCTGGCAAATTGAAGTGTATTATAGCAGAATGAAAGAGACAAGGAGAAAAAAAAAAAAACATTAGTGGCAACCCAGTAAATAAGTAGGCTGAAATATAAATGAGAGCTGTCCATCCATAACACAAATGGTAACTAGTATCCGTAACAACTGGGATATTGCAGAAATGATGGAGCGTGACTTCCAAGCTTAACTCATCTATGACATGGTGGCTTCTACCTTGTTCTCTCTTCTCTCACTCACTCTAGGGAAAGCCAGTCCCAGTGTAGGACATCAAGCAGCCTTACGAAGAGATTTACACAGCACAATGCCGGCATTAACTTACCAGCTATGTGAAGTGGATCCTCTAGCTCCAGTCAAACCTGCAGATGACTGCCTCTCTGACCAAGGATGGCAAGAGCCTCCAGATCAGAAGCCCCTAGCCTAGCCACTCCCAAATTGTTAGCCCACAGAAACTGGCGGAGAGAATCAATTTTTACTGTTCTAAGCTGATACATTTGGGGCAATCTGTTATATACCGATGGACAATGAATACACCATGTAACATATCAGTTACTTTTTTCAGTTCCTCTTCCTGTCCCAAGAGCAGTCAGATACACTTTTGAATGCTTATCATGTACGGGGCACTGTTTCCAGGTCTTTACATATAACTAATTGAAGCCTCAAAGTTTCAGTTTTATCAATGAGGAAATTGAGGCACAAACTCTCCCAAAGTCACGTAAGGGGCAGACTGGGAGTCACACCAGGCAGTCAGGCTCCAGGGTCCAGACTCTCAACCATCACGAGGTACCGCCTGATGCATAGCTCATCGCAAAGCCCCATCTAAACGGACTCTGCCGGAAGCTGTCTACCTCAAACCTCGGCAATAAGATAAGCTCTTCAGGAGACCAGAAGCATGGGCTCTTTATTTGCTGATGAGAGAGGGTGATTTCCCATGAAGTTGTCGGTGGTGGAGGGGAGTGGGACAGCCGTGAGCCAGGGTGAGGAGAGGAGAGAGCGTGAGACTATGGTACTGGTTCAATTCATTTCCTTTTCCTGAAAGAGTGCTCCAAGTGTCTCTGTTTTAAACAAATCCCATTCCTTTTCACTTCTCCCTCCTAAATACAGAAAGCGCTGCTGTAAAACTAGCATGTGTGTAGGAAGAGAAGAGTACAGAGGTTTAATGAACCATCAAGGCAGAGTCCCAGGATGGTGGGAAGGGCAGCAGCTAGGTAGACTTCTGGAAGCTACACACTTCTCTGGAGAGATTCTCCAGCTCTATCGGCCAACACATTGGCAATGAGGGTTCAATGAGTTCTTTCCCAAGACTTTCTCCCTGGAGTTTAAAGCCAGCTCTTGGATTTTAAATTTGGGAGATTGGATGTTCAACAACCATCTCTTGTTTTACTAAATCCTGCTACTTAAATGTAAAGCATGCATCCATCTTCCCATAGCAGAGATGGAGAATGATTTTTGGGAAGTCAAGAAATCAAAGCTAAGGAGTCAAAAGGTACAGCTGTCTTAGCAGAAGGGATTGGACATAGCAGAAGTGATTAATTTAAATAGACACAGCCTGATTTTTCACCTTGAAGCCAAATATTAAGTGTGTGTGTTAAAACTATACAGCCGAGGGGGGGTGGTGCTTGGGTGGTGCAGTCAGTTGAGTTTTTGGCTTTTCATTTTAACTCAGGTCATGATCTCAGGGCTGTGAGATCAAGCCCTGCATCGGGCTCCGTGCTCAGCGCAGAGTCTGCTTAAGACTCTCTCTCCCTCTCTCTTTGCTTCTGCTTCCCTGTAAAGTAAATAAATAAATCTTTAAAAAAATAGTATACAGCTGACCTAATACGTGGTTGTGGGTTTCTGCCTCCTCGTTGTCACTGTGCAAACTTCTGCGTCAACAGCAGGTGAGAAATATCTACAATAGTGGGTGGGGGCCGGTCTCCAAATGCGAAAAATATCACTTTGGGGAAATGAAAAAGGTTGCAATAAAAGTTGGACTTGCTTCTCTAAAGAAATTCTTACCTAATTTCTTCTTGATGTGATTTGCCTTCACTACTAATGTGGAACTTAAAAACAGTGTCAGTATTTTGTAAGAAAAGAGACTAAGAGCTCAGGAAGACCAGTCCTTGCCCCTACCTTCGTTCACCTGCAGAACTCCAGGATCCCGGGGCCATTAACCCAGGGACCCTCAGATCATCGTTTCTGCTCCCACATGCACTCCTGACCTCTACAGACATAATCATGAGAAGGATGACAGTCTAGGAGAAAAAAATGCCTGTTTGAGTATTGTTGCCAACACCCCTGGGGTGCATGTGTTTGGAATCTTAGCAAAAGTTGAAATGGAGTCACCACTCCATGAAGACAAACGCGGCGTGAGAGGTGGACAGGAATTTAGTCAACAGGAAAAGAGGTGTTTCCTATTGAAGGCTGTGTGGGGCTATGGAAAAACCACAGGATTCAGTCAGACAGACAAGTCATAAAAAAAACACAAAAAACAGGGACAAGTGCAAAGGACTGTGCCTGGAGCTCAAATTGCTAGTCCTATGGCCTTGAGGAAGTTAGTCCACTTTTCTGAACTCTCTTTTCTTCTCCTGCAAAATGGAAATACACAATATGAACTAATGTATCAGCAGTTAAACTTCCTGCCTTCCACTATGCCTTTCCTGCTTACTATGGGATCCCGAATAAGTCACTTGGATCTTAAATGTACTCCTCTATAAAATGGGCATGATAATTTTCTCTCTCCTACCTCAAAATATCAACGTGAAGATTAAAAGAGAAAATGGGTGTGAAGTGACTTTGTGAATTCTAAAAATTGAGATGTGCATCTCAAGTCGTATTATTAGAGAATGGTACAGCATTTCTGAACTGAGGAAGTCCCTGGAAATTAATACTCTATCACTTTACGATCTGCATCAGGGAAAATAAAAGACAGGGCATAGAAGGTACTTGTAGAAGCTGTAGAGTGTTAGAAGGACAGAAGATTATCAGAATAGTTGGATCATCACCTTCACCCGAAGACAAACCTAGAAAGAAAGCTGACGACCGTGAGAGTCTAGGGATGAGGAGGGGGTGCCGGACCAGGAATTGTTAGTTACTGGTCCACAAGGAGGTAGGGAGAGGTTTTAAAAGCTTGTATAGAAATTTTACATTGCTGTAACATCCAAATATGTGATCAGTGGGCCTTATTTTTTAATATTCCATTTGTCTATTATTTACTTTCATTGTATTTTGCAAAAGTATTGGTCATGAATGCTTTTGGAAAAAAATGAACCTTCAGCAGAGATTGCGATTTTGTTTGAAAAGTGTGGTCTAGAGGGTTGCTCAGATCAGTTGCCTTTAGTGAACCCTCTCAGGCAGCAAAACTCAGAAGTTTTTGACTCAGTCATCTTGACTTTGCATTCAGGCTCTCTTTCTTACTAGTCGTCTGATGGGTATTTAAGTTTTCTCTTCTTTCTTTCTTTCTTTCTTTCTTTCTTTCTTTCTTTCTTTCTTCTTTCTTTTTCTTTCTTTCTTAAAAAAGATTTATTTATTTATTTGAGAGAGAGAGAAAGCACAAGTGGGAGGGGCAGAGAGAGAGGGAGAGAGAATCCCAAGCAGACTCCATGCTGAGTGCAGAGCTGGATGTGGGGCACAATCCCATAACCCATGAGATCACAACCAAGAGCAGGATACTCAACGGACTGAGCCATCCAGGCGCCCCCTGGTGGGTATTTAAGTTTTATAACTCGGTTTCTTTCTTTGTTGAATAGGGACAAGTCTATCAAATGTAAAGGGTTGTAGTAAGGATAGCAACATAAACAACAATAATGACAGCTACTGTTGTTACTGGTCAAAGGATTAGAACTTCTAGAGGAAGAAATCTCTGCTATGGAGACAAGTACCCTCTCTGACACAGGAACTTAAAAGGGTCTGGAGACAAGGGCTATTATTTACCACAGGGTTGTACTCTGTCACCAAGTAGAGGCTGTTGATCTCAATGAAACGGCTTAATTTGGTCGCATCAATGCTTTCAATGTCTTTGCTCTCTAAATCCAGTTTTTCGTTATCCACCTGGGTAACACAAAAAGGATAGAGTTGTCACTGTTCTGTTTTTATTTATTCATTGGTAAATGTTTCTGGACTATCTACCACATGTCAGGCGCTGACTAAAGCTCAAAAGACATAAAGGTAAATAGGAAATATTCTCTGCTTTCAAAGAACACTGTCCTGTGGGATACAAAAAAGGGAACAGAAATGTCATCACAGGGGAATCGTAGGCCCATATGTCACCTAAAGGAAGAACAGAAATCTTCCAGGAAGAAGCAACACTTAAAAAGTAGCTAAAACTAGGTCCGGTGAATGAGGGTGGGGAGGGAGTTGTAAATTAAAAAACAGTATTTGCAAAAGGCAAAAAGATGTGAGATGCCATGTTCTGGAAGCTGCAGTTAGTTTGCTATGACCGTAACAGTAGAGGTTAAGTGTGAGTAGGAGAGAGACAAGGTTAGTGGCGTAGGCTGGGGCAAACTTCCAAAGGGCCTTGAAGCCGAGGTAAATAGATTAAAGTCTAACCTGAAGGCAAGAGGATCATTTGCATAATCAGATTTATGTATGTATGTACCCTTTTAATGGGAAATAATACGCACATATGGAGAAAAGCACGAAATGGAAAATGTAAAACTCAGTTTTTAAAAATTATTACAGGGCAAACAACCTGGTGGAACCACTGTTTGCGTAAAGACAGAATATTGCCAGAACCCCGGAGGCCCTCTGTCTTCCCTTCTAAGCCATAATCTGTTTTGTTTTTTTTTTTTTCTGGCCAAAGGTGACCATTTCCTGACTTTTATGGTGAACATTTTCAATCCTTCCTTTATAGCTTTGCCACTTACGGATGCATCTTTTGATCCTGTGGTTCAGTTTTCTTTCTTAAAACTTGATATAAGTGGAAACCAACAGTGTATTTTTGGTATGTGTATCTCATTTTGTTTAGGAGTCATCTGTGTTCCTGCATGCCCCTGAGGTTTTTCATCTTCTTTGCTATATAATGTTCCATTGTATAAATATGCAACATGTATTTATTCACTTACTACTGATGGATATTAGGCTGTTTCCAGTTTCTGATTATTAAAATAATACTTCAGTGAACACTCTTGTTCATGGTAACTATCTGTTGACTATATACCTTGGATTGGGATTTTTGATTAGAGAGCATTCGTGTTTTCAACTAACAAAAAATGCCAAGCTATTTTCTAAAGTAGATAATAATTTATGCTTGCACCCATATTGTTTGAAAGCCCCGTTGCTCCACATCCTTGCCAACACTTGCTATTAATCAGCCTTTCTAATTGTATTCATTTTGGTGAATATGGGGTGGTGTCTTACTGTGTGTGTTTTTAAAAGATTTTATTTATTTATTTGAGAGAGAGAGCAAGCGAGCGAGAGAAAGCGTGAGTAGGGGGAAGGGGCAGAGGCAGAGGGAGAAGCAGACTCCTGGCTGAGCAGGCAGCCCAACTCGACGCTCGATCCCAGGACCCTTGAGATCATGACCGGAGCCAAAGTAGACACTTTACTGACTGAGCCACCCAGGCGCCCCTTATTGTGGTTTACATTGCATTTCCCTGAGTAACCACTTGTATGTCCTCTTCATTTGCCTATTTTTCTATTGAGTGTCTATCTTTTTCTTGCTGGTTTGAAGATATTTTTTATATCTTCTATATATGGGTCCTTTGTTGCTTCTATATTGCCTTATCTTCCCTCACTGGGACCTTCCCTTTTATTGGTTATTGCTCATAAACAGAAGGTGATTTCAATGTAGTTGAGGTTATCAATCATTTCCCTTATAGCTGGTGTGTGTTTTTGTTTTGTTTTATTTAAAAATCTTTGACTACCCAAGGTCATGAAGATATTCTCTTATATTATCTTCTAGAAACATTACTATTCTATTTTTCACAATAGATTGGAAATCTACCTGGAACTCATTTTTCTCACTTTAAAATGGATGCTTAGATCTTGATTTTTATCCTTTTCTAAAATATACATTAAGATCTACACATTTCCCCCTTACAGGGCTATAAATGCATCCATAAATTTTATGTGTAGATTTTTTATCATTCAGTCCAAAATGTTTTCCAATTTCTGTTCTTATTTCTTCTCTAACCTATTGGCTATTTAGAAGTGTGTTTCTTAATTTAATCTTGTTATTAATTTCTAGCTTAATTTCTACATTTTATTTATATCACTTGTCAACTTCTAGATATGTTATATGTGTCCTTAAAATTATGTATATTCTGCAGTTTTCAAATACAGTATTCTGTATATACTAACAGCTCACTTGGTTAATTTCATAGTTCGAATTTTCTATATTCTTATTGATTTACTTAACCAGTTTATTCTATCAAGGGAGTAGTACTAAAATCTCCCACCGTGATTGTGAATTTAACCATTTTTTTCTTACAATTCTGTCAGTTTCTGCTTACATGTTCTCAGGCCATTTATTAGATGAATGCAAATTTAGAATTGTTACATCTTCTGGCCAAATTGAAATATGTATCATTATAATCGCTCGGCATCAGGGAAATCCAAATCAAAACCTCAATGAGATACCACCTCACACCAGTCAGAATGGCTAAAATTAACAAGTCAGGAAATGACAGATGTTGGCGGGGATGCGGAGAAAGGGGAACCCTCCTACACTGTTGGTGGGAATGCAAGCTGGTGCAGCCACTCTGGAAAACAGTATGGAGGTTCCTCAAAAAGTTGAAAATAGAGCTACCATATGATCCAGCAATTGCACTCCTGGGTATTTACCCCAAAGATACAAAAATAGGGACCCGAAAGGGTACGTGCACCCCGATGTTTATAGCAGCAATGTCTACAATAGCCAAACTGTGGAAAGAGCCAAGATGTCCATCAACAGATGAATGGATAAAGAAGATGTGGTATATATATACAATGGAATATTATGCAGCCATCAAAAGGAATGAGATCTTGCCATTTGCAACAACGTGGATGGAACTGGAGGGTATTATGCTGAGCGAAATAAGTCAAACAGAGAAAGACATGTATCATATGACCTCACTGATATGAGGAATTCTTAATCTCAGGAAACAAACTGAAGGTTGCTGGAGTGGGGGGTGGGGTGGGAGGGATGGGGTGACTGGGTGATGGACACTGGGGAGGGTATGTGTTCTGGTAAGCACTGTGAATTGTGCAAGACTGTTGAATCTCAGATCTGTACCTCTGAAACAAATAATGCAATATATGTTAAGAAAGAAAAAAAGAAGAAGAAGAATGTAGCAGGAGGGGAAGAATGAAGGGGGGGAAATCGGAGGGGGAGAAGAACCATGAGAGACGATGGACTCTGAAAAACAAACTGAGGGTTCTAGAGGGGAGGGGGGTGGGAGGATGGGTTAGCCTGGTGATGGGTATTGAGGAGGGCACATTCTGCATGGAGCATTGGGTGTTATGCACAAACAATGAATCATGGAACACTATATCTAAAACTAATGATGTAATGTATGGGGATTAACATAACAATAAAAAAATTAAAAAAAAAGAAAAGAAATATGTATCATTATAAAGCATCATTCTTTATCTCTTGTTGCCTAAAAGACTACTTTGTCTGACATCAATATGCTTATATCAGCTTTCTTTTGGAAGTATTTGCATGGTATAGCTCTATCCTTTTATTTCTTTTTCTTTAGGTAGGAATTCCTTTTTTTAAAAAAATTTTATTTAAATTTTAGTTAGTTAATATACAGTGCAATATTGGTTTCAGGAGTAGAATTCAGTGATTCATCAGTTACATACAATATCCGGAGCTCATCACAAGTCCCTCCTTAATACCCATCACCCATTTAGCCCATCTCCCACCTCCCTCCCTCCATCAACCCTCAGTTTGTTCTCTATCATTAAAAGGCTCTTATGGTTTGTTTTCCTCTCTCTCTCTCTTTTTTTTCCCTTCCCCCCTTCCCATATGTTCATCCGTTTTATTTCTTAAATTCCACATGAGTGTAATCATATGGTTTGTCTTTCTCTGACTGACTTAACTTCGCTTAGCATAATACACTCTAGCTCCATCCATGTCATTGCAAATGGCAAGATCTCATTCTTTTTGTTTTAACATTTTACTTATTGATTTGTCAGAGGGAGAGAGAGGGAGAGAGAGAGAGAGAACATACAAGCAGGGGGAGCGGCAGGCAGAGGGAGAAGCAGGCTTCCTGCTGAGCAAGGAGCTCGATTTGGGACTCAATCCCAGGACCCTGGGATCATGGCCTGTGCTGAAGGCAGACGCTTAACCGACTGAACCACCCAGGCATCTTAAGATTTCATTCTTTTTGATAGCTGAATAATATTCCATTGTATATATACACCACTTCTTCTTTATCCAGTCATCAGCCCATGGACATTGGGGCTCTCTCCATAGTTTGGCTATTGTTGACAATGCTGCTATAAACATCAGGGTGCATGTGCCCCTTCAAGTCTGTAGTTTTGCATCTTTTGGGTAAATACCTATT
Organism: Halichoerus grypus; assembly: GCF_964656455.1. Classification (NCBI taxonomy): domain Eukaryota; kingdom Metazoa; phylum Chordata; class Mammalia; order Carnivora; family Phocidae; genus Halichoerus; species Halichoerus grypus. Next base: position 89,474,936 of record NC_135717.1, read on the forward strand.
AGCGCAATTGCTGGATCATGGGGTTTATCCCTTTATTTTTAACCTATCTTTATATTTTACATGTGTCCCTGTGTTTTAAAATGATCAGGAAACAAACTGAGGGTTGCTGGAGTGGTGGGGGGTGGGAGGGATGGGATGACTGGGTGATAGACATTGGGGAGGGTATGTGCTATGGTGAGCACTGTGAATTGTGTAAGACTGCTGAATCACAGACCTGTACTCCTGAAACAAATAATACATTATAGTTAAAAAAAAAAAAAGAAGACAGTAGGAAGGGAAAAATGAAGGGGGGGAATCGGAGGGGGAGATGAACCGTGAGAAACTCTGGACTCTGAGAAACAAACTGAGGGTTCTAGAGGGGAGGGGGGTGGAGGGATGGGTTAGCCTGGTGTTGGGTATTAAAGAGGGCACTGGGTGTTATACACAATGAATCATGGAACACTCCCTCAAAAACTAATGATGTAATGTATGGTGATTAACGTAACATAATAAAATAAAATTAAAAAAAATGATATGTCTTTTGTAAAAAGCACAGAGTTGTATTTTTTAATCCAGTCCACTCTCTTTGTCTTTTTTTTTTTTTTGCTCTCTTTGTCTTTTGATTGCATTATTTTATATAATGTAACCACGAATACATTTAATCCCATATGCATTTCCTATTGGTTCTGCCTGTTCCAAATATCCACTTTCTTTCATTTCTGGACTACTTTGAATTGATTGAGCACTTTATATTATTCCTTCTTCCCCTTGATTGGCTTAGAAGTTACATGTGCTATAGTCATTCTCTTGAGGAGTACCAGCATGCATTATACAACATGCATTCTTTAGTCATCCGAATCTAATTTTAACTGTCAATTTTGTCTCTTCTTGGACTATGCAGACATTAGAACATTCTAGTAGTTTTCCTCCTTCCGACTCCATTCCCTTACCCCACAGTGAAGACTTACAAAGGTGATTATTATTGTGTATTTTAATTCTAAATCTCACAAAGTGTTATTATTGTCATATAGTCAATATACATTTACACTTCCGCACATTCTCATATTTTATTTTCTTTTTGTTTCTTCCTGTACTTTTGAGCTTCCATCTGCGATGTTTTGCCTTCTGCCTAGAGAACAACTTTTAGTGTGAGTAAGATCTGTTGGGTGCCATGCTTAAAATATCGTCATTTCTGCTTTATTTTTGAAGGCTATTTTTGTTGGAGGTAGAATTCTAAGTTGACAGTTAATTTTCTTTCAGTTTTTGCAAGATATAATTCTTCATATGTGGTATTCTTTCTACTGAGAAGTCATCTGTGAAACTTAGTATTACCCCTTTGAGATTACTTTGAGGGTAATCTCTTTTCTCTGATTTAAAATTTTCCTCTTTTTCTCTGAGTTTCAGCTATTATAATATGGCATGGCTAAGGGTAGATTATATATATGATACATATATATATAATTATGTATGTGTAGAGGTATATGTGTGTCTGCATATATGCATGGACATTATATATATAATATATAATTTATATATTCATATATGACCATCTTAATCCAGTTTCAGTGATTAAGATGATTTAAATGTGTTGCAGCTTAGGGTACTGCTTTTTAGGGTCCAAAGTGGGGCAAAGGGTGTTTTACTAAATCTACCTCCTACTTCTGTTTCTGGGCCCTGAATTTCAACATTTACTTTTCTGGCTCCTTGAGGGTCTTAAAAAAGCTAGTAAACTTCTTAGCCTCTTGACTCCTTCAAGAACTGGCAGGAAAAGCTTCCCAGACAAAGAACAGTCCCAATGCAGCATTTTCTTTCTGGGTTTTCATCTTTTCTAGATCTTAGTCTAGACATTTCTCCTTCTTCTTCTTGTTCTCCAAAGCCTCCCTGCCCCCTTTTCTGCTTGCCTGGCTTTTAAAATAAGTTGGTTTTGGTGGAAGGGTTATCTAGTTACCTAGTCCATTATACCACATTTGCATTTTAGAACTACCTTTCCACCATACTCAGATATATTAGAGCATAAGACTTCATACTGTCCATCATTGTTCCAGAGTTTTCCATTCCTCTCCCCCAATCTACTCATGCCCATAAAGGCACCAGATCATGCTTCTATCACCCATAGCAACTATGCCTACAGACAAATGTTAGCTCCTGAAGAGTTCTGTTTCCTAAAATAGTTTGAGATCCTTGGGCCACCAACCTGTGGACATCTCAACCTCTTCCCTTATATCTGCTATCTCATATAGGTCCTACCCATTGCGCTGGATCAGAACCATCATTTTGGCCCCAAGATACTTTCTCCCAGTCTACCCAGCAAAGTCAGAGGTAAGTCTCATTTTAGTTTATGCAGGAGGGAATTCAGGCAAAGATAAATTGAAGTCACTAAACTACAGGAATCCGAGATTGTTCGTTATTGTCATTCCCATGATGAGTCCCGTTGCCTATTTTTCTCCTCTTTTGTTCAAGGTGGTCTCCCATCGGGTTAGTTAAAAGCAATATGCACCTTTAAGAAGCCCAATGCACTCGATGGTTAATAATATTAATTCTGGATATACCCAGTCATTCTCTTATAATACCTTTGCGAATGAATTATTTGAGCGCCTGCTGTGTGTTAGGCACTGAGGTACAGCGGGGCTGGACATTCGCTCAGATAGCAAGTCAATCACTTTATGACTGTTCTTCACAACTCAAATTTATAAAACAAATAAATGCTGAGGTGCAAAAAAATGTATTTCAAAATAAGAATTTTGGAAAAAAAATCGTCAAAACCATAGGATATTTTAAAAAATGTGAACTCCCTTCGTATACTTAATTGTTTTAATATTCACAAAGTTCTGAGCAGAAGGCTTGGGGCAGAAATAGCAAAGCAAGAGAAAAAGTCTTCCTAGGGGGGAGTCCTGGCCTGGCCCCTCCTATCCTCCTGCAGGGGTCAGTAAGAGTCCCCAGAGAAAGAGAAGGAGCACACAGTCTCTTTGCGGCTGCTTTGCCAGATGGCATGTCTCCTTCACACTTAAGGCTTTGCGAATTGCAAACATCAAAATCATCATTATTATAATCACAACCGGGGCCCTTTTAATATTTCATGTGTCTAAATACTTCACGATTATTTGGCTAGGAACCGGCAGGCCTGGTGGCGTGCCTCAGCTAACAGAGCTGTGCTGTGGCCAGGAACCCCTCCCTCCCTGCTCTTTTCCAGGCAGTCCCTCACCACTTCCCAGAACAGGGAGAACAGGAAGCGCCCGTTCCTCCAGGTGTTTCTGGACTTCAGGAATGCACTATATTGGAGGCAGAGGATGTTAAGGGGTGATAACATTCTCTAAGTAGCAAAGAGTTTTAATAAAAACCGCTCTCCTGAAGTCTTTCCAGTTTGTAGTGCTGCTTCTTTTTTTTTTTTTTTTTTTTTGGAGAAAATCACTTTATTCTAATTAATTCACAAATGAGAACTTCTTTTAACGCAACATGGCAGATTAGTTCCGCGGGTCTTAAACGAATAAGCTCTGGAACATTCATGTGTTCAAACAACATTTGAATGGGAAATCTCCCTTCTTTCGGGAATTATTTGCATAATGCACTGGACAGAAAATCCGACCCTGAAACCAAGAGTTGGGGAAAAATTGTTTTTATATATTTTCCAGTTTTGGGAAAGAATTTTACTTGAGATATCATATTCTTTTTCTCCCCAAGAAAAGAGGCACCAGAAGGAAAAGAGAAACAGTAAACCAGAAGGGTTGCCACCTTAAAATATAATTTTGAGCCTTCCCAAGGGTATTTGAAGTGGATTTTTTTATGTTTTAGACACTGTGCCATACCAACAGATTAGTTTTTTCCTGTTCATTAGTAATTCAGCAATATTCTTCTGAATTCTTATGTGTTTCTCTAATTAAGAACCAAGTTTTTTATGAAATGTATTAAAGTTGTCCTGGTTTACACCACAGTTATAGTATTAAATGTCTTGAATAGCACTGAGAAATCATCTGTGAAACAAAAACCCTCATGTTCCTGCGTTTGTTTTTATAAACCGCTTAGCTCGCCATATATTTGGTAAATACATACTTTAGAAAAAAATACTTAATAATTGGACAGATCTCACTTGCATTTATTAGCTTATTTTTATGCACTAGTTCCTTTTGATTCTCTTTGTTTGGCAAGGTGCATTTCTTATAATAAGAATCCAGCACATAACTGTCCAAAGAATGAAAGAATGCCTTCACTGTGTTTCCATTACTATCCCGCTGGGTCAAAATTAGGCTAATTATATTTCTTAAAATAGAGGTGATTGAGGAAACCCAAAGCAGGATAAACATTCAAATAATATCTGAAATTCCATTTTAGAACAGTCTCATGGTTTATTCAACCCAGGATTACATCTCCATTAGGGCAACAGCGGGAGTGTTGTCAGAGAGGGTGGAGGGTCTGCCTGCAAGTCACACTCACAAAAGACAAGCTGTCACACACACCAAACAGGTTGTCATACACAACTTATTATTGTTTCACTGACTTAAGTTCTTTCTGATCACATTTATAGAGTTGGCCTGCACTCTTTCTGGAGAGTGCTGTGTTCCATGAATATAGCACTTGCTGGCTTCGTATTGCTCTAACATTTCAAAGCATCTAGTAATGTCAACTCATTACAGTCTTACTGTTTTTCCACTTACCACTATTCCAGCTTGTCTCTAAATATGTTCTTACAATTGAAAATTCTCTATGTCTACATTCTGAGATTTCTTTGCCAAAATATGTAATGCCTAGATTAAATCTTGAGAAGTAATCCTAGGGGTTAAGTAGTTCCAGGGGGATAGAGAAATGATTTAGGAGAAGGTTTAATTTTAAGTGGGCTTGAGGATGAGGAGCCTGATAGAATCTAGGAGTAAAAACAAAGGTTTTCGTCAGGCTTAAGTACTTCAGAAAGTCACTATAGTATCATAGAAATGGCATGTTTTGGAGACAGCAATTCTGGGTATGAATCAGATGTCTGTTTATTCCATAGTTGTGAGACTATATAGAGTAGGGAGCTTTAGTGTCCTTATTGATAATGCAGGGATAATAATAATTATTTCATCAGATTCTCTTGAGAATTAGATGGTAGAACACTGAAAAACACCTAGCGTAACATCTATCATAACACAAAACAAACAGAATGAGCTATACATTTAAGATGAAGGTAGGTACCCAAAATTTCACAACAGGTTCACTTTTCCCAATTTAAAAAAGAATAGTCTTGGTTGATGTTCTTCTAAAAAAAAAAAAAAGAAGTCATCCCAAACTCCTAAATAATAATTCTATTAAAATATGGACTAAACTTTTGAAAGTAGAAACTGAGACAAATATGTTTATCTCAAAGCTGGTGTGGCATAGGTTGAACCTCTCCCAGACCTGCCCATGGAGCAGGGCAGGAACCGGTATGTTTGTTTTTGGTATGGTACATCAATAATCTCATCCGCAAGGTTCCCAGGAGTTCATTTAGAGTAGGTCTTGCCACAGTGGTAAACAAAAAACAGATGCTAAAGAAGCGTGAACAGCCCTGGCAAGTCATCAACAGGGCTTTATAAAGAATACACTGTAAGCCAGGCTAATGCACCCATTAGAGGTCAGAAAGCCTGTAGACACATTGGAAGGAACAGCTCTAGTTTTTCTTCCCCACATGTGTATCTTGGTAGACTTATTTATTTGTTTGTTTGTTTATTTAATTTATAAAATTTTTTTAGTACTAAGACTTTTAAATCAGGCCTTTGTGAGATTTATAAACACCGAACTGGGAAAAGAAGGACTTGTGGACGTGTAGCTGATTAGCATTTTTTCTATGGAAGGGTTACTCCCAGTGGTTCAGCAGTCACATGAAAGGCATTAGAATAACCTTCCATACCTGTCTTACCAAAGCTTTTCACAGAAGAGCTCGGTTTAATCCTATTTCACGATGGTGACAATAACAACCTGCAGCTGCTGTCCAGGTGGGCAAAGGATTAGGGACTCAGATGTACTCTGGGACGTGAGTCAATTTCTCAAGCACTTCTGAGTGTCTTAGTGACCAGAGGCATATTGTGGAGCTTTGGAATACAAACGTGCATAAGTCGTGGTTCCTGCCCTTGAATAGCTCATGGTCTAATGTCATATTAGGTGAGACAGACACAGAGATATATGACACGCACTATAAAGTGGTAAATGTAAATAGAGATATGGAAGTACAGAGGCATAGGTAGGCCAGTTTGAAGATTCCATGGAGGCTTTGTGAAGGATACAGTGCCTCAACTGACTCACTGGGATAGGAGGAGGTCACTGGGTGAGGCTAAGTGACAGGGGCCATTGAAGGTGGTGGCATTCTAGGCAGGGGCCTGTGTGAAGTCATGGAATTGTATTATCACACTGTGTAGCAAGAGAGTAAAGCCTACCGTGGGAATGTGCTAGAAAAGGGACTAGAGAAGCAGGTAGTGGCCAGGCCATAAAAGACTATATGTACCATTAAATACCTTGGTTTTTATCTTGTAAGAAAAGGAGAATATTGAGGTGTTTTTAAGAAGGGAACATCATGGTCAACTTTCCATTTTAAATACATCATTGTGATAACAATCTAGAATTTGGATATGAAGTAGCAAAGGGAGACTAATTAAGAAGCTATTGAAATGGTTTATGCCAAAGATGCTAAGGGCCTAAATGAGGAATGAAGTCGAAAGAGTGAAGGGGAATATAGATTCAATCAGATTTGAGGTACAATTGGCAAAAATTAGACTAAATGAACAGAGCCATTCAATAAAAGTGTTTTAGAGGAAAGAGTATAATTTAGCAGGTGCAGATGATAAATTCAGCTTTGAACATGTGAGGACTGTAACGCTTAATGAAACTATCCCAAATAATTATATACAGCAAGCATTTGAATCATGAGAGAGGTCCAGGCTAGAGATAAAACATTTCAGATCCTCAGTGGACACATAATAGTCAAACAAAAAGAATTGTATTACCTAAGGAAAACACATTCATTCATTCATTGATTCACTCAACAAACACTTAATGACACTTTTTTAGGCTCTGTAATTGAAGGAGTGAACAAATAGTCTCTGCTTCTATGGAACGCAAATTCTATAACCCAGATTGGGAAGAGCATTGGGGTCAGGAAACAGTGTACATGGAGGCAGAAAACATCTCAAGGAGACTAAGAAAAGAAGAAGACCAGAAGTAGGCTCTTAGGAGTTAAGGAAAGAAAGAATCCTAAAGAGACCGTCAACAAAGTCAAATATGGCAGACATGTTCACTTAAATAAGACCTAAAGTGTGTTCCCTGGGTTTGGAAATGTGGAAGCCAGGCTGACCTGCAGGAAAGCAGTTTTAATGGAGTGTGGGGCATAGATTAGATAACAGGGTATTTAAGAGCTTGAAGAAAATTGGAGGCACTGAATATAAAATACATTTAAAAGAGATTTGGGTGAGAAGTGAAATATATAGGATGGAGGCTAGAGGGGGAAGGACATTTAGTGCAGAAATCTTGAAAACTTATCTTTTGTCCCGATTTTGCATTTCCAATAGATTCTATAACATCTTTATCTTGATATTCCACAAATAATACAAACTTAACAACTAACTAAAGCATCAGAAATCCCTATTTTTGTATATGCCCTCACTATTCGTTCATACCCTGGCTTTAAACTTTGCCTACTTTCCAGAAATTTTATGTTTAATCATTAGCAGGACCTGCCTTTTCTTCACTTTCTTTCTTTTTTTATAATTTTTTTAAAAAAAGATTTTATTTATTTATTTGAAAGAGAAAGAGTGTGTGCATGAGTGGGGGAAGGTGGGAGGAGGAGGGAGAGGAAGAGAAGGGTGGAAGAGGGAGGAGGAGGGGGAAGAGAAGGAGGGAGGAGGAGGGAGGGACAGAGGGAGAGGGAGATGCTGACTTCCCACTGAGCAGGGAGCCTGATGCAGGACGTGATCCCAGGACCCCGAGATCATGACCTGAGCCTAAGGCAGGCGTTTAACCGACTGAGCCACCCAGGCGCCCCTTTTCTTCACTTTCTTTTATCCCCTCTCTATTGCAGACCCCTCTCTGCTACAGACCCTTAGTACATGGTTGATTTTGTCAGCCTAACAAAAGTGCTCTCTACTCTTGTGCTTTTGCTTAACAATCCACCCTAGTCATCACTGCCAAAATCATCTTGCTAAAACACATTCCTGTTCATGTTACTCCCGGATCTAAAGGCTTTAAGGGCTTTGCAGTGCCAACCAAGTTAAATGCAAACCCACTAACCTGGTATTCAAATTTCTCCATAATGTGGTTTTAATCAAACTTCTCTTATAGTTATTTTCTCTAAACATGTACCCTGAGATCCAGTCAAATTGGCTTGATCACTGTTTCCTAAGTTTGATATTATTCCCATCTTGGACATGAATTGTCCTCTACTTTGTCCAAATTTTATCTCTCCTTTAAATCCCAGTTCAGTTGTCTCCTTCATCATTTTTTTTTTTTGCCAGAATCCCTACATTGCATTTATCCTTTTAATGACTATCATACTTTATCCATAGTGACGCTCTTTGCATTGTAGATACTTATAAACTGTGTTTACATCCTTGACTATATTTTAAGACCTATGAGAGCAGAGAACATATTTAACATGTTTTTATTATCAGTATCTTGCAGAGGGCACAGTGGTTGTTTAATACATGTTTGGTAAATGTAAGTGAACTCCCAAGGATATAAAAATATAAAATTTTGGAGCTCAAAATGACCTTAGCGATGATATGGTCAAATTCTTTTATTTTACAGATGAAGGAATTGAAGCTAAAAAATGTCCAGGGACTTGCACAACTCACGTGGCTGGTCAGTGACAAAGCTGTGCTGCAATCCTACCTCTTGATGCTCAGTCCAATTCTCTCTCCATCTCATGACAGCACCTGTTTGGGAAGCTTGAGTGGAGCCACCATCTTTGTCATCATTGTCCCTGACTCCTCTGTCCCTGGCACCATCATTAGTGTTAAAGGCATAGAGCCCTTTCCAGGCTCACAAGTTCATGAATCTATAACCTAAGGAAAAACTGGAAGAAGGCTCGAGAAGCCCACCCAACTTACCAGGCGAAAGAGGGAAATGGTATTCCCAGTGATATTGTAGTGCGCCAGAACCTCAGAATCAGTGCTGATTCCAAATGACACATCTTGGAATTTTTGCACCATACTATGGAATAGGGACACTGCTGGTATTTCTAAATCCTGAAAACAAGAGGAAAAAAAAAATCCACAGGGATTATGTTAGAGAGGAGAAACATAGACAGAGAATAGGGAATAGAAATGTGCTCACTCATATAAAAAAAATCATAGACTTGATTTATTGTCAGGTGAAACAACATTTACCTCTAAGAATGCAGGCTAAATTTGCAGTGGGATTGTTGAATTTTCCAGGCGGGGTGGGCTAATAGGTAACTACAGAATTGTAGCTCAGCCTGAAACTCCTGTCTGGCCTTATCATAAAGCTTGTAGTTTATTAGCAGAGAGGGGCCTCCAAATCAGAGAGCCCCTGCAGAGTTGGGCTGCACTGTCACCGATCCACCCGAAGAGGCAAATGTTTTGGGAACAATTTGTGGAGGAAAGAAGAAATGCAAAAATAAGAAATAGGTGCTGTCCAAGAGCCAAAAAGGAAAAAAAAAAAAATAAGAATAAAGGAAATTAAAATGGAAGCTTAGAAGTTTTATGAGCAAAGGTTTGTGCAGGATGTGGAAGAACGGTCTTCTTTTCCTGCATTAAACCTGAGGTATTGCCCGTGAAGATACTGTTCCTGTGTTGTTCCAACTCTAGAACCCAGGCCTGCAGGAGGGGGCAGGGAAGCCACGTCTAAATTAAGATTCCAGTTCTTCCATAAAAAGCTGCCATCATTTTCCCTGCTGTCACAGGACCTTTGCCCAGAGCAGCTCCAGGCAATAAACAGGAGGGAGCATGGCCTTTTCTGACATCTTTCTGGGCCGGAGGGGGAGAAGTGCAAAAAGAAAAGAAACTGACTAGCCTTGCCTCTGGGGTCAAGCAGAGGGAGTGGGTATCTTGCTCCTTGGAAAGGGTGTGTGGAGTTCATTCGGGGCTAAGAACAATTGCTAATCTAGGCTTCCCCCTTTTTGATTCTCCTTAGCGTGGAATTACTCATGGATCAAATGATGGACGGCATCTGGTGGCTGCTTGAGTTATTGCAAATGCCTCCATTCCCACTTTCATTGCCTTCCTGAGGGTGGCTGTTGCGGTCTCCAGCTCAGATTTCTCATCACGGAGAAATGGGCTCCCCTGTCTTCCTTCCCCACTTGCATCTCATTGCAGCCATTTCCAGCTGTGTACACAGAATCGCCAGGGTGGTGGCGAGTAGTAACTAATTAATGGAAATGGATAAGAAGGTCTGCAATAAGAGCAGGGGCTTGATCTGTGAGAATAATCAGATGTTACCTTCAAAGAAAGAAAAAATGCTGGAGTGGTGCCCTTTCATGTATGATTGCTTTCATTAGCCAGGCAGCCAATCTGGAAGATGGCAGCTAACACCTTCAATGTTCAAAAGGTCATCCTTTTTCAACATTTCAGAACAAACGAAGAGCTAGAAGGATGAGGGACTACCTATTTGGTAAGGCTTTAGACCGAGATTAGCCATTGGCTACTGTGTTTCCTGGATGATAGAAGTTGAGTTTATTCTGGCCCCTGCCTCCGCAGTCCCGATATGGACTTAAGATTCAAAGCACTCCTAGATGAGGAGCCTCAGAACTCTTGAAGCAAGTGTGAGAAAGATATAATTCAGAGACTGGGAATGTCTTGAAATTGAGAGGTCTCGACTGAGAAGCTGAAAGCAGACTCTGTGCCCTTTGACTTCTAGTGCAGTATCATCTGGCCAGCAGGTGACTGTCATGGCTGCTCTGAGCTAAGATGTTCCTGGTTCTTTGGGGGAACAGAAACGGGGTACCTGGACAAACCTGGAAGAAACCTATGACAGCCACCTCAGCAGCAGCAATGAATTCCACGGTCGCTGGGACATCTGTGAGTGACACAGTTTTCTGGGAAGCAGCAGAACCATCTAGAGAGTGAGAGAGAGAGAAAGAAGGAGAAAATGTTGGGGTATCAAGTGGAGGGGAGGAATTCTAAATGCTGAGGGCCTCTCTACTTTTTCTCTATATACTATGGCCAAAGAGATCACGGTCTCTAGGGGCACTGTCATCATCCCAAGGCCTTATTATTTTACTAACATATGGAGGGTGACTCCACCTTATGGTTTCACTCTGAAGGACGACGCTAGACTTCTCTTTTCTCCACTGGGCAACTCAGGTCTTTATCCATTTTCCATTTCCTGAAAATGTTCTCTCTTTGGAGGAAAAGTACTTAGAGCATTCCCATGTTCCCTTCCCTTCCCCTAACAACAATGGTCACCCAAGTGCTTTTTTCTTTTACCTGATGATTCCTGAACTTCTGCAGCAACTTCTGGGGACAGTCGCCATGTGAAAAGAAATAATAGAAACAGGAGTCTGGATTGGTCAGCTTCCATTGTTCTTTTCCTGCTCCTTCTCCAAGCCCTGGACTTTGTGTTTTGGGAGACCGAGTCAGGGCAGCCCGCTCCTGGTAAATGGCTGTGGTGTTGTTAGTGTTCTGGGAACTGGGCAGCTGGCTCTATGGGAACCTTCAACTTCTGAGATAAGAGACCACATTCCATGACAGGATCTCAGAACATAACCAACCAGAAGAAAGTGGAGGCTGTTCATTTGGATTAAAAAAAAAAAAAAAAAAGGAAATATTCTTTGCAGGTATTGATCTAAGCACTAGGGATGCAAAAGGTAAGTATGATCTGATCCAGCCTTCCCCAGCTTGGATTGTTAGTGTGAGATGGACAAATAGGTCATTTAAATATAAAACGGGACGTGATAAAAAATTGAGACACTCATAGGGTACTATGAGAATACAGACTTAAGGACATTTAGGACAGTGGTAGGGTTCAGTGAAGGTTTTCTTCCTGCAGCAGATGCCTAAGCAGAATCCTCTGTAAATAGGATGTCATCAGGTAACAAAGGTGGAAAGGGAGTTTCATACAAAGAGCAAAACACGGAGATGCAAATGTAATGTGTGAGAGAATTATTAGTAATTGAAATTAGGCCAGATTGTAAGGGGCATTATACAATAAGTGTAGGATCTTATTCTCTAGGTGATGGGATTACATTGAAAAATCATAAGCACGTAAGAGGCAGTGTCTGATTTGGCCCACAGGTGCCCTCAGAAATCCAAGACGGGGGGCGCCTGGGTGGCTCAGTCGTTAAGCGTCTGCCTTCGGCTCAGGTCAGGGTCTCAGGGTCCTGGGATCGAGCCCCGCATCGGGCTCCCTGCTCTGCGGAAAGCCTGCTTCTCCCTCTCCCACTCCCCCTGCTTGTGTTCCCTCTCTCGCTGTGTCTCTCTCTGTCAAATAAATAAATAAAATCTTTAAAAAAAAAAAAAAAAAAGAAATCCAAGACGGGATTCCCATAGGCAGTGAAATATAGAGGTCTCCAGCTCAGGAGAAAATTCCATGTGGTACTACTATAAAGTAAAATAACTCAAGATTTCTAATACTCATATTCTGAATATCCGTTGCTCATTGCCCTGGAACAGGGAGACCAAACTCTTCCTGGTGATGTAAATACCTGTTCTACTGTGTCCAGCCCACATGCCCTCTGAGGAAACTAACAAATGTAAACAATTTAGTTATCATATTTGTGTGAAGGAAGAAAGCAGGGAAATGAGGGTCTCAGTCGGATCATTTAATTGTTTTATTTACTCTCTTGTGCTGTTTACAGTCTCCCAGAAAAGAAGAACCTCAACTGGTAGGGAATGTGATTAGGGACCTTCACTGAGCCAGCAGCAACCACAGAAGAACCCAGGGATGGGAATGAGCTACTGGAACCCAAGGCAAAAGGACTGTTAGTGGTGGTTTGCCAATTCCCTGGCCTCTAGTTGCTCAAATGGGAAACATAGAAGGAAACATTAAATGACTGGGTATTGAAATGAAGAATTTTGAAGTTCTGGCCATGATGGGGGACCAGAAGAAATGGGCTGGATTAAAGCCTGGGTTTTAAGCATGTCGTGCTTAGGGAACACTTTGAGAGACATTGTGGGATAAGATGTGTGGATAACAGAATGTGGGGAGCATTGGGGAAGGGATCCAGCTGTGAACATGGAGGAGAGACAAGGTGGTGAACATGACTGAGAGGGTACTTCTGGGTGGCAAGGTAGGGAAAGGGATGGGCAGATGCACTCATTCTGTCCACTCCTTCTTAATGGACAGGTTCCACTCCCAGGTAAGGTGGTCGTGCTTGTCATCGTCAGTGAAGAAGGACTTGTTGTGGTAAGTGCCTCGGGCCAGCATGCCCTTGGGAGCCTCCTCAGTTGGAGTCAGGAACTCATACTCCTCTGGCCGAGGCCCATAGCTGCCAACCATAAACGTTGCTTTGTCCACTAGGAAGAACGACAAGGTCATTAGGGTAAGCATCTGACAGAGGAAAAGCAAAGACAGAAAACTGGAAAATTTGGAGCACAGCCTACAGTGACCAAAACCAAGAGCCATAGTTTCCAAGCCTGGGTAAACATCAGATTTACCTAGGCATCTTTTTTTTTTTTTTTAACCTTTAAAATATATATATTTTTAATTGGAGTGCCTTTTAATAATACAGTTTCACTATCAGAGACTATGGATCAGTAATCTGCTATGGGCAGTGTCAAGAATCAGTGTTTTTATTTTATTTTATTATTTATTTATTTAAGATTTTTATTTATTTATTTGAAAGAGTGTGAGCAAGAAAGACCGCAAGCAGGGGGAGGGTCAGAGGGAGAGGGAGAAGCAGACTCCTCACTGAGCAGGGAGCCGGATACAGGGGTTTGATTCTAGGACTCCGGGGATCATGACCTGAGCTGAAGGCAGGAGCTTAACCGACTGGGCCACCCAGGCACCCCAAGAATCAATGCTTTTAAAAAACCTCACAGCTGATGCTATCAGGAAAGTTGGGAAATCAGCACCTTAAATCTACGGGGATCAAGACTCTTCTTTTATAGAGATGTAGCAGGTTATACCATTAAAAAAATCCTTCATTAATTGAGACCCGAGTTCTGGTCTTGGCTCTGCAACCACTTACCTCATATGACATTTCTGGGCCTCTGTTTCTTTCTTTATATAATGAACTTCAAGGATTTTCTATCTACAAACTATTATCCTATGAACATATCCATTGTGGGAGGTCAGGTAACAACAGCTGGTGATCAGAATGAACAGAACTCATGGATGGAAGACTTGGATGGAAAGGGAAAACCAATACTTTGGTAAAAAAAAAAAAAAATAAAAGTGAAGAACTGGAACAAATGTTGAAAATAGCCAACCAAAATTATTAATAGGTGAATAACTGGGACATATATTAAGAAAAAGAGGGCATTAGAAAGTATAACTAAAGGTAGGCAGGCAGATAGGCAGGCAATGTGTAGTTAGCTGTTAAGTGTTATGAGTAAGTTTGCAGAAACAGCTACAGACATATCATCGTCCTCTTGCCTAAGGGAGGCAACATAGACTCTAGACCCAAAGGAAAATAGGAAGTTGAACTATTTTTTTTCATGAGACTTGGTCCTGGAAAGACCAGTTAAGATCTTCCAGGTCAACAACCTTCTGTGGGCTCTGAGTAGTTGAATGGTCGTCCAAGTCATGCAAATTTGTCAAAATTTCCCCTCGAATCCTTTGTTTATTAATTTGGGGGAACTGACCTGTGCCTTACTGTTTCCCACCCCTGGAAGAAGAGAGCCCCCGAGGCAAAAGGGAACTGTACAAGCATTTCCATCACCTTTCCAATTTTCATTTCTCTCTGCCCATAATAATGGAAGGAAACTGAAGGCAGTTCCCCAAGGCACATACAGTTTAGGTACAACTTGTCAAGAGCAACGGCAGCTCAAATAGTGTTGTATTATGTCTCAATCATAGCTTTTCCCAATTCTAGAAAGAATTCCATTTCTTTGTTTTAAAAATTAAGTGGGGGCTTCTTCCCCATCCCCACTCCACACCTGCCCACACACTACTTACAACTCCCATTCCCAAAAAAACCACACTTGCCGCTGGATAGAACCTTCCAGTCTTGGATTTCTCTGACACTTAAGTTTATACCTCTGAAGTGCTTTTTTTTTTTTCACTCTTGAGAGTATTTTAATAGACTCCGTTTTTATTCAAACTTATCTTTTTTATTTTTTAAAGATTTTATTTATTTATTTGACACAGAGAGAGAAAGAGACAGCTAGGGAGGGAACACAAGCAGGGGGAGTGTGAGAGGGAGAAGCAGGCTCCTGGCCGAGCAGGGAGCCCGATGCAGGGCTCAATCCCAGGACCCTGGGATCATGACCCAAGCCGAAGGCAGACGCTTAATGACTGAGCCACCCAGGTGCCCCATATTCAAACTTATCTTGGTTACTCTTCCCCTTTGTGAATAATAAACTTAAATCACAGAAGCCAAATGCTGAAGGTTAGTCGTTGACCTAGCCTAAACTAGATCTCTGAATGTAGGCCTTGCCATTAATGTCTAGGTCAGAGGTGTATGTGTGCTCTTTCCTAGGGAGAGTGTCCACAGCTTTTTGTCAGATTCTTAAATGAGTCTATGACTAAAATTGTTGATAAGCAGAAGTTCAAGTATCAGTGGGGAGCAGAGTTTGGGACAGTGTGAAGTGTGGGTCCCTTACCTTTCACCCCAGTCCGGTAGGTATGCTGAACGTATTTCAGGCCCGACACAATATCCCTGTTCACCTGTAGGTGGGAAGGATCCAAGCAATTCAGATTAAAAGCAGTCTTTCATTTTCCCTTATCTTTCATGCTTATCCTACCTAGCTGAGTCTTCTTTGAGTTCTTCTTTGAGGATGAAAGAAGGTTAAGATTTAGTTCAGAATAAGTATTATCATTTAGTGTGGGTGGCGAGACAGAGATTAGAAAGAGGAGATCACAAGATTCAACATTGCCAACCTGGTTTTAATCAACGAATACTGTGCTGTTTGGTGGGAGGGGTGCTACTTAAGTAAAACATTGTCTCAATGTTCTTCATTACATTTCTCCTTCCTCTAAAGGTCCAAGGAATGGTCTTGAGCTCCCCCTGCCTGAAACTATTGGCCAGAAGACAGTCCTTGTCTTAGGAAAGGCTACAAAGGTACCAATGGAAATTGTTATGTGAGGACCTGAAAATCCTAACCTCAGAAATGATCCACCTAGCATGAAAAACAAACAACAAGGAGAAGAGCTGTCATGGAAAATCAATCAGGTCTAGAAGAGGGTTGTGCCCGTAATGTCGCTGAGATTGGAGTCTAAAGATGAGGAGTTTCTGCCCCACAGAAACATCCTCCCTGCATAAAAATAATGGGCGAAATCCACTTGTGTCTGGCAAGCACTGTGGCTGTCTCTTCTTCTCAGATGTTGTCTGAGATGTCACCACTTCCCCAAGCCTTTCAAAGAAAGGTCACTAAAGCGGGATGAAAATATACACAGCCCAAGCACTTTGTTTTTCCATGATTCATTTTGCCTAGGCCTGACCTGGGTTGTCCATTAGTTTTATACAGGGCTCGTGTTTATACAAACAAAGCGAACGTTGCATCAGTAGTTGGACAGCCTGCTGAATTGTTCGCCAAGATGAAGAATGAAAGCATCTTCACGTAATTTCGCCCCATGGTAATTATGGCTGCCTTTTTGTTTTGGACAGAGTGATTAAACCCATTTATCAGTGCGACATCCTGCTGCGTGGGCGACGAGGAGTCACAGCTGTGAACACCACCAGCTTAGGTTTTAGACTGTCACTCAGTAACATCTATGGTATGGATCTATCAAAAGCAGACAGAATGAAAACAGCCTCATTGAAGAAATTGTGCTAAAATGACACCCGAACTTTCTGATTACTCTGCCAGATGTGGCTCATGCAAGTAGAAAAAAGTGAATGCCTTTTTCTGGAAGTCTCCAAGCTCGTCCTTTGGGCCTCGTGGGAGATGTGGTCTGGTGGCAAAAAGTCTGAAAAACGGGAATGGTGAGTGCTGCTCAGCAATAAGGACTTCAAATCAGAGTCCCTTGTTTTTTCTACTGCTCCATAGAGGGTTCATTTTATTTATTTATTTTTTTTTTAGAGAAGGGGGAGGGGCCGAGGGAGAGGGAGAGAAGCTTAAGCATGCTCCATGCCCAGCCTGGGGCCCAACGTGGGGCTCGACCTCAGGACCCTGAGATCCTGACCTGAGCTGAAATCAAGAGTGGGATGCTTAACCAACTGAGCCACCCGGTGCCCTGAGGGTTCATTTAATATAAATATGTTTGAGATGGGTAAGAGAAAAATATGAATATTCATCATATTCTCTTCCTCCATCTGCATGCTTCTCCCCATCACTCCCCCTCACCCCAGGAGGAAAAAACCTGGGTGACATGCGAGCTGTGAAAGTCAAAGATACTACATTTCCTTGGGAGGCAGAAGGAAAAGGCGAAGAAACTAAAAGAACCATCCCAAACCAGGTTTTGGAGAGAGCCATGACACTCTCTCCAAAAGCGGGGGGGGGAGGTGTTGGAGAAAGAGAAGAACACGGAGTGCAATTAAGAGAGAGATAACACAAGAGGATTTTAGGATCTGTTGCTGGTGTTATAAATGCAAACTTTCTTGGGTATTTTTCAACAGATGTCAGTAAAGATTTAAATTGCTTCTCAGTTATTTACAGTTTTGAGCTGGTGCTTCTTCTGATGGTAGCTCCATGCTGGGACAGGTTGGTTAAACTTTGTGTGGGTTATATAGAGAGAGTGGTTTTTCTCTTATTTGAGAAAATGCTAAGTCTCTGCAGCAGATGGGACTTGAAAACCCCTTTCTGTGCCCCCGTCCTCCAGCACCCTAACGTGTAACACTGACCGCTTGCTACATTCTCTTTGGCCTTCCCACCCATAGCTGAAGCCCATGCCCCAGACCTTTCCTTCTGATCTTATTCCCATCAATATTTACCTGTCCTGTTTCATTTGGTTTCAACCGGCTTACTAAATTGATAAATCAAGGTAGTAGTTTTAATGATTAAAAATTAAGCCAGTGTGTAACCCATTCTAAGCATATTGGGATACAATGCCTTGGATATAATTCTAGGCATATTTGGATGTGATATCAAACTCTCAGGTGCTTCAATAATAAATAATACTATAGGAAATAAGCAAGTGAGCCATAGCTCAGTGCGTATTATAGAGTAGGCATCAACAACTATTTTCAGAATGAAATTATTTTGAGGCATATTTATATGTGGAACACAGGGATTGTTCCTAGACCCTGAATTCATCCTGCACCGGGGCATAAGAAGAGCTCAGTGTGCAAACACAGAGGGCAGATGGGGTCTTCCTTGGTGGCCCTGAAGGGCCCTGCCCTGCAGGATATGGCTGAGAAGGGCAACCAAAGCAAATATAAGCAATTAAGAGCAAACAGTACATTTCTGACTTATTTGGTTTCAGCCAAGATTATTTTTCTTTTTGCTTTTGGCCGATCATTGGTGTATGTGTCTATTCATTATATGTCAATTTATCTCCTGTTTAGTTTTGCTCTTTCATATTTGCTTGCTCCACAACTGTAATTGTAATTTCCAGTTATTTACCAAGGTCCACACTCCCTGGATTTATATAATCATTGAGCAATTAGAACTGAGGCTCTCTCTGTTCCATTTTTTACTATTAATTGATTCATTCATGTATCGATTTCTCAATATATATTCACTAAATATCATTTACAAAGTTTTGTGTAAAATGTTGGAAAGAAGAGATATATAATCTCTCCCTTTCTCAGGGTGCTTGGACTGGACAGGGAAGAAATGGCAAAACTGGTCCAATATAAAGCAGGGTGTGCTTCATGGCTGGGAGCATTCGGAGTTCACAGAGAGAGGGGTCCTGTTGGTTAAGTGATCGACGGAGAGTTCAGGGAAAGGGTCCTGGTAGGGAAAAGGCGGGAAGCAGGGGTGGGCCTCAACAGGTAGAGCTCAGAGTTGGGGAGAGACAGTCCAGATCCAGGGGGAAAAAAAAAGAACCAAAAAACTATGACAACATGGTAATGCAAGATGATTTTTTTCTTTCTCTGATTATAGGAAGAATGTAGACTTTATGAAAACATACAGGGCAAGATACTTACTTTGAAGTGAATTTTGACTCTGTATTCAACACCTTCCTTTAGCACAAAAGTTTCTTTTTTGAGGGCTTCAAGATCCCCTGTAGAAGTGGATTTAGAGAGAGTTTATTCTCCTCAGAAGGAGAAATACAAGGAGATGAATGGAGTTTAAACTCCAGAGCTGTTTGCTGGGCCCGTCAGAATAACATGGTCCACATGGCCTTCAGTTCGAAGAATATTTGATCACACACACACACACACACACACACACACACACACACACACTTGAAATGCCTGAAATCTTACAGCTAGATATGAGAATAATGTGATAGTGCTTTCTCCCCCAAATTTGATGACATCCCTAAAATATACAAGGTATTATCAGCAATGAACTATGTATGACAATGCCTTTTTTTTTTTTTTAAGTAGGCTCCATGCCCAAAGTGGGGCTTGAACTCATGACCTCATGATCGAGGGATGCATGCTCTACCACTGAGCCAACCAGCTGCCCCGACAATGTCTTTTCTAATTGTTAATAATAAAAACAAGTTTAATTAGCCATCCTAGAGGAAAATCTGAATTATCTTTCTATTTTCTCTACTGAAAATGATATTACATAAGTGGCCAAACAAAAAGATGATTAAAGAATGTGTCCTTACCCCTCAAATAAATTAATAAGAAAAATATTATGTAAGAGCACCAGCTATTTGTTTTTGTAGATTTGGTGATGTTTGTGACATTTTCTAGCTTTAAAAAATTTACTTGTTTTGGCTCCCTTTTATCATTCTAGATATATATTCACATATTCACTTTTGTACTTACTTTTGCATTTGCATTTGTAATCTCATATTAGTTTTCTTAAGGAAAGTCACTTAAGTGATAAAAGCTTGGGGCCCCATAAAACCAGGATCTGACTCTAATTCCTGTACTCTGGTTAAAGAGGTAATCGCTCTCTGTTCTTTTCCCAGTGTGGTCCTGTATCATTTGACATTCAGGGGTAAATGTATGTGTATGTATGTCTATGTGTGTATGTGTGTGTTTTGTATATCATATCATATATGGGCATGTGCTTCATATCATATATATATGTATGCAAGTATATGTATATACATGCACACACTATGTGTATGTAGTATGTATATAATATACTTATATTTTGTATATATACTATATATTATGTGTATTATATACCTATATTACTTGTATATAATACATATACTATATATTTTGTATATAACTATATGTGTATTATATGTGTATATAATGTATAGATATGTATATATACACACTACATGCATATAGTATGTACGTATATTATACATATATAATATATACTATATATTTTGTATACATACTAAATATATAGTGTGTGTGTGTGTACTGGGATTCACCTCAGTAGCTTCTTGAAAACCAAATTTGGGCATTCCGATGCTGCGAAAGTGAAAGAGACTGAGTTTTCCCTGCGATGTGGTCAGGCCCTTAGATTTCCTTAGTGCTAATTCAGACCTCATCTCACAAACTGACGGTCGTACCGGCTAGCATTACACAATTTCACACAGGAAGAGGCCTGAGTCCTGGTGAGAAAAAGAAAGAGAGAAAGGGAGAGAGAGATTCTCCTAGAGAGGTGCTAGAATGTGGAGGTAGGTGAATTTGTGTCTGCTGTAATGGTTTCAGTTGAAGGGGAAGTGTGTCTTCTCAGCCTCGGATTTCCTCCTTCAGACAAATAAGGCCATATAAGGTAAAGAGTGGATATGTACTGTGAGAGAGGAATCACCTAGCTGCTGAGCCTACTGTTCTGGAGTCAAGCTTTGCTCTGTCTCACGAGTCCACCTTTTGAATCTGGGAATAATTTTTTTCCCTGAAGATCTGCCTCGGATGCCCCCAGCCTCCCGGCTCCGTGGCCCTTCCCTCATTCCTCTCAGATGCACATTTCTCCCATAATACCCACCTTCTCAGCCTCTCTCTATCTCCTCAAGATTTAAGTGTCAGGAAAGGACTTGGCCATTGTCACAATAAGAGGAAAGGAAATAACATCTTAATTTGTACGTCTCTAGTGGGGGAAGTCGCTTATACAAGAATCAAGAGCTTTAAGCTAAAATAGTACGTATTTAACAGTGGCATTCCCAGCACTAATTAAAAGATTTTAGATGGCTTCTTGCCTTCACGGAAGTTCTCTAGTTGATATACGGTCAATATTCTCTGATGTTTAGATTGTATAAAGATTACATGTTAGAAGCATTCAGCTTGCTTTGTAATATTTCCATCATCAGTCTTTTTATTTTTTAAAAGATTTTATTTATTTGAGAGAGAGAGAGCATGAAAGGAGGTAGGGTCAGAGGGAGAAGCAGGCTCCCCGCTGAGCAGGGAGCCCGATGCGGGACTCAATCCTGGGGCTCCAGGATCATGACCTGAGCCGAAAGCAGTCGCTTAACCAATTGAGCCACCCACGTGCCCCCATCATGTCTTTTCACATGAATAGTAATTCCCTTGCTGCTGTGTGAAGATAAAAATCTGAAGTAAATATGACGATACAAGTAAATAGATCCAATACTTAGGACTGCACCGTCTTCAATTAAACAGAGACAGAGATTGGGCTTTTCACTGAGCGACTGTGTATCCTGAGAGCAACGATTTGTGAACTGGTCCCAGCATACACGTGTCTGGGATTCACCTTACTGGCGCTTCCTTTTGCTGGGAGAGGGGACAGAGACTAAGTTTTCCCCGTGATATCACTAGGTCCCTTGGGACAGATGTGTCCACTTACCAGTGAGGTCCATGGTGATTGGTCCTGGGGCACTCTCACACACCAGGGTAAGCCGGGTGACCGTGACATTGGGGGCTGTCGGGTCTGCAGGATTCAAAAGAGAACGTAAGCCTAGGGCAGAGACACGTGTGTGCAGTGTGTGTACATTTCAAGTCAGAGAGAGGGAACATAAGAAGAGTGGCAATAGAAAGGCAAGTGGCAGGTTCCTCATGTTGGGCTCAGTGGCCTTATAAATTAGAGCAGTGCTATTTCTGCTTCAGGCACTTGGAGGTCCACCTTAGTTGTCAACAGCAAACATTTCCTGGGTGGCTGTGGGCAAGTTCCTCTGCTAGATGGGCACTGTCCCTGTCTACCTTATTCTGCCGTTGTGTCTGTGGAAGAGATGGAGTATTAGGTAAGGAAGGAGTGAGAAAGAGAAAGAGGAGAAGGAGAGAAAATGTGAGAGATGGAGAGAATACAGTTCTAAGTGGTAGTCAGGGGTTCTTTCTAATTCCTCCGCATGTGTACTTTTTGCCTATTTCAATGCTGACTTGCACTTTATCTCCAAAGAAGACTTCATCCTACAGTCCTTAACTTTAGGCAGCACATGTAGACTGTGCCTCCCTCGCTTAGCTCTGACAACACGTGGTCTCTTTCTTCTGCACCTGCCCCCCATCCCGCTCCACACGCACACCTGCCACCACAGGGCCATCCCCCAGGAGTGTTTTCTTGTACTTGATCAGACTTTCGTCATCTTTGTCCATCTCCTGTAGCTCTTTCAGGGACTTCTGGGGTGGAGGCTTGTAATTGAGCTTGCTGTCCAGCTCATCGACATCCTCTTCCAGGTGTGTTTCTGGGTCCTTTTCAGTCATTTTGATCTATTCCAGAGAGAGGGAGAGAGAATGATAGTCCATTAGCCAAAAGTCAATGGATATGAACAAGTTTGCGGGGCTGCTGGTAACACCATCCTTGCCCTCATGGACTTCTGTAATCATCAGTGATTTTCCAGGATATTTTTTCCTAATCTCATCTCATTATTTTTTTTATGCAATAAGCAGAGAATGCCTTTGGTCTTTTCTCTGACCTTCTTGAATTTCTCTGTACCGTGGCAAATGTCCCCTATTCACCGAATAAAGCTGACCAGAGAGAAATAGCTGATTTGTGAATAATGTCCAAGTGAAACAACATAACACAAGCAGTCCCAAATAATGAGCAGATAGCCCCAGTTCAAACAATTATAGGAATAACTGCAGTCCTCTTAATCCAGCCACTCCTCTAGTGTCCAAGCTCTTAGCATTGTACAATCCCAGTTGTGATGGTTTCAAAACACAGGGGGTCAAAGAAACGGTTGGCTTCTTCCCATTAATTGAATCTTTCCCTGAAATCCTGCGATACCTCAAAGGTAAGTCGTGCAACGTTGTAACACCTGCCTGAGGTGTCTGAATGGTTCCCATCCAGCACTGCTAATAACTCCCTGAGGGCAGCAAGTACCAGGTTCTGTGCTTCTCTTGAATCTCCCATGATAATGGAATAGTTTAAGCATTTTATAAACCCCCCTGGTTTGACTTATTTGGCTCTGTATCTAAAGATCTTTTGAAATGGCATAAAATAACAAAAGACTCTTTAAATTCCTCCAGAAAAAATGGGAAGGATTAGCATGTCTTTATTTTACCTTTACCTTCCATTGATCTCCCTTTTCTGGATCCCCTTCCCTTTTAGTGTCTTCCTCCTCTTGCCAGATGACTAGTGATGTTATTCTCTAAGGCCTCACCTCGGCATACCCGGGAGTCTGTCTTCTTCCCTCATCATCTACATTTACTTGTTATGTGTTAAAATATGGAGGGGAGATTCTAATAAAATGATTCGCACTTAATTGTTAGTGACTGAATAATAGATTGAAAAAATTATTCGTTTTAAGCCGTGTATAGTCAGAGATTTTCAGAGCAGAAAGGAGCCCTAGAGGTGAGATATTCCAACCTGTCATGTAATCATTGAGAAAATTGAAACTCAACGGTTAAGAGAAATGCCCAAATTTCCATAGCTGGATGAACTTCAGTGTCCTTTAATAAATAGGAAGAAGTCTCTACTGGAAGAATTTCGGCCCGTGGCTGGCAGCAATGGAGCTATTTGGGGAAATATGGGAGGTATTTGGGCAAGCAGATAATTTCCTGATTTCCTGCAGTCCTCCCTTGAGAGTGTCCTCCCTGCCTGTGGTTAAAGACTACATTGTTCCTAGGTGGTACAGCTCTAGACAATATCTAGCACATCTCATCCTGAGTGAGTCTGCAAACCTCTGTCAAGTTCCCCAGGGGGTGAAGCTATCTCTGGCCAAAATCAGCTGTGGTTTTGAGTTTCAATGTCTCCCTCCCTGGCATCAGAAAGTAAGATAATTTGGAAGGGAAGCCAAACAAAAAC
Source organism: Halichoerus grypus (assembly GCF_964656455.1). Classification (NCBI taxonomy): domain Eukaryota; kingdom Metazoa; phylum Chordata; class Mammalia; order Carnivora; family Phocidae; genus Halichoerus; species Halichoerus grypus. The sequence goes on from NC_135717.1 coordinate 89,499,136, forward strand.
AACTTTAACAGAAAAAGAAGGAAAAAACAGAGAATAACAAGAAATGATATCCCTTGGCTCATCGATCCTCTTCTAACAAAATAAGAAGCCAAACACCATGAGCTTGATCAAGTCTGCAAACACCATTGCAATGCCCAGGTCCACTTCCTGTGCAGGAAGGAAGCATGCAGGCTTGTTCCTATGGCAACTCTTTCCTCAGCTGAAGACTCAGCACCACTCATAGCTGAGCCTCTCGAGACAGCATAATAAATACGGTGACCAGCTCAACTCATATTCCAAATAACACTCAGGGAAAGTGAATGAACTGGTTGGAAAAATAATGAAGGATGCAGTGGTTGGAGATTGTAGGTTGTGGGTAGCTTGAGGACAATCATTAAGGGGCAGATGAAGAGCAACCCAGATGAGATTAATCAGAAGAGAGAGGTTCTCCTCTGGTGACACCCAGGAACCGGTGTGCCTGGGTGACTTGGTCAGTTAAGTGTCTGATTCTTGGTTTTGGCTCAGGTCATGATCTCAGGGTCCTGGGATCGAGCCCTGCATCCAGCTCCACACTCAGTGCAGAGTCTTCATGTCCTTGTCTTTCTCCCTCTTCTGTTCCTCCTCCCACTCTCTCTCTCTCAAATAAATAAATAAAATCTTAAAAAAACCAAAAACCATACATCAGGAAGCCTATCTACAGATAAGGATGTCTTGGCCCTCTTGGACAGGACTCTCTGGAATATATCGCTTGGTTCTAACAAGTCATCTGCTTGAAGTCTGACCATCAGAAGATAACACCACACCTACCCACTACCTAGCTCAAGGTGATTTCCATACCTGCAGGGAATTGTTATTCTGCACCCTGAGATCTCAATTTTGAAAGGAGAATGAGAGAAAGAGAGAGAGAAAGGGAGAGAAAAAGACAAAGACATGATCTAGGACAGGATTCAATAACATCTGTGTGATCATTGGCAAGTCAATTTCTCAGTCATCTAGATCTTGATATTCTTATTAATAAATCTGAGACTAATCAGCTGTCACGCCCTGAGCAAATGGTTCACCCACTGTGGATCTTATTCTCCTTCTCTTGAGGTTTGGAGGGTTGGAGCAGACCACCTCTAGGTGCTTTCCCTTTCTAAGTTCTCCATCTGTAGATTTGTCTTGCCCTGAGGTCGTGCGTCAGCTGAGTTGCAGGCATTCGGTTACCTTGTTTCACTTGTGTACAGAAGAGACGTATCCAATCTCTGTTTTATTATCTCAAATTTGTGTGAAGTCCCCAAAGAAACAGCCTTTTTAATTTCACAGTTCATCTCTGGGGAACCTCAGATTCTGCCAAAGCCTCAGCCATCATGGCTTATAGAGTTTGATAATGATTTCCCAAACTCTACGTGTGTACATATTTAACCGCACCTTATTAGTCCTCTCTCTTTATCCCCCCATTTTACAGTGGGATATGCCTGCAAAAGGGAGAACCGGCATTTTATGGAAATTCTACAGACTACCTTCGAGTATCATCTAAAGAACAACTGGCTTTATTATTGATGATGATAATTATAATAGTTACCATACATAATGCTAAATTCTGTTGTGAGGGTTAGCTCATCAGTCCTCACTACAGCCTAGGGGCAGGCATGGTCATCGTTCTCTTCTATAGGTTAGGAAACTGAAGCTCAGACAAGTAGCTTGCCGAGGACGACCTATTGTGTAAGGGGCAGAATTACTGTCTGGGCCAGCTCGTCTGGCTCACAGGCATGATGCTCTGTTGCTCTAGCTGTCTTTAGTAAGAAGTAAAAATGAAATTATAGAACCCATTAGTTATCTTGGAAATCTATCCGGAGGGTGCACAGGCAGCAGGAAATGTGCTGTTTGGCAAAACTCTGCCGGCTTTAGTGAGGCAGGGAAGTGTCACATAAAGAGGGTTTCAGGGCCACTCTGCCCCGTGTCCCCTTCACAAGTCCCTGACCCTTTCTGCGCTCCAGTTTTGTCCTCGGCAAAATGAAATCATTGCCTTAGAAGGACCTCTGAGGCCTCTTCCTAATTCAATGACTCGAACGCTCCTTAACTTAAAGAAGCCTCTGAAACAAGAAAAGAGGAAGTGGAGGTGGGGTTGGGGAAGACCCAGGCCATCTGTGTAGAACATTCTGGCTGGCCTTTTCTCACCTTCCTCTGCAGCTCACCCACTGTTCCACAAAAAGCAGAGTTGTTTCATTTGCTTGGAGGTCATTTTGACGTTGGTTTTTTTACACAGTAAAAGTGAAATGGAGAACGAAGAATTACATGTTTAACAAGGTTAGTGTGCACCCCATCAGGACCCAAAGCACATAGTGGTTTTGTGTGTGTGTGTGTATGTATGCGTGTGCGTGCGTGTGCTTACTGCTCATTATCTTTATCTTCTGCTTCACAGATGCCTCCACAGATGACTTTTCACAGTGAGCCCCTCACACCCTCATGTTTGCTATGCAGCAAAGCAGTGTAAGCTTGGGGTATGCTGAGATAGAAACTTAATTCTCTCAGGCTCAATTAAAACGCCATGTTAAATTAGAACGGTCACTCATGGTGTGACTGCCATAGCACAAATTGGTGGTTTTGCTTGCAAATCCAGTGCATTGTCCAAGATACTGAAGGTGAAATACACTTAAGAATTTGCACCAATCTCAGGATAGAGCCCCCTTGTCTGGTTCATTGATGCAGTTCCAAAGCAGCGGGGGGCAAGGAAAGGTGAAACTCTTGAGTTCAGATGAAACAGATCACCTGGTTAATTCAAAGAAAGGTGATCTTTAAGGCCTACTAGGACCTGGACTTTGAGTCCGGTGGGCCAGAGATTCAAAATGTGGTTCTGCGTTGCCTTATTGTAGGACCTAACTAAGCAAATGATCAGCCTCGCTCATCCCCAGATTTTCCACCAGTAGCGTGGAAATAATGCTCTTTCTTTATGGGGTTGAAGAGTTGGCAAAAACACATGAAAAGCTCTCAGACGATCCTGGCCGATAGTAGGTGTTCAATAAACTACCCGTTCTCTTCCTCCGAACCCTGCCCTGCGGGGCTGTCTGTCATGAGGCACAGCCTCTGTGAAGTGAGGTAGCTGGCTGCTGGGGCACCAAACGCTTTCCCTCGTCTCTGCGGTGTTGACAATGGCCACTCCTTCCATCTTAAAAATAGATTTTGTTTCTTTGAGGAGTACGGAAGACACAAGAAGTTCTGGGAATTGCGAGAACTGTTTATTAACTGAATCAAGCTTAAAATGGGAATGTCACTATTATATTTCTTTAAAAAGCTTCCTCACGAACAATTTAATTTTAGATTCTATTTATTGCTCCCTTTCCTCATTGAAGCCGAGTTCACTCTGCGAATGATGAGAAATGACAAAAGACAACAGGCACAACCAGTGGAGAGAATTCCCTTTGGCTCTGGAGCAAAATACTGTGGAGACTGAACTCATGTTCCAAAGTTGCCAGATCATGCCTTTAGATGCACAGGTCATGAATATGAGATAGAAGAGGTGGAGATGACAGAGGGACAGAGAAATATGGAAGCGCCAGAAGTAGGGGGATTTCCATCAGAGAAGCTGATGCAAGCATTAGCTTTCTCTGTCACCCTGTCATATCCTCTCCCTGCTGACCAGGATACGTGGAGAGTTGGGTCATCCCTGAAGGACGGCCGACATGTCAGAGCCAGTGAAGGATTTGGGTCTGCTTTGCTGCCTGCCTGGTGACTGGGCTTATTTGGGGAATCCGAGTTGATCCCTCGGGACACCAGAAGCTGTCTTGGCTCTGGAGTCCTCTGTGGTTTCTCAGGCTTCCTTAGCAACATGGAGGGATTAGTGTCTCCTGGGCTCCTCAGGGCAGCTCTCCACCATCTTAGCTCTGTGAAGAACATCTGAAATTGCAAAGCTGGATGAGGAGAACCAACTCAGTGCCTGAGAGGACAGTGTCTTGTTAGATACAATAAATACTAAAATCAGTCCAGAGAAGGATACAGATGCCCAGAAGCAGAATTCTTTAACACTTGCCTGGGTGAGAGAAACCATACATTCTTTCTTCCCTGTGTAGTCACAGTATATTCTTCTAACCCAGATTCCTGTGCAAAAGGAGAGAGAACTCGGCGGGGCCATTCATCTCTGCTGAGTGGCTGCCCTGTGAAGTTACCACGCTCGGTATTTCCACAGGTATTTATTTTAAATAATCCTCGACGAAAACTGCATCAAGGAAGTCATTATTAAGCAAAACACTAGACTGCCATAACTCGATACAGTCACAGAAGTTTTAAATTCAGCACGAAGAGAAGCAAAGACACGATCTGAGAATATCAGCCCCTTTAAGAAAGATCAGGTGCCTCCGTACCAGCTCTGGCTCTGGACACCAGAGTGTGACACGGCCCAGAGCGATTTGGGAAGTGCTCACAGAAGTGATAAACATTGAAGTTGCAGGAACAACATGAGAGCCGTCCCTGGGTATGCCAGTGTGGACTTTCATCCAGGGCCTCGGACAGCATAACACTGCCTACGAATAAGGACACCCAGATTGTGGGATTAGAGAAAATTTCCCCCACGGGACATTTCCTAAAATGTCCTTCTAAGGCATTGTAGCTGCTGGTTCTTTTTTTTTTTTTTTTTTGGTGAGTTTGAAAGTTTCTACCACCAGGCTTCACCTATTGAAGGCACTCAACAGATGTTGGTTCTCTCTCCCTATCGGCTTTGTTTCTAGTCCCTGGGGCTTCTCGCTTCCTGCTAGCAGAAATTTGTACTATATTTTGCTCCCATTAATTGGCCCAGGCCGATCTTCCCGTCACAATGGCTTTGCTGTGCTGAGCTTCCACTAACAACAGAACCTCAATGTTGCTCCCAGCCTACTTCCCTAGGGACAAATTCATGCTCTCCCAAGCAAGGAAGGACTAAATCCCCATCCCTGGAACGTGCCGGTCGGCTTTGGTTCAGCTGTAACACAGTCATTCCACACATGCCGGGTCTGTGCATCCTGAATGGAGAAGGAACTCTTCTCTCAGAACTCTGCACATCTCACACAAGAGTAAGATGATCTTATTACTGTGCTTGCATCATATCTGGATTTGGGAGGGATGTTTTCTTGTACACTTAACAAAACAAAGCAATGGCAAAGATCCGTGATGTCTCCCTGCGGCCAAACCTCCTGGGCAAGCACAGACCTCTCGCTTCCCCTTGCTTAATCATTCCTGCAGGGAGGCGCCAAGATGCTAATCCTGATTTCAGTGGCTCTCCATGTGAAGGGGTAACTATGGGAAGGGCCTCTCAGGGAGAGCAGTCTGCCTTCCTGGACCTTGCATGGAAGAATAGCCAGGGCTTGATCAGACCCAGGCCACAAGTAACCCTAAGTCTAGAGTTTAATAACAGACTAGGTTTATAAAACATGCTGACTGGAGCATCCTCTAAAGGGAAGAATTTCAGATCATGCCTAAAGCACTTCTAAGGGTCGCCAAATTCAGTCCTTGGCATTTTGAAGGCTTGCGAGGCAGGTATCCTAGCGGGGCTAATTGGATTTTTGTAGAACCTATCTCTTAATAAATTATTTGGTGCCTTCCCTGTTTGCTTTTAGTCCTCTCAGATGTAAAGAGCTATTTTTAGCAACAACAGCAATGATCTTTCTGCCCATCTGAATGCAGGAATTTTATATATATATATATTTAAGATTTTTATTTATTTTTCAGAAAAAGAGAGACAGAGAGAGAGAGAGAGCACAAGCAGGGAGATCAGCAGGCAGAGGGAGAAGCAGACTCCCCACTGAGCAAGGAGCCCGATGTGGGGCTCCAACCCAGGGCCCTGAGATCATGACCTGAGCCAAAGGCAGACACTTAACCGACTGAGCCACCCAGGCATTCCTGACTGCAGGAATTTAATAAGTGGTCTTTGCTAGTGGCAGAAATCGATCCCTCTGTGACCGATGAGTAAATAACAATATGTTCTACCACACCTCCCCCTTGATGGTTAAATCCCATAGTACTTGAAGGGAGGTTTTCATTATGCATTTCTCTTATACCACCAGAAAAATTCTTTAGGGGAAAACAGTTTAATGTTTGACAGCTTTGAGTCTTTATCTTTTTTCTTTTCCATCAGTCTCTTTACATCTACTTAAAAACAGGAAACCACATATCTCCACCCCAGCAGCAACCCCTCATCTACTAGCATGTTCCACACCAGTTTGGGTCCACAGGCTTTTTGCTTCTAAACTTGGCTGGATGCCCACCTCTACCTTGTAGGAAACCCCTCTGGGCACTCCCCAGGAGTTACACTCATAGCCCTTTTCCCAGACACTCGGGATCTCATGGGCTGCAGGGCACACCCACCCCTCCCTCCCTGAGCTCTCTCCCCTGAGTCATTGCTAAGATTCCCTGCTCTGACTTCCCCTTCTCTGCAAACGGTTGCTACTGCCTCCTTAGTACTTTCTTATCTGTTTCAAAGATAATCTAAAAAAAAAATAAACTGGAGAGGGTCCTCGCCTAGTTGAGATATCGCCTACATTTCCCTGTGCCCACCTACAGCCTCCCCCCCCCCGCCCCTGGAGGCATTTCAACTTACATTCAGTGGCTCACGGCTCTCTGGGGTGCCTCTGTCTCTCACTCTGACTTCTGAGTACTGGCAGTTAGAACAGGAAGGAAGTTAGTGAGGAAAAAAAAAATGTTTTAAACCTACTAGAAGAGGAAACCCTGGGCTGTCTCAAATCCTGTTCCTTTGCGCTGCATATCTCTTGATCAGTCAACTGAACAGTGTTCTTGTCAATTAATGGCACAGGTGGGAGCATGACTGCCCGTGTGAGTGTGAACATGGATGTGCACGAGTGTTCGTGCAAGGGCCTCGAGGCCATAGCCTTTGAGTGTTATGGATCACTGTGTGGGTGTGTCTAAAAAATCAAGCCCTTGCAGTGCATAAGCTTACTGAGGCAAGGAGCTGAAAACCAGTAGCAATAAATTCGCATCAGCTTTACTTCGTATCACTGACTTCTGCTCCTCTGGGGTCTCTGCCAGCTTTCTTATCCGCCAGATACCTTGAAAGTTTGCTGGCCGCGAATGCAGAGTGCTAAGGAATTATAAATGTTAACTGCATATACTTGGCCCTAAACTTAAAAGATTTGCCCTCAAACGGGTTTTTGGAGTTTTGTTGGTTATAATTTCAAACTGTAGCTTTGCACCACAGCACAATCAAATGTCACTTGTTATAGTTTTCACTGATTGTTTTAATTTAAAAAAAAAGTGAAGCACTGCTTTCGATTAAAGCTAGGAATGAGGATTATAAAATAGCGTGCAACGTCGTTAATTCACAGTCTTGTAACTCAGAGTTTGTGGTAATTTAACAAGTACTAAAGCGGACTTCTTCCCACATTTAAGGAAATGGTTTGTGAAGTAATTTAAATGGGAACAAATGGCAGAGGCCATATTTAAACCCTTTAAAGGAACAAACAGTTTTTAAGCAGTCAAGCCACATTGTTCCATACACTTCCATAGCTGCTGTCGATAAAAAATGCTTATTTATACTAACATTTCAATATTCAGCATTTACATTGTTTCAGTATGTGTAGAGCTGACTACTTAAGCAAATATACTTGGAGAAACTGACATTTGTTTTGCTGTCATTTAAACGTGCTGCATCTTGTTCCCCTTTTTGTAAACTGATGCCTCCAAATACATCTTATCTTTAGTCACTGGAACTGAAGTAGTTGAGATGATGGTTATTTGGTGGGAGAAAAGAGATTAATCGAGGAAAATATCAAAAGGAAAACAGTATATAATTACAATTAGCAAAAGTTCTGAACACCAAATACAGACTTAGTCTGTAAATTTCAAAATGATATAGATAGAAGATAGCCCTTGAAAGCAACTGGCTGTATTATAAATCGAAGCAAATATTAACCCACATGGAAGAGAGTAAATTTTGTAGCTCAGTACTCGCAAGAGGGGACACATTTCTTCTCTCAGTAACATCTGTGGAGCGCCTTTATTTTTCCAGCTACTGTCCTAGGCCCCAGTGAAACAGCAGTAAACAACAGACAAACTCTCTGCTCTCTTGTGGAAATTATGTTCTGGGCGGGGACAGACAATGAAAAAATAACATAGGTAAAAATAAATTACTTAGAACAAGGAGGATTTAAAAATTGGGAATGGTAGATTCAGAGTCCACATGCCACTCCCCATTTCTCATGCTATTAGGGAAAACCTCACTAGTCAAACAGGGCTTTTTTTTTTTTTTTTTTTTTTCCCCTGTCAAGCCCAATGTGTCTCCACAATTTTTCTTAATGCACTGCATTGGGTATGGACATTTTTTTTTTAAAGATTTTATTTATTTATTTGACAGAGAGAGACACAGCGAGAGAGGGAACACAAGCAGGGGGAGTGAGAGAGGGAGAAGCAGGCTTCCCACGGAGCAGGGAGCCTGATGTGGGGCTCGATCCCAGGACCCAGGGATCATGACCTGAGCCGAAGGCAGACAGACGCTTAACCACTAGGCCACCCAGGAGCCCCTGGGTATGGACATTGGAAGGTAGGGGAGCCAGTTAAAAGTGTCTGTAACATCACTATGTATGTGTGCAGTGTGTGTGTATTTATTAGGGGAGGAGAGAGCATTAATAACTTTCAGCAAATTCTCAAAGGAGTCCATGACCTCAAAAGGATGCTCATTTAAAGCCTCTTCTTGATGACACAGCCATGGGAGGACACAGTCAGTTGGAGGACAAATGCCATGTTCTCCTAAAATACCTCCTGACATCACAGTCAGGGCAGGGATCTCACCAAAATTCCCATTTCTCATTTCTCCTCCATCACCATTCACTGTTCATCTGTATTTATCAGCTGGGAAAACAGACGAAGAGACTCTCTGGAGAGGCCTACAAGGGCAGACACTCTGCTTCTAGCCCATGCTGACAAAGATGTGTTACGCACCCAGACTCCCTTCCCCATATCTAAGCTTCTTCAGATGTAGGACAATGCCTGTCATTGCAGTAAGGATGATCTTACTCCAAGGACCCTAGCCCTGTGTTGCCAAGTGAAGTCAACAGAACTTGGAAACCTACATGAGAGTTTCCAGAACAAGGATCAAACCTTTGAAGTCGTTTCCAGCTTTTCTTTGTTGGTACAAGCACACGACTGAAAGGTAAATTCTAGACAGCTCTTCCATGGGGCAGCGCCTTCACCATGAACCTCAAAAAGCGACAAGAGACTGCGGCAGACGATTAGACTTCCCCTTTTGGCACAGATGTATTTCTTTGAGGCTACAAGTGGAGACAATAAACTCTCAGAGAAGACTTTCAACTCTGAAAGCTGTCCATTCTGAAATGTGTCCACGAGGCACCAATAGCCGGCTTGGGGGGGAGGCCTACACTTAGACAGATGTCCTGGCTCTGTGTCTTCCTATCAGTGTATCCCCGGGCCATGGCTTCATTTCTCTGAGGCTCAGTTTGCCCATCTATAAAAGAGGAATGATATCAACCTTCAGCCTCGCTGGAAGGGTTGGAAATAATGTGTGAGAAAGCATCCAGCAGAGTGCTCAATACTCAATAAACGATCCAGGCTAAGAAAATCATCGCCATCATCAATTCCACAGGACATTTTGATGCTTATTGCAGACCACATATGAGATTGACTAGGAGAGAGTCATTTTCATCTAAGTGCTTACAATCAGCCCACACACATCTCAAATATATATATATATATGTGTGTGTGTGTATATATATATCTTATATATTACCTCCTCCTTTTTAAAAGATTTTATTTATTTATTTGACAGAGAGAGAGCGCGAGCAAGCACAAGCAGGGGGAGTGGCATGCAGAGGGAGAGGGAAAAGCAGGCTCCCTGTAGAGCACAAGCAGGGAGAGCAGGGACCCCGATACGGGGTTCGATCCCAGGATCCTGGGATCATGACCTGAGCCCAAAGGCAGACGCTTAAACCACTGAGCCACCCAGGTGCCTACCTTCTTCTTTGAAGCTTTCCAGCATTGATCCAGGACAAGTGTGTTATATTTTTTTTCTGAACTAGATCGTGCACTGTTTATAGAATATAATTTAGGACTTTAGTAGGCACTGTTTTGTGTTACATGATTATTTTCTGAATAGTAGAGTTATTTCTCCATCCAAATATAAAATGTGTGAGGAAAGGGCTGTGTCTTACATGCCTTGTATTCCTTGAAGCAGCTAGCACAATACTTAACTGAATCATGCAAGAAATTGAGTAAAGTTCTTTAGTAGATAGGTATCTGTCTAAATCAGAAAGAAATGCCTACATTCTGCACCCCCACTCCATCTCTTTCCTCTGGTTAGTGTGTTGTCTTAGAGAAAAATGAATACGAATATGAGTATAATTGTGTGTCCATAGGGGTCACTAAGACCAATTTTTCTGTTTCTTCCTTTCTTATATATATGTATATATGACATATTGAAGTACATTCTGAAGGGGTTCATAGCCTTGACATAAAGGTTCATTTCCAAGTTCAACAAGCCCTTAAGAATTCCCAGCTATATTCCAGGACCTGTGCACAAGGCCAGAGATAAGCCCACTTCTAAGGCACTGTCCTAGATCTCATGTTGCTACCAATGTAATGAGGAAGACAGAAAGAAACAAATTAAATTTTTTGTGTGTGCTTAAGAAATGTACAGGAGGTATTATGAGAGAAGTTAGTAAGGACATCAAGAAAGGCTTCTTGGAGGAAGTGATTACAGCGCTAAGTCTATAAAGGAGAGTAGACGTTGGCTACCTGACATGGGAAGGGTTGGAAATGGAGGCATTTGAGGAAAGGGAAACCATGAGCAAAGGCGTGGCATCCTAAAATGGTGTGGTATGTGCAGGGAATTATAAAGAAGCTGCTCAAGGTTGCTGGACTTCAAAGTGAACATTATATAAGGATAATAAATGTGCCTGGAGCGGGGCAGGCACAGGGTCCTCATCACAGCAGACCTCTCATGCTATGCTAATAAGGAACTTGGTATTGATCCTGTCAGCGATGGAGAGCCATTGAAAGTAAAGGAGGCTCATGAACAGTTTTGTGTTTTACTCTATAGTTTACTCTGGTATCTGTGTTGATGGGTTTGTTGGGAACAAAACCAGTTTGGAGACGGTGTAGGCCTGAACTAAAGCACTCGTGGGAGGGATAGACAGAGGTTAGCAGCTGAAGAAATACTTAGGTGAAGTTGGCATGACTTGGTGATTGGAGGGATGTGAAGGATGAAGGTGAGGAGGAGTGAGGACTTACAGGTTTTTTGCAAGAATGACAGGGTCCTTGGTGGTATCAATTGATACAGAAAATACAAAAGAAAAGAGATATCTTGGGGGAAGTTATGGCTTGAGTTTGGACATGTTGAGTTTGAAAACAACTGTGCCATTTCTAGGAGGTGATTTTTGACAGAAAGATATATAAGCCTGGATTTCAACTCTAAACTAATGATTTATACTTCATCAGGCTATAGATAATAGTTTCAACCAGGTTACCAAAACTGTGGTCTGTGCATCTGCAGATGGGCATCACCCAGGAATTTGTTAGAAATGCAAATTATCAAGCCAACTCCAGACCCATGGTATCAGAATCTCTAGGACTGGAGTCAGGAATCTGTTTTAAAACACTCGGCAGGTAAGTTGTGACGTTTGAGAAACATTGGTTTAACCCATATAAATGGATGAGACCACCCTGAGAGAGTATAAAAAGAGAACTTGGCCACATCTAGGAAAATCCTGTTTTACGCAAGCTCTACTTTCAATATATAACATGCTGACTACTTCTCATCTCCTCTGCTAGCAGCCTAACCCTACCATCACCATGCCTCTAGAGACTTTTATAACAGCTCCTTTGTATATTTTCCACTTCCATAATAGCCTCACGCTTTATTCTCCTCAGAGTAGTCAGAGTAAGAAGCACACTCATGACCAGATCATTCCTTCCATCTGAAACTTCTAAGGACCTTTTACCCATTTATAATAAAATGGAAGCATTTGCCATGGGCTGCAGGTGTTCTCATTGTGGTAGCCAACCTCCAAGATGGCCCCAGTGTGTATCAGGCTTGGTCTGTGGGACCAATAGAGCATGGCAGAAGTGATGCTATGTCAGTTCTGAGGCTGTGTTCTAAAAGACATCATGCCTTCTCTCTTGATCTCTTGGATCAATTGTTCTGTGGAAAGCTAGGTGCCATGTCATAAGGACACTGAGGTGACATATAAGCAACATTGGTCTACATGGTGAGAAATGAGGATTTCTGCTAACAGCCGTGTGAGTGAGTTATTTCCTACAGGAAATGAATCCTCCAGCTCCAGATGACTGTAGTCCCAGCAGCCTATCACCTCATGAAAGACGGAGCAGGAACCACACAGCTACACTACTCCTGAATAGACCCTCAGAAACTGTGGGATATAACAGATGTTTACTGTTAGGAGCTGCCAATTTTGAGGTAATTTTTATGTTATTCAATAACTGGTGCACTCATAATCTGGCCCCTTGCACCACTCCAGACTCCTCTCCCTACTCTTTTGTTCTCTCCATTCTAGTCCCCTGCTCCCCTGCTAATCCTTACAGGAGAAGTAGGTTCCCATTTCAGGAGGTATTGTCTCTGCAGGAATGCTCTCCTCCCAAAGAGCCATACTTGATTCATTTCCTCATTGTGGTTTTAGTTTGTGTTTCCCTAATGGAGGATTATGGCGAAATCTATTTATGTGCTTATTGCCATCTGTATATTCTCTTCAGCGAAATGTTTGTTTGTATTTTTGGTCCATTTTCTAATTGACATGTTTGCCTTTTGAGTATTGAGTTTTGAGAGTTCTTTGTATATTCTAGAGGGAAATCTCTTATTGGGTGTGTAATTTGCAAATATTTGCTCCCCACTTGTAGTTGGTCTTTTTATGCTCTTAACAGGGTTTTACACAGAGCAAAAGTTTTAATTTTGATGAGGTCAAATATATCAAATTTCCCTGTTAAGAACTTTTGCTGGCAAGTCTAAGACCTCTTTGCTTAGTCCAAGGCCTTGAAGAGTTTCTCCTCTTTTTTTCCTAAATCTTTATAGATTTATGTTGTACACTTAAGTCTGTGATACACATTAAGCTAGTTTTCATACAAGCTGTGGCGGTTAGTGTGGAATGTTAGGTGCATAAAGTGTGAGATTTAAGATTCACTCTTTTTTTAAATTTTTTTATTGTTATGTTAATCCCCATACATTACATCATTAGTTTTAGATGTAATGTTCCATGATTCATTGTTTGTGCACAACACCCAGTGCTCCATGCAGAACGTGCCCTCCTCAATACACATCACCAGGCTAACCCATCGTCCCACCCCCCTCCCCTCTAGAACCCTCAGTTTGTTTTTCAGAGTCCATCATCTCTCATGGTGCGTCTACCCCTCCGATTTCCCCCCCTTCATTCTTCCCCTCCTGCTATCTTCTTCTTTTTTTTTTTTTTTCCTTAACATATATTGCATTATTTGTTTCAGAGGTACAGATCTGAGATTCAACAGTCTTGCACAATTCACAGCGCTTACTAGAGCACATACCCTCCCCAGTGTCTATCACCCAGTCACCCCATCCCTCCCACCCCACCCCCCACTCCAGCAACCCTCAGTTTGTTTCCTGAGATTAAGAATTCCTCATATCAGTGAGGTCATATGATACATGTCTTTCTCTGTTTGACTTATTTCGCTCAGCATAATACCCTCCAGTTCCATCCACGTCGTTGCAAATGGCAAGATCTCATTCCTTTTGATGGCTGCATAATATTCCATTGTATATATATACCACATCTTCTTTATCCATTCATCTGTCGATGGACATCTTGGCTCTTTCCACAGTTTGGCTATTGTGGACATTGCTGCTATAAACATCGGGGTGCACGTACCCTTTCGGATCCCTACATTTGTATCTTTGGGGTAAATACCCAGTAGTGGAATTGCTGGATCGTATGGTAGCTCTATTTTCAACTTTTTGAGGAACCTCCATAGTGTTTTCCAGAGTGGCTGCACCAGCTTGCATTCCCACCAACAGTGTAGGAGGGTTCCCCTTTCTCCGCATCCCCGCCAACATAAGATTCACTTTTTTTTATTTTGTTTTTTTATGATGTCCGTGGACAAAATGTCAATGCTCAGCACCATTTGTCCAGGCTTTAGATGTTCATTCTCCAGCACCTTTTGTTGAACAGGCTATCCCCCCTCCATTTAATTGCTTTTGCACCTTCGTCAAAAGTTAATTGGGCATATTTGTGTGGGTCTACACTTGGCTTCTTTACTTTGTTTCACTGATCTGTGTGTCTATCACTCTGTCCATACTGCACTGTCTTGACTACTGTCGCTATACAGTAAGCTTTAACATTAGGAAGAGTGATTCCTTCCCACCCTACTTTTTTCTTTTTCAAAATTTGTTTTGGATATGCATTTTAGAATAAACTTATCTATGTCTACAGAAAACCTTGCTGGAATTTTGATAGGAATTGCAGTAAACATCCATCAATTTAGTGAGAATTGACATCTTTATTATGTTGAGTCTTCTACTCCATAGCATGGTATGTTTTTTCAACTATTTAGGTCTGCTTTGATTTCTTTTAAATTAGATTTTGTAGGGCGCCTGGGTGGATCAGTCAGTTAAGTGTCTGCCTTTGGCTCAGGTCATGATCCCAGGGTCCTGGGATCGAGTCCTGCATCAGCCTCCTTGTTCAACGGGGAGCCTGCTTCTTCCTTTGCCTCCACTCCCCCTGCTCGTGCTTGCTCTCTCTCTCTCTTTTAAAATCTTTTTAAAAAATTAGACCTTTTAGTTTTTAATCATACAAATCTTGTGCATGCTTTGTTAGATTTACACCTAAGTATTTCATTTTCTTTAGAGCAATTATGAATAATGTTACTTTTTAAGTTTCAGTTTCCATTTATTCATTGTTATGTATAAATGCAATTGATTTTTCTGTATTAGTCTAGCATGCTTCAACCTTGCTGAACTCACTTATTAGTTATAGAATAGTTTTAAAATGCAGATTCCTTAGGATTTTTCTATGTAGACAATCATGTCATCTGTTAATAGAAACAGCTCCATTTCTTCATTTCCAAACTATATGTTTTCTATTTTTTTCATGTCTGATTGCATTGGCCAGAACTTTCAGTACCATGTTGAATAAGAGTGATGAGAGCACACATCCTTGACTTGTCCCTGATCTTAGAGAAAAAGCATTCAGTCTTTCACAATTAAGTATGAGGTTAACTGTCGGGTTTTCTTTGTTTATTTGTTTGGCTGTTTTTTTGTGTTTTTTTTTTTGAAGATGCTCTTTATAAGTTCCCCTCTATTTCTAGTTTGCTGAGAGTTATCATAAATGGGCACTGGGTTTTGCCAAATGCATTTTCTGTGCATTTCTATGTCAATTGATATGATCATATGATTTTTCTTTTTAGGCTGTTGATATAGTGCATTATGTTAATTGATTAGGCTTTAAATAGTCTTGCGTACATGGAATAAATCTCACTTGATCATGGTGTATTATTATTTTTATATATTCCCGTATTTGAGTTGCTAATATTTTGTTAAGGATTTTTACATCTAAATTTATGAGACAAATTGGTCAGTATTTTTCCTTTTTACTGTCTTTGGTTTTAGTGTTAAAAAATTTTATGAGGGTAAAACTGGCCTAATGAAACGAGTTGAGAACTGTTCCCTCTTCCCTATTTTCTGAAAGGGAGTATTGTATTTTTAATTAATAAGTTATTTTTTTCAAGATTAACAATGTTGTTCTGGAAAATGCATAAATATCATGGGATAGTAGGAGAAGGGGGAGACAGCTTTGTACCTTCCTTCTTCACATTTAGGGTGTTCCTCTCTGGAGTCCGCTGTGTATTAATCAGAGTGGGAATCTCAGTCTAGGAGAATCCAAATGTAGAGGAAATGTGTCTTTGATGTGTGTCTTCCTACTCAAAGGTATTTTAAGAAACACTAAAGAAGGATTAGAGATTAGCACTTGTGTAAGGAGCTTATAGGACAGCTAAAATTTTAATTACTTTCTAATTACTTAGTACCTGCCCTTTAACTCTCTTTCTGTATGTGATTAATACTTTCCCATCTTTCAGCAAGTATCAAGAACCAAGAATTATAGAACTATGAAACATAATTTTTAAAAGGAGTTTTATGATATTTCGTTTTTAAATTTGCATACAGTAAAACTCATTCTCTGTGTGTTTTGACCAATGCATGGAGTTGTAGATCCACCACTACAATCAAGATACCAAATAATTCCATCACCCTTTAAAATCCTTTGCGTTGTCCCTTTACATGCAGTGACTTCTCTCAACTCCTGGCCGCTACTGATTAGTTCTCCAACCTCATAGTTTTGTCTTTTGTGAATGTCATTAATGAAATCAGAAACTATCAGAGCCTTTCAACTCTGGATTCTTTCACTGAGGAAAATGTGCTTCATATTCATTGATGTCATTACATATACCAATAATTCTTGTTCTTTTCCCAGCAAGGTTTCTGCTGGCTTTATTTCTTATGTCTTTGAAATCTTAGTGTGTCCAGCACAACCAAGGTTCATCCAGAGAAACGTCTTGGTCATTAATCACCTTCTTTAGAGCCATGTGACTCCATTACCTGGTTGATGAGATCGGAGATAGACAACTGATCAAAAGTCAGCCCTGATGAGGCTAGCCAATGACCAGTTAAGTAACCTGGTAGACTCGTTCTGTCTCACTGAGGCAGTGTGTACTTACTGCTGCTGATGAGCCAGGCAACTCAAATCCTCTAAGACTCAGTGGCAGCAGGAGTAGTAGAGGAACAGCTAGAAAGAACAGTCACTTGGAACAAGGAATAATGGATACAGTCCCTGAAGATACAAACTGACCAGATCTTTAGAACGTCACAGTGTCTTGAACCATGTTTAAGTCTCCACAAGCCCTGCTGAATGTGGTTGAGTTTCCTGTCTTCCACACATCCCCTTGTATCCCACACTTTCTCTTTTTTTGGTGTTTTTTCTTTCTAGATGTTCAAAAATTTCTTTTTTTCATTATCATTTCCTTTCTGTTTTAAGAACTTCCTTTGTCATTCTTTTAATGTAGGTCTTCTGGTGATAGATTGTCTTAGTCTTCCTTTATTAGGATGTCTTTATTTCCCTTCCTTCTTGAAGGATAAATTCACAGACAGAGGTGACAATTCTATTTTTATCAGGACTTGAAAAATGTTGTGTTACTTTCTTCTGGCCCTGTGGTTTCTGATGAGAAATCCTCCATCATTCCATTTTTCCACCTCTAGGTAAGGTGGTATATATATATATATATATATATATATATATATATATTTAAATTGATTTCAAAATTTGTTTTGTCTTTAGTTTTGTCATTTGATTATGATGTGCTTTGGCATAGATTTCTTTGGGTTTATCCCATTGGAGTTTGATAGCTTCTTGATTCCATAGGCTTATGTCTTTCAACAAATTTAGGAAATTTTCAGTCACTATTTTTTCAAGTACTTGTTTTAGCCTCATCCTTTTCTTCTCTCCTGGAACTCTGATGACATGAATGTTAGATCTTTTAATTTCTGAGGTCTCTGAGGTGGTGGTGGTGGTGGTTGCTGTTGTTGTTGTTGTTCTTCTTCTTCTCCCTCCTCCGCCTCCTTCTTCTTTTCTATTTATTTTCTCTCTTTTGATCAGATGGGGTAATTTCTGTTGTTCTAGTTTCAGGTTCACTGATTCTTTCTTTTGTCTTTTTTCTGTTGTCAAGCCTCCATTGAATTTTTTATGCTGGTTATTGTAATTTTCAGTTCTAAAATTTTCATTTTATTCTTCTTTAGGGACCTTGTTATTGCTGAATAGTGGTGAAAATTCCCCACTTGGCCTCCTCTGACACCATTCTGGTAGGAAGGAAGAGGGTACCTCATTATCACTGGTTGGAGATGAAGGTCTAAGATCCCCATGTGACCTTCTCTGATACTACTCAGGTGGGGGTGGGGTAGGGCTACCTAATTATAGCTGGGCCAGGATGGAAGTCTGGTTACTCAACTTGTGCTGATGGGGTTGATATTGGCGTCCCCCCACCCCCACCATGATGTTGGATTTGTTGATGTTGGATTTGTTTCCATGGCATAGGGTGATTTTTGTCTAATTATTTCTGCCTTACTAGATTACATCTTCTCTGGTCATTTGTCTAGAAAGAGTAGGCTTTTTGAGAGGATTTTTTTTTTTTTTTATCTGCTTCTGTTTGTGTTTCTGGGTTGCTGCCTCTCTTGCCTCTAGTTCAGGATATACAAAACTAACAGAGAACTCAAGGAATTTACTGCCACATTGTTCCTAGGGCACTAAATTCCCTATTTGGTCTCTCTTCTTCTCTTGACCTTTTAAAATAGTCTTATGTTTGTTCTATATATAATATCTAGGAATTTTAGCTATACTTAGTAGAGGAATGGGGAGAAGTATATTTATTCCATCTTGGTCCAGAACTGGATAGAAAATAAATTTTTAAGTCCTTAAAGCAATTTAAGAATTTTCTAATCATAAATCCTTGAGAGCTAAATTAGATTCACTTTAGAAGAGTTTTTCAAACTATATACTTGGTCATACATCTCACTCCTCACATTCCATTCTTCTGGCTCTCCCTGGGAAGGAGAAGAGTCATGGTACAACACCCTCCCTCTTCCTCCAACACTGAGAATCACCGGTTACAAATCCTGTTACTGATCAATGTGGTTTATCTTTCTCAAATGTGTTGGGATGGAAAAAATTGAGAAGCTTGGCGCATTATGTCATATGGCATGAGGAAACTGAGACTTGAAGAGGTGGCAATCTTGTCACATAGCAGAGATGTGAAATCAAGCCTGTACATGGGTCTACAATAGTACTATGCAAATAAATCACCTTGATACCTTGTTAAAACACAGCTTCTGGTTTAGTAAGTCTGGAGCAGGGCCTGAGGTCCTGCATTTCTAACAAACGCTCAAGTGGTGCAGATGCTGTTACACTTTGAGTAACAACACTCTAGAACATTCAGCTTATTGCTCTTTTTACTGTCTGTATGAGTTGCAGTTCTTCAACAAAGAAATAGAGAATGGGTGAGGGTTTCACAGATAAGAATCTCAATATCTATGTGCCTGGTGTATAAGAGTAGAGGAAGGTCTGAATGGTAATGGAGACACAGAGGTGAGAGTGGAAAGACTCATCCAGACACCAAACACTCTGCTGGCTCTGCAATGCATTTGCTGCTTCAAAACTCCTCTAATTTTGGTGAAGACCAAAGGAAAGCTTATCAAAAAAACCGCATAAGCTGTTTAGCTGCCCATGTAATCTGCTTGGGACTGTCAGTTAGAATCTTTCCCCTCCTGGGAAGGATAAATTGACCTTCTTTCTCTATAATCTTATGGAGTGCAATTCTCTAACAAGTAACAATCTAGGGAAGGCACATTACAATTCATGGTAAGGCCTGAGAGACACCAACAACACATGCACCTTGGTCTATTCTGCTTTGCTATAGTATAATAGAAAGATAGCAGAATATGCAAGGTGTTCCCAGATTTGGGCCTTGATCCTGGCTGCATTACTAACTTTATATGCAGTCTTGAATAAACCACTTTATTTCTCTATGATAAATTTTTCAAAAGAGCTTAATGATACTAGCATATGGACTAAGGTCTATATAAAGTGATGTACAAATTAATACTAGTGGCTCAGTGTAATCGAAAGACTGAAGCCAAGTGTACCAATGAATTGAATTGTAGCCTGAGCCTTATACCCTGAAGCCTTTGATATGGAAGATCCAGCAATCAATTTTCAAATAAATGCCATCAGTTAACAGTTATCAGCTATAAGTTGGGTTCTTTCTCTGTCAAGTATCACTGAGTTTTGTGTCATTTTTGATTTGTGGTTCCATCTTACTGAGGAAATATATACAGAACCTATTAGGGACAGATATTTTATACTTTTCAATGTCATTGCTCACACAATCACCATCCCAGTGTCCCCACCGAAGCAGGGGACACTATGATTCACTCTCCTCTTTCCCATAAGAATTATGACATGATGTGTTTGCGGTGGGGATTGACTTATGATTGGGGTGTCAGGGAAAGGGATGGAATGGGAGATAGCAAGGACTAATGGTGGGAATGAAGGAAGACAAGAGATATTGAATCACAAACTACAAATATACCCCTGGATATCAACACTTTGTGTGCATTTGTGGTTTCAATACCTATTTACTGACAAAGGAGAGCCCAAGTCAGTTTTGTGAGAGTAGTCAATTATCAGAAAACTCCTAAGCCTGTCCCAGTCTCACCCCTTGTTCTTCTAACTTCTTTGCACCTGGGTTGGTACTCTAAGCTCATAACAGTGGGATTACGAAGCATGTGAGTATTACAGGGAGATAAATCAGGATGCAAAGATCCTTTATTCATCTACTTTGAAGAAGGCAACTGGGCAGTTTATGGGAGCAACATTCAACTCTGTGAGTATTTCTCAACTTCTGGTGTTGAAGTAGGTTGTAATTGCAAGGCTTTGTGGGTGGTGGAGGGTTGATCTGGCTCTAAAATAAAGAAATGGAAGAAAACACACTGAACCAGTGGGCCTGGACTGGGGCCAGGAATGAAACTAGGAGAAAACATGAAGGAAATACATCCAAGTTGTCTTATAATGTCATGCAGCCAGCTAATAAGTAAAATTTGATTATTACAAGGTCACTGCAAAACTTGATTACTAAACTCATTTTGAAAGAACCCTAAACTGACTCCTTTTTTGTGGCTTCCAGTTTTCTGGGAAAGGAGGGATCTGGGGTACTAAATGACCACAGAACAAACAGTTCTTTACTCCCAGGGTGTGCTTGAAAAAGACCAAAATACAAGAGGGGGGACATGAGAGTGTGAGGATAAGGAGAAAGAGAGTCAAGAGCAGCTGGAATGACCCCAGTGCAGTGTGGGTGGCTTAGCCTTCTTCCTCGGAGGTCAAAGTGTTTGTTTGTTCCAGTATGAAAGAAGGTACTAGCTGGACTTTTGTTTTTGTCTTTTCATGGCTTTGGTTTAGGTCTTTCTTGGCTTTCCAAATTATTTGATTCTCTCTGCCACAGCAGGATTCTGGTGACAGTTATGGGCCCAACCCCATCAGCGCAGGGAAACCACTCCTGCACCTATCTCCTCCTCACCCCCTCTCTTAGCCCTTCAACAATAGAATTGTCTATTTGCTTATATCTTTGCTGAGAAGGAGAGACCTGGAAGTCTGGGGTGATAATAGCAGCATCAGAAATCCTGACTCCGGACCTTCTGAAACTGCTCTTCCTTAGCTGGGATTTATGGATGATCATCCTCCGTAGCTTCCTACAGCTGAGCTCTGCTGCCTTGGGTCCAAGGTGACATGAACCCTGGTTCCCTACAAAACCATGCTTTGACATATTACTTTGCTGCATCCACTTCCTTCTGCAGAACAACAGTTCATACTCTTCAAAAGGGGAAGGGCTAACATTGCTTTAAAAACAGAAAGCCATTCTGTCTCACAAAGGAATGAATTACTTGACACTTTGGGGAGGAAAAATGTGAAACATCTTCTTACAGCTAAAAGCAAGTCTGACATCAGATTGAGGATTACTTAGCATGGGGATGCCCTTTTAATTCCTGGGAAAGCATGGGCAGAGTAAGTTTAACCTCTGGTGATATGTGTAGTGGACAAGACTAACTTCCAAGGCAGGAAAGGGTCATATTTGTTCTGCTTCTCCCAAAGGTTTTACAGGGAGAACTGGAGGGCACATCCATGACAGAAACACTCTGTGAGTTAGTTGATTGTCCTACATACTCAAAAATGAAATATTATACATGAAATGCACAATAAACATAAAATTCTTACCTATAGTGCAAACCCTGAGTATCATGAGGATCCAGGCATTAACCAGGCAACTGTTATATAACTCTTTCTGAAGAGAATCCCTTTACATAATACATCACACCTAGACAGGAACGGGAACTCCATCTGAGCCTAGAGGTGCAACTTCAAAATTATATATGTAAATATGCAAAAGAAATTTACAAGAAAAAAGGGGAAGTATAATCAAGGAAAGATGGAAATCAAGTGTGAGTTTTAAGTTCTTTGGGGCTGCTTTTGGGGATGTCAAAGGAATCCAAGGAAAGCTTAAGGCAGAATTTCAAGACCAGACATTAATTAATAGGATGTTGAAGGGATACAGAAGATTACCCAGCAAGTGCTGATGACAGTCACCTCTCTGGTACATGACAAGGGCTCTTCAACAGTTGGCCCAGGAGAAAGGGTGTAGGGAGGGCAGGTGAACCTGTGTCTCCCATCATAAATTTGTTTGCTTGGCTTCCTTGACTCCTATAAGGTCTATTACATAGTTACTGTTTTTTTTTTTTGAGCACCTTGCACCAAACACTTATTCACATTATGCCCTTTACTTTTCCCCATAACTCTAAAAAGAAGGTATATTTAATTTTATAGATGGAATGAGGTCCAGACAAGTTATGCAATTTATCCAAGGTCACATAGACAGATTTTGTGGAGCAGGGATTTGAAACTATGTCTATTTGATTCTAAAGCACATAGTCTTTACATTGCATTGCCCCCAAAGGGTAATTTGACTGATTAGTTTACCTTAGGCCCTCATATTATAGACTCTGGATCTAACACAGTGGGATCCTAGATAGAACAGCTAGATAAAAAAAATAGAAGATACCCAGTAAAATTATAATTTCAGATAAACAACAAATAATTTTTTTGGTATAAGTATGTACCATGAAATATTTGGGATATACTTATAATAAAAACCCCATTTGTTATTTATCTGAAATTCAAATTTAACTGGGTGTCCTGCATTCTTATTTGCTAAATCTGGTAATCCTAATCCTAGTAAGCTCTCCAGATGAGAGAAAGGAAAATTTGTGCTTTCTTACTATTTTGAAAGAATTGAGAAGTCCAAAAATCTTGATCTGAGAGAAATTCTCTAATTTTCCTCTGTGGCTTTGTCAGAGCTGGGATGTGTCAGTTACTGATAGTAAACTCTGAGAATAATGCTGCTCTTGGCTGCCCACCAGCAGTTTCTATGGTTCCAACCACACGTGGAAGAGACACAAACTTTGCCTGTTTATCAGGGCAAAAGAGGGTCCACAGCACAAGAACTGGATTCAGTGAACAGATGAGCTGGCAGCCCATTTCCTAAAGCCACTGAGAGCTTTGTGAGATGAAGACCAACTGATGCCTTCTCTATGGTTTGGTGGAGGAGTCACAGGGTCAGGATCTCATGACCCAAAGTTCAAGGTATTAGTTCAACTTCTCCATTTATTTATTCACCCATTCGACAAATATATGTGGCATATCTGCTATATGCCAGACACTGTTCTAGGTTTTGAGGCCACAGAAATGAACAAAAATGGAAAAAGAAGCCCACTGGAGCACAATCCAGTGGAGAATTAATACAAGATCTATGGCATGAGCAAGTGATCAAGAACCTTGGCCAGGTTCACCATCCCTGGTGATTAGTCACAGATTAGTCAATGTGTTTCTGTGGAAGAAGTTGAGAACTAGCAGGAGAAAATGAAAATAGTAATTGAGGAAAAGAAGATAAGGAAAAAAATATCCTTTAGGCAAGGATAATAATTTAAACTCATTTTGAAAGTAATAAGAAAAAGTCGATGAACTCGAAGTCATACAATATAACATTTGAGGCATGTTCAGTGTGGTGGAGAAAGAGAAAGATGGTTAGCATGGGCCAAAGATGGTCAGGGAGAGCTGAAGCTAAGAATATTAGCATAAATCTATAATTGGTAGATTATATAAATAAATAAATCTTCCAGGTAGCAGAGCATGGAAGGGTTTAGCTCAGGGTAAGAGATTAAGGCTACTTAGAAGTTCTTTGGAATTTTTTTAGAATCTTCCTTCCCAGGAAAAGTGTTATCAACTTTTGTGATAGAAAAGGAGAAAGAAGAAAAGTCATCCTTTAGCTTAACATATTTACTTTTAAAATTTATCTTGTTAATGCATCTCTATTTGTACTTGAAGAATGACAATGTACATTTCTATAGCTAAAATCAAAGTCTGTGAAAATCATATTGGATAAGTCCATGATTTGGATAGGAGAAAATGTAGAACATTTCAGAGAAATGGGTGGCTAAAAAACCTCATGTCTGGATATGGAGTTAAAGCATAAACTTACTACTTAATCACCTTCCGTTGATTTTCCTTTGTGTGTGTGTGTGTGTGTGTGTGTACTGGGATGTATCACATACTACATGGGGGTTAGGTGTTTCTGGCTCAGAGCTCCCCTGTCCAGATGACTACTTTGTTATTCCCGAGAACTAGGAAAGAAGTATCTTGATTACATGAGGTTTAAACAAAGTAAGGACTGTAAAGTAAAAAGCCCATAAAATATGAGGAAATAAACATTAAGAGTCAGGTTATTGTGTAGTTGGGTGGAAAAATATATAAAGCTTAAAGAATGTATCAGTGCTGTAAAGACTATAGATAGCATTTAGTCCATTTCCCTCTCTTCACAGATGGTGGAAGTGGTGATCACAGAGGGGCAGTACATATCATAATAAATTCACAGAGGAAGCTAGTGATGATTTATTGACACAACACATCTGCCTAGATTTTTGGTTTGTAAAAATCTATCTGTTGTCAGTCTACATCCAACTACATTGAGTGCCTCCATTGATTTATACCATATTTTCTTGAAAATCTCTTTAAAAGTTGGTAAGTTCTTCCCTTTTGTGCACACAAAGTCCTGAGCTTTTCCGGCATTTCCAGTGAGGATCTAAGAAGCAATGGTCCCTGTACCCTGAAGGGCCTTTTTTTTTTTCCTCTCACCATCTAAGGAACCTGAAAGAGAACCATCAGACACCCAGGGACATCAGAATGAGTGACAACGCTACTTTGGTTCCTCCAGCTTCAAACCAGGGTCCCACTACCCCACGCAAGGGGCCCCCCAAGTTCAAGCAGAGACAGACTCGCCAATTCAAGAGCAAGCCTCCTAAGAAAGGTGTGAAAGGGTAAGACCAAAATGAAAAAGAAGACTTTCTATTTTTTTGAGAAATTAATGCTCCCAATATTAAATAGACTTACAAAGATTTCCACCCCATCCTCTATTTTCCTCTCTACCACAATCTTTGCTGAATCACGTTGTTAGCCCTGGAAGGCTTTCTCTCTCACCCCTCAGGTCTGCGGTCACATTTAACATGGCAAATGGAGCCTGTCACAGCAACCTTTGACTTGACCTTCCAGACTTTTCTTGACCACTCCTCTTCACCAGTACACCTTGTGGTTTAATTTGGAGTACTAAAACACTTTCCATTTCCAGAACATAGAGTTTATTTTTATGGCTTCAAATGTTAAGTCTTCAGTTCTTTATTTTTCTCTTTCTCTTCTTGGCAAAATCCTACTTATTTAACATACTCTCATATGTTAATTTCTCTTTTGAAGCCATGACTGACTCTCTTAGACAAATGTGATCATGGCTTCCATGTTTGCATTTTGTACATTCAGCTGTCATAACTTGTATTATTACATTTGTTTATTTACATCTGTTCTCTGAAATTGAAGTTCCTCAGAGAAAATTAGTTTTTTCCTCAATTCCCTATGCTTAATACAATGCCTGCCACATAGTAAATGCTTGATAAATGCTTTTGGGTAGCTAACCAAATGGATGAATTAATCATTTAAATGTCTTTCGTACTGTGTTTTCATTCCAATTTTTTTTTCTTTTTTAAGATTTTATTTATTTATCTATTTGACAGCGCAAGAGAGCACAAGCAGAGGGGGAGAAGCGGAGGGAGAGGGAGAAGCAGACTCCCCGCTGAGAAGGGAGCTTGATGTGAGGCTGGATCCCAGGAGCCTGGGATCATGACCTGAGCCGAAGGCAGACACCCAACCGACTGAGTCACCCAGGCGACCCTCATTCCAATTTCTATTTTTAAAAGTGGAGCTTGACTAAATTGCCCCAGGGATAGTTCTATTTGGCTCTCAGTTGTCTTAGGCTAAATTTTTAGGAAGGGAAAATCTCTCCACAGGGACACACTGTCTGAAACCAGCCTGAGTGACTTTATCTTTTCCCCAGGTCAATGCAAATAAAAGATATTTCTCAAAGACAAAAAGTTAAACCTCTTCTTTCCCCCTTAGTCAGGAAGCTCTTGGTATGAGATCCTTTCACTCTGATGTCAGCTAATTTTTCTTTTTTTCCCATAGGTTTGGAGATGACATTCCAGGCATGGAGGGGCTAGGAACAGGTGAGCCACCCAAGGCCATGGACTTTCACTTGGAACTTCACCACTATCCATACTTTAGGCCTCAAAGGGCCATGAAAAATTACAAGAAATAGCTAAGGCAGCAGATCCTTGAAGACATAGAAGTGTGGGGCTTAGTTTAATCTCCTAAGCAAGTACACATGTGCCCAGAGGCAAAAACTCTAACAGAGAGCAAGCTAAGGTCCAAAGATACTAAATCCTCTTGTTCTGTTAAACAACACTTGAGGACATCTAATGGTGAGTTGTAGACTTTCATGGTAGAAAGATTCTCAGGGTTCATCTATCCCAACTTCATCCTTTCTTCAGAAGAGAAATCTGAGACAGAGAGGAATGAAGTGACAATCTGAGGCCACAGAGTGAGGTACTGGAAACAAGGGAGGGGCCTGGAGAACTTTTTCACTCTACCAGACAAACCACTCCCTAACCAACTTCCTCTTTTTACATATCCTCTGGCACTCCAATACAATATTTTTTAGTCGGCTAGTATAATTTGATTTGTTGGATATGAATGAAAACAACTGGATCTTCCTTTTAAAAACACTGAACTTTATTTTTTAGAGCTGTTTTAGGTTTACAGAAAACTTAAGCAGAAAGTATGGAGCTCCTCCATACACCTGTACATAGTTTCCCCTATTATTAGCATCTTGCATTAGTGTGGTACATTTGTTACAAATGATGAACCAGTATTGGTAACATTATTATTAACTAACATTCATAGCTTATATTAGGATTCATTCTTTGTGTTGTCCAGGTTTTGACAAAGGCACAATGTTGTGTATCCATCACTACAGGTATATACAGAATAGATGCCCTAAAAATCCCCTGTGCTCCACCTGTTCATCCCTTCTCCCACCCTCCACAAACTCATGACAACCACGAATCTTTTTACTCTCAAAAGTTTTGCCTTTTCCAGATTGTCATATAGTTAGAATCATACAGTATATAGATTTTCCAGCCTGGCTTCTTTCACTTAGCAATATTTACTCATTTAAAGTTCCTCCATGTTCTATATGGCTTGACAGTTCATTTTTTTACCACAGAATAATATTTCATTCTATGGCTGTATCACAATTTGCTTATCCTATTAAAAGATATTTTGTTGCTTCCAAATTTTCACAATTATGAATAATACTGCTATGAACACCATTGTGCAGGGTTTTTTTTTTTTTTTAAGATTTTTATTTATTTATTTGAGAGAGAGAGAAATAGCGAGAGAGAGAGCATGAGAGGGGGTGGGAAGAGGGAGAAGCAGGCTCCCTGACAAGCAAGGATCCCGATAGGGAACTCCATCTCAGGATCCTGGGATCATGACCTGAGCCGACGGCAGACGCTTAACAGACTGAGCCACCCAGGTGCCCCATTGTGCAGGTTGTTGAGTGGACATGTTTTCAACTCATCCAGTACACTTTTGATAAATGGTGTAATCAGTAATCAGTGTCCTTACCAGGCAATTCTCATTGTATTTGCTTTTAACATATTTGGAATACTAGAAAGAGCTTTATACTGAGGGGAGATCTGAGATCTTTGACTTGGTTTTAGTCCCATCTCTATAACTCTGATTTTTCTGTAGGTATTTAATCTCTTTGTGTTCCAGTCAGCTTCTCTGTAATTCAGGGATAATAATATTTTATTGCTTGAAGCAAAAAATTGGATTAGCAGATGCCTTGAGATTACTTCTTAGTATGTGACTGGATATAGTAGACATTTCAAAATGTAAAGGACCTAAAAAGTGAGTCAGAGAAGAATGCATCTGAATGGGTAGGGAGTAAGAAGGCAGTGGATTTCCAGATCATGGGAATTTAAAATGCTTCTATTTCTCATTTTAAGCCTTGGCCTGACTAGAATTCCACTTGTGTTCCTTCCATAGTGGTTGTGTTTTGAGGAGGCCCAGTTTGATCAGTGACCTGCAACCCTCAATGCCCCCAGGCTAGCTCCAGTCAAAAATCTTGGGTCATCTCTCCAAAGAGGTATAGAATGAAACCAATGAAGATGCCTACCTAGGGGGGCCTGTTCTGGGGGCATCAGAACCCTGCAAGGGATTAATTAAGCAATCAGTCAAATTCTTCCTGGGTGGCAGGGCCATTCTAGATAACTTCCTGGTTACTGAGACAATGAATAGGAGAGAGGAGTGAGGTGTCTCTGCCCGAAGGATGTCTTCTTGAGCAAAAGAAGTCTTCTTGAGGCTCTGAGGGGCAGGGGGAGAGGTTGGCTTACAAGTTCTTCTTCCCTCTCTTGCAGATATCACGGTGATTTGTCCCTGGGAGGCATTCAGCCACCTGGAATTGCATGAGCTTGCTCAATTTGGGATCATCTGATGCACCAGAGGTTCTGTCATCAACAGCATCTGCTGGAGTTTTGATTACTTTTGCCCTATTGATCTGCCAGAGTCTTGAAATTCAGCACCGTTCGGTAGTGGTTTCTTCAGCTTACAGTTTCTTCAGCTTACACAGTCGTTTCCCTAAATTGCTACGAAGAGTTCTCTTAGTGTCAGACTCTCTCTTGCCATATAGTTCAGCTTGGAATAGTGGATGCAAATTGACTTTTGTTAGGGCATTTCAAACTTGACCACCTTTCCCTATCAGCTGGTTAGAATTCATTGATAGTTCTCTGAATTTTATTTGTTAAGTCCTTCAAATCTGTTTGTAGTAAGCATTCCCTGTAATTAGTAGTAGCTTTTTAAGATGACATTTATGTCACTCCCTTCCCTTTCTCATTTAATAAAGGAGATACTTATCTTGAATCTAATGATGCAGTTGTATTAAATGCTATATGCAAATATCTGATGCCCTGTTCTGAGAGCCAGTTAAACAAAGAAGGCACAGTCCTCCAGGAAACAAGCACAGTGCATATGAAAGAGCACAGGAATAAGAGTCAAGCCTGATTCTGCTTTGTAAGTTAGTAAATTTTGCACATTCTTGGTCTAAATTTTATTGAACTGGATTATCCCTGAGGTCCTATGCAGTTTGTACAAATTGGACAGCCTTATGTTGATGGAAGACTGGTGATTTAAACTCGGGAATCTGATAATGTGAGCCTTCCTTTTAGTGCCTTGGCTCAGTTAATTGACAAGATTTAAATGCTATAAAGTTTAGATTCAGATGCAAAGACAGGTAGTTGAACCCTCTAAATAAAATGATGGGTTGCTTCACCCTTGAGGTTGTGTCAAATGTAATGTGCACATAGCTATCTTTCCCCAGTACTTTCAAGGCAATTGTGCAATTCAAAGGCTGCCTCTGTCTGACTTGGTTGCTTTGGGTACTAGCTGTATTAATTTCTTCATTTCAGTTTTGTAATCTGTGGTAAAAGAATAGAGTAAATTAACTCAAGAGAGAGGCGGGATTATAGAGAGGAAAGGGATCTGGGTTCTAATCCTGGCTTGACCAGTAAATTAGTCTGTAATTTAGGACAAAGATTTCTCACTTTGGATCCTCTAGGTCGCCTGAATCAGGTAATGTAAGGTTCACGGCAGTGATAATTCCATGACATTGAGGTCTGCAGAGTCTAAGAATGAGAATTCAAGGAGCTCAGCACTCTAGAAAATGTCTTGTGCTGCAGGCTCTGTACCATTTTGCACAAATGACCTACTGACCTCTGGCCAGAAGACTGGAAGCCCAAGGAAGGCATCTGGATTGGTAGGGGGTAAGGAGACTGTGGATTTCCAGACCATGGGAATTTAAAGCACTCCTATTTTTTTTTTTATTTTAATTCTTAGCCTGACTAGAATTCCATTTCTGTTCCCCCCTTAGTAGAAACAAAAAAGTACAGAAGAAAAAGTAAAGCATAAATTCAAGAGTGGAACCGTGACATGCCAAATGTTAGTGGGGACGTGTGCCTCCCCCTTAGCAGGGACTCCACCTATGGACCTCTTTTCCATCTAGGCTCCATTTGATAGCCAGAGCCTCGGGCTGCACCCGTTTATTCCCCTATGCCTCTCGGTTACGGAGGTCTGGGTTCTTTTCCAGCTAGGTGAGACTCTGGTCCACATTTGGCTTACTTTGCAAATGTTTCTCTAGACTTTTTAAGAATGCACCCAGAGGTCCATACTCAATGGCCAGGCTGGAGAAAGATCTAGAAACCATGCTACATGAAGAACTGTCAAAGGAATTGAATTGATAATATTTAGCCTAGAGGGGAAAAATGATAATTGCCAGCAAATATTTGAGAAGTTGTAATGAACCGGATGAAGCAGATCTATTTTATGAAGTATTCTGGCATTTGGCGGTAAGCTGCAACAGATAAATTGAAAGCCATTCAAATCCTAGAATTCTATTATTTCCATTTCTAATTCTACATCTCCCATTTCTATTATTTCTAATAAGAAACAAGAAAGCCCTTCTTATATAAATAGCACATAGGAAAGAGAGAAAGTAAATCATGGTCCCAACCAAAGTGTTGGCAGCAGAGATGACATATTCAGAGTAACTGAGGAAGTTTAAACAAAGGGACTATTTAAAAAGGCTTGGGGTGGGGGTTCCTCGCTGGCTCAGTCATTAGAACATGCGACCCTTGACCTCGGGGGTCTTAAGTTCAAGCCCCACATTGGGTGTAGGGCTTACTTAAAAAGAAAAAAAAAAGAATAAGGTAAAAAAGGCTTGGGAAGGGTTAAGGTGTATCTATAAAAGATAGGGCAGTAACTTGGGGCTAGCAACAGTGTTGGGGCTACAATGTTTCCAGCCTTACACCTGACGGAATCCCAGTAGGTCTTCTCTATAAGAAAGGCCCCCACGAGGGCTGTGGAAGGACACAGCCACCCCACAGTGATCCCGTGAGTAATCAAGAGGGGCTGGGGGTGAGGTTTATCAATAACCCAGTATTATTCTTCTCCCATTCTCTCCTCTCTTGTTGATGCCTCCCATTGGTTAAACCCAGTTGGAAGTCGGAAGACAAAGGAGCCCATTGATGTGGTCTAAAGTTCACTTCCAACAGCAGGGATCAGGTGGAGAAGGGTGGAGAGTGGATGTGTAGGGGAGAATGGGAACCATCCAGCGGGGCACAGTATGAAAGAACAGAAGCCCTTTGTCCACCAGCAATTGTTAGTTGGAGTTGGGAAATAAGCCTGGGTATGTGTAAAACCTGCGAAGGTAGAGGAAGGACAATGTCAAATAGAAGAACACAATAGACAAAAGAGAACAATTGCAAGAGGAAGTTATTGTAGCATTTAAGGGTCTGGAGAATTTCTGGAAATGTTCTGACACTTTCTCAATAATAATAACCACTGAGGATTTCTTGTGAAAAACACAGAATTTGGGCCCCATTCCAGATTTTCTGAGTAAAGGTCTCCAGGGGTGAGAGCTCAGAATCTTTTATTTTCAAGAGGGCCTCCAGGGGATTCTTATAATTGTGTCGGTTTGAAAACATTGATGTGGTCCAAGCCTACATTGTGAATGTTAGGAATTAGAGAATTCTCGTTGCCGCCCAGGTGACCGATAGAGCTGGGTCCACGTGCCTCTCATAATGTATGGAATAGATGTGACAACAGGAGCTAACATTCGGGTGTCCTGACTCTTGGATTGACAGAATAGACATGCCTCGTGACTTCAGACCTAACCCAGTTAAATGCTTCTCAAATTGCACAGAATGTCAGAGAGTTTGGACGGTAAGTGTTAGACTGAAGCAGTTCCAAGAAATATAGGGCCAAACAGGCACCATGACCCCCGGGGTGAACCTCCTGCCATTGTGTCCCATGGTGGTCACCCTTATTCTCTCCCTGCCCTCATCTTCCTCCTCTGACTGGAGTAGGGGGGACCAGGGAGGGAAGGAGCTTTGTCTCAGCAGGTGGAGACAGTGACCTTCACTCACCCTCCACCATTTTCTATTTGTTCAGATTATTGGGTAGAAGTTGGGGTTGATGGTGCTGGTGATATAGGCACCAACCCCCATTCTAGAGCGAAGTAGCGTTACCACCAGAGAAGAAAATAATGTGTAAGGAGAAAATGCTCCTCTGGAGCGCCTTACCATAGGCAAATAAACACAGTTGTTATTAAAGAATTGGAACTGTACAGTTGGCCTCTAATTTTTTTCTTTGCACAATGAGAAAAACAAGAATCACCATACACTGAGGAAAGGAGGGAAAGTATTTTCTCAACAACTAAAGAAGGGAGGGGAAAACACACATAGACAAGGATAATCCGTAAGACTTAAGATCTTGCGCAAGAGGAAAACCAATCACTTGAGACTGACCAACACAACAACTAATATTATGACAACTAAGCAAATATGACACTGACTTGTTTTAAAGAGAGAAACAGAAAAGGACTTACATTTTAGAAAAGGCTAGAGGGAAAGACTTAGGTCACAAAAATTGTGTGCTTGTATAAACTAGCGTAGTGCTTTCTGCAACTCTAAATGAGTTATTTGACTCTTTTTATTTTTTAAGGGCAGAGTCAGACTGATGAAAATTGGAATTTAAAAAAAAATCATGTAAGACTGATGAATCATAGACCTGTACCCCTGAAACAAATAATACATTATGTGTTAATAAAAAAAAAAATAAAGTACAACCACTGGTTAACGACCCTTAAAAAAAAAAAAAACAGGAATCATAAACTGATGATCCACATCAGTCTCACCATGCCCTTATGGCCAAACAATCAGGAGGCGGGTTCTGCCCGGCTGTGCTGCATAGGATCTGCTAGACAGCTTCTTGGGCTCAGTGTTTGAGAATAAAGCAAAGATATTGGACTAAATAACTGTTGAGGTCCCTTGCAGTATAAAATTCTAGAAATCAAGTGATAAATCTGAGCATATTTCAAACATGAACAAACCATTCTCTTTCCGGCCAGAAGTCCCAAGGCACTGCATTCCCAGCTCTTTTCATGTATAATACTGCCACATGCTGTAATGAATGAACACCTCAAGGACACTTGGAAGATTCTCTTGGAAAACTTGTAACTCCATAGAGCTACCTCTGAATTTGTTCCCATTCACTGATCAATTCCAATTGTTGTACACCTTGGGTATTCATGTGTATCAAGCACATGCTTATTCGTGCCTAAGATAAACATTTAAAAGAGTATACACAGGAACAAGGTAAGTCTCATTTTCACCCACTGCCCTCTGTCTCCTGCCCGTTCTCAGGTAATCCCTGTTACTAGTTTGTTGTGAATACTTCCAGAGACAATCCTATGTGCATACATTTTTTTCCTTTGCACGATGACCACCTACTATAGTCACTGTTCCATACCTTGCTTGGTCACCTATCTTATCTTGGAGATTGAGGGACGTTTGAGATGTTTTTATTTTTTTATTTTATTTATTTTATTTTATTTTTTAGATCTTTATTTATTTATTTGAGAGAGACAGAGAGAGAGAGAGCACAGAGGGAGAGTGAGAAGGAGAAGCAGACTCCCTGCTAAGCAGGGAGCCCAACGTGGGGCTGGATCCCAGGACCCTGAGATCATGACCTCGAAGGCAGATGCTTAACCGACTCAGCCACCCAGGTGCCCTGATGCCCTGATTTGGGATGTTTTTAAACACGTGCATCTTTCTTTAATTGTCTGCACATGTCTGACACTTTTGCACAGGCTTATCTCTAGGGTAAATTCTTAGTAGTAGAATGGATGGAGTTTGAAGGAAAGAGATTGCCAAATTAGCCTCCAAATAATTTGTGATCACAAAGTACACAATTATATACACTTTTCCTAACACTCTCGTCTACATAGAATATTCATACATTTTTATTTTGTCTGAGACTGAGCAGGTTTTCATGTTTAAAAATCACTTTTATGTCTTTATGA
Source organism: Halichoerus grypus (assembly GCF_964656455.1). Classification (NCBI taxonomy): domain Eukaryota; kingdom Metazoa; phylum Chordata; class Mammalia; order Carnivora; family Phocidae; genus Halichoerus; species Halichoerus grypus. The sequence continues at coordinate 89,533,021 of NC_135717.1, forward strand.
ATTGTTTTCTTATGTGTTTTTCCTGTTTTCCAAAAAGAGGATTGATCTTTGTACTGAATTGTAAGATATTCATCTCTATTTGACTGTCAATCTATCTATCTATCTGAAAGGAAATATTTGTCTTTTATGTGTAGTAAATTTTCTTTTCCTATTTGGTTTCTTAGTTTTTAATTCTCATTTATATTATTTTTTACCATGTAGATGTTTTAGATTTTATATAGTCATATTTATAAATTTTAATGACTTCAGTGTATTTTTGTTTTACTTAGGTCTTTCACATTCCAAATTTGAAAAAAAAAAAAAAAACTTTCATATTTTTTTCCCAATTTTTCTTTCATTTTTTTTACTTTAAATCTTGGATTCATTTGAAAGTTGTTATTGCAGAGAATATTTTTCCCAGGTAAAGAGTCCTAATGGAATTTATTTATTTTACAATCCATGTTCCCGCTACTTTATTGAATTACTATGTTTATCACAGTGGTTCTATTTCTGTTATTTTACACTGATCTGTCCATTTTTATTATTTATTTATTTATTTATTTATTTATTTTAAAGATTTTTTATTTATTTATTTGTCAGAGAGAGAGAACAAGCAGGGGGAGCGGCAGGCAGAGGGAGAAGCAGAGTCCCCGCTGAACAAGGAGCCCGATGCGTGACTCGATCCCAGGAGCCTGGGATCATGACCTGAGCCGAAGGCAGCCGCTTAACCGACTGAGCCACCCAGGCGTCCCAATCTGTCTATTTTTAAATAGCTACCAACTTCAGACTATGTTGTAAGATCTGAGAAAACTTTCATTGTCTCATTACGATTCTTTTATATACATTTTCTGGATATTATTGCATGTTTATTTTTTCATTTATAATTTGGAATTAGCTTGTCTAGCTCCTTCCACTCCCATCCTGCACATGAATCCCCCTAAGAAATTATCTTGGAATTATTTTTATTGTGGTTAAAAAAAAAACACATGTGAAATTTACCCTCTTAAATTTTTGTGTACAGTATTGTTAACTATAAGCACAATGCTGCACAGCAGATCCCTAGAAATGTCTCACCTTGTTTGACTGAAACTCTACCTATTAACTAGCACTTTCCCATTTCCCCCCCAACCCCTGGCAATCACCATTCTATTTAATATAAATGGAATCATGCCGTATTTGTCTTTCTGTGACCGACCTATTTGACTTAGCATAATATCCTCAAATTTCATCCATGTGGTAGCATGTGACAATATTTCCTTCTTTTTCATGGCTGAATAATATTTCATTGCATGTCTAGGCAACATTTTCTTCATTCATCTATCAATGGACATTTAGCTTGTTTCTACCTCTTAGCTAGTGTGAATGATGCTGCAAATAAACATGGGGGTGTGAATATCTCTTTGAGATCCTGATTCAAATATTTTGGATATATACCCAGAAGTGGAATTGCTGGATCATGTGATAGGTCCATTTTCTTTTTTTATTTTTTGAGGAACCTCCATACTGTTTTCCATAAGAGATGCACCATCTTACATTCCCACCAACAGTGCACAAGGCTTCCAATCTTTCTACATCCTTGCCAGCATTGATTTTCTGGGGTTTTGTTTGTTTGTTTGTTTGTTTGTTTGTTTTTTTATAATGGTTATTCTAACAGGTACAAAGTAATCTCATTTGTGGTTTTGATTTGCATTTCCCTCATGGTTAGTGATGTTGTGTATATTTTCATGTACCTCTTGGCCATTTCTATGTCTTCTTTGAAGGAGAAATTTGTATTCAAGTCCTTTGTCCATTTTTAATCAGGTTACTTGGGATTTTTTTTTTTGGTATTGAATTTTAAGAGTTCATTATTTATTTTGGGTATTAATCCCTTATCAGATATATGGCTTGTAAATATTTTCTCCCATTCTGTAGATTGCCTTTTCACTCTGGTGATTATTTCCTGTGCAGAAGCATTTTATTTGATATAGTCCCACTTGTCTATTTCTGTTTTTGTTGCCTGTGCTTTAGGTGTTATACCCATGAGATCACTGCCAAGACAAATGCTATGAAAGGGGTCCCCTATGTTTCCTTCTAGGAATTTTATGGTTTTAGGTCTTGTTACCCATTTTGAGTTGATTTTTATGTATGGTGTAATATAGGGTCCTCTTTCATACTTCTGCATGTGGTTATACAGTTTCCCCATCACCATCTGTTGAAGAAACTATCTTCCCCATTGTGAAGCATGGCACCCTTATTGATCATTTGACTGTATATGTATGGGTTTACTTTTGGCCATTCTATTCTGTTCCATTGATCCATATGTCTGTGGTTATGCCAATGCCACACTGTTTTGGTAACTGTGGCTTTGTAATATGTTTTCAAATCAGGAAGTCTGGGGTCTCCAGCTTTGCCTTTTTTTCAAGACTATTTTGGCTACTTGGGGACCTTTGTGATTCTATATGAATTTTGGGGTTATTTTTTATTTTTTATTTTTATTTTATTTTATTTTTTATTTTTTTAAGATTTTATTTATTTATTTGACAGAGAGAGACACAGCGACAGAGGGAACACAAGCAGGGGGAGTGGGGGAGGGAGAAGCAGGCTTCCCGCGGAGCAGGGAGCCTGACGCGGGGCTCGATCCCAGGACCCTGGGATCATGACCCGAGCCGAAGGCAGACACTTAACGACTGAGCCACCCAGGCGCCCCTGGGGTTATTTTTTATATTTCTGCCAAACACACTATTGGGATTTTCATAAAGATTGCATTGAATTTATAGGTTGCTTTGCATGCTATGTACCTTTTAACAATATTAAGTCTTCTAATGCATGAACATAGGATATTTTAAATTTTTTTTTACCCATTCAGTCACTCTATGTCTTTTAGCTGGAGAATTCAATTCAATTCAGTATTGATAAGGAAGGACTTACTATTGCTTTTTCGTTAAATGTTTTCTGTCTGTCTTATAGCTTTTTTGTTCCTGTCTTCCTCTCTTGCTGCCTTCTTTTATATTTCATTGATTTTATGTAGTGATATGCTTTGATTTCTTTCTCATTTTCTTCTGTGCATCTTCTATAGGTAATTTTTTTTTCTGGTTAGCATGGTATTTTCATAAAGCATCTTATAGTGATAACAATATATTTGCAATATATAGTGATAATAATATATTAGCCGATAACTTAATTTCAATGGTGTACAAATACTCTACACTTTTGCTCTTCTTTTCTATGTTATTGATGTCACAAATTGTATCTTTTTATATTGTGGATCCTTGAACATATTTTTATAGTTATAGTTTCTTTTTGCTTTTGCCTTTTAACTTCTAAACCAGAATAAAAGTGGTTCACATAGGGCGCCTGGGTGGCTCAGTCAGTTAAGTGTCTGCCTTTGGCTCAGGTTATGATCCTCGTGATCCCAGGGTCCTGGGATCGAGTCCTACATGGGACTCCCTGCTCAGTGGGGAGTCTGCTTCTCCCTCTACCCCTCCCTCCTGCTCATGAGCTCTCTCTCTCTCTCATGCTCTCTCCTCAAATAAATAAAGTCTTTTTAAAAAAGTGATTAACATACCACTATTACAGGATTACAATATTCTTTGTCTATATATTTCCTATTACCAATAAGCTTTTATTTTCATATGCTTTTGTGTGGCTGTTTAGTGTCTTTTTGTTTTCACTTGAAGGACTTCCTTTACTATTTCTTGAAAGGTATTATGTCTGTTTACAAAATGTTGAACCAAATAAAGTGCTGACCTTGAGTAGAATAAGTTGTTTTTTGAAAATAAGATGACATTTGCCAAAAGAAAAAATATATATATATATCTTGTTATTTTCTAATCCTCCCAACTTGAGGTAATGTTTTTGGCCTGAATGATGTCATAGTGGAAGGTTGTGAGATGCAAGCAAGAAAGGTAATAATCAGAACTGGAAACAGAAGCAAATAGTATGCTTTGGTTATATCAATTAAATAAACCCACTGTTTGACATTTTTGGAGACTTATTATGGATAAGATCCAAAGCTCTGGAGCCACAGAGATAAATGAGTTGCTTCTCCAAATGCATTTTATCATCTGTAAAGTGGAGAAAATCGTATCTATTTCATGGGAGTGTTTTTGAAGGTTATATGAGATAAGAGTGTAATGCCAAGCTCATAGTAAATGCTCAGTGATCACAGTAAGATAATTATTGTCATTGTTAGTGTTATTATGAATCTCTTGCTCCTTGTCAGGGTGCTTATAGCCTAGCACAGGGACAAAGTTTGATATGAGATCACACTGAAGGGAGTCATCAGCTACATAACAGTACTGGTAGATGTTGTGTCTACGGAGGGGATGAGTACTGAAGTTAGGAAGAGTAATAATTTGGGCTAATATACCATCGCTCTTCATTTCCATCATCTTCTGGATGAATTATTACAACAACCTTCAAATGATCCTTCTGTTCTCACCCCTGCCCCCCAACTCATCCTTTAGATCGCAGCTATAGTGTTTGTTTTCTCAGAATTCAGAATGTAAACTCTGTGAGAACAGTGACCTTAACGTATTATTCTTGGCTGTGTTCTCAGTGTCTGGCATGGAGTCAGACAGACAGTAAGCTCTCAATAGATATTTGTTGAATTAATGAATAAATAATGAACTAAAAGACTCTGACCCTAACATTCTCATCTTAGCCTGAAAGCATCCTCCTTCATGTTGACTTTGTATTCATGAGAGGTCACTCGCAAAACTGGCAAAATTCTATGCTGACCTAGATGTCTGTAGGATCAGCATTGTAAATTCAGCTGAAACTTCTACATACACTCCCTCTCTTCCTAAAAATCAAGAAACTTCTTGAGAAATTTCAGTTAAAGACCGTATCTACGAGCACCTTGCTTGCATATCCTTCACTGGCTTAGCAGAATTCTATTGATCTATGTTTTTAAGAATCCCCAGAGTAAATGAATGTTTTGTTTTCTATTAGAGACCACAAGGTTTTAGAGCATGTCAGCTTTTGTTTTTAGCTCTATTATGTAACATTCTATCTAGAGGTAGAGAGAAAGGCATTGGGTATAATTAATTGTGGGGTTAACCCACAAAATTTCTGGTTTTGTCCTTTATGTATCTATTGCTCAACATTTTTATTAATACTCTTGAACACTCTTAGGAAAACATTGTGGTGGCCAATTTTGTCTCCCACCTAAGTGTCTGATATGGCCAATTGCCTTGATGCTGAATTATTCTCATTCTTAATTATGTGGTCCTACAGATCTGCCTTTTGAAGTGGGACGTCTCATTTTACATATAATGTCCAGAGACAGGGAGTAACATCCTGTAGAATCACAGAAAAGCTAAGAGTGAGTTATGAATGAGGACCTGGGAGATGACTAATTCCTGGCTTAACGTTTTAGCTCCCATTATGGATTTTCCCATGTTCTTCATAGCAAACATGGACAGAGCAAATATATATATTTATACACACACATTTATATATAGATACTGTATAAGCACATGTATATATACTTCATCTATAGTACGCATGTGTATATGTGTGTGTGCGTGTTTTCAGATGAGGCAGTAGAAAAATTGTCATACACGTGAAAGAAGAAATGGATATTTATATAACATTTCCTATGTGTCTGATGATTTAGATTACCCCCTTTTAGTCCTGAGAATAACAACGCAATATGTGCATTGTTAATAGCATTTTACACTATAGGAGGGTAGGTCTAGCAAGGTTAAAATGGCAGAACTGTGATTAAAATGCTCGTCTTAGAACACAAATTGAAAAGGTCTTTTCATTACACCTACTATTTGCACAGGATGAAAAGGGACTTAAACTACATTGAACATTCAAGTATAAATGATCAGTTCCACGGAAATGCAAAAAAGTAGTTTGGAGGTATTCTGGAAATAGGACATATATGGCCTCAGAACATACTCAGTTATGTGGGGTGCCTGGGTGACTCAGTTAGTTGAGCGACCGACTCTTGATTTTGGCTGAGGTCTTGATCTCAGGGTCCTGGGGTTGAGGCTTATGTCAAGCTCTGGGCTCAGCAGGGAGTCTGCTTGAGATTCTTTCCCTCTGCCCTTCCCCGCTTGTGCTCTCTCTCTGTAGTCCCCCTCAAAAGATATATGAAAGTCTTAATTCCCAGTACCTGGAAAATAGGGTTTTTGTAGATGTAATCAAAATAAGATGAGATAATACTGAAGTAGGGTGGGCCTGTAACCCAATATGACCACCGTTCTTATAAGAAAAGGGAATTTTGGACACAGACACCAACACCCAGGGAAGATGGCCATATGAAGATGAAGGTGGAGATTGAAGGTAGGCTACCATAAGCCAAGAAACACCTGGTACTATCAGAAGCAGGATTAGGAAGCAAAGAAAGATCCTTATGTAGAGGCTTTGGAGGGAGAATGGCTTAGCCAGCACCTTCCTTTCAGATACTAGGCTTCAGAACTGTGAGAGCAAAAATTTCCTTAAGTCACCCAGTTTGTGGTACTTTGCTATGGCAGCCCTAACTGCCTTTGTTATGGACCTACGTTAGGAAATTAATACACTCTGTTAGGTCTTGAAAGGATACAAAAGCTAATTATTTATTCAGTTACCATTTTTTAAAGATTTATTTATTTATTTGAGAGAGAGAGAAAGAGAGAGAGAGAGTGCGTGAGCGGGGGGCGGGGCAGAGAGAGAGGGAGAGAGGGAATCTCAAGCAGACCCCATACTGAGCACAGAGCCCAATGCAGGGCTCCATCGCAGGACCCTGAGATCATGATCTGAGCCGAAATCAAGAGTCAGATGCCTAACTGACTGTGCCACCCATCATTCCTCAAATTTTTTGAGCACCAATTTGTGCCAGGTACTCTTGCACAGGTATAATACATACTGCAGACATAATAAAGAACAAAGCTAGATAGGGTCCTTGTCTTTGTGACACTTACACACTACTTAGGGAGAAATATAATAGAGATGACATATAGAAAAACAAAATTTCAACTGTGGTTAGGCTTATAATTATCTGTGCTACATAAAACTGTAAATGTATGCAATGCGGAAATAACCAGGTAAGTGGTCAGGACAGACATTCTCGAAGAAATGACAACTGAAGTGAGATCCAGAGGAAAAACTCATCATCTAGATGATAGGGTAATGAAGATGTGGTTAAATATACCAGGCAGAGGGTAGAGCTCATTCAAAGGCCCAAGGAGGAGTGAGCCTGGCAAGTTCAAGGGATTGAGCAAAGACTGTAAAAACAGGAGTGTAGGGAGGATGCAGGAGAAACACATTACAAGACGAGACTGGAGAGACAGAGGGAGTCAGACAATGTGCCTTGTACGCCATGCCAAGAATTAGTTAGACCTTTATTCATCCAACCTAAGAGAATGTTAGAGAAAGCCAAGGTATACAAGTTTAGTCCAAAGAAAAGAGCTAGTGGCTAGTGTCTATACGAGACTGTGTCCTGGGTTCTTCCCACTCAGATTATCCAGTGTTCTGAGACCCGGGGAAGAGAGGCTGTAATCAGAGACTGTGCCACTAAAATCTGGGAGAAGCACTGAGAAGACAATGGAGCATAGGCATATTCAAAGCCTAGGTGGCTGTCACTTCAGTGGTTCAGAGTGTTCTAGAAACACTACGCAAGAGCAACACCAGCAACATCTGCATCTTTGGGAGCCAGCATTGCCCCCAAAGAGCCTGAGCAAGAGAAAGAGCAAATGGCGAAGAAATCGTAATAGTTAGGGGCACCTGGGTGGCTCAGCCAGTTAAGCATCTTGCCTTCGGCTGGAGTCATGATCCCAGGGTCCTGGGATCCAGCCCCGCATCTGGCTCCTTGCTCAGCGGGGGGTCTGCTTCTCCCTCTCCCTCTGCCGCTCCACCTGCTCATGCTCTCTCTCAAATAAATAGAATCTTTTAAAAAAAGAAAATGAAATCATGATGATCGGTTTTATGTATCAACGGGGCAAGGCTATAGTGCCTAGTTATTCAATCAAACACTAGCTAATAGGCTAGGTAGATATTCTTAGTTGTGATTAACGTCTATAATCAATCAATTAAAATAAAGGAGATTATCCTCCTGAAACGGGGTGAGCCTGATGCAATGAGTTGCAAAGCCTTGAGAGCAGAACTGATATTTCCCTGAAGAAAAATTTGGTCTGTGGAAGACAGCACCAGTTTCTGCTTGAGAGTTCCCAGCCTGCATTAAGATTTCAGGCTTGCCTAGCCAGCCCCCACAACCACATGCATCAATTTCTTAATAAAAATGTCTTAATGTTTATATCCTACTCATTCTGCTTCTCTGGCAGAACGCTGACTGATGCGGAAGTGAAGGTGCTGAGAGGTTTGGCTGATGAAGCACCTGCCAGGGATCTCAGAAATAACTGGAGGGGTTAGGGTAGTGAGCAGCAGATTGAATTTCCCACAGTGGGAGTGGAAGTCCAAACCAGAGAAATACGGTTTGGGGATTGTTATTTTGAAACTATGTTAATGCTCAGGCTGTTAATGACTTGCGGTAATGTAGTTCCACGCTATTGGAGAGGTTTAGCGATGGTGGAAGGTTGTGGGGAGTATGACTGTCTCTGAACGGTATTTATGGCCTGATTGAGCTTCTCAAAATACTTCTCTTACTTCTTTGTGCTTTGTAATTTCTACCAGCAAGACTAGGAGAATTAAAAAGAAGAAAGCAGACTCTTTCTAGAACTGGGCTTAGACTGCCATCTTGTGGATATTTAGCTTCATGGTCTAGTGCCGACAAATCCGTAAATGGACACAAACATTCTTAGGAAATGTTAAAACTGGAACAGACTTTACATTATTCACTGCATGCTTGAGGCGCAGAGCATGAAATGACGGGCCACTCATAATATTTTCATTTGGCCAATTTGATGAGCCATTTTGATACATCAGCTGCGTGCTCCGCCCAAGCTCATGAGGAGGTAAGACCCGGTTAAAGGCACAGGTTGGACAGAGATGAGATCTGGGGTGTGAATAAAGATAGGATGAGGTTCATAAGTGGATGAGGCTGAGGGATGGTTATTAGCACATTATTTTATTACAAAATTACTGTTATAAAATCAGTGTAAAAATACATATTTAATAAAATTAAAGAACTTATTATAAATAACAAAATGCCCATTATACCCTTTCTGTTCTCCACTTTCTAAGGGCAACTCTTTATCTGCTTCTATTTTTTTTATCTTCTCATGGTTACCAGCATAACTTTAAATTATAAGCTTATATCTTTATTTAAACAATATTTACAGAGTCCTTGCTATAAAAGATGAGCTACTAACTTATATCATTGGCTACTTTCCCTATGCATTCTCATTTCCTAAATTCAATACTTATTGTTTTTAGATATTCTATTCATTATCACTATACTTTTATTGATACAGTTCAAGTGACATTTCTTCCTCTATCAGCTTTCGTCATTATCTTGAATCTTTGCTTATTTAGGATGAGACGATGAGTGTCTTCACCCCTTTCTCCAACTTTCTTCCCTCTTTTCCCCATTCTGTCAGCCACAACTTTTCTTTTACATTCTCAGGATTTTTAGTATGAACATTCTGTTCACTAGCCTTACATGAACCTTCTATATTTTTCCTATTAATTGATTCTAAAAACAAAAGTAATCAACAGCAGTTGCATTATTATGGCTATATAGGTCCCCCCCCCCCCAAAGTAGGGCCAAGTAGTATGCTTAGTAAACATTTCTTCTCTATTCATTCAGTGTCTACATTTCTGGACTGCTCAGTGGAACATCTTTCCAGCATCAAGGTCAAAGAAATCTTGGGCCACCTGGGCGGCTTGGCTGGTTAGGTGTCTCACTCTTGATCTCAGCTCAGGTCTTGATCTCAGGGTCCTGAGTTCAAACCCCATATTGGGCTCAGCCCTGGACGTGGAGCCTACTTAAAAAAAAAAAAGAAAAGAAAAGGAATCTCTCCCTTAAACGTTATCCATTACTTAAAGTCTTGTAAAGTCTTTGTTTTGTTTATTTCTCTCTTGTTTTTCTAATTATCTTTTGTTTTGTTTTTTGGCAAAAAACTATATGTCTTTGTCATACTCTTATAGTTTATCTAGCTTCATGATCATTTTGTATAATGGACCAAGTCCTCTGACTCTTTAGGGGAGACTTCCCTACCAGATGTCTGATCTCCTGGGCCCCTCTGGACTGGCTGTTTTCCAAGCTTGTAGCATAGCTGTGTTGTCCCAGACAACAAATCAAATTCTAGATCAAATTTGTGTTTTCCTTCCTGGAAACATTTGTGATTATATTTTATCATTGGTGCTCTAAAATTTACAAGGATTTTTCATTCAGTCTACTCAGCAATCAGGAACGAACTCTTTCTCTGTTGAAAATGTCTTTCTCAATTTGGGGGATTTTTTCCCCCTGCCGTTTCTTTGATAATATTCTTTCCCCCATTTTCTCTGCTCTCTCTCTCTCTGAGGTTCTAAGTCAAGAGACGGTTTCTCTGTTCCTCATCTGTTTTCTCTCGTATTGTATTTCTGCTTAGTGTTTTGCTTACATTTTTTGATATTTCTGTCCTTTATTTTTCCTATCATTTTATTGTGTGTGTGTGTGTGTTTTTTTTCTCTCCTATTTTCAACCTCTTTGCTGGTCTCTACTTTCTCCTTTTTCTTCGCGTCCTGTTCATGGAGGTCCAATCTTTTTGTACACCAGAGTTCTCTTTTATCCCCTGTCGTGATTTTGTTGTTGCTGTTTTTGATCTTTTTTTGTTCTCTATGCTGCTGTTTTTTTTTTTTTTTTTCCCCCTCACATATCTGGTCACCTTTGGTTTGTTTCTTCATATTTAAGAATGCAGGACGGGAATTGGTCAAAGCACCGCCCCTGTTATATTGGTTTCCAGTATTGGCTTTCAGACAGCGGCTCCACTGAGTGGAAATTCTGAGAGGCAGCTCTGTTTACAAAGGCGGAGCTTATGGAATGGCAAGCTTAGCTTTACAATGAGAAGATGTGGGGGTGGCCGTCAGGTGCGCTTTCTCCAAAAGTCAGAGCGAGGAGACGTTACTGTGGGTGCCAACATCACACTAGAAGTCTTGGCTCCCCAGACGGCTTGCAGATGTTAGTAATGAGGGAGGTGCAGAGAGCAGAATTTAACTGGCATACCTCTTCTCTGCTCATACTTTCAGTAAACCTGTCTGTTTCCAGGCTCCTGACCAATCCCTCACCCTGCGCCCTCTGAGATCCTGGTCGGCAGATGGTGGCACCCCCATCCCCCGATCCAGTTCCCTCATGGAACATTCCAGGGTATGACTTCTTTTTGCTATAGTCCATCAATAAACTCCCACCTGTGTTCTGTCTTCTAGCAATTTATTGAAATCTCTCGTCTATTGGTTATTGTTGCCTCTATCGCTGCTGTTTTCTTGACTTTGTATGTGTTTCTGAAATATTTCAGCCTGTTCTGGGAGATATGGGATATAAAGGCATGTGTTCTTTTTTTTAAAAAAGATTTTATTCATTTATTTGACAGAGAGAAACACAGCGAGAGAGGGAACAAAGCAGGGGGAGTGGGAGAGGGAGAAGCAGGCTTCCCGCGGAGCAGGGAGCCCGATGCGGGGCTCGATCCCAGGACTCTGGGATCATGACCTGAGCCGAAGGCAGACGCTTAATGACTGAGCCACCCAGACGCCCCTAAAGGCATGTGTTCTTGAACAGTTTGATTCCCTTTGATTTTATTTATTTATCTATCATCTATCTATCTATCTATCTATCTATCAGACAGAGAGAGAATAAGCAGGGGGAGCGGCAGGCAGAGGGAGAAACAGACTCCCTGTTGAGCGAGGAGCCTGATGCGGGACTCGATCCCAGGATCCTGGGATCAGGACCTGAGCTGAAGGCCAACGCTTAACCGACTGAGCAACCCAGGTGTCCCTGATTCCCTTTTGATATTAAAATGTTCTATTTCACGAGTGCTAGTGTGTGCTTTTCTGATTCTTAATAAAATACTCTTCCCTTCATTTGTTTATGATGTTGGTTTCATGACACAGAAATTATTTCACATTTATTTTGTTGATTAGGGATTTCCAAAGGAACTTGGAGATAGTTTCTGTTCTTTCCAATTAATAAACCAAGGACAGGCTGAGGACCTCTGTGTGTTCTGAAACATGACATGCACTTTGGTACATAAAAATATAGCAGATTGTTGCTGCCTTCTGGGAATATAAATGATAGTGGCAGGGACAAAGCTATTCAGGAAAACAGGAATCAATAAAATAGATTATGTAATTAAATCCCAAATTGTATGAAATAGGCCAATTGTCTTTTAAACTCTTTCAGCAAGAGTGAGAGCCATGAGGACTGGAGACAGCATGAATGGCTCCCTAGAGGAGCTAGAAGCTGAGCCGGCATGAGTGGGACCATAGTCAGAGAGAAGGTGGGCAGATGGGAATGGTCAAGGCACAGTCAGAAGACCCAGTGAAGGCCACCCTATTATGGCCTAGTGAAGGAGACAAAACCCAATCGAATGTGTGGAATCACTTCTTTAGTCGATAAACACTAATTAAGCATCTCCTTTGTGCAAGCAAAGTATTGTGTTGGGCACTGGATGGGCAAAGCAGGGAAAGCAATCCTTGTCCCTTTCTGCTTATATAAATAGATACACTTGATGGGAGCATGAACACATACGTAAAGACAGCTCCCATTTTAGGTCTTTCAGTCTCTTCATTTGTAAAACAAAGACGTTAGAATCTCTAAGCCTCCTTTCAATGATTATAACTTATTATTCAAGAATCACATTTAGGGGCGCCTGAGTGGCTCAGTCGTTAAGCATCTGCCTTCAGCTCACGTCATGATCCCAGGTTCCTGGGGTCGAGTCCCATATCAGGCTCCCTGCTTGGCGGGAAACCTGCTGTCCCTCTGCCATTCCCCCTGCTTGTGTTCCTGCTCTCGCTTTCTCTCTCTCTGCCAAATAAATAAATAAAATCTTAAAAAAAAAAAGAAAAAAGAATCACATTTAGAAGTACTTAAAGTTGTTGGCTCATTCTATTTCAGATCAAGGAGCTTTCGAAGTGCTGCGGATGCATGGCAAGAACAGATCATCAATATTCATTAGTTTTTGAAAGATAAATATTAGTGGATAGAAATATAATGATTAAAATTTTCACCACTGTAATTGGTTTTGTAATGTTGTAACAAGGTATTAAAGCACTTACTGTTAAGACAGTTTTATTGTGAAAATACAGAAGGACTGTGAATTTGGACAGGGTGAAACTTATTATTTGCCGATCAAACAGATGCAAAGGCCACTGGGAAATGGAAAAGGAGGGAAATCACACCCAGTTTAACAACGTTCTCTACAGGGAGAAGGAGCTTAATTAGGGACTTCAGTATTCCAGAGAAACGGAGAAGTACATTTCTAAGTCTATTTTTTTTTTTCATTTTCCAGCAGGGTAGATTAATTCTTAGTGTGTGTCCAGGAGGAAAATTGTCTGAAGACTGTGGAGAACACTGGGAAAATATACCTTGGTTTCTAACACCCACCCCACCCTTTCAGATGCAAAGTGCCCTGAATATATTTACAGTCCCCATCCCCACAATGTGCTTATCAGAGAAACTATATTTCGGAATCAGGTAGCTTTAACATCTGATATTTACTGATTAGCTGCTAGTAATGGGAAATCTGTTGGTTTAAACCTTGTTTAAAAAAAACCTTCACTTTTTTTTAATCATGAAAAAGGAGATTGAAAGGGTGTAGATGCTAGGGACAATTCAGTTGCTCAAAGATGTCAGGGTTCTAAAACATGTCATAGCCCTGTGCCTCTGGATTTTCAGGTCCTTTTTTTTCATAACTACAAGATGTTTCAGCACCAGTCATCACATCCATGTTCAAGATAGGATCAAGGAAATAGGAGAAGAGGCAAAAATAGCCAGAGAGTACAACACCTATTCTGGTCCCCACCCCAGCAGACTTCTGCTTATAGATCCGAACTGTATCACACTGTTACCTCTAAGCAAAGGAGGCCATAAAGACTTCCAGCCACTACACAAAGAGACCATAAGGATGAAGAGGTTGGGAATGGCTTTTGGGGAGCCAATCGCCAATGTCTGCCCAATAATTTCATAAATCAGCCACATACTTTGAACAAATAAATGCTTCATATTACAGATTTTTTCCCCACAACTATTTGCCAAGATCATCTATTGATTGATATTCCTCTATTTCTCCATTCAACAAACATATTACTCTGAGTCAGGCACTAGGCACAATGTTCAGTAAATAAGACATAGTCTCTTCCCTTGGGGATCTTCTAGATAAGACAGATAAACGAGAACAAAGGCAGAACACCTAAATCAACTTGAAATTGGAAGGGACTGGGAGGAGGCGTTGTGTGCCAGGCACTGTCTTAAGTTTGGGAAATACAAAGACAAAAAATACTCTCAGTCCAGTGGAAGGAGACAGATAAGTGGGATAAGGGATCAGATGGGGGTTCTTGTCACCTTAGTTCTTCCATTATTCAGGCCTGTGGGACCAAGGAATCATTGCTTTTCTTATCCTTTTTATTTTATTTTATTTTATTTTATTTTATTTTATTTTATATTTTATTACTTTTACTTGTTAGAGAGAGTGAGAGAGAAAATGAGTGGGGTGGGGGAGGGGCAGAGGGGGAGGGAGAGAGAGAATCTTAGGGAGGCTCCACATCTAGCATGGAGTCTGATGCGGGGCTTGATCCCATGACCTTAAGATCATAACCTGAGCCAAAATCGAGAGTTGGATGTTTAACTGACCGAGCCACCCAGACACCTCTTCTTATCCATTTTAAAACAGAAATCTCAGATGTTTTGTAGATCTAGCATCTTATACACCCCATGCTTAGGCCCTTAGAAACAATATTCTTTCTAAGCTCTATGGGCTTTCCATAGGTTTTCTGGTAAACACACACACACACACACACACACACACACACACAGATTTGATTAATATTCTTCATATTTTAATAGTCATGGTGCCTAGAAGAAGCAAAACAAGACATCTCTAATATTTATTTTGCCCAGAGTAAAAATATAATGGAGCTAGAATAACCATCTTAAAATATTTTTATGTAGGCAACTCACTGTACACTAAGCTACCAACAGGTGATTTGCCACTGAAGCTTTAAAGAAAGGACAAGTTCCTGAAATATCTCTGGGTTTTAATTATCTTGCATAAGCTGTGCCCATAGCTCTTAACTAAATCTCTTTGAGAGGAACATTTCAGGCACCATGGTGTATGTGTGGGGCACAAAAACATCTTCCAAGAGAATGTCCTGCCATCCACCTACCTCGGTGTGCGGGCTTGAGCTGATGTGTCTGTCTTTGGCTTTTCCCAGGAAGCAGCAACGCTTAGGTCTTGTTGTTTTATCAGGGACGTGTTGTCAGCCAGAATGCTAAATACGAGCTACTGACAGTTGGAATGATGGCTTATGAGAAATAGAAATTTAATGTAACATGCCAATCCAGGTGAACTGGAGAAATTAGTTATTTTTAAAAAAATATTCCAGGGCGCCTGGGTGGCTCAGTCGTTAAGCGTCTGCCTTCGGCTCAGGTCATGATCCCAGGGTCCTGGGATCGAGCCCCGCATTGGGCTCCCCGCTCAGCGGGAAGCCTGCTTCTCCCTCTCCCACTCCCCCTGCTTGTGTTCCCTCTCTCACTGTGTCTCTCTCTGTCAGATAAATAAAATCTTTAAAATAAATAAATAAATAAATAAATAAATATTCCATGTGTTCATCACATTACAAAAAAGAAGTGCATTGAAGACCCCTTCCCCCCATGGTCGTAGCGCTACTGGCCATCGGTCATGTGTTTGGTTGCTGTCCATCTACCCCATTAGAACATAAGCTTCACAAGGACAGGGAATTTGTCCTCTTATTCATTGTTATAACCACCCCAGCACCTAGAAAAATGCCTGGAAATGGACATCAATAAGTAATTCTTGGTTGAATAAATACATGATGAAGTGAATGGGATGATTATTTGTGTGCGTGGATGGCTGGAAAGATCAAGATGGCATGAGCAGGGGCTTCCTTACTCTAGACTTTGCAATGCTGTTCTTTGTTTTTTAAAGATTTTATTTATACATTTGTCAGAGAAAGAGAGAGAGAGAGCACAAGCAGGGGGAGTAGCAGAGGAAGAGGGAGAAGCAGACTTCCTGCTGAGCCGGGAGCCCGATGTGGAACTCAGTCCCAGGACCCTGGGATCATGACCTGAGCCGAAGTAGATGCTTAACTGACTGAGCCACCCAGGCGCCCCACAATGCTGTTCTTTGTTTGCAAACTTCAGGTGCCCGTTGAAGCACCTACTGTGATTTGTGACTGCCTCAGTTTACTTGAAAAAGTTGCTAAGAAGATACTGTGCTGATTCATGAAGCTAGTCTCTATTCCAAACCCAGCTTTCTATCCTCAGCTTTGTGACGCTGGGCTGAGAGGCTAGGAAGCATAGTTTGGGCTGCCTGGAGGAGGAGGCCCTGGGGGCATGCTGTGAGGTAGAAGGAGAAGTTCCTGTTCCTGTTTGTGTCAACAGCACACCCAATAGCAGCTGCTTTCTCTTGGCGGCAGTCACTGTTCCATTCTGTTCTCCAGTTCGTTCTATGCTCTGCCTCCTCTTGCAGAGCTGTCAGCACCAGCCGGTGCCTTCTCTGCAGAGGTTGGTGAGCTCCAAGGGCCCCTTCTCTATCCCTATGTTCTTCCCTCTACTGCACCTTCCTTATGGTGGTTCCTGCTTCTGGAAGTTCTCTCTGTATTCACTACCTCAATATCTCCTTTTTGCATTTTCCACCCTCTAACATTTATTTAGGAAATTCCTTAATTGATTATAATTAATTTATACTATTTCTGTCTGTTAAATAGTTAGTATGCTTTCCAGTTTCCTAAACTGGACTCTAATGGACAAAGAGTCTCATTATGTTCTTTATCCTAAAGCTGTATGTGTTTCTATATTCAAATTCTATATTTTATTTATTTTTAAAAGATTTTATTTATTTGAGAGAGAGAGAGCTAGAGCACTCACATGGGGGCAGGGGGTGGGGAGGGTGGTTGAGAAGCAGAGGGGGAAGGAGAGGGACAAGCAGACTCTGCTGAGCGTGGAGCCTGATGCAGCTGATCCCAGGACCCCGAGATCACGACCTGAGCCCAAATCAAGAGTCGGCCACTTAACCAACTGAGCCACCCAGGCGCCCTGACAAATTCCATATTTTAAAGCTCTGACAATTAACCACAAACTTGCAGAACTTTTAAAAATTTAATTGAATTGTAATTGCAGGATTTCTTTTAATTTAAAAGTATTTTTCCTATGATGGGTATTTAACTACATAAAACGCATGGAGGCATGTACAGAATATAAATACCGTCATTCCATTTATCCATTTTAACACATTTCGGTTGGATCTATGTATTTTTTACTCTTAAAAGCATCTCTTTTTAAAAGTACAACATAAAAAAGAAAAAACTATGAATGGTCCATGAATTCTGAGATCATCATCTCTTTCTGTGACGTTGGAAGTGAGAAGAACTTCCTATGGGTTTATAAACTTATCCCCAGACAGGTAGAATTTTTTTTTTCAGATTGAACAACTTGAGTAATTTTCAGGTGGGCCTAATCTCGACAGACCACTTGCTTGTTCCTGCTAGAGTCTATTTACGGCAAGAAGGACGCAGATACACAGAATTGGAGAAGGCAGTTTTAGGAAACTGCTGGGATCAGAGTCAGGGTAGCCTCCAAACAGCTCAACAGAACTCCTGGGATGGGGCCAGAATAGGGACAGAAATTGCCATCTACAATGGCTGAAATTCTGTGTCATCTCACAGTTATGTCCACAGTAGGCTTTGTGCCTCAGAATTGTGACCTAAGGTCCAGCAACCCCTTGACTTTGCTAATAACAGCATTTCCTTGTATTCTGCAAAAGGTGAAAATGTGATGCAGTGGGAAGGTTCCAGCCATCAGTAGAGAGTGCTGCTTGACCTGTGGAGGGGGCATAAGAGCATTCCTCTCTCTCTCACTAATTTCTATGGTTTCCATGGGCTGAGTGCCCCTTAGATGCAAAGCGTTACTGTAGGCACTTTTCACACATTTTCTCTCTTGGTTCTCCACAAACCTGTGTTGTAACTGTTATGATGGCAGAATTTATCACGATTTTTGAGCCCAGAATTTAATCCCCCGCAACTAGAAAGTGGTGGAGCTAGTCCTTGGTCAAGTCTAAGTCTGAAATCTGACGTTTCGCCTTTTTATTTTCCCTCCTTCTGCTGTAACAGATAATGTGCACTCGTGCATCAACTTGCAGGGGCATTTTTCCTATATTCCATTAATGAAGACCACAGAGGACTTATGTCTCTCACAACTTCTTTTTTATTTGCATTATTTTTCCATTTCAAAAACAGATATCATGCCATTTCTTATATTTTTTTCAATAAATCTTATGGCATCAATATTGATTCCTAAGGATGTCCCTCAGAGTTTCAGATTTGAAGCTATTGAGCACTCAAAATTTCCTACTTTAATTTTAATGTCACGCTAGTCCTTAGAACTTCAAGTTTCACATTTGTTCTGTGAGTAGTTTTCCAGCGGAAGATGGCCCCCTCTTTTACTGTTTTTCTAAAATTATGTCATTTGGGGGTATTTTCTTCAGCAAGCACTGAAAGAATATTTACTATATGTTTAATGCTAGAGTGTAATTCTTACTGCAAAATGACCTAAAATAGGTATTATTGAATAGCCCAATTTATAAATAAGAGACACTGAGGCTTAGAAGGTAATTGCTCAATGTCACCAACTAGACTAGAAGATAGTGGGGCAGTGCTTCAAACACAAATCTATCCGAAGCCCAAAGCCTGGTCCCTGAAGAACTAAAATCTATCAGCCCTCCACGTCCACTGCATCATACCATTGCCCAGAACTTGACTCAGAGCGGTGGTCTACGGAGTGCACACCTGATGCCCGGGTGGCCCTGTTTGTTCACTCTGGAGCCAGTGGTACCATGCGATGCCCAGAGAACAAAGATCTAACTCTGCTGTAACTGCCTGTTTCTGTCACCCCAACTTGAGGAGTGACAGACGTGAAGTGATATTTTTTCACTGTTTCATTCCAGCACTTGGCATAGTGAGGAGTACGCAATTGGGATTTAACAAATATTTATTAAATAAATGGATGAATGATCCTAGGCTTGCCAAACATATGCTCAACTTCTCCTTCTGTGCCTATATCCACCTGGGAGAATTTCCATCTGCTTCAGCCACCATCAGATCTCCATAAATAAACACGTAGTCTTTGTCAGGTTGGTAATGGATATTTGTTGTTGACAGAGCTGATTAAGGGATGTGGAGAAATTACTTCTCTGATTATCTACAGGAGCGATGAGAAATGGTCTCTAGGGTACAGTTTTTATAACAATACATTTTACTGAGATTATATTGGCTGTGCTTTTTTTTTTTTCTTGTGGCCCAAGTGGCATAAACCCAAGTGACACTAGCTTAGCAAAGAGTGTATTTATAACCTTTAATGCATTGCTGGGAAATGGAGTGTTGAAGCTGGCTTCAGACCCTGATGGACCGCAGAGCTGTATAATCTTCTTTAGGTTTCTCCTCGCGTGCCCCTTCCTTTCTCTTTATTTCATGGCTTTGATTCTGACTTCATTCTACAAAAAAGCTCTCCCCATTCGGCCAAAGAGGGAAACCAGGAGAGGAGGACCATAATTCAAAAGTTCTTAGAGTGCTTCCAGAGAATCAGTGTCATCCGGAAGCCGGTTGGAAATGCAACTTTTTGGGCCCTGTCCCAGACCCCATTGACTACAAAACTCTGAGAACAGGGACCAGGAGTCTGTTGCTTTAACAAGCCCTCTGAGCCATTGTGATACACACTCAAATTTGAGAATCACTGGAGTAAAGGATGGAAACTGTGTCATGAAATAAATGGGCGCCACCCAGTGACCTTTCATGTACAGAAGTGGAAGAACATGGAGATGGCCCCGAAGGAGAGATGTACGCCTGGAATTCAGCTGCAGTACAAGTCACTCACTTGAGAAGAGCTTAATTAATCCACCTTAATTATATCTTTGTCCCTATTTGGAAGGGTTTTCAAAAAGAGAAGGATTTGGTGAAACTTTATTAATGGATGATATTTCAGTAAATTCCATCTTTAAGACTGATAGAGGAACTAGAGGACAGTGGGGTCTGTGCTCCACCCAAGAAAGGCATTCAGGGTCAAAATCCCAGACTTCCGTAAGAACTTTGGGAACTCTGTAGCTTCCGATTTTATTTTTTGTTAAAAAATTTTTTTAAGCACCGTTCTTTTACTGTATGGTAATTAGTAATAAAATCATTGGATGGAAAAGGATTGTTTGTTAATCTGGGGAGATAGCACAAAGAGGAAAAGGTCAGGGAGAATTGTGATTCCCCTCTGAAGCCAGTCTTGAGGAAAAGGCATCCATGTAGATGAAAACAGAAGCCCCAGCTCAGAGGAGGAGAGGAAAACTACCTAAATTCATTGTGCTTCCAGGAATAGAGGTCCCCCAGGGACTACAAAGGATTGCCAGGGACCTCAGTTCCCTTAGAAGTAGTAACATGTCACTTTGGAATGTTGTGTTCTGTGTTATTTGCCCCCCTTACCTGCAGGGGACTCATTCCAAGACCCCCAGTGGGTGCCTGAAAACATAGATAGCACTGAACCTTATATATACTAGGTTTTTTCCTAGACATACACAACTATGATAGAGCTTCATGTATAACTGAGGCCCAGTTAAGAGATTAACAACAATAACAAATAAATAGAACAAGTATAACAATATACTAATAAAAATTATATGAATGTGGGCTCTCTCTCTTTCAAAATATCTTACTGTACTCACCATTCTCGTAATGCCACGTGCCTACGTGATGAGATGAAGTGAGGTGAGTGATACAGGCAGTGGGAGCAGGCTTAGGCTACTTTTGACCCTCAGAAGGAGGATAATCTGCTTCCCCACCATGACTGACGGCAGTTAACTGAAATTCTGGAAAGCAAAATCATGGATAAGGAGCGACTACTATATTATCTTTCTTTTTGGACTATAATTGTTTTTATTCTCGTTTGGTCCTTTAATTTTTTTTTTTCTTTTTTTAGAAGAGATTTTCCCTCCTTTTAGGTCTAATTAGAATCGTCCTGGCTGGGGCCGTGGTAGAGAGAAGGTTGTCAGAATGCCTCTTCAGGACAGTAAAATTGGTGGCAGCCGCTTGGCAGGTTCCTGAGTTAAAATTAAGATAACAAGAGCTAAGAGAGAGCTAAATAATAATTCTAAATAATGTAATAATTCAAAATTGAATAATCCTGATAATTATTCTAAATAAAATAGTTCTAAATAATAACAGTAGTAATGGCAAGCACTTACTGATCTTTTATGGTCTGCCAGGTCCTTCAGTTGTATTAACTCAGTTAATGTTCCCAGCTACTATCCATTTTACAAATGAAAAAGAAAAGAAGAGAAAAGAAAACCTGATACAGCTTGTCCAACTCAGTTTTTTTTAAAGATATATTTATTTGAGAGAGAGACAGAGAGCGAGCACATGTGCGCGTGCGCATGAGTGGGGGGAGGGGCAGAGGGACAAGCAGACTCCCTGCTGAGTGGGGAGCGCTGTGGGGGGGCTCGTGGGGCAGGGCTCCAGGGGGCTCGATCCCAGGACCCTGAGATCAGGACCTGAGCCCAAGGCAGATACTCAACTGACTGAGCCACCCAGGTGCCCCCCAGCTCAGTTTTTTTATATAAACTCATGAAGTTCTGTCCTCAGAGCTTATGCAGTTAATCATTACATAATGGTACCTCTCGAGAGAAAGTGAATTTTATCAAAGTATGCAGATGTCTGCTAACATTTAATACTCCTTAGTGTCGAGAAGGCCATTGCACACTGTATGAGGATGGGATCCTACTACCATCCTGTCCTCATCATGACACTGTCCTGACGGCTAAGACATCAGAGTGGACATTAACCTCTTCTTGAGAAGCATTTCCATCTACTGACCCTATATAGAGGTCAGTATGCTACCTGTAACTGATAGTCTTCTTGAACTCTTTGCTGTGGAGGTTAAAGGCTCTTTCCCATCTGAATTGTTTTTATGGGAAAGCTAACTTGAAGTTAACTTGGGAAGAAACATGAAACCGTGGCCAAGTGGGAGGCTGAGGGACTTGGAACCTGACTTCTTTACAAAGTAACTGACATTCACGTGTTTGGTTTTATTGTAATTTGTCACAGTTCTCAGACTGCTCAGAATGTTCAATTGCACTTTAATTTCACTGCTGGCTTAGCTGATGAATTCAGTTGTTCTTATCTGAGCAGTAGTGGAGTCTAGCAAGATCTTACATCACGCTACAGGAATCAATTTATAAACTTTGTTTACTTCAAGATTCTGGTTGGCACATAAATTTAACAACTACAGAATTACAGATAGCATTTCAAAAAAGCTATTAGCTATTCTCTTAGAGATAATATTTATACATGAAATATAATTACTGCCTGAATGCACACTGTTTCCAGAGCTAAAAGTAACAAAGCCAAAGCAATAAAGAATTTACTATTAGTTCTCCTGGGAGAAGGAGGCCACCAGCAGAATGGGATAGAGGCTGGGTTGAGGCGTGGGGCTGCGAAAGGGAAAGTAGAAAGAAGAGAAGGGGTTCAAGAGAGAAACTAGGCTCTTCCAGACTGTTAGTATGTTCCAGGCTGTTCTAAGAGAGCCGAGACTGGTGCCTAGAAAGAGCTAAAGTCTTCTGCCATCACTACAAGATTTGTTCAAGTATTTTTCCAACCTGATAGAAACTTTCTCATGGGAAAGCTTTGCTCACAGATGTTTTCCAAAAAGATGCTCTCTTTTCCTTTCCCAGCTAACTGGATTAAAAAAAGAATTAATGAATTCAACCCCAACAAGCTAGATAATATATAGTCTTTATCCTTGAAGTTTAAATTCAGTTCAGCAAATATTTATTGAGCAACTACTATGTGCAAGATACATTTCTAGGTGTTTCGAGAGATACCAAGATGAAGAAGATATGATTCCTATCCTCAAGAAGCTTAAGGTTTAGAATGGAGAGAAGCCATTTAATACTGCGGTTACTAATATTAGGTGTTCAGTGCCAGGCATTGTTCTTAGTGCTTTAGACATATGAACTCATATTATCTTCACGATAACTCCACAAGAATATGTCATCCTTATTTAATAGATGAGAAAACCGAGGTAGAGCATTGTTACAACTTGTCCAATGTTCCACAGCAAAAAAAGTTAAGTTGAAACTTGGGATATCAGGAGATGATGTATTTGCCTTAAAGTCATACAGTAAATCAATGTCAGAGCCTAGGTTATAATTCAAATGGAGTCTCCTGACTCTCGGCACAAGGCTCCTTTTATTAAACTATGAAGTCTTTTTGTTTTTTTCCTTAATAATGAATGGGACTAGAAGGGATTTCCACAGTCCATCCAAGACTCCTGCTTTCTTATTCTGAGAAAGCAATCTACTTTAACTCCAACTTTGTTTTTCTAAAGAGCCTCGAAAAGTATTCACTAAGGGTTTTATGAAACCTTAAGCAAAGAACTGTTTGTACAAATACCATTTTGAAAGAGTTTTCTGGCTAGAACTAATATAAACGTACATTGACTGTTGACTTTAGGAAGGCCTTCATGTGAATATCAGTTTTTGAAGTTTATTTATTTTGAAAAATCGCTCATTTATCTAAAAATGTATGTTTTGGCTTAGCATATCACAAAGTTCATTCATTGTTTTTATTGGGAAAATTGGCTTTATTTACATAAAATAAGCAAGCTAATTTTCCTAAATGATTTTTAGGACATGGGCAGGGCTGACTATTATCAACTTGGACCCTTAGATGAAAGTGAACAGCAGGCGGTCCCACCTCAATATCATGTTTTTGACCTGTCATCTCCATCTTGTCTGCTTTCTCTTCAGCTCCTAGATTGCCTTATTGGTCCTTGAGCCACTTGGGATGTCTTGCTCCTATGCTTTTGGCAGCCCCTGAAACTTCACTATTTTTTATTTCATTCTTTCAGATTTTATGCTTTTTTCGTGAGTTCAAGGAGATAACTGCATGGATAAACCAGTTAGTGACCGTGGGTGTATTCATTTCCTAAGGCTGCCATAACAAAGTGCCACAAAATGGGTGGCTTAAAACAGAAGAAATTTATTCTCTCACGGTTCTGGAGGCCAGAAGTCCAAAGTCAGGGTGTTGGCAGGGTTGTGCTCCCTCTGAAAGCCGTGGGGAGGAAAACTTTCTTCTTTCTTCTGAGCTTCTGGTGGGTCCTGGCAATCCTCGGTGTTCCTTGGCTTGTAGCTGCATCACTCCAGTCTCTGTTCTTTATGTCCCCTCTATGTCTCTGGGTCTGAATCTCCCTCTCCTTCTTCCTTCTGTCTCTTTCTTTCTTTCTTTTTTTTTTAGAGAGAGACAGAGAGTGTGCATGTGCAAGCACATGGGAGCTGGTGGGGAGGGGCAGAAGGAGAGGGAGAAAGAGAATCTTAAGCAGACTCCACGCTCAGTACAGAGCCAGTGCAGGGCTCCAAGGGGCTCAAGCTCATGACCCTGAGATCTTGACCTGCTGGAATCAAGAGTGGGATGCTTAACCAACTGAGCCACCCAGGTGCCCCTCCTGCTCCCTTCTCTTATAGAGACACCAGTCACTGGATCTGGGGCTCACTCTAATCCAGGATGACCTCCTCTTAACTAATTCCTTCTCTTTATTGCCCTATTTCCAAGTAAGGGCGCATTCTGAGGCCCCAGATAGACATGAATTGTGGGGGGCACTATTCAACGCAGTGCAATGGGTTCAAAAGAGAAGGTAGGAGGAAAGGTCTACTTGTTCAAACAAATACTGGTTTATTTTGAGAGGAATTGTAAGGTTTTATCTGCCCAGAATTACTTCTTCTACTATTTTGTCATAGTTTCAGTTTCTACGTATGGCTGATTGGAAATGTCCAATGACCTCCTTGGGTTGGATATCATCTCAAAAAGCCATGGTAACAAGTGCGCATGTTACTCAGAAGCAAAGGGTTAGCTTTGGTCAGATTAATTCATCCACTTCACTAATTATCTTCCAAAGAGCAACAGAATTAGGTATGTCTTGAAAGGAAATGATTGTTAAAAAGCAAGCAAGCGAGCAAGCAAATAGAGCATAGTGTCTTTAGCGTCAGACCAAGCATTTAATTCTCGGTACTGCCATGTACCAGTTTCCTAATCATGGGCAACTCTCTTAGCAGCAATGTCTTGGACAATTAAATTTGCATCCCGGGTTAGTTATTATTAAGATCAAAGAAAGACAAAGTACGGGCACCCGGCTGGCTCTGTTGGAAGAGCGGGAGACTCTTGATGTCGGGGTCATGAGTTTGAGCCACATGTTGGGTATTAGAGGTTAATAAAAAAATAAATAAACTTAAAAAAAAAGCATAGTAAGTATTCAAAAATAATAGCTCGTATGTTTTGAATAATAATAATAATTTCAAAAGGGAATGGGGTTGCTATATAAGAAGATGCCTTCTAAAATGCATTTTACCTTTTTATATTTTAGAGGAAGTTAATCCTATATTTCACACCCAACAAAGGGAGAGTCGGCTACCGTAGAATGCTGAAACAAAAGATTTAGTATTTACTGGGGTGATCAAACCTCCGAACTCCTCATCCTTTGTAAGCTGTGGTTCAGTTTACCCACAGCTCATGTTTGGCAGGGTGCCAACTTGGGCCTGCTAACTGCCAGGGCCCAAACCCAAGCCTTCTCCAACATGGCACAAATTCCATCTTTATTGCAATAATTCTTTTGTTTAGGTAGGGCAATTCTAAGGACTAAAAGTAGGTGAGAAGATGCCTCTTAGAAAGAGAAGGTAATGTGGGGTAGTTGGAGTATTTCTGAGTACCCAGCTAGCTCTTTCAGACAGGATTCTGGCTGCATACATGAATCTCGGGGTGGGAGGGGGCGTTGTTTATTTATTTTACCACCAACTGGAAACCAACTTCTTGCTCACTGCCTCTCAGTTTCTCCCATCAGTCCCTGGTTTGCAAAAGAGAGTGCCTAGGTCATCACTGGACTTGCTCTGGCTTAGGCCTGGGCCTGGCTTAGTCTGCAAAATCTATTAATACAGAGATGCCTCTAATGAGTAATCATTGAACACCCAGTTTTGCTCCCTGGATTTCATGTCTCTGATCTTCTGATTCAGGCTCATGGTGGCTTTCTGCTCTCTCCTGATCCCCACTGCACGTGGCCACCGCCACCACCACCACCACCACCCCCTATCTGGCCCCACAGGTGGTCACCCTGCTGGAGCCTGTGGTGAAGTTCAGGCAGAGCTGTCTTTTTAACAAATGCTCGCTAGGGAGCAGCACATTGAAAGGTTTAAAGCCATATGTACCCTTTCACAGAGTGGATTCATTTAACTCTCTGAACAGTTATTTATTATAAAGGGGAAAATGTGTATTTTGACATGAAATTCTTTTTTTTAAATTTTTTATTATTTTTTTTTAAGCTTTTATTTATTTCTTTGACAGAGAGAGAGACAGCGAGAGCAGGAACACAAGCAGGGGGAGTGGGAGAGGGAGAAACAGACTTCCCCGCGGAGCAGGGAGCCCGATGCGGAGCTCGATCCCAGGACCCTGGGATCATGACCTGAGCTGAAGGCAGGCGCTTAACGACTGAGCCATCCAGGCGCCCCTTGACATGAAATTCTTATCTGAGTATTTTTATTAGAATTTCAGGACAAAAACAGTCAGATAATAATACTTTCCTGACACTCACTAGTTATAGAAATTTAGGCTCTGTGGGAAGGCAAAATAATATGGTGTTCGCTTCAAGGAGGTCAAAACACATATTTTTCTCATCCTAAATGACCCCCCATCCTTCTACTTTGAGGGGAAAAAATCAAGGAAAATGTTCTATCACATAGTTCTTTCCATTTCCTTCATTCCATCCTTCTTTGAAATACCTACCACTAGCAACAGCAAAGGATTTTCTAAGCAAACAAGAATTTGTCCTTGCCGAAGGAAAAATAAGGGTCAACCATTGGAAGAGACTCCAACAGAGAATTGATACTAATGCAGCCCTAAATCCCTCTTTTCTTAGCATGATCCTTGTACTCTGAATCTTGGAAGAACAAGGGGAAATTGTGTTTTCTATGTATTACACTAGCCAATGTCACAGACAGAATCTTAAGAATCTTATTTATTTTTATTTTTATTTTATTTAGTATTTTTAAGGGAAGGAGGGGCAGAGGAAGAGAGAGAATCTCAAGCAGACTCCCCGCTGAGTGTGGAGCTGAACATGGGGATTGATCTCATGACCTGAGATCATGACCTGAACCAAAATCAAGAGTCAGATACTTAACCGACTGAGGCACCCAGGCGCCCCACAGACAGAATCTTATTTAAGAAAAAGAACTTCTATCACCTTTAAATACCTAAAAATAATTTCCTACTTTCTTTCTCTTATAGTGACACACACATGCCCATATGTAGTGCAGGCATGTGGTTTTTCTCAAAATTGATTGTGGAAAGGAGAAACATTAATAGAGCTCAAGCCCATTTATCTTAGTAGACGAATTAGCCTGTAACTAGTGGGTTACCATTAATTGGGAGGAAAGTTCAAAATAAATGCAATCTTCCACGTGTAGTAGCAACTAGAACTTATGTCCTCATGTAGCTCCAATCCTATAGCACACGTGGAAGGAATAGAAGTGATGTAAGCGTATTAATGTTCTGGTAACAGAAAGAAGCAATAAGATAAAAATCGAGGGCGTCTGCCCTGAGGCTGGGAAGTAGTCAAGCAGAGAGCAAGAAAAGTGTCAAACGTCAGACTGGGGTCCAGAAAGCAGATAACCAAGAGGAGCCCCTGGATTCAGTCAAATGGAAAGGGAGATATTCTTGGGATTGAGAGAATCAGACTTGGAAAGTAAAACATTTAAGGAAAATGTTCTTTCAAAACATGTGTTAGAATTAAATGATGATCACTCACTCAGATATTGTAAATACATGTCATGAACATGAAAGTGGAGGGACAGTGGGGTCAAAGGATATCTCTGTCCTTTGAGCTAGTTCCACGTGAGGCTAGAGAGGAGGAACCAAGAAGAATAGAGTTGATGTCAGAGAAAGATGAAAGGAAGCTGTAGCAGAGAGCAAATTGTTCTTTGTCCTTGAGATGAAATGGAATTTTGCACTGTTGGTTAAAACGTGCATGGCACAGGTCCCAGAATGAATTTTTTTTTAATGTCTTATTCTACAGTTGGAATGGAATGAGATGACCAACTGCTCTGCTAGATCCAGTAAGAGCAGAGTGTGGATCTCACACTCAAATTCTCACATCTGCAAGGTGTTCCTCACCATGGGATACTACATTAAAAATATTTTTTGTCTTTTAATCCTCAAGGCTCAAGGCTGTTGCCCATCGCATAATCATCTCACGTGGTTCCTGGGGACACATTTTTCCAAGCTCATCTTCAGAGGCAGGAGGCCCAGTGTGTGGCAGACTCATAACAAACCTTCAGTGTCTCTGACACAGAGACCTCCCGGGTCATTGACTTTTCTTCTTTCCCTCCATGACAAGTTTCTGCTATGTTGCCATGGAGCAAACCTGCAAACTTAATGTGGCCTTATGGTGTCAAGAGTTATCAGTAAACACAGTGCAAGTAGGTTATTGGTTCTATGACCTGACTGAAAACGCCACCATACCCATCCACCACCCCCACCTCCTCCACTGAAACCTATTATTTTCTCCCACCACGATGGTGATAAAAAGGCTTAACTTTGGCTAGTTCTTTTGGGTAAATGTTTGTAATAGACATTGTGGGAGAGGTGTGTCATTGCTTTAAGCCAAGGCCTTGCAACCTTGGCGTTTGGGGCACTATTAGCATTTGGCTAGGTAATTCTTTGTCTTGGGGGCTATCCTGTGCATTGTAGGATGTTTAGCAGCACTTGGTCTCTACCAGTTAGATGCCAGTAGCATAAAAATATCTCCAGACACTGCTAAGCTCCCCTATGGGGCAAAATCACCCTGGCTGAACTATTATCTCTCATTAGTTCCATGTGGTTTGGCTCCAAGAGCCTAGCAGAGCATTGAGAGAATGAGAGGTTTCTGGAGCTCAGGAAAACCAGAAGCTCAGGAAGCTGTAGGAAGTGGCTACACAGAGTAAATGTGAACTGACTATTATGAGGCAGAGGAAACTTCCAGAGAACCACAGCAGACTGGATGAGGGGAAGACAAGGATGAGGGGAAGAAAGAAAGACAACTGAAAGGAAGATGGACTATTGAGAACAATGTGAATTTCCCTATGGGGCTTACACAGATAACCAGAAGGCAAAGACCACAATGGACAGTCTAGGATCTGGTCTCCACTCTGTTCACCTCTTGGTCTTTAGATCATGACTTTACTCTTAGTTTCCTTATCTTTAAAATGTGGCTCTGTTTCTGGACCTGATTATCTCAGATTGTTGTGTTAAGGTAATATATGAGAACATATCTTGTAATTGTGTTTCCTATAACAGTGTCAAGAATTATTATTTTTGTACAGCTGTGCCTTACATGTACGTCGGAAGGCTGAGAGGATGTAACTGAAAACTGTGAGAACCTGGGGGTAAAGGGAGTCAAATCCATCCTAGGGGAGAATCATGTAGGTTAGCAAAAACTGAGGCCATGCTTCATAACCTAACCCCGGATTCCTGGCTCAGGAGCAGTTATGAGGGGCATCCAAGAGTGAACAGTTATATATGAGTTGATTGGAGAGTAAAATTCAACGGTTAGCATCTTCCACATAAAGGAATTTCTGTTAATCTCAATGTGCATGTATAGGTCTTCCCAAAAAAGAAATCTTAAATCTTAGTAATAATATCATGATATATCTATACTGCTTATGTTCCATGGTGGAAAGAATACTTGCCTGGAGAAAACTTAGAAAGATATTTTCAGTAACTCTGTACACAGAACAATCACGGATTTTTTCCCCCCACTTATATCCTGTATGGAGAGCTGATAAAATCTTCCTTAAAGCATATATATATATATATATATATATTTTAAGATTAGAATTGGTTAATAGCAGGAGAACAAGTGAAAACACCAGGTTGTAAACAACACCTTTTGGAACTTCCTAAAATGTTCTGTTAAGGATTGGCTCAAGTTTTAAGGCAAGATTTAGTGCTTATTTGCTCAGCCCTAGTAAAAATAACTAAACATGTTTGTCCCCAGCAGTCTAGACTTTTGTACCAGGCCAAAAGGAAAAACAACATCAGCTAAGATTAACTCAGTTCTTACTGGAATAGCCCATGTGTGGCAGAATTGAGAAATGTAGATATAAGCACAGTGACTGGATTATCCCCACCTTCTCTTTATGTAGAAAGTTAGACATCATTTCAAATTTTTATTTTCATTTTTCAAACTTGGTGTCAACGAAGCTATAAATAAAAATATGTGGAAATGTGTTTTTCTATATCTGAAATGCTGCTGGAGACTACAGTCATACTAAGTTGGAAGCTGAGAGCTTAATTATAGTAAAATCTGGTAGTGTAGGAGGTAGCCGCTGAGATGCCAGACTGCTTTTCCTTTGTTTCTGGTCTGTAGGGATGGGTTCTAACCCTCTTCTTTTATACTTCTGCCTCTTTTCATATTCCCAAACCAGAAGGCTTAACCTATGTGCGCATTGTTAGTGCAACCATCTCATGGGAGGGTGATTAATAAGTAACCACAGTTTAATGATACAAGGAATAGAATGGCTAGTTACCAGAAACACAAAGGTGACTTGAAGAATGTTATAAGGCTTTAAGAAAAAGAAGTGCTCTAAACTGGCATTAGATATCTCCTACATGTCTGTCAAATTCTAGGATTTCAATAAATGCACCCCCAGATTAGTATAGAGAGTAGAGTATTGTAGCTTTTAATGGTGAGGTTTATTGAAAAGTGCAGTAGGCATCCTCAAAATTAGGGGGTTCCCCATCACTGAGTGATTTCTAGTAAGAAGAATGCTCTCTTCCATGTTAAGGATATCCACAAATGGATGGGCAAACCTTCATGATTCCAACTTAACTAGAAATTGTATGACTTATGTGTGTTGTTAGATTCTTGAGCTTTTGCGAGAAAAATGCTGAAACCGTGTTTAAAAGAAACAGGTCCATTTTATATAGTACACATGGATGAATCTTGAAGATGATAAGCCAGTGGCAAAAAGACAAATACTGTATGATTCCTGGAAACCAACTGAGGTATCTAAAGTAGCCAAATTCATAGAAACAGAGCATATAATGGTGGTTGCCAGCAACTGGAGGGAGGGAGATATAGGCAGTTTTCGTTCAGTGGATAGAGTTTCACGTTTGCAAGATGAAAAAGTTCAGAAGATCTAGTGCACAACAATGTGAATATACTTAATAATATAATAGGGGAGAGTACAGTAGGGAACTATACGGTTAAAAATGGTTAAGATGGTAAGTTTTTTTTTAAAATATTTTATTTATTTATTTGACAGAGAGAGAGAGCAAGAGCACAAGCAGGGGGAGCGGCAGGCAGAGGGAGAGGGAGAAGCAGGCTTCCCACTGAGCAGAGAGCCCAATGTGGGTCTCAATCCCAGGACCCTGAGATCGTGACCTGAGCCAAAGACAGACGCTTAACCCACTGAGCCACCATGCGCCCCAAGATGGTAAGTTTTATGTTACTTTTTTTACAATTAAAAATTTTAAAATATTTAAAATTTATTTTAAGCTATTTTGCAAAGAACAAGACTTTGCTATAAAAGACTGGCAAGAATAATTGAGTAGGAGCACAGAATGCAGAGAGAGTACCTGAGTGTGGTTGCATTAGTCTGTCAGATAAGCTTTCAGATCAGAGAGTGAGAATCACTAAATTTTAAGTACAGTTGAGAAGAAAGAGCAACGATTCTCTGCTATCTGTTACGTGACCTAGAAAAAGATTTATCATGCAATCATTCAATAAATATTTACTAGACAATGAGGAGAACCAATCATTATGCTAGGTGGTAGGGATTCAGCAATGAATAGGACTAACTTACATTTCACACCTCCGTCTATTGCAAGTCCCCTTTTGCTGAGGTTGTCAATGACCTTCTGATAACTAAATACATTAGAAGCATGTTTTACAGAGCCTCATTGATTAGTTCCTCCTTCTTAAAACTTTTTTTCTCTGTTGGCTTCCATGACATCACCCTTACCTGGTTCTTTTTCCACTAGAGCTGCTTCCTCTGCCTGCTCCATAAATATTGGTATTATTCAGGGTTTGATCCTAGACCCCCCTCTTTCTTCTCAGTGCATACACCCTAGGAAATCTCATCAATTAAGTAATGACCCCAAATCTTATCTTCAGCTCAAGCATCTTTTTCTGGGTTCCAAAGTATGACATCTTACATGCTACTAGATAGTTCTACCTGAAAGTCCCAAACTCAATATACAATTAAACTCAACTCTTTTCTGATGTCCTTCTCTTCCGACACATTCTGTATCAGAAAATGACATCACTATTAATTTAATTTCTCAAGTCAGAAAAGGGGAGTCATTCTATAATTCTTCCTCTATCAATCCTCACCTAGAATTGCCCAAGATGGTCTATTAATTTCATCTCTTTAACATTTTGAAGTATGACTCATCTTCTCCCTCCTTCTGCTATCATCACTTGAGTTCTCATTTGAATGACCTCATTTTAATTATTTCAACAGATTCATTAGTTTCCACCCATGTAGCCTTGACTTTCCTTAATTCATCAAACATACTGCCATCAGAGAACCTCAGAACATGTTGGGAAGGAATACTTTCCTCTGCCCTTCAAGGTCCCTCTAGCTGGAGTTCTGCTCTTTGAGATCCTTTGAGAGGATTAAGAATCAAATTGACAGAGAGATTAACAGGAGAAAATTATATTTAATTTCAAACGTATGGGGAATCCACACAGACATGAAATTGCAAAGACAGGCAACATGAGGTATATATGCCATCCTGAACTAAGGAGAAGGCGGTAAGAAATCTGGGACTTCAAAAAGAAGGAATGCAATTTACAGGAAAATGAAAAAGAGTAAATGTTTGGTAAGCAAATGTCTGTTAGGCTGCTCAGAAACAATGGAACATAGAGGACTTTGATCAAACAGCCCTTGCTAGTTCCTCCCTGTCTACCACACCCAGTTCATATTGTAATGTAGCTATCTACGGTGATAGCTGTCTTCCTGGAGCAGGTTCTCTATCTGAATACTTTTTAGGCAGTTGAGGGGAAGGTAAAGAGCTTTTCCTGAATCTGCTGAGTTTTGATTACTTTTAACTCACAAATGATCTTCATGCGGAAATGGCACGCCTTGGGGCAGCCTGCCCTTGGCCCCTACACACACATCTGATTATGTTGTTTTGCTGTACAAAATTCCTTAGTGGTTCCCTATTACCTGTAAGATAAAAACCTTTACACTTTTTCAGTATCTTTTGGGTTATCTCTTAGCCCTCTTCTCAAGCACCTTCTCTGATTCATATTATCTTTGTATCCTATCCTTTAGCAAAATTGCTCTTTGAGACTCTACCATGCTTGCTTTTACTTCTGTGCCATTGCATATTATTTCCTTTGGCTGGAATACTCTCCTAAAAACTTGTCTGGTGAACGTTTTTATAAGGCAATGTACTTTTCTTAGCCATATGGAGTCTTAGTTGTAGGTAGCTCATAACAATTGTTTTATTATTTCACTGATTTTAACTGTACACAAGTATATGGGTACTCTCTACTTTCTGCTCAATTTTCCCATTAACCTAAAACTCCCTCTAAAGAAAGAAATAAAGTCAGTTATATATTTAAAAAGTACTTGCCTGTTAGTTTATTTACCATCTATGTCTGCTTTATTATGCACCTGATGGTACTGAGCACAAAAACCTTAAGAAGCTGAAGTAAAGATGATATTAGTACAACACAGGCAGACACTTTCTCTTGTCATTAACTGTTAGTGCCAAGCATTACAGGGGAAGAACTGGTGATTCTTAGGATACTCATGAGAATTTTGTCTTTCTATGGAGTGGGATAGATTCTCAAGCGAGCCAGTACTTCTATGCCACTGGAGGCAAATGGATAATCTGCCATTTAAAGAAAGAAAAATTATTAGTCAACAGCTACACAGCTTCTAAGAAGAAAATCCAAAATGATCATAGCCCTACTTTTGAAAAAAATAGTATTAATGCTACTGATGATGCTGATAACGATAACAGCGGTGAACATCCGTTGAAAGCCTACTATGTGTTAGGAACTAAACATGTGGCCCAAGAAGTAGGTACCATCATTATTGGCCCCATTTTTCAGAGGAAGGCTCACAAGGTTAAATCTCTTATTGAAGGCTACACAGCTATAAAATAAGAGTATAATGTAAAAGCTTCTTTGGTATTATAGCTACTCCTGACTCTAAGAGAATGTAGAAACAGAGAATTTAGAATCGGGGAAGGCTTTGGAGGCCTCACTTTTTAGACCCTGACCCACTAAACATGTCTCATTTCTTGACTCTTACTTAAGCTTTCCCTCATTTCAAGAGATCTCACCACATTAGCCAGGGAATGTGAGAGAGACCTTTGTCACAGTTATTTAAAACCCAGATTATACGAGAGCTTTAGCTTCATCATCTCTACATTAAAGCCACAGCAGGAGGAAAGCTACATGAAAAATGAATATCTGATAAGTATTCTCTGCCTTGGGCAACAGCTTCTCTTTGCATTTAAAAAAGAGGGAAAATAGCATATCCCTGTTATGACTGTGGGGATGGGAAAAAATTCATAAAACTCAGATGGCTTTGTTAGAGATTCACACAAAACAACAAAGTGAACAGACAACTGCTTTTTACAGAACCAAAGCTCCTTTGCTGGCTTAGGCTGAACCTGAAATGACGTTGGAGCAGGATTTGTGAAAAGGGAATTGGATATCTTGGTGTTCCTAACAAGATAGAACCCAACCAGACTGACGCTGCTAACAAAAGCCATTTGGTGCTGGTGGTAGGCAGAGAAAGCCTTGAAGGAGAAGGTTAAATGGATGACTCAGAGCCTCTCTCCTTCCTGTAGCCAGTCACACCAGGGCAGTGGAATTTCAGAGAGCATTCTCTCTGTGAAAACCAAGGTACAAATGTTCTGACTTCACATTTCACCATGCTTTATTCTTTCCCAGCTACTTTCACATTTTATCTTTATGACGAATTTGTGATGGCATTAGGGCAGGTACTGTTATCCTTATTAATCCAAGAAAAAAAGGAAAAAAGACCCAGCAAGCTTCTTTGTTTTGGCTGAATTCAGGGAGTTAATAATTCAGGAGTGAGAATTGTACTAGAACCAGGAATGCTTGGACAGGTACTGTACCCATTGCTCATAATTCAAAGCAAATAGAAGAAAAGAATGGGACCTCAGATCTCATGTACTTTCAGGGTCCAGGTAAGTGCAGAAATGAGAAGTGCAGAAACCAGAGGAGAAAGGAGACCATCTCAAGCCCACCAACATTCAACCCTAGAATTGTGAAGTTAAGGGTCTTCTTTGGGGTTTTTCAGAAAGACCCAAATAGAAGGATTTCAATGCAAGAAGTTTGATTGGGAGGTGGTGTTTTCAAGAAAAAAACAGTGAGAGGGTGGGATATCGAGAAAGGGAAGGGAAGCCAGCCAATAAAGAATACATGATCAAAGCCAATTACCACTGTTTGCTACTGGATCTTAATTCTACTGGCGAACTCCCTGGGAGTTGATGAAGAAAATGCACTTCATGGTTAGCTCATCCCCTAAGAGGTGAGTGTTAGGGGATGCTGCAGAGATTGTGTAAAGGGGAAACTGATTCCTCAGCACTTGTAGCCAGGTTTATGCAGGTTCTAGCGTGTAGAGAAAACCTGTAGCCAGTTGAAAATTGGTTGGTTTTCACTCCAGTGATACAATCATAAGGGGTGTGGGTGAGTGCTGACAATCTGCATCATAGTATCTCCAGCAAAGGTCAAGAGTGGGAGAGAAGTACTCAAAGAGTAGGCATAGAAAATTCTCATTCTTGGATGGAGACACATAGTATGGTAATTGGTTGAGTTTTCTCAGCATCAGAAGTCATGTCAGAAGACTTTTAAAAAATTTTTAATTAACCTTTGTTGAAAGGTTTGTTGAAATTAACCTCCCTCCTCCCTCTTTCTTAACCCCTGGCAACCACTGATCTGTTCTCTCTACAATTTTGCCATTTTAAGAACGTTATACAAATGTAATCGTATAGTATGAACCTTTTGGAATTGGATCTTTTTTAATCAGTATAATTCTCTGGAAATTTATTCAAATTGCATGTATCTATAGTTCATTCCTTTAAATTTCTAAGTAGTATGGTACAAATGTAACACAGTTTGTTTAACCATTCAGCTGTTGGAAGACACTAAAATTTTACTAGTTTCTTGCTATTGTGAATAAAGCTGCTATGACCATTTGTACATAGGTTTATGTGTGAACAAGAGTTTTAACTTCTTTGACATAAATGTCCAGGAGACAACTGTTGGGCTCTGAGGTAGTTTCATATTTAGTTTTTTCCCCCTTAATTGCCAGATGGTTTTCCAGAGTGGCTTTATCACTTTCTATCCACATCAGCAAAATTTAAGTGATCGAGTTTCTTCACAATCCTCACCAGCATTTGGTGTTGTCACCATTTTTCATTGTAACTATTCTGATAGGTGTGTAGGGATAGCTCATTGTGATTTTAATGTTTATTTCACTGATTGCTAATGATGTAGAACGTATTTTCATATGCTTCTGAATATAGGGGCTTTGTCAGGTATGTAATTTAACAAATATATTTCCAGTCTATAATTTGTCTTTTTTGTCTTTTAACAAGATATTTTGCAGGTCAAAGTTCTCAATTTTGATTAGATCCAATTTATCAATTTTTTCCTCTTACGAATTATGGTTTTGGTGTCAAGTCTAAGAACCCTTTGGCTAGTCCTAAGTCCCAAATGTTTTATCCCATGTTCTTTTCTAAAAATTTTATAATTTTTACATTAAGTCCATAACCCGTCCTTGTATTAGTTAAATTTTGTGTAAGTTAAATTTTATATAATGTGTGAGATATAGGACAAGGTTCTTTTTTTTTTTTTTTTTGCCAATGAATACTCAATTGTTCCAGGTCTGTTTATTGAAAAAGCAATCTTTCCTCCATTGAATTGTTTTTGTACTTTTGTCAAATATTAATTGGACATATGTGTGTAGGTCAGTTTCTGGGTTCTCTATTCTATTCTAGTGATCTTTGTATCCTTCTGTTACGACTATACTCTTTTGATTATTTCACCTATGTAAGAAGGCTGAACATTGGGAAAAGTGATTCCTGTACTTTATTTTTAATTTTCAGAATTATTTTGAAAAATAAAGGCCTAGAATGTTTTCCCTTTCCATATAAATTTTAGAATAAGTTTGTCTATGTCTACATGAAATTGAAATTTTGATAGGCATTTTGATAAACAGATAAATTTGGGGAGAATTGATATATTTGCTATGTGGCATTTTCCAATCCATAATCATGGTATATTCTCTCCATGTGTTTAAGCCTGATTTTTCCCCCCAGGGTTTTATAATTTTTACAGATTCACTATGTTTTGTTACATTTATATCTAACTATTTCACTTTCTTTTGAGCAATTATAAATGGTACTACATGCTTTATTCCAGTTTCTACTTGTTCATTGTCAATATATAGAAAAACAGTTGATTGTGTGCTGATCATGGATCCTGCCACCCTACCAAACTGTCTTAAGAGGTTTGTTTTGTAGATTCCTTGGAATTTTCTATACATACATGATATCATTTGCAAATAGATGTTGTTTTCTTTCCTTCCAATTTGTATGTTTTTTGTTTCTTTTTCATGCCTGATTATTATATTGGCTAAAATTTCCAGGTCTGTGTTAAATAAAAGTTGTGAGAATGGATATCCCTAGCCTTATTTCTGATCGTATGGGGAAGCATTCTTTCATTATTAAATATTGTTAGCTGTAAGTTATTTGTAGATGCTCTTTATGAGGTTAGAAAAGTCCTCCTCTACTCCTGGTGTACTGGGAGTTTTTTATTATGAATGGAAGTTGAATTATGTTGAATATTTTTTCTGTGTTAATTGATGTCATATGATTTTTTCTTCTTTAGCGGTTGTGTGAATTAGGTTGGCTAAATTTTGAATATTGAACCAGCATATATACGTGGAATAAATACTACTTGGTTGTGATGTATTATTTCTTTTATACAATGTTTGATTTGATTGCCAAAATTTTGCTGAGGTCCCAGAATTCTGCTTCTCATTAGGATCAGAGAGTTTCAGATATTTGGAATCTATGACAAACAGATTTTATGTTTTTCTACCAGGCCCAGACAATCTTACTTCTGTGAGGAAATGTGATTTTTCAGATACTGGAAAGAGTCTTACTGTACATTTCTCTTGCTTGCTGATAATTAAAAAATTTTAAGAGGAAACAAATTATTTAATTCTACAATGAGAAATAAGCAGCTTAAAATGCAAAACACCCATGGGAAGAATACATCTGCAGGGAAAAGTAGTGATACAGACAACCTCTAATTTTGGTTATTGTGAATGGCAACATGAAGAAATACCTGCCATTTGCCACTTCTCCTAGCCACCCATTATCCCTGCATTTCTTTTTTTTTTTTTTTTTTTTAAACTTTATTTATTTATTTGACAGAGAGAGATGCAGCGAGAGAGGGAACACAAGCAGGGGGAGTGGGAGAGGGAGAAGCAGGCTTCCCGCGGAGCAGGGAGCCCGATGCGGGGCTCGATCCCAGGACCCTGAGATCATGACCTGAGCCGAAGGCAGACGCTTAACGACTGAGCCACCCAGGCGCCCCTATCCCTGCATTTCTTATCTCCTACTCTTTATTAACACACACCACATCAAAGCCCCATCGCCAAGCCAAGCCTCCAAATGTTTAAAATCACAGAAACCTGTTTTTTAAATTTGAACATGGATGTGTAACATCAATAAAACATATAGATCTGAATTGTTCTGGAAGAAGTGGGATGGCTGGGGAGGAGACTCAAGCCCAACCCATTTCCCTCTGCCAACAGTTTAAAAACCACTCTCCGAACCCATTTTCTCCTGAAAAATATGTAAGATGGTTGGTTGAGGGGCGAGGAAATATTCAAGTAAGACAATTTCTTTCTTGTTAAAATTACATAGTTTTAAAAATCTGGACTCTGAGAAACAAACTGAGGGTTCTAGAGGGGAGGGGGGTGGGAGGATGGGTTAGCCTGGTGATGGGTATTAAAGAGGGCAGGTTCTGCATGGAGCACTGGGTGTTATACGCAAACAATGAATCATGGAACACTACATCAAAAACTAATGATGTAATGTATGGTGATTAACATAACATAATAATAATAAAAAATCTGGACATGGAAGGCTAATCACAATCACTGCTAATGTCACTCTTTTGAATGACCTTTAAAACCAAAATAAAATAGAATATTGGGGAGGACTGAAGAAGAAGAATGTGTGTGCAGACATTATGTTGATGTCACTGTGATGAAAGACATCCGAGTTTTGACTGCAGACAGGAAATTCTCTCTGTGAACCTCCAGACTCCCTTTCCTCACCTTTGCTGCTATCCTTCTGCACCAGTGTGAATCCAGTGATTTGAGGGTCACCACAGTGATGGTGGGGGAGATTTTGAGGAATTCTTGGAGCTCAAGGGGCACCTGGCTGGCTCAGTCAGTAGAGTTTGCAACTCTTGATCTCAGGGTTGTGAGTTCAAGCTCCATGTCGGGCTCCATGCTCAGAGGGGAGTCTGCTGGAGAGTCTCTCTTTCTCTCTCACTCCCTCTCAAAAATATGGATTTACCTACTTGTCACTGGGTAAATACATAAAATGTATATAATACAAAACCTAGAAGGGACAATCCAACAATAGAAGTTGTGGTAGGGTGGTGAGGTTATGGGGTTTTATTTCCCAATGAATTTTGAAAATAATATTCAATTTAGAGTTTGGAGCTTAGTAAATTGTATACTTTATAGTTTTAGTAGGAAACAGAGAAGACTTATTGTGGAGGTGGGGTCTTCTGCCCACATCCTTATATTCCTGCCCTGCCAGAGGGCAATCACAATTGGGGCTCAACTAAGTGTAAAAAGAAAATTTAATATAGGCTCCATGATTGTAAAAGATGTAAGAAAGAAGAGTTCTTGCATAGTGGAAAGATTCCTATATTTTGAGGCCGGGTGTTTATGTTCCATCCCTGGTCTGAGAATAACTAACAGTGTGATTTTGAATAAATCACTTCATATCGCTAGCTACAATTTTGTTTTCTGTTGAACAAAATATTTACCTCAAAAGGATACATTGTTAGGTGTTTCAGAGTTGCTTTGGCATCTCTCATGTTAGAGGACAGCAATTTCCTGTATGCAACCAAACAGCTATGCACACTTGGTGGAATTAGTCTTTGGGCACTACTGATGAAAACATTTTCTACAGTGGTTCCTGAATTTGACCAAGCTTTGGAAGTTTTAAAAACAGATTTAGACCCACCCCAAACTAAGTGAATCAGAACTTCCATGGGCAAGATCCAAGACTAAATGTTTTCAAAAGTGTTTTACTGCAATTTTGATGATTGCCCAGATTTGGGGAAACCAGTGTTTTTCAAATTTTAAAGTGCATGTGATTCACTCAGGCTTTAGCTAAAACGGAGATTCTAATTCAGTAGACGTGGGGTGGGGACCGAGGTTCTGCATTTCCCAGGAGATACTCTTTAGGTAGCAAGGGTTGAACGTCCTTTGGGTCTTCCTCTCTTTGAGAGGGCATGTCACACATTGTCAAGGAGGTTCTCTCTAGGAAAGGGAAAGATGATTTCAACTCAGAGACTCCTTAGTTTGTGAGTATTTCAAATGGCAAAGAACCACATAAATTATTCCTGGCAGGACTAAAAAATAAATGGTTGAATGTGTAATTAAAATATCAACTCTGAGAAGGTATTAAAAGGAAGAAGGCACTTGATTTTTAAATATCATGCCTTGTTTTTATGAGATATTTTTGGGAGGTAAGGGTGGGAGCCATGGTTTGTTTTACATATCCATGCATAGGGAAACTTGAGCATTATCTTATAACAATTTAGAATTACTTCAGACAATGATCTAGGTAATAAACTTTTTTTTTTATTGGAAGTTTCCCTCAACAATGAAAACTTATTGGGAAATTCCATTTTAATTATTCAAATTCAGACTCCTCATAAATATTGAAATGGGACTAGGAAACATTTTTAAAAATCCAAACAAACATCTAATTTTTTAAAATAAGGAAACATCAAAAACAATCTCATTTTGATGATTTTATCAGGATCTAGGTTCTCATCCTCAACTTTGTATCTTCAGACATTGTATTATAAAAAATTAACTGTAGGGGCCCCTGGGTGGCTCGGTCGTTAAGCGTCTGCCTTGGGCTCAGGTCATGATCCCAGGCTCCTGGGATCGAGCTCCGCATCGGGCTCCCTGCTCCGTGGGAAGCCTGCTTCTCCCTCTCCCTCTCCCCCTGCTTGTGTTCCATCTCTCGCTGTGTCTTTCTCTGTCAAATAAATAAATAAAATCTTAAAAAAAATTAATGGTAATATCAACATTCTTTTTTTAAAAATTTTATTTGTTATATTAG
This sequence comes from Halichoerus grypus, assembly GCF_964656455.1. Taxonomy (NCBI): domain Eukaryota; kingdom Metazoa; phylum Chordata; class Mammalia; order Carnivora; family Phocidae; genus Halichoerus; species Halichoerus grypus. Next base: position 89,574,514 of record NC_135717.1, read on the forward strand.
TCACCATACAATACATCATTAGTTTTTCATGTAGTGTTCCATGATTCATTGTTTTCGTATAACACCCAGTGCTCCATTCAGTATGTGCCCTCTTTAATACCCATCACTGGGCTAACCCATCCCCCCACCCTCCTCCCCTCTAAAACCTTCAGTTTGTTTCTCGGAGTCCATAGTCTCTCATGGTTCGTCTCTCCCTCCAATGTCCCCCCCTTCATTTTTCCCTTCCTTCTCCTAATGTCCTCCATGTTATTCCTTATGTTCCACAAATAAGTGAAACCATATGATAATTGACTTTCTCTCTGCGGGAAGCCTGCTTCTTCCTCTTCTACTCCCCCTGCTTGTGTTCCCTCTCTGGCTGTGTCTCTCTGTCAAATAAATAAATAAATAAAATCTTAAAAAAAAAAACCCACATCATTCTGTCCATTTAAAAAAAAATATCAACATTCTTTTTTTTTTTAAAGATTTTATTTATTTATTTGACAGAGAGACACAGCCAGAGAGGGAACACAAGCAGGGGGGTAGGAGAGGGAGAAGCAGGCTTCCTGCAGAGCAGGGAGCCCCATGCTGGACTTGATCCCAGGACTCTAGGATCAGACCTGAGCCGAAGGCAGACGCTTAACGACTGAGCCACCCAGGTGCCCCCAAAATATCAACACTCTTAATTTACACTAAACAACAAGGCAGTCAGATACAACAGTTATTTCCTTGTTCTGATCGATATATTTTTTCCTATAGGCAAACTAATGATGTTACCAGGGGGCATGGTTTCAGAACAGAGGGATTAATTATATGATCGAAATGCTTACTATTATCAAATTCTGATAATTTGACTATTCAATCTCCACCACGGAATTGCCCCAACCCTAATGAATGCGTACTGTTACCAATTAGGTCTCTGGCCATAATCTACCAAAATGGTGCATTCTTGCTGAGTACCAGTCCAATCTGCAAGGTGGATGGGACATTTGAGTCAGTCTTTCAGGACATTCTCATCTCTGGAAAGTGAATAATAAAGTCAGTGCTTTTATCGCTGACCACCACAGCCTCTCTTCCTAAAAACCCACTGAATAGTATTTTTCTCTTTTTTAGGAGAGTAGAATTGATCACACTCCTCAGTTTCAGACTAATTATGGTCAGCATTCCAAGACTTAATGTTTATTTTGTGATGCTTCTTATTTTTTCCTTTACCAGCCCCCAAGCTCAATTCCATTTCCTTATCCCCTCAGTAGGCATCCACTTTAGTATTTGTAATATATGTTCTTCCAATCCACCTTCCATACATGTTTTAATCCTTGAAAAATGCAAGGTGTGATTTTGTCAGTTTAATATACATATAAATGTAATGTTATAAAATAAAAGTTACAATTGCATTCTTTTTCCTATGTTTTTCATACAACATTATGTTCTTGATGACCAACAAAGTTAAGAAGTCCAGTTATGGCTTCTGACTGCTATAATAATAGTTTCATCCTATGTGTATATCAAATGTTATTTGGCCATTCCACTAGAGATGATCGTGTTAGATATTTCCAACTCTGCTACCACTAGCAATACTATGTGAACCTTCTGGTGCCCTCAATCTTTTGATTGAGCTTTCTAGCTCTTTAAAACCATATGTACCTAAGTTTTATATTGGGTTTTCAGTATTTTTTCTTGCTCATTTTAGGAGTTTCTTATATATTCCCTTGTCAGTTTTAAAAATTACAAATACTTTCCCCAGTCTGTCTTCTATCCATTTGCTTTGTCTAAGATGTCCTTAATTGAAGAGAAATTTCAGTTTTGATGTAGTCAAATGTATATATTTATTTCTTAACATCCTAAAAGTACAAATCATAGAGGAAAAATAAATATGTACATTTGACCACATCATTATCAGTTATCTCTCAGATACATATAATAAGTTACATGTATACAGAAGTCCATTTATGAATTTTTGACTTGTTTTACTGGTCTATTTATTTTTTCTTGTTCTAGCACCACACAATTTAAGTATTTGTCTTTGTAATGTTGCTTGAGCATAAATACCTTTGCTCTTCTTTTTTTCAAAATGTATTAGCTATGCAGGGATTTTTATTCACTAATATTAATTTTTGAATTAATTTATTAAGGTCCCTCCTTTCAAAACTTTCTGAGATTTTGAGTTAAAATTTCATGGAGTGTATAATTCATCAATTATTTTAGAGGCAAAGTGCTGTTAATCCATACACACATACAGACATACATAGTCTTTTAGATCCTCTAACAGAATATTAAAATTTTCTCTATAAATGTCTTATGCTTTCTTTGTTAATTACTGGGAATGTTGCAAATTTTGTGAAATATCATTTTATATAGTTGATTATTACTGGACTAGAGGAATAGTATTAATTCTTGTATATGGCTCTTCTATTAAGTAAATTTTTTTAACTTCTTACAGTTCTTATAGTTTATACAGTAATTTTCTTGGGGTTTCACTGTAAATGAAATCATTAATAAATAATATCTACCTGTTATTATAGTTTTTCTTTTTTGTCTTTTGTCACTAGGAAGACATATAATACCTTTTTTTTTTTTTTTTAGTGTATGTGCTGCTGAAGCGAGCACTATATAATACCTTTTTGAGGAATCGCTTGTAATGGCAAAAATTCTTGTCAGGTTCCTAAACTTATATAAAGTTTGTCTAAAATTTTTATATATATTTAAATATATGTTTAAATAAAATAATAAAATATAAATATATTTAAAATATATATTTAAAGATGATTGAGAGAAAGTAAAAGATTAATGAAGTTCTATTCTCTTCTAAAAAATAGCAGGCTTTTTAAAAAAAATCTTTTGACATTTTCCTTTTTTAAGTCTATCATGTGGTGAATTACTTTGAGAGATTTTTTTGATATTTAACCTCCTCATATTCCTGAGTTATAACCCTACATTACCAGCATGCATTAAAAAGGAAAAGAAACATTGAAGTAGAAAGGGACTGATCTTAATATTACTTCTTTTTTCCTGGAAGTTTGAAAATGTTCACAATAAAAATTTAAAATTTAAACTTTAAAAATTTAAATAATAAACCTGTTCAGTTCTATAACTTAATATTTTATTTAGGATTTTTACATCTATGTGATTTTTCTTAAATATGTTAATATCATTAGTTATTTCTTTTTCATGGCAGGGTGCTTCATTTTCTGAAAGGTAATTTTATTTATTTCATCTCTAATATATTATAAGTTTACTTTATTTTTTAAGGCTCAGAGGGCAATCTTATTTCCCTGAGTGCAAACCATTACCATTTCACATATGCTTTCAAAATCCTATGAAAATCTCACTACATAAACCCTCTTTTTGCTTCTGCCTCAATGCTGAGGCTGTGAGATTTAGGGAGATATGATAAAGAAAATAAGATAGCTTTGTTTTGATTTTTAGTCTTCCCAATTTCTTTTCCATAAATCAGACAGACATTCTAGCTTCTGGTATTGGCACAATAGTTTGGTCAAATGAACTCTTCTAAGATGACAATTGTAAAATCTGTATACTACATAAAACACAACTATTTGAAGGCACTGGAAAGTGATCAAATGCAGGTTGAGGGAATCAACCCTTCAAAGAAGGAAAATACAAAAGTAAGATTTGAAAATTTTACAGCCATTTCCTGAGCACATTTCTTGAAAGATGGGGTAGCAGACAGCCATAGCTCATTAAAAATATGTGAACCAGACCTCCAATTCAAAAGCTTAGAGGAAGAACATCAACATTAACTTTGCAAAAGCAGAAGGGAGTGATTAATGAAAGCAAAAAAAAAAAAAAAAAATGAGTTAGAAAACAAAAATTACAGAATAAAAAAATATCCTATTTATGAAATTATCAACAAAATGGAAAGCATTTTTCTAGTCCAGTTTAAAAAGTAGGCACAGATACACAAATACAATAATTGACAAAATGGAATAAACAGAAAAGCTAAATAATTTTAAATTATCATGTAACTACTCTATATATCTTTCACAAGTAAATGTGTAAACTTAATGAAATGAATAAGTTTCTAGGAAAATAGACTTTATTAAAAATGCAGTTGATATAGCAGATCCAAGCAGACCAATTTCCATCGAAATAATGCAGAAAGTTGTGTAATAGCTTCCCTACACAAAATCACTGACCCAGATGATTTCATAGAGAAAGTCTACTAAACCTTTGAAAATCTCGATAGCCCCAGTGCTGTTTATGCTATTTTAGTACATAGGAAAAAAATGTCCAAATTCTTTCATAATGTAAATATAACACTAAGGCCAGTATCAGATGAAAACTTCAAAAAGAATAATTTTGCTTATGAATGCTGATGCAAAATAATCAATTATAAAGTCACAAAGCACACAGAATTCAATATACATTACCTATGGATTCAGTGAGATTTATTTCAGCAATGCAAGGTTGGTTTAATATTATGGGTTCCACTAATCTAAACTGTACATTGATATTCCTAGAAGAATTATATGGTAATCTCCAAAGATTCTGAAAATGCCTTTGACAAAAATCAATGCCTATTCCTGATTAAAATAAAATCAATGACGTAAGAATAAAACAATATAGCATGCACATCCTGATGCCAGCATTTTATTTAACAGGAGAGCATTAAATACCTAACATATTCCTCCTAAAGTCAGAAACAAAACAGAATTTCCTATATCATTGCTACTATTTAGCATTGCACCAGAAGTATTACTAAAAAAATTAGACTGTTAAAGAATATAGAATAAAGAATATAAAAATACCTATCTGTCCTTTGTATATACAGACAATAACTAGACAATATAATCAAATAGAAGAATCCATTTGCAATCAAAATAAGGAAAGTAAGCTATCTCTTTATGAAGAAAGTTTTAAAACACTAGTGAAAAATATAAAAGTTGACTTAAACAAATATACCAAGTTCCTGTTTAAAATTTAATATCACTTAATATCAGCTCTTTCTAATTTATGTATTTAATGTAGCTCAAATAGCCATGCCATCAAATTTTTCTTTTCTTGAGCCACATGAATTGATTAAAAATTTCATATGGAAAAGTAAATAAACAAGAATACCTAAAAACTACTTTGAGGGAGACTAGTTCTGTTATATGTTAAAACATAATATAAAGCCTCTATAATTAAGGGAGTGTGATGTTATTGAATAAATAGGAAAGCTAAAGGAATAGGGTAAAGAAATTTAAAAAAAATAGACCATGAATATAGTAATTCTGTATATGATAAATTTGGAAACTCAAATTCATGGATGGAAAGACAGACTTTAAAAAAAAAAAAGATTTTATTTATTTGAGAGCAGCAAGAGAGTGAGCATGAGCAGGGAGCGGGGGGGAGGGGCACAGGGAGAAGGAGAGGGAGAAGCAGACTCCCCACTCAGCAGGGAGCCCAATGCAGGGCTAAATCCCAGGACCCTGGGATCATGACCTGAGCCCAAGGTGGATGCTTAACTGACTCAGGCACCCTGGAAGGACAGACTTTTTAATAAAAGTTTTGGAGTAACTGGTTAGCCATTTGGAAAAAGGCAAAATTCAGATTATACACTACAAACTAAGAAATATTCCAAAAAAAATTAGCACCATAAATATGGAATTGTACAATGTCTAGAAGAAATCATGTGTGAATTCCTTTTTTCACCAAGGTACGGGGAAAAACTTCCTAATCATGACTTAAAATTCTGAAGCAATAAATGTTGATACATTTGGTCATATTAAAACAAAAACAAACTTCTTCATGGCAAAAAACACAAAAGACAAATGACACACTGGGGAAAAACTGTTGACTAATAACCCTAATATGTAACAACCTCCTAAATATCAGTAAGAAAAAAAAAACTTGATTTTAAAAATGGACAAAAATGCAATTTTCAAAAAAGAATGACAATGACCCTGATGAATGATGAATATGAAAAAGTGTTGCTCCAACTTTCTCATAATAAGAGAAATGCAAATTAAAACCACAGTGACATACCATTTCTTACCATCAGTTTCACAGCATATTCTGTTGGTGTGGCTCTAGGAAGGCAGGCCCTCTCACACTTTGTTAGTGAAAATGCAAAATGGGGCAGCTCTTATAGAGGAGAATTTGACCACAGAGCTGGAATTCCCACTAAAATTTCTCCTTTGACTTAGGAATCTCACTTTTAGGGCGCCTGGGTGGCTCAGTCGTTAAGCGTCTGCCTTCGGCTCAGGTCGTGATCCCAGGGTCCTGGGATCGAGTCCCACATTGGGCTCCCTGCTCGGCAGGAAGCCTGCTTCTCCCTCTCCCACTCCCCCTGCTTGTGTTCCTGCTCTCGCTGTCTCTCTCTCTCTGTCAAATAAATAAATAAAATCTTTAAAAAAAAAAAAAAAAAAAAGGAATCTCACTTTTAGAAATCTATCACAAATGTAAATTTGCAAAAATAAAAAGTGACATATATACAAGATTATTCATTGTGGCATTATTTGTAATAGTGAAAGACCAAAACAATTTGCATCATTATTAATAGGCAACTGGTTGAATAACCATAACACAACCACACCATGAAATACCAAGCAGTGGTAAAAAGGAATAAAGGTATTAAAGGGATCTCTATACATTATGATCGTCTCCAAAATATATTGTTAAGCGAAAAAAACCCAAAGTACAGAAGAATATGTATAGAATGTTAGCTTTTTGTATAAGAAAGAGAGACAGAGGGAAAAGATATATATAATTTGCAAAACATACATGTTTGCAAAAGGAAACAATGAAGGGAAATGTAGGGTTAATGCAAGAATTCTTTGAGATCCCTCATTGAGTTTTGAACTTAGAACTATATAAATATTTCACATAATAAAATAATTAAGTAATGAAGAAAAACAATCCTTTGGTATCGTTGAAAATTGAAAACAACAGAAACAAATGAATATAACCCTATATTAATTTGGTGGAACAATGTTACGAAGAAGAGATTTTTTTTCTGCTTGACCTTAGAAAACAGTACTGTGACTATAAATCCTCAGCTATATATAACTTAAGGACTAAAAACTGAAAGAAATCTTAAACTTTATTGAATATTTAAAAAAATATTTTTATTAAAATTTAATGAACAATATTTTTATTGTTCCAAAAAACTACATTATTCATTGGAAAGTGTTATGTGTTTATTGTAGAATAAAGCACAGAATTGTATTAATATCCTTAGGAGATATTCAGATAACTAGCATTTTATATACGCAGGGAGAGCGTGAAGGGGACCAGCTGCCAAGAGGCATCGCAATACGGGGGAATGCCAGTGTTCCAGGCAGAAGTTATCACCAGAAACCAGGCCAACTCTGGTCTCAACAGACCAGATAATTGGAGGCAAGAAAATAATGTTGGCAAGCTTAGTATGAGGCTTGGGCCTTGTTTGATTGTTTCAGGATAAAATGAAATCAACAAACAGTTATGTATTCAATTTATAATTGAAGCAAGTTACAATTGTTTCTGGAATGCATTCAATGAAACAAAAACATTATGATTGCTATCCCCTTCTAATAATTTCTTATATACTGAAATACACGATGAATTTACTTCTCAACCCTGCACTCAGATTCAAAAATTAGAATTCTGTTAGCCTTTTCTTCTGTTTTGTTTTCCCAATCCTTTTATTTGTCTTCTTTTCAAGTATCCTGACACAAATTTTAATTACAGGGCACAGAAAAATACCATATAAATATCAGTAAAGCTTCAAGGATAGATACAAGAGTTCAATAAAGATCAAGGATTGTGCACATTAAATGGGAGTCAGAGGAGTCACATGGACTGATGGGGCATGGAATCAGCCTGGCTAAAGGCCGTGGCTCAGGTAACACTGGCATTTTCAACAAAGCCAAGGTGTCTATGAAGCAGGTGTAATGCTATGTCCTGTATCCAGAGGTGGGAATGGTCTTTTATTCCCCCTCTTTTAAATAGGAACACAGAAGTCTGAAGAAGACATTTTTTGCTTGTGAAAAGTCCTTGTCAGGCTCAGCAGGATTTGTCAGTTGGCTTGGCCTATGGGAGCTACTCCCTCCAAATCTGGAGCTCTGCCTCTAGCTCAAACATGACATACTGTCTTTCCATTTGCTCAAATCCAGAAACATCTTCCTCCACGGAGCATTCATCTACCCATCTTGATCTCTTTTTCTTACCCCCCCACCAATGCTTTTCAACTTCAAGGTACTATGAAGCCCAAGCAAGTAAAGCTTCCTCGAAGTGTATAGGGTTTTCCAGATGGCTTTTATTTCTTTGCCTCATGGAAGTGGAAAAGTGCCTTCGGCTCAGGTCGTGATCCTGGGATTTTGGGATCCTGGGATCAAGACCTGCGTAGGGCTTGGTGCTCAGTGGGGAGTCTGCTTCTCCCTCTCCCTCTATCCCTCCTCACCACTCTTTCTCTCTCTCTCAAATAAATAAAATCTTTAAAAAATTTAAAAAACTGGGGTCCCTCAGTTTGGTATGTGTAATATTGTACATTAACTTTCAATTTTCATTTTAGTCCCCATACATGGTTTAGAAATTCAAGTAGATCCAAGGGCTCATATTACACACACATACCCACACAGAGCAGTCACATGACCCATTTTCTTGTCCCGAGTCCTACTCCCCAGGGAAAGTTATTTTTCAACATTTTTAGCTACAGCTCCTAGAATTTACTTTCATATTTCTGAGTAGTATGCTTATTGGCTATTTCTTGATTTATTTCACATTAGGATATTGTGTGATGGCTTCCTACTTGGGAAGATGATTTAGTCCCTTTATATTATATCCTGCTCTCATGCACCTCCATTTCACCATCATTCCAATGTGTTTTTTGGACACATTTTGGTTAAATCAGTATTAGGTTTAGATTATTAGAACTATGCACATTTTGTTCACTGAGGCACTTGGTGTATTATGATTACATTTTTCCTTGTATAAATTTTAATTTCTCCTGGAGTTAACAACTGGCTCTTTTTTCATTTGTTTAGTTTTTTAATGTATCTAGAAACTTCAGAAGGTGAGGGAGAGCATTGAACCTCACTGCGCCTCTGAGGCCATAGGCTTTGGAAGCATCACCAGCAACTTCATTTTGAGAACTGGCTGAGAATAGTTCTCCAGCTGGCATGTATGTGGGGTCAATGGGGAAACTGCTCCTAGGAGACAGGAAACATAGGCAACATATGGCCGAGGGCTGGAATGCCTTGGGATCTTACTGGGAGACAGAAATAGATAAAAAGCCTGCAAAGAAAGAAGGGCAGTAAGTGTTTTCTTTGAGAAGTTGCAGGTTAAAAATGAGAGGAGCTTTACTTATAAGAAGCACCAGTGTTTGCATGAGAAATAATTTACACAAATTCCATGCCTAGAGTGCTAAGTACAGAGAGCTCAAAGGGAAAATGCAAATTAAGACTTTTTAAATATGTGGGATCAAGGGGCAAAAGGAAAGCTCACGGAGACTGGAATGTCTCAAATGCTTTGACTGAGCAATAAAGCAATGTATATGATAGATATTTTTTTCCTTCGGATAGGGGAAGCATATTATGACAATTTACCTCTCACTGGGAGATTTCTTGGAAATGAGTTTCACCTCACAGATTGCAAGCTTCAGACTACTGTTCAGAGAATGAATGGCATCCTGATCCACTGAAGGTAAGATATATTTTTCTCTTTTACCTCTTATACTTCCTGTCTACCCTTCTTTCCAAGATAAGACCAAGCTTTTGCCTTGGTACACTTTCATAAGTATGGGTAGTCTTGAGTTCTGGAATAATTTTGTTCCTAGGAATTTGGCCATGGGGGCCGAAAATTTTTTTATAAGTTTAATGGAGATGAGGCCTGTGATATAATAGCCTATATCATTTTCAGTAGGACTGGAAAAAGAGGTACACACAAATTCTAGAATAGAAATAACAGTTTGGGAGGCACCAGCGGGGGACAGCACAGGACGCAGCAGTTGATGAAGAAACCCAGATTAAATGAGTGTCCTCTGAGTTGAGCTAAAGAGAAAACAGATTTTGAACTTCCATTTTTTAGTGCATAAGAATATTCCATCTAAAAATTTAATTCTCTCTGACAACTTCATACTTGGAAGATCTATATATTATTAATTTTCAGCACATTGTATCATTTGGAGATAATACTGATGCTGTCATTTGGGTATCACTTATAATCTTGCATGAGTTATAACAGATTAAAATACTGAGCATAATTTGGAAATGAGAAATAGAATAAAGCTGACTTTTGTATAGACAGCGTAACTTTGAGTTAGTTAATGATCTGTTCTGACCCATATCAAAGCATTCTGGGGGTGACCACTGAGTGGCCATTTCATGAATTTCAGGAGAATGTATCAGGGCATTGAACGTAGTGTGGCATAGCCCTGTGAAGGACAGCTACGAGGGCCATTCACACTCCTGGGTGACAGACGCTTGGCTGTATGGTCTGCTGGCTATGATAGAACAAAAATTTGTGGAATCTTAATGACACTGCATGACACTACATTGCTATTTTGGCCCAGAAAGGAGGATATTTCAATTTTCCATCACACTTGGGAAATAGGAGAGAGTGTTAAACTCTACCTCACATCCTTGTTCTCCTGTTCAGATGGAGGATGAGTAATGAGAGTCTGTGCATTTATTGGGTCATGGCTTTTTACTAGTTTATAGAGTACTTTGCTTTAAAACTAGGAAAAAGGCACCACTCGGCCAAAAAAGCAGTTGACTTATTTTGTTCTTCTAGTCCCCTTGAGGAAAAAGAAAGATAGAGGCTTTATCTGGAAGAGCCAACTAAGTCTCTGCTTTCTCTATTCCAGCTTCTTAGCCGGGATCAGTAAATCAAGCCAGCCCTGCATATTTTTGATGTTTTCAGTTTGGGGTTAGGGAAAAATGGCCTTTCCTATTGTTAAAGTCAGTCTTGCCAAAGGACACTGCATTTTAGTAGAGAAATGAGCACCTGATTGACCATAAATAAAGCTGACATTTTGAGGGCGCCTGGGTGGCTCAGTTGGTTAAGCGACTGCCTTCGGCTCAGGTCATGATCCTGGAGTCCCTGGATCGAGTCCCGCATCGGGCTCCCTGCTCGGCAGGGAGTCTGCTTTGCCCTCTGACCCTCCCCCCTCTCATGTGCTCTCTCTCATTCTCTCTCTCAAATAAATAAATAAATAAATAAAATCTTAAAAAAAAAAAAAAGCTGACATTTTGAGTTCCATTAGCTACAATATCATTGTACCAATTCTTTCTTATGGGGAAGGTGAGTCTTACCATTCTTTTCATTGCAAAGCTAGAAAAGTAAATTGAGTCATTGTACCTGTGGTTGCCACCCATATGACCACATCTGCAGGCACTTCGCTGGGCACAGCTGAAGAGCTTATGGTAAAGTGGGGCTTGATCTTCAATTACAATCACCTGGGGCATTTAAAAAAAATTATGATGCTCAGTCCTGCTATCTAGAGATTTGATATAATTGGACTGACTTGGGGGTCCTAGCATCAATGTTTCTACAAAGTTCTTGGAATTTATAACATGCAGGAGAGTTGAGACCTAAATTAAATTAGAAGCTGAACAAGTGCTCTTACTTCACCTGAAACAGGCAAGGAACACGACTTCTCAGTAATAAGAATGCTATTTTAATTAAGGCTTCTTTTTTCTTTTCCCATTCCCTCACCCTAGTGTCCTCACAGAAGAACTGGCATTACTAATTTATAGACTCTCTGTGTTCCAGGAGCTGGAAAGGGCAGAGACTCAGGTGTTTAATCCTTACCATAATAGGTGTATTTTAGTCTTATTAAAGAATCAAAAGCTAAAGGTAAACTCACTTCCCAAGCCCATCCTGGTAAGTTTGACAAGAAAAATAGGATTAGAACACTGGTCAGTTTGAATTACTCCATTATTTTATTTTCAGACTTATTGGTACATAGTTTTTAAAGTTTATATTTCAGTGTTGTATCTTTATGGAAATTATTGTTATTTGCAGCTGTTTTAAGGAAGGGGAGTGTGTAAAGATGACTCTACTTCACTATCTTTAGTTAAGTCAAGGGTGTAATTTCACCATAATTATTACCTATAGATCCCCAAGTGCCAGAGGTGTGATAGGTTGGTAATTAAAAGGGCAATGGTTTTGGAGCCAGACAACACTGCTTCAAGTCTTAGCCCTGCTATCTGTGTAACCTTGAGAAGTTTACTTAATGCATCCATGCCTCAATTTCTCCATCTTGAAAGTGGGGATACTTTCTGCTTTGTTCGAAATGTAAATATATTCATACAAATTAAATGTTGAGAATATAATCATAATTAACCAAATATCAGCTATTATCTTGGTGTTGATGAGTATTTGATGAGTAATACCTGAACTAGTAATATCTGAAAGTTCTATGTTGATACATTGACAACCTTCATCAGAGTAGAAGACCCAATAAGATAGGTCAATTCTAGATTCCTATTAAAAGGATTTGTTCATTGAAAGACCTATAAGGAGTTTTAACTTTTTGAGCATTTGCTCTAATTCTGCCACTAATATCATTTTATTTATTCCTGTAACTCTAGGATGTATTATTTCCTGACTGTACAGTGAAGGAAATTTTTTTTCCACAATATAATGTTTAAAATATTTAGGGAAAGGTCACTTACATAGTTTCTTTTTCACATGATGTTTAAGTGTTAATGCTATTAAGTGGCACTGGGTTATTGGTTTTAGGTACTGATTTTAGATGTTGTGTACTAAGGTTTTCCACTGATCTGCCTATGCTCCCATCTTTTGCCTTACCCCCATTTCTCATTTTTAATCTCCTCAGGCAATAGATGTTATAGCCTAGTAGCTTAAATAATGTTTCTTTGGCTTAATGTATTGAAAGTTACCCAAATATTTTTACTTTATGGTAGAACACAAACCAAACCTAATTTGACTGCAGGTGTGAAAACTCATGGGCCTTGGCAGAATTAACAAATTCTTGCTGCTTGTGGAATAAGCTGAATATTTGTGACTCTGCCCCTTGGGGAGGATTGTGGCTTAAGAAACTCAAAACCTATAAATGGCCACATGCCAATGCTTTGAGGTAGAGTCTTTGAAAGTCTCCACAGAACCTATGTTGGCCAGCTTCATGATTCCAATGGCTGCCTGCAAAATCAGTAAAAAAGTGGCTAATAGGTTGTGTTAGTTACAAGTACTATAGCTTCCTAGTTGTGCTGGTTTAAAAAGTAAATATGTGAGTTCAAAAACTGTAACATAGAATGATGTGAATTCCCTTTGAGTCTGTACTATTGTGAGAGAGAATATTTTAAGTGTATCTTGGCAAGAGTACCAATGTGTCCCTGTGATTTGTAAAATTATTCTAATCTACTTTGTTGCACCAAAAGTCATTACCTGGGGTTCTAGCTATTAACTTACAATCAATATTTATATCTCCTGTCACCTTTTAAAATATTTCATAGTAATTATAAAAATATAAAATCATGCATGCTGAGTATCTCTTATTTATAAACTTATATCAGAGTTTGAATCAGTAAGAATATTGGGCCATTATAAATTTACTCTTTAGATAACAAGGTAACATATAAAATACAGACAATATACAGGGCAGTATAAGTATTCAATGTCACAATTTTCAAAGATAAGACATATGGTCAGATAAGTCTTCAAGAGAAAAGAATGGCTTGAAGGAAAAGCCTTGAAGAAGATGTTATAGGTTTGGCAAGATTACTGTCATATGGGAATGACAGGAACAAAGGTATTGCCACAGGAATGTTAGGTATGATCACAAACAATAAATAGATATGTCAGCTGGAGGAAAGATTTGTATTCAATTTCAGATCCCTTTTAAGAAAAATCCATTGATAAATGTACTTGCCCTTTTGATGTAATCTTATTCATTAACACAAAAGTCATTTTGAAAATGCTTCTTTAGTGTACTTTAAGAGCATACCTCTTCTAATTTTTGTTGCCAAATGTTTATAGTACTAGTTAGTACTGATTTCTGGAATCATCCTTTTCTGGTAATGGTAGAAGGCAGAGGACAATATTTTCACTAGTCACTGTTTGCTTCCATCAACCTACTTTTGTGTGTTTTTCTAATGACACTGGAGAGCTCATTCTGTATTTCCCGTGGAGCCGCTTACTTCCCTTTGCTGATAAACTATAGTTCTTTTGTAATACATCACATGTGGCATCTTGTTCCTTAGATCTTTTTACCCCTAATAACTGCATAGAGGTAGATGGATAGAGGGATATAGGAAGAATTTAAAATAATCCTTAGATTTCTAAGGATGAAACTTGCTTCCTGCTCTCTCAAATAGTAGCAGACTTGATCAGTTCAGCCCTCCTCAGCCCAAAGCATCCATAGGATATGGCTAAGGCTATGAATTCTGGAACCAGGTTGCCTTAGTTTGAATCCTGGCCCCACCATTTTCTGCGAAGCTGACTTGGCCAAAATATTTAGTTTCTCGGTGCATAATAAATGATAATAAATATCCACTTTCTTGGATTATTCTGAGAGATTTAAATAATTAATACATGCCTCCTTAAAAAGTGCTAGGCACAAGTAGGAACACAAACTATTATGTAATTATAGTTCAGGTTACATTTTTGTTTTTCTAATATTTTTTCTACTACTGAACACTTGCTCCTACACAGGCTAAATATAATTGTAAAACTTTAAATGAACCTTGACACGCTTTTACATATTTGCTTATTTTTTTTTAATCCATCCTATTTGATTCTCCTCTTCATGGAACTGGGGTAGTTTCACATTCCTCTGGATAAACTGTGCCCTTATCTTCAGCTATCATGGAAAACGTATATTCTACTGGTCACAAAGACTTGCTTTGCTGCAAGACTTTCAGTGTTCTGCCTTGCTTCCCCATTTGCTGAGGAAAAACAAAGAAGGATTGTCTCCCCTCCCTCTAAATTTCCTTCATTTCTCCCCACCCCACCCCTGCCCCGCCACACACACAGACATGTTGGCACTGATTTATCTTCAGGAGAATATAATAAGAAAACATTAATAAGGACTTTTAGTCTTCCACATTTGAACTTTTGGACACAACTTTAAACAAATTTGGCATATGTTAGCCATATGTTTAAATGTCAGCCAAGTGGTTAGATGTCTAATATTCAAACATAAGCTGCAAAGTTTGGGATTGCAGTAGAAATTTTCCTTTTTGTTCAGGGCTGGGCTCACCCTGTTATGTTTTTATGTTGTATGATTTGAAGGGCACCAACAACCTTTTCCCTCTGTCCAAAAAGTATTCCCTTTTGGCCTCCCGTTCTAAATGCCTCTTCCTTTACTAATTATTTTTGGGGGAAATGACAACTTGCATGCAAAAGCAAGTTAGATTGCTTTCTGTGCAGGCAAGATTAGGAAACATGTAAACAGCCAGTATATTTGAACCTTTCAGTTGAGTAAGAGAAAAGATGGAGAAAGAAGGCACAGAGCCCTGAATTAATTTTTGCCCATATGATTCTTTTGCTTAAAGGGTTTCTGTTTTCACTTATTTCTAAAATTCTTTGAAGGAGTATAGACCTCCCTATGTTATTGGGCAAGTAATAGTTGGTTGCCTTTTAGAAAATGGAGCCACAAAGATTGCTGAGGACAAGTATTAGCTAGAACCAAAACTATTCTAATATAAGCAAGGACAGGATATTTCCTCTGAGAAATGATCTAACACTAGTGTCCATGATGTTGAAATGAAAAAAATATCCACCTAATGGGAAACAAGGCTGGAGTAACTACTCACTCTTTAAGCTTAAATTATCTCTTTGTTTCTTTAAAAGTGATGTGTTTGTTTCTATGTCTTGTTGTTGCCAAATAAAAGACATATAGAAGGAAATTAGCAAAGTATCTGCAAACCCCTTGGGGTTCTATCTCATATCCAGCTATGAGAGACTGACCCAACTAAATGTTATTATTCAAAACATTTAATTTCCATTTAATCTCTCTTGTGCCAATCATTAAGAATGGCCACTGAATAAAATTTTTCTTATTTCAACTTAGCATTTGGAAAGCATCTGTATTTTGGTATACCTGTTAGTCTACAACATATTCACCAGTCTTATGTCTATAGTAACCAGTTTTGGGGGATTTTAGGACTCTTTTTTAACCTTAAGCTGAGGTTGCCTTGATTAAAAAGATAAGACAATGTACATTTTGAATCATTATGTTCAAATGCAGGTAGAAGAGCTTTTTAGTCACCTGGCTACGTGTGATCCTTCAGTCACACGGAAAAATACTACCATACATAGGTGACCAAATCCATTAGGGTTGGTTAAGCTAAGGTGTCATAAGTTACCTTTGCTTTGTGACAATGAATTGTTTATGATGTGGAAAAGGGTAGACTATAAACACCATAGGAGAAAAAATTGAATTCAGTGGATATGGTAAAAAACAACAAACCATGAGTCTTGAAATTTGGCTGACTTGGGTTCAAATCTTGCTTGTGCCTTAGTAGTTATATCATTCTAGGCAAGTTACTTAAAGTTTGAATGCCTATTTCTTTTTTTTTAATGGAGATAAAAAAATATTCCTTGAGAACTAGTGTAAGGAGGGAAGAAAATGAATCATGTGAAATGTAGGCAGGTTGCAGACCATCAGTAAATAATAGATATAATATTAAGGTTATAGAGTTCTAAATTTTCTTTAATCTACTTACTATCACCATCATGATGATTCTAAATGCCCCCTACTTTTATCCATTCACCCAATGAAATAGGTCTCAAAAATTTGTAACAAACATAATAATGGTTGATTCCCTATGAATGGGTCTTCATTAGCCCAAAAGGTGAGGCAATAACTCTCAAGAGTTTCCATGGGTGTTATGAACCTCTTCATGCCATTAGGATGGTTGCAACTTTGTTTTGTTTTGTCTTGGAGGAAGAACCTATACCTGTATTTCCTTATTGACTGAACACATAGCTATGCCTTATCATTATTCTGAAAATGTGAAAGCAGACTCAAACTATTTATGTCAGCCTTTTTTGTTTGTAAGCTGTGCTACATTGCCAATATAAGGATATTTAATATTCAAATGGAATTCTCCAGAACCCCTTGCTCTGTAAGTCACTCACTGGAGGTATTGTCCCATTGACTTTGGGTACCTTCTAATAGTTTATCTTATTTTAACTTAATAAGTTGGCTGACATTTCTGTTGGATCTTTATTCAATGTTTCTTGGTTTCCTAAATTCGTAGGATATCTCATGACTGGCACTGCCACCCTTTTGGAAAACAAGATTTAAGCATCAGTTAAATGCATAGAAATACAAATAATGTACATTTTTGTAGGGTTTATCAACTGCATTTACATTAGAAATATTTACTGTAAGAAGAAGGCAAGCAAAGGCCAGGGAAGGGGGCTACTTCCTCCATAATTCCACTCTCCATTTTGAAATAGATTCTGTCTCCACCACTGCCTTATGTCCAATCTAAATTATTCAATATGTTTATCAGGATTGGAATGAAAAAGGAAAGGAGCCTTCATTAAAATAAAGTTTACTAAATTAACTTGAGTGATGAAACTATTTTACAAACTTAGTTTAGATCCCACGGAGCCAAATTTGGGAGAATTTGTTAAGACATCTTAGCATGGTGTGGGGCTTGTTTCTTGCATTTAAATACTAAGTTGATATTCCAATTAAGGTTCAGAGCTGAGTGGAAGTAGCTACTTCTACTTCAAAGTAATGGACTATCTTCTCTGAGCTGTAGATTTAAACCATTCATTTTCTAAGTTTAAACAATTTTAAAAAATCAATGATTATTCCTGTTCAAAGAATTTCATATTTTAATTTACTATACATATGGAATAAAGTTAAAATTATCTGAACTGATCTATTATAATCCTAGTTTTACCTCTATTTTTTGTTTAGAACCTTTCCTTCTGATTCATTCTGGGTCAACTGTTCTACTTCAGGGATTTAAATTCTTGATC
Source organism: Halichoerus grypus (assembly GCF_964656455.1). Classification (NCBI taxonomy): domain Eukaryota; kingdom Metazoa; phylum Chordata; class Mammalia; order Carnivora; family Phocidae; genus Halichoerus; species Halichoerus grypus. The sequence continues at coordinate 89,592,373 of NC_135717.1, forward strand.
TTTAAGCTTTTGATTTTAGGTTTGCTATTTCTCTTGGGAACCGACTTTGATTGCACAAATGAGTCCTTTTTGTGATCATAAACCAAAAGGGCTGTGTGTAGTTTGCTTTTTAAAATATTCCCTCTCATCTAAGATCTTTCATGTTCTTTCATGTTAAAAAGGCAGAAATTAGTCTCTGCTATATACAAGATGTGTCTCCAATTTGAAGTCCTAAATACATCTTTTTTTTTTCTTTTCTATGAGGTGGTTTCTGTTACTTAACCCAGTAACAACTCATAACATTTGTATACTGTCTTATCATTTGTAAATCACTTTCATATTCTCCTTTGAACTTTATAATAAGCCTATGAAGTAATAGAATCACTTATTAAGCCCCTGGCATGTAGTAGGTTCTTTAAGATTAACTGAATGAAGTGTAGATATTGATGTCTTATTTTTAAAAATAGGTACTTGAAGTACTAAGTTAAAATGATTTTCTAAGGTTACTAGGTAGAGTTTGGACTCATTTTCAGCTTTTCTAGATCAGGGGCAATGTTCTTTCACCATATGACACCACCCTGATTATACCTATGGATTTAGTTGCTGTTAAGGTAAATTTTACATTGAGTGAAATGTTCAGATATTAAGTATACAATTTGAGTTTTGAAAAATGCATTCACCTGCACAACCAACACACCAATGAAGACATTGAGTCTTTTCATTTCCCCAACATTCCCTGAGGACTTTCCCACATAACCACCAACTCAGGCAATCACTGTTCTGATTTTTTTTCCCACCTTAGGTGAGTTTTGCCTAGACTTTTTTTCTTAACTACCTTTTTAAAAAATTATTAACATATAATGTATTATTTGTTTCAGGGGTACAGGTCTGTGATTCATCAGTCTTACACAATACACAGTGCTACCCACAACACATACTAACTATAAATAGAATCACATAGTTGATACTTTCTTGCGTCCCAATTCTAACACCCAGCACACTGTCTGAAATTACCTACCTCGTTGCATATGTAAGTATTTTATTCCTTTTAATTGCTGAATACTATCCCATTGTATGAGTACACCACAATTTGTTCGTCTATTCTCTTATTGGTGAGCATTTGGGTTATTTCTAAAATTTAACTATTATAAGTCAAACTGATATAAGCATTTGTGTATAAGTTTGTGGATATCCATTTTCTTTCTTTCTTTCTTTCTTTCTTTTTCTTTTTCTTTTTCGTGAGAATTGGTAGGTTACAAGATAGATGATGGGAAATGAAAGAAACTGCCAAGGTTTTCCCCAAAGTGTACCATTTTGTACTACTTTATATCCCCACCAATATTTATGACTATTCCATTTTTTTTCATATCTTTACTGATATTTAATGTTGTCTGTTAGTCTTTTAAATTTTGGCCACTGTAGTGGGTATGTAGTTGATCTCATTGAGGTTTATTTTGCATTCCCTTGGTTAATGTGTTCAGCTTTTTTTCTTGTGTTTATATGCCATTCTTCTATCTTTCTTAGTGAAGTGTCCCAATCCCCCCCCCCCCACCATTTTAAAGTAGGATTGTCTTGTCATTGAGTTGTAGGCACTCTTTTTATATTCTGGATATACACCTTTGTCAGATATATGTCTTGAGAATATACTCTCTGAGTTGGCAGTTTGCCAATTTATTTTCTAAGACTGTCTTGATAAACAGAAATCTAACACTTTCTCTTTTGTGGTTATTGCTTTTTGTATTCTGTCTAAGAAGTATTTGCTTTATCCTGGATTGCAAAGATAGATTTTCTCCTAAATTTTTTTATACATTTAGATTTTAAATTTTAGTTTGTAAGTTTAGCATTTACATATGTACATTTGTGTTAATTTTTCAGATAAATTTTGAGATGAATTATTTTCCATGCAGATAGCCGATTGTTTCAGAATCTTTCTTTGAAAAGATGTTTATTTGCTTACTGAACAGTTTTATCATCATTCAATCAATTGTGTAAGTATGTTTATTTCTGGGCCCTCTCTTCTATTTGATCAATCTACTTGCCAATCCTTATGCCAGCACCACACATCTTATTTACTGTAGGTTAATTGGAAATTTTGAAATACGGTGGTGCCTTCTAATGATTTTGTCAAAATCATTTTGACTAATGTAGGTTCTTTGCGTTTCCATTTAAATTTTAGAAATATCTTATTAATTTTAGTGAAATCCTGCTGCAATTATAATTAGATTGTTTTCTAATATATATGTCAATTTAGGGAGCATTAACAGTTTAACAATATTGAGTGTTTCAATCCATGAATTTAATATATCCTTCATTTACCTAGATCTTTAATTTCTCTGTGCAGTGCTTTCTAGTTTTCAGTATACAGGTCTTTAGATATTTTGCTAAATTTATATCTAAGTATTTTGTGTTGATGTTATTGTGAATAGAATTTTAAATTTTATTTTTTAATTGTATGGTACAAGAGTATAGATAAAAAATCAATTTTGCATATTGACTTCGTATGGAGAACTTACTAAATTCTCTTAGTAGTTGTTTCATGAATGACCTCAAATATTCTTACATAAACAATCATGTTATCTGCAAATAAAGACTTTACTTTCCTAATTTTTATGTAGTTTGTATTTTTCGTGCTTTGTGGCACTGTGTAAGATCTTCTTGATACTATTAAATAGAAATGATGAAAACTGATATCCTTGCTTTGTTCCTGATTTTAAGGAAAAAGTGTTCAGTGTTGCACCATTAAGTAAACTGCAGGTTTTTTTTTTTTTTTTTTTTTTTTAATAAATACCCTTATCAGAGTAAGGAAATTCCATTCTATTCCTATTTGTTGTGAACTTCTATCATGACTGGCACATAATTTTGTCACATGCTTTCTTATCAGATGAGGTAATCATATGGCTTTTCCTTTAACCTGGCATTGTGCAGACTTACAGTGATTTTCAAATGTTAAGCCAACTTGCATTCCTGGGATAAACACCATTTGGCCATTATGTTTTATTCTTTCTACATATTGCCAAATTCAATATGCTGAATTTGTTAAGGATTTTTGCGTGTAGGTTTATGACGCACATTGGTCTGCAATTTTCTCTTCTTTGTTATATCTTTGTCTGGCTTTTGGTATTAAAATTATGCTGGCCCCAACAATCTGGGCAGTATTCCATCTCCTCCCTTCTGTGGAAGGACATTATGTAAAATTGGTATTATTTCTTTCTTAAATACTTAATATAATTCACTAGGGAAATCATCTAGGTGTGGTGTCTTCACGGAATTTTTCTGTTTGTTATTATGGTTACCTTAGTAGGAATAAGTCTAGTCAGATTTTCTATTTCATATTTCCTCAAGTTTGATTTAGTTTTGTCTTTCAAGAAATCTAACCATTCCATCTAAGTTGTTGAATTTATCAGCATAGAGTTATCCATGATGTGTCCTTATTCTCCTTTTAATGCCTGTGGCATCTGCAGCTATTTGTCTTTCATTTATGGTTTTGGTAAATTGTGGTCTCTCCATCCATCCCTTTTTCTGTTCTGCTCCTGCTGTTGCTCCTCCTCCTCTTTCCTCTCTCTCTCTCTCACTCTCTCTCTAGCCCCCTCCCTCTCCCCTCCCATTCCTCTCTTCTCCCCCTCCCTTCCCCTTCATTTCTTCTCCCCCCACCCCCCTCTCCTCATCTCCTCCTCTCATCTTTCCTTCCCCTCCTGCTTTTCCTTTCCTTCTCCCCTCCCTCTCCCTTCCTCTCTCCCTCCCTATCTTTCCCCTCCCCCTACCTTGATAATCCCTTGGTAGGGGTTTTCCAATTTTATTATTTTTTCCCAAAGAAACAATCTGGCTTTTATTTCTATATTGTATGTCTGGTTTTTATTTTATTGATTCCAGCTTTTTATTTCTTTTCTTCTACCTCCTAGATGAGTAAATTAAGCCCAAAGGATATGGAGAAATCTTATCCTTATTGAATTCTAATTTAATTTTGTTGTGTTTAAAGAATGTACTCCATGAGATATCACTCTTTAAATTTTATTGAAATTTGTTCTGTGGTACAGCATATGGTTCATCTTGGTAAATATTTCATATGAACTTAAAGGCTGAGTGGTGGCTCAGTCAGTTAAGCACCCGACTCTTTGTTTTGGCTTAGGTTGTGATCTCAGGGTTGTAGGATTGAGCCCTGCGTTGGACTCCACAATCAACATGGGCTATGCTTGTCCCTCTCCCTCTGCTCCTACCCCCTCACATGCACACTCTCTCTTTTTTTCTCTTTCTAAGATAGATAAATAAATAAAATCTTAAAAAAAAAGAGCATATGCATATATAAAATTCAGTTGTATATAGTGATTAAGTATGAATTAGGTCAAGTTGGTTATGGTGTTTAAATCTTTTTTCTCGTTATTACTTGGTTTTATATAATTAATTGTTCTATCAATTGCTGAGAGTGAGGTGTTGGTATCAAACTATTTTTGTAGATTTCTCTTCCTTTAATTCTGTCAGTGTATTGCTTCATGTATTTCTTTTTTTTTTTTTTAAGATTTTATTTATTTGACAGAGAGAGACACAGCGAGAGAGGGAACACAAGCAGGGGGAGTGGGAGAGGGAGAAGCAGGCTTCCCATGGAGCAAAGAGCCCGATGCGGGGCTCGATCCCAGGACCCTGGGATCATGACCTGAGCCGAAGGCAGACGCTTAATGACTGAGCCACCCAGGCTCCCTTGCTTCATGTATTTTGAAGCTCTGTTATATTAGGCACATATACATTTATAATTTATGATTTATTATGATTTCTATTGAATTGGCCTTTTTATCATTATTAAATAACTTTCTCTGTCTTGAAGTCAGTCTATTTCATCTGCTATTAATATAACTACTCCAGACTTATTATGCTGACTCTTTTCGGTGTGCATTGTTTCCATCTATTTGTTTTCAATCTGTCAGTGTCTTTATATGTAAAGTGTGTTTCTTAGAGATAGCATTTAGTTGAGTTTTGCTTTTTAATTCAGTCTGACAACCTCTCCTTTTTTAGTTGGAGAGTTTAGACCATTACATATGACATAATTATTGATGTGGTTGGATTTAATACCATTTTGTAGTTTTAAAATTTTTGTCATTTTGTGTGTGTTTTTTATCCTCAGTTCTTCCTTTCTTGTCTGGTTTTAGATTAATCATTTTTTATCCCATCTTAATTCCTCCATTGGCTATTTAGTTATATCTCTTTGTTTATATCTATATATTTTTATATTTGTATCATTATATTTTAGTGTTTGATTCAAGGTCCTCAGAATGCATCCCTTTGAAATGATATTTAAACCCTTTACATAAAATGTAAGAACTTTTTAATAGTGCAATTCTATTTACCATCTCCACTTTACTATTGTATGTTTTATATACATACATTTTAAGCCCCACAACAGAAATTTATCTTCACTTTAAATAGTTGTTTGTTATAAAAATAATTAAAAGAAGAAAAATATAGTCTTTTATATTATACTCCTATTTACTGCTTTTGGTACTTTTCATTTTTCCTCTAGATTCAAGTTTACATTTAATGTTAATACCATGCATTGAGAAGAATTTCCTTTAGAATTTTTGTTCTGCTGTCAGCAAATTCTCTTAATTCTCTCTCTATTATTACTACCTTACTTAGAAGATGGAATGTTTTCACTGGATTTACAATACAGGGTTGCCTCCTCCTACCATTTTTCTCATCTTTTAACACTTCAAAAAATGTCTCTCCATTGTCTTTTGGTCTTCAATTTTTTTGATAAGAAGTCTTCTATGATTCATAAAATTGTTTTTATGTATGTATATTTTTCCCTGGTTGTTTTCAATATCTTCTGTTTATTCTTTACTCTCAATAATTTGTCAATGATGTGCCTAGCTAGGGTTTTCTTTGTTTTTATTCTGTTCAGAGTTTACTGAGATTCTTGGGTCCCCATGTTATTGTTCTTATCAAATTGGGAAATTTGCAGCCTTTGTGTTTTCAAATATATTTTCCTCCTCCATACGCTCCTCTTTTTCTAGGATTTGAATTACATGTATATTAGACGGTTTGCTATTGTCCCCCAGGTCACTGAGGCTCTATTACTTAATCCTTTCTGTATCTATTTTTTCAGATTTCTATTGTTTTTTCCTCAGGTTCACCAATCTGGTTTTCTCTGGATTAACAATTTTTTTCTTTAAGCCCTAGACCATTTTTATGATAGATTTTTGAAAGTCATTGTCTGCTATTTGCAGTATCCTATCTCATTTGTTATATGTGCCTTTATTACTCCTGATATTTGGTCACATTGTTTTGCTCATTTGCATGTCTAGTAATTTTTGATTGTATATTCACATGCTGTGTAGTTGTATCTGGATTTATCACCCTTCATATTGTTTTGGCAGGCAATTAATTTACTGGTAGATAAGCTTGATCTTTCTGAGATTTGTTTTTAAGCTTTTTTTTTTTTAAGATTTTATTTATTTATCTGAGAGAGAGAATGGGAGACAGACAGCATGAGAGGGGGAGGATCAGAGGGAGAAGCAGACTCCCCACTGAGCAGGGAGCCCGATGTGGGACTCGATTCCGGGACTCCAGGATCATGACCTGAGCCAAAGGCAGTTGCTTAACCAACTGAGCCACCCAGGCGCCCTGTTTTTAAGCTTTTTAAGGATGCTTCTAGAGTAGCCATCACTTTAGCTCTATGTGTATTTGGTGAGGTTTCTCCATTCTGGCTGCTCAGAATTTCTATGTCTCCCTGTATAGCTCTAGAATTTCCATTCATCTCATAAATCCCTAGCATCTCTTTTCTGGAAGACCTCACTTATCATTGTTATATGCATGTGCATATTAGTATTTGGCTAAAATATTAAGAGGAGTCATCTGAAGATTTTTCTTTTCTTTCTTTCTTTTCTTTCTAGCTCTCTTCTCTCTGGTAGACTGCCTTACAAATTTCAGCCAATGTGGCAACATCAAAGTCTGATTTCTGCCTTACCAGCTTATTGAGACCCTTGGGGCCTTCTTGAGGTCTCCCTTCCATGTATCTCAGTCAGGAAAGTATCCCTAGCCAAAAAGTCATGGTCGTTGCTGGGCTCATCTCATTGATTTTCCTCTCTGAGGGATCACAGCCCTATGCTGCCTGTTGCCCATCATCTGAAAATAGATTCCTCATATATTTTATCTTATTTTACAGTTGCTTACCTTGGAAATATTAGTTGGGTACCAGTTACTTCCTCATGAGCAGAAGTGGAAATCTTTCATGGGCAGAAGAGAAGTTTTAGTCATTGATTGTTTGGAGGAACTTTGTTCTTATTAGCTATTAATAGCTTAAAATAGATGTTTAATCATAATTTCTACTTCTCTTTCCCACATCACATAACTTAAATAAGCTTAAACTTCTTCCTGTCCTCCTCCTTTTCTCCTCCTCCTCTCCTTCTTCTTTAATAAATAAGCTAAACATCTAGGAGAATTTTCTTGCTTCCCAGAACAGTGGTGCTCAAAGTGTAGGTCTTAGACAAGCGCATCAGCATCTTGGGGGAATTGTTAGACATAAAATTTACTAGCCACATCCAAGACCCGCTAAATCAAAAACTGTGGGTTTGGGGACCATTTGTCTGTGTTTTTCTTTAACAAGCCACTGATTGTTCTGATGTGCCATGAAGTTTAGCCACTACCCTGTCAGGTATCCTCCTATATGTCTCCATGTAGCATTCTTTTTTCTAGTTACTTGACAGATTGTTGGCCTTTCCCCTAAGTTCCATGAAAACAGGAATGTGCCTCATATTTACCCAATTCACAAACTGATGTTGATAAAAAATTTGAATACATGTGCTATAGTTGGGTTACTTGCCTCGTCTCCATTTTTCTTAGCACAATTCTTTTTCCTTATCCTACATATCTTCCTTGAGGTGTCTTTGAACATGGAAAAATTGTGTTTTTAAAGGATTCTAATTGATTTCATTTCATAGAATTATATCACTTTTTCTTTCAGGTAGAAAAATTGACTAAAAAAATCTGATAATTTCCTTTTGGATTAAACCTGTTTAAAGAAGCATTATCTCTGTAGTTTTAAATTTGATTACTCCTGTTAGGTTGAAGTAAGCAGGGAGAAGAGTTCCATTTCAATGGGGACTCCTGCTTTCAGTTGAGTTTTGTAATTAGACCAAGCCCCAGTGTAGAAAAGAATGCTTCCGGATATAGTTGCTTTCCTGCCCCAGAAGTAGGGTCATAACTTCGTAGTGTCGCAGGGACTGAGAAGGTAAGAAACTTTTGCTCAGTATTATTGAAAGCATATTCAAACAGGATTGTATGGTGAGGGTTTCTGGAACCAAGCTAAATTACTATGGGGAACTTATGAAACCTTTTTAACCTCGGTTTCATTATCTGTAAAATAAGCGTGATGTTTGGGTCCTTCCTATGTGAAAACTGTTTACTCTCAATTTTCTTGCATCTTCATCCCCACTTCTGCATTCTAAATTTCTTCTTCTTGCCTGGAATATTCCTGGGACCTTGCAGATTTTTCAATAGCTCAAATTTTTTCTCTTTTTTTAACTTCATATTTCCCCACTACTCCAAGAGGCAGATCACTTTTCAGTCAAAAAATCTGTATTCTACCAAGCATTCCATTAAAACTTACTTAAAAGAGGAAAGGATGCAAGCCTTTGAATCCATAGCATGACCCTTGTCATGAATCCCCATTATGAACCCTAACTGATCGTAAATTTTTTCTAAGTTATATATTTAGTGTCCTTCTACTAACCTTATAGCCTCAGAATTTCATGCTTTGCTATGTCATTTATCTGTCCCTACCTTTATTACTGGTAAAGATATATATGTACACATACACACATATGTGTGTGTGTGTATAAAAATTTATTTACATAAATGTTTTTGTATAATTTTATATATTATAGAAATTAATTATAATTAAATTATATTTATAAATAATTTATATAATTATATAAAATTATATTTATACTTTATATATATTCAATTTAGGGAGATACATTTTTAACTATTATATATCTTAATATATAATAAAATATTTTAAAATAAAATATATGTTTAGATATCATTAGAATTTGGGAGGATCACTGCTTTTTCTATGTGTCCTGTCTGCCTGTCCAAATCTACCTTTCATCTTTTGTCTTTTTTAAATTTAATAAGAAGGCTTTGTTTTATAGATAGACACATTGTCTTACAAATTTGCTTCTCATACCAGCAGATTCAGGAACATAGCTTGGGATCTTTGTTTAAAAATGTTATGCTTTGTAATTGAATATATGCATATTTGCCACTTTGATGAAAATAATCAGAGTATATAATATTTAACCAAATGTTTGCCATTGCTAGACATTCTAGGTATCATTTTCGTAACAGCAAATATTGAAAATGTTAGCAGCAAAACTTGTTTATGCCTCAATTTTTTCTTGTATGAGATCCAGGCTGTATGAATAAAATGAGAGCTTTTCCTTTTTCAGATGAATCTGTTTTCAGTACAGTCACAGAAAAATCAGTTACCATGACTGCAAGATTAGTTACCCACTCATTCACTTATTAAATTACTGTCTAACAATAGTCATTCCTACTTGCTGGCCCAGGGACATGGTTTGACCTTTCATTTTGAATTGCTAAGTAAAATTATAAATTCATGTATTCATTTTCCTATTTGAAAAGACTGGTTTTTATGTTTCCTTGGTTATCAAAGTTAATTTTTTTTTTGGATTGATTAAACTCAATCTTGTTACATGAACTCTCAGGGGTGGAGTCATAGGTTTTATTGGTATCACAAGGACTCATAAAAGATAATTGACTGCCTACGATGGAGACTGAAGTTTCTTTTCTATGAAAATTATAACATGCTGATGAGTGTGATACTGACATTACTACCACTCACATCCAGGATTTTGTATATTTCTTGAAATGAATTCTATCAAATCATCTACCAATAGCCAGATATATTGTACTTACTGCTAAAGAACTCCCCTCCCAAATTAAGTTTGAGATAGGATTGTAGTAGCTATTCATTTTTGCTCTGATGGTAAAAAGTATTTATATGAAAAACAATGTTGTTGTTGTTGTTGTTTTAAAGAGATATATGTAATGTTCTTCACATTATTTCATTACTTAATACCTCTACTCTCCTGTATGGAGTCCTGTGAGATACTTAAAGGTATTGGAATCTTTTCAGCCTTTGGGGCAAGATGTAAAATTAATTCACTAAAATGAAACACACTACAATACAATATAACTCTTGTAAACACTGAAAGAATGATTGGAATAGAATTGATTTAGGTGATATTGGTTGCTAAAGAAGTGAGGAACATTTGGTATGATTGCCTTTATATCATTTAAACTTATTTTTCATGCCTATTAATCTCCTCCTTTGTAAAATGCCTATGTATGTCATTGAGCCCTTCTGAAGAATTGAAAAAGAAATGATGAAAGAGTAAATTCAGTGCTAAATACTACTTCTAACAACCACTATTAGTAAACTAGTGCTAGCCTAACTAGCTCAAAGATTAGATTATGGAATCATCCAGCATTCTGACATCTTTAGGAATGTCACATAACCTTTCTGGTCTTGGCTTCCTCACTTATAAACTAAGGATGTTGATTAAATACTTTCTGATATTTAATCTTATATTTTGATTTTCACTGATAAGCTATTAGGCTTCTGGCATAGCTGTGATCATTTGAATGTACTTAGGTCTTCATGACAACTAACTTCAGAAATGCTAAATATGTTAGACTTCAAATGTATCCTATTCCTTTCCTCATTTTGTTTAAAACAACAACAAACTTCAAGCCAGAAGGAAGACACAGACCAATTCTGAAAGTGTAACTGTCATTTCTCTGTTAGATGCAGTTAATTATAGATATAAAATGTAATTAAGAGCTGGTTCCACTTGGAGCTTGTGATTATGGTAGAGGAACTTACAGAGAAAGGAAATAAATTATCCTAAACTCCAGCAGTGATGACTAGTATTAAGTAGTAGTGCTAGAGCTTTTTTAAAAATTTTATTTACTTATTTGAGAGAGAGAGAGTGGGAGGAGGGGCGGGGGGGAGAGAGAGAGAGAGAGAGAGAGAATCCTCAAGCAGACTCCCTGCTAAGTGGAGAGCCTGACTCGGGGCTCAACCCCAGGACCCTGAGGCCCTGAGAGCCTGAGATCATGATCTGAGTTGAACTTAAGAGTTGGACTCTTTTTTTTTTTAAGATTTTATTTATTTATTTGAGCTAGAGAAAGAGAAAGAGAGCCAGAGAGAGAGTACGAGTGGGGGAGGGGGTGGGGTGCTACAGAGGGAGAGGGAGAAGCAGACCCCCCCACTGAGCAGGGAGCCCGATTTGGGGTTCGATTGCAGGACCCCGGAATCATGACCTGAGCCAAAGGCAGATGCTTAACAACCGAGCCACCCAGGGGCCCCACTGATCATCTTAGAATATAAAATGTCTCTCCCTCCTGACCTTATCCAACGCCCTTCTATTACTTATTTATTCCAGCATGTTTTTTTGTTTGTTTGTTTACCTGACTAATGAGTAAATTGAGATTGAAATAAGAATGGAAGGGACATTATGAGTAAAAATGTCTTATAGTTGGGGTACCTGGGTGGTTAAATGTCCGACTTTGGCCTCAGCTCAGGACTTGATCTCAGGGTTGTGAGTTCAAGCCCCATGTTAGGCTCTATGCTGGGTGTGGAGTCTACTAAAAAAAAAAAAAATAATAATAATAATAATTGCTGATAGGTTGTATTGTTTCTTACTATTTCAAAGCACTGTTTATCTTCTCCACACTGTTTGGTAATAAAACAGCTTTCTGTCAAATTCAAACATGCATTTGTGACCCTAAAATAAAGTGGTTTGGGACATGGGGAGAGTCTGTGGAAGTTATGTAGTCTTCTGTTGTTAGCCAGACCCCAGTAGAGCTGTGTCTTGATCACTCAGGAAAATTACAGAGGAAATTGATGTCTCCTTGGCTCTCAAGAGATACAATCCTAATGTCTGTAGAGAAATAATAACGCCAAATACTTCCTTCTATACACTAATGATCATCAATATCTGTATCTCAATTTACTGTAATGAATAGGATACTTGCAGTCCTCTTCCTTTGGGAAGGGGTGTAGTTACAAGGTATTACTAGATGAAAGGGATATTTGTCATGATTTGAGGACAAATCTCTATCACAAGTTTTTAAAAGAAGATAGATTGGAAAAAATTTCCAATGCACGTGAAAGTTTTATTAGTTGAAAGATACTGTGCTATAATCAAATTATACTAGACTTACAGTTTTGTTGGCCAGTGTAGATTACAAATCTGTATCATTTCAGGAATAACTATTTATAATCTAACAATAATAAAATTCTATGCCAAACCAGCTTTACCTATATGTCCTGTAATTTGTTCCCAATCCATACAATGTGATGGATGGCCTGCCATTCACATTCTGCACATTTTTTTGTGTGATCCTTCTTGAACCAGTTGCCTTCTTTTCATCCTCCAAACACCCACATTGAGCTGACTTTTGCTTGGCCTTCAAGATGCACTCCCAGTGTGCATTCTCTGCCACGAAGCTCTGAGTCACTCTCACACTCATCCTGCTGTGTGGATCCAGTCCTTACGTATAAATTGCCTCTATCAGAGCACGACATTACATCAAGACCAAGAAATGTTATAATTTATCTTTCTCTTCAAGTAGACTCTGAACTCTGAGAGCAGAAATTTGTCTCATTTATCTTTGTACCATATATGGCATTGTGGTCAACATAACACATGGTAAGAGATTTATAAACAAAATAAAATACTAGAAATAACACTTTTGTCCAGAGGGAACATCAAAATGATGAAATTGTGAGAAAGTCAAACTTCCATACCACTCATTTTCTTATGTATATAGCTGTGGTACTTAAGGTACACAGAGGTATCTTAAATTTCTTCACAGAAGACAAACAGAAATATCTGGTTTAAAATAATTAAGATTATCAGAGAAGTAATAAAATTAAAAGCTAACAATGAGGTATTGTAACATAAGTTTTCAACTTTTAAAAAAACTGACTATACAGTTTGTTGGGGGAGGAATGCCATCTTAGCTTTATTTAAAAGGGAATCCTGTATTGATTCTAAAAGATTACATTTGGGGCACCTGGGTGGCTCAGTAGGTTAAGTGGCCGACTCTTGATTTTGCCTCAGGTCATGATCTCAGGGTCTTGGGATCGAGCCCCAAATGGGGCTCCATGCTCAGCGGGGAGTCTGCTTGAGGATTCTCTCTCCTTCTCCCCCTCCACCAGCTTGCGAGTCCTTTCTTTCTCTAAGATAAATAAATAAATCTATAAAACAAACAAACAGATAAATAAATGAAAGATGACACTATAGCTTTACCTTCAGAAATTTAGACCAATGTATTCTCTGTAGTAGTTCCAAATTCAGTGCATATAATAGGGATTACTCTGAGAGAGACCCTCTGATTGCTGGTTATGCTACTGCTACTAGATACTACTAGCATGAGAAGGTGAAATAGCTTCTTTTCTCTGATTATCATGCCATTTGTGTTCAACTCTATTCTTTTAAGATTAAGCTTCCAAATTATGTTTTCTAGTGATGTTTTCTCAACCCCTACTGCTTGAGGACAAGATCAAAGACCATTATAATACCATGAGTAGAACTTCTATTTAAATTATTTTGCCATTACACCCCTCCCCTCCCCATTTTTCATTTTGACTTTAAAGAATGTGCCTTGCCAAGTGATTTGGCTTAAGATAAAAGGACATTTTAAAGCAATTTCGAGTGTATGACAAGATATCTAGGAAACAATTTGCCTCACTTGAAATCTGATTGTCTAGAAGGATGAATTATAAAAAGCTGATTTAAAATAAACCCTGATTTTTATAATATTTGCAAGTACCTAAAATAAAGTAATAATTTCCATATTAGATGCAATCTTATTAGGACTCTTGATTTCTTTCTCAAATAAGTCTTTCTGAACGGATTTATAATATTTATAAATATTGCTTGATAGTGTTTATATAATGTTTAAACAATGTTTTAATGTTAAATAAAATTTAATAATATATTCCTGGCTTATAGTACAGTTTGCTTTCATATTTTTCGGTCCATAGTCTGTTAAATACAGATTTCAATATTTTTAAAAAGATTTTTTTAAGATTTTATTTATTTATTTGAGAGAGAGAGAGAGAGAGCACAAGCAGGGAGAGCGGCAGGCAGAGGGAGAGGGAGAAGCAGGCTCCCCACTGAGCAGGGAGCCTGATGCCGTGGAGCTCTATCCCAGGACCCTGGGATCATGACCTGACCTGAAGGCAGATGCTTAACCAACTGAGCCACCCAGGCACCCCTAGATTTCAATATTTTATCATTCATTCATAATTCAAAGCTTGAGTGAATCACTCCCCTATGGCACATACTGTCCTCGGCACTAGGTAAATTGCCATGATCAAAGTAGATACGATACTTGATTTTGTGGAACCTGCAGTAATCTGGACTGAAACTTTCTGGCCCAGAAGTATTTATTTTCTGTCTGTCTTTGACAAAAATCTTTTAAATTGGGGGCTTATCAAGACAAATAATATCAGAGAACTATTTGTTCATGAAAGAATGGGAAGTGCCAGTCTGTCCAGCACATGAAGAGGCAGGAAGGAAATAGAAGTTGGCGAAAGTCAGTCTTCTTCTAGGGCTTTTGAGAGTGCTATGCCTCTATTTCTGCTTTTAAGGTTTTCTTTTTGTATTTGATTTTAAGCCATTGAGAGTGCTTAGGTGTGATTTTGTTGGTACTTGTCCTGTATAAGAGTTCAGTGAGCTAGAATTTGTATGTTGATATTCCTCATCAGATTTGAAAAATTCTCTGCCAATATTTCTCAAATATTCCTTCTGTCTCATTTTCTTGTATCTCCTTTTGGAACTCCACTTAAAGGTCTTTTAGAGAAGGTCTGCATGTTCTATTGTTTCCATCCTTTTTCTCTCGGTACTTCAGTGTTGATACATCCTATTGAATTGTCTTTGCATTCACTAATCCTGTTTTCTGGGGTGGTCTACTCTTAAGCCTATCCAAGTTCTTCATGTTAAATATATTTCAGATACTATAAGTTGCAGTTCTAGAATGCCCAGTAAGTTTTTTTTTTAAATTCTAATTCTGCATTTAAATATTCCATTTTTAAAATCTAATTTGTCCATTTCCTCTATTTTCTTTACACATTAATTATGTTATATACTAACTTCTGCATGTGAATCATCTCTGGATCTCATTAATTTTTAAATCTCTTTTATTAGCTTTCTCCTGCTTAATCACATTTAGATGATACATTGTCAGGCTCTACACTGTGATGTTTCCTCTGAAGAGTCTTGAGTTTTGTTTTGGCAGTTAACTTCGATCATATGGAAACTTGATTTTAGGCTTTGTTACAGCATCTGTTTTGTTTTGCACTTACTCCTAGGGTGTGACATTTTCTGAGTTTGGAACCCAAAAACTAGATTGTTCACCAAGGTTTCTGCACACTGGTTTAGCCCAAACTCCAACTTCTGTCTCTTCAGAGCCATGCGGTATTCCCTGCTGTACCTCTTGGAATTTTGCTCTAATTTTGTAGGTATTCAGTTTAGGGGTCAGCCAAGGACTAGAAGAGAATTTCAAACACAGATTTTTAGAGTTTCTACTTTATTGTTTTCATCTCCAGACCCTCCCCTCAAATCTTACCTGCCTTGGCAGCCCCAAACAATGACCGGTATCTTCTTGTTAGCAAGAACCACTGCTCTTTGCTTGGACTCTATTTCTCTGCACTGAGGTTTGGGAGATTCCCTCAGTTAGAGCCAGGGAGAACACAGGGTTGTGTTCTCTCTTTCTCTCAAAGTTGGAGCTCTGCTCTAGTTGCTGTTCAGTGCCTCAAAGAGTGGTTTATATGTTCCCTTAACTATTTATAACAAGAGGGTAAGCCCAATGCCAGCTAATCCCTCTTGCCTTTTGATAACATGAATTCTTTCAAAAATTTTTATCAAAAAAGTTCTTTTCATGTGAAATTCATTATCTTTGTGTTTTAGTTAATTAAATTATCACCTTCTCTCCCAAGAATGTTGAAGTGGGGAGTGGGCAAAACAGTGTAAACTTGATCTTTGAGTTTTTATTTCTAGTCCATTGATCCTGCCGATCTGATTTTCAACCTCTTCGCTGTAAGGTATCTTCAGTACAAGATCAATGACTCAGTTCATTTGAGACAATAGTTATAGCTCATCTTTCAACTTCCTTAACCTCTGCAGCATTTGTTATTAGTAACAACCATGCTATTCTTAATATTCTCCTCCTTGTATTAGTTTATATTTATATCTCTAACAATATTTATTGACTTTTTTATTTCATGTACCTCTTAGATATTTACAGTTTCTCTTCTCAGAACATATTCTTTCTCTATTTTCCCTAGTTGATCTAATCAATGCCCGTGGCTTCAACCACTAAGCAAATGATCTCTCTGGTCTAGAGTTGTAACTCTAAACTTTCAGGGTTGCGCCTCAAATGTCAACTTCTTTGGAGTTACGAAATTATTGAAATAGTATTGGGATGAGCATTTCTGATGTCATTTCATAGAAAATTGAGAGCAATTTACCCAACATCTGGGAATCTCTCTCTTCCTCCCACATCCTTCCCCATCAAGAACTTACTAGTTCATAAGCTCTATAAAGGCAAAGACTGGTCCACTCAGCTACATAGACTTTACAGTGTTCTGGACACAGTTGTTAAAGATTTTCTTGAGTAAATGCTTATCATTCATGTGCTATTGAAAGTCTTATTAATATCTTGAGTACAAATCATTCTGCTAGTCACCAATGATATTTTGAGTTATTTTTATGGTCATAAGAGGTGAATATTTTATTACAAATATCTAACACAAATATATCTCTTAGAGGAGATTTATTTGTTTACAGAAAAAAGAAAATATTGCATAGGGTCAGGAAATGGAACTCCTGAGCATGGTGGCAAGCAGGAAGACAAGCAACGGCGACCTTATCTTCTTCAAAAACAGGGGTAAGAGTGAGGTGAGGAGTCAGGAGATTAGAGGGCTGGGTGTGAGGGATAAAGTCAGAGGGAAACCATAAGGACTTTTTAGGGACACAAAATAATCCTGTCTCTGACTGGAATTTGCTTGCCTTCCTTCAGTATAGAACACTTTTTTATCACCCTCAGAGTTCCAGTTGAACCTGACTGCATTCCTTAATAATTTGAGTGAGTGTTTTGTATTTTGTTTTACTTAAGCTTTGGAATTTGAAGAAGACTATGTTTCACATTGAGAACAAAAGATTAAGGATGAGAGAGATCAAGCATCAGAAGACAGATGTGGCCGCAAGAACAATTTGCATTAATCCTGGGAAAGAGCTGTAGACTTCCAAAGGCAATAGGAATTCTAAAATATTTTACCTGGATCTGAACGGTCTCAGTTAATTAGTGGATAATAGTAGCACCTACCAAATACCACTTTCAAAGTAATGCTAAATGCAGTTTCTTATTTTCTTGGTATATTTGAGCTCTTAAAGGATAGAACCCATACCTTACACATTCTTTGTTTCTTCTTCTTCCATCTCTGAAATAGACTAGTGATTTATAGGATGAATGAATGAATTAATCAATTCAAGCTATTTTCTCACCTTTTTGGGCCCATAAATGATCAGATTTACCTTGATTTTGTAATACTTTTTTTAAAATTAGGGGCAGGGAGGAAATATTCTAAATATGTTGCCAATCATATAGACCCTGGGAAACAACTAGATAAGTAGTTTTCAGATTTTAGCATGCTTCAGAATGAGCTGGAGGATTTGTTAAAACATCTTGGGAGCTCCACATAGTTTCTGATTCAGTTGATGTGGGGTGGGGCCCAAGACATTTGTAATTCTAACAAGTTCCCAGAAGATGTTGATGCTGCTGATCTGGAGATCATACTTTGAACCACTGATCGAGGTGATTTAAACATACAGAATGCTCTTCACAGGTAACATTGCAGGAACACTTTGTTCTTGAAATGCCTAAAATATCCTTCACTGCCCTGTAGCATAACAAAGCAGAAGTTCCCATATTGGTCACTCAGGGTGACTTTAGGTAAACCATGTCTATTTGTACTTTTATGAAGGGGTGCATGGTAACTTTCATATTTTGCAAGCTCTTTCTTGTTTTGCTAGAATGAAAACTCTCTACAGAATTGAAAGTTCATAAGCCTTATATGAAGAGCATTAATAAGCCCTAGTGATTCAGTTACATTTCCCCCCAGAAGATTTTGTTACAGTATTCTATCATTCTATCATCAGCCAGACTCTGCAGAAGGGACACACTAAAGATAAGAATAACGAAAACCAGAACTTGACCTTGATCAATCTTTTATACCTTCTATAGTACAAAGATATTGAATGTGTTTGATTTAGACTGGGATTTAGTCTCTCTCCTTCCACATCACATGAGGACAGGCTACACAGGAGAATGGATCAGTGGTCTTTGTCTGTACCCAAGGAGCACCTTAGCTCTTGGTGCCTGTGCGCATTGATTTGGTTAGAGCAGTCGTCCAAAATGAATGAAATAACTACCTCCTTCCCAAGTTCTCCAAGCAAAAGCATTTCAAATTAAGTATCTTTTCTTCTGTTATAAAACAAGATTCATGTTTGAAAGTCAGCCATGTAGGATAAAAATATTTTTATTCTATTCCCTTTCCAAAATGATTCAAATTCTCTAGAATCAGAATGCCTTTCTGGGGCTCTTCATACACAGAAATTAGTTTGAAGATGTATAATAGTCACATAATTTGAAGGTTTAAACAAGGCCTAAACCATTTATTTTGAGCTTCTCCATATGATGATATGTATGTAATTTAGTTAATTGTGAGCACTTCAAGTTTATTTTCTTGCCATTAATCTCCACGCCTGTTCATTTTCCAGTGGTTGACATTGGTTGATACTGTCTAGACAAAATTGATTATATTTCTCACTTTGTTGTTTGGTATAGGATAGACAGAGCTTTGAAAGGAATTGAGTTGCAAGTTTGGCACCCTTTATCTGTGAACTACCACATGCCTTGCAGAAGGGACTCGTGTTGCATCTAGGAATCACATCTGATGTTAACTGTAATTTTGAGTTTTCTGCTTTGCATCCTTGTAAGTTCTATATATTGAGCTGATGTTTGGATTCCAGCAGGCAGAAGAAAATGATGCAGGCAGCAACAGATTGCAAAATTTTAATGAAAATCATGGTACTCTTAGAGCAATAATGTACTTTTAGATACAAAGTATGATTCTTTGATATTATGGCAAAAGTGTATTTGTGAATAGGATGATTATAGAGGACATTTTGCCTGGGACAGTCGTGGTTTATGCCTGTTTCCTTGGCAAACTTCTTAATAATGCTCCTTTTTGATCCAAAGTGCTTCAGTTTGGATGGTATAGATCTTATCATCTTATTTACTAGCAAGCGTAAATCATACTCAAAAACTACTTTCTTGTATGTTTGTTAAAGAAGTAAGTTGTAAACATTTTCTGATTCCTTGTATGCTTATAATTTCTATAACATTGGGACAACAATAAGCATTTACTTCAGCAAATATTTAGCCTCTGATTTGTAGAAAGTCTCCAACAGACACACTGTAGGTATAATGGACGTGAAACACAAGATTGGACAACTTGGTGACACCAGTCCTTTTGTCAGCGATGATTGGAAATTTATTGTTTATATATCTGGAAAAAATATTTAACATCATACTAAATATATTTTGAATTATTATTATTGCTGTGTATAGCACAAATAAATTCTAGCAATTATTTTTTAATTATTCAGGAAAAAGGAAGGAATTGTAATGGGTGGTATTTACAGATAAGAGGGTCCATTATGTATGGAAGAGCAGAAAGTTTCCTCGTAAAAGGGGTCTTCTCTCTGCTGTTCATTATCTATTTATATTTATTATTATCTACTTATGCTCATTATCTATTTAGGTCACAGATACTACCTCCCAGTATTGATAGACATCATAAATTTGTCATAAAATTATATTCTCACAAGCTTTCAAGTAAATGAAAATATTTAGCACCAACTTTGTTCTTAGTACTGCCTTAGGCCCTAGAGCATGTTAAAAAAATAATTGAAAGTTCAGTAAAGAAGCGCAAGGCAATTATATAAATGTAGGTTTACAATAAACGGGATATATGGTTGTGCTGCGGAACTAAGACTTATAAATTTTAAAGGCATTTAAGAGGTGACAACTAGGATTTGCCTGCTGTTTGGGCCTTCAGATGATGTACAAAATGCCCGTGCTCGGTGCTTCTGTGCTAAATGTCAACCCTTTAGCAGCACTTATGCCAAATGTTTGAACAAACTGCTGCCAAATTGGCAGGGCAATTGAACAAATGGCACAATGCAGAATCTCCTTTTTATTTACCAGTCTGTTATGCAGACTTAGGGGCCGTTTCATTCCACATGAAATGAAGTTGCCCTCTAGAAATTCTGGCCATGGGGACAAAGGGAGGAAGAGATGGAAGTAGCTAATGCTCTGAGAACATTAGAAGAAATTGTGATCCATAAGACTGGCTTTAAATAACGCCATTCTGGAAACTCCAAATAGATATCAGTTTTAGAATTGTCTTCCTTAAGGTTACATATTCCATTGAAGAGCAAGTAAATACATGCTGGGGAGTCTTAAAAACCCCTTTCCCCTCAGGAAGATTTTTAAAACAGAGAGAGGCATGGAACTATTGGAATTTTTTGCCCTCCATGTTCCTGGCAGGCTGAAGATAGCTAGTTAACCTTGACCATGCAAGTAACTTGTCATCAGAAGAGGAGCGGCTTCTAGTTTTCTTATCCTCTCTTCTTAGGAGGAGTAATCTTTCTTTTCTTTTCTTTTCTTTTTTTTTTTAAGACTTATTTATTTATTTTAGAGAGAGAGCATGCACATGCGAACGGGAGAAGGAACAGAGAGAGGGAGAGAGAGAATCTTAAGTAGACTCCGTGCCCAGTGTGGAGCCCCATTCAGGGCTCAATCTCACGCCCCTGAGATCATGACCTGAGCCGAAGCCAAGAGCTGGATGCTTAACTGACTGAGCCACACAGGTGTCCCAAAGGAATAATTTTTCTATTTCCATTTACCTAGGCCAGAGTAGAAAATATTTTTTATGCATGCAACGGTCATTAAAAGTTGCTAAAATAATGATTTTTCTTAAAGCGTTCAGGAGATACTCACTGAGAAAGGGATTCCTATGTGTAGAGTTTTAGGCAAGAAAGAGAAATACTAAGTTTCCTTATTGAAGGAAACAAAGTGTTGTGAAATTCAAGATAGGAAATTTTGAGGCTGTGTTCAATGATTTTAGGACAGTCATAGTCATAGTCTGTCACTGAAGTCCTTTTTGTCTGAACTTCTAATAAAAGATGAAGGGTATAACATTGGAGGAAATGGGGAGCCAGAAAAGTTAGGTGGACTGAAAACTTACCCAGAGGGGAGCAAAGTCAGAACTCAAACTGTTCTCTCCACATGTAAGCTAGCAGACCTTCTTTTATGTTCAGATACAATAAAAATTCTCAGTAGAAACACTTGCATGGAAACTAAGTAAAGCAAAAGTTTCCTACTATTAAAAAAGCTAATGTTGCCCTATATCATGGTCAAATGATCATTTGTAAATATATCTGAGTGACTGGAAAATATTCTCCATCTGTTAAAATCTTATTCATCTCTAAAGGACTAGCTGTATATTCTCCACAGACAGAAGTGATCTACATTAAAAAAACAAGCAAATAAAAACCCAGTGCATAAGCCTCACCCAGACCAACCAAATCCATCTCTGGAGGATGGGGGTGAGGCCTTGTTCCTGCGAGGGCCTGTATGTTAGTTTGTTAGGGCTGCCCTAACAACATACCACAGACAGGAAGACAAACAACAGAAATTTATTCTCTCACAGCTCTGGAGTTTAGAAGTCACAGTCAGGGTATGTTCAGGTTCGATTTCTTCTGAGGCCTCCCTCCTGCGCTGGCAGATGGTCACTTCTTGCTGTCCTCACATGGTCATCCTTCTGTCTTGTTGTCTGTGTCCTAAACTCCTCTTCTCCTAAGGCACTGGTTGGATTTGATTAGGACCCACTCTAATGACCTCATTTTACCTTAATCACCTCTTTAAAGTCTCCACTTCTAAACACAGTCACATTCTGAGGTACTGAGGTTAAGACTTCCAACACATGAATTTTGGAGGGGACACAATTCAGCTCATAACAGCATACGTGGGTTAGAAATCCTACTTCTGAGGATCTCTGGGCTGCTTAAGGGCACTGCCCACCCATGAATGTTTGGAACACACTTCACAGACTTCATAATTTTGCTAAGAACAGGCTGAGTCTTGAAGTCAGCTTGTGTTACAGGTCAAGAGCTCTGAGCTGCAAAGGTAGTATGGGATGCTGGAAACATACAGGATTTGTCAATGGCAAAGGTAGCTCTGTTGAGTGGTAGTTATATAGATGAGTAAGGTAACCATTCTAAGTCTTACTTTTCTTTTCTGAAAAATAGAAATGATATCTCAGAGGTTACTTTACAGAATAACTATAATAATATTTAAAGTGATAATATAGTGACTGATGGACAACAGTGCTCAAATATTAGCAAAAATAGGATTCTAATCTTCCCTCTGCCACTTCTAACTATACACTTGTATTCATTTTCTATTGCTGTTATAACAAATTACTACAAACTTAGTGGTTTAAAAGAACATTAATTTATTATCTTACAGTTCTTGAGGTCAGACGTCTGACATGGGTCTCACTGGGCTAAAATCAAGAAGCCAGCAGGGTTGTGTTCCTTTCTGGAGGCTCAAGGGGAGAATACATTTCCTTGTCCTTTCCAGCTTCTAGAGGCTGCCTGAATTTCTTAGCTTATAATTGCCTTCCTCCACTCACAAAGCCAACAATGGTGGGTTGACTCAACACGTCTCTGACCCTGCTTCCGGCATTGTTGCAACTCTTTCTCTGATACTAGCCAGGGAAGATTTTCTGCTTTTAAGGACCTATGTGATTAGACTGGGCCCACCTGGACAATCCAGGATCATTTCCCCATCTCAAGGTCCTCTACTTAATCACATCTGCCATGTCCCCTTTGCCACATAAGGTGACATACTCACTGGTTCACAATAATAGAGGCCATTATTCTGCCTGCCACAGTACCCTTGCACATATTTTCTCTGAGCAATTCTTTAACAATAAAATGGAGATACTTTTGTCACTGCCCTTAACTTGAGAGGTTGGTTGTAAAAATTTAATACATCATTTCCTATTTGAGAGTAACAATACTATAATGAATAAGATTTATTATCTTTATTCTATACCCATATGAGAAACAAAAACTGATCATCAAAATTCTCCTTACATTGTAAAATTCTTACATTTTTTTCTTTTCTTTTCTCTTTCTTTCTTCCTTCCTTCCTTCCTTCCTCCTTCCCTCCCTCCCTCCCTTCCTCCCTCCCTTTCTCTCCTTTCTTTCTTTTCCCTACATGACCCCTACCTCAGTGATTCCCTTTTACTTTAGTGATAGCTCTCTCTTACCTTCCAGGTTCAAGTTCTATACTTACTTTGGAAATGTGCCACAATGACTACCACATCTTTTAACTCATCAAGACACCACTTTCTCTGACTGTTCTAGCCAAAAATGAAAAAAAAAATTGAACCTAGGCATGGTCCTTACCTACTAGACACTAAACTTGATACTGAGATTAATAGCATATTCTAAGATTCCTGAAGACAGAATTTATTGACCTAAAATAAACTGATAATATAATTTGGGAGTACATGTGATGATTTTTTTGTTGTTGTTACCCTTCTCCAATAGGCATGTAGAAGACAGACCTGCTCAATGCATGGGAAATAAAGGGATGAATTAACGCATATTATCCTTTGATCTGGTATAGTAATACAATAGAAAACAGTACTTCAGAATTGGGCCTTATGGTCAAAGATATCAGGATTTAACCCTTGGTCTGCTATTATTTACTAGCTGAATGACGTTGGGAAAGTTTTACCTTATATTTCACTTCCTCGCCTGTGAAGTGGTGATGATCTCCATCTTATAAGTTTGATTTCAATATTAAATAATGCATCGAATACATTTATCACAATGTCTAGCATAAATGAAGCACTCAATATTTGACTTTTGTTACTATATTTTGTCTTCAGCTTTCCAAATGGCTGTTATGAAGAAAATGGGAAAAGACAATAATTTCGATTGATAATAATTAATAAAAGTTAGTTTTTTTTTCTTTCCCACATGAAGACCTGAAGACATTTATGGGAAACAAACATGGTGAGCAAATTTAACAATGTAAGCATTTTCCAGGTATCTCCTCTTTTCCTCCCTACCAAAGATGGACAGCTTTTCTTTATCAGTTTTTTCCTCTTGATTGCCCATCAAAAGAAAGGCCTTTCACTTTTAGATTTGTCCTTTGAGTTTTTATAGTGCAGAATCTGGAGAAATGGGTGAATGGGATGAGGAAGGGTGGGGAGGCTTTTTTTTTTTTCTTTTGAGGATTTGAGCAGAAACCTGCTGGAGGAGCTATTGTAGGAGTAAAAAGAAGTAAGGGGATTTAAAAACGTATTATTCCGTCACTTTTGAATTATTGTGGACTACATATTTACTTTAAGATGTTAAGAAATACATTAAGAAGTTATTATTTTGAAATTAGGTTTTCAAACCTATTCGTTTGCTATACAGCAAATTGTGATAAGAGAGGATCACAACCCAGCAGACACTGAGTGAGAAAGAGAGGAAGCGAGAGAGACTGGAAGGAGTGGCTGTGAGTAGGGAAAGAAGAGACGAGACAAACTGCTCATTTCAGAATTCTGCCTGGGGTCACACCCTGCAATATGAGTTGGTTGTATCCATATTCAGCTACTCAGAGTTCACATTTAAGGTCATATTTTAGGCAAGGCAAAACCACAGATCAATTTGCTAACCTCAGGTTTTAAAAAGTCTTAACAACTGGTTTATTTTGGGTCTCATGGAAACAAATAACTGTCTTTTCTAATGGGACATTTTTAAGCTGGTGGTTTTGGCTCCATCATCACAGCCAGAATCAGGGACCAGAACTAAGCCTTGACTGTGACTGAGTGGATGCAGACATGTCAAATAAAAAGTGACATTTTCTTCTTGGACAAAGATCACAGACGAGATGCTCCTGAGTTTTAAATTTTGGCTTTGTCTTTGGGTTATAATTTTAATTCTCGTACCTTGTCCTTTATTTTCCCTAACTCTTTTCCTGGAAACAATGGCAATTTTCCTCCAGAGATTGATCTTGTGTCCAGGTAGCTGGTAGCTGATGTCTCTTATTTATGGACCAGATGCTGGTTTAATTAATTTTTTTTAAGTCCTTTGAAGTTCATTAATATAGAAGGTAGAGGCTGTAGTAAAATTGGGAAAACTGTAATTCTTATGCTTTTGGTTTAATATAATATATTGCAAATGAGCACTGCGGTTTTAAAAGACCTTGTTCTCAGAGCTATGGAAGCCAAAGTCAAAACAAGGTATGACTCTTACAATTAAATGAATGATGATCTACTTTATGAAACTGACAAAAACATACATCACCACAATGCAAGTTAAAAAATGATCATTATAAGCCAAGTAATATGTGATTACAAAGAAGGGAAAAGAGAAAGTTCGGTAAAAGGGTCGTCGAAAAGATGATATTTAAGCTGATGATATTTAAGATTAATTTCTAAGATTAGGTAGTATCTATTTTTAATACTGTCTGTAGCTTTTTTTTCTTATCCTAAAAGTTATACATGTGCAGGTTATTTGGCAAACACCAAAACATCATAATCCAGTAATAGACAAGCATATTAGCATTTTATTTCAGTCTTAGAGAGAGAGAGAGGGAGAGAGTGGAGAAGGGGGCAAAGGGAGAGGGAGAGACTCTCAAGCAGACTCAATTCCCAGCACAGAGCCCGATGTGGGGCTCGATCTCACAACCCTGAGATCATGACCTGAGCCAAAATCAAGAATTGGATGCGTAACCAACTAAGCCACCCAGGCACCCCTCAGTCTTTCTTTTTATGCATAGTTTTTGTATGGTTAAGGTTTATCTATATAATTTATATTCCATTTATCTTTTTAAAAAATGTCATAAGCACTTCCTCATGTTTTTTAAAACTTTGTCAATAATTGAAATGTCTGTACACAATGTATTTGCCTATACTATAATTTTAAACAAACCCCTCATTGAATATGGAAGTGACTTCCTTTTAAAAAATTTCGTCTGGGGCGCCTGGGTGGCTCAATTGTTAAGCATCTGCCTTCGGGGTCCTGGATCGAGCCCCGCATCAGGCTCCCTGCTCAGCAGGAAGCCTGCTTTCCCTCTCCCACTCCCCCTGCTTGTGTTCCCTCTCTCTCTGTCAAATGAATAAATAAAATCTTAAAAAAAATTTTTTTCATCTGCTTGCTTGTTTGTCTTTCATTGTGATGAGACTCAAAATGTGACTTATACCTCTGGTATTAAGTGTTTGCTCTTTTAAAAAATTTCTTTAAAATCATTTTCTGGAAATTGTCTCGATTATAAACAGTTGAAGGTATACAGGGACGGATATAGAAATACTGTTTCAGGTACAGCATAATCACAGCAAGCTATTTCCCCAGTTGTGAAAATATAACTGTAAAAAAATAAACTTCATCTAGAAGGATGACTGTGGATGTAGATCTGAATTTCCACATAGGTCCTATATTAATATGTGAACATGGAATCCTCTATATATGAAAAGAAAAATAAAGCAGAAGTCTGCGAGCATGTTTTAAATTCTAAATGATATTGTGAATCCTCAAAAACAGCATTTTATAGAGGTCAGATGTTTGAATGGGAGAAAGAGGAAATTTACAGTTCATCTGGGTGGGCAGAGCATTGTGAATTACAAGTAAAAAGTGATTTTAAAAAGATAGAATGGGGGAAGCTGCTAATTGTATACTTTGCTACTAGAGAGAATCCAGATAGCTAAACACAGAGTACCAGAGGCTCTGATTCAAAAATTATATAAAGGAAGAGCTAATGATGAGGCACCAGACAAAATTCACACAGAGAATCTTCTTTTTCTAGGGATGAAATAGTGGGAAAAGAAGAGGCGATATGAGCTGGAACAATCCAGGAGTGGGTCCTTGAGGCAGTTTCTTTTGGTTGGAGGGATCACAGGAAGAACCTTAGGAAGATTTTCTGGACTACTTTGATAAGGAGTTGATCTTGGCTGCTGAGTGGCAGGAAACCACTTCCCAGGTCAGGAAATACCAGTGTGTGCCAACCCATCCACAAAGAATGGAAAGTTGACAGTTCTTACCTACCACCTGGTAATAGCCACAATGAGAGGAAAACACCAAGCCAACCTATGTTCTTTACCAGAAATGGTCCCCTTTTACCTCTGGGTGAGAGCAGCTGAGAGAAATACAACCACTGGCACATTAGCAGGTTCACATGGAGCTCCATTTTGTTTGCCTTAATGTTTTAGACACAAAAAGAATGAAAACAAAACAAAACAAAAATACGCAGTGGTCGATCCCCATTCTCCTAGAACTAGAACCTCTCTTTCTTACAGGGAAATCACTGCATGTTATCTAGATGGAGCTGATCTTTTCTCCAGCCAGAGGAGTCGGAAACAAACATGGTCTTGAGCAATTAGAGTACCCAACCTACTGACCACAGTGAATGGTTTAAGGATAAGTTTAATATCCATATCAGGACAGTCAAGGTCTGTAGGGTTTTTTCCAGCCCTCTTTCCCCTGGGCTGACCATAGCTGGTTTTGTTCTTCCTGACAGAGAATGAAGAGAGACAGTATCCTATTTAGTTTTAATTCCCTGGATCCATCCATGCCTGAAGCCCTTATCCTTGACCTTCCCATTCATCCCTAAGCCAGATTGCATAGTTTCTGTCAGCTATGACAAAAAATGTACTAATACAGGTCATGTATTTCTTATGTGCCACAGAAATGAGTTTGTTAAAGAAAAAGCAATATTTATATGGAAAACTCTGAAGTGAAGGAAGAAAATAAAATATATTGCACTCCTTCTTGAACCATTAGGCTCAAGTTCCCAAAAATCCCCACGACAGAAGATCTTGCCCTGGAAAAGTTCATAGACCTTGTATAACAAAAACAAGACTAGATTATTAAGTTCACAGGAATCAAGCAATTTAACACTGAATAAATATAATGTTACTGATTTTTAAAGTAAGCTTTAATATCATGGATATCAATTAATTTCTATATACTATTCTTTGATTGCTAGAATTTCTTTTGAAATTTTTCTAGAAATTGCTCCTCCTTATTCCCAATAAAGTGGTTATAAATTTCTTTTGCTCTATTGCATACTAAGAAGTATCAAATCTAAGCCTTCTTCCAAATGGTCCACACTTTCTAGATTTTATGACTTGGAATCGTTTGTGCCTAAATCTCCAATCTTTCCAATGATGCAGAATAATCTGAATGCTTGAGATGGGAAAAGCTTCATGTAACATTTGTAATTATTTCCCTATGTATTTCTCAACATCTGGGCTAAATAATTTTCACTCTTCCTTTGACAAGTTTAGGCTGTAGCACAAATCACCACCCTGCCCAGGCAGGATTCAGCCTCAACGCCTCCTCACAAGCTCTGGAGTGCTTCCTTTCTCTCTCCACAGGGTAAATTACAGAAGTCTTTGTCCTTGTTCTGACGTCACTAAGGTTGTTTAGCAGTTTAATTACCCATGGGCTGCTGGGAGGAGCTGACCTCTTGGGATGCTGCCTTGCAGGCTTCAGAAATTAATACATTTATCTTCTTATCCCCATTCTTTTGATATATTTCTGTTCAATTTAAGTGAGGACTGTCCATTAAAGAGAACTGATAAATTGATGCCAAGGCTATTTCAAGACAAGGTCTCTTCTGGGTACAAAATAAGATGTTTATAGGGACTTTGGTATTCAGACTCATGATGTTGGCCTGAGTTCTCTTTACCATTTTAATTAAACAAATATTATAATAAAGTTGGAAGTGAGAAGCTTTAGTAGAAACTCAGCTTCATTCCATCTCCAGGAATGATACAAATTACCCAGGTGCTTTTGTCAAAGCTGTTTTAACTCTAAGAACATTGGACAACGCTGGTTCCTGCACAGTAATAAGAAGATCTGACCTTATCCCTTTATAGGGTAGGAGAAAACAATAACAATTTAGATACTTCTCTGCCCCATAAAATTCGTAGATTCTTCATAAAATAGATACTTGATATATTTGATATTGGTTTCTTGCATTCTTTGGCCCAACAGAAGAGGTTGTCACGTTTTGATGTTTGTTAAATGCAGATTTCTGGGCTCTACTCCCATATATTCTGGTTCAGTAGGCCTATAGTAGATCTAGAATATAAATTTTAAACAAGCTTCCCATCACTCTATTGAAAGTGTTCCATGGGCTATATTTCGAGAAACATTGCCATAGCGGATAGAGTGGTCAGCTCATGATACCCCAGGGATTCCTACAGTCTCTCCAAGCTGTGTAGAAAGGGGAGAAGATGCTTTGCTATTAGTGCTCCCAATAGGTTTTGACTAAGATGGAGAAAGATGGAGGAGAAAGGGCTATTTACTTATGGGTTCAGATTCCTCCCTGTCTGCCCCCCATGATTTTACCCTTAACTCTAACAAGGACATGATTTGTAACATGGTAGTAACATCTGGCGGCTTGGCAGTCCAGAGTGTAGCTTAGTGTTAGGCCAAGCAGAATTCAGTAGGATCTGTGGGCTGGTGCCCAGGAATTACAGTTGGTGAGAAGAGTTCCAATCGGCTTTAACTGCTCATGATGTTTTACGGTCATGGTCAGATCATTTATCAGCATCCTACATTTGTCCAGCATAATTTCTGTTCCCCACTCTGAGCTGTGATTTTAACAGATTGTTTCCAGCCAAGATGATAGCTGGAGCTAGGATGTTGATTCACTGTTAATTAATTTCAGCTGGGAAGAGAACCACAGCAGCCTATGTCTTGTTTGTTTTATGTCATTGTTCTTAAGATACTTGGATGGACAGTGCTTTGCCTGCTTTGTTCTCACCTATCCTTTGATCGTATTCCTTTTCTCCCATAAAAGGTTTCACTTAGTACTCTGGTTGACTTGAATGCATAATATTTACTATTAACTAGAATTAGAGTAGTAAAGTGAAGCTTTCAACCTGGAGACCCCTTTTTTGTGAAAAGTCAATGTCGATGTGAAATGTCTCAATTTTCCATAGAAAAATAGTTTGGTAAATGTTGTGTAGATAAGTAAATCTCAGTTTGCTAATTTTTTCATATTTCTGTTTTCTCCCTAGGTCCAACAGAATGAGTTGGCTAGAAAAACTAGCAAAATGAATTGTAAGATTCAAGTTGTATGTGATATAATTGGGCTTAAAGACAAAAGCTGAGAAGGTAAATGAGACCTGGATACCCCTTCTCACTAGAGAAATAGAGGACTAGCATATTACTAATTTGGTTACAGTAGCTGACTTTATTATGTTTTTACTGACTCAAGTGCTTCATACAATGAAAACGTAACAGCAGACAAGAAGAAGAGTTGCTCTATAATCTAAAAAATATGCTGTTTTTAGCTTGGTACTAAAAATAAGCAGGTGGCATCACTTTATGCTGTAGTTGAAGTCTGGAAAATGTGTTTGCAAATTGAAATTTTATTTTAAAAAATTACATATTAAATTTTCTGGAGGTGGACAATTTTTAAGGGGAATCCTATAGTGATTGTTTTTTAAAGCAAAGCTAGCAATTCTTTTCATAAATTCAATCCTAATGTTTCTATTTTAAAATAGTATCATATATGAAGGGCCAGGAGAATGTCACCAGGCCATCCAGAGACCTGCATTCCAATCTCATCACTATTTCATTACTTTGCTATAGAATTGAAAAGATTGTATTAGATGATTTCTAAGAACACATTCACATCTAAAATTTCAGGATTCTAATTGCAAGCTTTTAGTGACTCGCTTTGTTCAAAATAAAGGAGGATTAAGACTCAACAGATATTAAAATATTCTAAAGCTGTACCATCCATTACCATAGCCACTAACCACATGTGGCTACTGAGCTCTTGAAATATGGTCGGTCCAAATTGAAACACACTGTAAGTGTAAAGTATACATTGGACTTCAAAGACTTAGTGCAAAATCTTGTAAAATATCTCATGAATTAATAACTTTTATGTTGATTATTTGCAGTGATACCTTGGGAATATTGCATTAAATAAATTATTAAAATAAATTCCATATATTTCTTTTTTTAATTTTAAATATGAACCTTTTTAAATTTAAATAATTTAAATTTAAACAATTAATAATGATCTAATATATTTAAAATAGAAAAGTTTAACTTCCATATATGGCTCACATTATAATTTTATTGGGCACACAACTCTAAAGGGATAGCATATCCTACAAAAGAACCCTCCTGAAGATCAGAGAATTCTCCCCATTACTGATGGACAGCCTTGATGATATAGAAGAGATTGTTTGAAGATAAGATTAAAAGATTATTTTCTAAAAGTATAATTCACTAGTCCTGTGAGGTATATCACCATAGCCAAGTGAGTTTAGGCAACACTGTGCCCCATTTACTGATTCACTAGCATAATAAAAGCTCAACTAAGTCACCCAGTTAATGAAAGCTACTTCTCTCATGTGAATCCACAAATTCATCTGAAACAATCCTTTTATTTTTAAATGATAACTGGTAGCATTCTATAGACTCAAGAAAGTTACTTTGGGACATACCATTGGATTAGATAATCACCAAGTCCCTCTTGTCTGTTGTGGGTTTACAAGCAGTTTATAGAAGCTCAGCCCTTACAACTTGTACTTGCTTCTGTGTATGCATGCTTCTTTTCTAAAAAATCCTTCCTCTCTTCTACATAAAATATTTTCTTTCACTTTTCTAGGTGATTTGAAATATTACCAATTAGATGTGTCTGTGTTATCAGTCACCCTCTTTAAAGAATTCCTAATTTGCCCCACTCCCCAAAGAAGGTATATAGTCAAAGTTTCAAGGGGGTGAGGGGGGGTGGGGGGGAGGACCACAATGTGTGGGAAGGCAACAGGAGAGGTGAGGGATTCTGAAAGGTATTTGTCCTTTTTGAAATGTTATGTTTAATGTATTTCTCACCAAGAAAAGTGCTGTTATGGGTTAAGCAGGCTGCTATGGACTAGCTGGGGAACCTAAGGATGATTTATAACTTGGCTTTCCAGGGAAATTGCATCCAGCATTCCAAAAAGCCAATTTACAAGCAAATGTTAGGAACATAAATTGTAAGTTGGACACCACCAGGGTATAGATTGACTCAGAAGCTCAGGGAATAAAAGCAATCAATATCCTGTATTTATTTCAATACCTTGCTTTTCACAGTAAGCCCCTTGCTTTCCCAAACAGTGAGGAGAGGGGAAGAATGACAGAACACACACTTTTATGACAATGTTTATAGGGTCTCATAAATCATAAAAGAATGTCAAGAAATATTGTCAAGCACTTCCCTAGGTTTTTATTCTTAAAACTACTCGTTCATAGAATAACCAAACAATTTTCTTCTCTCATAAAACATGTCAGGAAGAGACAGACACATGCACATACGCACAGTCTCAAGCTCAGGAAGCCCAAACACTCATTCACAGGTTCCTAAAGAAAGAATGAAATGATGTTTGGATTCACTAGAATAGAATGGAACATTTACTTGCAATGGGTCTCTGTTGACCGGAGGTACTTCAGTATGGTATGGGAGCATGGAGAATTGAAATGAAACTGTTATTTAAAAATAAAATATTGACAGTTTATTAGGAGTGGAAAAGATGCAAATTAAAAACCTATTCTGAGATGTTGAACATTTGTTTTAAATAGATTTCAGGAAGGTGTTCTTTGACTTGACCTCATTGCTGAATTCCCAAATGAAAGACAGGTTTCTTTTTATAAATTTTTGAGATATAATTTATATATAATAAATTAACTAATTTCACATTTACAAATAAATGAGTTTTAGAAAGTGTATAAAGTCCTATAACTACTGCTACATTTATAATAGAGCATATTTCCGTCACCCCAGAAAGTTCCCTTGAGTCCCTTAGTGCTCTCTTCCTATCTGTTACCTTCAGGCTCTGGTGACCACAGATCTGCTTTTACTATCGTTTTCCTTTTCTAGGATTTTGTATAGATGGAATTTTATCATATGCAGTATCCTGTGTCTGGCTTCTTCTACTTAGCATAATGCTTTGAGAGTCATGCAGTAGTTTGCTGTGTTCAGTGTTGAGTGGCATTTCAGTGTAGATACACCACAGTTTGTGTACTCATTCACTCGCTGATAGAAAGTGGACTTGTTGCCAAGCTTGTGGGTTTTTTTGGGGGGGAAATTATGAATAAAGCTGCTGTAAATGTTGGCAGACAGGTCTTTATGTGAACATAGATTTTCTTTTATCTTGGGACCTAGGAAAGGATTGCTGAGTCTTATGTTAAGTACATGTTGAACTTTATAATAACTGTCAGCCTGTTCTCCAGATTGGCTGTCCCACCTTGCAACTCCACTGGTGTATGTATGAGAGTTCCAGGATGTAGACATCTCCACCAATATGTGTATCATCAGCCTTTTTTTGAATTTTAGCCTTGTTTCAAGTGGGTGTGTACTGGTAATGTAGTATACTTTTGTGTTTTCCTAATGTCTGATGATGTTGAACATCTTTTCATATGATTGTTTGCCATTTGTATATCTTCTTTGGTGAATTATCTATTCAAAACTTTTACCCAATATTTTAACCAGAATATTTGTCTTATTATTGAGTTCTAAGAGTTCTTCATATATTCTGGATATACATCTTTGGTGAGATACGTATTTCCCATATTTTTTTCCTATCTGACTTGCTGTTGCATTTTCTTAAAGTCTCTCAAAATAATAACTTTTTAATTTTGTTTTTATTTGTGCTTTTTGTGCTCTAAGAGATCCTTGCCTAAATCAAGGTGACAAAAATTTTCTTCTATGTTTTCTACTGGAAGTTTTATAGCGTTAGCTCTTTTATTTAGGTCAAAGATCCATTTAGAATTTAAATTTTGTATATAATACGAAGTATGGGTTGATATTTATTTATGTATTTTTGCAGACAGATATGCCATTGTTCTCACATCATT
This sequence comes from Halichoerus grypus, assembly GCF_964656455.1. NCBI lineage: Eukaryota > Metazoa > Chordata > Mammalia > Carnivora > Phocidae > Halichoerus > Halichoerus grypus. The sequence continues at coordinate 89,626,437 of NC_135717.1, forward strand.
TGTTGAAAACAATATTCTTTTTCGATTGAATTATCTTTGTACCTCTGTCAAAAATCAATCAATCTTATGGGGTAGTCCTACTTCTGCTCAATCTGTTCTGTTCCATAGATCTATATGTCTATCCTTACACTAATAACATGTTATCTTGATGGGTATAGCTTTATAATAAGCATTTAAAATCAGGTAGTTTAAGTTCTTTAACATTTTCCTTCTTTTCAAAAATTATTTTGACTATTCTAGGTCCTTAGATATTGGTTCAATATCAGTTTTAGAATCAGCTTGTCTACCTTACAAAATAGCCTGCTAAAATTGTGATTGACAGGGGGTCTGGGTGGCTTAGTTGGGTAAGCGTTTGCCTTCAGCTTGAGTCCTGATCCCATGGACCTGGGATTGAGCCCCACATCGGGCTCCCTGCTCAGCAGGGAGTCTGCTTCTCCCTCTGTCTCTGCCCCTTCTCTTGCTCATGCTATCTCTCTCGCTCACTCTCAAATAAATAAATAAAATCTTAAAAAAATAAAATAAAATTGTGATTGGCATTTTGTTGAATCTGTAAATCAAATTAGAGAAAACTAACATCTTAACAATATTGAGTTTTCCAACCCATGGACATGGCATATCTCTGCATTTATTTGTAGATTCCTTAGGATTTTCTATACAAATGATCATGCCATCTGCAAATGAAAACTATTTACTTCTCCATTCCCTTACCTTATTGCACTATCTAGAACCTATAGTATAATGCTGAATATATGCAATGAGAGCATGCATACTTGCCTTGTTCCCTCTCTTGGGGAAAAAAGCTTTAAGTCTTTCAACATTAAGTATGATGTTAGCTTCAAAAAGTTTGAAGCTATGTTTTTTCAGAGTGAAGAAGTTCTCCCCTAGTCCTAGTTTGCTGGGAAACACTTTGGCTTTTGTTTTTTTATGCCATGAATTGGTATTGGATTTTATAAAAATACTTTTGTGAATCCATTGAGATTATTATAAGATTGTATCTTCATTTGTTAAAATTGTGAATTACATTAATTGATTTTCGAGTGTTAAACCAACTTCACAATTGCTAATATTAATCCCTTTAGATCATGGTGCATGTGTATATATATGTGGTCTTGATTTGCTAAAATTTTGGTAAGGAGTTTTGTTTCTATTTCATGAGGACTATTGGTCTGTGGTTCAGCAGGTTGTTCCAACATTTACAATGTACTCATTCAACTCATCACTGCCTACCTTCAAATAATATAATTACATTTTATCATTCTTTTTTTAAAAGATTTATTTATTTATTTGTCAGAGAGAGAGAGCACAAGCAGGGGGAATGGCAGGCAGAGGGAGAAGCAGGCTCCCTGCGGAGCAAGGAGCCCGATATGGGACTCGATTCCAGGAACCTGGGATCATGACCTGAGCCGAAGGCAGATGCTTAACCGACTGAGCCACCCAGGCATCCCACATTTTATCATTCTTATGTCTTATCAACTGTACACGTGTGTTTCCTTCTCCCCACCCAACCATTGGCTGCTTTAAAAATTTTCCCTCTGGGGAGCCTGGGTGGCTCAGTTGTTGAGCGTCTGCCTTCGGCTTAGGTCATGATCCCAGGGTTCCGGGATCGAGCCCCGCATCGGGCTCCCCGCTCCACGGGAAGCCTGCTTTCCCTCTCCCACTCCCCCTGCTTGTGTTCCCTCTCTCGCTGTGTCTCTGTCAAATAAATGAAATCTTTAAAAAAATTTTTTTGCTCTTTATTGTTGCTTTTCAGGAATTTGATTTTGATGTTCCTTGGTGTTGTTTCCTCCGCTTTTTATTCCTGAGGTCTCATGTGATTTTTGTCTCACAGATCATTGATCTTTTCTTCATTATTGACTTTTTAGTTTCTTTTGCTTCTCTTTGCTTCATTTTGGATTTTTTTTTTAGTGCTATGTCATCAAGTTTACTGGTCATTTCTTTAGGGTCTAATCTAATGTTAATCCAATTTAGTGTTTTATTATTTTAGATATTTTATTTTCCATTCTTAAAGTTACATTTGGAGGGCGCCTGGGTGGCTCAGTCGGTTAAGCATCCAACTCTTGGTTTCGGCTTGATCTCAGGGTCATGGGATCGAGCCCTGCATCTAGCACGGAGTCTACTAGAGATTCTCTCCCTCTCCATCCCCCTCTGTCCTTCCCCCTGTTCATGTGCTCCCTCTCTCTTGCACTCTCTCTCTCAAATACATACATAAATAAATCTTTTTTAAAAAGTTATACTTGGGGGGCGCCTGGGTGGCTCAGATGGTTAAGCGTCTGCCTTCGGCTCAGGTCATGATCTCAGGGTCCTGGGATCGAGCCCCACATCAGGCTCCCTGCTTGGCGGGGAGCCTGCTTCTCCCTCTCCCTCTACTGTTCTCCCTGCTTGTGCTGTCTCGCTCTCTCTGTCAAATAAATAAATAAAATCTTTAAAAAAAAAAAAGTTATACTTGGGCCTTGTTTATATCTTTCATTTCTGTCCTTATTATACTCATGTCTCTCTCTACCTTCTTGAGCATATAAAGCATATTTATAATAGCTATCTTAAGTTTCTTATTTGTTAATGCAATCATCTGTCATTTCTCATTCTGTTCCTATTTATGGGTCATATTTTCCTGTTTCTTAGCATTCATGGCACTTTTCAACTGGATGTCAGCATTGTAACTCATTTGGGTGCAGGATTTTATTTTAACACATCACTGTATAGTGTATTAGATATGTTTTTAGCACAAAATCAAGTTACCTGGACTCAGTTTGAAAAATTTCAGACTTGCTTTTAAGCTTTGATGGGGCAGATACTTAACAGCTTGGTCTAGGACTAGTTTAGACTCATAATTAACACAATATCTTTTTGAGGCCTTGTGTATTACCTGATGCCTTAAATATTACAAGGTCTTTCCACTCTGGCCAATGGAAATACAAACTATTCCCAGTCCTATGTACACTCCCCAAGTTTTGGCCTATTGTTTTTTGGTGTTTTTTATCCAGCTTCAAATAAATTTTTCCCACCATGCAAAGATCCATACTCTGCCTAAGACTAAAGGGAACCCTTCTAAAGATCTCTAGATGTTTCACTCTGTAAAGCTCCTTTCCTTCCAGAAATTCTATCCCACAGATTCTTACAACTTGGCCTCCTCAAACTGATTTTTGTCTCCTCAACTCAGTAAGACTGCCAGGCTCTGTTTGGGTATGTACTACTTCCTGCAACTTGCCATTTGGCAGTAGGTTGGCATGATTTCAGTTTACCTCATTTTTTCCCCCTTCTCTCTGGGATCACTGTAATGCTCGTTGTTCAAAGCCTGAAAACCATTGTTTCATATATTTTGTCTGATTGTTTTGACTTGTTTAATATGTAAGGGTAAATTTGGTATCTGTTACTCCATTGCAGCAAGATGAATGCTATACTTTTAACACTGAAAATAAAAATCTATCCCTACTGAGGCAAAGTAAATCTTGCTTCATTCACAGTCATGGAAATGAAGCCTAGCTTCCAAATAACTAGTAGTCTTAACTTGTTTAGGAGTGGCATCAACAAGATGGCTAAATAAGACTTCCCTCACAGGTGTCCTCCCCCCAACAGCAATAATCTGACATGTATCCATGGACAAAAAGTGCCTCTGTGGGAACTTTGAAACTCAAGTGGGAGATTTTGAAACCACAGTTCAGTCTAAGACTGAGGAAAGCCATTTTGAGAAGACAGGCTCACCACCAGGTAGCTGACTGGCCAACCGAGGTCCCAGCTACAGACACAGAAACAGGCTCCACACCTGTGAGAACTTGGCTAGAGCCCCCTTGGGTTTCGAGGTCTATCCCCAGCACCACAGGTTAAGGGACCCAGGAGGCAACACAGCCACCTGTGTGTTGAGTAATAGATGTGCAGACTCAGTGCCAGCTATGGTCCCTGATGTGTCCTGTGAACAGGCTCCAGCCCCTCTCAGCTCTGGTCCAAGAGCCCCTGCAGGGAAAGCCCACCAAATCTGGGCAGACTGCAGACTCTGAAAGGGCCTTGTAACCAGGCTCCAGCCCATCCCAGCCAGTCCATGGGACCCTGCAGGAGATGCTCCCACCTGCACCCCTGAAGGTCTTGAAAGGGCCCTATACTAGGCATCAGCCCCCTCCTACCTGCGTCACAGGGAGCTGGCAAGGAACCAGGCAGGATAAATTCCAATCTGGGCCCCCAGAGATTATAGAAGGTCCCTAAATGCAGAAATCTTTTTAATAAATAATGTTGGAGAGACTAGATAATTCACATGCAAAGGAATGAAATTGAATCCCTATTTTACACCACTTATAAAAATAACTTGAAATGGATTAAAAACTTAACTGTAAGACCTGAAACCATTAATCTTCTAGAGGAAAACATAGAGAAAACTCTTTGACATTGATCTTGGCAATGAATTTTTGGATATGATACCAAAAGCACAAGCAACAAAAGCAAAAATAAACAAGTGGGAGTACATGAAATTAAAAAGCTTCTCTACAGCAAAAGTAACAACAGAAAGAAGCAGCAACCTATGGAATGGGAAAAAAAAATATTTGCAAGACAAAAATTAGATAAAGGGTTAACATCCAAAATATATAAGGAACTCATAGAACTCAATAGCAAAAATAATAATAATAAATAATTATCCAAATAAAAAATGGGTAAAGGGCCTGAATAGAAAAATTTCCAAAAAACATACAGATGGGCAACAGGCACATGAAAAGATGCTCAACATCACTAATTATCAGGGAAATGCAAATAAAAGCCACAATGAGATATCACCTCATACCTGTTGGAATGGTATTGTCCAAAAGACAAGAGACAACAAGTATTGGTGAGGATGTGGAGAAAGAAACCCTAGTGCACTGTTGGTGGGAATGTAAGTTGGTACAACCAATATAGAAAACAGCAGGGAATCCAGCAATCCCATTTCTGGGTATATATCAGAAGGAAATGAAATCATTATCTCAAGGAGATAGTTGGACCGTCATGTTCATTGCAGCATTATTTACAATAGCCAAGATGTGGAAACAAGTGTTCATCAATGGATAAATAGATTTTTTTAAAAAGTGAGATAGATACATACATACACATATTTGAATATTATTTGGCCAGAAAAAAAGGAAGAAATCTTGTCCTTTGTGATAACATAGGTAGACTTTGAGGGCATTAGGCTAAATTAAATAAGTCATATAGAGAAAGGCATACGTTATATGATCTCACTGATATGTGAAAACTAAAAAAAAAGTCATAGAAACAGATTATAGAATAATGGTTGTCAGGGGTGCGGGAGATGGGGAGATGTTGGTGAAAATCTCCAAACTTCCAATTATAAGATGAGAAAGTTCTGGGGATCTAACATTCAGCATGGTCACTATTGTTAACAATGTTGTATTATATATACTTGAAAGTTGGTTGAGAGAGTAAATCTTGAATACTCTCACCACAAAAAAAAAAGGTAATTATGTGAGGTGATGACTATGTTAACGAACGTCATTATGGTAATCATGTCACAATGTATACACGTATCACATCCTCGTGTTGTATACCTTAAACTTACACAATGTTATATGTCAATTACATCTCAATAAAGCTGAAAAAAAAAAAGGGCACTGGTTTCCAAGCATAAACAGCAAACTTTCCTTCAAATTCCATTTTAGAACAAACAGTTGTATAGTATCAAGGCTTAGTAATACCCAAACCTAAAAATTTATTCTTAATTTTGTTCACCTAATAGGAGCTATTTTAACATACTATCAGGCTCAATTTTTAAATATCATGGCTCGAGAGCATGAATAGACAAATAGACCAATGAAATGGAATGGACAGTTCAAAACCAGACATATATGTATGCTAAACATAGCATTTCAAATCTATGGAGAAAATATATTTATGTCATTTTTTCCCCCTCAGAATCCCCCAATAAGTTCTTAGCTCAGGACAATTCAACATTACTCTGATTAAATCTGGCCCAATGAACTGGCCACTTTCTTATAATCCTCAAAGTGGACACAGGCTGGTTTAAGAAGAAATCTTATTTGGTACTATACGTTGAACATCAAGTGTTGTGTTTATCTATGTACATGTAAGTATTACATATGTTATTTGAAAGGAAGATCCTGAATTATGGTTCTTTCCCTCAGTGCTGTGAGGCATATGAATACAAACCCAATATTTAGAAATAAAGTTTTTTGAATCTTGGACGAAAAGAAAAACAACTACAAACAGCAAGTGTTGGTAGTGGTAGTGTGGTGATAACAACCCATTATTATTCAAGAACACACAGGTTTCCATCATCAAAATATTCTATTAAAAAACCCAACTTATTTATAACCTTCATTTGTGGAGAAGCCTGGGGCATGAGAGGAATAACTAATTTATATTTGTGAAATCTCATGTTCTTCTGTAATTATCCATTGGCACGTATGCCAGTGGTTCTTTGAATTTTTAACAGGTCTGGATTTGTATGTATATGTCTAGGGAAGTTGCTGGTAGTGTTGACTGTGAATTTCACTTCCTTAGTGTTTGACCCAAAATGGCACCCAGGTTTTTCACTATGCTTCCTTAGGAGCTTGCTCTTTATAAGAACTGGCTGAGGTTCATCTGCAAGTATAGGTATCAGACAGTGAAAGAGGCTGTGATTCTGGAAGGTGGCAACATTTAAAAAATATTTTTACTTCCCTTTCCCCTTCCATACCATATCTAGATGGACATTACTGAAAATGAATCATAGCCAGATTACCTTCTTGGTCCTTTAATATGTAGTTACCTAAATTTGCAGTTTTATGAATTTTTGACATTTTTTCTTACTTCCAAGTGCCTTATTTTTCTCTTTCTTTTAATTCCTTTCCTCTGCTCTATCTTCTGGTTTTTTGTTTTTGTTTTTGTTTTGTTTTGTTTTGTTTTTGTCCTGAAGAATGATATAAATGTCTCTCTCAACTGCTTTTAATTACTACACTCACGATCACCTTTCATGTCTCCATATTTTGGTTCCATGCTATTCCTTTTGGCTATAATATTTTCACCATCTTTCTTTCCTGGGTTACTTGTATGTATTCTTCAATGTTCAGCTAAGACACTATCGAATGTACTAAATTGTGTTAATTTATATGCCCAACTTATATATAAATATTTCCTAATGAATGAATGAAAGCATAAATGAAGCAAATCTTCCCTAAATT